>NC_138870.1:11115110-12315110 GCF_965194805.1 Balaenoptera borealis
AAAAATGAACAAAATAATGCCATTTGCAGCAACATGGATGGACCTAGAGATTGTCATACTGAGTGAAGTGAGATAGAGAAAGATAAATATCGTATGATGTCACTTATATGTGGCATCTAAAAAAAGTGTACAAATGAACTTATTTATAAAACAGAAATAGAGTTACAGATGTAGAAAACAAACTTACGGTTACCAGGGGTAAGGGGGGTGGAGGGTTTAATTGGGAGATTGGGATGGACATATACACACTACTATATATAAAATAGATACCTAACAAGGACCTACTGTATGGCACAGGGAACTCTACTCAATACTCTGTAATGGCCTATATGGGAAAAGAGTCTAAAAAGAGTGGATAGATGTATATGTATAACTAAATCACTTTGCTGTACACCTGAAACTAACACAACATTGTAAATCAACTATACTCCAATAAAAATTAATTTAAAAAGAGGGAAAGAGGGACAGATGCGTATAGGTGTACAGAATTTTGTAGGTTGGAAGTGGGAGGTTTTGGGAGCTCATGTTGGAAGACTTTCATTTTCTCTGTGAAATAGGTTATGATGATGATGGAACAGGTAGGAGGATAGAACAGGTACTGGCTGTTCTTTCCATATTAGCAAGGCATAGGCAAATCCAACAATAATTGGCAATAAGGCATCAGAATACTGTTGTTCTAATACTAAGAAGGCCAGAATTTATTGTTAAGGTAATGGGGATCCATCCCACTAATATGTTTACATTTTACATGGCATAAATGGAATAATTGGTATTCCTGCCTCACATTAGCAGAGTGTCTTCTGGTGCAACCAGGACTCTTGGAGAGCGCTGGTCCAAGAGTATGAAACCCAGGGAGGGAGTTCCCGCCTCATTACCCTCTGTCCTCCATCTGCATGAAGCCTACCTTCCCAGTTAGTCAGCGTTTCTTATCCAGCATGGGCCTTGTACCTGGTGTTGATTATGGACATGTTCCAGCCTTCAGGAGACACCCCCTCCCTGCCCATCACAGTAGTGCTGGTCTCACCTCTGTCTTCTCTTAGAGAACAGTGTGTGATCAGTACCACAGACATCCATTCTCCAGGGAATCACCTCCTTTCATTTTTCCTTCCAAATTACAAGATGAAAGTCATCTCCTTTAATTTTCAATGCTTCTTCAGGTCTGGTTTGTTTAGTCTTAAATTCATTTCACATGTTTGTTTGTTTGCTTGTTTATTTTTAAAATTGAAGTGTAGTGGATTTACGATGTATTAGTTTCAGGTGTACAACAAAATGTTATACATATGTATATGTCTATTCATTTTTAGATTCTTTTCCGTTATAGGTTATTACAAGATATTGAACATAGTTCCTTGTGCTATACAGTAGGTCCTTGCTGTTTATCTATTTTATATATAGTGTGTGTATCTGTTTTTAATAACACTATAAAATAGTGTTTGGTACACACTATTTTATATATAGTGTGTACCAAACTCCTTATTTATCCCTCCCCCAACCTTACCCTTTAGTACCATAAGTTTGATTTCTATGTCTGTGAGTCTGTTTCTGTTTTGGAAATTAGTTCATTTGTATCATTTATTTTAGATTCTACATATAAGTTGTATCATATGATATTTGTCTTTGTCTGACTTACTTCACTTAGTATGATAATCTCTAGGTCCATCCCTGTTGCTGCAGATGGCATTATTTCATTTTTTTAATGGCTGAGTAGTATTCCATTGTGTATATATACTACATCTTCTTTATCTGTTCATCTATTGGAAGCAACTTAGGTTGCTTCCATGTCTTGGCTATTGTAAATAGTGCTGCTATAAACATTGGGGTGTATGTATCTTTTCAAGTTTGAGTTTTCGTCTTTTCTGGGTATATGCCCAGGAGTGGGATTGCTGGATCATATAGTAGCTCTATTTTTAGTTTTTTAAGGAACCTTCATACTGTTCTCCATAGTGGCTGCACTAATTTACATTCCCACCAGCAGCCTTTAAGAGGGCTCCCTTTTCTCCACACCCTCTCCAGCGTTTATTATTTGTAGACTTTTTGATGATGGCCATTCTGACTGGTGTGAGGTGGTACCTCATTGTAGTTTTGATTTGCATTTCTCTAATAATTAGCAATATTAAGCACCTTTTCATGTGCCTGTTGGCCATCTGTAGACACGTTTATTTAATACCTGCTATGTTCTCAGGTAGGCTCTGGGGTTATAAATTGTAGCAATGAGCAAAACAGACAAAAATCCTTGCTTTCTTGGAGTTTACATTTCAGTGCAGGAGACAGGCAGTGCATAAGTACGCTAATAAATATGTAATAGGTCAGGAGGTGTGGGTAGAGACACAGGTGTGCCAGCATATGCCACTTTAGTTGGAGAGGTGACATCTGAACCCAGACCGGAAGAAATGAGGGCATAATCAAGGAGATAGCTGGGGGAGAAGTGTTCAAGCCAGTGAGAAGTGCATGTGCAAGGTCTTGTGGTGGGAGGGTACTGGTATGTTGAGGAAAGTGAGGCGGCTGGTGTGCCTGAGGTGACGGAGAGGGAGCAGGTAGCAGCGAGAGTGGCTAAGCCTGGACCCCGGAGCCAAGCTGCCTGGGAGCCAAACCCCAGTTCTACTGCTTATGAATTGGGAGACCTTGGGCAAGTTACTTGCCTTCTCGGTGCCTCAGTGTTGTGATCTGTAAAATGAGGATAATGATAATATCTTCTTCATAGGCTTGTTATGAGGATGAATACTTGTAAAGCCCTTGGAACAGTGCCTGGCACATCGTAAGCCAAGGAAGATCTGTATATATCTATGTGTCTCATGTGGGTTCATTTCTCCAGAGAGCCCTGGCTAATGCAGATGGGATGCAGGGCGGGTCTTGTAGGACCTTGTGGGTGTGAAAGGAAAATAAACATGGAGTCGGTATGGCTAAGAGAGCTCTCTCTCTAAAATGGAGCCAGGAGGCCATAGAGGAAGTATGACTTATGCACGTCAACCTGGATGGAATCTGGCCCTTTGACCACTTATTGTCCCAATGCAGGCATCCAGAACATCTGCAAAATGCTCCAGAAGCTCAAGATACCTATCAGACCCTTACCCTAAAGCAACTTGTGACAGTCTACCTGCTTATTAGACCCGTACCCTAAAACAGCTCGTGACAGCCTATCCCTTAGGACAAATATTTCTTTTTTTTATGTCAGGCTATAGCTTTGTGGTTTAATAGGCCCCCGACTCTTCTCATCCCTGGAACACTCTTTCAGTTTTACCCTAATCTGTGTCTCCTGAATTGCAATTCTTAAGACCCCAAATAAACGCTTTTCTTATTTGCAGCTTTCTGTGGGTTTTGGTTTGTTCGTTTCGTGTTTTTTGGTTTTTGGTTTTGGTTTTTTTTTTTTTTTTGGTTCACATAGGTCATTCATAAGGACTTTGGCTTTATTCTGAGCAAGATAGGAAACCACTGGAGGGTTTAAAAGGGCCTCCCTTACCCCCTAGGCGGTAGGGGCAAGGGCAGAAGCAGAGAGACCAGGAAGCCGGCCCTTGGGAGATGCAGTGAGAGATACTGATGCTCAGACAAGGGTGGGGTCTGTGGGGATGGGGTCTGTGGGGATGGTGAGGAGTGGTTTTGCTCTGGATGAACCGGGAAGAACGGCTAATAGGATATTGCTGGTGAAATGGGCTGTGCGGTGTGGAGGATGGCTCCAAGGTGTTTGACCTGAGCACCTGGAAGAATGAAGAACTTTCAAGAACTTTCAAAGTCCAGCAGGTGGGACAGCAGCGGTGGGTGATCCTTACAGCCCTTCCTCAGGAGTGGGTGCCGATGCTGTCTGTCCGTCTGCCTGTCCTGAATTCTCTTTGCCTCACACATTCACCTCTGGGTCGCAGTTGTTCAAATAAGGACAAATAGATCTCCCCCAAATAGCCATTAGTTTTTAGCTACAGTACAGTCTAGATGGACATTTTTTTCCCCCCCAAAAGAGATGGTCTGCAGAGCCAGCCTCGGCTCACACACCGACCATATGCATTTTGTCAACGCTCTGACCTCTGGTTCCTGGGAGTCGCAGCTCCTTCCACACTGTCGTTTCCCACCACGGTTTCTGCTTCACATTTGCTCATCTAAGTTGCCCGTCTGAGCAGTTTTCCCCAACATAACAGTCTGCACCAGGAGGGCATTTGAGCCTCTAAGGTAACACACACACACACACACACGTTTGCAGTGTTTGTAGTGAGTCTTTCAGTATGTACCATTCCTGATAACGGTATTTAAATATTTTACAGTCAAATTTCAGCCAGCATTCAGTCTCTTCTCCACACCAGCGGTCATAGCAAGGAGCACTTTGTCTTGAGTAGCTCAGCCCTGAGGTAATGACCGAGAAGGCCACTTCCTCCCTGCCACTCCCCGTCCATTTCACATCTTTGCCCCCCGAGTTGGTGGCTTGCATACTTCGTGCCGTGAGCAGGCTCAGTCCAGGACTTTGGCTGACTCGTGTTTTGGAAGTCTGCCCAAGCTCTAGTCCTCACTCAGGAGGGAGATTTCTGAGTCTGGAGAGAACACAGCACAGCCACGACCTGCTGCAGAGGGAGCCGATGTGCTTACATGGTTGGAAGTGAGGACCCAACAGTTAGAGAAAAGTCGGTGAGCTCGATGTGCCAGGCGCTGGAGTAGAATCACCACCCTGCGTGTGTGTCCAGGAAGCTTCTCGGTCACGGAATTTCATGCTTGTGAGAATTGGCGAGGATTTATGTTCCCTCATCATAGACCGAAAGAGACACAAGACGTAGCAGCCAAATGCATTGTAAGGACTGTCCTTGGACCCTGATTTAAACAAAAAGTTTGAACATTTTCCCAAATAACCCAGAAAATCGAACCCAGGAATTATTGTCTGTTTTGTTGGGTATAAATTAATGTGTTTATGTTTAAAGGGTTCCTTTGATGAGGAGTAAGATATCTACATGCTCTCAAAGTATCTTTCCACAAAGAGTAACAAAGCAGTGGAGAAACTAACAATACCTTCCCCCAGATAATCACAATTAACATTACCAACAAGGGATAGCATGCCTCTGGTTTGATGCTCTGAGAACACAAAATCGCCCATGGGCTTTCCAGCCATAGATTTGTAGCCTGAATCTAACCATAAAGACATCAGAAAAACCCACATAGAAGCAATGAACGTACTTACAAAACAAATAGAGTCACAGCTGTATCAGTAGAAAACAAACTTATGGTTACCAAGGGGGAAAGGGGCAGGGAGAGGGATAAATTGGGAGATTGGGATTGACATATACACACTACTGTATATAAAATAGATAACTAATAAGGACCTGCTGTATAGCTCAGGGAACTCTATTTAATACTCTGTAATGGCCTATATGGGAAAAGAATCTAAAAAAGAGTGGATAGATGTATATGTAAAAAAAAATTTAATAAATCCAATCCGAGATAAGCTAAAAAAAAGCAAATTCTATGAAATTACTGACCTGTATTCTTTAAAAATGCCAATATCTTAAAAGACAAGTGAAGGCTGAGGAATTGATCCAGGGGGAAGGAGGCTAAAGAGACGTGACAACTAAATGCTGTCTGATTTTGGACTGGACCTTGGACCAGAAAAAATGCTATAAAGAACCTAGTGGAATAGTTGTTTACATTCGAATAAGGACTGTGGATTAGAGAAATATATCAATGTTAAAGTTCCTCATATTGATGACTGTATTGTGGTTGTGTAAGAGAATATCCTTGTTCTTAGGAAATACACACAGAAGTATTAAGGGGTAAGAGGGCATGATACATGTAAGCTACGATGCAATGGTGTAGAGGTGAGTTATAGTACGTATATACACACGCAGCCGCCTTCTTTTAGCTAATATTTTAGTATCCTCCTCCTAGTTTACTGTACTCCACCCATACTGGTCTTTGCACTCCTCAAGAATGTAAGCATGCTCGAGATCAGAGCCTTTGCACTCGCTATTCCTCTGTTTGGAATGTTCTTCCCCCAGAAATTCACGCGGAAATTGGCTCCTCCTCATCATTCAGGTCTCAGGTCACCTCTTCAGAGAGACTTTCCTTGACTACCCAACCTAAAGTGTTCCGTCTCCCCCAGAGCACTTATTACTACCTGAAAATATATAATTTATTTCTATGCTGTTTTCTTTTGTTTGCCCCCTTCCACTAGAATGTACACATCATGGGAGGAGGGACCTTGATCAGGACTCTGTCCCTGGTAACTAGAATAGCGCCAGAAACATAAGTTCTCGATATATGCTCGTTGAATGAATGAAGGCGGGACAGGACGGGATGGTGTGGGAGGAGCAGGACGCTAGGAGGAAAGTTAGCACCATGAACATGGTTATTGGAGAGACTGTGTGTGTGTGTGTGTGTGTGTGTGTGCACGTGCGTGTGTGCGTGCTGGTGTCTACCACTCCATCCTACACCAAGTACATTTTTTAGAAGGGAGAAGGAAAAAAGTTGTGCACAATTCTTATTTGAATCTTAAAGGTTGATCGTCATCAGCAATTTTGGAGAAAAAGAGGAATCCAAAGAGAGGAGCTATACTGACATGTCTGTAATTTAATTGTCACATCAGCTATTTCTTTCTGATGACACAGTCTATATTAAAATTGCAGTCAGAATGGAGAAAGGATCTAGTTCTCATTTACATCTGCCTGGATGGATTGTCCTTTATTTTGGAAAATTCCCCTTCCATCTTATCCTATGGAGGACAAGGTTATAATCTCCCCATTCTGAGGGACCAGAGCCTGGATGTCATCTTTGGCTCTCTTCATCCTCATTTCCTTGTGCTTCCACTTTTATAATAATTTTTTAAAAAATGGTTTATTTATTATTTATTTTTGGCTGTGTTGGGTCTTCGTTTCTGTGCGAGGGCTTTCTCTAGTTGCGGCAAGCGGGGGCCACTCTTCATCCCGGTGCGCGGGCCTCTCACTATCGCGGCCTCTTTTGTTGCGGAGCACAGGCTCCAGACGCGCAGGCTCAGTAGTTGTGGCTCACGGGCCTAGCTGCTCTGCGGCATGTGGGATCTTCCCAGACCAGGGCCCAAACCCGTGTCCCCTGCATCGGCAGGCAGATTCTCAACCACTGCGCCACCAGGGAAGCCCCACTTTTATAATAATTTTATATGTGGACCTGTGAGGAGGATTTATGTTACTCACAGTGTGCTCCTTGCATCTCCTGTATCACTTGGGAAACCTGTTAATAATGCAGATTCCTTGGCCCCAAATCAGAATCTCTGGGAGGGAGCAACAGGGAAACGAACTTTTACAATTCCGTATATTTTTGGAGTAGAATATATATTTCAAAAATTAAAAACATACTGAAGGATGTGTAGTAAAGAATTTCCGTCTAGCCTCTGTTTTCCAACCACCCACTTCCCTTTCTTAGAGGTATGTATTGTTATGTTAGTTTCATATATATTTTTCTGAAGATTTTTTTGTACATAGACAAGGAAATACATGCATATGTTCTTCTCCCCTCTCCCTATTACTCAGATGGTAGCCTACTATACTCATGGTTTCCGTACATTGTTTTCTTTCCATGTGCCTATATATCTTAGAAATTATTCCATATTGGTATATGAGAACTGTCCTCATTTTTTCTGCAGCTGTATATAGATTCCCATGTGTGGATGTGCCATACCTTACTGAACAAGTAGTCAATCAATGGACATTTACATTGTTTTCAATCTTTTGATAACAAGAACAATGCTGTAATGAATAACCTACTACAGATATCATTTCCCTTGTTTGCAAGTTTATATAAATAAAAATTTCCTGGGCTAAAGGATAGGTACATTTTAAGTTTTGATAGATCTTGCTAAATTATCTTCCATATAGGTTGTTAAATTCACCAGTGAAGCCATCTGGGCCTTGTGATTTATTTTTTGGAAGGCTACTAATTATTGATTCAATTTCTTTGAGATAGGACTATTCAGGTTATTTATTTTTTCTTGTGTGAGCTTTGGTAGTCTGTGTCTTTCAAGGCATTGGTCCATTTCACCTAAATTATCAAATTTGTTGGCACACAGTTGTTCATAGTCTTCCTTTATTATCCCTTTAATGTCTATGGAATCAATAGTGATGACCTACCTCTCTCATTTCTTTTTTAAAAAATTTTTATTGAAGTATAATTGATTTACAATGTTGTGTTAGTTTCAGGTGTACAGCAAAGTGATTTAGTTATACATATACATATATCCACTCCTTTTGAGATTCTTTTCCCATGTAGGTCATTACAGAGTATTGAGTAGAGTTCCCTGTGCTATATATTAGGTCCTTGTTGGTTATCTATTTTATATACAGTAGTGTGTATATGTCAATCCCAATCTCCCAATTTATCCCTCCCCTGCTTTCCCCCCTGGTAACCATAAGATTGTTTTCTACATCTGTAACTATTTCTGTTTTGTAAATAAGTTCATTTGTACCATTTTTTTTAGATTCCACGTATAAGCAGTATCACATGATATTTGTCCTTCTCTCTCTGACTTACTGCACTCAGTATGACAATCTCTAGGTCCATCCATGTTCCTGCAAAAGGCATTATTTCATTTTTTTTATGGCTGAGTAATATTCCATTGTATATATGTGCCACATCTTCTTTATCCATTCCTCTGTTGATGGACATTTAGATTGCTTCCATGTCCTGGCTATTGTAAATAGAGCTGCAATGCACATTGGGGTGCGTGTATCTTTATTTTTCATTTCTGGTATTGGTAATTTGTGTCTTTTTTCCGTAGATTGGCTAGGGGATTATCAATTTTACTAATCTTTCAAAAGAACCGGTCTTTTTTTTTTTTTTTTTTAAATAATTATTTATTTATTTATTTATTTTTGGCTGTGTTGGGTCTTCGTTTCTGTGCGAGGGCTTTCTCCAGTTGCGGAGAGCGGGGGCCACTCTTCATCGCGGTGCGCGGGCCTCTCACTATTGCGGCCTCTCTTGTTGCGGAGCACAGGCTCCAGACGCGCAGGCTCAGCTGTTGTGGCTCACGGGCCTAGTTGCTCCACGGCATGTGGGATCTTCCCAGACCAGGGCTCGAACCCGTGTCCCCTGCATTGGCAGGCAGATTCTCAACCACTGCGCCACCAGGGAAGCCCAGAACCAGTCTTTGGTTTTGTGGATTCCCTCTGTTGATTTCCTGTGTTCAGTATTATTTCTTTTGTTCTTTCTGCTTTAGGACCAAATTGCTCTTCTTTCCTTAGTTTCCTAAGGTGGAAGTTCAACTTATTGGTTTTAGAGCTTTTGGCTTTTCCAACATGGGCGTTCTGTTTCCCTATAAGCACTGTTTTTGTTGCATCTCTTTTTTTTTGTTTGTTTTTGTTTTTTTTGTTGCATCTCTTAAATTTTGATAAGTTGCATTTTTATTTTCATTTAGTTCAAAATATTTAAAAATTTCTCTTGAGACGTCTTCTTTGACTCGTGTTATTTAGAAGTGTGTTTAATTTCCAAGTATCTGGGGGATTTTTCAGCTATCTTCCTATTGTTAATTGCTAGTTTAATTCCACTGTGATCTGAGAAATCCTTTTGTGTGATTTTTAGTCTTTTAAATTTGCTAAGATGTGTCTTAGGGCCCAGAACGTGTTCTTTTGAGGTGAATGTTCTGTGTGGGCTTGAGAAGAATGTCTATTCCTGCTGTTTTTGAAGGCAATGATCTATAATGTTAATTAGATCAAGAGATTGATAGTGCTGCTAAAGTCAACTGTCTCCTTATTAATATTCTGCCTGCTTGATCTACCAATTACTAACAGGAAAATGTTGAAGTCTCTGACTATAATAGCCCATTTGTCTGTTTCTCTATTCAGCTTGGAGTTGAACAGCTTTATGATTGGTTTATCTTCTTGGAGAATTGATCCCTTTATCATTATGCAGTACCCCTCTTTATCGCTGAAAATTTTCCTTGTTCTGAAATCTGTTTGTCTGAAATTAATAAGCTCTTCAAGCGTTCTTTTGGTTAATGTTAGCATTATCTGTATAAATATATCTTTCTCCACCCCTTTACTTTTAATTTATCTGTGTCTTTATAATTAAAGTGGGTTTCTTGTCCTGTAGACAATATATAGTTGGTCTTGTTTTTCTTATCCACTCTGACAGTCTCTGTCTTTTAATTGGTGTATTTATAGATATATTTGCTTGAATATCCACTATGTTTGTAACTGTTTTCTATTTGTTGCCAGATGTTTCTTTTCCTGCCTTCTCTAGTTTTGACATCTTTTTTTTTTTTTTTTTTTTTTGGCCGTGCTGTGTGGCTTGTGGGATCTTAGTTCCCCGACCAGGGATTGAACCTGGGCCACAGCAGTGAAAGCCCAGAATCCTGACCACTAGGCCACCAGGGAACTTCCTGCCTTCTCTAGTTTTAATTGAGCATTTTATGTTATTCCATTTTTTATCTACTCTCTTAGTTTATCAATTATACTTCTTAAAAAAATTTAATGGTTGCCCTAGAGTTTATAATATACATTTTGACCCGTCTAAATCTACCTTCTAGTAACACTAGACCATTTCCTGTGTAGTGCAGATGCTGTCCTTACATTATAGTAATTATGCAACTCTGGGGGAGTTTTAGAGGTAAAGGAGTGGGAGAAAAAATGATCTACTTGTTTTTTCATGGGTGGAAAAAGGTTAAAAATTCCCAATCCTATTGTGTTTCTGCCTATTCTTATATCACCTACAGGTTTGTTTTATGACTGTGCAATGTGATTTGGTGCATAGACACTGGTAATTGTTATATCTTTACTGTGAGTTACATACTTTATCATTATAAAGTGCTTTAAAAAATCTTGTTAATATTTTTTTGTTCTGAAATCAATTTTTATATTAAGACCATAGCCTCAGCTTTCTTTTCAGTTGGATTTTTCTGATATGCTATTGCCATATTCCTTTTTCAAAAAAATTAATTATTTAATTAATTAATTATTTTTGGCTGTGTTGGGTCTTTGTTGCTGCGTGCAGGCTTTCTTTAGTTGCGGCGAGCGGGGGCTGCTCTTTGTTGCGGTGCACAGGCTTCTCATTGTGGTGGCTTCTCTTGTTGCGCAGCACGGGCTCTAGGCAAGCAGGCTCTAGAGCGCAGGCTCAGTAGTTGTGGCGCATGAGTTTAGTTGCTCCGCGGCATGTGGGATCTTCCTGGACCAGGGCTCGAACCCGTGTACCCTGCATTGGCAGGTGGATTCTTAACCTCTGCGCCACCAGGGAAGTCCCTGCCATATTCTTATTTTTAACTTTTCTGAATTTTGAGCACACGTATTTGAACTATGGATAAAGAATCCTACCTCTGGCTATATTAATGCACTTTATAACTGAACTCACACTCTTCATATGTACAGAGATGCGTTCATAAACATATGATAAGCACCAGCGAAGTTTCTAAGTGAATTTGTGACAGATGAGGTTGCACATTCAACGGTAATATGGGCCAGGTCATCTTTTTCTTGGCTCAGCTCCTACTTAGCAACTCAAGATTCATTTTCAAATAGACAAAGCAATAGACACTAGGATAATCTCTTTTAGGTGTGTCCTTATGCATAGCAGAATTTTACTCTGTGATCCAATCTGAAAACCTTTTCTTTTCAAAGGTGAATTTAGTCATTTCACATTAATTCAAGGTTAATGTTTGTTCTTGCTTTGTCATAAATTTTTAAGTGTATTTTCTGTTTTCACATTTCATAGATAGCATCTTTGTTTTTATGTGTGGGTTTCTTCTGTTAACACTCAAGTATTTGTATTTTTATACAAGTGGTTTACTTTACAACACACCATTTCACCTGTAGTTCTTGAGATAATGCCAGTTAATTCCCTACAATGATCAATGGTAAATCTAGTATATTGGTTCTTCCACCTCCCTTCTTGAATTAGTGTGCTAGGACTGCTGTAACAAAGTACCACAAACTGGGTGACTTAAACAGCAGAAGCTTATTGTCTCATAGTTCTGGAGGCGAGAAGTTGAAGATCAAGGTGTTGGCAGGGCTGGTTCCTACTGAGGGTTGGGAGGGAAAGATCTGTTCCAGGGCTCTCTTCTAGCTTCTGGTGGTCTCAGACATCCTTTGGCAGGTAGATGGCTTTCTCCCTGTGTTTTCACATCATCTTCCCTTTGTATGTGTCTGTCTCTGGTCCAAATGTTCCCTTTTTATACGGAGGCAGTCATATTGGATTACACCCCAATTACTTCATCTTAACTTGATCATAATTCATGACAAAACATTTGGTCTAAATTTTCATCTGGTCTATAGAAATATTTTTCTGTTGTTTTTTGATTCCCTCTTTTTTCTGTTCCTCTCCTCCATTTTTTTCCTTGCTGTATCTCTGTATAGCTGCTATCCTAGTTCCAATTTGATTACTCAATTTTGAATGGATTTCCCACACCTTCCCACCCCCATGGAGTTGTATATATGAGAGACGAATGCATTTCTATCATAGATGCCGTAGAAAAAAGTTTCAGGATGGAGAGCTTAAAGGCATTTCAGTTAAAAACTGACAGAGACTTGTGGAGGAATGTCTGCCACTGTGCCACCTGAAAACAGCCTGGGACCTGATCTTTTTTGTCTCTGGGCCCCTGTCTCTGGATACAAGAAGCCTGAATGCTATTTTGGGGGATTTTGAAGATTTTAAATGCAGCATCAGAGAGAGAGAGAGAGAGCCAGAAGTACCAGTCAGTGAAATAAAAAGTTGAATCATTGAAAAAATTTTTTGGAATGGATTGAGTTTTTACTGGATCAGCTGTTCATGGAATGTCAGTGAGAGAGAGGGGTAAGAACATGTATCAAGTTAGGGACATTTTAAAAAACAATTCTGAGATATATGTGGGAATTCATTTGGTCTTCCCCGCCACTCCTTTCTAACCAGATGAAATCAGTTCACAATGTAAATTGTCTCTTACCTCCTTATGGACTGAGATGATGATGATGATGATGGTGATGATGATGATGATGATGGTGGTGATGAAGAGGAGGAGGGGGAGGGTGGCGGAATATGCCCAGTCCAAGGGATTCTTCTTTAAACCTACAGCCTATATATATATATATTTTTTTTTTGGATGACCACAACAAAAGCAACAATGATGGCAATTACCAAACACGAAACACACTCATACTATGTCATAATATTGACATTCAGTCCAGTAATCCTCCCCTGTAACAGCTCCTTTACTTTGCAGTGAAAATTGATTTGTATATTTTTTGCCTCTGAGTTCTTGTGGGATTTTTTATTTTTATTCAAACAGAAAGTCACAAAAATTATAATCATCCTCATTAGTTCACTCAGTCCCATGTAATTAATTTTTTTTTCATCTTGATCTTTTGTTAGCACTTTTATGAATTCATCAGTTTTCCATTAGAGTTCTGAAAATGCTTATTCATTCAGTTGCAGCCTATATTTTTATGAATCAACCTGTACATCCCATTCCCCACTGTTGTAAACTAATTATTTTGAGTTTGCACTTCAGTGTGTTCCCTTAATCTTGGTAAAATGCCTTTGCCAACTCTTTCTGAAACCTGTAGCCCAGGGTGATCTCTCCCTCTCTGAATTTTCTTGAATCCTTGCTTAATCCTTTCTACTTTTGGCATTCTTTGGCCTACTTAGAGGTTCACGGTTTCAACTGTTTCTTAATTTTATTGAATATTATGTTTGTGTTTGTGTTTCTCCTTCTCCTTGCTGTTTTGGGGTAATTTTCTGAGAGTCAATGGATAAATTCTGCTTTTACACCATCATATTTAATTAAAAAGTTGGTGTCCGGGGACTTCCCTGGTGGCACAGTGGTTAAGAATCTGCCTGCCAATGCAGGGGACATGGGTTTGATCCCTGGTCTGGGTCTGGGAAGATCCCACATGCCACGGAGCAACTAAGCCAGAGCACCACGACAAGTGAGCCTGTGCTCTGGAGCCCGCGGGCCACAGTTAGTGAGCCTGCGTGCCACAACTACTGAAGCCCGCGCGCCTAGAGCCCATGCTCTGCAACAAGAGAAGCCACTGCAATGAGAAGCCTGTGCACCGCAACAATGAGTAGCCCCTGCTCGCCACAACTAGAGAAAGCCCGTGCGCAGCAACGGAGACCCATTGCAGCCATAAATAAATAAATAAATAAAAATAATAATAATAAAAAAGATAAGCAGTAGCTTCTAGCATTCGCAAAAGCTGTTTTAAAAAAATAATAAAATAAAAAATAAAAGTTGGAGTCTCCACTTTGAAAGCTCCTCCAGTGTTAAAGCTTTAAAGATGACCACAAATTCTTTGATATTCTTCACACTGAGAGGTGAGGTCTAATTTGCCTTCCCCTTGAATCTGGACTGGCTTTAGTCAGTCACATAGAGTAACTCACTTTTAATAGAATTAAGCAGAAATGACACTACATGACTTCTGAGGTGGGACAAAGAGGCCATGCAGCTTCTGCCTTGTTTGCTGGAGCACTTGCCCTTGGATCCCCGAGCCACCGTGTAAGAAGGTTGACCACTTGAAGCTGCCATGCTGTGAGGAAGCCCACACCACATGGAAAGCCTCCATGAAAAAGACTGGCTTGATAATCCCAGTTGAGTTCAGCCTTTGAGTCATCCCAGCCCAGGTACCAGACATGTTGGTGAAGAGGACTCTAGCTTATTCCAGCCTCCAGCGATCTGCGACATCCCCAGCTATAAGGCTTGTCAACTGAGCGACCCAGACATTGTGAAGTAGAGACAAGTTACCCTCACTGTGCTCTGGATTCTTGATCCATAGAAGCCCTGAGAATGATAAAATGGCTGTTGTTTTATGTCACTAATTTGGGGGAAGTTTAGTCTGTAGCAGTAGACAATCAGAATGCCTTACGATACTTTTGCACAATAAAACTTGAGAACTATTGTTTATAATTTACATGGAACTCAAGAAAGTTGGTGGGGTGTTTGAACCTAGCTAAGCTAGAACTGCATTTCTTAGAATTTCTTTCCCTGTGTGGTTCCAGGTTGGGGTTGGTGACAAAAGAAACTTGTGCAAGTTTCTGAAAGGTGGAAGGGAAGAAGCAGCCATTTTTTAATGCTTTCAAGGTCAGTGTAGGGCATCAGTTGCTATTGCAACTCAGATGTGTTATCACTGATCTGCTGGTTTACCTTGTTGGCCTGGAGCAGAAACCTGTAGCTTCTTCAGCTTCTGATGGACCTTTTCCTTTGACTTCTTTGTGTTTTGGGCGAAGGAAAAAATGCAGCTCCATGATGAAAGATGCCAGAGGCTGGGAGGTGAGCATACCCCTGGGACAAAACAGTGAATGAGTACTGCTGTCCAACCCACATTAAAAAAAAAAAAAAAAAAGCTTTTGGTCCTCTTTATTGCTAGGAATTGAAAAGAATGCGCTTGCCAGGTCAGCAGTAGTGTATACCAAGTGATAGAAACTATGTTGTTCTGTTTCAGTAAAGGTATCACATCTGGTATAGCACCTGTGATTGAGACTACCCCTTGCTTAACTTTATATCAGTTTATGGTAGTGAACCAGCAGCTGTCAATCTTTTTTCTTTTTCTTTTTTCAGGATTAGAAAGGTAAATTAAACTGGGATATGATGGGGACCACCATCTCTGCTTTCTTTAATACTTTGAAGGTGGTACTAATTTCTGTAATTCTTCCCAGTATGTGGTATTCCTTCTGATATACTATCATGGCTGGAAGAGGAAGCAGGTAATTTCAGAGGCTTTCACTTGGCCATTTCTACCATAATGACTCTTACTGAACAAGTCAAGGAATAAATATGAGGGGTTTTCCTGTTTTTAAGTATATCCATCCCAAGGATGCACTCAGGGACCTGACAACATTCATGCACACATTGTACCCACCATGAGATGAACTTGGGCTAAGACACCATTTCTCTCCTTGCTTTCATAAGCTTCACTCTCACTTGGGAACTATGATGGCATGTTAGGTCCCATGGCATCACTGTCAGTCCAGACTGTGTATCCAGTAGGTCTGGGTATTCCCCTTTCCCTAGTGTGTCTAGAAAATGGCTGCAGATTCCTTTGGGGAAGGACTAGGGAAGTGCTTATGTATGTATTTGACGTGGCATTGCAAGGTCTTTTATCAAGGGAATTAGGCATCCTTTTCAGTCAGTAGGCTCTAGGTCTCAGAACTGTCCCAGAACTGATAAATGAGATTGTAAGTAACTATTGTAGTGACTGATATCAACCTTTTTCTCATTGGCTTTCAATTTTTGTGTGGTTACATAAACCAAGTAATATTCTAATCTGTTGTCCATCTGTATTATTCCTAGTAACACCCTGGTCTATTAGCCATTGCCACAGATCCTGGTAGGTCAAGGGACCTTGACTATCATCCCAAGCTTGGTCTGTATTACAATAATCATGTTCATCTTGACTCTTAAGTTTAGGTGCCATCATCTGGCCTCTGCTGGTCTGGAATCCCGTCACCCCGTTTGATAATAGAGAGTTTGACTCCATGGCAGAATCTCCTGCAATCAGTGGTGTCGTACAGAGGCCACTTATTGCTGGACTTCTCGAAGATGCTGGCGCCCCATGGCCAGTGTCATCTCTTGTTGCTCTTGTGATGGGAGTGCCCTCTGGGCCTTCCTGGGGGACCTAGTTAGGTATCAGGTTCTCCGAGTCGTATAGCAATCGTTCTAACATTTCTACTTTCCTGAACCTTCCTCCGCACTCTGTCAAGGCAGTTCTAGCATTTCTATCTCATGGCCAACCAACATTGTGTCCAAGCTTGAAGGAGTCATCCCAACAGCATTTGAGGACTGATTCAGGTGTCCTTGTCAGGACAGTAAGCCCCAGGTCATGAAAGAGTGCTCCCATGTCAACAATTGCTCCCTTATCCTGCCTTTTATTTTTCCCTCTCTGTCTAACACCCTTGAGTTCCATTTCCATACATGCCCCAGCTCCTGTTGCTATATGCTGGCCAGGTATTCATATTCACAGAGTGCGTATACAATATGCTTCCAGAGGAGTAATTCCCCACTTGGGTTCCACTCTGACCTGCCCCTAGTCATTGGTTTGAAGGCAGGTGGGGAAGATGGAGCCAGATCTAGAAGAGAACAAGCATCATTTTGTGAACTACCTGCCTCAGGTCTGGTCTTTTGGGAGTCTCCGTTTGAATGGAGGCTGTTCTTCTTTAGCAAGGGGGGAGGAAGCTGCTTTTGCCAACCTGGAAGATTAAGAGGTATCGGGGTTCAAGGTGGTTAGGTTCATGCACCCAGATATCCCCATGGTAGGTCTTTGACTCTCACCATCATGATATCGGGTCCTTGAGCTTGATGTGAGACCTGTTTAGACTGTTGTTCAGTATTCTTTGAGCTCTGCTAGCCTAGCAATTAAATCTTGGACTTGATTTTCAGTCCCCTGTGAAAAAGGGTAAGAACCTCTTTAAACACTGCCATGGAGGCTTTCTCACTTTCACAGTATGTCTAGAGTTGTCTGGTTAACCTGAGCCCAACTTTTTTTATTTTTAATTTTTTTTCTTCAAGGCCTTTAAGGCCATGAACAAAAGTCAGCCAAATCCATAGTCTTTCTTACTTATCACCAGTAGTGGAGTCATTACTGTTGTTTGACCTATCAGTGACCCAGTTCCAGAATCTCCTTCTGAGGGAACAACTTTTGAAGAACCCTAGGTTCTTCAGAAAGGCAGAGCCTGCGACAAGGACTTGCATGATGGTCATTGTTTTGGAAAATGATCCTCCAAGGAGCAGAAGAAGGGAGAATGAAGCAGGAAAGGAGGAAAAGATAACCTGAGAGCACCTCACTGAGTTGATCCCGCTATGGGGAACTAGAAGTTCATCCTGCTAGGGGCACCCTGGGAAGT
This sequence comes from Balaenoptera borealis, assembly GCF_965194805.1. Classification (NCBI taxonomy): domain Eukaryota; kingdom Metazoa; phylum Chordata; class Mammalia; order Artiodactyla; family Balaenopteridae; genus Balaenoptera; species Balaenoptera borealis. Next base: position 11,132,847 of record NC_138870.1, read on the forward strand.
CATGTAGAGTGCCCGTGAAGAACTGTTGCTTGAAAGAGAAGAAAGGGGTATTTACACTGACTCCTGTCCTTGTAGGAGGCTTGCTTCATGGGGTATTAATTCTCTTGCATTTCCAGTTTTTAGAAAAATTATTTGGTTCTTTTGTATCCTCTAAAGGTGATCAATGAGGTTTTTAAAAAAGTATCATTATAAACTTGTGGATTTTAACATATTTTATATGTTTCACTGTACTACGATCATTATTCTTATTGATAATGTTCCATCTTTGGCTATTGGGAGCCCCTGCAAATTGTTTCAGTTTTGACCATTGGGAGCTCCTTCAAACTGGTTCCCGTGGACTTTTTTACATGACCCCAGTGAACTTTAATAGCTTCCTTGTTTTCTAGTATGACTAGGTATTCCAGGCTCATTCCTGCTTCTGACAGGAATTCATCCATTTTCCCAAGGAGCCCTGGTTCCTTTTCATGGGAAATGGTATTTAGAGAATACAGTCTGGGCACTAGGGGTCCTCATTGGGCTGGTCATTGCGTCTAGGTCGTTTCCTTGGGCAGAACTAAAAACATTTGTTCTTGTATTTTAAGTTAATACTCGTATTTCCAATTCAAATAAAATATCACATTCTCAAAACCTAACTTCTTTGATTTTATATTTGTGTCTCTTTATGGTTACTCATTAGCATAATTACTTAATTTGCCTTAGTTTAGTCTATGTGTATATATAATAGTTTCAGACATCATTAACGGATTACTTGTTTTATCCTATTATATATATGTGTGTTTAACAGTTTCATACTTTTGTTATTAGCAATATGACTCCTGAATACAATTTAAGATTACTTTGCAATTCTATTTTTCCTTTAGACTATACCTTACAAGGAAGGTACAAATCGCTGTGTTTTGAAGTTATTGAATTAATTCTTCTCTGTATAGTTAAGCCATCGACTTGATATATTTGATTTTTTTTGTTTTTAATTTTCAGGATTAATATTTTCCTATCTTGATTTAATTTTGTTTTATAATTACATAAACCATTTACATGGTTTCTAAGTTAAAAGCTATAAAACAAAGTATATTCAGAGAAGTTTATCTTCTAACCCTGTTTCCTCGAACCTGCTTCTTCCTTCCTCCTAAAAGTAGTCATTTCCCATTACATTTTAATTTATTCTTCCATTTTTGAAAATATATGCATTTTCTCATTTTGCCTCCCTTTTTAGGTAAAGGTACACTGCTATACACTTTATCCTGCACCTTGCTTTTTTCACTTAGCTATGCATCATGCAATCACTCCATAGTGGTACATAGGAATCTTATTATTTTCCCCACAGCTGCATAGTTCTCCATTGTATGAATTTATCCAGGTATAAATGGAGGACAGCACCAAGAGATTTGGAATCAGTATCTAGAAGAACAGAATTATCACTTACTGTAATGGGGAAGACAGCAAAAAGAAGAGGTTTTGGGGGGAATATCAAGAGTTTGTTTGAGGACACATTTTGTTTGAGGTACCTATTAGACATCCAAGGAGAGTTATGGGTAGACTGTTTTGGATAGACGAGTCTGGAGTTCAACGGCAAGGTCCAGGCTGGACATATGATTTGGAAGTTAATAGCCAGGGATTATGGTGAAGGGGTGGAGGAATAAATGTTCCAGGCTGGTCACTTCACCCCTGCTTTTGTTAACTCCTAACTCTAGCTGAGATTTTGGTTGCCTGATTTTACCCCCTGGACCCCTATTTCACTGATTTCCCTGATGGACAAGAAGGCAGTCATTGCCTCAAAACAGAGTACGGAAGAGGCAGGAGGGAATGTCAACTTGTCTTCACTAACGTATTTCTCCCAGCCAGTCTTCTGCCCCAGGCTCTAGCCAATCCATATGCCCCCACCCCTTTCAGGTAGATAAACCATGTAAATGGTTTATGTAATTATAAAACAAAATTAAATCAAGATAGGAAAATATTAATCCTGAAAATTGAAAACAAAAAAATCAAATATATCAAGTTGATAGCTTAACTATACAGAGAAGAATTAATTCAATAACTTCAAAATACAGCAATTTGCACCTTCCTTGTAAGGTATAGTCTAAAGGAAAAATAGAATTCCCTTTCAGGTGCACTGCTTCTACCTCCCCAGAGGTTTCTTACTGTCGATGTCATTAGTCCCTGGAATTCATGTTCTCTTGAAGCTTTTTCTTGTTTGACTCTGGGGAAGAGAGCCAGCCATCTGTGCCAGTTTACCATCTTTGCAGGAACCAGAAATTCTATTTGAGTTTTAAAATTAAACAAGGGAAAAGAATATTTAGTTTTTTTTAGAGGAAAAAATATTGGGGAACTCTAGTTTATCATCTCTTTTCAAATAGCCTGTGAAAACATCCCAAAGAGATTGAACCTGATTAGAGTCAGGTTCAGGAAAACAAGGATTCAACAAAGCTAGGAACTGCAAACTGAGTGAAAATATAAAAAATTGACTCTTTATGAAGAAATGTTATAAGAACTCTGAAGTTCTACTATGGGTAAACGTGTAATGTCTCCTTAAGAAGTATTTCCCTGATCTATAGTATGCATGGGAAAGATGTCAAAGTTCATCACTGACTACTTCATAGAAAAGTTACAATCAACCTTAAATATGATCACCATTAAAATAACGAGACATAGGTTACGAAATGAAACGAGATGACATAATTTGAGGTTAATAAAATGTAAATAGTTATTAGAAAAGAATTTCAATGGAAATTAACATCTACATTTTATATAATTTCTCTTGATTGATTCTAGGTTCTTAGTATATTTTCTTTTTTCTATTTCTGTTCTGGTGGCAACTTTAACATTTTTTAGAAGAAGTATATGCTTATTATCCACTTATACAAGTGAATATGGCGTCAAAAGTGAAAGTTCTCTTATAACACAGGTTCTCTCCGTTCATGGATGCAACGCAACACGCCGCCCACAGATAATCATTCTTGACAGTTTTGTATTTACCTTTCCTGTCTTAGTCAATTTAGGCTGTTCTAACAAAAATACCCTAGATTGGGTAGCTTATAAACAACAGAAATTTGTTTCTCACGGTTCTGGAGGCTGGGAAGTCCAAGATCAAGGCGCCAGCAGATTTGGTGTCTGTTGAGGGCCCGCTTCCTGGTTCATAGAAGGCCGTCTACTTGCCATGTCCTCATGTAGCAAAGAGGCAAGGGAGCTCTGTAGGGCTCTTTTATAAGGGCACTAAGACCTTTCAAGGCCTCACCTCCAAATAACATCACGTTGGGGATTACGTTTCAACATATGAATTTCAGGGGGACACAAATATTCAGCCCCCTGCACCTTTTATACACGTTAATCATTTTTACACGCACACACACATACACACGATAGAGCATTATAGATTTATTTCTGAAATTTATGATGGGCATGTTCTCATATTAGTACATTTGTATCTATGTCATTATTTTGAGTAGCTAAAATTAATTTTGTACACATATTAATAAATTATATTTTTATTTCTTTGAAATGATATACACAAAAATCAAATTGAAATGAATTATACCTTCTTTTATTCTTTAAAATTAAAACATTGTAAATATAAACTGAAGTAGTGGGACTTCCCTGGTAGCGCAGTGGTTAAGAATCTGCCTGATAATGCAGGGGACAAGGGTTCGAGCCCTGGTCCGGGAAGATCCCACATGCCGCGGAGCAACTAAGCCCGTGCGCCACAACTACTGAGCCCGCGTGCCACAACTACTGAAGCCCACACACCTAGAGCCCATGCTCTGCAACAAGAGAAGCCACCACAATGAGAAGCCCGTGCACCGCAATGAAGAGTAGCCCCTGCTCGCCACAACTAGAGAAAGCCTGCGTGCAGCAACGAAGACCCAACGCAGCCAAAAATAAATAAATAAATAAAGTTACTTAAAATAAAAAAATTAAAAAATAAACTGAAGTAGTAACTGGTCATTGGTCCCAGTTGTATCTCTTTTTCTCTAAGTTGCCAGTTTGTAACTTTCATCCCTTCATTAAAAGGGATAACAAATCCACAGATCTATAAGGCCAAGGTGTGAAAAGCGATACTTTTGTAAAGGAAGCAAATAGACTCTTGCATCCCTGATCTTTAAGACTGGGGAGTGGAAGAAAATATATTCAACAATTTTTCAGATAAGAAAACAGAGATGCAGGATTAAAATTAAGGTTAAAAAAAGAATTTGTAAGGTTAAAAAAAGAATTTGTAAGGTTAAAAAAAATTTGTAAGGTTGAAAAAAGAATTTGTAAAAAGAATTTATATGGACTAGGCAGAAAAACTTCATGCAAAAACCCTTTCTCTGAGGTGCTTTCTCTTATTTAAGGTTGGTCTAGTAAAGAAGAAAAAGAGCTTCATTCTTAGACATGAGAACAAAACCTCAGGTCTTTATGGTTAACTCAGAAAAAGAAACAAGGAGAGAGTTCTGTGATGTCATAGGTAGCAGTAGCTCCAGGTACATTCTCTTCTCTAAATAATCCATTCTTGCTCTTCACTGGGCATTTTCAGCTTTTAGAATACACGTCTCATGTCTCATGTCTTTAAAGATTTAAAGCCCGAACAGTGAGAGAAAACATTTCTGAGGGGAAGGAGGAATTAATTCCATAAAAAAACCTTCTCTCTAAGGAATGTGAGCGTTGACTGCTGAAGGAGAAATTAATGTCAAAGGAAACCTCTTGCGTTGGGAGACAAAACTTCATGTGCTTAAGAGAAAGAGAAAGGAGGGAGGGAGAGAAAATATTTTTGATAGGAAGGAGGAAATAACTTCAAGCAAACAGGCTTCAGTGTTTCAGGCCTCTGAAGGGTTGCCATACGGAACAGGGATTAGGCCTTGTTCGCTGCGGCTTTGGGAGGGAAAATTAGCTTGCGGGCTGGTGGGCGTGGGCAGTAGTCACGACAGCATCCAGCAGTGGATTTCGGCTGCATACCACGGGCTCTCGGGAGCTGATATTGTCCAAGCAGGGGTGACGTGACGGAGGATTACAGAAGCCATTCCTACTCAGCGGGGATTAGATTTGCAGAGCTCTGAGATCCTGTCCAGCACTGAGATCCAGCGCTATTAAAAGAAGCAAACACACACTCTCAAATCCCCTTCAGCCAGGCAGGCGCTGGACACGGGAGTAGGAGTGACATAGGATGGCTCTGTTGCCATGGAGAGACCGTTGGCGGATGGGGGCAGAGGGATGACCTCGGGAAATATTTCTAGCAGGGCTTCAGCAATATAAAGAGTTTAATTGAAAATGAATGGCAGAATTCGGGGGCATGTGGGTGGAGACAGGGTCAGAGAGCTCCCCTAAGGACAGAAACCGGAGCTGGCATGGGCACCTCGGCCTGAATGGCCCACATGCTGGAGGAGATTTAGAGCATTTCCACACAAAGACACTTCAAAGCCTGGGGTGCCCTGAGGCATAAGGCTCCCAACAGACGCCCCCTTTGCCCCCATGTGAAGGCTGTACTGTCCTTTCCTCTGAAATTGCCATTCTGGATTTGCATAGAAGGCATGAAATTAAAGTTGGTCCGCGGGGAATTCCCTGGCGGTCCAGTGGTTAGGACTCCGTGCTTTCACTGCTGAGGGCCCGGGTTGGATCCCTGTCCTAAGATCCCACAAGCCGTGAAGTGCGGCCAAAAAATAAATACATAAATAAAAAATAAATTGAACAGCATCTGAGGCAAATATATTGAGTGTGATAAAGACTAAAGAAGAATTTTATTTATCATTCCAGTTTAAACTAAATTTTTTTGCCAAATTCTTTCCTCTAAATTAATACTTACGAATATCTAGTTTACCATGTACTAGAAACTGGAAGAGATGGTGTGTCATCAATGAGATTAATATTTTAAAACCTGGATAATGATGTAATGGAAGACAGATTGGAAATTAAATTGTCACTCCACTGGGAAAGAATTACATAATATAAAGCCAAAGATAATGAAATGAAATTCTTCAGTGTCTAATATTTCTAGCCCTACTTTCAAGGTGAAAGAGAAAAGATGTACACAGATTTTCTCAATAAGAGAACTCGATCATTATGTATTGAAGGCTGAGGAAGAAAGAAATTTGTCTTCTGAAAGAACAACTTAATATTGTGTGAAATGTCCTCTATCAGAAATCTACTTGTCTTAAAAGATTTTGTTAGTGAAGGAGAGAGTAGTTTTGTGTAAATAAAAATCTCTGGAATAAGACAACAGAATTTCACAACTGTAAGGCCAAGGTATTAAAGAGAAAAATAAACATTTTTCACAGGAATGAGAAAGTATAAAAGAATCATATCTTACCTCTGAGGGTGGTAGAATGAAAATGAAGTGTATGTGATGGTAATAAGAAAACAGCTTCCTGTAAATCTCCCTGAGAATACTGCTAATAGTCTTTAAAGCTATTGATAAGGCAAAAACTACAACGACAGAAAGCCCCAAGGTCTGTAACTCTAAGGAGAAAGAGAGAATGAAGAAGAAATATGTCTAATGTCATGGACGAGTAACCCCATGCCATATCATCTCTCCAAAAACTCCTCCTTAGTTTTGTTTTTAGCCTCTTCCCAAATTAGGACAAGTGCCCTTTCTCAGCTGGACTGTACCTTGATGCTTTTGATCTTGAGATGGAAATGTCAGACCCTAAGAGCCAGAGGCCATCAGAGGATTTCTCATCATCTTTGTGAGCTTTGTGGCTCCTGTTCTCTGCCTGAGCTTGTCTTCCTTAAAGTTCCCCGTGGTCCTCTGCCCAGATTCAGTGTCTTTGTTCATCAGGACATGAATGACAGAGGGCAACTGAGTGTCTGCAGGCATGACCCGGTGACATTTCCAAGGACTTAGATTGTTTTTCACTCCATGTGTTACTCTGCTCAGAGCAGATCCTGTGGGTTCATGGAGATATCCATATTCTCTACTTCATTTGGGTCACCAAGGGGCAAGTTCATTCCTATCCTCTTAGAAACATGAAAACATACACACATGGTTTTTCCATAAAGAGAGGCTTTTAATGGTGAAGTTGTAAAAAATATCCTGACGCTTGTGTCAGATGTTCAACCTGGCTTCTGGGAAGAGGTTTATGAATCCTGTTGTACCTTGTTTAAGAACAATAATTAGGAATTATTAGGTCTGTTAATCCCATCTGCTTCCCATGAGAAGAAAGAATCACTGTGGGGCTGGATTAGGGTCCCTGGCTTCACACTGAGGTATCTATACCTCCTACGGTGGGTGTTAAAAGCCGGACAAGAGAAGAAGAAAGTAGCTTGGGGGAGAATCTTTCTAAGACAGGGCAGGAAGAAGAGAAAATAATATTGGGGAAACCTACTATATATAACAAAACAAAACTTCACATCTATCAAACAGAGATACACAAAAAGAATATTCGAGATCGTTGAAGCTTTTGGGGGCCAATAAATTAATACCCATCTTCCCTGCATAGCTCCGATTGAAGGGAGAGTAGACCAAAGAGATACGCAGATGAAGATAAAAATATCAGCTTCACTATCGAAAGCTAGACTGAATAACGTGGCTTAGATTTGTGGCCAAAAGGGCTTGCAGCTTCTTTCTTTGAATTAGAGAGGCTTACTCAGTCTGGCATAGCAGGAAAACTGCAGGCTCCTTAAGCCACAGCAGAGTAGACCGAAATGCACGCTCTGAAAGCATGCAGATCACTCCTAGTCTTTCCTTCCTGGATCTCTCTGTAGCATTTAAACAATTGATTAAATACCGCCCCCCCATCCCCAAACACTTTTTTCTCTTGGTTTCCCGGACACCAAATTCCCCTGGTCATTCTTTGATCTCACTGGCTACTCCTGCTGGTTTCCTGCTGGTTCTCCCTCTTCTCTGTGAACTGTGAATGCTGAAATGCTTCAGGGCTCACTGTCCCCTCCCCTCCCCTCCCCTTCCCTTCCCTCCCCTCCCCTCCCCTCCTCTCCTTTCTCACACTCACTCTTTTAGTGACCTCATTCACATATGGGCTATATGCTAATGCCTCCCAAATTTACATCTTCTCCTAGGACTTCTCCCTGAACTCGAGGTTCTTATATCCAGCTGCCTAGTTCCCACTTCCACTTGCACATCCGATTGGATGTCCACTTTAGCACATCCCAACCCAAACCCCTGATCTCCCTTTCTAGCCTGCTTCTCCTCCAACTCCCCTTTTCCAGTTTTCCAGGTGCTCAGGCCAAAGCCTCAAAGCCTCCTTGGTTCCTCTTTCTCTCACATTCAATTCATCAGCAATTCCCATGGGGTCTAACTTCAAAATAAATTATCTTACCACTTCTCCCCACCTCCAAAGCCACCACCCTTGTCTGAGCCATCATCAGTTCTCGGCTGGATTATTGCAGTGGCCAAAAGCTATTCACCACCACTACCATCCTGATCCAAAGGGATCCCTTTAAAATCTAAGTCTTACTTGTTTGTTAATTAATTAATTAATTTTTATTGGAGTACAGTTGATTTACAATGTTGTGTTAGTTTCTGCTGTACAGCAAAGTGAGTCAGTTATAGGTATACATATATCCACTCTTTTTTAGATTCTATTCCCCTATAGGCCATTACAGAGTATTGAGTAGAGTTCCCTGTGCTATACAGTAGGTTCTTATTAGTTATCTATTTTACATATAGTAGTGTGTATATGTCAATCCCAATCTCCCAATTTATCCCTCCCCCTGCCCCTGTCCCCTTTGGTAACCATAAGTTCGTTTTCTATCTGTGACTCAATTTCTGTTTTGTAAATAGGTTCATTTGTACCATTTTTTTTAGATTCCAGGTATAAGCGATACAATCTAAGTCTTTTAAAATCAACACTTCTGTGTCCCCAAACTTTAAATAGCTCCCTTTTTAACATAGACTAAAAGCCAAAGTTTTTGCTTATACCTGCAAAGTCTACATAACCTGTTTCTGCTCTGGCCATATCTGAGCTCATCTTTTGCTAATTTCCCCCTAGAACCATCCTTTCCAGCCACATTCTTGTTGGTCTTCTAACAGTCCAGGCATGCTTCTGCCTCAGAGGCTTTTCATTTGCTATTCATGCCACCTCCATAAATCTTTGTTCAAGGGTCACCCTCTTACTGAGGCCTTCTCTAGACATCAAATTTAAAATTGGGATCCCCTCCCCCATTGCCAGCAACTTTCACACTTCATTCCCCCTTCCCTATTCTATTTTTCTCCATGACATTTATCACCACCTGATACACTATATATTTTATTTAGTTATCTATCTTCTCCCTGACCTGGCTCCACTATTTTGTTTGATCTTACATCCCAGCATCTAGAATAGAGCCCAGAAAGTAGCAGTCACTCAAATATTTGTTGAATGAATAATTTAAAAAGTGAATGAATGAATGAATGAATGAGTCCCAAAGAGGAAGCAGCTATGCTAACATGCCCTCCTTCCTTCTTCTGATCTCACCAATCAGAAAACTCACTTCTTCCATGGTGCTGTAGCAGAAATGTCTCCATGTGGCAATATGGGACTGGGAAATAAGTGTTTCCCAAAAAGTAATGGGGGAAAATATAGAAACCCATTACAAAGCATCTCCTCAAATCAGACCAGTGCTGGCTTTTAAGACTGGGGAAGTGGAGGAAAGATTAGCCTCATGCAAAATCTTCCAAGTGAAGAACAAAACTCAGGTTTTTAAGATTAACTCAGAGAAAGAAATAAAACAAGACAGTTGTGTTGGGAAGGAGGAAACACCTTTATGCAAAATCTCATCTCTAAGTGCCCACCTGTGGTCTTTAAGACTGGGGTAAAGGAATTTAAAAAAAGTAATTACTTAGATGAAAGAATAAAATTTACAGGTTTTGATGACTAAAATAAAAAAGAATATGAGAAGGAAGAAGTAAAAGAAATGAATGAGATCTGAAGAACTGGATACATAAAAGGCAGCTTTATATACACAGTTTCTGGAAATTTTCTCAGAGCCTTTAGTTCTTTAAGGACAAGCACTTGGAAGGAAAACAAAGCAAAAGAAAAAAGAATGAATGAAAATATTTGTGGAGGCAAATGTCGAGTAGATTTATTTGTCTCACAACCTCTGCCCAGTCTGTGGCTAACTACATCCTCTCAGCTCTGCCACTGCTCTTCTCAGAACCTCAGATAACATCCTAGTGATGAACTAAGCATCACATCAAGTACTGTGTTATATTAAACCCCAGGCTGATGAACCAAGCTTGCTGCCAAACCTAGAAGGATGGCCAGAAGTACCTGGTGATCAGGTTTTGTTAGTTTATTTTAGAGGCAATATTATAATAAAAATATTTAAGAAATAATTAGATGATGAAAAGTATGAAATAATTTTTAGGTCAAATATTTGAGAAATAATTTTTAGGTTATTCAAAAGTTACATTATTATAATGTGCTTCAAATAAGGAAAACTGAAAGTGTTAATGGTACAGGAATGTGAATAATGGCTAGTATTTACCATGATTGTATGTTAGGGAGAACTTACTTTTTATATAGTATATCTCATAGAATGGCCATTCACCTTCCTTTTGTGACAGATTAATATAGAAGGAAAGTTTATTTCCATACGTTGCGTGTTGGGCTGTCATCTAAGGCGATAGTTCCACCTAGCCGGGGGCATCGCTCAGGGCAGAGAGATCCAGGGAGCCTCAGTGTCTGTGTGTTATTAGGTCCAGTCCTCCAAGGGATAAGAGCCATCTGTGGCTGCGGATAAGAGCGTGGCTGTTGGAGCGGCAGGTATGCGTCAGACCGGGGGTAGGTAACTGTCCCATCTACAGCCAGGCTCACCGGAGAAGGAATGTGAGTTCTGTAAGCTTCAACAGGTTGTATGATAAGAGGAAGATAAACAGCACCCATATTTTCTTTTTTTTTGCCAGAACAGGAAAGCAGGTGAAAAGTCAGAATTTGTGCATACACTGTGTCTGAGAGACAAAGCATGAGTAACTGAATCCACCATGATCTCTTTCTTGTAGCTGGTCTCCCCATCTCCACTTTCAGTTTCTTCCAGTTTATTCTCCACATAGCAGCCAACTAGATCATAGTTGATCAAAGTCTTTCTCGGTCAAGGCCTGGAGGTTGCTTGCATGATCTGGCTGATGTTACCTCTTGCTTCTCACCACCAGCTCTCTGCACAGCTGTCCTCCAGGCCCGCTGGTTTCCGCCACTGAACCAAGCTCTTTTCTGACCCGGGTCTTCACTCAGCCAACTTCTGCCCATTCTCCGGGCCCTCAGGTTCTCAGAGAGCCCTCTCCTCGCCCCCTCCGCGCCCCGCCTAAGCTATGTTCTCCCCATAATTGTCTCTCATGGTACTGGCTTCCTCTCAGTCATAGTACTATTGTTATTCGTAATACTACACTATTCATAACCTGCTTAATGTCTGTCTCCCCCACTAGACTGCAAGGTCTTTGAAGGCAAGAATCTTATTGGGTTTGTTCACTATTTTATACGCAGCTCTGCGGAAACAACTGGCCCTTGAGAAGGATATAACCAGCGGACTCCAGGGCCCTTGATATCAAGTGTCAGTGTTGCTTATTCTGTAGTATGATGCCTATGGAGACGCAGAGATGAGATGACCAGAGGAAATTATCAGAAAAGCTGAGTCCACCTAACTGGAGGGCAACCGGGAGGCATGTGTGGAGTGTGTAAGCATTCCTGGGGGATAGACATTCAGAGGGACTGGGTTTCCTGAGGTCAAGTAGTCTGGGTGCTTGGACCATGGCACTGGTATGAAGAGGCGCAGTGAAAGAACTTGAGAACATCTGGATTACAGGAAGCAAGGAATGTGACCTTAGAAAAAGAAAGTCTTATTAATTATAAAAAGGTCCCCCACCTGTTTAAAAAAATTTTTTTTTTCTAAATGATCTTATTCTTCTCTCATAATGTGATAGTCATTCATTTGTGAATTCAAGTTTATCCAACAAACATCTGGGGCAATGTGCTTTGCATCAGATAGGGCTAAAAAGGATACAAAAATCTCACTTCTTTTTTTTTTTTGGCCATGCCAGCGTGGCTTGTGGGATCTTAGTTCCCAACCAGGGATTGAACCCAGGTCCACAGCAGTGAAAGTGTGGAGTCCTAGCCACTGGACAGCCAGGGAACTCCCTCACTTCTATTCTTAAAGAACTCAGCATTTAGTGTGGGGTTTTTAATATGGTAGACATATATTCAAATCATTACAACACACAGCTGCCTATGATAAATCCTCTAAGAAGGGCAGAAAAATCAGGTGTTCTAATAGTATGTGGTTACACAATCAGCAGTACCCTAATTTATTGACTTTCAGAGCATTACTTAGGACTTAACCAGTGAACTAGAAGAGCAGAACTAAAAAGACTCAACCGGGACTTCCCTGGTGGCGCAGTGGTTAAGAATCCGCTTGCCAATGCAGGGGACACATGTTCGAGCCCTGGTCCTGGAAGATCCCACATGCCGCGGAGCAACTCAGCCCGTGCACCACAACTACTGAGCCTGCGCTCCAGAGCCCACGAGCCACAACTACTGAAGCCCGCGGTGCTCCACAACAGGAGAAGCCACTGCAATGAGAAGCCCGCGCACTGCAATGAAGAGTAGCCCCCCCTCGCCGCAACTAGAGAAAGCCTGCGCACAGCAACGAAGACCCAACGCAGCCAAAAATAAATAAAAATAAAATAAATTTTACAAAAAAGTCTAAAAAAAATAGAAAAAGACTCAACCAGGGGTGTAATCCAAATATTAACAAATCAGTACATGTCCTGGCCAATCAGAACATGTCTGACTAATCAGCTAGGACTCCCAACCAATTAGAACAAACGTTGGCCAAATATCAGCCACACTCAATCATTGAACACCTATCATGAATCAAGTACTGTCTTTTTAAAAAAATAAATTTATTTATTTATTTATTTTGGGGGGCTGCGTTGCTGCGTGAGGGTTTTCTCTAGTTGCAGCAAGCGGGGGCTACTCTTTGTTGTGCTGCACAGGCTTCTCATTGCGGTGGCTTCTCTCATTGCAGAGCACGGGCTCTAGGTGCGTGGGCTTCAGTAGTTGTGGCATGCGGGCTCAGTAGTTGTGGCTCACAGGCTTAGTTGCTACGGGGCATGTGGGATCTTCCCGGACCAGGGCTGGAACCCGTGTCCCCTGCATTGGCAGGCGGATTCTTAACCACTGCGCCACCAGGGAAGTCCCTCAAGTACCGTCTTGAAGGGGTTTTTAGTATGGTTAGTATGCTATGAGTGAAGCAGGGATTACAAATAGTTTTAAAATTTTAGGCTGAATCAAATTGATAGATAGTAGCTCCCGGGAAAGCTGGGTTAAGGATTCTAAAGCTGTGTGTAGGCTCACGGTGCAGGAGTGTGTGATTGACATGTGCCACGGATGAAGAAAGGACAAATTGTAGCACATGTGCCATGTTCTTTCTTATGATTAAACAAACAAACCTGCATTCAAATCCTCCTTCAAGCGCTTAGCAACCCTGTGCCTTTGGGCAAGTGGCTTGTTCTATCCATGCTCACGTATCTTCATTGTAAGAATCGGGTGGTAATACCCACCTTGTAGGATAGTTGTGAGTATTAACCAACATTGTGTGAGAATTCCCTTGTATGAAATGACAGCTTCCATGAACAGATTTCACCCACTGTAGGATGGGGGTGAGATTCCAGCCTCCTGTGGAGGTTAAAGGCAGCAGGAGGCAGGAAAGGGAAGGGGGGAAAGCCTAAAAGTGGGATAGACCCAAGAGGGTCCTCGTGGAGGAAGACATAGTGGTGGAGTGGGAGCAGAGACCTGGGAGAAGAGACGTGCCTAACAGATTTTTTTTGGTGAAATGCTATGTGCCCTGTGACCCCTTCTCTCTCCCCCTCGAATCTTCAGGAAAACTACACAAGTCACAATATGCTTGGTCCACTGGATTGTTTTTTGGAAGCTGGTGAAGGGCTGGGTTTTGGATCAAGTTTGGCAAGGGTCCAAAACAGTGTCTTCCCTGTAGGTGATAAGTGCTCAGTAAATGAACACATAGGAACAAACTATGATGAGGGCCTAGAGGAAGGAGGGCTACAGTGGCCAGCGTGAGTCTGTCCTTAATTACACTGTCATTCATTCTTAAATATACGTTCCAGCCAGAGACTTGTTAAGCAGCATTTGTTTCAATCTCAGGGCCCAGAAAACGTTTTATAGTCTAGGCTAGACTAGTCTAGAAAGTTTTATGGTCTGGAAGTCTGTATGAGTCTAATCTGGATGAGCCCTTGTGTTTTATTAGAGGTTGCTCTGGGAACATAAACCCGTCTGTCTTCGTGATAAGCCATGCAACTCCTGGTGGTAGAGTCAGGTTCTCTGTGATGAGAAGTGAATATGCCACTTGTACCTGCCCTTTTCGAACTTCCTGATCCAAATGCAAGGCTGATGTCATAGGATCCTTGACATTTGCATCTCACCCCCAAATCTTTTGCTGAGCTCCTCTTTTGCTTTTCTCCATCTCCCTGCTGTCATTGCTATTTGCTACAGTATTTTCTTTTTGCTTTTTGATCTTATACGTATTGCTCCCTGATTCAATCTCTTTGGTACCCCTGTAGCAGAGGGTACTGCTCTGAGCCTGAGGTGGGTCTACCAGTGAGTTCAGACTTGTCCAGGCCCTGCTGACTGATATAGGAATGGCCACCCTTGGAGGGGCTGAGGCGCCTCCCGGGAGAGCTTAACTTTAGACGCACTGGCAAGTCCTAACTTAGGACAACAAGCTCAGCTCACGAGCAGAGCTTTGGTCCCTAGAAGAGAAGGGCAGTTCCAAGTAGAGCAGAGCCTGAAGCCCCTCCCCTTCACCAAGAACTTAGGTCTGTATCCTATAAATATGTGGGGTGACTAGTGTAGCAGAGACTGGCTTGATGCTCACCAAACTGTTTCCTTTTCTTCCTGGGCCCATACCTCCCTGGCACACATATTTTGTGTCTAAGTTCTGGCCAAATAAATGTGGGCAGAAGTCACATATATCACTTCCAGGCCTGGCCCATAAAACTTCCTGCATGATCAGGAGATGCAATGATCCAGTGGGGGAGTTGAAGGCCCTGGGATGAAGAAGCACCAGGCAGAAGGAGCTGGGCCCCTGAATGAACTGGAGGAATAGAGAGTCTCAGGGTTGCCTGTTCCCGCCCTCGCCTTGACCGTGACATGAGCAGAAATGAACTCTTATTCTTTAAAACCACTGAACTTTTGAGGTTGTTGCTAACAGCAATAACCTTGCCCCGATTGACTCACTGGGTAAAAATAAATAGCACTGTTTAATGAAAATACTGCATTTGACCTTGAAGAATAGGCAGCACAGCATTTATTTTTCTAATCACGTGTAACATAAGAAGAAGAAAGAGACAGTCTTCCCCAGTTGTCACTGCACTGAACAGCTCTGACATTTCAGCAGCACTCAAATATGAAGTGGCAGTGACTGCTGGGAGATACAGGAAGAAGTAACGGTTTTTGAAAGGAGGCAGAAATGCCCATGAGGCTTGGCGGTTATGGCAGTGCTGGGAGGGAGGGGTGGCCGCTGCTGTGCACACGGTGGTACTTGTTCCAAGAGGAAGGGGTAAAAGCTAGTGGGAGGGGCAGGACCAGCAGAAGAGGCCACGGTGTCTAGGGAATGGGAAGTACCAGATGATCAGATTTGCTTATGAGCCCATGTAGGACCTTTGGAGATTTTTTGAGCAATGCTTGGGGCATCACAAAGGTCATAAAGAACCAGCAAATATGGGTTGCCACCACAAAGCATTGGAAACTTGGAAGGTTAGGGAAGAACAATGCCGCTGCAGATCCTTGTAGGGAGAAGAGGCTCTTCTGGCTTCAGCTGTGATCTTCAGATATAGAGTTTCTTCTCTTCATGGCAGGCACAGCGGTCAGGCAGGGTAGGCTGTCCACAGGCTTATCTCCCCAGCCGATCCTTGTTTCACTCCTCTGGGAGGTAAGCCAAGTTGGGAAGTCAGGAAGCCTGGGCGTTTCACTTTCCAGGGCGCCCTCAGCGGGTGTCTGTGCAGCAAGGCACTCAGTCAGCCAGGAGACTAGAGAGGATGTCACAGCTTTTCTTTAGGTTAAAGGTTAGGATTCTGATTTGTTTGGTGGCCGCTTTGAATCTTTTCCTTTAATTGAAGAAAAGGACATTAAATGTGAGAATCACTGTTTTAAGCTGTGGTTCCCATGTTAAAATGGAAAAAAAAAAATGTGGAGGGGATGGGAGAGATTTCCGGAGGGGGCCAGAGTGTCAAAGAAGAGGAAAGGTCAGGGAGCCAGAGGGAGGGATTCCTGACATCTGCTTCCCCCTAAAAATCATTTCGGCAAAACTGGGGTGATGACTGTGGGGGGAGAGGAAATGCCATAAAGATTAGGCATAAAAAGGGGTTAGAGATGCCACATCTAGGGGATGCATATACCCTTACACATGTTTATGTGCAAACACGTAAGTGTGTGAACCCACACGGGTGCTTTGGGTGACGATACAGTTTGCAGCAAAGTTTTAATCAGACTTTGTACAGTTTTATTTTACTTTCATCACATAAGAAGGGACTTTCCCTAAGAAAAGTGGACAGATTTTTCTCCTTTCCTTCTCTGCTGTGTAACCTGTCTGTTTAAGTCCACCTGCACCCTCTCCTAGAAACCCAAGTTCCTATCCTACAGCAAAAACGGATCCTACTCACCTTAAAGGTTATTTTTCTCATATCTTCATATCTCAAGAATGTGTTCCAGTTAGCTAATCTGATTTCAGGCAAGTCTCTACTGGTTTATTGTGACCTGTAATGGGGCTTCTCTTAGATGACCCTCATAGATGCAAAATGTGTTTTTTAATCATACCTCCAGAGAAGTGCCAAACAGTAGAAGTTTCAGGTATTGTAGTATGCAGAAAGAATAAACAAATAAATTACTAACCCATTAAAGTCTTATTAAATTTATGATTAAGTTATTAAATTGTCAAAAATAATAAATTGTTAATAAAAAGAAGTGCTAACACTTATAAAACACGAGGTGCCACACACTGTTCTAAGTGCTTTGCATGTGTCCATTTAATTCTCAAGACTACTCTGTGGAATAGGAACTATTTCATCCCCAATTTGCAGATGAGGAAATCGAGGCAGAGAGAGATTAAGCAATTAGCCCTAGATCTGGCAGCTAGGAAATGGTGGAGTCCATTTGAACTCATGTGGTTTGGCTCCAGAAATCTGCGCTCAGTCGGAGTGAGTGACATTTTTGCGGGGGGAAAAGGGTGGTGAGGGTCGCTGTTAGAATCTCTGGGACTGTAACGGCGGCACTGTCCTAGGACAGTTTCTCACGGGAATGAAGCGGTCCAAGTGACAGGTATCTTAGAACTTTTGTTTGACACTGAGAAGTCACATCACCTTTACAGACCTCAGTTTTCTCTTTAGTAAAACAAGGAGCCTCTAAGGTCTGTTTCAGTTCTAAGATGAATAATATCTTCAGCATTCCTGGACTAAAATGCCGATCTCCTGGTGCCTGTAGGGAAGAAGCAGGTCTATTCTTGCTTCCTTAGACTCTTCAAGCTAGAAGCTGCGAGGTAGGGTGCTGTGTGGATTACCTGGAAAGAACTGGTAACCAGAGATGAGGCTTAGAGCTCCAGAAAACCTCGACTTTTACCTAAGAAACATAGAGAAACACATTTACTAGGTGCCTACTGTGTGCTGCGTGTTTTAAACAGATTATATAATATCATCCTCACAATACGCTCATGAAGTAGGTGGTACTGTCTCCATTTAAAAGATGAAGCTGAAGCTTAGCCATACCGAGTGACTTGCCCAAGATGGCCCAGCGAGTGATGGGTGCAGGCAGGATTCAAATCCCGTCCGACTCCGCCCACACGCATTTCACAACCCGGGCCTACTTTACTATCTATTATCTCATTCCATGCTCACTGCAAGCCTATGCGGTGTATTATTTCCCCATTTCACCGAGAAGGAGAGTGAGGCTCCGAGTGGTGAAGTGACCTGCCCAGGAAGGGGGTCTGTCCCCGAGGGGGCGGAGTGGAGCGGGAGGAGAGCTCACGTGGGAGCGGATGCCGCAGCCCGGCCCCTCCTCCCGGCCCTGCCTCGCGGTCCGGCTCCCACCTTTGCAGGTCCTGATCCCGCGCACCCCGACTGCGAACTACACTTCCCGGCAGGACGCGAGAGCGCGCACGCGCACCGGGGCCTCCGCCATGGCGACCGTGCTGTCCAGGGCGCTCAAGCTCCCGGGTAAGAAACCGCAGCCCCGCGACCACCCCGCCCCCGCCGGGCCTGGGGAGATGGGGAGGCGAGACTCCGGGGGCGAAGCCGATCGGGGTCTGGCCCCAACCCGGGCGCAGCTGCAGGCGCGGGGAGGCGAGGCGCTGCAGCCCCCGCGGGCTGGGGTCCACGCGCCACCAGGGGGCAAATGAGGCGTTCGGCGGGTTGGGGGTCGCCGGCGCTGGGCGAGCCTGGGAAACACGGAGGGGGGGGGACGCTGGAGGCGCGTGTGGATGGTGGCTCGGCGCTGCGGCGGCGGCGAATGTCAGGGAGCGCGTCGCCACTGTCCCCAGGGCAGGGCGGTGAGGTTAGCATCCTTTCCCGAGCTACGCGAAGGAGGTACCGCAGGGTCTCCAACTCCTTCCGGCTTGGGCTGGACCTGGGCGGGGTCAGGGAGCGGCAGGATGGCGAGTGACACCTTGGAGCAGCCTCACCACTTGATGACAACATTAATGCTGCCTTGAGGTAGGTGGGACAGGCATTTCCCCTCCTAAAAAATGAGTTATTTGGCAAATTGACCTGTCCAGGGTCGCGCAAGCAGTATTGGAAAAGCCTGGACTTGAACATTGTGGGGGGAGGGGGTCTTCTGACTGTAGATCCTGGGCTTTTGGTTCCACTTGTTGGGCCTCTGGCTCTCGAGCCTGAGCATTTATGAGGGAAATTATTTGGCACCTGCAAGTTGCAGATAACGGATGGAATATTCTTTCAGGAGGCACTCGTGGTGATGTCAACTTCCAGAGCTAATTCAGTACTTTGGGCAGCAGCTCCAAGTTTTTTGTTTTTGTTTTTCCTCTTAAACCTCCAGCATGGGACTGTGCTACTAGAAACGTGCTATTTTAATAAAAGTATATTTATTCTGCCCAAATAAATTTTAGACGTTAAGGCTTTAGAAAAATTTATGGTTTAACCTAAATAAGTTTTAAATATAAAGCTATAAACATTTGTTTGATGGTAACTTAAGGTGTTAGTGGGAAAAACAGTTGTTTTCCTGGCTTGGGTCGAAAGTGCTAGTTGGGTGTCTGGCAGACATCCAGCATAAGGCTTCAGGGGGATTACAGGGTCCTGTTTCTCAAGGAGTTTCCAGTCTGCTACATTGTGGCACGGATGACACTGGGTTGGATATGAATTTGGTATGAATTTTCATTTCTGTTCCCAGATTTCATGACCTCAGACACCTTTTTTTTTTTTTTCCCCACATGTGCTCAGTAGAACATCGGAAGGAACACTGATAATATCTCTCTTGGAATGTGTATGTAACATTGGAATGGAATGGGGGACATGTCCCTCTGCCTGCAGGATTAACTTTGAAGAGAGTAGCCTTGTGTATCCTTAGTGTAGGATGATATCCTCCCAAGGGGTAATGGGATGTCAGACATATTTAGCTTTATTTCTTGTTTTCTTTTAGACTCCTTGCCCCCCTGCTTCCCCTCCAGCATAGGTAATTGTCATTCTCAAAGGCTGGGAACGCAAACAAAATCCTGCTTTCGAAACTCTTGAGCTCTTTTGCATGCGGAGGCTTTGGTATTATTACTCCTGGAGTATTCAGTTGCAGTCACTTGGTCAGCCGACAGCGTAGGGGAAGCACAGTCTGGTCGTTGGGCCTGTGTTTGGGTAGCAGCAGGGCCCTGAGCACTCAGGAGCGTTTGATACTTTTAGGCCCAGGTACAAAGGCCATATGTTCTTTTATGTGATGTGGGTTTTTTGTTTTTTGCTTGTGCTTTTGCTTTTCTCCCTCTTGCCCTTTTCTCCCCTCCACCCCAAATACAGTTTTTAGGTAGAAGTTGCTTTCTTATAGCTCTTTTTGGATACCCTGTATCCAGTTTTGGGTCTGTGAAGCTACTGTCCTGTTTGGGCTACTGTATCATGTTACCTTAGTTAACATTCCCCCCTTTTTTTTTTTAAATTGAGTATCATTGACATATAACATTATACTAGTTTCAGATGTACAACCTCATGATTTGATATTTGTAGATATTGCAAAATGATCACCACCATGACATCCTCACCATTTTTACGTGTAAGGAAGCAGAGTAGAATGGTGGTGAAGAGCATGCGACAGACTTGGGTTAAATCCACTCTTTTTCAGATTAGTTACTTATTCTCTTTAAGCTTTAGTTTCTTCATATGTAATAATAATGTTCTTGTGGAACATTCACTGTATGCCACACAGTAGGGTTATTTGGCGTAGTAAAAGAGATGGATGTCCTTAAGAAGTTTGTTGACCTTTGACATGTGTTAAGTATTCAGTAAGTGTTAATTAACCATTCTTTTTTTTTTTTTTTTAAATTTATTTATTTATTTATTTTTGGCTGTGTTGAGTCTTCGTTTCTGTGCGAGGGCTTTCTCCAGTTGCGGCAAGTGGGGTCCACGCTTCATCGCGGTGCGCGGGCCTCTCACCGTCGCGGCCTCTCTTGTTGCGGAGCACAGGCTCCAGACGCGCAGGCTCAGTAATTGTGGCTCACGGGCCCAGTTGCTCCGTGGCATGTGGGATCTTCCCAGACCAGGGCTCGAACCCGTGTCCCCTGCATTGGCAGGCAGATTCTCAACCACTGCGCCACCAGGGAAGCCCAATTAACCATTCTTATATTCATCATTAGCACCATGATCTTTACAAGTGTGTTACCTTGAGGAAGACCTGATGTAATGTGCATATGACAGATGTCCATCAACCTGGTGAAGAAAGAACAGTTGCTGGGGATGTATTTCGGTCTCGTACCCTTTCACCAAGCTCAAGATGGAAAGATGTTTGGTCCACATGCATAGAATGAGGTTAATTAGTAACAGAAGGGCAGTGTGACAGTCATAAAGCAGGGGGTGGGGCAACTTATCTCTTAAGAATATATATTTTTAGTCCATTTAAAAGTTTAAAGGTCAAACACTGAAGGGAATATAAGAGCATAATGTTATTGTAATGGTTTGTTTTATTATATGTAACTTGGAAAGATTATGTGCCCCTGGATAAACTAATTCATGATGCGATTGATTTACCTTTAGTTGTAGTAGAGTGTATAGGATAGTCTATGTAAAGTGTAGTGCATGTCATAGAATAGTATATATTATAGTATGTTTTCCTGAAAACACTTAGGGGTGGTACAGTTGCATGTCTTTCCTACTGATGTTTTCCTCTATCCCGGGAATGCTATTTACCTAGTAACCCCAGTCGTCCTATAAGGAAAAGTGACAGCCATGGAAAGCTCATTTATGTTGATTTATTCTGAAATCAGTGTCCTCTCTTTATTCTTTGAAAACCTTTCATTGACTAAAAATGTGAGTGGTAGCTGAAATCAGCAGACAAGAGGGTGGGAAAGTTGAAGCAAGGATTTGGTGTCTACTCCTCAGCCTGAGTATAATTTTAGGCAAGTCAGCGTACTGTATACCTCTTTTTCTGTGAATAGACAGAAAAAAAAATATTTACTTAGGACTTCTCTAATTAAAACTTGCAGTCTGTAATAATTAAGCTGAGGCTTGTCTTTGCACTTTCTGGAAAAATATATATTAATAGTGTTAAAGTCAGTATTTATCTTCCTCTATAATTTGGGCACGAACACGTCGCAGTCTTCTGTGATCCCTTGAAGAAAGCCTCTGCGTTCTTGCATGCTTGCCTCTGTACTCCAGAAGTGTCGTGTGTGGGTCAGTTCTTGGACTTTGCGGCCCCCTCTTCTTTCTCTGAGGATTTTTCTATTTTGCCGCACTGTCGTTTAGAAACGTATGTTACTGTGGAGAAGGCAGCCTGATTTTTGTCCCATCATTAGTGACTTGATTCTTTTTCCCTTGGCCTGCCTGCTCATGTGATTCCTTCTTTGTCCTTGAAGTTCAGTGCCTTGACTAGGATATGTTTCAATATTGATTATTCTGTATCAGTTTTTCTTGGGGCTCAGTGGACCCCTTATTCTGCAATTTTAGGTCTTGCTTTACTGCAGAACCTTTTTGGTATATCTTTTAAATGTCATTTTTGGTTCCATTTTCTTTTCTGTTCTCTTTATTAGTTATGCATATATTGGATCACTTTTGTTCTTTATATCTATCCCTTTCTCTCTAGTCCTTTTAAAAGCTTTGATCTTTCCCATGGGAAGCACAGAGATAGTCAGTCCAGGCTTCAGGGCAGACTGCCTGGGTTTGAATCCTTGTACTATCACTTACTTGCTATTTAACTATGGGCCAGGTACTTAAACTTCCAAACCTCAGTTTCCTCGTCTTTAAAATGGAGATAATACTGTGTCTACCTTTAAGAGTTGCTATGAAGATTTACTGAGCTAAGACAGTAAAAGGGTTTGGAAGAGAGCATAGTAAGTGCTCAGAACTGCCAGCCACTGTTGTTATTTCCATTTCATCCTGCTTGATTTTCACAGTCTATCCTTTAAGTCTCTGATGCTGTTTTTAGCCATGTCGGTTCTTTTTGCTGATCTCAGTAAGGATATCCTTTTTAAAATTGTTTTTTTTTAAATTTTATTTATTTATTTATTTATTTAGGCTCTGCCAGGTCTTAGTTGTGGCACACGAGACTTCGCTGTGGCATGCACATGGGATAGAGTTCCCCGAACAGGGATTGAACCTGGGCCCCCTGCACTGGGAGCGCGGAGTCTTAGTCACTGGACCACTAGGGAAGTCCCTAAAATTGCTTTATTTTCTTCCATCGTTTTCCTGAGCTCTCCTTGTTTACTTTTCATCTTCTTTATTGGATTGTCATTTCTTCTTAGAAATACTATATTTTTCCTATGAGCCCTTATTTCAGAGAAGACTATTTCTTGAATTTCTTGGATCCCAGCGGGAAGTATAGGTTCATTATCTCTTCTGTATCGTGGTATAATTTGTCCAGCATTTGTTCTGTAGCCGGTTTCGTTCGCTAGGTTTTGTTGTAACTTCTTTCTTAGGTATTTGTAGAACTTTGCAGTAGCTTATGGACCAAGTACTAATGATGGCTCCTTTCTGATTTCTCTTCATATTTAAATGGGTGGCTGTTTTACAGCCGGCTATTGGCTGACCCGTGGGCTGGGGCAGCTGGAGGCTGGAATCTAGTTTAGGCTGTCAGCTCAGATCCCTTTCCCATCCGTGCTCTTCCTTTGCAGATGTTTCTCTCCTGGCTGGCGTTTGTCACGGGGCCTTAGAGTGCTGACTTAGTGTTTACTTCTCTTTGCTTCTTGTGCCAGCTATCAATTTATTGCCCCTGAGCTGCACATTCAGTTTTGTTGCCTGATCTGTGAAAGTGGATCTGGACCCTTTAAATACCAAGTTTGTCCTTCCTGGGATACAGTCTCCCCATCCTAGGATACCTTTTGGATTTCTCTTCCCATATTTATATTTACTCTCCTATCACTGTCTAATAATTCTTTATATGAAACTGTCCTCTTTGAATTACTGTCTGCTTTCTGTCTCCCTGTTGGACCCACACTGTCCAAAAAATCCTCCTCCCGAGAACTGACAGCGCTCCAGCGCTTTTTTCTAACCTGCCGTGCTGCCAGCCTGCTTCTTATAAAGAGAGAAGCTTGTGCTTTTTCTCCTTCAGTCCTAACCTTGCCTTTGACTCTGTGGTGTTGAATGGGGCTCATTGGTGCTTCTGGGACCCCAAACTTTGTCTTTCCGAGCAAGAGATTATTTGGTTTGGCTTTATATCCGTGGACAAGGGAGGCAGCATAACCGATGGGTTAGGACTGTGGACTCTAATCAAATTGCCTGAGGTTGAATCCCGGCTTTCCTTATTAATTCTGTGATCTTAGGCAACTTACCTCTCTACATTTTCATCTTTTTGATGAAAATGGGAATAATAATAATACCTACCTCTTAGAGTTGCTGTGGGGATTAAATGAGTTAATCCCTGTAAGTGCTTGGACCAGTGCCTGGCATAGTAGCTCTCAGTACCTTTCCAGTTGTCATCCCCATCATCACCATTATTAATTCTGTGAACTCTCCTCATTGCTGGAGACTTGAAATGTATGTCCCTATTCTCACTGTACTTCCTCAGTTGGATACACGTTTCACTGCCTTTGGCAACGGTTTTTCATAAATTCTAGTTTGGGAATGTGGCTGTTTCCCTTTTTTTTTTCTTTTTCCTATTTTTATTTCTTTTTATCCCCCCGCCCCCTGATTTTAGGAAGAGACAGACAGAAAGGCCTTCCTTTGCCATCATTAACTAGAAGCACATAATTTTGTTAGAGGGATCAGTTCAACAGCGGCTTTGTTTTTCAAAGAATGCTTGCAATTTATTTTTATGGATTTATTAAAGAATTTACAGATTTCTGCAGCATGTGCAGTTGAGCTTTCTTCCTGCCTGTGATAGTATATCATATAATAAAAGTGCATTTCCTTTGAACCGTTTTGTTCGCCAGTATTTCAGTCATGATTTCACTTTGGCAAAGGTGCTGTTTTAGGCTGTGTTTGTTGCAGGGTGGAAACTGACCAGCAAGATTGACTAGCGAGACTGAATTCAGTTAAGTGTCGATGCTAACTTTTTCACTAAAAATTGTGCAATGATAGGACAGCTTGAGTGTGTGTAGAAGGTGCTTGGGAGCTTTAGCTGAATCAGTTGTGTGATGGGGCTACCAAGGAAGCTGGCCTGATCCTAGGTTACAGGAATTGAACCGTAGTGTCCTCTCTGACTAGGGGGGACACCGTTCTGCTCTCCTCTGCCCTGGTCACACTGCACCCTGGGGACTGCATTCATGTCTGGGAACCGTCCTTTAAAGAGCACAGACATGTCCCATTGTGTCCAGAGGGGAGTGACCAGGATGTGTGAGCATCTGAAACAATGCTTCTTCAAGTAATGGGTTGAAGAGGTAGAGGTACTTAACCGGGGCTGAGGAGATTGGGTGAGGGCAGTGGGGAGACAGAATGCCAACCATAATAACAGAAGCTGAAATTCGCTGAGTGTGACCCTAAGGCAGCACTGGGAACCATGCATATGTTATCTTATTTAATCCTCGTAACAGTCATATGAGGTAGGAACGGTAATTATCCCATTTCACAAATAAGGAAATTGAGGTTACTAAAGTGAAGAAATTGAATTGAGGTCACACAGTTAATGAGAGATGGAGCCAAGATTTGACTTTAGGTTGCTTACTGTAAAGACTTGAGCTTGTAAATACCGTATCTTACGTTTCTTATGATTGGTATCTTCAAATACTGGTATCTTCAAGTATTGTGCGTGGGGAAGAGGGGTCCCAGAAATTGAAACTAAGACGGGTAGTTGGCAAATGCCCAGAAGTAGATTCCTGAATCAGAGTAAGGTGCTGCTTTCTAGATGCGAGGGTAGTGAGTTCCCTGATAAGGCCTCCGCTGAGGTGTATGCTGAGTGACTGCTTGGTGGGCTTTGGTAAGGAAGTGCATGTTTGGAATAGGGGTGGAGGTAGATTGTGTGACCTTCAAAGTCTCTAAGAACCCTGGGATTTGGGGCTGCTGTGTATGTTTTCCTCTTTGTCAAGTGTATTCTTTGTTTTTAACTTGAAATTTAAAAAATTGTGGTAAAATACACATAATAAAATTTAGCATCTTAACCATTTTTAAGTGCACGGTCTGGTTAAGAATACTCACATCGTTGTACAACCAAGCTTCGGAACTTTTTCGTCTTGCAAAGCTGAAATTCTGTACCCACCAAACAACAACCCCACCATGGACCTCTCCCTCCAGGCGCTGGAAACCACCATTCTACTTCCTGTTTCTGTGAATGTGACTACATATAAGTCGAATCATACAGTATTTGTGTTTTGGTGACTGGCTTATTTCACGTAACGTAATGACCTCAAGACTCATTGGTGTTGTATGTAGCATGTGTCAGAACTTCCTTACTTTTGAAGGCTGAATAATACTCCACCATATGCAGGCAGCACGTTTAAAACATTCTGTCAGGTGTATTTTTTTTTAGCAAAAAAAAAAAAACTTTAAAAAGTATTAGAGTTAATATTACAACAACCTATGGTTCTGTTTGCAAACTATTATAAATTAAGTTATCTGGGATGGTTAGGAATGATGGGCCCTAATTAATGAAACCATTTGGTTCATAGAGGAAATATAAAAATTATGGGAATCAGCTGCACTGACTCTGTGGCATATCCTAGAGGTACTATTTTGCATTAAATTTCTAATAATTGCTTAATTTTCTTATAATTTAATACCTTAAAAAATCAAATTCAGTATTTATTGGACAAAATGAAGTGACATCACCAAGATCACAGTGACCAGAGGCAGAGAACATGAGAAATTCTTCCTTTTCCCCTTTTAAATATCTGGGTTGTATTTTCTTTTTTATATGTCTTCTTAACAAAGGATTTAACCATAGAGTTTACGTTAGTGATAGCTTACCAGATAATTTCCAAAACCAGAAACTTTTTCTTGGTTTTTATTTGGCTATAGCCTGAAATAAAGGCATAAACTCATCTAGTCACTGGCTGCGAGGGCCGGGGTGGCTCAGGAGGAGGTGGGCTTAAGCCCCCCGTAATGTCTGCCTCTTGCCACCCCTGCAAAGATATGGTCTAAGTAAAACCAGGGTGCTTGTTGTGTAAACCAGCCTCAAGACAAGTCCTCCACCTCCTTGTGCTGGCTGGATCCCACCCCTCTCGGCATGCAGGCTCAGAATAGCAATTTTCAGGTAACCACTGTTTACTGAAACATGTACTGAAAGGGCAATAGACTTGCAGGAAGGTTCTCAAAAGTAAATTTTTGGTAAGACGTCTCCAGATGACTTTCAGCATTTGACTTTCTACGTGGTTTCCATAGCGACAGCTGGGAAACCACATATATTGGCCTGTGAGGAGCAGTGTGCAGAGAACAGTTGTTCTAAAGGTTTAGTGGAGGGAATTACCTGGCGGTCCAGTGGTTAAGACTTTGCCTTCCAATGCAGGGGGTGTGGATTCAATCCCTGGTCAGGGAGCTAGGATCCCACATGCCTGGGGGTCAAAAAACCGAAACATAAAACAGAAACAATATTGTAACACATTCAATAAAGACTTTAAAGAGGGACTTCCCTGGTGGCTCAGTGGTTGGGAGTCTGCCTGCCAATGCAGGGGGCACGGGTTGGAGCCCTGGTCCGGGAAGATCCCACATGCCTCGGAGCAGCTAAGCCTGTGTGCCACAACTACTGAGCCTGCCCTCTAGAGCCCGCGTGCCACAACTACTGAGCCCACGTGCCACAACTACTGAAGCCTGCGTGCTTGGAACCTGTTGTCCGCAACGAGAGAAGCCACCGCAATGAGAAGCCCGCGCACTGCAGCGAAGAGTAGCCCCTGCTTGCTGCAACTAGAGAAAGCCCATGTGCAACAACGAAGACCCAATGCAGCCAAAAATAAATAAAATAAATAAACTGAAAAAAAAAAGACTTTAAAAACATGGTCGACATCAAAAAATTTTCAAAAAAAAAAAAAAAAGACTTCCCTGGTGGCGCAGTGGTTAAGAATCCTCCTGCCAGTGCAGGGGACACGGGTTCGAGCCCTGGTCTGGGAAGATCCCACATGCCGCAGAGCAACTAAGCCCGTGCACCACAACTACTGAGCCCACGTGCTACGGCTGCTGAAGCCTGTGCACCTAGACCCCGTGCTCCGCAACAAGAGAATCCACCTCAATGAGAAGCCCGTGCACCACAACTAAGAGTAGCCCCTGCTCGCGGCAGCTAGAGAAAGCCTTCGCACAGCAACAAAGACCAACACAGCCAAAAATAAATAAATAAATAAATTTAAAAAAATGTTAAAAAAAAAAGTTTAGAGGAGTCGCAGGAAAGATTGGAACATCACCAATCTAAGATAATCAAAGGAAATACGCACATTAGGTGTATGGAAGCTTTCCTAGAAGAGCTGTGGTCTTTTTCGTTAGTGAGAGTCACACAAATTAAGAGAGGGCTTTTTAAAAAAAAAAACAACTAAAATGTATTTGAAATTTGCCGCTTTCTCTGTTTCTTTTCCAATGTTCTTAAGCTCATGAAAGCAATAATTCTAGAGCACTGATTTTCTTTTTTTCCCCCATTTCGCTGGAATCTATTTTATAGACGGCTCCAAGGTTCAGGCTTGTCAACCTAGATTTGTTCCGTTCTGTTCTGTTCTGTGTGTTCTCCTAGGTGTTTACTGTTGCTGTGTGTTTGCCCAAGGTCCCTCCTTCCAGGTTCTCCTTGACCGTCTGGCTTTCTGTCTTTTCAGGGAAGAAGAGCCCGGACCTGGGGGAGTATGACCCCCTCACACAGGCCGACAGCGACGAGAGTGAAGATGACCTCGTGCTTAACCTGCAGCAGAAGAACGGAGGGGTCAAGAACGGGAAGAGTCCGCTGGCAGAAGCACCAGAGCCCGACTCGGATGCTGAGGTCACAGGGCCTGGGAAGCCCCATCTCTCGGAGGTCACCACGGAGGGGTACCCCTTGGAGCCCCTGGGGGGCCTGGAGCGGAAGGCGGCCTCCTCCATCGCGTCCTACGTGCGCACATCCGTCTTTCTGCTGATGCTGGTGATCTCCATGGTCCTGGTGCTCGTGTGTGCCTTCCTGATCCCCTGTCCCCCCCGAGACCTGCACAGCACGTGGAGCCGCCACTTGGGCCCCCAGGGAGGTGAGCTGCGGGATTTTTAGCTCTAAGTCTGTAAAACCTTCACGATCGCATGTCATCCCGGCAAGCTTCTGATTACGTTGAAAATTTCCTCCACGTCTTTACACGTTAACGTGCGTGTCGTCTAGCATTTCTCCCCCTGTGTGTGGAGGTGGTTAGGAGGTTAGGATTTGAAATGAGACAGAAAGGTGCATCTGTACGGCTCCAAAACCTTGGGAGGATCGCTGCGCTGTGTGTCTCTGGGGAAGGTCTTAATGAGACGCAGGGAGGGGAGAACCCAGTTTGCTGAGTCCTGTCGTGCAGCTGAGGCTGCATCAGGGGAGAGCAAAGCTGTGGGAAGGGCGGTTTGCAGAGAAAAGTGAAGCTCCCATCCTGGCCAGGCCAGAGGCCACAGCTCCTGTAGGGCCCTTGGGGTTTTGTTGATTGTAGAAGCCTGATCTAAATTGAATTTTCAAATAATTTCTCTTTATTTTTCTTTTTTATCGAAGTATAGTTGATTTACAATGTTGTGTTAGTTTCTGGTGTGCAGCAAAGTGATTCAGTTGTGTACACATCTTCTTTTTCATATTCTTTTCCACTATGGAAAAGATTTATTACAGGATATTGAATATAGGTCCCTGTGCTAGACAGTAGGACCTTGTTGTTTATCAAATAATTTCTTTTCAAGGAAAAGAGAGTTGCTTCCTTGCTGCAACTTTTCTTTCTTGCTCCTAATGGTTGGGATGGTGCTACCCAAGTAATTTTGGCTATTTTGTCTCATTTTGGAGCAGGTTTCTTTATTTTTATTATTATTTTTTTTATTGAATGAAAGAGTCTTTAAATTTTACCGTGCTTTCCAATTTTCAAAAGTTTCACATACATGATTTCCTGTAAACCCCTTTTTTTAACCCCCTACCCCTACATTGCCCCTCCTCCTTCCCTCTCCCCCTGGTAACCACTAGTTTGTTCTCTGTATCTGTGAGTCTGCTTCTTTTTGTTATATTCAGTAGTATGTTGTATTTTTGAGATTCCACATATAAGTGATATACAGTATTTGTCTTTGTCTGTCTGAGTTAGTTCACTTAGCATAACACCCTCCAAATCCATCCATGTTGCTGCAAATGGCAAAATTTCTCTCTTTTTTTATGGCTGAGTAATATTCCACTGTGTATATGTACTGTATCTTCTTTATCCATTCATCTGTTGATGGACATTTACGTTGTGGAGCAGGTTTCTTTAAAGCAGCTTGCTCTGGGTCAAGATTGGGGATCCCACCTAACTGTCAGTGCCGAACGGTCCTGTCCCTCGAAAACTGCACCAGGCCGAAGGGGCTCAGAACACACCAGCCCAACGTGGCGCTTTGGTGTATTGACTATTTTGAGTTAAAGGCATTTGACCAATAGCAGGTGCAAGAGGGCCACTCTGACCTTCGATTCTTCCTGAAAGCAGGAGATGAAACTCCCAGGTGAAAGATGCCCTCCCTATTCCAGGAGGAAAGAACACTCTTATCACCAGAGACGGGAGGTTGAGGCAGAGAGACATTTGTACAAACAGACCTTGTTAGAATAACTCTCATCTTCCTGTAGTTCCCTCATATATTTTAGTTACTTTTCCAGTTGCCACTCTTTGTGCAATGCGGGATATAAACACTGCGGCCTAGCCACGTCTTTGGGTCTTCACTTAACTGTGGGAACTCCCATGCACATGCACAATTTTATTAAATAAAATTTGAGTGCTTTTCCCTTGTTCATCTGTCTTATGTCAGTCCCAGCTAGAAACCTTAAGAAGGCAGAGGAAAAATTTTCCCTTCCCTACAGCATGCCCACACCCCTGCATCATCTTGATCTAGAAACATTTTCTCTCTGACCCTTCTCTGATCCCAGCTGAGTTAGCTTCTGATGAGTTCTGTGTTCTCATCTTTACTTTCTCTTAAGGCGAAACTGGGTGGATATGTCTTACGATATGTTCCTACGCATAGAATGTCTCTCCCTCTCTTCCTTCCTTTTTTGTTTTTTCTAAGTTAGCTCTTGTAATATTTATATGCAGCGTAAAGACTAGTAACGAATTCTTGGTGTATCCACCACCGAGTTTAAGAAATGGGACCTTGTAAAGATCTTTGCAATTCCGCATGTGTCGCTCCTCACCGTATCCCCCTCTCCCCGCCAGAGGGTCTTCCTCTCCTGAGTTTTGTGTCGTTATTCCTTTACTTGTGTTTAAAGTTTTACCACATAGATATGCATCTCTAAATGATATGTTCTTTAATTTTGCCTGTTTTTGAATTTCGTATAAATATTGATATAATCATGTAGTTGTCTGTGACTTGCTTTTTTGTTCAGCATATTTAAAGAATATGTTTGAGGTTTATCCGTATCAATGTACTGTCACTGGAGTTTATTTTCACCACTAATTTTCCATGGTATGAATGTCCTATGATTTATCGATCCACTTTACTGTCGATGAGCATTTAGGTGACTTCTGTTTTTTTAAAAAATAAGTAATGCCACTAAGAAGATTCTTGGGCATGTTTCCTGTTGGAGTGTGTAAGGATTTCTCTAGGGCATAAACCTGGGAGTGAAATGGCTGGGTTACAGGGTATGTGCATGTCCAGCGCTAGGAGTTTCTGTTAAATTATTTTCCGTAGTGGTTGTACCAGTTTACACTTCCACTAGCCGTGTGTGAGTTCTCTCCGAATTTGGCAAGCATCCTCTGACTCCACACTGTTTGGAGGTGTGTGTGGGGGAATGACACTACCTACCTTGTCACTGCCGGGTGGAGATGGAGGTCCAGGCTCCCGTCAGGCGTCTGCTGACACCAGGGCTGGGCGGCTGCCCCATTAATGCTCGGTGGGGATAGAACCGTAGGCTTCCCTCGTGTATGGAGGCCTGAGTGCTGCTAGGTGGGGATGGGAGTCCAGCCTCCCCACCCGGCCTTCTCCGACCTGACGCTGGTGGGGTGAGGGGGACCTTGTTACAGCCCGGCAAGGATTTCCTCTTGGCCTTTGCTATGGGGCTGGCTGGGACCACAGTTTTATCTGTGGTGTTTGGTTGGGGTAGAGCAGTTCTTGAGGAGAACTTTTCTGGCTTGCTAGGCTGTGCCTTTCCTGTCCTTTGGCTGGGGACCAGCTCTTCTGGGGCCTTCTGTGTGTCCCTGGTGGCATTTCGGGGTTGCCAGCTTCTGCAGCACCCTGTCTGGGGTATGAGGCCAAAGAAAACCCAGGGGAGTCACCAGCTTGTCCTTCCTGGGGTCTCGCCGTCCCCAGCCGGTCTGCCTTCTCTCCACCTTCCAGAGTCTTCTCCTGTTTGTTTTATGTGTAACGCCCAGGGATTCTAGCTGTCCTTGGCGAGAGGCACGGGCAGAGCTGGGTCTGTGTATCTTATCTAGGACCCAGAAGTCTGCCTGGTTTTTATGGCGCATTCCCTTTCCAGCCTGGAGCAGGGAGCTGGTGTGTGCAACTTGCTGAGGACCCTGTGTTTCTCATGTGTCCATCAGGTGGGGACCTGTCTCCGCTGGACCTGGCGGACGTGAACGGGGACGGCCTGCGTGACGTGCTCCTCTCCTTCGTGACATCAGGGAACGGGAGCACCGCTGGTAAGAGGGTGCCTTTGGAGGCCTCGGCGGGAGAGGCCGGTTGAGTGGAGGGTGTGAGCTAAGGGGAGGCGCTGGGGCCGCCTCCTGCACGGGCTGCAGTGAGGAGAAGGCCCTCGGGGATCCGGCCCACACGACGGGCCTCGTCGGGGGGCTCCTGCACGTGCGTAACGCCTGGTTCAGGGAATCACAGAGCACGCGAGCTGGAGGGCGCCCCGGTCCAGGGACCCACCTGAGACCCAGGGAGGAGGTTCCACGGCCGCACGCCTGCCCTGAACAGCACCAGCACCTAGGCTGCTTGAGTTTTCTCCGAGTCGGTTCTCCCTGGCCTCTTAGATGATGATAAACACAGACTCTATCTACCTTCCCCTCCCTGGCGGAAAGCATTTGCTCACGTTCTGACATATCTTTATACACATACCTCTTGGCTGGGTGTTCTCCTTTGACCCCGTCTGTTTGCTCTTCCGTCTCTGCTCTCCATCGTGCTCTCCGCGGGACGGGAGGCCGACCCGTACGCGTTGCGTCAGGTCCCAGGCCTGCAGACTTCCACTGGGTTTGGCCAATGGGGAGCACAGGCCAGAAGCTGGAGGAGAGGAAGAGAGTGACCAGAGGGTATTTATTGCCCTGGCTCCCCTCTGCCCGGGCCACCTCAGGCTGGCCGCATCCTTGATCAGAAGTCACAGCCTCTCTCAAGGTGGTCCTCTTACAGGACTTTCTTTTTCTGCATTCCAGGAAACGCTTCCTCCCCCTGTCTCTTTGGGCCTGGGCGTGGCCACGGTTCTGAGGGGCTGTACTATCTCTTGTGGTTTCCCTACACCTTGACCACATCTTTGTAAACAGTCTGTTTATTAAACCTCCACAACTTACCCTAATTGAGTGAGCTGGGTTTTTTTTGGGACCCCAGCTGATACATGTCAACTGCAACAACAACAACAAAAAAGTTGCGTTTTCATTATAGGTACATGGGGGCTTTTGGTTTGTCCTGGAGCCTCCATTTAAGTGGATTCGAACTGAAGTCTGTAAACTGATACAGGAACTCTGGTTTGAGGCTGAGGATGCCCTACCAATTGTTTTTTAATCATTCAGGCCTTGGAATAAACATTTAGGTGTGTTATAGAGAATTCTAGGCTGCATGCCTCTCTGATGTTATTAGAAATACCTTTCTGGGGCTTGTGTAATATGCAGAAGCAATTTGGGCATAGATTTGTTTATGGGAAGAAGCTCCAGCCTAGAAATTGACTTTTATATGATTCAACCTTAATTATGTTTTCTTTCTGCCTATGACTCATTAGCCTTTGAAGTAAAAATTTCCCCCATCCACTTTTAGAGATTTTTTCCAGTCATTTGGTATTTTACATGGTTTGCTACATATCAGGACTCATGATGGCAAGGCCATGAGTTTGGACACAATATGGACCAGCCTGATTTGGTTATAGATTATAAAAGTAATAGTAGCGCTAACACACACATGGTACTTTGTATGTGCTATGCACTGTTGTAAGTACATGACATATTATGAATGAATTTATCCCTCAATGTACCTATAATGTGGACTAATATTATTATCCCCGTTTGCAGTTGGGGAAACTGAGGGGTAGTGAGGTTAAGGAACTTGATCAGTCTCACAGCTGGTAGTGGCAGAGGTGGGATCCAAATGGTGTAGCCGGGAGACTCTGGAGTTCCTACCCTTGACCCTTACGTCAAACTGCTGTGCCCATAACCCCAGCCAGTGGGTTCAAAGATCTGTGCCACTGAACATGAGGGGGATTGTGTTTCTTACTTGTTTGTTCATTTGTTCATTCATCCAACAACTGCTGCGCACCTCACATAGAGCTGCACTGCTTCTTTTGAGCTAAACGAGAGGAGTGTGGTCTCTGCCTCAAGGAGTCGTGGTGTGAAGGGAAAGGGATGACGCATCACCACCGGGAAAAAGACGAGTCACGCAATTGATGTGGAGTCGATAGGGTCATGAAGGAGGAAGGAGAGCACAGTCTATTAATCAGAACATCCCTGGGAAGTCCGGGGGGTAACATACATGGCTGAGATTTGTCATGTAAACCGCTGCTTCTGGCAACAAGGTCTGAAAGGGCGAGCCAGTTTGTCACTTGTTTTTGGGTTGTATGTTTAATTAGCAGTTCTGAGGAATAGGTACAGTGAAGCTTTAAAGCCTACATGTCCTTATCCTTATTAGCTGTTGCTAGAAGTGAAAAGTGGAAGTGTGTGAGGTGGGCCGTATCCCTATCCTGAAAGTGAATGTGAAACTGGCAAGAGAGAAAGTTATTATTCTGATAGGTTAATTGAGTGCCATAAAGGATTGTTAAAGAGCTGAGCTGCTCGAATCCTTTGCCAGCTAGGTAGTGAGTTTGCCCAAGTATTCTTTCTTGGCTGGGGCCAGATCAGCTGATTCCCTGGAACTAGACCAGGAGG
Organism: Balaenoptera borealis; assembly: GCF_965194805.1. Taxonomy (NCBI): domain Eukaryota; kingdom Metazoa; phylum Chordata; class Mammalia; order Artiodactyla; family Balaenopteridae; genus Balaenoptera; species Balaenoptera borealis. The sequence continues at coordinate 11,167,497 of NC_138870.1, forward strand.
ACCTCCTGATCTTTGCTAAGTATAATCTTCAGGGTTTTTTGTTTGTTTGTTTCACTTTTTGGCCGTGCCACTCGGCTTGTGGGATCTTAATTCCCCGACTAGGGATCGAACCCGTGCCCGCTGCATTGGAAGTGTGGAGTCATAACCGCTGGACCGCCAGGGAAGTCCCCAGGTTTATTTTATTTTATTTTATTTATTTATTTATTTTAACATCTTTATTGGCGCATAATTGCTTTACAATGGTGTGTTAGTTTCTGCAAAGTGAATCAGTTATACGTATACATATGTTCCCATATCTCGTCCCTCTTGCGTCTCCCTCCCTCCCACCCTCCCTATCCCACCCCCCCATCCCACCCCTCTAGGTGGTCACAAAGCATCGAGCTGATCTCCCTGTGCTATACGGCTGCTTCCCACTAGCTATCTATTTGGCTGCTTCCCACTAGCTATCTATTTTACATTTGGTAGTGTATATATGTCCATGCCACTCTCTCACTTTGTCCCAGCTTACCCTTCCCCCTCCCCACATCCTCAAGTCCATTCTGTGGTAGGTCTGTGTCTTTATTCCCGTCTTGCCCTTAGGTTCTTCATGACCTTTTTTATTCCCCAGGTTTATTTTTTAAAGAGATTGTTTTCTGCTCTCAGGGAGCATTTGCTGGCGATGATTAGAATTCAGGTACTTTGCTTCCTGCTCTATACATATTCTAGATCAGTGTCAATTTTCTGAGCCTAGCTGTGCCTCCCGTTTTTTTTGTTTGTTTGTTTCCAATCACTCCTTTTCCATATTCTTGATTTTGCTCCTTTTATTCAGAAAGCACTTGGCTGCTAGATATGCTCGGCGCTTTGCAAAGCACTGAGGATGCAGAAATGAACGTGACAGGCTTTACCCTTAAGGATATCCCTGTTTAGCGAGGGCTGAGATGACAGACACGTCAACAAGTGTGTTGGGAGAGTAGAGGTGCACACGGGTTGCCTGGAGGATGTCGTCTTACATGAGAGATGTGTTGAACAGATGTGACAGGTACTCTGTTTGCAGACCTTGTTGCCAGAAATACAGGAGGGAGCTGAGCACACAGGTCTGAGTTGCTGCCTTACCTCTATTTCCTTTTGGTTTTCTAGCCCCCCGCTCATCTCTCCCTCTTATCTCCTCTGCCTCCTGCCCTTTCTTGTCTCTTGTGTGCTTTTAGGTGTCTCAAGGCCACCTGCTGTCCTCGTGTGCCTTTCGGGGATGAATGGCAGTACGCTCTGGTCTAGTCCCCTCCCCGAGGAGGCCCGAGATATTACCTGTCTGGATCTAATGCCAGGGAGAGTGGCCGAAACCGTCTGCCTTGTGACGGGGACACACAAGATGCTCAGCGCATTCAACGCGACATCAGGTAAACATCACTGACTGCGGGGGCTTCACTGGTGGCACAGTGGTTGAGAATCTGCCTGCCAATGTAGGGGACACGGGTTTTTGCCTGGTCCGGGAAGATCCCACATGCCGCGGAGCAACTAAGCCCGTGAGCCACAACTACTGAGCCTGCGCTCTAGAGCCCCCAAGCCACAGTTACTGAGTCCGCGTGCTGCAGCTACTGAGGCCCGCGTGTCTAGAGCCCGTGCTCCGCAACAAGAGAAGCCACTGCAATAAGAAGCCCGCGCACCGCAATGAAGAGTAGCCCCCGCTCGCCGCAACTAGAGAAAAGCCCGCGTGCAGCAACGAAGACCCAACACAGCCAAAAATAAATAAATTAAAAAAAAAAAAAAAAAAAGATCACTGACCATGAGAGATCCCTGTTCCTGGGAGGCCTAATCTCAGGTTAGAACAGTCTGGTAGGGAAGGGACCGTTGCACTCTCCCATGGTGGGAGGTCTGATTTCCTGCTCTGCAAGGTGGATATTAAGGGAAATAAGGAGAAAGGGTTTGAGCAGAATGAGTAATAGATCCGTGGTTCAACCTGTTTGGTGATAGGATGGGGCTAAACTCAGTCATCCAAACAGAACCTATCCCAAGGCTTTCAGTTTCTAAGTAATCTCCCTTCTCTGTTCTTTGTATAGAAGACCATGGAGCTTTTTCTCTTTGTATTCAATATTTGACATACAAGTGTTCACATGTAAACTTGGGCATTAACCACTGAAAAATATGCCAGTGAAGAAACTAAGGTTTGTGGAGGCATGTTGATTTGGCCTCTTTTATCTTTTTATCACATTCAGACATGTGACAAAAGGAACGGAAGAGAATCAAATATAATGAAGGCTCCTTACAGAGTCTTATACTTCCAGTATGCTTAACCTTCGACTTGAGTGAAGCTGAGTAAAATAGCCTCCTTCCTAGTTGTAAAGGTTGGAGTTTGGGAGTGGGGTTCTTCTGAGTGAAAAAAATTTGCGTGTGAGTTAACTCTAGCAATGAATTCATCTTGAAAACCTTTTATGATTTCTCTACTTATATGAACACATGGTAGAAGGAGCGAGTTGGGCTTCTGTTTGGCTGCCCCTGGATGGTTCCTTAGGAGTTGGAATCATCTCTAACAGATCAATTCCTCCATCCCAGACAACTGGGCTCTTCTTTCTTAGAGAGTCTTCAGCATGTCCATGTTACCTAAAAAATCCAGGTGTGAAGTTATTATATGGGCTTGTTAGCCAGATACTTGAGGATTTCAGTGCATACTCCCTGCTCCATTTCTCCCCAGTAAGATAAAAACGAAAGGAAAAAGTGTGTAGGAGTTGCTGTCTGTCATTCAGCCTGTTGAGTCTCTTTTCTGGCCTGGGAGCATTGCATCTGCCTTTTGCAGAGGCAGAAATCCCTAATTGTGATGAGTGTACTTATCTTTCCCCAGGGAAAGCCATTTGGACTTTAGACCCACACTACTTATCGAACGGTACCCTGGCTGCCCCAGGCGTGGTGCTGCCAGACCTGGATGAAGATGGCATTAGAGATCTCGCAGTTCTGGCCATTGGGGAATTGCAGGTATGCGCCATGTTAGGTGGTCCTTGTCTCTTACAGGGCAAGTGTCAACTTTGGTCGTTTCCTAGTATCATTATTAGAAATGCTGCTTGAAACCTTCTCATTACAAGGGCTTAGGTTTAAATAAATTCTCCTTGTGAGATTAAGTGAATAGATTACCATTATGAACCCATTTTCCAGGTCCCATTGACCGACATGGCAGAGCTTGGGAGCCAGATAGGTCTATGTTTGAATTCCTGCTCTACTGCCCTGTGGCCTTGGGCAAACCACAGAGCCTATCCCAGCCCTGGTTACTTCGTATGTAAAGCGGGGATGTTATTCTACTTGCAGGATGGTTATGAACATTAGAACTAACATATATGAAATGCCCAGAGTGGTGCCTGTTTTTCACCAAGTGTACATATTGTTGATTTTACTATGTATATTTAACTTTTATTGCAGCTATAAAACAATGAGACAGACGGATAGAAAGCTCATAAGATATACATAGAAAAAAATTGTAAGTCAAACAAGTAATAACAACAGCAACCAAAGAAAGAGTTGTCGTTTAAGCTGTGCCTGCAGACTTTGGTTCTGGTACGGTGGTCCCTAAATTATGCTTCTCAATTATGCTTTGCTGGAACTCCAGTGACCTGGAACTAGTTATTCTCTGCACAGATAAAATAATAGTAGTTTTTTTTTTCTCCGTAAATCACAGGAAAGAATATATTAATGGATAGAATTATCTCAATTTTAAGTTTTTATTCCTGAAGCTTTTCTCAGAGCTCCTGTCAGACTTTCTCTTAGACTTTTTCTCAGACTATCTAGTGTGAGTCTGCCAGGAAAGGCTCGTGGACAGCAGTCAGTGAGGAATATCTGTGGGAAAATGTGGCTATCGATCGTTGTGCCTCATTTGATAGCTGATTTTAATTTTACTAGACCTTGTTGTGATTTTTGTAATGTATATATGGAATGGAGTTACAAAATCTGCCAGTAAAATTATTTAGAATGGAATTAAATCTATCAGTACTTTACGGTTTTCTGTTAAGAGCACCGTGAACTAACTCAGAGTACTCCACCAGTCACAAGTTTCAGGAGCCCTGCTCTAGTGCCTCAGACGATACTTTACGTTTGTGAGGTGAGAGAAAAGAAGATAGATAGTGAGGGATATTTCCGAAGGCTAGTCGCTTTTAGGGGTCCTTTCTGTTTGTTTTTCTTCAGCTGGTCTCAAAGTAGACTGAACCAAAATGTCAGGAATTCTTCACATAATCTTTTTTCATTCCAGTCACTGTGAATAAAGAGACCTGGGAGTAGGGAACATTTTAATGATTACATCCATCAGGGAGTGATTCTCAGAAGGTCCTAAAGTGGAAAGTATGGGGAGTTTCTTTTTTTTTTTTTAATTTTATTTTATATTGGAGTATAGTTCATTTCCAATGTTGTGTTAGTTTCAGGTGTACAGCAGAGTGATTCAGTGATGCATATATATTATATCCATTCTTTTTCAGATTCTTTTCCCATATAGGTTATTGGGTTTTTTTTAATCTTTATTGGAGTATAATTGCTTTACAATAGTGTGTTAGTTTCTGCTGTATAACAAAGTGAATCAGCTATACATATACATATATCCCCATATCCCCTCCCTCTTGCGTCTCCCTCCCTCCCAGCCTCCCTATCCCACCCCTCCAGGTGGTCACAAAGCACTGAGCTGATCTCCCTGTGCTATGCGGCTGCTTCCCACTAGCTATCTGCTTTACATTTGGTAGTGTATATATGTCCATGCCACTCTCTCACTTCGTCCCAGCTTACCCTTCCCCCTCCCCGTGTCCTCAAGTCCATTCTCTACGTCTGCGTCTTTATTCCTGTCCTGCCCCCAGGTTCTTCAGAACCTTTTTTTTTTTTTTTTTTAAGATTCCATATATATGTGTTAGCATACGGTATTTGTTTTTCTCTTTCTGACTTACTTCACTCTGTATGACAGAACCTAGGTTCATCCACCTCACTACACATAGGGGAGTTTCTTTTTAAAGGAATTATGGTTGTTAGCAGAAGCATAGCAAGACATAGGAGAAGTGGTGGGTTCAGCGCAGTGGCTTCATCTTCATACTGACTTTTCTGACCTCTATACCAGCAAAAAAAGAACCTGAGGGACGTGTCTGCTCCGAGCAGCAGATGTGGTAGGAGGAGTGAGAGGTATTAGGCCTATGATACAGAGGGGTGGCATTCTTAGATCTGGGGCTGGAGTGAGGCAGGCCTGGGACACCTAGACACGGTTGGGGTTAGAGGACAGATCTGGGCTAGCATGTCAGCGGGAAGGGACCTCAGAGGCCGTGAAGTTAACCCCTCACACTGTGCTCCAGTCGCTGATACACTGTTCCAGATACATTGGCACCCATTCCCTCTGAGTCCTCAGGCTGATGGCAATAGTGTGCATTTGTGAGGCAGTCCATTTTGTTCTTGGCCCACTCTAGAAAATTCTTATTGGTGAGAAATCTGCTTTCTCATAGCTTCCATTCATGGTGCCGGCTTCAGCTCCATAGAATACTCTGAATGAATCTAATCCTCTTTCTACATGAAAGCCCTTTTGCTGGAAGCCTGGTCCCTCTAAAGCCTGCTATTCTCAAGGCTAAACAGTCCCAATTTCTCATACTGTTCCTCATGCAAAATGATCCAGACCCCTCTCTTTCTTGATGTCTTTCTCTTTTCACTATACTTTGTCCATATCTCTTTTATAATATGGTACCCATAAATGAAAACAGTATTCTATTGTAATATAACCAGTTATATCAACATAAGGAAATTGTTGCTTCTTTTGATATAGACTCTGTATATCTATAAATGCAGCCAAAGGCTGTGATAGCCTTTCTAAGAATCAGTTTTTGTTTATAACCCGTTAAAATACCCACGTCTTTTTTCCCTACTTCTTTCATTTTTTTCCTTCCAGTTTTATTGAGATATAATTGGCATACAGCACTGTATAAGTTTAAGGTGTACAGCATAATGATCTGACTTACATACGTCATGAAATGATGACCACAGTAAGTTTAGTGAACATCCATTATCTCGTATTGATACAAAATTAAAGAAATAGAAAAAAATTTTTCCTTGTGATGAGAACTCTTAGGATTTACTCTCTTAACTTTTGTATATAATGTACAGCAGTGTTAATTATGTTTATCATGTTGTGCATTGTATCCCTAGTACTTATTTATCTTATAAGTGGAAGTTTGTACCTTTTGACTGCCTTCATCCAATCCTCCCTCCTACCCCCCCTCCCTCTAGTAACCACAAATCTGATCTCTTTTTCTATGAGTTTATTTGTTTTTGAAGTATAACTGACCTACAACAGTGTGTTAGTTCCTGCTGAACAACTTACTGATTTGATATTTCTATACATTTCAAAATGATCACCACGATAAGTCTTGTTACCATAAAATACCCACGTCTTAATTAATGGCCTAATCTTTTCTTCCAGATTTTGACCCATCTTCCAGTCTAAGACTTTCTGGAATTTTGAGTTTGTCAAACAGCGTATTACCTATCGCTCTCAGCTTTGTGATAAACTTGAATTCTGTTCATTCAGGTCTTTGATAAGAATGATGAATAGGAATGAGATAATAGCTAGGTGCTGTGACATTCCACTGAAACCTCCCTCTGGGTTGGCACTGGCCCTTTCTCAGGGTACACTGAGAACCACATTTCTTTATCTTGTCCATAAGAATCCATGATGATAAACTCTGTCAAAAGCTTTACCGAAGTCAAGATATCGATGTAGTCCTTATATTTCCCAACCAGTGACTCTATTCCCAAAAGAAACTCCTCTAGCGCAGGGGTTGGCAAACTATGGCCTGCAGTTTGTTTTCATAAAGTTTTATTGGGACGCAGTCACGCCTGCTCATTCATGTATTATCTATGGCTGCTCTCACGCTCGAGTGGCAGAGTAGAGTAGCTGCTACGGAAACCATCTGGCTGGCAAAACGTAAAATACTTACTGTCTGGCACTTCACAGAAAAGGTTTGCTGATCTCTGCTTGATGGTGAGGTTGATAGTGGCCAGGCCAGATGTGTATGTCATGATGGGAGCACACTGCTTGCTCTGATTCTCCTGGGACCAAATGTTACTGGGGATTTCTGGGTGTGGGGGTAGAGACCGGGGGTCGGCTCTATTCTGTTTAGCTCTAGGCTAGAGTTCTTTGCCTCAGGAGACTGCTTGTCAGCAACAACTGTGCTTCGGAGAACTTGCCCGAGCTACCATCTAACAAGGGAATGGGGCATTTGCCCCACTTTCTAACTTCCAGGGAAGTAGAACGAAGTGGGCTTGGCTTTGGGCTTTCCAACTTTGGGAGGTGTTTCTGACCTCTTAGCTAATGAGGAAGCAATGACTATCTAGAGAAACGATTTGATTCGGAAACGATAAGTCTTCTATGGACTCAACCCCCGTCTTTCACTTCGTCAGCCAGATCTGTGCTTTCTGCTGGTGTCTGGCCGGACAGGGAGTCCCGTGGGCCGACCCGTGAAGTACAACATCGTGGGAGTGGGGAACCTGATCGGCCCTCAGGTTTACATCACCACCAGCGGGGCTGCCTACATCCTGTTTGGCTTTGGTAAGAAGCAAGGCTCATTTTTGCTACTGTCCCCATGGGTGTACGGTGAGGCCTCCCTGTGTGACGAAGAGAAAGCCTGGAGTCAGAAAGCCTCGAGTCACTGGCACCAGCCCTCTGTCACCTCCTCTGCCCGGGCCCCCTGCCGCAGGGCACTCACTCTTCTCCAACGAGAAGCTCTGCCCATCCCCCCCACTCGTTCCCTTCTGGGCCGGGCGGGCTGTGTTGGACCCATCCACCTGCCCAGGCTCTGGGTCTCTCGCTCCCATCCTCACCCTGGAAAAGTGCTGTAAAGTTCACCTTCTCCGTGTTGGTTCTTCTGTGCTGCTAGGAAATACCCAGGCTGTCGCCCTGCGGGACATTTTTGTTCAGGCCCAAAATCGAGACAGCTTACCACCTTCCCTGCAGATAGACGAGCCCGAGTGGGAGAGGCGGAGATCCAGCAACCTGTCAGAGCTCATTGACATTTACAGGTGGGCAGCGATCTGGCCCCGTCACAGTGAGACCAAGTCATTGTCTGGCTGGGCTGGTGAACACGTGGGCAGAGGTTTGGGGGGGAAAACAGTGCTGGCCTTCATATACCACCTTCTGATCTGGTTAAGGGGAGTTACAAGTGCTCTTCTCTTGGTGACATAAAGCGTTGACGTCTACGTGTGGGTGCCCGTGGCGTGTGATCACTTCGCACGTAGGCGGCGAAGAAGGATATTCGTTTGGCGTGGCAGTCAGAGCAGGGCAGGGTGAGACTGGGGAACCTCAGGTAGGGAGGTAGATTGATTTAACACAACTGCTTGTAAAACGGTGCGGAAGGATCGGCCTTGCTCTTCGCCCGTATTTTTCTCTTAGTTGAAGAATCACTTTGGCAGAAGCAAGGGCAGCATCCATGAAATCTTATTTTTTTTTTTCTTGTTTATTTCTTAACTAAAAGCATGTTGTTTGTTATCTACCGTGGATTCTACTCATTTCACCCCAGGCCTGGGTAATAATTGTCTTCGTTCTTTTCCTCCCAGAAGCTTCAAATCATTTTCTAGCATTTTCTTAGGCAGTATCGCATTGTGTCAGTGCATTTGACAGATGTTAGAGTAGTCCCGGTTGTACAGAGGGAGAAGTAATTGGATGAAGTGTATGGTGTGAGCAGCTGTCCGAGCTGAATGACAGTTTCAAGCATCCTGTCCCGACCTCCGTCTCCTTCCCTGCCACTGTCCTCAGCTCTGTTCTCTTTCCCAGAGCATCCAGCGTGAGATGCACTTCTCCTGTCAGTTCCTTCTGAACTTGCCTGAATTTTCTAGGGCTCCTTGGTTTCTAAAGAAACCAAGAAAAGGAGATTCAACTGCAATTGCAGAGTGCCCTGCTTGACAAGACACTGGTGGAAGACAAATGCGAGGGTCTATACAAACACGTACGCCGAGAGGAAGAGCCAAAATAAGCAGGGCAGGAATCTCATCCAAGCCTGAGGCTAACTGTCGGGGTCTTGTTTAACGCAGTGATGGGGTGGAGCTCCTCCAGGTGGTGAAGGTGCCGGATTCCAACAGCAGCAACCTCCTGATCACAACCAGACAAGGCCTCGTCCTGCTTCAGGGGCAAAATCTCACACCTTCCTGGACCTTGAGCCTCCAAGGCCTGCGCAGGTGGGCAGTGTGCTTTCTGTTCCACTTGCCCGCGTTTCAAAATCGCCCGGAATGATTGCTTGATATCTGGGGCTAGTGCAAGGGAAGGGGGCGGGAAGGAGTTAGGGTCTCCTCTTTTTCTCCTTTACTTCTAATCACTCACGTTGTTCTCACTTGCAGCCAGCCTACTCCTGGGTATTTCACGGATGATGAGACGTTAGACTTCCTCCTGCAGATACCGAATGGAGTTGGGATGAAAAAGGTAAAACCTGGGGACTCCAGATCAGTCAAAACATATATCCAGTGTAAACTTGGTGTCCAGCCCTGCGCTAGGCATCGTGAGAAATAAAAAGAACCTAAAATATGGTCTCTTCCTTCAAAGAGCTCCAAGTCTAGCTGAATGGATAAAATGAAAAGTCACAATGCAGTGCTAAACTCTACAGCATCAGAAGCTTTTCTAGCTGCCCTCCTTCCTATGCAGGAGTTCCTTCTGGATTCTCAATGTACAGGAGCCTTCTGAAGTCTCTTGATGGGGAAAGGCAGGTATACATAAATGTACTACTTCAGTACACATACTCCTAGATTTCACAGAAGGTGGGCTAGCCGGGGTGGCTGGGCTGTTACGGAGGACTTCATGAAGGCGGAAAAGGTGAGCAGAGTCTTGCCGCTGAACTGCGTTTCTAGAGGAGGGTGGTCAGGCAGGCAGGGGCAGGAGCTCCTGCTCCCTGAGATAGACGGTAAGGTGTGTTCCAAGGACACAAATAGGTCATTCTGATTTTATGTCAAGTTGTATATTGTGAGGATTTAATGACTGGATAGACAGTTTTCATTCCTTTAACATTACAGGTGGAATTCGAGTTTTTAAAATTTCCTTTTTTTTATAATCGACTGAGCGTTTTGGTTTATCTTCAGCGTGAAATATGTATTTATATACGATTGTACCCTGTTCCCTGAGAGTGACTTCAACAAACACTTAATCACTGCCTCTCATGTATGCCAGGTTCTGTGCCAGGTGCGCAGATGATGGCTGTGGAGACACAGCGTCAATGGGAACAAGCCACTGCCTCGTGTGGTTCAGTCACCGGGGTGCCTGTACCTCGTATGTCGTGGTAAGTGCTGGAACGGAAGTTCGCACGATGCCACAGGGACATGGGGAGCAGATGGAGTGAAGGGTGTCAAGAGATGCTTCCCATCGGTTGGGGGTTAGATGTGCAGAGTCACGAGAGCAGGGAAGAGGTTTGCTGGATGGATATAGAAGGCTGGGCAGAGGGGCCTTCCTTACAGAGCAGTCAGGACGCGCTCAGCTGGTGGAGGGCCTGAAAGCCAGGCTGCGGAATTCAGATGAGGCGTAGAGCCTAGGGTTATTTAGTCATGGGCAGGGGACAGATCCGAGGACACAAGTACCACTTCGGGGAGAGTCTTCCAGCAGTGCTAGACAGGAAGGAAGCAGTGTCTGAGTGTGTTTCAAAGGTAATTCAGGTAGAGACTGAAATGTCCGTTGGCTTTCCCAGCAGGATGAAGGAAGAAGGGTACAAAAGGGGTTTAGTCCCTGACTTATTGGTGACCTTGGGCAGATGACACAGTCTCACCCAGCTGTAGTTTCTGCATCTGTGAAACGGGAGTAATAAGACCACTTGCCTTCATAGGGTTGTCGTGACAGTTAAATGGAATAATACGTGTCACTGGCTAAAGTGTTTTAGTGCAGTGTCTCTAGACTTCTTTTCTCCCCGAGACTAACGAAAGGAATCTTGAACTGCTAGCCTGCTTCCTCTCTGCTTGCTCTCGGCGAAGCAGAGTCTGATCCTGGGCAGAGAACGGCAGGCCCAGGACGCTGGGGGCGCAGGGAAGGGATTGTCGAAGGAGGTGCAGGGCAGAGACACTGAGGACAGAGGCCGTGGAGATGCTGGGGCTGGAGGTGATGGGGGAGTTTCTCGGGGATTTTGGCAAAGGAGAGGCTGTTTTGTTCTAGAACTGTGCGGTGTGAGGTATTTGGGGTGACAGGAGATACAAGTGTTGCCGGGGATTATAAATCTAATCCCCTTAATTATCCCTTGAGAGATGCAACTAAGGAGTGAATTTTTCTCTTAATTTTATGTTTTTGTGCCTGTTCAGACTATGCTCTTTTAAATTTGAGACTCCCTTTGGGCTGAGCTGCACCTGCCAGGACGCACAGGACAGAGTCAAACTTGTAAAGCTTTTAGCACGGGGGACGGGACAGAGCTGTCGCCGAATCACGTTCCCCGTAATCGTGGCAGCTGCATCGCTGGAGGGAAGGGACGAGGGTCGGGTTTCAGCCCCTCCACGGTGGGATGGTTGCTCCATCCAGGACTGTCCCGAACGCAGAATAATCGGCGTCACTTCCTGTCCCTGAGCCTCCATCCCCTCATCTGAGGACGCGAGGAGGCCTAGATGATTTATAATGTCCCTTCCCACCTGGGAAGGCTGCAGTCCTTTAGACTCTATCTAGGGTCCTGGGCCTAGCTGCTATTTAACGCTCTCTGAACACCCCGTTGTTTGCATGTGGTAAGCTCCGCCTGTTAATGTATGTGTTATTTGCATGTCCATGGGCTTTTGTTTGGGTGCGCCTGTGTTTTCCGCTGTCTCTCTGAGGATGGCCTGTACTCACCATCTTCTCTTCTGCAGGTGATGGTGGTGGATGGGGCCTCTGGCCTGGTCGCTTGGAGTTACAGCATTCCGTGTCACACGGAAGAAACCCCAGCCACCTCAGCAGCCGCTGTGGACCAGAAGTCTGTCTTCCTCTTCTGGGCTGAAGGGCTGTCAGCTGCATCGCCCAATCCTGTGAGTGAGCCTGGGAGGGCCCCTGTGTCGCTTCGTCAGATGGCAGCAGCTCCCGGGGCTGACTGGGTCCGGAGGTGTTATTAGACCAGCCGCGCTTCCAAGCAGTTATGGGTAGAGACGAAACAGCCCTCAGGTGGGCAGGGCAGGAACCTGCCTCCTTCTGAGCTGTGCTCTGTCTGCTCTGCCTTTGCGCTGAGCAGCGAAAGCTGACCACGGCTCCCAGCTACTGGCTCCATGACAGTGGGAGGCGTAGGTAGAGGGTGAAGTCTAGACTCATATTAACAGCTGATTCCTATGTGCTGCAGGTGCTGAAGAGAAATAACCATGCCTGGTCTGCAGTGGGCAGGGAGGGTTTCATGGGGGCTGAGGCTGGGCTTTGAGGTGAATAAGCTGAGATTTCGGAAATGGGCGGGGCCGCAGGGTGGCAAAGCAGAGAGGTGGGGGACGCTGGGCTGAAGGTGAGGGTTCACCTGGGGGATCACGGGAGAGAAGCTCCGATACACGGAAGGCAGGTTTGAGAATGTCTTAAATGCTGTCCTGCAGCACTTTAACGGGGTTGAGGGGGCACGGGGCCACCTCTACAGGTGCCTGGGGATTTTGAGTAAGACTCACCCTGATTGAGTCCAGTTAAACACAGCTGACCAGCACCTACTGTGTGCCAGGGACCTCGGGGTAAACTAGGAAGAGTGCTGCCCGCTGCAGGAGAAGATGGACGGTCCCTGGCGATCGGGTGGCCTGACAGAGGGGGAGTCCTGCGTTCATCAGCCCTGTGCTCTAGGACTTAACTTTTTTGGGCCCCATGCTCTTTATCCGTTAATGAAGATGCTAACATGGTCCCTTGCTTTCGGATCAGATTTCCGTAAATGGTTGTCCTAACTCTGCGGTTCCCTGACATGTGAATGTGGGCAATCTATCTAACATTTAACTTCCTGGTTTCCTCCTTTAATAAAATGAGGGGCTCGGATCAGATGACTCTCAAATGTAAGTGTCTATAAATGACCACAAAACAAAGGCATATTACCAATGCTGTAATAGAGGTGCACATAGGAAGTTCAGATGGAAGCACAAAGGGAGGGGGGTAGTCATTTTGTTGGGGGCGATTAGGGAGCTTTTCTTGAAAGAGGTGGCATCGAGTTGGGGACCTCCGGACAAGAAGTGTTTTAATGTGTGGAAATGGGCTCACGAGGAAGACGTCTAAGGGGGAATAAGATTGGCCAAGGTCAGGTAAAGTCAAGTGAAGCATGTGCTTGTTTCACAGACGTTCTTGGAGCGTGGGGTGCATAGGCATATAATCGTAGGAGGCTAAGGAAGGCACATGGGGGTTGAAAGGCATAAGACCTTGGTTTTCACGCTAAGGAGTTTGGGCACCATGCCATAGGCAGTGAGGAGGGAGTTGGGCTATTTTCTTGTCATGTTAGCTGAGCTGGTGCTGGGACCCTGAGGTGTGTGGGAAAGCCCTCTTCTGCTCTGTGACAGTGGTGGGAGCGCACTGCGAGCTTCCCGCACACGTGTCCCCTCCCCTGCTGACAGTGTGGAAGCAGGGCTGACACTCTCACTTCAGTTGTGTCGAGCGGGGGCTACTCTTCATTGTGGTGTGCGGGCTTCTCACTGAGGTGGCTTCTCTTTGTTAGAGAGCACGGGCTCTAGGCGTGCGGGCTCAGTAGATGTGGCACACGGGCTCAGTAGTTGTGGCTCGCGGGCTCTAGAGCGCGGGCTCAGTAGTTGTGGCGCACAGGCTTAGTTGTTCCGTGGCATGTGGGATCTTCCCGGCCCAGGGCTCGAACCCATGTCCTCTGCATGGGCAGGCGGATTCTCAACCACTGTGCCATCAGGGAAGTCCCTGATGTGCATTTTTTTCTGCCGTCGGGGGTCAGGAGATTGACACTCAGGCCTTGGAATTTTTATTTTACGATTAGTGAGTTCTGTTTGGTCCATTCCTGTTTATTTCAGGAACAGATAAGATCTTTGTGATTTTTTTTTAGCCTGACTCTTGCGATTGGCTTCAATATCCAGTGAAAGCAAATGTCTTTGGCTCAATATTTTTTTTTATATGCAGATTTTGCCTCCACGAAGCCCCCTGCCTGCTGTCGGGGAAGAACTTGTTCCTAATACTCCATTGGCACCAGACTGCGAGGGCCCCCATCAGTTTCTCTCCTGGGGCATGCCCATTTCCTTTCTTCCTTTCTTTTTCTCATGAGGGAGAAAGCATTTTCTAGCTCTAGTGGTTTGAAGAAGTTAGTGTTTAATCAGTGTTTTCAGCTCTTTGAAATGACATGTCTCTCGTATGTGGGAGTTTCTCTCAGACACACCCTCATAGTTGGGATTGCAGGGGATGAGTGATCACCACCGTCTCCACCACCCTTTCATCTGAGTGACATCGTACGCTGGTGTGTGGACTGACCTTTGCTCTCACTGTTGCTTGTTGTCAGGATGTCGTCCCGGGAACCGAGCCACCCAGCCTTCACCACCTGTACCTCCTGCATCCAGCCTTCCCCTCCATTCTTCTGGATCTGGCCAACGCCACCGGCACCGTGACGGCTTCAGAGGGTAAGTCCCGGGGACGGTGGGGTCTGTGTACACAGAGGAGGGGAGGGGATGTGCTGGCCGTGGTGAGGGTGACTCCGTCGTCCCACCGAGGGGAGGGTGTGTGCCTGCAGATGACGGCAGGACGCGTGTGCCGAGCTGCTCCCACGCATTTCCCCTGGTGGCCCTGGTGCCCGGGGCCATCGCCTGAGAGCGCCCTCTGGGGGCAGCACCCGGCTCACGGGGTGAGGACCCCCAGCCTCCAAACATGCTGGAAGCTGCGGGCCAGTGTTGTCCCATCCCCAAGGGTCCACGGAGCTAATGTTTCAGCAGGTGTTTGCTCAGCATCCGCCATGCACCAGGCGCTGTGCCCGGGGCTGGCAATACAAATCAGACTAGTTTCTCGACCTTGTAGGAGCTTAGGACCTGGAATTCACCGCAAAGGATAAAGCAGAGGCAGGATGTTTCCTCAGGGCATTCGTTCAGGCTCAGTAGAGACTTTCTTTGGACTAAAGTGCACATGACCATCGCATAGAAACTGGCGCCAGGAGTAAAAGGGAAAAAGGAAAATCACCCGTAATCTGACCGC
The DNA here is from genome assembly GCF_965194805.1 of Balaenoptera borealis. Classification (NCBI taxonomy): domain Eukaryota; kingdom Metazoa; phylum Chordata; class Mammalia; order Artiodactyla; family Balaenopteridae; genus Balaenoptera; species Balaenoptera borealis. The sequence continues at coordinate 11,182,531 of NC_138870.1, forward strand.
TCATAACCGCCGTTAACATTTGGAAGTGTTCTACTTTATATGTGCATCTAAATAATATCACAGAGCAAAACTGGGATCACATCTTAGAGACCTGTAATGCAAAGCCCTGGAAAGTCGGCCACCGCAGCTGGTCTGGGATCGTCCGATGGTCCCTTCCTTGGAGGGTCCCGTCCCACACTGGCCTCTGGGAGTCTGCAGTCCTGCTGGGGCCGGCCAGGCCGGCCATGGTTCCTTTCTTCACTTCTTTTCCATATTCCCTTGCCATTCAGAGACTTGCTGTCTCCTTACAAACTCGTTTGCCTTGAAGGTGAGGTTGGTGCTGTGGCTGTGGGCCCACTGGGCTGCACTGGGCAGAATAGCTCATCTGGAACCTGCAGGCACTCCTGCCCACTGGCTTTGTGCGCAGCAGGGCCGCGGTGGGGAGGCGTGAGTTTGCAAAATCCTGTGACTGGACCTAAATGGCCTCTTTTTCAATAGTAGCATAAATTATTATTCAGTGAACGTTACGTAATGGTAATTAAGAATCGAGACCATTTTTATTACAATACCTGGTTTATAGATGAGGCAAAATAAACACTGGCTGTGTACATAGCTTATGCCACCAGGTACTGACAGTCTAGGAATTCTCAGAATTTCTAGTTTGTTGTACTCACTTTTCTACCAAGTTGTCGCCACAGTTGGCCATTCCTCTCACTTCCTGATCTGGGGCTTTCTTAGAAATAGCTTCGGAGAAGCACAGGTACAGAGGCTGAGAATTTGCTGCTTTGCACCCCTGGGCACCCATTGTCTAGTCAGTGCCTTGCGTTGATCAGGTGCCCAGTAAACTTCTATGAATTAGCGAAGGAGGAAATGAGTGAATGAATCCAGTTGCCGAACCAAACCACTCTCCTGTTAGCTGAAGTTTTCTGTCCTTTTTAACTGCTCTTGTTTTTGTCTTTCCTCAGTTGGGATCAACGACCTCTGGAAAGATGCCTTTTATGTTACTAGGACAACAGGGCCAAGCTCTGAAGGGCATCGAGCACCCCTGGTGGTCAGCAAGCTTAGTCTGCGGTGGGCACTGATGGAGGGCCAAGTGGTCCAGCTAAGGGAGACCACCCCCAAAATTGGCCGCGGGGAGCTGCGAAGATTCCTCTCTAGGATAAAGTTCGTTGACTCTCCCTACCAGGTGAAGAGCTTGTGAAAGAAATGTTTGGTTACTACTGAGGGTTGAAGACACATACTACCAACCCCGAGTCTGCTCTTTAGAAGATTTGGGGAGTGGGAGCCTTCTCGAGTAGCCGAGTATCAGGAAACAATTATTTTCAACCAGTGTTATTTTGTAAGGGTACTTCATGACCGTGAACTACTACTCAGTTGTTTTGAGCTGGAAATGGTACCATCTCTCTTAGGAGACATTTGGAAGTTTGGGCTCCTGGCTTTTACTGTTACTCCTGGCCTTTCCTGGGTAAGGGCTCGTTGTGCCAGCATTGTGCAGGGCTTGTGGCAGTTACATACCACAAAGAATTATCTTGCTCAAGATGCAACCCTCCCTCCCACTCCTCTGAAAATACTACGGTCTAGTTCAATGTTCAAGAGTGTATCATGGAAAAAGATAAAGTCTCTGGGCCTTTCTGGAGGGACACTTACAAACCACTGGGGCTAGACAAAAGCACAGGAAAATAGAGGGATATTCTGACATTTAGGGTCCCTCCATGTCTCTACCGTGAAAAAAATTAAAGTCATTGATACTTGCACTTTTCTCCCTAGATCTAGGCTGCTGGACTCTTCAGTTTCAGAAGAAGTGAACTGAATGGTACCGTCTCTCTCCAGCTGGAGAGGACGACTTCTGTCACCCACTCCACCACCTCTGCGTGAAGGTTGCCAAACACTTTGGAAGGCACTTGGAGGCCTTGGATAACAGCACGATCCGTTTGGCTGGGGTGCTGCCCTTCCAACCCCCTAATTAACCCCTCCTAGGTGTTCTGTGTGGATAGTTTGGAAATGTGAATCTTGTGTTATTTTTTGTGTGTCTAATTTATGAACCCTTGCTGGGAAATTCCAGTGAAGTCCTTCCCTGCAACATTTTGTTGTGTGTTACGCCCTGATTGTGTATCTCTTGGTGTGGTGATGAAACCTTCTCTAGATAAGTATGTCCTAAGCTCCAGGGACCCAGGTTCTCATCCGTCCGAAACACATCTGGTTGGTTTGGGCCTCTTGAGACTCCCAGATAGCCTACCTCTGACTCGGAGGGCCCCTCAGCATTTCTCCCCTCCGTCTCCCCCTACCTGTACCTTGGCTGCGGTAGCAAGAAAGACTGACACGGGGGTGGTGCGGGCCACCCAGAATCCTCTTCTCTTCCTTGTTTTGTGGCTCCTGTCTCCTCTCTCCTCACATGTTCCTTTGCTCTGTATTCAGTGACCATAACAATAACCCTGTTCCTATCAGAAGGGGAGCAGGAGAAGTTTAAACGCCCCACCTCTGACAAGGTCCATAGGTTATGACATGGTTCGGGTGGTTCCTCCAGTCATGACTGTTCCTACCGTGGTCACTTCGGACGTGCTTAGGTGTGCACCGTCCACAGCTTAGAGGAAAACTCAAGTCAGGAATGCCTGAGGCTGGCGGCCTCATCCCCTTTATCTCCACCCTGCTTTCTCAGCACCTTTTCCTAGTGGGCGTCCTCCTTTCTGCCTCTCATTTTGCTCTCTTTTATTCAGGGATATTTTTGCTTTGCTTGCATGAGAGCAAAGCTGTTTCTGGACTTTGGCTCCTTGAGTCCAGCATGCAACCATTCTGCCCTGTACCCTCCCTTCCTTGTAGAGCCTTTGAAGCAGAGTATTTTGAGAATATGTCTGTGTAAATACTATAGCTTTTATGAATGGAGTAGTTCTTTGCGATTATCTCCAGAGCTTGCTTCTTCCTTCTTCTGTATGGATATGTTACTTTATCAGGTTCTCCCCTAAACTTCTAGGTCATTGTTTCTATTTTGAGAAAATGTCTATGTAAATACTATAGCTTTTATAAATGGAGAAGTTCTTTAGAATTATCTCCAGAGCTTATTTCTTCCTTCTTCTGTATGAATATGTTACTTTATCAGGTTCTCCCCTAAACTTCTAGGTCATTGTTTATATAACAGAGAATCGCTGTTCTTCTCGAATAATTTTGATAGGTCATCCCTGAGTGCACTCAGGTTCTCTCTTTACTTGAGCCCGTGTCTTTTTAGATTGTGTTACTAAAGAGATTCCAGAAAATCGGGATGCCAGATTTAAAAGGGTATGTCTGAATTGCCCATTGGTAGGCATTGTGATGTAAAGGAAGGTTGGTAGCCAGAGCTGTAAGCAGGCATGTTGCCTGGCCTGGAGACTGGCCTCGCCAGGTTTCTGCCCCCTTCCCGCCCCCCGCCCCGCCGCCTGAAGTCCCTGAAAGCAAATTTGCTTTCAACACTTTGGAAGGCACGTGTGGGTCCAGCTTATTGTGAACTTGGGAGAACAATTAGGAGACGCCCAAGAGTATGGGATTGATTCCAGATTCACTTCTAGGGTTTGAATCTGCCTGGGTAGAAGGGCGTAGGATCTAGTTCAGTCTAATAGAGAATTCTAAGGACTGATTCATAGTCAACCGAATACCTGAAGCCTGAGTGGCGGCCTGGGCTGGGCCACCTCGTTCTCTACCACATGGAGGCTTTCAGAGCTGCCAGCCACTTTAGGCAGGAGTCAAATGCCAAGTTGTTTACAGAGGATCTGGTTTGGGAGGACTGTTTGGGGCAGGAGACTATATTTATGCTGGGTGAGTCCCAGAAATACCTAAGCAGCAGCTAGGAAAACAGCGTCCCTAAATTCTTTGTGGTGTGTTTGCAGACTAGCTTCACATAGATTGTTTGGTCTCTGACCGGTTTGAATCTCTCTTGCTGAACACAGGACGCAAGCTCTAGGTTTCTTCTTCCTCCTGCAGCCAGTATAGGGGGAGTAAGTGGTGGCCGAAGATCGAGGAAGCTTCACCTGATCGGTGTGGGTGCTGGTCTCTTGTCAGATGTGTCCCTAAACTTCCTTCTCCTCGCAGGCAACCCCCCAGCCAGACGTCAAAGATAGGAGGCGCTCCTCTCTTTCGGGGTTGCCAGCGGAGCCAATCACGCACTACTTAGAAAGAGTATTGACTCCAGTGAATGCCAGGGTGTTCCTTCTCCCACTCTCTCCTCTTTCCTTCCCATACAAGCCCTCTACCCTAGACGACATCCTCCCCACCCCCAGAGGGACTCTGCTGCCCCATCTAGTGTGGTTGCCCCCCCGCCGTCGAATGTGAATGGCCGCCCTTATTGCCTGTGTTAAAGAAGAGCCAGCTGGTACGATGTCAGGAAGCGCTGTTTAAAATGTGAATCGTTACCGAACAAATAAACACTGTGTATAGGAGCGTACGTGTGTGCTGTTCTCATTCTTCTCAGCCGTCGAGGATGGTGGGTGTTCCCTGACGGAAAAGAGAAAGGGCGAGTGGATAGATGCACTGGTCGCTGGGGAGCTGCCATCCTGTCTGCGTGGCCTCAGTGGGCCGTTCTGGGGGTGGCCTGTCCCCGCAGGCTGCAGGAGCCTTCTCGTGTGCCCTAGTCTCCTGATGGCTCTGAGGATAATGTGTAATTAACGTGATGTGATATGTTCCCTGTCGCGGGGATGCAGGACACCGTGGTAGGCAGCGCGGAGGACGCCCGTTCTACAGGTCAGAGCTCCTAGGAGAGGCTTCCAGCGTGTGGCTTCCAGGAAAAGTCAAGTGCACCACGGAAAGCGGAGCCACCACCAACTACCCACCTCCATTCGTCCAAATCCAGGACAGATGACCAAGTTGGTCGGCCTCTAAAGGGCAGGAACTATATTTTACTCCTCTTTGTATCTCCCAGAACCTGGCATATAACCAACAATCAGAAAAGGCGACCAGGGACTTCTGAATGAGTGACACGGGGGGCGGGGAGTGGGAGGCGGGAGTGAGACCAAGCTGTGACAGAAAAGGGAGCGAGGGCACCGGGCACCCGGGCACACGCCCCCTGGACTTGGACTTTAAATGGCCTTGTTCTTAACCTCTGAAAATCATGCTCAAGAAACAGACTTAGGCTTAAGCACGTGTTGATAACAAAGCAACATCTAGGGCTCAGCCTGCTCTCCAAACCCACTAACCCCTAACACTGTTCTTCCTCTGCAGATGACCCGGCCGCCTCTTCCTGCGGCTCCCAGCTGGTCCCGTGTTGAAATTCCTTGTGTGTAGCTCTGAGTAGAAGTCCACTCCTCCGGAGACAGAGCGGACGGGCTGATGGTGGTACTGGGGGTAGCTGGTCAAAGGCCCCTCGGGTGGGCTGTGCACGCCAGCTCCTGAAGGAAACATAGGTGGTGATGCACTAGGCAGCTCGGCGGGGCTCCTCTGAAGCTCTTACTGTGCTTGCACTTGAACTCCAGCGCCAGCCGGCTGTATGTGTTGAAGGTGGTTGACAGCTGATGCCACGCAGCAGGTAAAGGAAACCCAGGCCGTGCTAGGGACAAATGTACGAAAAAACTGGAATGTAAGACTGACTTCCTTACGGGTTTGAAAGAAAAATACCGGGATCCCTTCCTACTAGTCAGCTAGGCCGATGCCGCCTTAGGGATTTAAGGATCTCATGGTGTTGCCTTCCACCATGTTGCAGGTAAAGAGCTGTGGGCAAGAGGACTGAATTTGGTCTCAGGGTAGGTTCTGAATGTTTCCTAGTAAAAGACAATGACTCGTATAGTGTTAAAGTCAGGCTAGGAGTTTAACGGATTCATTTTCACTGCACTGATTAGCGTAAGTGCTGTGTTCTTTCATACCTGGTGGCTTATTTTACGTGTGTGTGTATACACACACACACACACACACACACACACACACACACACACACACACACACACACTCACCCCCCACCCTGCCACACAATTTTTTGGACGGTTGTTTCCCAAGCTACAGTTACCCTTGTATAATCTCCAAGATTCCATAGACCTGTAGCTCAGCTGGACACAGTGGACACAGCCCGAGGCACTACATCCCTCCTTTCCCTGACACACATACTTCCTGCCAGATACCTCTTCCATCTTCCTTGGTTTTGCACCTAGCTGTCTTAGGGTCCACAAAGTTGAGCCTCTGAGAGGCATTCAGGAAACACTGACTACACGTCTAGAGGTATTATTATAGGTTGCTCTAGTGGAATTTGCCTACTATGGAAACAGTGTGGTTCTTGGCTTACGGGAGTTTGTAAAGGATGGAAGAGATGCTGGAGATGAAGAGAAGCTGGATGGATTCAACAAAGAGGAAAAGACACCAGGGAACTGTATCAAACACATTCCTAAAAACTGGGGAAGTCAAACCCCTAAGTCTTCCATGATCATGGGAAGCCCAGGACACCAGGAGTGGTGTAGGTCGGGGGGGTGGTATTTCACGAGGCCAAGTGATGGGAGTTTTGAAGTCTGAGCTCTGCAGTTGAAATGCCCAGAATGGCTTGAAAATGGATAAAAGGTGAGAAACGATGAGTCTGGAAAATGAGCTAAACTGATCGGGTGGCTGATGGAGAGATCAAAGGCCCCTGAATCCAATAGCACATATTACACCGTGAGAAAAGGGGATGAGATCCTGTGACGGACATATATAGGCTTCCATATGCCTCTTTGGCACGGACTGTCTTTCCAGCGCTGTTAAGTGCTTAGCACTCGGCCCAGGTGGTTCATGTAGGTCCAAGTCAGCACCTGTGCAGTGAATGGAGAGCGATCCTCAAGGGAGAAGGTGAGGAACCCAAACAAACGGGGGTGTTTCCCTTGAATGTGTGTGTTTCATCATGGTTGGTGCTTCCCTCTTAAGAGAAATCTAAACTAACTGAGCCCTCAGTTCTTTAAGGGTTAGAGAGAGACCGGTAGGGGAAGTTTCATTTCTATCACAGTTTGATGGAATAAGAATGGAAACAGGATGAAGTCACTCTTCGTCACAGGAGAAGAGTGAGCCATTCACAGGAATGGACTCCAATCCAGATTGCAAGGCTGATTCTTCATTTCTGTGTCTCCCGATACCTTGAATCATAAAGTATATAAAACAGAGAGCATCATTTCTGTAAGCCATGCAAAATTAGTCTCACTTCCCAAGGGCGTCATACGTATCAGGTGAAGAAGCACCTGTTACAGCTTTATCAGCAGAAAAAATAAGCCCGAGGAATCCACTCTGTACCTCCTCAGAAGGTGGGGAGGGAATGGGTGTGGGATGCTGGTCCAGCCCTCTGGGTGACTCATGCACATCTGGGATGAGGGAGGAAGAGAAGGCAGGAGGACATAGAGCAAGCCTCTAGTTGAGGTGGACCAGGGAAGAGAAGAAAGGTGGAGGAGCACCTACTAAAAGGCCCAGCCATGATTCCAAGCATGGGGCCTCCAGTCTACTGGACCCAAGTTGGCCGTTGCTTGGAAGACTTGTGAATACATCACACGGCCCGCCATCCCCAGAAGCCCTACAGAGGAAGCAGGAAGGCAGCTCCCTTAGAGGCAGGCTGGCATTGCCGTGTACAGGGAACACGATTCGGGAGCAACGTCCTCATCTGGCAGCAGGTACAACCTGTGTCGAGGCGTTCCATTACCCCGATGCTACCACATTCCAGGGAGACTACTCTGCAATGGGGGCTTCTCCTTGAAGGCATATTTGCAGTCGCTTCCCCAGGTGTTTAGTTTCAAGCTGTGGGAACATTTCTGAGTCAATGCTGCACACAGGCTGCTGCTCTCTTTACTTCTTTCCCACCTGTATCCCTGTCCTTCGTCTACACGCATCTCTCACTTGATCCAACAGAGCGTGGAAAAGCTGTGTGTATGTCATGACTCAAAAGTAAACCAGACTGTATTGTACATAATGAGAAAACTTAAATGAAAATGAAAAATAAAAAGAACCTAGAGAGAAATCATTTAGCAAAGGACATGATGATCTAATACAACATTTCACATGTTATTTCAATTTAAAATTAAAGACGCCTGTGCTGTTATCTCCTGGCTCCATTCTTGAGACTGCCTTGGGGCTCCTTCTTCCCTTGGGACAGAGACTCCAGCCTTCCGGCTAGTGCTTCAAAGGCAGCAGAGGACACCCACCCTCCTCTCCAGCTCTGGAGATGCTCACCTGACAAGACGGAGAAGATAGCGGTGAAGGTGCTGAGCTTGAGGCCACAGCCGGGGTTCCCCGTGAATAGCAAGTCCATCAGTAGCAGGAGGAAGCTGATGAGTTCAAGTCCGAGGTAGACGAATTGGACTCCCAGTGATAAGCACAGGATCTCTGTCAGAAACCAGAGGAAGAAGAACCCTCACCCTGACAGTTAACTAACTGAGCCGGCGGTAAACAAATGCTGCCCATGAGAAGTGGAGAGCCTCGTAGCACCAGAGGAGGAGACAGAGCTGAAAGCAGCTGGGACAGCCCTTAACCTGGGGCTCTGTGTTCTCACTCTGCTCAGTACCCAATACATAACCAAGTACGCTTGATTGACTGTAAATACTCTGAGGGAGGTTTGAGAAGAAATCATCCAAGTTTCACCAAATCTTGCAGGGATATGACTTTGCTAGTTATCATTTTTGTTTCTCCTTTGTTTTAAAGTTTAATTTTGGACCAATCCATTTTGTTTCTCTTCTTCCTCCCCCCCACCCCCACCCCCGCCTTGCCCTCTTTGACTCCCTTCTTTCTATGTTACAATAAAATTATCGGGGAAAAAAAAGAAAAAGGAAAAACCCAAGCTTTCTACGTGGTTACTTGGCAACTGGAGTAGGTTAGAGCTGTTGGCAGATTTCTATTTGTGGACTTTATTTGTCCCTGCTGTTCCTATTTTGCATTCCTGCATAGGAATGAGAGTCAGCCTAGCAGGAGTTTGTGTCACCCTATAGGGCTCAGAAGAAGAGAAAAGCAAGAGATCACAGTACAGTTTAGATACTCAGAGGCCCAACTCAATGGCAACTAAATCTGTTATCAAAGCCACATACTTGCCCCAAGCCCCAAGGGAAGCTGGGGGACGAAAGCCTTCTCCATCAACCGCTTCCCTCCAAATCGGAGAGTGGGGTGACATGGGCCTTGCAACGTGGCAAATTCCAGTAGTCCTTTCTCACCTCTCTCGGTTGGTGGTGTGAGTTCAAGGAAACTTCGGCACCTCTCCCCTGAAACAGACAAGGTACAAGGCGATGAGGTGCTGCCCTGGATGAGGGATGCAGACTTTTCCCCAGTCCCATCCCAGGTACTGCTCCATTTGGTCCTACACAGGCCTGCCCAGCAGGTGGTAGGCAGGCAATGAATGTCTCTTTGGAAGCAGGGAAGGATGTATGGATGGATGAACAAAATAGGCCAGAGTCATCCAAGATGAATTTCTCTCTCAAGTCCTGATAATGAAGAGTACACTTCCCTGAGTCACCCTGGGGAATGTTCCCAGCATTGGTTCACCAGCACCTTTTTCTCCTGCTGTACCACTGGCCTGCAGGGCTCTAAATTGTTTCCGGGACTGGAGTTGGAGCAGTGCTAAGTGGCAGAATAATAACTCAAGTGTAAATGTAAATACACACGAATTATAATCCTGTCCCATCTCCTTTTCCCCTTAGCCTAAATCGGGGGAAGCAGCAGATTGCAAATTGTACACATTTGACGTTGGGGGTGTCCTCAACCCCACTGCTCCCCACCCGAGGACGACCCTTACCTAACGGGCTGGCACAGTGCCTGCTTTGCGAGTGTGAGACCCAGCGGCGTGAGACCTGGGAGGGTCCGTCTGGGTCCACCTTCCACAGTCTAGTTATCCCCTCTGGGCTTCAGTTCCCCTACCTTTTCAATTGTAACAGTAACACTTAGAATGAGAACACCCTTTTGGGGTCTTATTTAAAGGCGATCTACTCTGATCCCTGCATCTCACAAATGAGAAAATCAAGGCCTGTAGGAATGAAGTTCTCCCTATAAGGTCACAGCCCGGGCTTTTTCTATGATAGTCTCCTCGTTTGGTCCAGGCAACTCTAGCTCGCTGGGATGGAAATTCTCATAATGTTAAAGGTCTGCATGAGCACAGGGAACTCTACTTCACTTTGCTGTACGGTAGAAACTAACACAGCATTGTAAAAACAGCTCTACCCCAATTAAAAAAAAAAAAAAGTCTGCATGAAACCCTTTAAGGGTAATGCTATTTGAAACCAGCGAGACTGGAGGTGAAACGCCAGATGGATGGACTTTGGGGAAGTCTGATGGGGAAGGGACACAGTGCAGAGTGGGGAGACCCCGAGGCGGAGGTGAGGCCCGGCGGGGGCGAGTGAGGGCCGTACAAAGAATCCCACTGATTCTTTGCCTGCATGAGATCCCTGGTGGGGAAAAGCTATCAGGTGGGTGGGGTGAGGGGCCACCTGGGTCTCCCACGATTTCCTCACAGGAGAGCCACACGCCACTCCGGAAGGCACGGAAGGTGAAGCGGTCATCCCCAGTCTCCCAGCTGTATTGCGCCACCTGCTGGGATGATGCGTCGGCGCTGCTCCCATGCAAGGGCACCGGCACATCAACGCGCTTGGCTGGCAGACCTTTCCCGCACAGGGGCTGGGGCACCTTCTGTATGCCCACAGACCAGTAGCTGCTGAGCAGGGGTGCTGTGGAGAGGCTGAGTGACAGCATGTTGAGGAAGGCAGATAGGCATGTCCATTGGTCAGAAACGGCCTTCGGGAGCTCCATCTGTAACAGACAAACACAAGAGCGGAGCCCGATTTCAGAGCCTCCTCGGAGATCAGTGCCCTCCCCTGCGGCTCCCTAAGCTCGAGCCACTTTCCTCCAACAAGATGGGCACAACGAGCCACAGGGAGTTTTCTCCAAGTAGCCGTGAGGCAGCTCGGGCTCTAGGAGTGGCCCAGAGTAGGCACCGTAGTGATGATGTTCATTTAAGCCGGACCTTATTATATTAAAATGCTTATTGGGGATAATCTGAATAAGCATCAGATAATAATGAGATTAAGCCACTGAGCTAGTATCTATCTGGTTGAGAAAAAGAATTGGGAGCTCTCCAAATGCTCCTGCTGGTAATTTTTGCCTTTGTCTTCATTGAAAGGTAGCAGCACTGACTTGTGGAGGTATTTGTTATTGTGACAACGTAAGTTTTGGATGTCTTCCTCCCTGCGTTAGATTCCTCTGAGAGGAGTAAAGGGGCATATATCCTATCAACGAATGTTAAAGTGGATCATCCCTGGGGGAGCAGATAGAGGCACTGGGCCCTTGAAGATAAGAGGGCAGTGGGCCAACTGGGATGGGGGGATGCTGCGAACTTTGGAGAGGAGAGGAAGCTGTGGGTTCTCAGAGGGGTGGCGATATGGGTCCAGCTTCCATCCACTGCCCCTGAGATGACAGAATCTCAAACGCCAGCTGGCTGCATGGTACCCATGGAGGCTGGACGCCGAGTGCTGTGACCTTGGAGACACGGGACGGTGCCCTTGGTGGGTGGACAAGGAACGCGCAGGGCCGGGCCCACAGCCTGATGCAGCCGCAGTGCCTGACTTCCGGGGGTAACCCAGTGTGTGGCTGCAGAATGAATGTGGCCCGGGTAGCTCTGGCTGGAGCCCCTGACCTCGTCGTTTTTAGCCTAAGAGAAGAGAAGGGTGGGCTGAAAAAGTCCACTATTAGATATTTCAATGTTGGGGAGTGGTGGCTTGGAGCCAGATTTAAGCTGATTTAGAAAAATAAAGAAATCTGACAGGTTTCAGATTTTGAGACCTTTGCATTACGAAGCAGTTTGTACTGTTATATTAATACATACCGAATGGAGAAGAAGCCCATACTTAGTTGCTGACAGACACTTCTTAAAGTAAACCATCTTGAGCCTTCTAGGCAATCACTCATATCAGAATTAATCAGACCAAAATCTGCTTAGCTTAAGAGATGTAAATAAAACCATAGCTAAATGAGACAGGCCCATCTCCTCTCATCACCTCCAGCTTAACATTTTCTACATTAAACAGGGAACTTTCTCTTAGAAACATAACAGTTTGTTCTTCAAACTGTTATGTCAGTGCATACCACAGACAAAGTGCAGGTTTTTTTTTTTTTTATGGCAATAAGAAATATATCAGATTCACATGTATATAAAAAGCCAGTAAGCAAAACGTATGATGAAACAGCTTCTGAAAAGCAATTTGCTAATATGATTTTTTTTAAGCACTCAACAAATTAACTCCACCAAGAATTTTCTGGATGACCCTGCTGAGGACTCAAAAGCCATGGCATCCGGAAGGGGGATGATCTTATATTGCCAGATACGGGAGTCATTATGAGGACCCCTTCTTCCTGCAAAAGAATGTTTTATTCTTGTTTTTAGTTATGAAAATCCTATTGGCTTTTGTCATTGTTCTGTTACTATGAGTTAGTTATCCTTTCTACTTTTATATCCACTGCTTGACTAGGAAAATAGACTTCAAGGTAAAACATCTTCATCAATCATCCTGTATAAAAGTAGAACTAAGGATTTATGCAATTCTACATTTTCGACAACTTTATTTTCAATCACATCACATCAGATTTTAATTCTACCCTCAATCCATTTCAAATCATATATATTTGTAAGTTATTCTTCAGGCTATTCCAAAATAAGAATAATGAACCACAGTGCAACCACTTTGTAGCAGCACTAAGGTGACAACCAAATTAAGGAATTGAGAAACAGAGAATGAAAAAGAGCTTAGAATGAAGCCCAGAGAGGTTGTTTCCAGGAGTGTCCAGCAAGGACAGACTCAAGGAGCCTCATTTAAGAATTATCTTTATCATCGAATGAGAATCCATTCAACAGTATTTTCAAGAATTATCTTCAACACCCGCAGTGCCATGCCCTGCATCACATATTTTATTCCTCCCTCCAAAATATGCCTTTTCTCACTAGGATCCAGATACTTTTTGAATTGGAAGAACAATCTAATTTGGCAACGGTTTCCTTAAGGGGATCATGGAGAAGTAGCAGCCAGAAGACAAGTTCTGTCTTTGCGTGTACTGATAAGCCCCAAGCCAAGGGGACTATTTACTCTCTAGAAAAGGGACAGAGTGTGGCTTCCCTGCTCAGATCACTAGGAAGTACATAGATGTGAAAATGTCAGTAATTCTTCCATTGACGTAGGTTAACAGAAAACCCTTAGATTTAACATAGGCTAGTAAGGAGAGCAAATTGATGAGACTGGCACATCTCTTAAAAAAATCAGGTGCAAAACAGCTATGGAATCTATGTTCTGAGTAATAAGAGAGGGAAGCTGGTTACCTTGGCCAAGGTCAGCATCTTGTGGCTTGTCCAGAAGGACTGCAGATGCCATCTGTGCTCCAAATCCCTTTGGTTTAGTGTTGAAAGAAGGAAAACTCCCTTTCCACCCTCCTCCCTCCCCTTCCCACCCCTCCCCTCTATCTCATATTTTTTTGGAGTACCTCATGATTAAATGCTGCCTTGCAGGGAACTTGGGCATTTAATAATTGACAGTGCAATCATGACCCAGCTGTTCTCGGAGATTACACAGGAGAGCTTGCCAGTGGGGATCTGGGATTCAGCATAAGAAGCAAGAACCTGGACCTCTGCATGTGCAGAGGGAAATTTCTTTAAAGAGTACATGATCACTGAGTTTCCATCTCACTGCCATTCCCTAGGTAACTAGTGTGAATGGACTGGTCTTGATTTTATGGCAGACAAAATATTCCAGAGTCACCATTACTACAAAATACTACATTCCCTTGTGTTGGGTTTTCCATCCCTTTAATAAACTCTGTGGCCTGCAGTGTCAGGGCCTCATGGAGCCATGGGTATGAAAAGGCTTCTTGGTGTCGTGGGTGGTCTCCACCGTCCAGTTAGTGATATTAGTAAGGATTATTACAACATCCTGAGACCGTCAGAGTGTTAGATAGGGTTGGGGGTGAGGATGCAGTTGGAGGAGGGTTGGAGAGAAATAAATCCCAGGGTCAGTAATGCTATAGCTATCTACCATTTCTCTCCCAATCTTTGGGCAAAGGGATAAAATTTTTTATTTTTTAAAAAATCATTTCTAAAACAAACAAAAAAAACGAATCTGGCAAATCAATAAGGGTTTGATGGCATCTCTTCTTGCCGTCAGTCCCCTAGAAGTACAAATTGTGCTTTCTGTACTCAAAAATTGTACCAAGTGGGATGAGAAGGCGGGAAGACTGCTGTGAGTTCATCCTCCTCCCCTTGACAGATACTCTTTCTTCCGGGAATGTCTTCTCTTTTACCTGGTGATCTGCTTCTCATCAAGATTAATAAAAGTCACTCATTCTTTAAAAATGTTGCTTCCTGGGGCTCCCCTGGTGGCGCAGTGGTTGAGAATCTGCCTGCCAATGCAGGGGACACGGGTTCGAGCCCTGGTCTGGGAAGATCCCACATGCCGCGGAGCAGCTGGGCCCGTGAGCCACGATTACTGAGCCTGCGCATCTGGAGCCTGTGCTCCTCAACAAGAGAGGCCGCGATAGTGAGAGGCCCGCGCACCACAATGAAGAGTGGCCCCCGCTCGCCACAACTAGAGAAAGCCCTCGCACAGGGGCGAAGACCCAACACAGCCATAAATAAATAAATAAATACTTAAAAAAAAAAAAGTTGCTTCCTAAGAACAGTTCCCTTTGCTTTGTCCTTGTCACACTGTACCCCTCCCATGACGCTTTCTATATTCCACTCTAATTGTTTGCCTTGACTGTAAAGTCCTCAAAGGCTGCTGCTTGTTCAAGAGCAGTAGGTCTCAATTCTGACTGAGCATCAGAACAATCTTTGCAACTTTGGAAGATATGCAGATTCCTGGGCTCCATCCTGAGCTGCCATTGTGGTTCTGGGGTGAGGCCCAGGAATCTGTAATTTTAGAAAGATTTTGGTACCCAACCAGGGATGGAATTCTGGTTTCTGGTTCTGCATGTGAGGACCTTGGGAGTCGCCACTCTGACCAAAAAACAAGTAAAACCTGAACAGACTGAAAACTATATAGCCAGGGGATTAATGTACCATAAAATCACACCTCTTTGATTCACTTTGGGCTGACATTTAATGAAAGCCTCTCTACCCTGCCCTGCCCTTCTGCCACCTTGTCCAGATTTGCCACCAACCAAGTCATGGTCTTCCCATCCTATGTTTGTGCAGTTGGTTTAGGGAATCAAAGGCAGGCTTCCCTCGGAGCATTTGAATTGGCCCACACTCCAGCCAAATGAGTCTGTCACCGGATATGTTCTCTACTCTAAACAGCACGTTTTACACATGTCCTTCTGTCCAGGCGTGATGTCTGTATCACCCAAATGGCCCTTTCTTCACGGTGACAGAACTCCCTCTCTTTTGGGAGGAGGGAGCAGGGATGCTTGTGGTCACTTTTTACCCCTGAATTGGCTGTTGGTCTCTAGGCTGCAGTTTTCATCTCAACGCTGGGGGGCACTATCTCCCCATATTTTCCCTCTTCGGACACAAGCTTCCCCCACCAGTTGGCAAAGGTGGGTGGAGGTGGCTGCCCGCTGGGCAGGCTGGCACTCTTGCTTTTTCTTCTTCCCTTGGCCTCCTCCCCACACACGAATCTATAGAAGCCGTGCGTCAGCCTTCTGGAATTCAGGGCTCAGAAAGAACTCTGAGGCCATCCAGCTGCTCCCCTGAGGACATCTTGTAAGACTGTTTGCTGTGGCACATTTTTTTGTGTGGCCAGTTTTAGTTTTCAGTAACTCAATAGGTCCTCATATACTTCCCATGGGAAATACAACTCCGCAGTAACAGAAAATACTGTTAGCCAATGTTTCCTGATGAGTTTTGCGCACATTTTTCCCTACTTAATCGTATCCTCATTCCCTTTCCACCCCAGAACAGTGAGCAATTCTTTTCCTTTCTCTCTGCTTCCACCCTTCAAATACTTGGAGACACTTCTCATATCCCGCTTGAGTCACCGTTTGGCACAGTACTCTGTCTTTGGGTTTTTATTGCCTCTGCTCATAAACCGTGCCCCCTGTGTCTTAATAGCCCGAAGTGTGCCTTCTCCAGGGAAAAGGGGATGGGAGTGGCAGAGTCTCAGGTGGGTCACATGAGGAGGTCTAGAGGTGGATTTCGAGAGTGTAGCTGATGAAACCTCAGCTTTGTGGTCCCCCACTTACTCAGGCCCCTTCCAAGATGCTGTTACCTAATTTGTACTTGTCATTTTGTATTATTTTTCTTAAAGAGGGCCTCTCAAATTATATTATTTTAGCCCTTCCCAAAGCCTGAATCTACCCCTTAGGAGGCTGTGCATTTAGTGTGTGTGCTTGGCTGGCTGGCTGGCTCCTAGCTGTGACCAATGTTGAGACCACTCCCCTTCCCTCCCCAAGGACCCTGGGCCACAATGTCTAATTTCCTCTTTTTGACAAAACATGAGTTTCTCTGCCTGGCCACAAAAATCAGAGCCCAGCATCCCACTCACTTCCTTTCATTGTAATTTGGGCATGTTAATCTTTTTTTTTTCTTCTCTTAGGACAGAAAAAGTAATCACTAGTCAATGCCACATAAATATAATTTGGTTAGGCTCAGAAGCTCATGATTCAAGACAGATGAGAAGATTCCACATCTCAAAACAATATTGAACTTTTGTGTGTTGGACTTTTACCATCTCAGGATTGACCTCACAGGGATGTATGTGCGACTGAACATTTATGACATCACAAAGCCAAGGGCTGGGACTAACCTAGTCTTGCTAAGGTCTTAGGTCGCCATGCCCTGCACTGTGCAAAACCACATTTACTAGGTATGAATGAAGAGAAACTGGTCTTGGGACACCCACACTTACTTTGTAAACAGGAATTCGATTTGCTTTGTGACTACGCTGAAGGTTAGAAGTGATTAAAACAATGGGTAAGAATGCTGAGATGTTGAGCAGTGGAAGATTGTATAGCACACCACTTCCCTCAGGTCCAAGCCTGGGGCTACAGGATCCCCATTTTTTTTTTTTTTTTTCATATATCCATTCTGGCATTTTGTCCCAAGAGAGGTTTGTTTGGGACAGATAGTAGTATCTCTGTCCTTCTCCCAGGAGTCAGATTTCTGACCCAGGCCCTGTTAACTAACTCCTTTCTGTTACTCAGTAGACAAAAGGCTGGAATGAAGAGTAAATGTTTTGGTTGTCACTGGCTCTGATCTACACTGCCCTGTTCTCTGTTCCAGCATGTTCTACTGTGTGCCTCTCTCATGTAACTCATCATGTGGTTTACTTGGCTGTTCTGCCCACTTGACTAAGTTTCTAGATACAGTAGCAACTATGCTTTATGCATTGTTGATCCTCAGAGCCTAGCCCTAACAGCCACAAATGAATGGAATGAATGAATGAAGTGTGAAATGGAAACCAGGCTCATGAATACAATTAGAATACAATTAGGAAGACTATGGGTGAAGATAAGATAATGAAGAAAGGTGTTCAAACAGCCTTCTATTGTAGAGGAAATACAAATCCTCCTGCTTCACATACAGAAGAGCAGTGAGAAGCTAAAAAGAGGGTCCACAGGTCCACAGAAACACCCTATGCCTTTCTACACAGATGCACCCAGAGTTTCATCAAACAGACCCTCTGCCAATACATTTCCTCCCACCTGTGGAAACATTCCTGCTGTTTGACCAGCCAAGCCCAGAAAACAGCAATGATCTCATGAACCAGTATTATCTTCAGTTCACAGACACCAGGGTACAATCAGATTGCTCACAAGCCAGTGACAGATTGGAAATGTTATGTCCTTTCCCAAGCTCGTTGATTCCCCACTGACTGGAACCCTTTCGGCTGACATATCTTGGAACCGTTCGAGCTTTCGAAGCTCTAAATTACAATTTTTACTTCAATGCCTGACATGTGACTCATTTATGAACGAAGATAAAGAAGGTTCACACAGGACATTTTTGATATCTGCCTCCCAGCCCTAAAGGGAAGACTAATGCCGCTAAAATGCCCATGCCGAGTATCCAAAATACTAACACCACTCTAGGACACTGAGCTCTGGGATTTCCTAGCGTCAGGTTAATTCTCATGTAACCATGCTTTATGTCCACATGACCCTAGGGGCTCACAGAATAAAAAACGACTCCTGTCTTCCTAACATGGGTCCCGGAGTTTTGGGAACACCTACTTATGTGCAGTGGGAAGGCCCAAAGAAAAGCATCTGGGGGCCTCTCCTCTCTGTGCCTTTTCCCTTTCCGCTTTTTAATGGAATTGTTTGAGGGCTTTTGCTAATGCAGTCATTTCCAGGAGAGGAAGCCGCCTTTCTTCCATGCCGCAAGCAGCTGGAGTGAATCAGAGGGGCAGCCCATCCGCACATCCTGTGGGGCAATCGCTCACGCTGGGGTGACAGAGCCCTCGTGGCCTGCTTGGGGAGGGGGTGAGGGTGGTGGTGGTGGGGGTGGGTCTCGGGGACCGATGGGTGGGGCGGGGTTCTAACGCGAGAAGCCTCTCGAGGGGTGCTTAGGGCGCGGCCCCGGGCGGGCAGCACTGGGCTGCCCCGTTTCCATCCCGCGTGCGTCCCCCTCGTCCCTTCCTCTCCTGTCCTCTCCTCCTGCCCCCGGCAGCCGCGAGGCCCGAGCATAGGCGAGTGCCCACCGCCACCCCGCAGCCCCCTCCCTCCCGGAGTAACACCCCAGCCCAAGGTTTACTACGCCTCCCGGTCGCCTAGCAGCGGGCGCGCGTTGCCATGGCGACGCGCGGGCGCGTGCTTTGAATTGTTTGGCTAGGCTCCGCCCAGCGGCCGAGCGCCAGAAGGTCCCGAGCGGGTGGGGCTCCCCGCCAGGGCCCTTCGGGCCCTCCACCTTCCTGCGGGGACCGGAGCGGCGGCCCGGGGCCCCTCCCAGGCGGGGCGGGCGGAGGGAGTGCGGAGACCCTGCCCATCCCCTGAATTCCGAGCACAGGCTGGTGGGCCGAGGGTCGGGAGGAGCCGGGTGCCGTGGAATCCAGTCAAGGCTTTCCCCGCCCCCTGCCCTTCCCCTGAACTTACTCTCCCGGCTCCAGTTCTGCCGGAAGGCCGTGCCTTTGCCTCATTTCGTGGGTCCAAGAGGCTAAACTTCGGGGCCACGAACCCTCAGCAGATCTGAGTTCTAGTCACTGCTCTACCCACGACCCCAGGACGGGACTAAAGATTTTGGCCAAGTTCCCTAATCTCCCCGAGCGACTGTTTTCTCAGAGGCGAATTAGAAAGAGTTTGACCTTCACGGTTCTGCTGTGAAGATCAAAAGCGGTGGAGTGAACGTGGAAAGGAAGAGGAAGGACCCCTTCCGTGTCCTGGACGGCTTACCAGTCCCTCCACAGACATTTAATCCTCACAACCAGCCCGAAGGAGAGGCGGCCGCTCCGTTCTAGACGCGAGTCCGATTCCCAGAGGCTGACTCGCTCAAGGCCACAGCGCTGGTAAATATTGGAAACGTTCTGATTCATGGCTTGTCCGCCCCGCAGCGAAGGGGAGGCCCAGTCACCTTAACCATCGCCCAGATTGAGGCCCAGTTAGGAGAACGCACACAGAATGAGGCGATGGACTGCGTACTTTAAACTTCACGGATTTATACCGATAAACAGACTCTCCCATATTTCCTCTGTATCTCTCCTCATAGACCAACAAAATGTTTTTTCACTGTGGCTGGCTTTCCTGTCCTATGCCTGTCCACTTCTGAGGGTTCTCTTATTTGTGATCTATTCACTTAGGTAGCTTCTGAACCAGGCAAGCGGGCTGAGCCCACCATGAGCTCTTCTCTGCGGCCCCAGAAGGGTCTCTTTCCTAGAACCCGTCCTATCCTTTCTTCTGAGATCCCTAAATTCCAGCCCATGAACAGCACACCACATTGCTCTGTGTGTTTTATTTCTCTGGCTAATTGTAAGCTTCATTTTTCTTTCCTGAGAAAGGCAAGATATGGGAGAATGAACATTGCCTTTGTTAGTAACCCTGAGAGCTGCAGTTTGGTAGTTCCCAACTTTCTCAAAATGGGAGGCAAGTCCCTTCCAGATGTGGGTTCTACCCTAAACAAGCCAAGACATCTTTGCTGGCTGTGAGTGTCTTTCTGGGTCTGGAAGCATCTCTGCAGATTCTTTGAGACCAGAAAGAACCTAAGGTCATGCTGTCCTCCTTAGTTCCAGCAGATTTCCCATCAGAGCTGGCTTTGAGTGGGGCCATGGGGCTGCCTCACCATCTCTTTCTGTTCACTAGAGTGATACACATCTTTATCGCTGCCATGGTCGTTGGGCCTTCTACCGGGGACCAGATTTTGTAACAGGAATCATACAGATGGAGAGGAAAAAAGAAGAGCTAGAAGACGCTAAGCTGCCCTGGGAACAGAGAGGAAAAGTATGATAAGAGTCAAAGGAGGAAGAAATGGAAGTTTTAATGGAAGATGATGAAAAAACAAGAGGCCAAGGTAGGGACATCACCAGGTTTATCCATAAAAACTGGGCTTGAGTAACAAATTTTTACTGCATTTCGGATCATCCTACCATGTGTTCTCAAGCTCCTTACCTTGAGCATGTGAAATAAATTGATGAATTTGTATAACACCTATTACCAATCCAACATTAAGCGTACTATACATGAGATAGTCCTGAGATTTCAGAATTCAAGGTACCTACCTTCTGGGTGAGAGAAACATTTTGAGTCAGCTGAGAGGAATTGCTCATTCACTTTTGAAGTTCTGAGGCCAAGGGGTTTCAGTGTTTCTTCTGCTCTGTCTTAATCGGTTGCATGGGATGAGGATGGAGTTGAAGATGAATCAAGGCCCCTCTTGCCAGCAGAGGGGTCAGGTGGTGTGAGGTGGGCTGGAGATGATGAAGAGGATATCCTGCAGCCAGGACACCTATGTAGGTGGGGCTGGCTGACACAGGAGGCTGCCTCTGTGACATCACAGTGGCAGCAGGGGTCTCCCTGCTGCGCCCTCTGCCTCATCCCCCCACTCTCAGAAGGACTGGGGCCACTCCGGGGGTACCTATCGGAGGCCTGGGTGTCTTCTCTGTCATCTGGATCAGTGCCTTGATTACTATGCATAAGAATAACCTGGGCATCTTAGTAAACGATCAGATTCTGAAGGTTGGGGATGGCTCCCACGTGAAAGTGACCAGACCACATGGGGTTGTAAGACCCTAGACCAGTGCTGACAAAGAGAAATGAGATATGACGTAATTTAAAATTTTCTAGTAGCCACATTAAAAAAAGGAAAATGGACACACACCCTGAAATACAACAGTGATATCTTATGCAGTGCTGTCGTCAAAGTCAAATGCAGTCCTCCCCCAAACGATAAAGTTGGGTTCAATGGAAAAATAATTTACACTGTTTCCATTTTTATGTATTTATTTATTTACTATTTTTGGCCGCATCTTGCGGCGTGCAAGATTTAGTTCCCTGACCAAGGATTGAACCCATGCCCCCCTGCACTGGAAGCTCGGAGCCTTAACCACTGGACCGCCAGGGCAATCCTGCTTCCATTTTTGAAATTTCAATTAAAATGAAATAAAATTAGAAATCCAGTGCCTCAGTTGCACTCCGCCGAGGGCTTTGAGGACTGCGTAGCTGCATGTGGCTAAACTGGGCTACTGGACATCTCAGCTCTAGACCATTCCCAGAAAAGACAGTGATGTACAGAAATTAGCACTCTAAAGGACTAGTATCTGGAAACTAGTAGGTGTTCACTAATATTATTTAAAGAAGTACATAATGAGGATTTGGGGGCTGTTAACACTGAGACGTAACTCTGAGGCTTGAAGAGAGTTTTCCAGCCAAGGGTCTGGCTGGGGACTTTCTGCCTTGTGAAGTGTCATGCTCAGTCCACCTCTGGGCTTTTACTTGGGGGCCCCTCACTGGGACTCCTTTTTCTTCCTTGTCACCCCACGTAAATCCTACATGACCTTCAGGGCACACAATTCCAACCTCAATTCAGCCAAAAGTCTTGCCTTGTTATTCTAGCCCTCATTTCTCTCCCTTGCCTTTGAGCTTGCATAGCATGGATGGCCCAGCTGCACTATGGGAGCTTCTTTCCGGGGGCTCTTGTGCTGCTTGCTATGCTTCAGGTGTGTTAGCCTGTCTCTCTCATGAGATCCTAAGCTGCTGGAGGACAGACCTACTTCTTTACTTTGATTGTGCTTAATATAGCGTTAAGGGCGTAATAGCTGCTCAATAGATATTATTTGATTTAATGAGCTAAGGTACCTAAGTAAATGTCCGAGAGAGAACATCAAATCTCAAAGTACCAATAACTTGAACAAAAGGAATAACATGCCTCGTTCTCAGAACGTCTCAATTTGATCAAGATGTCAGTTCTCCCTAAGTTAATTTATAAATGTAATGGAACCCTAACACAAATACTAGTGAGCATTTTAAAAGAGACAGATTGATATTAAAGTTCCTATGAAAAAACAAATGCCCAAGACTAGCTAGGAAACCACTGGAAAGAAGGAGCTCTGAGGGGGGATTAGCCCTAACATATTAAAGCATGCTAAGCCTCTGTAACTAAAACAATATGGTATTTACTGGTGCATGGCTAGACAAACAGACCAGTGGAATAGAAGAGAAAGTCCAAAAATAAACACAGCTACAAGTAGACATCCAGTATCTGACAAGGGTGATATCTATAATCACTGGGGCAAAGATGATCTTTTAACAAATGGTGTTGGCACAAACTGATGGCCCTTTAGAAAAATATAAATTGGATTCATTTTTATACCCTATATAAGAACAAACTCTAAATGAACTAGAGACCTGAATGCAAAAATGAAATTATACAAGTACCAGAAGAAAGCATGGGTAAATTCCTCTACAACTTGGGTGTAAATAAAGGCTTCCTAATGATCTAAAAATCCAGATACTAGAGAAAAAAAGATTGATAAGTTTGACTACACTAAAAAACCAAACAAACGAAACAAACTGGAGGAAAATATTTGTACTACGTATGACAGATAAAAGACTAATATCCCTAATATAGAGAGTAATTTTAAAAATTAAGGGGGGAAAAGGGCCACACTTCCTATAGAAAAGTACAAAATTCAGAAATAGGTGGTTCACAAAAAGAGAAATATAAATGGCCCTAAATATATGAAAAGATGTTCAACTTCATTTAAGAGTCATGCAAATTAAAACTATAAAGAAATCATTTCTTATCTGTCAGATTGGCAAAACTATAAACCTTGACAATATACTCTGTTGATGAGGCTGTGAGGAAACAGGTCCTTTCATTCACGGCTGGCAGGAATCCAAAATGGTACCACCCCTGTGGAGGAGAATTTGGCAGTATTTAACAAAATTGCATGTGCTTTATCCCTTGACCACAGAAATCCAACTTCTAGGCATTTACCCTGAAGGTGCACCTCCAACAGTATGAAAATATATATGCACAAAGTTATTCACTGCAGCATTATTTGTAATTGTAAAATATTGGAAACTACCTATATCTCCAAGCATAGGAGATGGGTTGAATAAAATATGGTATATACATGCAATGGAGTACTGTGCAGCTGTATGAAGAAAACCCAAAAAACAAAATAAGGGAGTTTTCTCTGAACTAGTATCAAATGATTTCCAGGAAATACTAACTGAAAAAATGGACAGTACAGAAGAGGATATACAGTATGCCATCTTTTGTGTAAAAAGGGAACGGAAATGAAACATACATATATCTTATCGTTACCAAAACAAACACAGGAAAGATAAATCAGAAAGCAATAAACTTGATTACTTACCAGAGGGAGGGGATGGAAGTGATTCAGGAGGGAGTGACACTTCTATGTGAATAATACTTTTAGTATAGTTTGACTTTTGGAAGCATGTCAATCTTCCACATATTCAAAAATAAAATTAAAACAAGATGGGAAGGGAAAGAAAAGCCTAAAACAAAACAAACTGAAATGAATGAATCCAATTGTATTTCAACCACACTGAAGGAGAAAAAGCAAAAGAAAGAACAAATCTAAGTAACTCATGAACACGTTGTTTGACTATTTATCTTCTGTCTTGGCTGAGGTTGAGTGGAGGAGAATTGTAATCAACTCCCGAACTCTTCTTAGTATATAATCTTATTCATCTCATGGTAAGATGTGTCAAGAAATTTGGAAACTATTTTAGATGTACTGTGGCATTGGGCAAGTGAAGAAATGTGTTAATGCTATTGGCAGTGAGAAGTACCGTATGGGAAATGGACATCAAAATGTGGAATGGGGAAGGCAAGAAGGAACCCTGTGGGGCTGGATTGGAATTAGAGGCATCAATGTGAACTCATGATTTCATGTATGTATACATACACACATATGCATATGTATGTATACATATATGCACACACATGCATATGTATGTATACATATATACATACACATGTGCACATAAATATGTATACATGTATATGTATTGTGCATGTGTATTATATATAATATGTATATAGTATTATGTTTGTATGTATGTATATAAATACATGTATATTTTTTCTAGCTTTGTCTACTGAAAGGGCCTAGAAGCAGAGACACCCCAGTAGCAATGAGCACCTAGAACTCAAATCTTGGCTGCTAATTCCAAGAGCTCCTCAAAGAAATGGCCAGTTCCAGAGCTGGGACAAGGTAGGTACATTATGAGCTTGGAACATTTGGCCAGAAAGTAAAGAAATGCATGAAAAAAAAATGATGAGAGGCATTCACAAGGACACAGGAACCACCTTGAAGGGATTGCTACTGGTTAAATCTGGTACAGTTTGAGCACCAAAATAATTAAGTATAGCATTGAATAATAAACCATTGAAAAAAGTAGGAATTAATAAGTCCCTACTAATAAATATGTAGGCAGATAGATAAACAAATAAATATATAACATTCTATTTTAAAAAGTTGGACTGTGTTCCTAAAAAATGTCAATGTCACAAATGTGACCATGGATGCAGAGACTGGAGTGATGTCGCACAAGCCAAGGAATGCTGGCAGTCACACCAGGAGTTGGAAGAGGCAGGGGAGAATTCTCCCCTGAGCCTCCAGAAGGAACGTGGGCCCCTGACATCCTGATTTTGGCCTAGTGAAACAACCTTCAGACTTGTGGCCTCCAGAAATCTGGCGAAGTAAATTTCTGCTGTTGTAAGCTCTCAAGTTTTGTGTTAATTTGTTAGAGGAGTCTTAGGAAACTAACACAGTGGTAGAAACAGAACTTTCTTCAACTTCTGTCCTCACCCTCCAGCCCATTACATATTCTTTCAGGAAGGTGTGTCCTCCCTGAGCCTTACTGCTTTTAATTTATAACATAGAAAAATAGAATATGTAGGGATACTGAGGGTAAAGGAGCAAAGGTCTGCAAAATACAACCTCATCATGCAAGCCTTTCCTCCCTCTAATACGGAAAGGTAGGTGCTTCCCAACCTTGCCACCTCTCTCTGATCCATCCAGATATCACAGGCACAAGGTGATCCAAATTGACTATATGAATAATCCTACCTCCTGTCTTTTTCTTTCTTAAATCATTATTTGGCTGAGAAAGGATCTAATTCAGAATTTAAAAAGAAATCCAATTGCATGTACTTATTAGTCATACTCCCTTTAATAAAATTTAATGCACTTAAACTCATCATTAATTTGGTGCATTGTCTCATTTAATCCCCATAATGCAACCAGGTAGGTTTATTAATATTATTTTCCTGATGAGGATGACCTTGAGGAAGTGACTTTACAGATGATGATTCATGACTTTCTGATAAGTTATGGTAGGATGGCAGATCTAAGGGGAGTTCTATGCAAGCATGGCCTGGACACACATTTTGCCCAACTTCCTGGGGTGATTAGCAAATATGGCAGAAGTTCAGAGAAGGTGAATCTCCACGGAGGCAAACAGAATGGACAGGGCCCGCAGACAGGAATTCCGGTGGAATTTGAAGTTGGTGGAGTCATCAGTGATTCCAACATAACTAAGTCTGCTTAGGTTTCCAACTGTCTCTGGTATCATGTGACTTTGAGAGAGTCCAGGTCAGGAGTTTTCTTGAATGTAGGTCATTTCTATCTTGGCTGTGAAGATTCTAAACCATCTGCATTCTCTACTGGGTAACGGGTAGAATTTGAACATTTGGAGGTGATATTACCCATGTGGCAAAGAACAGTTTAAAAAATGCATGGTTAAAAAATGCAGCTGATACTTCAGTCTCTAAGCCAATTATAATATTCTGGCTTTCCCTCTTGATATAAGTAGTTGCTGGCACTGTATAAAGATGACGGGATGGATGGTAGGTAGAATGGAATTGCAGGGTTAGTGCCAAAACTCTTAGGTTAAGTCATTGAAACTTTGAAGAAATCTGTTTCCTCATATCTAAAATGGGGTTAATAAAATCTTTCCTACTTACTTCATGAGGATGTCGTAAAGCTAAAATGAGGAAATGTGAACTTCTTAAGAGCTTTGGATTTAGACAGATCTTGGTTCTAATCTACTTTTTCCACTTAGAGAACTTTGAACTAGTTTATTCAAAATCTCTCTAGTCTAGTTTCTATGTCTGAACTGTGGAGATAGTAGCAGCTACTGCATAGGGTCTTAGAGGAAATTAAACGAGATAACAAGTACAACGCATTTAATAGTGCCAGGCATAGAGTAAACATCTCATTCACAGAAGCTCTGATTCTTAAGAGTCATAATTGACATACAAGGAATTTAAAAGGTTAAAAGGAACTGTGCAGCATCTTACTGAATAGTAGCAGTAGTAGTTGGTACAAGGCTCGCAAAATCTAAGCATGCCTGTGAAAAATGCAAATACGCTTGTTCGGGCAATTAGCTCTAGACACAGAAGTACGACCAAGCCCTAATGATTTTTCCCCAGCTGAGACATTATCCACCTCTATTTCGATTTCAGGTATTCCTACTAATCCTGGCATTTTGTGAAGCTTTTTGCTCCATGTGTAACTTGATATGCATCTTCTACTTCCTAAGACTGTAAATTCCTTGAGAATAAAGACAGCATTTTCTCGGTGGCTGTTGAGCCGCGTGCGCCTTGGTGAGGATGGCATGTGTGTTCAATACATTAAGTACTAATCGGTGTTGGGGCATGGCAGGAATGGTTCACATTTCCGCCCAGTGTGATTCTGGGGAATTGCACGTAGGGGACATGGAGCAGGGGAGATGCTAATGATTTGCTAGGATTGGGAGCCTCTTATTCGGGAGAGCGCACATGCTTTTCTCCCTGGGGCTGACATCCACAGCGGTATGAAAGAAAGTAAATTCTGAAGCAAAGCCCAGAGGACTGGTTATGGCTCCTTTCTTTCTCTTTTGAAGTAGTGGCTTACATTAATTTAGACGCCAAAGTCTAGGCTCTGATACTTCCTAGCTGTGGGAGCTGGAGTGTGTCATTAGGTCACTTTGAGCCTCAATTTTCTTATTTTTAAAACAGGGGTTGAGAACCTACTGTATAGCACAGGGAACTCTACTCAGTGCTCTGTGGTGACCTAAAGGAGAAGGAAATCCAAAAAAGAGGGGATATATGTATACATATAGCTGATTCACTTTGCTGTACAGTAGAAACTAATACAACATTGTAAAGCCACTATACTCCAATAAAAATTAATTTTAAAAAATTTAAAAGAAGGTAAAATGGGGTGATAATATCCATTCTATTTGCTTCACGGGGCTGTCCTAAGCACCGATGAGAAGGCATACATAAAAGCTATGCAAACTGTTACAAGGGATTGGGTACACACAGGTACTATTATGATGTCACCCCCACTACGGGCATGGGTCTTTTTGGTGGCTTCTTGCCCAGAGATGACAGTCAGCTACATCTGAAGCACTGAGTACTCCACTGGCTTCCAGGAGAGGTTGCTGTCCAGAACACTTCAGGGGCTGTGCCCCCTCAGTGGCCCTCGTCCTCCAGCTCACAGACTGTGCTGTCAATTTCTCCAAAGCAACCAGGGCCCAAACCTGGCTCTCCAGAAGCAGGAGGCATGCATGAATCTGTTCCCCCGGCTCCAGCACTCACCAGTCACTGTTCTGCCCAGAGTTGCCTGCGGCCACGAGCAGACATTTAGGCAGCAACTGGCTGTATTTGGTGTGCAGTCAAGGACCCCAGAACAGAATTTCTTTGTGGGAGGGTAACCATTCCCCCACTGTTCCGGCTTCCTGGTGCTTCCAGGGTCTTCTATAAGTATTTCCACATTTTGCCAGACTTCTCCTTCCAGAGTCTTTGCTGTAACTCTTGGGGTTGAGTGACCCACTTGTACACCTCGTCCTTGGAGTATGACGTCTGACCTGGCCAACGGCAAAATCGTTGGCTGATGCGTCATAGGTCAATAATGTCTCCCCAGGTCCCTCAGGAGAAGGGACATTATCAGCTGTGACCATTACTACCTATCACCTCATTTTTTGAGGAAATTTCCGGAAGAGAGGGGTATATCTGAGATTGCTTTTGCCCCTTGCATTGGTAATCATCAGACGTGAGTAGACAGAGGTAATTGATCCTCTGGAAAAGTCTAGAGGCTTCCCTGCTTACATTTCTCATCGGCTCTGTTCCTTTTTACAAATACTCCAAGACGCTCATGGACAAATTCCCTTCCTGCTACTCCCTCCACTTCTCACTTTACCTGGAGAAAGACATTTCCAGGGCAATTATAACTTCCTTTAGGATTTAATTTAATTTAATTTAGAATCACTGAACTTCAGAGTCAGTAGAGGCCTTGGAAACCGCTGTCCTAAGAGTTTCATGTGGACACACGTGGACCTGGGGGCTCAAAGAGATGAGGGGATTTAAGGGACGAGGTGGCTCCAGCTACGTACGCCCTGCTCTCTCACACTGCATGGGGCTGAAATTCCTCTCTGCAATAAACGGAGTATCATAAACTAGAAGGAAACTTGAGTGAGCTTCTGCTCTAGCCCCCTGATTGAGGCAGCATTGACCTGGCACCCAGACTGTAGGCAAATCTATTTACTTCATCTTCCTACATGATGTTCTTTCACTGAGGTCTCATATAAGTCTGTCTTTCACTCTCTCTTTTTTGCTTGTTTTTTCTCTTAATTCCTCCCTCCCTATACACTATAATTAAATATTACTATTTTAGTCCCTAGGCTTGTGATGTATTTTCTTTAAAAAAAAAAAGACACAAAGCAAAACAAAGCAGTGCTGCCATGTGGCAAGGCAACTGTATCCCAAACGTTTTCCGCCAGGCACATCAGGACACCAGGCTGGTCCCTGCTCATCCCTTCTGCTCTTCCCTCCCATTTGTTTTGAACTTAGATTCTTTCACCAAGTTCCCTAGACCCCAAAGAACACCCTGTTCAGTGAGCCCAGTCTGTCTTCTACCCTGTCTGCCACATGTTATGGAATTCCAAGTCAAACAGTGCTTTCCTGCCTTTTCCATTCAGCACAACAGGACTGTTTTCTCTGCTGGCAGAGGACTCACAAAAAGAGGAAAATGGAGCAAGCCTGTGAAGGAATAGGCTCAATTACCACAATGGAAACGATGGAAAAGTAGATACAAAGTATAATCCTTGTAGTTACAAATCATTCATAGGATTATTATCTCAAAAAATTTTGTATATGCAAATATAAAAATTACAGCTTGGAAATGTTTTGGAACCTGCTCAAGTTATCTGGGAGCCAAAGGGCTGTGTTCCCTCCTTCTGGTGACCAGTAATTTTGTTAGGGAACCATTGACCGAAACTGCCTGCCTTGGCCAGGCACGATAATAACTGCTTGCATGAGCTGTCTCACAACAAGAGGTCCTGATAAGGAACATGCTGCTGCTGGAAAACTAACCAGGAGAATTCGGGAGGGGCCAAAAGGAGGGAGGAGACGCCAGCCCATAATATGTCCTGCCAACCTTCCAGAAACCCTTGCGCTGGAAACCATCTTGACTGAGAGATGTGTGCACCACCAGGAAGGGCCTTGAATTGGGCCAAATATGGGCATGGGCAAGATGATTGGCCAGAGACAACCAGGAAAACCTGGTTGTCTAACCAGGTTGTCTAACCGCATTACCGTAAAACCTGAGACTGTGAGCCACGTGGCAGAGCAGTTCTCCTGGGTTCTCTTACCCCACTGCTCTCTGCCTGGGCACCCCTTCCCAATACAGTCTTTTGCTTTGTCAGTACATGTGTCTCCTCAGATAATTCATTTCTGAGTGTTAGACAAGACCCCACTCTTGGGCCCTGGAAGGGGTCCCCCTTCTGGTAACAATTAGACCCAAACCAGGACTCATTTGAGAGTGAAAGGATGCACTACTAACGAGGATGCCAGTGGTCTTCTAGTCTGTACTTAAATACCTTTACTAAGACTAGGCAGTGTTGTTGAATGCACGTTTGTGTGCTTGACGCATGGTGAGGCCAAGCAAACCAAAATGTCAGAGTTTGGAGCAGAGAAAGTTTTATTGCAGGGCCAAGCAAGGAGAATGGGCAGCTGGTGCTCAAAAAAACCTGAACTCCGCAATGGTTTTTGGAGAAGAGTTTTTACAGGCAACATTTGGAGTGAGGGCTGCAGGGTGTGTGACTTTCTTCTGATTGGTTGGTGGTGAGGTAACAGGGTGGTACTCTAGGAATCTTGTACTTGTGCTCAGCCTGAAGTTACTATCCTCCACCTGGGCGGGGACCTTAGTTCCTGCAGAAGGACTCAAAGATATTGTTATGTATATCCCTTGAGGAGGGCCTGGATCCTGCCCCATCATTGCACTATTGTTTCTTGACTGCTTCTCCTTTGTTTCTATACTCCCTTACTTCCATAATTAGTAACTGCTTGAATTTGCACTTTGGAACTCAGAGAAGGTAGGAGGCCGAAGCCTTTCCCCTACAAATAAGAAACTGAGACATGGAAAGTCTTTTGTACCCAGGAGGGCCCCACAGGGTCCTGCTCGGTTTCAGCAGTGCATTAGTCTCTGGACAGCTCTGAGCATTAGCTGAAATCAGCTTCTTTGCCTTTGTGTGGATTCTCTCCATTGAGCCATCAGGCAGGACCTCATCCTTCTTCCCCCAATAACAGATTGATGTTTGAAGATAGTTCTCCTGTCTACTGAGTCTGTTCTTCCTCAGACTAAATCTCTCTAGTTCCTTCAGCAATTCCTTATTTGGTGTAGTCTCTTGGTCTTTTGTCCTCCGGGCTGCTCTTCTGAAAGAGCTCCACTTTGTCTGTATTTGAAAGTGTCTGCCCAGAGCCAAAAGCAGTCCTCCTTCTGCCTGTAGCTATTAGATCTCTCAACCTGGCCTGACACAGCAGCTTCTTAGACAGACCTGAGGAACAGATGCTCAGCAGATACCCTCTTATTTTCTTGAGCTTCTTTCCACACACTTTCTCGGACATGGTGGGCAAGGATTGGCAGGCATCAGTGATGAGACCACAGGTGCAGAAGGAGGAACAGGGGCCAAAGTTCACCTGAGCTGGTCAAGCCTTTTACAAAATGGACAGGATTAAATAGTTTTGGCTGACTTTCTGTCAAGGGCTTAGTTTCCAGACTCAGACTACTTAGATTCAAATCCTGTCTTGTACCACTTATAAGA
Organism: Balaenoptera borealis; assembly: GCF_965194805.1. Lineage (NCBI taxonomy): Eukaryota > Metazoa > Chordata > Mammalia > Artiodactyla > Balaenopteridae > Balaenoptera > Balaenoptera borealis. The sequence continues at coordinate 11,213,908 of NC_138870.1, forward strand.
TGTCTAAACTCGAGCAAGTTACTTAATCTCTGTGCCTCAGTTTCCTCATCTGGAAAATGTAAAATCATATTGCTGTTGTCAGGATGGAATTAAAGGTGCTGAGGACAGCCCCTGGTGACAAGTAAGTCTCACCCATGCTATTATTGTTATAAGTGTTGTAACTCTCTCTGCCGTCCTTTTTTCTTGGTGCTGTTGGTCACTCCTGGAGAACTTTTCTGAGGCAGCAAAAACTACAACTCACCTGAGTGCTTCAGGCTGGAGACTCACGTTTGCCTTCCAGATTGCAGGTGTCTCTGTGGGAGGATAATAACATGGAAAGCCTGTCATTAATCCCTTTCATGCTAAAGAATTCCAAGGCCCTTGAATAAATGAAGCCAAAACAATCATTAAAACTCTGGACATTTGTATGGCAGGTACAAGAAGTCATTCTGATACAGCTCGTTATCTGTAGTAATTGCTCATTATCTGAAGTTTGGGCTTTAAGAGCTTATTCTAAGTAAGCTTTAAATTTCAAAGCTCAACCCAGAGTCTCCTTTCCATTCTTTTTTTCCTTCCCTTCTGGCAAACCAGAGACAAAGGCTCTGAGCACTCCTTCCAGCTCAATTTCCTCAGATGGGAGAAGAGGAAGGCGTAGGCCAAAAGAGGAAAAAGGCAGTAACATGGGATTCCTGCAAAATCACATCACAAACAGCAAAGAGAATTGGACCTTTCATATTAAGATCTCATAGCTATTTATACTTGACATTTCTGTATCTGCAGTCAGACATAATTGTACTTAATTTATGTAGAGAGCGTTTTGACTTGCCCATGGTTAGAATTTCACCTCTTAGGCATAAGCAAAAACAACAACGATATATTGGTTTGTGAGATCAGTCCCATTGTTTCTGATTTTTAATGAACTCTGCAAAGTTCCTTAATCAAGGAGGTGTTGGAGGTCTGTTCTGGTCCCAGCTCTGGGCAGCATGGTTGGCCTGGCCACCTGCATGGGCATGACTGCATTGTTGGGGAGGAAGTTTTCCTCCACCCTTCTAGGTTCTTCTGGCTGGTCTAAGAATGAAATTGACACAGAACAGATTAGCAGGAGAAAATCAAACAAAAGTTTAATAACAAGTATACATGGGAGAGACCCAGGAAAATGGGGTAACTCAACCACAATGTTGGCCAAAGCCCTCCCCTTAAATACTACCTTCAGCTAAAGATGAAAGAAAATGTTGGGGATGGGGTTTGGGATTTGGAAGGGGAGGAAAGCAATTCACATGGAGTTAGTAAAGCGAATGTTTGGTCAAACGAATGTTTGCTGGGCCATCCAGAGACAGTGGGATACAGAGTGGACTCTGGTCTCCAGGCCCTGCTGAGCTTCCCCACTACACTCAGCCCATACTCTTTGCAGTTCCCTCTAGTGACAGCTCTATTCCAGGAACAGGCCTTCTATCTAAATTCTTTTAGGAAGTTATGGGGAAGGTCAAAGTTCCTGAGTCTTCTGTTTCTTAAAAATAATCAGCCTAAATTAATCCTCAGGCCAAAAAGGCATATTTTGGGGTGGCAAATTTTGCTTCCCTACAGCATAGTGGGTGATTTGGAGGTTGTCACACGCACAACCGTGAATGGTCAAAGGCTGCATTCAATCACATTGCAAATCCCTCATGCTCTGGTGAAAGAAAGAGATGCTAAAATTCCATTTCCTGATGGCCACATGAACACTCTCAATAGGGTGTGTCATCTGCCTAGGGATAACCTGAACCTCTTGGGAAGATGCGGATCTATTAATCTGGGAGAATCTCTTCACAGCACAGACTTTCAAAGATGTGTGTTCCCATCTCCAGTGGCAACAGATGTGCCTGGGTTTCCTCTTGCCCTCTGTCCCACACGTGGCTGGTGGGATGGAGGAAGCATTTGATGAAGTGATCTGTAGTCTCTGTCACTGCCCGCTTGGGTTTGGTGGCACATTCTTATTCCTAATTTCTGGTTTCTTTAAGGAGAAGGACAGAGAGAAGTGAATTAACATTTGGCGAGTCCTTATAATGAATCAGACACATTACATACATGATTTCACAGGTTGTAACATTCCCTGAGAATCCTGGCTTTTTTGAAAATCCATGTTAAGGAACATGGCGGATGATCTACACTTCAGACCAGAACACAGGAGATAAGGGGACAGGAGGATTCTCTTTGTAGAAGCTCCTCAGTTCTCTCTGCTCACAGGAGATGAAAATGCTGACACAATGCCAGATTCTAACACTGATAGACTTCCACATTTGGGCACTCTTTGGGAGTGCACATCTTCCTTTGCAGGTTTGTGAAATGATAGGCTCATATTACTTTGTGGACTGTCATACCCAATGGCAGTAGCGTTTTGGATTTGTACTGGTGACCCTGAAGAAACAATTTAGCATCTTAGCATAACTCATTGAGAGAACATTCTCAGCACTTCATAAATCATGTGTCTGAGATGCATGGCTGTTAGGTGATCAGGCCGTGACCAAGGTACCTCTACCCATCTTGCAGGACAAGTATCTCAGAGAAAATAAACTCACTGGATACCCTGAACATGTATAATGATGTCAATAGCATGATAACTATTTGTAGTATCTGCTTAATTTTGGTTCTTATTGCCTTAGTTTTGCTTTTGCTCATAAGAATTATTGCTTGCTGACCATAATGGCTCAGAACTTAATTCCATTGACACCTTTTTTGAATAGATGACACACCTTGTGGTGAAGATGTGGCTTCTGAAGTTTAACCCTGGCGGTTTCCTGTGGGTGGGCAGGTGGTCTGTTCCACATGCTGAGTTGCTGGAAAGAACTTACATGAATTATTGTATTCTGCTTTGCATATATAAATATTTAAGTCTGTGCTTAATAATATCCTTGATGTAAATATCCTATGAACACATGAACTGCTAAATCAGCCTTTCAGATAAGTTCAATGGGCTTGTCATCCCACAAACAGTTTTTAACAGCTGCCCTCTCTCCAGGCTACAAAACCTGTATCACAGAGACAGTAAAACTGATTAAAAACAATTAACATTCTTTCCTATTCCTATAAATAATATAACATTATTTCCTATTCCTATATCTAACATTCATATTCCTATTCTTTCCTATTTCCTTAAGCTTTTCTTAAGCTTCTTCTGGTAATAGGTATGTAGAACGGTGACATATGAGACATCAATTTACAAGTGTTTAGTGGACATCTTTACTATAAAGCTAAGTGTAGATGCCTGATCCAAAAGAGGTGGGAGATATTGTCCCTGCCCTCAAACACTAATAATAAAGTCCAGGAGTTAAAAATAACACTCAAGAAGTAAGCATAAAAATGTTTGACAATATGTATAAATTGTGTGACTAACCTTTGTCCTGGAGTGCTGGGGAAGGTCATCATGGAGATCCAGAAATGAGCTGGGACTTGAAAAAATTGTAGAATTTGTATTATTAATAATAATTATAATAATGGAGCACATTACCATTTACAGTGAGTTCTTTTTATGATCCCTATACCACCTCTCTGAGATAGGTGGTGGAAGGAAGGAATAGAATTTGTCGAAAAATATGCTAAGTGGACCAGATGACACCTGCACACGAAGTGGGTTTCATTACAGAAGAGGAATCTTGAGCTTAGGGAACCCAAATCTTTTATAATGGGGAGTAAAAGCCTTGATTTTTGTTCCGAAGGGAGACTCTGTCTTCCAAGGCTGTTTATTATACCAATGTCTTTGAAAAGATAAATCTGGAACAAAGAGTAGTCAGTGCCTCTCTCATAAGCCATGCAAACTTATGAGAGACCCAAGGAGAATTGTCTCTCATTACTGTCTCAAGATTACCCAGCTAGTAAGCATCAGGGATAGGATTAGAACCAAAGCAGCCAAGATCATTGAAATGGTCTCACTGGTTCCCTGTCCAAGATATCAGACTCAGATTTGTTCCAACACCTGGGACCAGCCCTCATCCTATTTGGGAAGTTTTGTTGCTGGTCTGGCTCATATGAGGCATCACTCATCAATGATTGGGCTCCTTTTTTGCCCTTTGGAGCCAAGTCCCAAACTTGGGCTCCATTCTTGTGGTGTTTCTTGCCTTGTTTCTCATGGCTGAAGTGCCTGTCTTGGTACTTGACCCAGTTCCACAGTCTCAGGGATTCCCCTGCCATTTTCCGGGCCACTCTGGCTCAGCATCATGCCTGGATCTGTGTGGCTTCTACCCCACTGTACTTGGTACAGTTGTCGCAGTTGCAGGAACTCCCGATAGTGACCTGCCTACCAAGAGCTTTGTGCTGTCATTCCTTCTACTAAGGCTACTCTGAAGGCCTAGTTGGGCTTCAGATATCCTCTCCTGTAACATCTCCTCCCACGTGCTTGTATGACCACGTCCAGTGTGTTTTGTTTCTGGGTCATCGTCCAGTTGCTTACTTGATTTCATTCCAGTGGGAGAGGGAGAAGGTGATGGGGAGATCGAAGATGAACAGCATGAGCGGAGTGCTGCTGGGTGATAGCGATACTGGGCCAGCCCGGAGGCCAGTCTGATTAGAGCCAAGGGGAAGAGTGGCACAGAAGAGCCTCTGAATGCCAGGCTGAAGAATACTGATGGAGCAACTGCTAAATCATAGAGCGTCGTAAAACTTGATGGTAGTGTGCTCAGTTTGATGGAGAGAGCATGGATTTGGGAATCAAACAGAACTGGGTTTGAATCCTGGATCTGCTGTGTACTTGAGCATGACCTTGGAACTTTTGCTCTCTGCCTCACAGTTTCTCATCTGTAAAATGGTAGTAATAACACCTATTTCATGGGGCTGTGATGAGGATCGTTGGTAACACACATGAAACACCTACCACCATGACCTCAATTTTCAAATGCTATTCTGCATTTATCATTATGGAATGTTTGCCCAGGGTAGACCTTAGAGCTTATTTAATCCAACCCTTTTATTTAATTAAATTAATTACTTTATTTATTGAAGTATAGTTGATTTACAATATTGTGTTAGTTTCATCTGTACAGCATAGTGATTCAGTATTTTTGCAGATTATACTCCATTTTAGGTTATTACAAGATAATGGATATAATTCCCTGTGCTCAACAGTATGGCCTTGTTGCTTATCTATTTTATATATAGTAGTTTGTGTGGTCTAACCCTCTTATTTTACACACAAGAAAAAAATGAAGCACAGAGCAGTCAGAAAAATGACCTGTTCGCCCAGCCTTGCCAACTAGTGACAGCGTCTTATTCATTGGACACTTATTATCTATCAAACAGTGCGTGAGAGTGTGCAGTCCCACGTTTATAACTTGACTTTGCTGCAAGCAGTTAGGAGCAACTTCTGGAGACACGGTCCATGGGTTTGATTCTGGCTTACTCTGTGCAGGGGAACTTGCCTTTCTTAGCCATAGACTATCTACATGTAAACCAGTAAAGTGCTCCTGTGACATAGCCAGTCTCCTAGCACTTGAGCCTCACTCCCTTTCCCCCATTCCTCAAAAATACCTCATCCTTTGCTGCCACTCAGGGTCACTTCAACCAGCTAATTCCTACTCATCCTGCGGGGCTCAGCCTAAGTGCCGTTTTCTCAACGAAGCCTTCCCAGAACTCCAGTGAGGCAAGTTTGCGTGTCATGTGCTCCTGTAACACCCGGTGTTCTCCTTCACAGTATTCTTTCTGCTCCTTATGACATCACAAGCACCCTCCTTTTCCGCTGGGTGATCTCTGTGAGAGCAACGGTTGGTTGGTCTTGTTTTCCGGGACATCCCCAGAGCTCGGCAGACAGTAGATGTTTAATGAATGTTGGTTAAATGATTAAACAAGGTTTGCCAACTGCAATAGTTGTTCCAGAATCTTGGCGTTGCTGCTTGGAGTGTAAAAAAATACTCTCAAAATTGGAAGATAATAGTCTCAGAAGAAAGGAGAGTTCTTCCCAAGAAAGGCAATTGGAAAAGTTATGCAGACATGGATAAATTTATGTAATCTACATAGTATACGTCTCCACATACACAAGCATATTGCATTGCCCTTATTTTTCCCATTTCATCTTGCCGTGACACTTCATCATGGACTTACTTGGCCCAAGGACTGGCGTTTGGAAACTGCTGTGCTAAAAGTCACAGCCATTAATTAACTGTAGCAATTTTCATTGCTCCACATTGCTGAGGAAAGCAAATTTCACAGTCCCAAAGGTTTTCATTACAAAGGTACCAAATATACATCCATCTTTTATTTCCTCTTGGTCCAATTTTTACCCCTAGTTCTACTTTTTTTTTTATGAAAACCCCACTTTGTCGCCAGGGCTTATTTAGTTCCCAGGACAGTGCATCCCATCCAGGCAAGGGAAGTAGCAGTAAGTGCAGAAAAGGAGCACTCCTCTGGGAAGTGTCATTTAACCAGAGTGAAACGTGACCCTTATAGCTGCTGAAATGCCTTCATGGATTTATGGTGTCCTCAGATGGGCCCTATCCTGCCCCAGGGTGACAGCAAGGGAACCGTGCTTAGGAAATGGGGCTCAGGGACCCCATGTTCAGCTGTGCAGGCTGCACCTTGCCCAGGTGTCCCCAGCTAACGGGAGGGAGCTGTCTCTCCTAGCTATGCATCCAAATGGGGACTGGCTCTGCTAGGAAGACAAGGCCATGTGTCTCTAGGTCACACGGAGGAGAAAGGGCCAGAGGTGATGTTGATTCACTGCGTCCGTGGAGTGTTTTGGTTTAGGGGATGTGGGTTTTGCAGTCAAGGAGACAGGGGTGTAGCTCTCTGCTCCACCACTTACTGTGTGACTTTAGGCAAGTTTGTAAGCCTCAGTTTCCTTCTCTGTAAAAAAAGGATAATGACAATATCTCTTTCATAAAGTTGGTGGAAGGATTAAATGAGATAATGCAGGCAGAAGCCTCTCAGAGTGGCAGGACCATGTTCAGTGCTTCCTAAATTCCGCCTCTGTCCATCATCAGTGGTGCCATGATGCCCACGGCCATCCAGGAAGTGCTCAAGAGCAGAGAACTCTTATGCCCTTTGCTCACTTTCCCCCATCTCACTGCCCTGTCCCAACCCGTGCCTCCCCTTACTGACCCCATCATTCTTGTTCACTAAAACCAGAAACCCAAGACCGTCCTAGCCGCCTCTCTCTTCCTCTCCCTCACCTCTAACATCTAAGCGGTCTCAAAGTCTATCAGTGCTACCACCTCAGCCTCCATTCCCACTGCTTTCACCCCTGCTGCTTGGCCCAGAAGAGCATGATTCCTCTCTTAGACCATGGCAGCAGCCCCAGGGCTGGCTCCCCTCGCCAGTCTTCCAGAAGTGCAAATCTGATCTCATGGACTCTCTTACTGAAGACTATCCCTGTTTAGGTTCGGGATAAAGCTCCAAGTTCTTTGGGGGTAATTATGGCTCGGCAAGACCTGGGCCATCTCCTCCTGCTCGTACCCCCATTCGGGTGTACCAGAGACGTGACACTGTTTGTGAACTCCCAACAGCTTTGTGTGGTTTTCTATCTCTGTGCCTTAAACACATTCCCCCTTTCTGGAATGCTGTTAATAATGAGGAGGAGGACGACGAAGCAGAGGAAGATGGTAATAAGAATAACAGCCAACATGTACTGGGAATTTACAATGTACGATTCTCAAGGCTCAGTGCTTTACATTCATAATCTGCCTTTCCCCAACTCATCAAATATAATTATCAGTTTTGTTGTTGTTGTTAAAATCTCAGGATATTTATTTATTTATTCTTTTTTTTTTTTTAAACTTTGGGTTTATTTATTTATTTATGGCTGTGTTGGGTCTTCGTTTCTGTGCGAGGGGTTTCTCTAGTTGTGGCAAGTGGGGGCCACTCTTCATCGCGGTGCGCAGGCCTCTCATTATCGCGGCCTCTCTTGTTGTGGAGCACAGGCTCCAGACGTGCAGGCTCAGTAGTTGTGGCTCACGGGCCCAGTTGCTCCACTGGCATGTGGGATCTTCCCAGACCAGGGCTCGAACCCGTGTCCCCTGCATTGGCAGGCAGATTCTCAACCACTGCGCCACCAGGGAAGCCCTATTCTTTTTTTAAAAAAAAAAACTATTTTATATTGGAGTACAGTTGATTAACAACGTTGTGTTAGTTTCAGGTGTGCAGCAAAGTGATTCAGTTATACATATACATGTGTCTATTCTTTTTCAAATTCTTCTCCCAATTAGGTTGTTGCAGAATATTGAGCAGAGTTCCCTGTGCTATGCAGTAGGTCCTTGTTGGTTATCCATTTTATTTTATTTTATTTTATTTTATTTTTAAAAAAAATTTATTTATTTATTTATTCAATTTATTTATTTTGGGCTGTGTTGGGCCTTCGTTGCTGTGCGCGGGCTTTCTCTAGTTGCGGTGAACGGGGGCTCCTTGGTTGCAGTGCACGGGCTTCTCATTGTGGTGGCCTCTCGTTGGGGAGCACGGGCTCTAGGCACGCAGGCTCAGTAGCTGTGGCACGCGGGCTCAGTAGTTGTGGCTCGTGGGCTCTAGAGCGCAGGCTCAGTAGCTGTGGCGCACGGGCTTAGTTGCTCCGCGGCATGTGGGATCTTCCCGGACCAGGGCTCGAACGCATGTCCCTGCATTGGCAGGCGGATTCTTAACCGCTGCGCCACCAGGATAGCCCTGGTTATCCATTTGAAATGTAGCAGTGTGTACATGTCAATCCCAAACTCCCTAACTGTCCCTCGCCCCTCCCCCCGCCATAACCATAAGTTCATTCTCTAAGTCTGTGAGTCAGTTTCTGTTTTGTAAATAAGTATCATTTTTTTTTGATTCTACCTATAAGCCATATCATACAATATTTCTAATATAATTATCATCTGTTAATATCTATCTTTGTGTTTAGTCACAAGAGTGCTTCATGTGTAATCCAGAGGGCTTGACTTTGCCTGGGTCTCTTACCTACTAGAGGAGCTCAAGTTGGCACATGTAGTAACCAGTGCTGCACCTCCTGCTCATGTTTTTTTCCTTTTATTTATTTATTTTAAAAATATTTATTCATTTAGGCTGAGCCAAGTGTTAGTTGCTGCGTGCGGGATCTTTAGTTGTGGCATGCGAACTCTTAGTTGCGGCAGGCATGTGGGATCTAGTTCCCCGACCAGGGATTGAACCTGGGTCCCCTGCATTGGGAGTGTGGAGTCTTACCACTGGACCACCAGGAAGTCCCATTTTTTTTCCTTTTAAATAGACTTTATTTTTTAGAGCAGTTTTAGATTTACAGCAAAATTGAGTGGAAGGTATAGAGAGTTCCCATATACTCAGTGCTTTCCCTTCCCAGCCTCCTCCAGTATCAATGCCCCACACCAGAATGGTACATTTATTATAACTGATGAACCAACATTGATATATCATTATCACCCAAGGTCCATAGTGTACATTAGGGTTCATTCTTGGTGTTGTACAATCTATGAGTTTTGGCAAATGTCTAATGACATGTATCCACCACTGTAGAATCATACAGTGTAGTTTCACAGCCCTAAAAAATCCTCTGTGCTTTACCTATTCATCCTTCTCTTCCACCAAACCCAGGCAACCACTGATCTTTTTACTGTCTCTAGTTTTACCATTTCTAGTATATCATATCGTTGGAATCACACAGTATGTAGGATTTTCAGATGGGCTTCTTTCATTTACTAATATGCATTTAAAGTTCCTCAATGTCTTTTCATGGCTTGATGGCTCATTTCTTTTTAGTGCTGAATAATATTCCATTTTCTGGATGTACCACAGTTTGTTTCTCCATTCACCTACTGAAGGACATCTTGGTGGTTTCCTGGTTTTGGCAATTATGAATAAAGCTGCTGTAAACATCTGTGTGCAGGTTCTTGGGTGGATATGTATTTTTACCTCCTTTTGGTAAACACCAAGGACTGTGATTGCTGGATTATTTGGTAAAAGTATGTTTAGTTTTATAAGGAACTGCCTAACTGTCATCCAAAGCAGCTCTACCTGTGGGCTGTGGTGTAGTGGTGACAGGCTAGGAGAATGGCCCTCTCCTCAGTTCTGTTATACTTGCACCAAGTTTCACAAAGCCTTTCATGAACACAGCTAGAAACCTCAATAAATGAAGCAAAGTACAAGTAACAAAACAAAACAAAAAAACAAAGTAGCTGTACCATTTTGAATTCCCACCAGCAATGAATGAGGGTTCTTTTTGCTCCATATCTTTTTTTTGGGGGGGGGTTATTTTTATTTTATTTATTTATTTACTTATGGCTGTGTTGGGTCTTTGTTTCTGTGCGAGGGCTTTCTCTAGTTGCGGTAAGTGGGGGCCCCTCTTCATCGTGGTGCGCGGGCCTCTCACTATCGCGACCTCTCTTGTTGCGGAGCACAGGCTCCAGACACGCAGGCTCAGTAATTGTGGCTCACTGGCCCAGTTGCTCCACTGGCATGTGGGATCTTCCCAGACCAGGGCTCGAACCCGTGTCCCCTGCATTGGCAGGCAGATTCTCAACCACTGCGCCACCAGGGAAGCCCTGCTCCATATCTTTGCAAGCATTTGGTGTTGTCAGTTTTTGATTTGAGCCATTCTAATAGGTGTGCAGTGGTATCTCATTGTTGTTTTAACTTGCATTTCCCTGACAACATATTATGTGGAGCGTCTTTTCACGTGCTTATTTGCCATCTGTATATCTTCTTTGGGGAGGTGTCTGCTAAGATTTTTTGCCCATTTTTTAATCAGGTTGTTCTTTTCTTATTCTTGAGTTGTAAGAGTTCTTTGTGTATTTTGGATAACAGTCCTTCATCAGATATGTCTTCCGCAAATATTTTCTCCCAGTCTTTGGCTTATCTTCTCATTCTCTTGAGCTTCTACTCATGTTTAAAGTGCAGCTCAGTGCTCACTTTCTGTGACATTGGGCTTGTTTCTTCCCTTCCCCAGCAGTTGATCTCTGTTGACTTTGTACTGGCACTGTACCTTTTACAAACATCCATTGTATTGTAAGTATTTACCCAGCAGACTGTGAGATTCTTGGGGAGAGGGTCGTGCCACTCATTTTTGCGTTTCCACAGCAAAGAGCAGTGTCTGGCATTAATTAAGCCCCCAGTACATGTGTGTTGAGTGAACTGAGGTTTAACATGAGGACACCCCTGCCTCCCTCAAAAGTACAGGGGGAGTTTTTCCTTCAGCAGAGGTAATGAGACACGTGCTCTGGGAATGGCATTCTGGTACCGGTTACATTACCTCTTCACCTGGACACAGGTATTTTTGCTGAATTCCAGATGCAGGCCATCTAGTCTGCACCAGAGAAGTCACAGGGGGGCAAGAAGCTGAATGTCCTCCCTACTCATGACAAAATATTTGTGAAAAGCTCTGAGGCTCTTCGTGGGCAGGGAGCCTGTTCGTTGTGGGCGCATAATCTTTCAGAGGGTGTATCCCAACTCAGCTCTTCTGCTCCTCTACCCATGTCTGCATATCTGCATAGCTAGAACCTTCACTTAATTGATTTACCATTCTGTCTGCCTCCAGAAAGTCTCTTTTGGTTTCCTGAATGGAGCCATATGTGCAAATACACGTGCGAGCCTAGGTGGTGAAATTCCTCGTGAATTCTTTCATGGATCAGAATGTTTCAACCTTTAAAATCAAAACCCTTTCCTCACTCTCTTCTCTCTCTACTTCCATCTTCTTTCTGTTTCTTCTCACATATCATCTTTGCCTCTCTTTCCTTTGGCTTGCAGTGTTTTTGTAAAATTCTCCCTTCCTGACCCATCTACTCTTTGGCATTTAGCTCAGAATACGTTCCATTATGTTTAAGAACCCTTTTCTCTCAACGGAGCTTCTATTGGGATCAGGCTCTGTGTCCAGGCTTGGGTTAAACCCTCGGGCGAAGTAATTCGGAGAAGAAAGAACTTTCACATGGTTTATAGGCTTGTGACCATTTGGCTTAATAGACATGAATGCTAAGACATTCAGAGGAAAAGTAAAGAAAAATCCCTTAAAAGATCACGATGTTTTGTCTGCAAGACTTCAGGCTTTTGATGTTAGGCAGGAAAAATATGTGGATTCTTGACTGAATTTTGCAACTTCCACAGGGTGTTTTAGGAATATTTAGATAATAGTCATTACTAGCATCTTGGATCAATTTAGGTAATTTAAAAAGTTACCAAAGTATTGCTTACTTGTTGTAAAAAGTCCAGGTAAGATGGGAGTCTACAGGGTAGAAGCTTAAACGTCCTTCTAATGTCGTTTCCCCTCCTTCCAATTTCACTGTTTCCTAAAATGAATCAGAGATTGACCATCTTTTTGGACATTTTTTTTTCTGTGCATCTGCATACATTCATAGTTGTATTGTTTTTTTTTAATGTAAATGGTCATTTTATACAATTCCCTCTGTGATGTTCATTTTTCTGATGAACAATAGACCTTGGCGATCTCATGTCAGTACACCCTAAGCTACCTCACTCTTCTGTGCTGCTGCCTAAGGTTCTGTACCATGGACACATTGTCATTAATTTAAACATTTCCCTAGGGAGGGGTGTTTGGCTTGTTTCTTTTCTTTTTTTCCCTTTCTTTTCTTTTTTAAAAATTTTCTATATTAAACAAAAAAATCAATAAATGTCCTTACACATATATTTTTTCCCATGTGTGTATATTTCTGTTGCATGTTATCAAGCTTTATAAGTTGTTGCTGATTCCAAGTGAGATTGAACATCCTTTTTTATTTGTCTATTTGTTTTTCTTTATTTCAAAGAAATTATTTCTGTAAATTTCCTTGTTTACTCTTCTTAGGAGTTATATGTATTTTCTTATTCCTTTTTAAGGACTTTCCCCCAACATTTTACTATGAAAAATTTCAAGCATACAGACATGTTGAAAGAATTGTGTAGTAGACATCCACACACCCACCATCTAGACTTGATCATTAACATTTTCCTATATTTACTTTATCATTTATCTTTCCATCTATTCATCCCTTTATTCATTTATCAAGCCACCTTATTTTTGTGCCTTTCAAAATTAAGTTGTTGATATCCATACACTAAATACTCCAGATGTTTATCAATAACAGACTTTGATATTCATTTACAGTCCTATTTTTTGAAGTAAAATTTACATACAGTAAAATGCACAAATCTTAAGGGTACAATTCAATGTAGGGAGCTTTTTATATATTAAGAGTAGCAATCTGGGACTTCCCTGGTGGTGCAGTGGTTAAGAATCCGCCTGCCAATGCAGGGGACACGGGTTCGATCCCTGGTCTGGGAAGATCCCATATGCCACGGAGCAACTAAGCCCGTGAACCACAGGTACTGAAACCCGCGTGCCTTAGAGCCCGTGGGCCACAACTACTGAGCTCACGTGCCACAACTACCGAAGCCTGAGCGCCTAGAGTCCATGCTCTGCAACAAAAGAAGCCACCACAATGAGAAGCCCACGCACCGCAACAAAACATAGCCCCTGCTCGTTGCAACTAGAGAAAGCCCACGTGCAGCAACAAAGGCCCAATGCAGCCAAAAATAAAGTAAATTAAAGGTGTTGCATGTTTCATTGTTTTAAAAAAAAAAGAGTAACATTCTTTCCCCTTATATATATATTGCAAGTATTCTCTCTCAAGCTGCCTCTTAATTTTTAACTTTGTTATGATATCTTTCACATACAGAAATGGAAAATGTACATAGTCGATCTATCAATAATTTTCTTTTTTCATTCTAAGTGTTATGTTTGCTTAGGAAGATGTCTCCCAACCTAATATTACCTTTTCTTTATAAAGCAGAAATATTTTCACTTTTTAAAAAAAATTTATTTTATTTATTTATTTGGCTGCGTTGGGTCGTTGTTGCTGTGTGCAGGCTTTCTCTAGTTGTGGTGAGCGAGGGCTACTCTTCATTGCAGTGCATGGGCTTCTCATTGGGGTGGCTTCTTTTGTTGCGGAGCACGGGCTCTAGGCACGCGGGCTTCAGTAGTTGTGGCATGCGGGCTCAGTAGTTGTGGCTCGTGGGCTCTAGAACGCAGGTTCAGTAGTTGTGGCGCACGGGCTCAGCTGCTCTGTGGCATGTGGGATCTGCCCCGAGCAGGGCTCGAACCCGTGTCCCCTGCATTGGCAGGCAGATTCTTAACCACTGGGCCACCAGGGAAGTCCCCTAATATTACTTTTTGACTTCTATATTTTCAGTGCTTTGGTAGTTCTATTTAAAAAATTTAAAATCCACATTAAATTGTATTTTTGTGTAGGGAGGAATATAATATAGCTTTTGCAGTGGGGAAACCAGTTGTCCCAAAGCCAAACACTCTTTTTAGAATTCTCTCCTATAGTCTTTGAGTTTTCTCCAAACCTTAGAAGAGATTGGAAGAGTGAAGAGAGAAAAGGCAGCAAAAAAGCAGAAGGTAGGGCAGAAGGGGATGGAGAGAGAGTGGATGAGATTGCTGGAGTGATGATTTTAAAGATGTCACTAAAATTTTCTACAACAACTGAGTGGAATGATTTCTGGCATAAAACAGTGAACATGCAAGGCTAGTTTTTGACAGCATCTCCCAAATAATACTATTTTCTAACTTAAACAACATGATAAGATGATTCAGGGTTTGGGAATTTGCAGTTTCTGTATCTTCTTAGTGGAGATATCTGTGAATGAGTTAGAGCCCAGATATGAAGTTTGGAAGATAAAAACTGCAGCGTTAACGATTGATGAGTCTCTACAGACATGGAAATGAGAGAGAGAAAGAAGACAGCAGCCAAGAGCAGGCATATGGGGGATATGGTCTACATCTTGCTGATTCACTTTCGAGGTGGGGACAATGTAGCCTTTGTAAGGGGGCATGACCTAGGGTTTGAGAAACAAGGGAGCAAAAGTAATTTGAACATGTAGTTCTTTTTTTTTTTTTTTTAACTTTTTATTATGTATTGGGGTATAGCCGATTATCAATGTTGTGATAGTTTCAGGTGCACAGCAAAGCGACTTAGTCATAGGAACGTGTAGTTCTTTTGAGAACACATCTAGAATATTTTATTCAGTCCTGGAGATGTTACTGTTGTGTAGGGAGAGATAATCAATTGGAGTGAATTGGAAAAACAGAAGAATAAATTATTTGTTAAGAGGATATGTTGAGATAATATATGCAAAGGCATTTTGTAAATTCCCTTGTGTAACACAAAAGCAAATGCTTTCTATTATTATAATACAAGGAAAGAAAAAGGAGGTATGATTTTTTTTTTTTTTTGGTTCCATGATAAACACTTACAGGCATCAAGAGAACTATATGTAGGGGTTCACATATATCATGCTTTTCTCCAAACACAATCTCTATTTATTTAGGATCTACTCAGAAGATAATATTGTACCATATGACCTAGCCATTCTCCACCTCGGCATTTGCCCAAGAGAAGTGAAAGGATATACCCAGACAACAACTTGTACATGAATGTCCATAACAGCTTTATTCATAATAGCCCCAAAGTGGAAACAACCCAAACGTCCATCAATATGTGAAGAGATAAGCAAATGTGTTATATGCATACAATGGAATACTATTCAGCAATAAAAAGGAATGAACTATGGTAGACCCAACAACATGGAATAAATTTCAAAATAGTTACACTGAATGAAAGAATCCAGGCAAAAGAGAGCACATGCCTTTTGATTCTGTTAATACAAAAGTCTAGAAAATGCAAACTATGGGGGAAGGGGGGACAGTGAGGGATTACAAAAGGGAACAAGGAAAGTTTGGGGGTTGATGGGTATGTTCATTATCTTGATTGGGGTGATGGTTTCACGGACGTATATCCTTGTTAAAACTTTTCAAATTGTACAGTTTAAACAGTGTACTTTATTGCATGTCATTTATACCTTAATAAAGCTGTTTAAAAAAAGATAATATCAGAAGGTAGCTATTCACTTTGAAAAACATAATCATTTCTAAAAGATTCAAAATTAAAAATTTTTAGCAAGCACAATTTGCTCCTGCATTCAATCCACGATTTGATTCAGAAAAATCCAGTTTATACCACATATTTTTAGAATTAAAATCTTTTAAAGAATTTTTCTTAGAGTTTAAGGAGTTTGTGATCATCTATGAGATGAAAAATGAGTCCGAGGGAAACATAAGAGGTTTGTAAATGCATCTGTTCACCATGACACTCTTAGGGTTATAGAATTAGTTCTCCAGAGGGAAATTATAGAAGTCCCATTTACCATAGTCAAGAAAATCCAACTGTACAGAGACTCAGCTAAGAACAGAGCTCAAAACTTGTAAATGCTTTCATCCAACGATATAAGCTTTTCCAAACACCAATTAACAAAGTCTCACACCATCCTAGGAGCAGAGCGGTACAATCGTCACTCCCTTTATAGACTGAGAATTGGACTCCAAAAGTGCTAAGACAGCCAGCTCAGGGTCCCCTGGTGGGGCAGCTGCTGACACAGGGCAGAAGCTTGAGTTCTGCATCCTGGCCCTTCCCTTACATTCTCCAAACAACAAGAAATTCTCTGGCCCTAAACCAGACCATGGAGGGGGAAGAAAACTCATGCCTTGACCAGTTTGCTTTGGAACCAAGACGGTATTTGAGGCACAACAAGGCAGTGATCTACAACAAGTGTGATGCTAATCTCACTTCATCCCTCACTATTTTGGACCAGTTCTCTTCTGTCTTCATTGAACTCTTTGTGAGGGAAAGAATGTGTTATTGAAAGCTAAATGATTTCTTGGTAAGCTCAAAATCAGGATTTTCACCCATTTGCTTTTCATCTGTTTTGTGTTTTCACACAAATTAGAGATTCTCTCAATTCTGTGGAAACTCTGGGAAATGCTCAATCCTGATGGATTGATGACACAATAAATTTGGAATCTCCAGGACCCAGGGAGGGAAAGCCTAGTAGACTCAAAGCACCAGCAAATGGAAGATTTGGTTTACTTCTGAATTTTGAGGAATTATGTAGCCTATCAGGGCCCCCTCGTTGTCTGGGGCGTGACTTCTGTTGGCTTTGGTTCACAAAGGTGGAGGAACCAGTTAATTTAGATGTCAGATCCTATGATCAGAAGCATTCTTTTCCCGGATGACAAGGTTTGAGGTTCTAGCCCATGTAAGACTCATTTACCATGAGTTTCTAGCGTAGCTCTTCTGGTAATGCTTGACTTACCTGGGAGTCACTCATACAGCAGACGCAGCCTTCTGAAATACAGCTGAGAAAACAGAAGGGAGCAAAAAAGGCCTTTGGGTGGCCAACACGGGCATCAAAAATCCACAGAGCGATGCCTTCTCTCTTAGAGACTATTTCCTTTTATTTCTGGCATGACCTAATAAGTTTAATTCTGCTCTACAGCAGATTAGAATCAGTGCATTAATGGGGCAGGGAGGAACTTTTGGAAACAGAAGCAAGAAGCTGGCAACTTTATGGTATGGGAGCAGAAAGAAGAATTATAAAAGCACAAATAAAAATGCAAGTAACATAGTCTGAGGTAAGGGCAAATAGCTCTCTATAATTCCAAAGCCCAAGAGTTCATTACTTTTCAACATCAGAGTTCAGTATTGGAGGTTATAATTATTTATTTGTTCTACAAATGTATATTGGGAGCCTGAGTACACCACCAGGTACTGGGTATGTAATGACAGAAATGGTTCTGTCCTTATGGAGGGTAAATAAATTATGTTGGGTCGGTTCTGTTTAGAAAAATAGAGAATGCTACCATATATTTAGAAAGAGTTTCATACCAATGAAAAATGTTTAAACGATTTGATTCCCCAAATTTTAGGCTCCAGGAATCTGGGAGAATCCATTATGTAGAACAGTTCATTTCCCACTGGACCTAATAAATGAGGCATTAATCATAGCAGCATGACATTGTTATTAGTTTGAAATTAAGAGCAGTATGCATATGTATTATTTTCTGAAGACACAGATGTCTGCTTTATCCTTTAATTATTGCCAACGCCTGTGACATTATACATTTCAGCTCAATTAAGGCAACCTACTACTCCTGGGGGTGAGGAGACCTGGGCACAACCTTGCTCTTTGATGAAAGGCAGTGACACATTCCAGAAAGGAGAAAGTAAAGAGACAGCACAGGGTACAAGGGACCCCCAATTTTCATTTGTTTATGGAGGACCCTCTTTTTTTTAGCTTCTCTCCCTACCTTTCTCCCAAGCCCCCCTTTTATTTTTTTTAACATCTTTATTGAAGTATAATTGCTTTACAATCATGTGTTAGTTTCTGCTTTATAACAAAGTGAATCAGGGACCCTGAACCAAGATGGCGGAGTATAAGGACGTGCTCTCACTCCCTCTTGTGAGAACACCAGAATCACAACTAACTGCTGACCAATCATCGACAGGAAGACACTAGAACTCACCAAAAAAGATACCCCACATCCAAAGACAAAGGAGAAGCCACAATGAGATGGTAGGAGGGGTGCAATCACAGTAAAATCAAATCCCATAACTGCTGGGTGGGTGACCCACAGACTGGAGAACAATTATACAACAGAATTCCACCCACTGGAGTGAAGGTTCTGAGCCCCACGTCAGGCTTCCCAACCTGGGGGTCTGGCAACAGGAGGAGGAATTCCTAAAGAATCAGACTTTGAAGGCTAGTGGGATTTGATTGCAGGACTTCGACAGGACTGGGGGAAACAGAGACTCCAATCTTGGAGGGCACACACAAAGTAGTGTGTGCATCGGGACCCAGGGGAAGGAGCAGTGACCCCAAGGGAGACTGAACCAGACCTACCTGCTAGTGTTGGAGTGTCTCCTGCAGAGGTGGGGAGTGGCTGTGGCTCACCATGGGGACAAGGACACTGGCAGCAGAAGTTCTGGGAAGTACTCCTTTGCGTGAGCCCTCCCAGTGTCTGCCATTAGCCCCACCAAAGAGCCCAGGTAGGCTCCAGTGTTGGGTTGCCTCAGGCCAAACAACCAACAGGGAGGGAACCCAGCCCCACCCATCAGCAGTCAAGCAGATTAAAGTTTTGCTGAGCTCTGCCCACCAGAGCAACAGTCGGCTATACCCACCACCAGTCCCTCCCATCAGAAAACTTGCACAAGCCTCTTAGATAGTCTCATCCAACAGAGGGCAGACAGCAGAAGCAGGAAGAACTACAGTCCTGCAGCCTGTGGAACAAAAACCACATTCACAGAAAGATAGAAAAGTTGAAAAGGCAGAAGGCTATGTATCAGATGAAGGAACAAGATAAAACCTCAGAAAAACAACCAAATGAAGTGGAGATAGGCAACCTTCCAGAAAAAGAATTCAGAGTAATGATAGTGAAGACGATCCAGGACCTCGGAAAAAGAATGGAGGCAAAGATCGAGAAGATGAAAGAAATGTTTAACAAAGACCTAGAAGAATTAAAGAACAAACAAACAGACATGAACAATACAATAACTGAAATGAAAACTACACTAGAAGGAATCAATAGCAGAATAACTGAGGCAGAAGAATGGATAAGTGACCTGGAAGACAGAATGGTGGAATTCACAGCTGTGGAACAGAATAAAGAAAAAAGAATGAAAAGAAATGAAGACAGCCTAAGAGACCTCTGGGACAACATTAAACGCAACAACATTCACATTATAGGGGTCCCAGAAGGAGAAGAAAGAGAGAAAGGACCAGAGAAAATATTTGAAGAGATTAGAGTCAAAAACTTCCCTAACATGGGAAAGGAAATAGCCACCCAAGTCCAGGAAGCGCAGAGAGTCCCATACAGGATAAACCCAAGGAGAAACACGCTGAGACACATAGTAATCAAATTGGCAAAAATTAAAGACAAAGAAAAATTATTGAAAGCAGCAAGGGAAAAATGACAAATAACATACAAGGGAACTCCCATAAGGTTAACAGCTGATTTCTCAGCAGAAACTCTACAAGCCAGAAGGGAGTGGCATGATATACTTAAAGGGATGAAAGGGAAGAACCTACAACCAAGATTACTCTACCAAGCAAGGATCTCATTCAGATTCAAAGGAGAAATCAAAAGCTTTACAGACAAGCAAAATCTAAGAGAATTCAGCACCACCAAACCAGCTCTACAACGAATGCTAAAGGAACTTCTCTAAGTGGGAAACACAAGAGAAGAAAAGGACCTACAAAAACAAACCCAAAACAATTAAGAAAATGGTCATAGGAACATACGTATCTATAATTACCTTAAATGTGAATGGGTTAAATGCTCCAACCAAAAGACACAGGCTTGCTGAATGGATACAAAAACAAGACCCATGTATATATTGTCTACAAGAGACCCACTTCAGACCTAGGGACACATACAGACTGAAAGTGAGGGGATGGAAAAAGATATTCCATGCAAATGGAAATCAAAAGAAAGCTGGAGTAGCAATACTCATATCAGATAAAATAGACTTTAAAATAAAGAATGTTACAAGAGACAAGGAAGGACACTACATAATGATCAAGGGATCAATCCAAGAAGAAGATATAACAATTATAAATATATATGCACCCAACATAGGAGCACCTCAATACATAAGGCAGCTGCTAACAGCTATAAAAGAGGAAGTCGACAGTAACACAATAATAGTGGGGGACTTTAACACCTCACTACCCCAATGGACAGATCATCCAAAATGAAAATAAATAAGGAAACAGAAGCTTTAAATGACACAATAGACCAGATAGATTTAATTGATATTTATAGGACATTCCATTGAAAAACAGCAGATTACACTTTCTTCTCAAGTGCGCATGGAACATTCTCCAGGATAGATCACATCTTGGGTCACAAATCAAGCCTCAGTAAATTTAAGAAAATTGAAATCATATCAAGCATCTTTTCTGACCACAACGCTATGAGATTAGAAATCAATTACAGAGAAAAAAAAGGAAAAAACACAGACACATGGAGTCTAAACAGTACGTTACAAAATAACCAAGAGATCACTGAAGAAATCAAAGAGGAAATCAAAAAATACCTAGAGACAAATGACAATGAAAACACAATGATCCAAAAACCTATGGGATGCAGCAAAAGCAGTTCTAAGAGGTAAGTTTATAGCTATACAAGCCTACCTCAAGAAACAAGAAAAATCTCAAGTAAACAATCTAACCTTACACCTAAAGGAACTAGAGAAAGAAGAACAAACAAAACCCAAAGTTAGCAGAAGGAAAGAAATCATAAAGATGAGAGCAGAAATAAATGAAATAGAAACAAAGAAAACGATAGCAAAGATCAATAAAACTAAAAGCTGGTTCTTTGAGAAGATAAACAAAATTGATAAACCATTAGCCAGACTCATCAAGAAAAAGAGGGAGAGGACTCAAATCAATAAAATTAGAAATGAAAAAGGAGAAGTTACAACAGACACCGCAGAAATACAAAGCATCCTAAAAGACTACTACAAGCAACTCTATGCCAATAAAATGTACAAACTGGAAGAAATGGACAAACTCTTAGAAAGGTATAACCTTCCAAGACTAAACCAGGAAGAAATAGAAAATGTGAACAGACCAATCACAAGTAATGAAATTGAAACTGTGATTAAAAATCTTCCAACAAACAAAAGTCCAGGACCAGATGGCTTCACAGGTGAATTCTGTCAAACATTTAGAGAAGAGCTAACACCCATCCTTCTCAAACTCTTCCAAAAAATTGCAGAGGGAGAAACACTCCCAAATTCATTCTATGAAGCCACCATCACCCTGATACCCGAACCAGAAAAAGATACCACAAAAAAAGAAAATTATAGACCAATATCACTGATGAACATAGATGCAAAAATCCTGAACAAGATACTAGCAAACAGAATCCAACAGCACATTAAAATGATCATACACCATGATCAAGTGAGATTTATCCCAGGGATGCAAGGATTCTTCAATATATGCAAATCAATCAATGTGATACACCATATTAACAAACTGAAGAAGAAAAACCATATGATCACCTCAATAGATGCAGAAAAAGCTTTTGACAAAATTCAACACCCATTTATGATAAAAACTCTCCAGAAAGTGGGCATAGAGGGAACCTACCTCAACATAATAAAGGCCATATACGACAAACCCACAGCAAACATCATTCTCAATGGTGAAAAACTGAAAGCATTTCCTCTAAGATCAGGAACAAGACAAGGACGTCCACTCTCACCACTATTATTCAACATAGTTTTGGAAGTCCTAGCCATGGCAATCAGAGACGAAAAAGAAATAAAAGGAATACAAATTGGAAAAGAATAGGTAAAACTGTCACTGTTTGCAGATGACATGATACTATACATAGAGCATCCTAAAGATGCCACCAGAAAACTACTAGAGCTAATCAATTAATTTGGTAAAGTTGCAGGATACACAATTAATGCATAGAAATCTCTTGCATTCCTATACATTAATGATGAAAAATCTGAAAGAGAAATTAAGGAAACACTCCCATTTACCATTGCAACAAAAAGAATAAAATACCTAGGAATAAACCTACCTAGGGAGACAAAAGACCTGTATGCAGAAAACTATAAGACATTGATGAAAGAAATTAAAGATGATACCAACAGATGGAGAGATATACCATGTTCTTGGATTGGAAGAATCAATATTGTGAAAATGACTATACTACTCAAAGCAATCTATAGATTCAATGCAATTCCTATCAAATTACCAATGGCATTTTTTACAGAACTAGAACAAAAAATCTTAAAATTTGTATGGAGACACAAAAGACCCCGAACAGCCAAAGCAGTCTTGAGGGAAAAAAACGGAGCTGGAGGAATCAGACTCCCTAACTTCAGACTATACTACAAAACTACAGTAATCAAGACAATATGGTACTGGCACAAAAACAGAAACATAGATCAATGGAACAAGATAGAAAGCCCAGAGGTAAACCCACGCACCTATGGTCCACTAATCTATGACAAAGGAGGCAAGGATATACAATGGAGAAAAGACAGCCTCTTCAATAAGTGGTGCTGGGAAAACTGGACAGCTACATGTAAAACAATGAAATTAGAACGTTCCCTAACACCATACACAAAAATAAACTCAGAATGGATTACAGACCTAAACGTAAGACTGGACACTATAAAATTCTTAGAGGAAAACATAGGAAGAACACTCTTTGACTTAAATCACAGCAAGATCTTTTTTGATCCACCTCCTGGAGTAATGGAAATAAAAACAAAAATAAACAAATGGGACCTAATGAAACTTCAAAGCTTTTGCACAGCAAAGGAAACCATAAACAAGATGAAAAGACAACCCTCAGAATGGGAGAAAATATTTGCAAACAAATCAGTGGACAAAGGATTAATCTCCAAAATATATAAACAGCTCATGCAGCTCAATATTAAAAAAACAAACAATCCAATCCAAAAATGGGCAGAAGACCTAAGTAGACATTTCTCCAAAGAAGACATACAGATGGCCAAGAAGCACGTGAAAAGCTGCTCAACATCACTGATTATTAGAGAAATGCAAATCAAAACTACAAGAGGTATCACCTCACACCAGTTAAAATGGGCATCATCAGAAAATCTACAAACAACAAATGCTGGAGAGAGTGTGGAGAAAGGGGAACCCTCTTGCACTGTTGGTGGGAATGTAAACTGATACAGCCACTATGGAGAACAGTATGGAGGTTCCTTAAAAAACTAAAAATAGAATTACCATATGATCCATCAATCCCACTACTGGGCATATACCCAGAGAAAACCATAATTCAAAAAGACACATGCACCCCAATGTTCACTGCAGCACTATTTACAATAGCCAGGTCATGGAAGCAACCTAAATGCCCATCAACAGACAAATGGCTAAAGAAGATGTGGTACATATATACAATGGAATATTACTCAGCCATAAAAAGGAACAAAATTGGGTCATTTGTTGAGACGTGGATGGATCTAGAGACTGTCATACAGAGTGAAGTAAGTCAGAAAGAGAAAAACAAATATCGTGTATTAATGCATATATGTGGAACCTAGAAAAATGGTACAGATGAACTGGTTTTCAGGGCAGAAGTTGAGACACAGATGTAGAGAACAAACGTATGGACACCAAGGGGGAAAGCAGTGGAGGGGTGGTGGTGGTGGTGTGATGAATTGGGAGATTGGGATTGACATGTATACACTGATGTGCATAAAATTGATGACTAATAAGAACCTGCTGTATAAAAAAATAAATAAAATAAAATTCAAGAATTAAAAAAAAAAAAAACCAAAGTGAGTCAGCTATACATATACATATATCCCCATATCTCTTCCCTCTTGCGTCTCCCTCCCACCCTCCCTATCCCACCCCTCTAGGTGATCACAAAGCACGGAGCTGATCTCCCTGTGCTATGCAGCTGCTTCCCACTAGCTATCTAAGCCCCCTTTCTAATGCCTGAAAATAAAGGGCCAAAAGGAATCGACTGAATGGAATTAGAACAGAGGGTGGGGGGGCCTGGGGATGTACCGTGCATTTAAAATGAAACGAAACCTAATGCCTCTCGGTTGCCAAGGCAGGAAATTTCTGCCCAACTGGAAGGGCTGGTTGCTGGAATGCTGGAATCCTTGAGGGGCCTTTCTGGAAGGGCTGGAGGAGGCGAGGCTGTGGGAGAGCTCCTTTGGGCATCCACACCCTGCTGCAGCCTGGCTGGGGGAATGAGTCAAGTACACCAGTGGTGTCAGGGCAGCTAGATGAGTCTGGCCCAGCAGAGGGATCATTTTGGAATGGGACAGCATTCCGGCGGGGTCATTTCTGTGTCAGGGAACCCTGGGCCCAGCAGGCCAGAGATGGTTGAATTGAACAGCTAGCGTGGAGCCAGCATTAGAACCAGAGCCAGAATCGATCTAAACTATATTTCTGAAACTACTTGCCATTCCTGATTTAAAACACACACACACACACACACACACACACACACACACACACACACACATGCACACCGAAGCAAAGCAAACAACACCCCACCTGTTCTAGAACTCCTCACACAGTCAAATCCAAGAAATCAATTAGATACTAAAATTGGGGAAAATTGGGTGAATTATCCCCATATTATTATTGGCCATCACTCCACAAAAGTTTCCATAGAATAAAAATAAATATTTTTTTCCTAGTAAAGAGTTTGGTGGTTTCCTGTTATTAACTTATTTACCCTTAGTAATGAAGTATACACTCAGAAGTTTATGGTTAGACAGGTTTTACCCTGAGGAGTTAGCAGTCTAATTATAATGAAGACAAACAAGCATAAATACACGTAAGTGCTCCTCTCATCAAAATAACCTCCAGGCAGGGCCTCTGCCCTGTGGCTTCTTAAATATGGCGTCTGCCCCACTCTTAAATATGGCGTCTAGGATGGCAGGGTGTTCTAGGCGTCTGTAGTGCTGGGTGACTGCATTTATGGGGTTAAAATGGTGTTCTGCCTCCTTGGAGCCTGAGCTTTGAACCCACACGTGGGCAGTAGCGACCCTTGCCCACTGCTCAGTTGACAGCACTACTCAAAGCATCCACAGCGGCCAGTCCACATACCCTTAGTGGTCTAGGTCTACCGCCAGTGAAGGAGCTTGCACCAAAACGTCGACCACCCATGCCACTAAGCACACTGTTAGGTTCTACTGCCATTTTAGAGTAAGACCTCTCGATCAAAGGTTGGCCAGCTTTCTCTGTAAAGGGCCAGATAGAAAATATTCTAGGCTTTGCTGGACAGTCTCTATCACAACTAGTCAATGCTGCTGTTTGGTAGCGCTAAAAGAGCCATAGGCAACGCACCTCGAATGGGTGTGACTGTGTTCTAATACAATTTTTTTTAAAAATAAATTTTATTTATTTATTTATTTATTTATTTATTTATTTATTTATTTTTGGCTGTGTTGGGTCTTCGTTGCTGTGCATGGGTTTTCTCTAGTTGCGGCGAGCGGGGGCTACTCTTCGTTGCGGTGCGCAGGCTTCTCATGGTGGTGGCTCCTTTTGTTGTGGAGCACGGGCTCTAGGCTCATGGGCTTCAGTAGTTGTGGCACGTGGGCTTCAGCAGTTGTGGCTCATGGGCTCTAGAGCACAGGCTTAGTAGTTGTGGCGCACGGCCTTGGTTGCTCCGCAGCATGTGGGATCTTCCCGGACCAGGGCTCGAACCCATGTCCCCTGCATTGGTGGGTGGATTCTTAACCACTGCGCCACCAGGGAAGTCCCAACTGTTTTTTTTTTTTAAACAAAAATTGGGGGACTTCCCTGGCGGTCCAGTGGTTAGGACTTTGCCTTCCAATGTAGGGGGTGCTGGTTCAATCCCTGTTCGGGGAGCTAAGGTCCCACATGCCTTGCGGCCAAAAAACCAAAACATAAAACAGAAGCCATATTGTAACAAATTCAATAAAGACTTAAAAAAAAATAAGGGTGATTAAAAAAAAATGAAAATAAACAAAAACTGGCACAAGCAGGAAGTGGCCAGTGGGTTGGATGTGGCTTGGGGGTGGGGGAGGGGCTGCAGCTGGCCAACCTCTGCTCTAGATGAAGGAGGCTGTTCGTGGTTACATTCTGGTGTGAGTTCCTCACCTTGAATACTGCTGGACTAGACAACATGTGGAGGCCACACGAGGCAGGATCCCAGGGCCCATCCACCTGTTGCTGGGGAGACCATGGACAAAGATGTTCTCTCCTTTCTGATCAGAGGAAACATCTACCCTTTGGCCACCCTGCCTTTTCTCCAAACTCATCCATGGCTTTAGCACCATTGCCAGTTCTTATAACTTCACTTAGTAAATGCCCACCCCCTTTTCCCCAGTCTCCTTCTCAGTCTCCTTCTGCACTACTCCCCACCTTCTTGCCTCTCTCTCACTTCTAGTTCTCTGCTCTGGTTAACCTAGTTTGGGGCCAGTTATCCCAACTTCCACTCTCTGCCACCAATAGTGCTGCTTCTACGAATGTCTAGTAAGGCAGATCCTCCTTTTCCCACTTGTAGTTGCAAAATGGTCAAGGTCAGGCTTTCTGGGTCATATTTCTTCTTGTTTAGATGTCCAGATCCTCCCTCTGGAGTTCTATGCTATCAAGTCTTCTACCTCTTTCTTCTCTGGACGCTAGTTCTTAAAGACTTCCTTGCATTTGTTGTCAATAAGACCCTATCCTCCAAGAGTAAGTTTCCGTGCTATGCGTCTTAATGATGAATGTTTCTCTCCTTTTCCATCTAGTTTCCATATGAGTTCACCTCTATCATTTCCTAAACTGCTCCCCTGACCTCTTGATCTTTTCTTCTGAGTTGCTGTCAGGAAACACCAATGTTTTCTCTGTATGAAAAGTTACCTAATTGGCCCTTCCTGTCTCTTTCTTGTTCCATTCAGGTTCCTTGACGTTGGATCTTTGTTCTTTTTTTTTTTGTCTTTTCTTTTAAATTATTTATTTATTTATTTATTTATGGCTGTGTTGGGTCTTTGTTTCTGTGCGAGGGCTTCCTCTAGCTGCGGCAAGCGGGGGCCACTCTTCATCGCGGTGCGCGGGCCTCTCACTATCGCGGCCTCTCTTGTTGCGGAGCACAGGCTCCAGACGCGCAGGCTCAGTAGTTGTGGCTCACAGGCCCAGCTGCTCCGCGGCATGTGGGATCTTCCCAGACCAGGGCTCGAACCCGTGTCCCCTGCATTGGCAGGCAGACTCTCAACCACTGCGCCACCAGGGAAGCCCTGGATCTTTGTTCTTTACTCTCACAATCAATACAGTGAACCATAGTTTTTTCCAGGAGCCAGCCACCCCTCACTGGGTTGGCAGAGGCTAGGTTTTTTGTTTTAACCTTGAATTTAAAGATTCTAGCTAGTACCTGGTACCTCGTGTATAGTCTGTAAATTTTTTAGGCTGACAACTGCACAGATCCATCACCCCAGCCCATGATTTCTCGTAACTAGGCAAAGGCACTCTGAGAATAGGCAGTAGTGAGGCTCCAGAGGAGTCGTGTGGCCCTTGGCCAGCTGCACTCTGATCAAGTCTGTCTTCTGTCTCTAAGTGGGTCTTTCCTCCACTGTTCCCATATCCGCCCTATCTTCTTTGAGGTGACCACTCTGCCTCCCAGACTTTTGTGGGCCCTACAGGAATCTCCCAGAGAACCTGGATTGTGGACATCGGTAGAATGGCATCATGCACCTGACCATAGCAGAGAACTGGGCAAGAGAGAGTGAGGGAGGCTGTGTCTTCTGCCCTTCTCCTCCCAACGGTGCGACGCTTTGGATGGAAGATAAACTCCTCCACGGGATTGTTGTCAGTGATTGGCATCACCATGAACCCATCACTTGAGCCAGAAACCAAGGTGCCCCCTGGATAACTCCCTGTCCCTCACCTGCTCATTTCCACCATCGAGTCTTGTCATCACCAGCCTTAATATCTACTTCCTTTCCTCCTGCTGCCACTTTCATTCAGGTGGCCGTCAGCTCTTAGTTGGATTACTGTAACAACTCCCTTCTCTCTGGTCTTCTTGGCTCCAGTTTGAACCTGAGTAATTCATAATCTCCACGGTAGCCAGAGGGACCTTTCTACAATGCAGTTCTGACCCTTCAGTGGTTATTCATCTTTTTCAGGTTAATGGTCAGATTTCTGAGCCATTCCTCATCTGCCCCTTGGTTACCTTCCCAGACTCACCACTCACTACTCCCAGCACCTTCCCACACTTACCTTGCTTTTGCCTGTGCCCTCGCCCACTCGTCCTTCCCAGATCAGAGTCATTCTCATGGATGACCTTCTCCTCTGCTCTAGGGAGCAGAACAGGGGAGCTGATAGGAGCACAGCTCTGAAGTCCACCGACTGTTCAATTCCCAGCTTTGCCATTTACTTGCTGCATGACTTTGTATAAGTTACGTACCCTCTCTGGGGCTCTGTTTCTTTTTCTCTCTCTTTTTTTTTTTTTTGAAAATGGGAATAATAAACTTACCTCCCTCATAAAGTTGTGAAGGTTGAAGAAGTTAATATATATGAAATACATAGAATAGCATTGGACACACAGCAAACACTGACTATGCTTTCGTCATCTAATTGTTGTCATTGTTATCGTTATTTTCTCTTCCAGTATGGGGGTAGGTGCCTCTCATATATGCTTCTGTTATGCTGACTGTTACCTGATCCTAGCACTTCCCACACTAGGTTGTTTAATCTTTACTTGTCTCCCTGTGAGACTGTGAGCTTTTCCTTTATTGAACGCAAACGCCCAGCACAGTGCCTGATGCAGAGCAGATGTTCAAAAGACATTTCTTGAATAAATGGATGAATACAAAGCAAGGATTTTCAATTCCCTGGAAAATGAAGTAGAAGGAGAAGATAAGAGGAGAAAAAAATTGAAAAAAAAGAAAAAACCAACCCAAACACTGTTAAGACAGCTTTATGCCTCTCCTTACCAAGGACACACTCTCCTCTGCACCACCAGCAGTTGGGGCTTATTTTCTTCTTGGCTCAGCCAAGCAGACATCAGCTGTCACCTTCAGGTCCTCATCTTTCTTTGATCGATCATGATGGGTGATCAAGAGTTGATTTATGCACCCCAAAGTCTTTTTTTTTTAATTTAATTTTTATTTTATACTGGGGTATAGTTGATGTACAATGTTGTGTTAGTTTTAGGTGTACAGCAAAGTAATTCAGTTATATCTATCATCTATCTATCTATCTATCTATCTATCTATCTATCTATCTATCTATCATCTATCTATCTATCTATCTATATCTCCATTCTTACTTCCACAGTCATAGCCATTCTGAGGATTCCAAAAGGCTGATCTCTGGATAACTGAGATGTTAAAGGCAGATCTCAGATCATTGTTGAGAATGGAATGGACCCTCAACTCCTCAAACCCTGAAAGCCAAAAACCAGTGTTGTGAGTTCAGTAATGGAAG
Source organism: Balaenoptera borealis (assembly GCF_965194805.1). NCBI lineage: Eukaryota > Metazoa > Chordata > Mammalia > Artiodactyla > Balaenopteridae > Balaenoptera > Balaenoptera borealis. Next base: position 11,243,587 of record NC_138870.1, read on the forward strand.
GCTTCTGATTCCTGGAGTGAATCCCATTGGCAGTGGTGACAGCAGCAGGATTCACTTAATGAAGCTCATGGCGCCACAGTCTTCATTTTCTAACAACTGGACCTTGTAGACATTTGCTAACAAAGAAGTGACATGTGCTGCTTTGGAAAGGTCATGGTCAGGTGTCTTCAAAGAAGGGACCGGATGACAGTTTGAAAAGAGTGAGGAGAGCTGAGTGGGGTGAGACAGTCTCCCTCAGATCCTGACTATGGTGTAGCCAATGTGAAGCACTGGAATCCTTCAACTTTTCTTCCAACAAATGTTTATTGAGCGCCAACTATCTACCAGACACTGTGCTAGGCCCAGGAGACCCCAAAATGAATAACACAAATTGCTGCCCTTCAGAAGCTCACAGCCTGGAGCATTCTGTCTGGGGACAGTCAGAGACACCACCACATGTTGCTGTGCACAAGTGTCACATCTTATTCAGAGATTCAGTCCAAAGTCAGCATATAAAGTGAAATGACAAACGGAAATCACCCCTGCAAAAACCCCCGAAATCAACTCTAAGAAACTTCCTTCATTTTTCTTTGCATTTCAGCTAGAACTTCCTTTTTTTTAAAATTTTTTTTATTTTTTGAAGCTAAGGTATATTTTGCAGGGGGAGGGGAATTAAAAAAAAAGATGTCTTTCTCTTTCTTTTCTCTTCCTTTCCCTCTTTTTGTTTACTGAGCATGTGCAGTTAAATCCATGCAAGTTAAATGTGCATATGAGACAGCCCTGCATTATCCCTAAGATGGAAGTTTGTATGAATGTACTAAGTGCTCTGAAAGCACAGAGGAAAAAGGTTCTAACTTTATCCTAGGAAATCTAGGAAGGCTGCACTGAGGAGGTGTCATTCAAACTGGTGGAGGGTTAAGAGCATTCTAAACACAGAGAATAGCATGAACAGAGGCCTGTAGATGTGGGAGAGCAGAGTTTCTTCAGGGAATGATCTAGAGTTTACGTTTAGGGCAGGGAGGATGGTAGTGGAGACCATGGGGAGTGATGGGAAAAGAGAAGTTCATTAGGGCAAGACCATGATGCCAAAATATTGGCTCCCTGTACACCGATGCTTAAATAAGATACGGTGACGGAGTTTTGGAGGAGAAAGGGTGGCTTTATTCTTTGCCAGGCAGAGAGGGGAACACAGCAGGCTAGCACCTCAAGAACTGTGCCCCCCTCCCTGGGGCATAGGGAGAGGTGTTATAGTCGGGGCTTGTGGTCAGGGGTATGAGATAAGGATCTAGGCAGTACCAGTCTCGCATTCTTCTTTCTTCTGCAAAGTTTCAAAAGGGTGGGGTTGCTGACAAGATGAGGGTGTGAGCAGGGTCTCAGGTGGTCGGGTTTCCTAATCTTGATGAGCTTCTCTGGTCCCTTTAATCTCGCCTCAGGTGGTTTCCTGGCTGCTCCTCCCTTGATTAGCAACTGTTCACAACTGCCCTTTGGAACTCAGGGAAGGTCATGGAGGCTGGAGTCTTGCCTACAAGAAAGGGGGGACAAAAAGGCCTCTGTGCCTGGGAGCCCCACAGGCCCCGCTCGGTTTCAACCATGAAGGACTGAAACACACCATGTGGCTGGCGTAGCCGGAGGGAACACTGTGTTCACTCCCTAGCAGCCCCGCAGTCTCCACCCTCCCTTCTCATCACTGGCCACTTCCCTCCAGTGTTAACTACTTCCCGAAGTGGCCAGAGAGACCATTCTAGGCCTCAGTCCTGCTGTGCCAGTTCTGACTCACAGAGCGTTGCTTTCTAGCTGAAAAGGATGCGTTTCTATTTCCTAAGCCTCTTGTCATCTAAGGATCATCAAGTCACCTGGAGACTTTGAATCACTACTAAGCTCACTCATGACCCTAAATGTAGGTGGGTGTTGTTTGCTTATGTAGTTGTTAGACTGTGGCACAGCTGCTCTCGGGGAATCCATGGACTAGACTTTGGCCTGGATGGGAGCCTAGATGATACACTACTTTCCACTTTGTCATTCAGACCGTGAGATGGGCATCTTCTGGAATCATGGAAATATTGCCTTTTTCACTTCCCTGGAAAAAAAGGGAAGTGAGTTTCATATTTAGAGCCTCTGGAGAAATTAAGGAAACAACAATGGAATTTTTGGACTAGAATTTATTCAAGATAACTTAGGTGTTCTAGCTAAAGCCTGGAAGGAGGCTTTATCAATTAGAATCAGATCAGGTCACATATAACGAAGAAAACAAAATAACAGTGTTTTAAACAAAATAGAAATTTATTTTCTATATTTTCTTCTATATAAGAAGTCTAGGGGTAAGCTGTCTAAGGTTGATACAATCATGCACAGTGTCAGGGACTCAGACTTCGGTGTTAATACTCTGTTATCCTCTGCATGTGGTTTCCATCTCATGGCCCTGGGTGGCTGCTCAAGCTCCAGCTATCACATCCATACTCCCAACAGCAGAAATAAGGAAGGGACAATTAAGAAAGGGGTTAAGTGTCACCTGACAACTGTCCTATATAGAGATTTCCTGGAAGCTGTCACACATCACTTCTGCTTATAACACATGGGCCAGAACTTAGTGGAGCCTGGGAAATGTCATTTCTCTAGTTGACAAGGTGAGAATAGATGCTACAGTAGGCAACTAGCAGCCTCTGCCACAAATCCCACAAGCAAGAAACCAGCACTGTACATGTGCTCAGAGAGTGAACACACCCTCGCCTCTCCCCTCTGCTTCTTAACAAAGAGGCCTGTGCCTCAGAGAATCATGTAACAGCTGTAGGGGCCCTCCAGAGAGTCACTAAGCCTCACATCCGTGTGATATTTTTAGCACTGGTCTTAATTAAATGCCAGGGAAAGGTGGGGTCACCCCATGTGCTACCACCCTAGCCCTCCAAGTTTCTTGAGAACATCAGTATGGATGTTCCTAACTTTTCCCCAGACCTTCAGCTGTTTGAATGCTACGCAAGAGGTACCCCGCCTCTTTCTGAGCAATCGTGAATGTGCATTTCCTCTGTCACCTAGACAATACATATATGAGTGGCGACTGAGGACACAGGAGGGAAGAGGAAGTAGTGGTTCAAGTGGAGAAGGGATGGTGGGCGAAGAGGAGGAAGGAAAGGGTGGGCCTGCCCAGCCCTGTACAAATATGTGAATGAATCCAGTTTCTTTCCAGGGTCCGTCCCTATCTTTGGACACGATCCCCTTCCTTTGTTCTCCATGTCCTCACTCCCCTCTAGTCACCCACCCTCAGGTCCTCCTTTGCTCTGCCTTGACCAGTCTCTCCCTCCCTTTGTCCCACTCCAAAGCAACATCTGCTGCACTACGTCTTTAGGGAGTCCCATAAGCAATAGCACTTAACTAATGGCTAATAAATCACAGTCTTTCAAAATACGTTATATTTATTCACTCTCTCCTGTAAGTCTGATAAGCTTGTTCACTGCCAGAATGATCACAGTAAGAGTGTGTTCCTCCCAGAAGCCATATTTACATTGTAAGAGAGATTTCTAAGCCTGAACTCAGTGATACATTTATCACCTTCAAAAGAATGCTAGTAAAGCGAAAGGAATTAGGAGGTGACCCTGTGGGACTAGGGCTGGGGCTCTGGTGCCTGTGTCAGTCCACACCGTGAGTGATCCGTAATGAATAGATACGCAAGTGGAGATTTCATGAATGGACAATTTGCGAAGCTGTGGGATGAGATCGAGAGAACCACAAGGATAAACACGGTGGAAAACCCATGCAACCTCTCAGCCTGATGGCGCAGGGGAAAAGGGTGGCTAGCCGCCCCGGAGAGAGTCATGACTTTCAGAGAAGGGCTGTTTGACAGGAGTTGTGGCGTTGGGTAGAAGACCACAGCCACTGCCTGAACATGGCTCGGCAGGAGGGAATGAATCCCCAGACCTCTCTCTTCCCACCCCCCAATCTCTCACCTGCGCCTCTCATTGGCCAAACCCACCGGAAGCCAAAGGTGCAAGGGAGTCTGGGTAATAGTCTGAAGAGTTCAGCCTCTCAAAGGCAGGGTGGAGAAAGATGGAAAGTGGACCTGGAGGGGCAGATAGAAAATGTTTTAGCACATTAGCCTCTGGAAGCTTATACTTTAGTGCAGGAGACTGGTGTGCACATAATTCTAATTAGACAGATCAGACCTGGTGACTTTGCTGGGGAAGAGGGTTCCCTGTAGGAGCTAAGGAAGATAAAGTTGGATTGTTATTAGGACCACTTGGTGGAGAATTTCTAGACTTAAGGTTGAAGAAACAAAACAGTACAGAGCAGCCATCAAGGTCATAAATAGAATGTATTATTTGACTCATTTTATACTTTTCAGGGGTTTCTGTCAGTCCCTTAGTACAGTCTGGAAATCCTCAAATCCTCAAATCAGCTATAAATATTAATCAGAATAACCCGTCTTTTCTCCGTCCCTTCCTTCCTTCCTTCCTTCCTCCCTTCCTTCTTTTCTTCCTTCCTTCCTTCCTTCCTTCCTTCCTTCCTTCCTTCCTTTCTTCCTCCCTTCCTTCCTCCCTTCCTTCCTTCCTTCCTTCCTCCCTTCCTTCCTTCCTCCCTTCCTTCCTCCCTTCCTTCCTCCCTTCTTTCCTCCCTTCCTTCCTTCCTTCCTTCCTTCTTTCCTTCCTTCCTTCCTTCCTTCCTTCTTTTCTTCCTTCCTTCCTTCCTTCCTTCCTTCCTTCCTTCCTTCCTTCCTTCTTTCCTTCCTTCCTTCCTTCTTTCCTTCCTTCCTTCTTTTCTTCCTTCCTTCCTTCCTTCCTTCCTTCCTTCCTTCCTTCCTTCCTTCCTTCTTTCCTTCCTTCCAACAAATACTGAGTCCTTGGCACGTGGCGGGCACCATGTTAGGCATCTGCTTCCGGCTGGTATCAGCTCTGGGGTGGCTCTTTGTCATCACGGACCCTTCCTCTCTCTCCTGCAGACTAGCTTTTCCAGACCCTTTTTGAGAGACAATGATGCTTCATTGTTGCTAAGGTTGGAAAGAAGCAAGAGATGAAACTTTTTCATAAGGAATAAGCCATGTGGAATATGTATTTAAGTTCAAGCATGGACAGAGGAGTGGAGGGAAAGATTGGGACTCTGGAAATTCTGAACTAGAAGGTGAAGGCTGTGGGGCAACAGGGAAGGGAATGTCTTGGAAGTTCAGTCTTATAGAGGGATCGCCTTTAAATGCTAACTCGTGTCACTTTCCTTTCTCCCTCTCCACAAGAAATCAGCACACATGCAGAGGAAAAGCTACCTCAGCAGGTGAAGAGAGAGCCCTCTCTCAACTCACTTGATCCAGAACTGACCCTGTTTTAGATCTAAACTGGGAATTCAGTAGTGTACAAGTTCCATTCAAATAGTCCTAGAACCATTAAGCAAAGCAGACAGACTCTTGGACACTTGGTGTGGATTTCTGGCAATTCCCCTTGCCAACATGCCAACATGCCTCCCTCACCCTGTCTGCCAGCACCTGCCTATTTATCTTTCCCTCATTCTGCCAATTGTCAGTGACCTGATTTCATCATTTCCCTGGAGAACTCCTTTTCAGTCTGTCTCTCCTCTGTTCCTTGGGGCCACTGTTCTTTAATGACTCAGTATGTCTCGCCAGCCTATACTGAAGTATCTCTGAGGCATCCCCACAAGGATTCCAATTTTTACTGAGTAGCTACCTCTTTGCTAGAAAATGTATTTCGTTGCTTTCACAATGTCTCCTCCCTTCTCTGATGAGTCTTCAAATGTCAACAGGGTCGCCATGTTGGTTTCCACTTTGAACAGCACAGTTGTCAAGAGCGCTGATATCAGACTGCCTGGCATTGAAGTCTGCTCCTGCTGTTAGCATCAACGTGATCTTGGATAAGCCACTTAACCACTCGGAGCCTTAGTTTTCTCATCTGTAAAATGGGAATGCTAATCGTCCTAATTTTGTAGGACTGTTGTGGGGATTGATGGAGTCAATATGTATAAGATTCTGGGCCCCATGTTTGACCCATTACGTGTTCTCAATAACAGTACACTTACATCATTACCATGTTGGGGTTATTATTATGGCCCAGGGTACATTATAGTGCTCTTTAGAGTACAGTGTGCTGATTCCATCTGTAAACTGAGTTCTGTGCTCAGTTACAGGGATCTTCTAAGCAAAGAGATGACTTAGTTCTCAGGCTTATCTCCATGTAAAACTCCATCTTCTCAAGAAGGGGAGACTAGAGTAGGGTTCCAGCTCTGGTCATTAAAGGCAGCTGTCGGCTTCTTCTAGAGCTTCCTTGCAATCAGAGAATCAACTCATGTTGGAGCTGAAGGTCCTTAGAGAAATTTTAGCCCACATTGGGCATTTCTCAGTTGAAACAAAGATGAGACTTAGAAGTTATGATCACTTGCCTAAGGTCAACTGGGACCTAGTGGCAGCCTGGGCTAGAAGCCTTGTCTCTTAACTCCCAATGCAGTGTTCTCTCTACACAAGAGGGCTTTTCATGTTTTATAGATTTCATCTATATCTATCTATCTATCTATCTATCTATCTATCTATCTATCTATCATCTATCTATCTATCTATCTATCTATCCATCCATCCATTTCATTTATCTGAATCATTTCCCCTCAAATTACATCTTTTCCTGAGCCCACGTTTATGAAGAGGGAAAGCTGTGTGCTCTGGCTGAAGGGAGATGTAGGACCTGGACCCTGCACACTGACTTTTCCTTTGCCTTCTGCAGCAGCCTTGAGTCTGCCCACATCTCTATCTTATCAGTACTTGTGCATCTGTTTCTTTGACATGGTGTCACATTCCATTTTTCGAACCAGTTTTTCTGGTATATGGAGTTACGGAACCTATTCTGTCTTAAAAGGGGGTTGTTAGCTAATACTCTCCATATAATATACTGTAAATGGAGAAGTTTGGGGGCAGATTACCTTGAACTTTGGTCGTTGCAAGGAGCCTGGAAGCCAGCCTGACTCCATTAACATGGGCCAAAGTTCTAGAGGATGGGAAGAACCCTAAAGAAAACAAGCCTACACCCCACTTTCATCAACCTGAATATTTCTGTCCTCAGCTTGCAGCACACCCAGTCTCGAGTTCCAAAAATTCCATTTAATTTTTTGGCTTCTAGATTCACTCAGTTACAAGGGGACCAGAAGGAGTCTTGGCACTAAAAGTCTGCAAGGAAAAGGCTGTTTCTTTTAACTTTATTGCCCAACTCCGCAGACATTTTAGGTTCAGATAAGGTTTTGGGTGGCCAGTCAGTTCTTTCTACATGTTGTTCTGAAATGAACCCAAACTCTGTCACCTTCTGAGAATCACTGGTCAAATTGTGACAATGAGAAGCTGACACTCCTGATTCCGAAGCCAAGTTTTCCTAAAGGTCGTTTCTCCTCTGTGGCCCTTCTCTCAGCCTTCTCTTTACCTTCAGGTCATGGGAGGTGGGGGGACGGGTATAGTCTGAGCCTTTCCCTCTGACCCTGTGAACGTCTGCTTGGCGGCATCTGTATGTACGGTCTGGTTGTTCACTTGAGAAGTAAGAGGAAGATTTTTTGGAAGCGTTATCTCAGCTTTCTGGGCTATTGCTTATTTTTAAACCATCAGTGTCTGCCCTAGCAATTGAGCCTTCCACTGTAGGGGTTATAAGGAGAGTTAAGTGTGTAGTTTCTCTCCTACTCGGTTAGCCGTGTGTGTGTGTGTGTGTGTGTGTGTGTGTGTGTGTGTGTTTCAGTGAAAAGGGGAAAGGGCAAGTTCAAGGGGCCCCATTATCTTCTAAGCTCCGGGAGGGCAGGGAACATATCTGCCTTGGTTGATGCTGTTTCTTCTGCCCCTGCCACATACCTGGTACATAGTAAACACTCAATAAAGATTGGTTGAAAGAATGAATGAGCATCTGTCCTGCTGTATCAGTAGATCTTCTCTTCTGTTTCAGACTTAAAAAGTACCTTAGCCTCTGAGATCCAGGATATGGCCTTCAGTGGATTGTCTGGATCCATGGAAACTGGTCAGTAGGGCAAACTTCAAGTCAAGGAGGTAACTTATGTGGTATGTTTTGAAGGGTGTTGGGAGTTCTTAATGCCCCAAACAATCCTATAATTCAAGGCTCGACAGTCTACCAGTTTAGATGAATTTATTTGAGTCTTGAGTGTTATTTATTCAGCAGAAGTTCTCTATGAGAATTTTAGTATTCCTGGTGGGACACCTCCTTTAGATTTCTTTGTAAATTTGTGGACCCGCAAGCTGTGTGGGTGGATCATGGGTTCTGGAGCCAGATGAGCCTCAGTTCTAACTTCATTGCCACCATTTACCATCTGTGGGACTTGGATACATTATTTGACCTCTCTCAGGCGTTCCTTATCTGTAAAATGGGGATAATAATATCTTCCTCTCATAATTATGAACATTAAATGATATTGAACATAGAAGGTGACCAGCCACATGTTGGCACATAGGAGACCCTCAGATAATATGAAGTCTTTTTCCTGTGCTTCTCCTTCCTAAATGCCAGGTCCTAGGGAAGAGGTGTTGGTGGAGAAGGGGGTAAGGGAGGGTGGTGAGTACAAATCTTGTCACAGATTTAAAAAATTTGTCTGGCACCAGTCCCATTGACTAATATTGCCTAACTGGCATGCAAAACTAGTAAACAGGGAAATATGAAACTTTTTCCAGTTATATAAATTTTATTGGAACAAACTAACTGGCTTGTACAATACCTTTGTGCAAATTAGAAAAAAGTGCCAACACGTGGGTATCAACCCTCTGGGCATGAGGCTTGACAACCAGACTATGCCTCCAGACACATTTGAAAAGGGGCCATTTCCTCTGGGCAGATGCAGCCCTGAGTCGGGGTGCACAGCTTGGTAGAAAAAGCACAGGCCAGATATTAGTCCCTATCTGCCCCCTCAGCTAGTTGCCCCTTTGCAGTGAACTACCTGCTCGATCATATGAAATGGGCTTGCCAACCAGAGACAGCAGTCTGCCGTAAGCTGGGTCTCGGTCACCAAACATAGTAGAACTTTGTGGAGGAAGCCCTGTTATTTGAAGCAGAAGACTTGGTTCAAATCACTTCTACTTCTAATTCTGTAATCCAGGCCAGAATTATGAAGCAGACAAACACTCCAAACCTCAGTTTCTTCATTTATAAAATAGTTATAACTATATTGTATTAGTTATCAATTGCTGCATGACAAATTATCCCATAACTTTGCAGCTTTGAAAAGAATTAACATTTATTATCTCATACAGTTTCTGTGTGTTGGGAATTGAGGAGCAGATTAGCTGGTTCTTGCCTAGGGTCTCCTGTGAGGTCTTGATCAAGATTTTGGTAGGTCAATCAACATAATATGTTATATCAATAGAATGAAAAACAAAACCCACATGATCGTGTTTATGGATACAGAAAAAGCATTTGACAAATCTAACACCCTTTCATGATAAAAACACTCAATAAAGTAGGAATAGAAGGGAACTTCTTTAACTTGGTAAAAGAAATCTATGAAAAACTCATAGCTAACATCTACCTAATGCTGAAAGACTAGATGATTTTCCCTGCAAATCGGGAACAAGATAAGGATGTCACTCACACCACTTCTATTCAACATTGTATTAGAGAATATAGCCAGCGCAGTTAGACAAGAAAAAGAAATAAAGAGTCATCCAGATTGGAAAGAAAGAAGTAAAACCATCTGTATTTTTAGATGACATGATCTTGTATATAGATAATTCTAAGGAATCCACAAAAAGTATTAGAACTAATAAATGAGTTCAGCTAGGTTGTAGGATATATTTGCAATGAAAATGAAATTAAGATATCAATTCTATTTACAATAGTATCAAAAAATAAAACAGAAATACATTTAACAAAAGAAGTGCAAAGTTTATACTGTGAAAACTAAAAATTGAAACAATTAAATAAAGTTCAAATAAATAGAAATCATTCTATGTTCATGGGTCAGAAAACTTAATACTGTTAAGATAGAAATATTCCTCAAATGTTTCTACAAATTCAATGTAATCCTTATTAGAATATCATCTGGCTTCTTAGACAAGCTGACACTAAGATTCATATGGAATTACAAGGGACTCAGAATAAACAAACAATCCTGAAAAAGAAGAACAACATATCTCAAAACTTATTATAAAGCAACAGTAGTCAAGATGTGGTACTGGCATAATGATAGACATATACATAAATGTAATAGAATTGAAAGTCCAGAAACAAATCTTCGTGTCTGTAGTCAACTGGTTTTTGACAAGGGTGCCAAGACCCTTCAGTGGGGGAAAGAATAGCCTTTCCAATTAATTGTGCTGAGCCAACTGGATATCCACATGCAAAATAATGAAACTGGACTCATTTCACACCACATAAAAAATTAACTCAAGGGACTTCCCTGGTTGTGCAGTGGTTAGGAATCTGCCTGCCAATGCAGGAGACACGGGTTCGAGCCCTGGTCGGGGAAGATCCCACATGCCACGGAGCAACTAGGCCTGTGAGCCACAACTACTGAGCCTATGTTCTGGAGCCTGCGAGCCACAACTACTGAGCCTGCGTGCCACAACTACTGCAGGCCGCACACCTAGAGCCCATGCTCTGCAACAAGAGAAGCCATCGCAATGAGAAGCCCGCGCACCGCAACAAAGAGTAACCCCCACTTGCCGCAACTAGAGAAACCTGCGCACAACAATGAAGACCCAACACAGCCAAAAATAAAATAAATAAATAATAAATAAATAAATTTTAAAAATTAACTCAAAATAGATCAAAGATTTAATTGTAAGAGTTAAAACTATAAAACTCTTAGAAGAAAACACAGGGGTAAAACTTCATGATCTTGAATTTGGCAATGGATTCCTACATATAATATCAGAAGCACAATCCATAAAGGAAAAGAATAAGTAAATTGGGCTTCAGCAAAATTAAAATATTTTGTACCTCAGAAAACACTATCAAGAAAGTAAAACGACAAGCCACAGAATGGAAGACAGTGTTTGCAATTTATATATTTGTTAAGAGAATTGTGTCTAGAATATGTAAAGACGTCTTACAACTCAATATTAAAAGACATATAACCCAGTTAAAAAAGTGCAAAGTAACTGAACAGACAGACATTTCTCTAAACAAGGTGTATAAATGTCCACTTAGCACATGAAAAGATGCTCAACACAATTAGTCACCAGGGAAATGCAAATCAAAACAGGGAAATGCCACTTCACAGTCACTAGGGTAGCTAGAACCAAAAAGTCAGCTATAACAAACGTTGGTGAATATGTACAGAAATCAGAATCTTCATGTACTGCTGTTCTGGACATACACTGGTTTGGCTACTTTGGAAAACAGTCTGTCCGTTCCCCAAATGGTTAAACACAAAGTTACTATATGACCCAAGAATTCTACTCTTAGGTATATACCAAAAAGAAATGAAAACATATGTCCACAGGAAAAGTTGTATATGAATATTTACAGCAGCATTATTCATAGTAGACAAAAAGCTGAAAATAACCCAAATGTCCATGAACTGATGGATGGATAAACAAATGTGGTATATCCATACAATGCAATATTATTTGTCCATAAAAATGAGTGATGTAATGATACCTGCTACAACATGGATGAACCTTGAAAACACTATGCTAAGTGAAGAAAGCCAGTCACAAAAGACCACATACTAGATGATTACATTTATGTAAAATGTCCAGAAGAGGCAAATTTATAGAAACCGAAAGTAGATTAGAAGTTGCTTAGGGCCGGGGAGTATGGGGTCATAGGGAGTTAACAGCTGAAAGATACGAGATTTCTTTTGAGGTGATGAAAATGTTCTAAAACTGACAGTGGTGATGGTTACACATGTACGTGAATATACTTAAAAAAACACTTGTACACTTTAAATGAATTGTACACTTTAAATGGGTGAGTTGTATGATATGTAAATTATATTTCAATATAGCTGTTATTTAAAAAAAAAAGATGTTGGGAGAGGCTGCAATTATCTGAATTCTTGATGGGGACTGAAAGATCCAGTTCCAAGTTGCTCCTGGCTGTTGTCAGAAGGTCTCTGTTCCCCATTATGTAGACTTCTGCATCGGGCTGCTGAATTAGCCAGCATTCTCCAGAGAAACAGAACAAATAGGATATATAGATATAGATAGGTAGATAATTTATTTTAATATAGGAACTGACTCATGCATTTATGGAGACTGAGAAGTCCCAATATCTGCTGCCTGCAAGCTGGAAAACCAAGAAAGCCCATGATGTAATTCAGAGTCTGAAGGCTTGAGAATTCGGGGAGCCAACCATGTAAGTCCCAGTCTGAGCCTGAAAGCCCAAAAACCAGGAGCGCCAATGTCCACAGGCAGGAGAAGATGGGTGTCTCAGCTTAAGCAGAAAAAGCAAATTTGCACTTACTCTACTTTTTTCTTTTATTTAGGCCCTTGATGGATTGGTTGATGCCCACCTGCATTGGTGAGGGCAATCTTCTTTCCTCAGTCTGTTGATTCAAATGCTGATCTCCTTCACTCTTACAGATACACCCAGAAATAATGTTTTACCCGCTATCTGGGCATCCCTTAGCCAGGTCAAGTTAACAACATAAAATTAGCCATCAGAGCCGTGAGTGTCCTCACAAGATGGCAGCTGGCTCCTCCCAGAGAGAGTGACCCACGAGTGGAGTAAGGTGGAAGCTGCAATGTCTTGGTGAAGTGTGGCACTCCATCATTTCTGCAATATTCTAACAGCTATGCAGGTCAGCCCCATTCCATATGGAAGCGGCTACAGAAAGGCATGAATACTAGGAGGCCAGAATCACTTGGAGCCATCTGGGGGTACCTACCAAAAATACATGCCTCACCTTGGGAGCTTTCAACAAATGAGACAATGGGGGACTTCCCTGGTGGCGCAGTGGTTAAGAATCCACCTGCTAACGCAGGGGACACGGGTTCGAGCCCTGGTCCAGGAAGATCCCACATGCCGCAGAGCAACTAAACCCGTGCGCCACAACTACTGAGCCTGCGCTCTAGAGCCCGCGAGCCACAGCTACTGAAGCCCACGCACCTAGAGCCTGTGCTCTGCAACAAGAGAAGCCACCGCAATGAAATGCCCACGCACCGCAACGAAGAGTAGGCCCTGCTCGCTGCAACTAGAGAAAGTCCGCGCACAGCAAAAAAAGACCCAATGTAGCCAAAAATAAATAAGTTAATTAATGTTTAAAAAATGAGACAATGGATGTAAAAGACTTTGTAAACTTTAACCTGCTATTTATTTATTATATTTATAGTGTATTTTATTTAACTCTATATATCCAACTTGTGATCAGTATTTTTAAATTATTAATACGTTTTACCTTATTTCTGTACCAAGTCTTCAAAATCTGCTGTGTGTTTGCCCTCGGAGCACGTTTTAATTAGGACTGGCCACACCTCCAGTGCTCTCAGCCGCAGCAGCATGCTGGCGGCTTCTGGGTCAGACATCGTGGGCTGGAAGATAGTGTGAATGCTGCAGGATGGGTGGAGGGAGTGGTAAGGTTCTGGGGTCCAGAGATGCCCAGGGAACATGAGTACCACAGTTCGGCTCAAGTCTTTGGACTTAACATGGAGAATTTAACCTGCTATTTAAACATTAAATAGGACCAGTTGATTATTGACCTGAATTAATTGTCCAAAGCTAATTGCAGTTTGCTTATTAACGATTCCTGCTTTTGTTGTTCAGAATTCTTACAGTGTTTTGGAATTCTGCAGCTGTCTGCGAAATAGTAAGTTTTTTGAGACTATGTGTCCTTGTTGGCGTTTAGTTGACAGGAGGAAACAGATGTAAGGGAAAAGCTGGTCATTCTAGGATTTACCAGGAGTGAGATTCAAAGGACCATTTTAGCTCAATTCTGCAGCCCTCTTTGTCAGTTCAGCACTGGTTTCCTCACAGCTTTTATTGTGTGGGCTCAAAAGATGCAACAGGGTAAAAGGCAAAATTAAACAAAGACAAGGGGGAAAGAAACCCAGGACTGGGAACCAAGAAGTAACACCAAGTCTCCCTGGATTGTCCAGGGAAAGGCACTTTGCATCCCCATTTACTTGGAATCTGGTCCAGCTTCAGCCTGGCCCCAGGAGGGCAGTTTCAGACAGGATGGAGATGACGGTGAGGTGGGACTATAGCCAGGTTTCTGTCAGTGGCCAGCTACGTCCCGCCCATGTTCCGGGCTTCTAGAACACAACACACCCCAGCCTCTAAAGCCCTTGATAGCGGTGGATTTTAGGCTGCCTTCTGATGTTCTTTGCTTATAATTCTCACAGACAGCGTGTAGAATTTAGACTCAATACGATTATACAAATATAATCCCAGGTTCCCAAATTACAGAGCAGAGTCTGATTATTTGGATAGCTTCTGTCATGGAGGCATCAAGCCAGATGCTTCCTTCCAGCTTTCTGAGTCTAGTCCTTTCTTTGTCTCCAGAGGATCTCTTTGAAGTCTGGTCTCTCAGGCTCACTCCCCCTGCTGTTAAGAAATTGATTCTTTCACCTATTCAGATATCTCTCTCATAATTTTATAAATGTTAATTACCATCTGTGTTAGACATTTGCAGAATGTTCAAGTCTCTTATCTCATTTAATCATCAATATGACCCTGTGACATAGGTAATATTGTCATCATTTGGAGTTTGAGAAAACAGAGACACGAAAAGTTGAATAATTTATTTAGTAGTGAGTGCACAGATAGTGACTGGCTCCCAAACCCGGGGTTCCTAGCTTTCCCCAGACCCTATGCCTCCTTTCTTCAGCCCCAGGCACTATGATTTCCCTTAACTTACAGCACCTTTGTTCTTTCTTGGGGAAGAGAGTAACCTGCCGCAAGTAACCCACCTAGACATAAATAACGCTTTATACATTCTCCCTAAACATTCTGTTCTGGTTTGAGTCATTCCCCAAAGCTCCTATCTAGCTGGTTTAGTAGTTAGTGAGAAGACAGAGCAAATTGTGAGAATGGCCAGAGACCGCTTTTAGAGGGGATAATAACTCAAGATTAAGGTCGACTCTGAAAGACCCAGATGACTTCTGGAATCATTCCTCCCTTCTGAGGCTCCCCTGGATTGGTCTCGCTCAAAGGGAACTGGCATTGGTTTGGGCTCCATCCTGATGTGGATTCCTGCCTTGTGATGGGGTAAAGTCGGGACCATCCTTTGTGAGCATGTGACAGTGGGAAGGAGGACACGGTTATCCCTTATGTAGAGATCTACTCACTCCGGTTATCTCGTGACACTCCTTGGCACCTAGCACGAGTTAGCACAGGGCAAGTACTCAATAAATGTTTTTTTGAATTTAATCCAATGGTAACCAATATTTTGTCTTGTTATTTTCCCCCCTCCAGGAAACCGATTCTACGAATGAAATACACTTAACTGAAATTCCTTCCTGTCTTTCTCCCTTCCCTCCCCCTCTTTCTTTCTTTTTTCTTTTTTTTCTTACCTTCTTCTAAACATTGATGCATATAGAATGTTACTATTTTCAGAGTGACTACCAGTCTGCTCAAGCCCTAGACAGAGATGGGCACAATACAAACAAATAATGCGCCTCCCTCAAATAACCTCATTTGATCTGTCCGTTTCACCACTTTTACCCACAATGCATAGGAAATATAAATTATCATTAATTCATTCCACCCCAAATCCAAGCGTTTGTTCTATTTTATTTTTCCATTTCCTGCATTAAGAAGCTATTATTCATAGCCTTCCTCCCCCATCCCCGAGGGGAGAAAAAAGGATGCTCTTGTTTTTTGTGGGTGGCCTGTGAGGGTTCCTGAGCAGATGTTCAGAGAATTAGATTTCATCTGTAAATTTGTGTCTGAATCACTTTGGTAAGCTGTTAGTATTCAGTAGTATTAGTTAGTATTCAGTAGGCTGCTACCTGAGTACCCCTCCCCAGCACCTCTATTACTTTTTTCCTTTCTGTTTATTTCTATTATTTAAATGAACTCTTCTATTTTCTGAGTGTGTCGTGTCTTACAGTAATGATATGTAAGGAATATATCATTCCTAATATACAATCTATTATATTGTATATATTATATGAATATATATATCTCCTAATATATAAGGAAGATTTCAACATTATTTAGCTTATACATATATTGACAGTTCTTTTCTCACCTAACTCAGGGATTTTAAGGACATCAAAAAAAATGAAATTTAGCAGTTACGCTCAAGAAAAGGATACACCGTCTCTTGACCAAATTCCATTTTTCTTTGTACAACTTAGCCCAAAATGTTCAATACAGAATGCAGTAGTGCAGCCCAACAATTTCTGCGTCTCTCTCTGTGAAAGGAGATAGCAGGGAAGTGATGCAAAATAAGTTCTCGGGCTGTTGTGTATTTTTATTTAATACTTTTCCATCCACTGACCACCACCTTTGTTTTTCTTTTTTTTTTGTTTGTTTGGTTTTTCTTAATATTTTATTTTTTATTTTATTTATTGATTTGTTTTGGCTGCGTTGGGTCCTTGTTGCTGCGCGGGCTTTCTCTAGTTGTGGCGAGCAGGGGCTACTCTTTGCTGCGGTGAGCGGCATTGTGGTGGCTTCTCTTGTTGCGGAGCACGGGCTCAGTAGTTGTGGTGTGTAGGCTCCGTAGCTGTGGCTCGCGGGCTCTAGAGTGCAGGCTCAGTAGTTGTGGTGCACGGGCTTAGTTGCTCCGCGGCATGTGGCATCTTCCTGGACCAGGGATCGAACATGCACCCCCTGCATTGGCAGGCGGATTCTTAACCACTGCGCCACCAGGGAAGTCCTTCTCCGGCTCTTTTAAGGAGAAATAGCCTTTAATGGCAAGAGATGGAGAAGTTAAAGCACTGGATTGAAAACAGAACTTGATGTGATACTTGTGTTCAGGGAAAAAGTATTTCAGATTTTAAATTTAGCAACCTGGTTGAAAGTGACCAGGCATTTATACATTCTAAAATGTATGATTCTGAAGGACAGAAAGGAGTAAACCTGCAAGGGAAGAAGAATGAAAATCAATGAAGTGGATTCCAGTAGCTTAAAGAGTCTGCTGGGAAGGGTCTTTTTAAAGACAAAGAAGTCTAAGAGGGACTTCCCTGGTGGTCCAGTGGTTAAGACTTTGTCTTCCAATGCAGGGGGTGCAGGTTCAATCCCTGGTCAGGGAGCTAAGATCCCACATGCCTCAGGGCCAAAAAACCAAAACATAAAACAGAAGCAATATTGTAACAAATTTAATAAAGACTTCAAAAATGGTCCACATTAAAAAAAAAAATCAAAAAAAAAAAAGAAGTCTAAGAGACCTGCTTGTTTCATAAGAAAACAATATGGTTTCAATAACATATGAAAAAACTATCTTGACCCATGGGAAAGAAGGGAAGGGTAGAAAGAAATTAACTTGGCAGGGCTAAGGGTTGCTTTAAAATGATCTCAGAAGTGGAAGTTTGCCAAGCTACCAGAGAAAAGGATGGAAAAAATAGAAATAATTTGCTCAGAAAACCAGAAAAGCCAAAACAGGAAATAACATGCAAGTAGCAAAGAAGAGAAGAAAAAAAATAAGGGAAAAATGTATTATTTAAATACTGACCAATAAATGAGAGATATAGAAAAAATATTATCCTTTGTAAGTGAAAAAAGAAAGCTAGAAATATGTGATACTTGAAGCCAAAATTAATAAAAATGTTAATTAAGAAAATATTTTCTCACATGTAATCCCTCCATTTATACATAATCATTTTGTGTGCATTTTCTTCTAGACCTGAGCTATATAATACTTGGCATAAGGTTTGTTCCCACTGAGATGCTCTTAAGTGTCAAATACACACTAGATTTTGAAGCTTTAGTAAAAAAAAAAAAAACCCATTAATAATTTTATATTGATTATATGTAGAAATTGTAATATTTTGGATAATTGTGTTAAACACAATATATTATTAAATTAATTTCACTGAAATCACATAAGTGGGTCGCATTGTATTTCCATCTGATGGTACTGTCCACTTTTTATTTTCTGTATGTAATAATCAGGAAGTCTTTGTTAACTAGGAATCATCTGAAGTTAATCAATTAAAATGGGAATCAAAATTTCATAAGTAGCATTAAATTAATTAAACAAGGAGGTTGTTAGACTTAGGTGGCTCTAATGCCAAGGCGGCTTATGTAAAGAAATCAAAATCTCAGCCTGTAAATGCCCCAAGGTTACCAAATTGAAACACTTGGGACAACCAATCACAAACAGCCAACTAGGCTTACGTTATAGCCAATCAGATGATTTCCTTTCTTTGCTTCCTAACACTCTCTATGTTAGCCTTTGGAGACTGGCTAGTTAGTCCTGGCTCTTGTCTTTGGAGTCCTTCTAACCATTTCCCATTTGGTGCTGCCTGATGCCAACAAATTTTTGCTCAGATAAACTCTTAAAATTTTTAATATGCCTCGTTTATCTTTTAACAGTTCTTAAAAAGAATCCTTATGATTTTTACCTTGAAAATGCAATAAAAAATATACAAATAACTTTAAGTCTTCTTGAAATGAAATTTAGGTTAAACTTTCAATTACTCACCAATTCTTAGAAGAAAATACCAACAAATAAAATGGCAGGAGAGGGGATGGGGGATAATTTTTCCCAAGAAAATGAAAGTTAATTTAATACTACACGTTTCGCTTCATATTGGATTATTTTGTAACACAGTCATAAAGAGGACCAATTTTGCAAAAACATTTGAAGAGTTCATCAGTTTCCTCAATGGCCTCTCAGAATACTTTACTACTCAGATTATTCTCTTCTGCATGGCCCATCTTATCATCACCCTTGCCAACTTTACCTTCAATTTTTTATGGATCTAACTCTGAATTATTTGCTAGTGGCTTCGCACGTGATTTGTGCAGCTCTCCAGACTCCCCCTCATTTCATTAAATCTTGCAACTCTGGAGACTTGGATAATGACTATGTAGATAACGAGGACCCCTGCGTATGTTTACATAGTGGAGATAACACTGTAATACAGGTCTATACCCTATATTGCTACTTAACCCTACAGCACACTTATTTCACAATGCCTTTAAGAATTCTTTATAAACATCATTGTAAGTGAATGACTGCTAATAGTCTATCTTATAAATAAATTATAATCTATAATTTATTTAAACATTCCCTTATTTTGGATATTTATGCTGTTTCTTTCTTTCTTTTTTTTCTCTTATAAACAATGCAATAAATAACATCTCTGAACACAAATCTTTATCATATTCCTGTTTTTGCTCCTGATAGTTAACTAGAAGTATAATAACAAGGTAAAAAATGATGGACATTTTTATCCGAATTGCCAAATCGTTTTTCTGAATATTAGTTGTAATTTATACTTTTACCAGCAGCATATCAATGTTCATGGAATCATACTTTTGCCAATATTGAGTATTACCAAGAAAAATATTTTTGATAACCTAATATGTGAAAATTTCTTCTTACTTTTATTTGAATTTCTTTGATAACGGGTTTTAAGATGTTTATGAATGATTTATATTTTATTTTCTGCAATTCTCCCAATTTTCTTCTAAAAGTTTTGAAGCTTTCTTTTCAAATTTATGTTTTACTTCACTTGGAATTTATTTCTGTGGTTGGTGGAAGACAAGAGACATAATTTTGGGGGTAATCAATCATATGAGGATCACTGATTGATTAAATACGCCATCTCTTCTTTAAAAATCTCCATTGATTATTTTTAAGGTCATTTCTCTCATTTATCAAGTTTTAATTTATATGCGAGTCCATTTCTGAGTTCTCTATTCTCTTCTATTGGCTTTTTTGTCCATCCCCTACTAATACACTCTCAATAATTCGACTTTATAGTTAAGTCTTGATTTCTGGTAGAGCAAGCCTTGTCTTTTCACTTTATTTATCAGGAGTGTCTTGGATATTTTTAACCCCTTTCCCTTACTTGTGAATTTTAGGATCCAATAAATACTTGAATGGAGTTGCATCTCTTTTATAGATTTATTCAGGGAAAATTAATGTCTTTTCAATATTGAATCTTCCATTCACAGACATGTTTTATATCTCCATTCATTCAGGTCTTTTCTTATGTACTTCAATACTGTAATTTTCTAAATAAAGATTTTGTACAATATTTATTCGTTTTCCAGATTCTATTGATTTTATGGATGAGATTTTTTTTCCATTAAGTTTTCCAATTGTTTATTCCTTACAGACATCTTTTGACTTTTTAGCAGCTTTATTGAGATGTAATTCATGTATCATACAATTCATCCATTTAACGTATATAATTTAATGTTTTTTAGACTATTCAAAGATACGGACAACCATCACAGCAGTCAATTTTAGAAGGTTTTCATGACCTTGGCAAGAAGCCCAGCATCTTTTAGCTAGCCTCCTACTTTTTCATCCCTCCTCCATCCCCCCACAGGGAGGTTTGGACATGTCTTCAGAATGAAACAAGCATACATCTAAGAGAGTGAAGGAAATTAATAAGGGAAAGAGAATAAACAGAATAGCAGAGGCCCTGAGAACAAATGTCCATATTAGGAGGCAGTAAAAGGAAGAGGAGTTGACCAGGGGGACATGGGATCCGGCAGAGAAACAGAGATGAAGGTCGTTCACAGGAGCCATGGGGCGAATGAATCCCACTGAGTGGAACATCAACATTGCAGAGGAAGACTGAGGCCTGAAAATCAGTCATTGACCTTTAGACAACTCCTTGGTGACCTCTGGGGGAAAAGTTTCTATGGGGCATGAGGTGGAGCAAAATTTCAGGAAAAGAAGAGACTGCTCCTATAGATCACTGATTTAAGAAGTGTGGCAATGGAAGGAAAATAAGAATCGGATTGAAAATAGTGGAGGAAGCATCGAGGAACATTTCTCAAGTTATTAGAAGCCTGGATATGCTCATAGGCAGAGGGGAAAAAGTCTGTGGAAAGGAGAAATTGAAGGTGGGGTCTGCTATGCTCATTGAGAGAGGGGTGTTCAGGAAGTGATGAAACAGGTGTTGTGGTTAACTTGTATAAAAGAGGATGCTCTTTTCTTTCTTTTTAAAAATTTTAATTTAAGTTTTATTTTATATTGGAGTATAGTTGATTTACAATGTTGTGTTAGTTTCAGGTGTACAGCAAAGTGATTCAGTTATACATATATCTATCCCTTTTCAGATTCTTTTCCCATATAGGTTATTACAGAGTACTGAGTAGAGTTCCCTGTGCTATACAGTAGGTCCTTGTTGGTTGTTTTATATATAGTAGTGTGTGTATGTTAATCCCAAACTCCTAATTTATCCCTCCCCCCACCTTTCCCCTTTGGTAAAAAGAGGCTGCTCTGAACCGCCATCATTGTCATGGGTAAATCTATACCATTGCTTCCAAGTTAAAAAAAAAAAAAGTGATGCTCTTTTTCTTGAAGGAACAGTCTTTGGAGATGAAGAAGGACGGTGAGACATTCATGTTAGTTAGGTAGGAGACTATCGTTTCTTGTCAAGACTGCTGAAGATAGTGGAGTGGGAGGGAGAAACTCACTGCTTGAAGGACGTGAAGTAAGAGGGAAGAGGCGTCCACATCCCTGATATTCTCCACTTGCACAAGATCAGGCTGGGAAAAAAAATGAGCTGTTGCCTTAGAGCAAGCTGCCTGTCTGCCAGGCCAGCCGTGACACAGCCTCTTTAAAATGCTCCAGAAGCCATGAGAACCAATCACACACACACACACACACACACACACACACACACACACAGCAGCCTCAGGGGCTGACAGGAGAGCAGCCCCAGTGCATTCTGGGCTCCAGCCACCCTGGGCCCCTGCCACGTCCCCTCTGAGGACGGTGGGAAGCGGCTCTCTCCTGAGTACACAGGTGGGGGAGACCACATTCCCAATCTCCAGGCCAGCCTCTGGCCCAGCCCAGCTGCTGACACCCTTCCTCTGGGCTGTGAACGCTACTCGCATGTTCAGGCTGGAGGCAGCTTGGAGGTAGTGATGAAAATCCCTTACACTTCCTCTCACAACCATTTCAAAAGGGCTTTCCCAAAATATGATGTCATTGCATTCTCATGGCACCATGGCATTACTGTTGCCAGTTTAAAATGCCAATCATTAAACGTCTTGAGTGAGGCCATGCAGCTGATGCTAGTATCTAGGCCTTTTGATGTGAAAACCCCGGCTCTTTCAACCACCCTCATTGTCTACACCCAATTGATCCACTTGAGTGCTGAGGAGGTGGGTTCTGGGAATTGGGAGGCAGGAATGAAAAAAAAAAAAGGTGAATGATGGGGCTTCCCTGGTGGCGCAGTGGTTGAGAATCTGCCTGCCAATGCAGGGGACATGGGTTCGAGCCCTGGTCTGGGAAGATCCCACATGCCGCGGAGCAGCTGGGCCCGTGAGCCACAATTACTGAGCCTGAGCGTCTGGAGCCTCTGCTCTGCAACAAGAGAGGCCGCGATAGTGACAGGCCCGCGCACCGCGATGAAGAGTGGCCCCCACTCGCCGCAACTGGAGAAAGCCCTCACACAGAAACGAAGACCCAACACAGCCAAAAATAAACATAATAAATAAATAATTAAAAAAAATAACAAAATAAAAAATAAAAAATAAAAAAAAAGGTGAATGACAAGACTGATGACACAAAACCTGTCACCCAGCCTGAGCTTGCTGAGGATGACACCTCCCTCTGTGGTCAGGAAGCCACTCCCATTTCTGCTGGAAGGCAACGATGGTGCCTATATATTTAAAATCTCCTGGAAATGAAAGACTCAGTGATTTCTTAGAAGCAGTAGGGCAGGCAGCATAGGTGTGTGTGTTTGGTGATGGTGGTGGTGTTTGGGACACGGACAGGAGAAGGGTACGGTGTTACTTGAAACACAAGCGGGAAATGGCCTCTTTCCTCCTCCTTCACCTTGGATGTGGGCTGGTCCACTCCCAGGTGAAGCACACTGGCCAGATGTGTGACCTGGGTGAGTTCCTCCATCTCTCCTGGGTTGGGCTTCCTTTCCTGGAAAACGAGATTGGGCTAGATGATTCCTAAGGTCTGACTAAACCTAAATCGTCTCCGGGTCCATCATTCGTAGGAAAACAGAAATCATAGAGCAGGAGAAAAGGTTCTTCAGGTGGACTTCCTGTTCAAGGCCTTTTCTGAGTTCCCACAGGGGCAGTGAAATCATGAACGAGTCTGTGAAACAACATCATTTTCTTGTAGGTGGGTTTGTGCCCTTGTGCTACTTACAAAATGAACAGACTAACCAATCAGTTAACCAACTGACTACACAACTAAATCAACTGACTGACCAACACACACCTGGACAGGTAGGCATGTAAACATCCTCTTCTGTGAACAACAGTGAACGACGCTGAAACAGGGAGTGACGCTGAGCTCCGCTCAGCAATCCCGGGCCTGCAGGGTGCAGCAGACCCCACGTGTGGACGCCAGCGAAGTACGAGACTGGCTAGGCTGGTCTTGCAGCCAGGCCAGTGTGCCTTGGAATGGAGAATTTCCAAGGATGGTTTTCCTCTAAAGCTCCGATGGCTGGATGGCAGCCCCGGGGTGTTTCCTGACATGAACCTGTCAGTGTCTGGTGCTCCCTGGCTCGCAGGGCACTGGCTATTTTGGTTTCATGTGGCCCTGCCAACACTGGAGCGTGCACTTTCAGTCACGTGACCCGGTGACTCAGGCCCTTTCTAGTTCATGCTTGTTGGAGTATGGGAACCAGGGAGGAAGGGTGAAAAGCTCCTGCACCAGCTCTCTGGGAGGGTCTGGGCTTGAGTAACAGTTTGTTGTTATGTGGCTCGCCCTGAACCCTTTTTATGCCAGTGTAATAAAGTTATCTTATAGCTGCAGAATTGCCATTTTCAGATGAGGTTTCCAGAGCTCGTGTATTCTAGCTCCTGTCTCCAAACGGAGTAAGCCAAAATCATCCGAGGGGAAAAAAAAAAAAAAAAAAATCGACATTTCACCACTTCCTTTAATGAAATGGTTTGGTATTTAACCACCTCGTCACCAGAAATATCTCTGTGCTCTTGACCTGAATTCACCCTGCCACGTTTCAGCGTGATTCCAAGCTACTCAGGGAGACAGACTGGAAAATTCATTTCATAGCAGTAGGAGTGTCGAAGTAACCTTAAGGGAAGGTGCTTATTCCAACTTTATTTTCTCTTCCCTGCCAATCTATAGCCCCCTTTCAAACTAGATTTCAAAAGTTGAACCCCCTTTCTGAATCTTTCACTGCTGAACCCCTCTCATCCAGAGAGACCAGAACACACAAGCTTGGGGTTTATTTTTTCACGCATTTGTTCTTGTTGACATGCTCTTTTGCAAATATTCTGAGTCTATTTCAGGTCACAGCGCTCTGTATTTGCGAGTAGGGTGGATTCTCTTTAATGCAACTCTGGTGCTGTGAAAAATGCCTGGACTTGGAGTCAGAAGTCCTGGACTTGTCACTCACCAGCTGTTATTTGAGACACGTTCCTCAGCCTCAGACAGGTTCCGTTTACTCATCTGGAAAACAGAGAAAATGGGGCTTCACTGCTGGGGTCATTGTGAAGATAAATCAAGGAAAATGTATGCAAGTGCTGAGGATAATGGCTCCCATTTAATGGGTGACCCGCAGGCACTAATTCACATTTTTTAAGGGCAGCGCCTATAACTTCTATTTCTATAGTTTTCCTTGTTAAGGGCTCAGGATGCTGCTTTGCCCGCTGGAGAAGCTTCATGAGGACTGCTGACTGGCCAGCTTATTTGGTAGCTGAGGACACACAATCAGAAAAGGATTTAGGGTCATTTTGTGCTCTGAAGTCTGGTGAAGTCCCAGATTGAGGGTGCCCACACCAGGTGGCTTGCAGGAGATGGAACGATGGGGCAGTGTATGTCTGCCGGGAAACCAGGTGAGGCAAGATCCATAGAATAGGAATCTAGGGGAAACATAACTGAGGATTTGCTCTGAAAGAGAAGTCTGATGCAGGCATATGGGCAAGTAATGGTCCCATAAAAAACTCTGTCTCTTGTAACTTCTCCAGCTCTTAGAGTTCACCTTTGTGCTGCCTTTCTGTATTACTGCGTCACTTCAACAAGTCCATTCTGATCCTTATCTGTGAGAGGTGGGGCTTCTGTATCCAGGTGCTCAGTTTGATTGCCTAGGAAGTTGCAGAAGTAATTGCTGTGAAAATAACTTACTTTCCCCAGAAAACACAGGATCTGGCCTCCATCTAGTTCCTTAGGGCTTCTTCTGCACGAGGGTCCGAGACCCCATGATACGGCTGCAGCGAGGCTCTGGTGAGTGCAGGGGGCAAATGTGGACACTGCTCTGATGTGACTCCAGGTGAAGTGGGCAGGGTTACTCAGGGGTTGAGCAACCCATTCCACAAATGTTCTACGGAAGGAAATGAGATTTGGGTGGGAAACCCTAAGCCTGGAGATTACTGAGGCCTGGGGAGGGGTTTGTTTCTAGAAGGTGAGGCCAGCTCAATGGATGGGGGAGGGGAGGGAGACTGTTGGAAGGTCAAGGAAAGGGTAGGTCACGTCCATTGCCCAGCTCACCTATTTGGTCAAAGCAAATGAAGAAGTCAGGTGGCAGCTACTCATGTATTTTTCTACCACAAGTGCCTTGACCCATGATAGGATCCTCAGATGCAGAGTTGAACATGTCCCTCAGTTCCTTAACAGGCTGTGCAAGGTCACAGTCTGGTTTTACCTTGGTTGCTTTTCCCTTTTATCCCTGATTATCATTTCTATTTCTCTTCTGCCCCCTCCCTCATTTCCCACTCCCCCCAAGTGCCAATCACGGACTCACATAGGACAGTCTCTAATGATAGGACAAGTACCCTTGGACCTGTGTTCCTACAACTTCTGCAAGAGCCTCCTGGGCACATACCCAGCATGGGGGATTGCTGGGCATAAGGTATATGAATACTTCATTTTCACTAAATAATACTTGGTTGCTTTCCAGAATGGTTATGCCTGTTTAATGCTGCTCCAGAAATGCACAAAAAAGTCTATTTCCCCGAGTCTTCTCCATCACTTGGTATTTACCCAGCTTTCTAATCTTTGTATATCGTGTATGTGTATCAAGTAGTATATTGCAGTTTAAAAGTTTGCATTTTGCTGATTTCTAGGCCTTCCTAGAAATGCATATCTCATCTCATCCTTGGTATCCATTCTCTAAATTGTGTATTGCAAGTTTTGCTCATTTTTCTTTTGGGTTTCTTATCTTTTTCATGTTGATTTGCAAGAGTTTCTTGTATGTGTTAGATATGTAATTATCTACGTATGTAGATACTATAATTTGTGCTGTTCTTATCCAGTTTTGGAATCAAGGTTATGTATATTATTAACCTCATAAAGTGATTGACGTTTTAACTTCTATAACGGTTATTTATCTATGCAAGTTTTAAATTTATTCTTTGCCAACTTGCCTCTTTATTTTATATTTTAACGGCTATTTGTTTATTTTTAAATTTTTAATTATTTTTTAGTTAAATCATGTAAAATGCCATTGTATTAAATTGTATTTTTTCACATTCTTCTTTTTAAAAAATTTTTTTATTGAAATATAGTTGACTTACAATGTTGTGCTAGTTTCAGGTATATAACAACGTGATTCAGTTATACATATACATGTATATCTATTCTTTTTTAGATTCTTTTAAATTATAGGTTATTACAAGACACTGAATATAGTTCCCTATGGTATACAGTAGGTCCTTGTTGTTTATCTATTTTATATATAATAGAGAGTCTATTTTAATCCCAAACTCCTAATTTATCCCTCCCCCCCTTTTCCCCTTTGGTAACCATAAGTTTGTTTTCTATGTCTGTGAGTCCCTTTCTGTTTTGTAAATAAGCTCATTTGTATCATTTTTAATTTTTTTTAGATCCCACATACAATTTAGCACTTTATAAATTCACTATAATGTATCTAGGTATGGATCCCCCTGCTTATCTATGTTTTATAACACTCAGTAAGTTTTTTTCAATTCTATTTCTCTGCTCTGTATCTTAACTTTCATTTTTTTGCTTCTTTTTTTTAGAAAAAAATAAAAATTTATATAGTGTTTATTTGTTTATTCTTAATTAACATAAGTCTCATAGTGTCCTCTTGTATTAATTCTCTTCTTAGTGGAGTACTTCTTCCAAGAGAATATTAAAAGAAGTTTTATGTATGCTTGATATATCATTAATTTTGTCCCAAATTTTAAACAATTTAATTGGTGTTAAAATTCTAGGTTGAAGGTTCTTGTCTTTCAATGCTGAAAAAGTTATTTTCTTGGCCAGCATTTATTATAGATATTAAGAATTCCCATTTCTTTTCAGGGGATCTATACCTTCTCTCTGGAAACCTTTAGATTTGTCATTTTTGTTTTTGGTTTCCTGGAACATATTTATTTTCTTTACCTTCTGAGCCCCATGACATGACAGCAAAGGAGTAAAAACTGGTATAAACTTCCAATAATGTAGAGAACATGGAGAGAGTCTTCAGAAGATAGGCAATTAAGTGATGTGTGGATTATAAGAAGTAGGACAGTCACCAAATGGAACTTGGGTCCACTCATCCGATGTCCAGCAAAGCCAATCCGCTGACTCAGGGCTATGGCAAAGGAAAGTGGAGTGTTTATTACAGGGCACCAAGCAAGGAGATAGCTCCTCCTCAAGGGATATATTGATACATAACAATCTGATACAAATCTTTGAGTTCTTCTATAGGAACTAAGGTCCTCACCCAGGTAACTTCAGGCTGAGCACAAGATTCCTGGAGCACTGCCCTGTTACCTCACCACTAACCAATCAGAAGAAAGTCATGCACCGCACAGCGCTCACCCCAAATTTTGCTTTTAAAAACTCTCCTCTGAAAACCAACAGGGAGTTTGGGTCTTTTGAGCATGACCTGCCTGTTCTCCCTGCTTGGCCTTTGGAATAAACCTTTCTCTGCTCCAAACTTCGATGTTTCTATTTGTTTGGCCTTACTGTGAGTAGGGCACATGAACTTGGGTTCAACACAGTTTCGTTCCTGTCTAAAGAAATCAAACAACCTGTTTTTAGTGTGGGCAATAATGCCACATCTGGGATCCATTTCTATTCACCCTGAAACGGAGCCCAATAGTCAACAGTGGCACACCGAGTTCACAGTCAGCCTTAATAATCCCACCAGTGACTACGTACTTGAGGGAATTGTGATACATGAAAAAGAAATGTCATGGAATAGAGAAATAATCTCATAGAAATACAAGAGATAATTCAGGGTAAATAAGGAGCTTGAGAGAAACTAATTTGTATCCCCAGAGACATTTATGAAGACACCATATCAATTAAACAAGAAGAAGAGGCTATGAAAATGCTAATTAAAAAGCTGGAAGATAAAATAGAGAAAATTAAAAGACAAAGAGTATGAAATGATCAACAACAACAATAAAAACATTTAGAATAACCCAGGGGCTCAACATCCAGCTGATAGGAGATTTAAAAAAAAAAAAAAAGTGAGAAGGAATTACGAAAAAATATTACAAGAGAATTTCCCAGAGTGTAAGGATACAAAAGTTAAGAAAGAAGTGTTCACCTACTCTCCATCATAATGAATAAAAGACAGCAAATGCAACATTTAAAAATTCAGAACGCTAATATTAAAAGAGAGATCTTAACTCTTTCCAGAGAGAGAGAGAGAGGAATGAAGAAAAAATAATGATAACCCACAAATAAATGGGCACCAAAGGCTTGAAAAAGTAGCTCTAGATGATAGACTGTAATGAAATACTTCAAATTATGAAGGAAAACTACTTTTCACTAGACTTCTATGTCCAGCAAAAAATTGTGAATTTTGAAGGCAGAAGAAGAGACATTTTCAGACAGTGAAGTGTTGAAAAAGCTTAATTCCACACATCTTTTGAAGGAAGTCATTTGAGGACACACTCCCACAAAAAAATGAGGGACTAAAGCAAGCCAGGAGGAGACATAGGATTCTGGAAGCAGTACGTGCAACCCTGGGCAGGAGTGATGAGAAATGCATATGACAGTTTTGCTGCAGGTCTAAGGAGAGATCAGTACAGATTTTATAGCTGAAGGAAACACGAATGTGTATCTTCTGCCATTTATAAAGACATCATAAGCACAGAAAGTTAAGTCAGTTGAAGTTAGTGATCTGGACCCAGTTAGAGTAACTTCAGAGCCTGAACTCTTAATTTTTATCTTACATTGTTTCTTCTTGTAACTTAAAGTGACTTATGGTTTCCACCAGGAAAATAAAAATTTTAGTATGTTTCATGTGTGCTAAACATGCCTTTATTACAGTCAGAATGCAAAAAAAAAAAAAAAAAAGCTATGCAAAATTGCTAAATTAAGAAATAACTTTCTAGAAATCCAGAAAGAGTTCCTAGAGAAATGAATGTAACCATGAGGAGATACAATTTTAAAAAGAGTGAAAGGTGGTTTAATTGAGGGAGAAGTCATGGGCAGGGGGAAGAGGAGGGCAAGAGATTTTTCTTTACATTTTAAGTCTTCTGCACCTGAAGAAATTAAATTGTGTGCCCGTATTCCTTTGCAAATTTAAAATTTTATTTCTGTGTATTTTAAAAAGGGTAAGTAGGGCTTCTTTGGACGATAAGCCAAATGAGGAATTACGGCAACATGCAAAGGCATGGAAGAGCAAAACGTTCATGGCTTTGGGGAGAATGGTATGGTTTAAGTGACTGGACTGAAGGGTCATTGGGGGCTGGTAGGAGAAGACAGAGATGACTCTGGAAAAGTAGACCGGGGTAAGGCAGTGGAAAGCATCGAATGCCCACGCTAAGTAGATTGGAATTTCCTTTGTTGGCAACGGAATGTTGAAAAGTTTTAAGCAGCATGATTCCATCTGTGTTCTAGGGGCTCATCCTTATTGCAATGTGAAGCGGGCTCTGAGTGTGGGAAGGCAGGAAGCCGGAGGACCAGAGCAGGGATGGTTATAACCATCCATGACTTACGGCTCTGAGCTAAAGCTTTCAACCTGGGAGGAAACTGGAGCTCCATACCTGTGGCTGGAATCAAAAATCCTCCTGCCACTCTAGCTGTCGCCCTGGCCTGCAGTCTGCCGTCCAGCACCCTCTCTCTGGCTGGGTGGCCCCTGCCCAACGGTGCACTGATGGGCGGCGTGTTGGGGGGCAGTGGGGGGGGCCTCGTGGAATTGCAGCCCCTCCTCGCTTGGGAGCTGCTAGAAGCCCATGCCTGGGCGGCGTCTCAGTGCAGCTTTTTAGACGTTCCTATAAACTATTTTTTGGCCCCTTTTTAAGCCATGGTTTAGTTTTTAGGATGGGACTTCTACCAACTTCTCCCCACAACCCCCATACCTTTTAATGGTTCCCTTGGTTTTTATAAGCAGTTTTTCAGTTTTTTCCTCCTGCCTTGCTAACTCATCTAAGAAGTAGGATTTTTTCCCCCTTTTTCTTTTATTATTAATATCTTTAAAATAATAAAATGGAAAGAATGAGTGTTTGTAAACTTCTGGTCTCCTGCTTTCTAGGTCCACATCCAGGGTGCCCTCCCTCTGAGGCTAATTAACATTCCACGTGCTGGGTGTGGGTGTCTGTGTGACTAGAAGCCCTCAGATGGCTTCAGCCCTGTCTATCCAGGTACCGTGATTCCCTCCCTGCCCTCTTATCAACCTACATCCCTGCTTTCCTCCTGCCCTCTGGTTGCCAGGCAACATAGCTCAGGGGCAATAGAGTCTGGCTGGAAGTGCCCAGCTGAAGGAGCTCTGGTGTTTCTCCTTGTGGCAGCCTGGCTGGGAGTTGGGCAACTTGCTGAAGGTCAAAGGCAGCCATCCATAGCTGTGGCATTCTCTCCACTAGACGTGAACGTGACTCAGGAGGGGAAATATTCGAAGGCAGGGAGTGGGGTAAAGTAGTTGGTTTTCCCTTCACATCCAAGAGGCCACATGGCTCCTCCCTTTCGTGGCCGGAGCGGATCAAAGTCAAGCTGAACAGGTCTTTGTGCATTTCAGGAATGTGGAGTTCATTTCCCTTCAGGCCTCTCCTGCCACTGACTCTGCCTGACACTGCAAAAGTGACAAACTCATTTGTGAGCAGAGGCTGAATGTGAGGGTTAGGGATCCACCTCCGTAGTACCACGTCACTCAAAATACGGTCTGGGGGCTGGCAGCATAGACATCACCTGGGAGCGTGTTAGGAACGCAAACCTCAGCTGAACCCCAGACCTGTGAACCAGAATCCGCATTTTGTCCGAATGGCTGGGTCATTTGAATACACATTAAGTTTGAGACTCTGATCAGATACTCTACTGTCAACTTGGTTAGAATGAGGGTACATGGCTCACAGTGGGACTCGAGTTCCGGAGAATTCTGCCTTTCCCTGCTCAGCAGAGCGTCACAGAGCCATAGCCTTGGGGTATTCCATGGATTTGTGGAGAAGGGGGTGTGCAAACGCACAGACCGTCTCTCCTGATGGGAGCCCTCCCCTTTCTCCATCCACCGTGATCTTACCCAGGTTCGCATGGCCATGCACTCTCAGATTCATGATCCCAACTCGTCCTCACAGAACCCTGGGAGTTAACAAAGCGGGGTTATTAATCCCATGTGAAACAAGGACCCCCCAATTTTATCTATGAGGAAATGACTATCTCGTTCAAGGCCACAGAGCTACGAACTGGACTTACCCTTGTGATTCCCACCTTCCTTTTGTATGCGACCTAGACTAGATTTCCAGCCCTTTTCAACACAAAGCTCAGAAAAGTAATTATGGAGGAAAAAAAGCAGTCAGAAGCATCATGTTGGGTTGGGTTTGACTCATAAATTCCACCACGTAGGGCTGAACCTAAAGACTTCTTCCTGAGACTCTGCAAATCATTCCAGTAGTTCAGAGGCCCTTTGAACAAGAGGTTACATGGATTGAGTTTCAAAGAAAAGAATGTCGAAAGAAATCTCCCAGATGAGGATGGCCTCCAGATGTGAACATGGCTCTTCCAGATGTGTGGGAGAGTGGGGCTGGGGAGTGAGAGGCCTCACATGTCTGCGAGATGAAATGGAAAAACCGCTCGCAGACACGGGGGGGAAGGAGGACAAGGGGAAGAGGAATGAGACGGGAGGAACAGAACCCAAGTTCATCTCTTCAGTGCGGGGGCCAGACGAACTCGAAGCGCTCATTCCCAGGCGGGCTGACATTTAAAATCTGTGGTCCACAGAGAAGCCACACCTCAGACTGTGCTGCTGAAGAGAAAACTGAGAAGGGGTTGTGCCTGCAGGTCTCTGAACAGATCTGATCCAGCCCCATCCAGGAGTTTTCCAGGCGCGGTTACAGGGCAGCTCGGGCGTCTGGAGTCTTACTCAGGGCAGCAGGGAACCGAGGCCAGAATGCGGAAGAAGGAGCCAGAAACTGCCCAGTCCTTCCTTCCTTCAGCTTCTGAATCAGCAGCTCATTCTCTCGGGCCTCACCTGGTTTGTTCTTTCACCAGAGCTGGGAAGTCCCCTGTTTCTCAGGTGAGTAAATCTGCACGGAAAACGGAGGCCTTGTGGCCAAGTCATCGTGGTTCGTCGTGGTTCGTCACATCTCTGAAAGTCAGAGCTGTTGTCCAACTCCTGGCTGCAGGGAATAAAAACCCTTTGTTTCCCTCAGCCAACATCTCCCCTGTCTCCGGGAAGACCTGCCAAATCACTGCTCCTGATGTACGTGTCTCTCCACTTCCCCACTTTCCCAAGTCTTCCTTTCCTTCCACGTAAAGACCATCCCTGAGCCCCTGTGTCTATGTCACTCTGGACATGTGATTTGCATTCCCTTTTACCTTTTCAGTATTTTTTAGCAACACAAATAACTCACTGTGCTCTGGCCCCACTGGTGAAGTCCACATTTTTATTTTCCTCTAAGGGTTCACAGAATCTGAAGGACACATTCCAACAAAATGAGTACATTTAAGTTGTTTATTATTATTATTATTTGGCCGCTCTGTGTAGCTTGCAGGATCTTAGTTCCCTGACCAGGGATCGAACCTGGGCCCTTCACAGTGAAAGCGCTGAGTCCTAACCCCTGCACCACCAGAGAATTCCCTGTTAATTTATATTATTAAAACATGTATCGCAAGAGGGAAGAGATATGGGAACATATGTATATGTATAACTGATTCACTTTGTTAGAAAGCAGAAACTAACACACCATTGTAAAGCAATTATACTCTAATAAAGATGTTAAAAAACAAAACAAAACAAACAAACAAAAAAAACCATGTGCACATGTAACAATGCCTACATACTGATCACACACACACACAGAAGCACAGTCTCTGGCCAATATGCTAATAACACAATACTCAGTTGAAAAAGTTAATTAACATATACACACTACTATATGTAAAATATTTAGATAATCAACAAGGACCTACTGTATAGCACAGGGAACTCTACTCAATATTACTATAATAACCTATATGGGAAAAGAATCTGAAGAAGAATGGATACATGTATATGTATAACTGAATCACTTTGCTGTACACCTGAAACTAACACAACATTGTAAATCAACCATACTCCAATATAAGATAAAAATTATGTTAAAAAAGTAATAAAATAAAATATTCAAAGAGGTAAAAAGAAAAAAGAAAAAGTTAATTAGCCATCTTCTATTTCCCCATGAGGGACCTAACCTTCCCCTGTGATCTGCAGCCTAACACATTTTTCAAAGCCCACACCAGTCAGAGGGTAGATTATCCAATTAGAAGGTACTGAGATCATTGAAGGGTGAAGTCAGGATCAGTGCACCCTGGGTACAGAGATATGTCATTACTCTGGGAATCAAGTACCAGGAAGTATAGTACTATAACCGAGGATAGGCTCCCACCAATGACCGCCGTCTGCCTGCCTTTTGTCTGTAGAAAAACTTTAGTCAAAGAATAAATTTAATCAGAGGAGTGAGAAAATGCAGAAAGAAAGGAAAACAGTCAAGCAAGACAAAATAATAATAGTTTAGCCATTAAACAACATCAAAGAACGTTTAGTTCTTCCTCAAGGACCATAGATAATATTCTGAGCCATGTCCTTTGAGCTGTTTTGTTGATACTGAAACCCCCCACCAGGTGGAAGAAGTTAACTGTATGCTGCATGTAGACCCCAGACAGGTTGGAACCAGAAGACTGATGATGCCGAGCCCCACTTACGCCACCACCAACCAATCAGAAGAATGTCCACAAACTGATCACACACCCCACAAACCCCCTCCCTCACCCTGCCTTTATAAACCTTTCTCTGAGAGCCTTGGGGAGTTTGGTTCTTTTAAGCACTAGCCGCCTGGACTCCTTGCTTGGTGCCTGCAATAAACGCTACACTTTCCTTCACCACAACCCAGGGTCAGTAGATTGGCTTTACTGTGTGTGTGCAGGTGGACCCAAGTTTGGTTCGGTAACAATATCATTATCATGATCACCATCATCATCACTACTGGCTAATTGTGAATTCTTTATTTCCTTTGTTTTAATCTAATTGGAGTTGAATTCTCAAGCTATTGTTTGTTTTACGTTTGAGTCTAAGCATATTTTGATATTCCAATTAGTATCTGATTCAGTTTTATAAAATTGACTCTGTCCTGGCTCACTGGAATGTAGATCTTTAAATTTTTGTACTTAAACCCACTTAGAATTGGCTTCAGGCTTAGGAAAATAAGTACGTTAGTCTAAGTTCAGTATGTGGTTCAGAAAATGTCTATGCTTCATTCTGGCTTTTAGCTACAAACTTGGTGTATTTCATGCTTCTGAATTGGATAGATTTTTATTTGGCATTTTTGGTGGCAAAGGTTATTTTGTTCTTGTAATTGGTTGTATTCACTGTTATTTTTAAAAGATTCCAGAGAGCCTGGTGTTACAAGTAGCCTACCTTGTCCCCAAATGCTAGGTCTTTATGCATTCTGCACAAGCTTCTGGATTACAAAGATTCTCCACCTTCTATTTCTAGGCTTTTCCCAGAGTCATACATCTGCTCAGGAGCGATGGCATTTTGGTTCACTCGCTTTTCTGGTTTGAGCAGCTCCGTCCAGAAAGAAGGGAAATGGTCTTTCTTCTATCAGAACTCCCGTCCCTGCTGGAGAGAGGATCCCAGCCTAGGACTCCTCAGCAGTGACTAAGGCTCAAAAGCCCAACCCTTGTCCTTGGATTCCACCTGTGTAATTTCATTTGGAATGTACCTTTCTGTTGACTTGATCTCCGCCTTTCTTTTCATCTGTCTGTTATGCTTAATTCTACCCTCATGCACGTGTTAATTCTAATCCTTTGGTGACCTAAGCTAGAGAAAATGCCTCAAGAATAAACAGTTCTCCATCTAAGAGTTTTCTCCCTCCCATGTTATGGCATCTATTCCTCTAATATTAATGCACTGGTGTTACCGAACGCAAGTTCATGTGCCTGATGCACAGTGAGGCCTAACAAACTGAAACGTCGGAGTTTGGAGCAGAGAAAGGTTTACTGCAGGACCATGCAAGAAGACCAGTGGCTCATGACCCCCAAAACCCTGAACTCCCTGAAGGGTTTCAGGAAAGCATTATTAAAGGCCAGGTGAGGGAGGGGCATGGTTGGTTGTTACAAACTTCTTGGTGTCAGAATCCTTTGTCCTTACATCTGTCCATGTAGGTCAGGTCATGATGTTCCTGTAAACCTCCAACAAAACAAATGTTATTCTCTGTTCTGCAACTTTGAATCTCTATGGAAAAGTGTTATCCCCTTAAAGGTCAGAGCCTTGAGAATGGGCTATCCTGTACATTTCAGGCTAAGACAACATTCTTAACTCTAAGCAAAAGCCATGGAATAAAAAGGTTAAAGTAAAAGAAACAGATCCAATTTGGAGTCAGATTTGTTCTTCCTTATTACATTGGATTAAATCTACCATTTATTATATGCCTATGTGCCAAGCAATTGACTTCTATTTATCACATTTATTGTTACTAACAACCCAACTAGCTAGGTGGTGTTATCCCCATTTTACACATGAGGAAACTGAGGCTCAGAGAGGCTGAATGCCTTGCCCAAGACCCTGCAGCTGGAAATCAGATAAAACCTGGTCCATCTGACTCCAGAACCTCTAGAAGTTCTGGTTCAGGTTACCCCATGAGGCCTTCTGTGATTTCAAGAAATTCTCAAATTCGTTTTATTAATAAAAATAATAATGCCTATAGGTCTCATAGCAATAAAGTGAAAGGAAGGAGAAGAGTGTTATAGCCTGAAAAGTTGGAAATTTTGCCTCCTCTACACTGGAAAAAAGACTTCAGGTTACAAATGAGATGTTCCAGCAGAATGAGTTTGGCTGTAAGTGTGTGAACCCACCACTGCCCTTTCATTTGGTGGATGGATTTAAGTCTGTAGCTGAACCTGATGGAGGAGATTCCTTCCAGGTTCATGACCCTGCTCTTGGGGGTGCAGAATCTTGAGCTGGCAGGCCCTAAGTGATGGAAAAAAGAGCTGGAGGTTTCAAAGTGAGACGCCCAGGATCCAGGGCTGGAAGTTCATTTTGTCAAACAATCAAAAGTGCAGATAGTCTTCTTAGAACTTGTAGCAAGATGGTGCTTTCTATTACAAGAAAATACAAACTGCTTCCCCTCAAGGTTATTTTCTTGTGCATACCCACTGGCACCTTTGACAACGACCTCTCTCGGCCTCGGAGGACAAGCCTGTGTAAGTCTAGAGAAGCAGGGTCGAGTGTAGATTTACACCCTTATTCTGCCTGCTTTCACAGAGCACTTGAGGCAGTGCAAACAATACCGTGACCTGACAATGCCATTTTTTCCAATGGTGACAGTCGACAGCTTTGCTTGCTCCTGGAGCTCTGCAGATAGTCCTGAGGGGGTCACACAGTCCTCCGATGGAAGCCCCAAAGCTGAAAGTCACAGTCTAACTCTGCAGTCTTATTGCGAAAAATGGTATTTCTGGAGGATGACCAGGAAGCTTTTCTTATGGCATCAAGGAGACTGTTGAATCCAAAAAGACTGCAGAGGAAAGGGTTGAATTTCTCAGCCTTCAAAACCAGCTTTTAGGCAAGTGCCTTTCCATCCTTTATTAACTGCAAATAAAGGAGAGAAGGCCATAAGCTTCCAGGATCCCCATTTCGGGCATTTTTGCCAGTAGTGGGGGTGGTATTAGGAGAGAGAGACCGAAGTCTCTTGTTCTTCAGTTTATAAGTGAAGTTTGCTCAGGAAACAGGAGCAAACATCTTGGAATCCTTATCATCACATATAAACTGCTTTACTGGTTGACTCTACAGAGAGTATCATACTTAAAAACAAAATGATACCTCTGTGGAGAGTCTTTCATCATAGGATTTCTTGGCCTCGTCATCTTACCCTAATTTGCAGAGATAAGAAGAAAAACCAAGAGAGGTCACAGTTGAAGAAAAAGCCATCGGCAGAACGTGCTGAGAGCTCAGCCTTCTTCATCCTGGCCTTTGTAGCCAAGCCCTGGGCTCTGCACACGAGCCTCGTCCGCACTCCTAACCCTGGATAAGCACCGTTACTGCAACAGGGCACGTGTGGTTAGCGGGATGGAGCGAGTCCGATTGCTGTTGAATTAGTTGCAAGTTCAAGATCAGCTAGGTTCTTTCATTATTAACAAACATCCAACAACAATATTGAGCAGCTATATGCCACATACTGCATTGGACACCAGAGAGGAAGTAGGGTCTGTGACATTTCAACATTTAACTCGTACAGAAGAAATGGCAGGCATGGTCTTGTACTTTTCTTTAGAGAGAAGGTCAGTAGATAAACATGAAGCCGCTAAAGAATGACACGGAATATGTTATCAAAATGGCAAAGAAAAGGGTATGAAAGGAGCACTAAAGGGAACGAATGGGTGTTGGTCTCCTGGTGGTGTATCCAGGCCAAGGTTTGGAGGAAGGATGGACAAAGGATGGTTCTGAGAGAAGTGGAAGCCATATGGGAATGTTATCGTTAAGGCAAAGGGGTGGGAATCTCCGAGGTGGATGAAGGGCTGGATAAGAAAAAAGCAGACTGGACCTATAGGGCCATGTTGTGCTGAAACAAGTGATGATGGGGTTGAAGGAGGGGGTGGGCCTGGAAGAGTAAGGAACCATACACAGGTCCCGAGTCAGGTATGAAATGGTTTTTGAAGCTAGTTATTCTCACCAGCAACATGTGGTATCACTTAACATAAAAAAAATCGAAACCAAGGAAATCCCTAAGAAGACAACTCTAATAGTCTAGCAATGAGAAGCTTAAAAGATGAACCAGTGTTGATACCTTTGGAATGGAGAAAAAGATCTCAAAACAAGAAGTAAGACAGAGGAACAGACAGTTAGCAGGGCTCAGAAAAAAAAAAAAAGAAAAAAAAAAAGGCTATAGGATTGAAGGAAAGATATTGAGTGTGTTTTGGTGGAACCTTTTTTTGAATTTTTTGAATTTTTGAGTTGGAAGAACACCCTTAGTTCAATATTCTTATTTTACAAATGAGGAAACCAAAGCCCAGTCAGGTCTGTAAAGAAGTTGTACCTACAGAATTCAAGTGGGCCAGTGAAGTTCAACTAGGGCCTTATTTTATTTAGAAAATAACAAATAATTTTAAGGTTCAGACACAGAAACTTCTTCAAAATGATTGGGAGATCAGAGGAAACAGAATACTAGGTTTGGACTCATGACTTCTGCATTCTGATTCTAGAAAGCTCTGACCCTTGGAAACCTTTGGTGGACGGACAGATACTTTGTACTGGGCTAATCTGGATGGAGAGATGCAGGTCATCACAAAGCCATTGGGAAATGTAGTAGGCAGAGGACCGGGCGGGGGGCAGGGGAGGATCCTGGAGCCACACCCTGCTCCTGGGGGCTCCAAGATCTGAGGAATGTCAGGCTAGAGTGAGTGACTGGATCTTTTCCAGGAAGCCCCACTCTGGTGGGGGTGACCCGGTTCCTCTTCAGGCTGACATCAGCTTCACGCCCTGTGATTCTCTGTGACACTTAAGCCAGCATCATCTCTCCACACCATATTATATCAAAAAAAAAAAATTAAGATCTTTCTCATGGACTAGGAATTCATTTCATCTAGCTTCATTTAAAATACATTGTTAGACTGGTGTTCCACAAATCTGCCAAATACTATAATTATGTATGAAGTCGCAGGGGCCTCCCACACCCATGGAGAGGCCAGTGTTTGGACGGATAACAGACAGGGAGAATTTTAAGTACATCCTGTTCCACTAAAGCTTACTTTTTTCCCATTCTGCTCTCCCTCCTTCTTTTTCTCCCTCTTGCTCATCAACCTCCCTACCGCCGGCAACAGAAGAAATAATTGCTATGAGGGCTGAGCCTGGACGGAGCTGAAGATTTCTTCTTTCTCTTCCTTTAAAGCATTGCAACACTTTAAAACTGTGAGGGAATAACAGCCCTCCCTACAAACCCAAACATACCTCTCCTCTGGCAAACAGGAAACTTATGCCTGGGCTTGGTTTTTGCAGCTACCTTCCCCTCAGGTTCTTCCTGGCCATTCAACATGCTTAAAATAGTAACTACCAAAACCAGAAGAAGAGATGATTTCATTGTCTGCACACTGCCACTGGTGACCTGATTTGGGTGGTGGCAGATGGAGCTAGTCTTCTGACTCGGCACCTTGGGAATTCTCGTAGGGTCAAGGCTGGTCCCTCCCAGAGGATTTCAACACCCTGGTGCTCTCCCAGGGGCCAGCCTATCTCAAGAGGGCAGTGAATCAGGCAGAGCTGGCTTGCCACCCATGTGCGCACACAGACACATAGGGGGCAAGATGGCCATGGACATCCACCACCCTCCCTGGCACAGCCTGTGCACATGCAGACCTCCTGGCTTGTGAAGGCAAGGCTGGGGCAAAACCTCTCTGCCCTCTGAGCCAGTCCCTCCTGCTATTATCTGGGGAAAATGCACCCTACCCGGACCTGCCAGGTACAAGAATTTGTACAATTTGCTGAATTCTACTCTTGACATTAGGGAGCTGTCAGAGTGACAGGTACAGAAGGGACCCAATGGTCTTCCAAGGATGGGAGGAGAGAAAACTAGTTTGAGAAGGAACAAAGGGTTGTTAGCAGTTAATCTTGGGGAATAAAGGAGAAATCATTTTTTACCATAAAACACCCCACCTCTACCCACTGCCGTGGGGATTAAAATCTTCCCAACAGAGGTAAATTCACAATGATGAAAAGATCCTCGTCTTATGGCCCCCCCCCCCTTTTACTTAATTTGCTACTCAATTATCAGGCAAGTGGGTTTTAAAATAACTTCTGTGTGCCCAGCATCTCCCACAGTGTTGTGGGCATTTAGAAGATTTATAAGACCTATTTGCTCTCTTTGGGGACTTTATAGTTATTTAAAGAGAAAGAACTGGAACTTCCCTGGCGGTCCAGTGGTTAAGACTTTGCCTTCCAATGCAGGGGGTGAGGGTTCAATCCCTGGTCGGGGAGCTGAGATCCCACATGCCTCCGGCTAAAAAGCCAAAACATAAAACAGAAGCAATATTGTAACAAATTCAATAAAGAGTTTAAAAATCGTCCACATCGAAAAAATCTAAAAACGAAAAGAAAAGAAAAGAAAGAACTAACTCAGTTGAAGTCAACTGGAAACCAAACATGTCAAGCATTCACAAATCATAATTAAGTGCCTGCCCTCAGGAGGCTTATGCTCTAATAAGGAGGCAGGAAATAACTAAGAGAAATAAGTAAGGATATATAGCATGCTGGATAGTGTAAGTGCTTAGGAGAAAAATAAAGCAGTGACGAAAGATAGGAAGTGCTGAAGAGAAATTGAAATTTTAGAATAGTGACCAGAAAATTTCTTACTGAGAAGGTGACATTTGAGTAAAAACATCAAAGATGTAAGTACTGAAATTGCATCTTCCTGGCAGGTTAAGTACTTTAGTAGAAGGGCAGATCAGTGAGTAGTCAGAGGAAATTCATGCAGGGGGTGAGCCTCAATCTAAACCTTTGAAAGTCAAACAAGCTTTATCTAGTCAGAAGGAGGAATGAGAGGACAAAATTGATATCATTATCCTGAAATTCCGTGCACTGCAATAAATGATTTCTCTTATCTGTGTCTCGTATGTTACATACTTTAAAGAAAAACGATTCTATTGCCTAATTATACCCTTTGGGTAGCTACTTCAGGATCTAGAAATTTATCAGGGATGCCTGGGGGGGTGCCCATCATGGCAGGACTGGGAGGCAGTGCAGGTGAGGGGTGTCCCTTGCTCTAGCAGGTCCTCGCTGGGGAGGTGGCATGGGCAGAAGAGCACCGGCTTTGTCCTCAACCAGAGGGACATGGGTTCAAGTCTTGCTTGGCAACTTCCTATTCCAGACACAATACTTCCTTCTCTGAGCCTGTTTCCTCATCTCTACATTGGGAATACTAACTATTTTTCCAAAAAAAACCAGGGCTGTTATAATAGATACATATAAAGCACACGAGAAGGCATACCCGTTATTAACATTATCATGGAATCGCTGAACTATGTGAAATAAAGCAATGGGCTCCCTATGGTTGTTGTGGAATCTTGTCCCAAGTCTGACGGATGCCAACAGCAGTCAGAGGCATATTTCACTGCCGGGCTGTCAGCATGGGGCGAGTGACTAAGTGGGGGACAAAGAGAGGTTAAGTGATGCACAGTTGTCACTAGACGCAGAGGGTGTGGTTGGATCAGATTGAACACTCTGACCTGGGCCCTCAGGGCAGAGAGCACTTGGAGGGCCTTGACGCAGCTGCTGGGAAAGGGGAGTCAAGAAAAGGCAGGGAGAAGGTAGATGGGGCATCAGCCAAAGGGCTTGAGCTCCTGGAAGCCTTCCCACCAGCAGGTGCTGGTTCACCAGCATCGCAGATGCTGACTGCCTGTCAGTTCTTCCCCGGGAGGGTCCCTCAGGATGAGACCTGGTGAGAGCTGGCCTTGGCACTTCCGGCCTCGCCAGGCACTTTTTTTTTTTTTTTAACTAAATTTATTTATTTATTTATTATTTCTTTTTGGCTGCATTGGGTCTTCATTGCTGCGCGCGGGCTTTCTCTAGTTGCGGCGAGCGGGGGCTACTCTTCGTTGCCGTGCGTGGGCTTCTCATTGCAGTGGCTTCTCTTGTTGCGGAGCATGGGCTCTAGGCGCACGGGCTTCAGTAGTTGTGGCTTGCGGGCTCTACAGCACAGGCTCAGTAGTTGTGGCACACGGGCTTAGTTGCTCCGCGGCCTGTGGGATCTTCCCGGACCAGGGCTCGAACCCGTGTCTCCTGCATTTTGCCAGGCACTATTATTTCCTCTCTCTTACCGATCTTGACAGTTCACCTATGTGAGCATTCAAAAGTCATATGATAAAAACCTGATAAACCCAACTAGGACACTCTGCAAAGTTTCAGGTACTTAAAACTGGCCTGGAAGAGGCCTGAGAGAAATGATAGAGCGCGAGTCAAGAAGGGCAGAGGGACTTCCCTGGCGGTCCAGTGGTTAAGACTTGGTGCTTCCACTGCAGGGGACACGGGTTCGATCCCTTGTCAGGGAACTAAGATCCTGCATGCCATGCGGCATGGCCAAAAAAATAAAAAATAAAAAAATAATAAAAAATAATGAAGAAGGGCAGAAGGCCCTGGGAAGTTTGGTAGATAAAGCTCGGGGCTGAGAGAGCTGAGCGTTTCACAGCGAATGACAAGTCTATGGAGTGTGGTAGAGGCTACCTCCCTGGGTGGTAGGAAGACCTCCCAGACGGGGCTTCCTGAGTGTTTAAGCTGCTTTGCCAATGGGCATGCTCACCACTGAGCCCCGGTCTCCCTTTCAGCATAGGGGACAGGCATTTCTGCGGCTTTGTATGCTGTCCCGCCCATGCACCATCTAGATTCTGTATCATCATGGTGCCCCAGGCCTCTCTTGGCTTCCAACAGGTCTATCAGACAGGCATTCAACTGCTTGCTGATTCATTGATCAACAAGGCCATTACTAGGATTGCTTAACCCTTAATTTCTTTTTAACATTTGTTGGGCACTTATTGTGTGCCAGGCACTGTGCTTTGCCGCACCATCTTGTTTTATTCTCATAAAAACTTTATGAAGCATATACTCTTATTGTATTTGTTTTGCAGAGAAGGAAAATGAGCTTTAGAGAGGTGACACAATATGTGTAGGCCTGACAGGTAGTAGGGCCAAAATTTAAACTCAGCCTCAGACGCCAACGTCTGTGTGCTTGAACACAATGCTATACAGCCTTACCATCCACCATCACTTAAGT
The DNA here is from genome assembly GCF_965194805.1 of Balaenoptera borealis. Taxonomy (NCBI): domain Eukaryota; kingdom Metazoa; phylum Chordata; class Mammalia; order Artiodactyla; family Balaenopteridae; genus Balaenoptera; species Balaenoptera borealis. The sequence goes on from NC_138870.1 coordinate 11,286,654, forward strand.
TTCGACTTCTTTATGTCTGTAAAAGTGAGTTCCTAGAGACAGAAGATGAGTGATTTTTTTTTTTTTTGAGAGGGCAGGGAGATTAACGTATTCGTGGTACATTTTCAATCTTCCATTCACTTTTAAATATGTTTTGTTCAATAAAAATAATAGAGCACTGGGTGGGGGGGAGAGATAAATTTGGAGTTTGGGATTAACATATACACACTACTGTATATAAAATAGGTAAACAACAAAGCCCTACTGTATAGCACAGGGAACTAAACTCAATATTATGTAATAATCTGTAATGGAAAAGAATCTGAAAAAGAATAGATCCATATATGTATAACTGAATCACTTTGCTGTACACTTGAAACTAACACAACATTGTAAATTAACCATACTTCAATTTAAACATGCAAAGAAAAAAAAAAGACCACCAACTATACTTAGGCATGATTGATAATTAGTGAGGATTCAAACACAAAAGACCATCCTTGCCATCCAGGATCTTGGAAAAGAGGAGACAGACCAGTAAATGGATATTGTGTTTCCTTGCGATGAGTGTTAAGATAGGTGTGCTCCCTGGAGCTCCCATGAGGGGCACCCAATCCTCACTGGGGAAAGGGGTGTTTTCCTGGGAAAGCTGATGACCAAGTTGAGTCTTGAAGACCAGGTCAGACAAAAAGGGTATTTCATCCAGGTGGGACATTGAAGGCTTGGAGGTGAGCTAGAACCATGTGGCTGGGAGGTGAGGCTTGAGGTTCGAGGTATGGTCAGGCATGAAAGGCCTTGTGTCCTGCATGAGTAGTGGGTTTGTATCCTAACAGCAATGGGGCGCCATTGTATGCCTTTCTGTAAAGGAGAGACATGGTGGTTCTGGAAAGTCACTCACAGAAGAGCCGAGAAGAATCAGGACAACACACCTTTAGTAGGGAGACAGGATAGGGAGTGATTGCAGAGATCCAGGTGAGTGACCGGGATCAGGGATATGCAAGGCTTTGATTTGGGTAGAGGGCCTTAAACACTCAAGTCCTCTCCATCCCAAATCAGAAAACACATACTCTGCCTTCCTTCTAGTGTAATTAACAGCATCCTTAAATTCAAATTGGTATTTCTACCTTTCTTATATCAAATGCCCTTTGATCGTCACCAATAGAGCTTACAGACATTATTGAGAGCCTTGGTGGCAGGTACTGTTCAAAGTTTCCATGTAGGTCATGTCATTTCATCTTCCTCTCGACCTTCTGGGATGGCTTTGATTCTCTTCATTTTAGAAGCAAAGAAACTGAGGCTCAGAAAGATGAAGAACTTGCTCAGCGTCCTCCAGAGTGACAAAGCTGACTTCAAACTAAGCCCAGTGTTCTTGGTGAAGTCCCATTGTGGATTTTTGGTGTTTGTTTTGGGGGTTAATTCTTCCCTTTCCCACCCACACCCACACTTTATGACTGTTGGTTAATAATCCAGGTCCTTTAAGAAATTCATTTTTGTACCCTCCAATTATTGTCATTGAATAAGGGTACAGGTTGTGTCAGGCACTGGATGGAAGGATTTGTAATCTGCAAAATGTTTTCACCTATGTTACCCTCATTAGATCCTCATCCACTCTAGTGAGGTGGGAAAGGCATTATCTCCCTCTTACAGGTGAGAAAATCGAGGCTCAGAGAAGCAAAAGTCATACAACTAAGTGACATAGCTTGCTGTTAATGCTCTGAATGTATCTTGTTCCTTTTTATTGTCTTTTATGGACTGGATTTAGGTGGTGAGTGGCATCACGTGAAGATCTTTCGGTATATAGAACTCTGGGGAGAAAACTGTTTGACCCTCCGGCTGTTTCTTTGTTCATATCCAACCCAACTCATTCAGGAAACACTGAGTACCTAAAAGGTCCAGGCACTGGGTGCTTGAAGATGCCCATCTTGTCCTTAGGGAGTGAGTGGTACCCAGAGGAGATGGATACAGTTCAGCCAAAGGTGAGACGGCGTGGCACATGCCATCCTAGAGGTATGTGCAGAACCTCCTGGCTCATGGGCAGGGATTACTCACACTGCCTAGGGTGGGGTAGATGGATGGGGAAGGCTTCACTGAGAAATTGGCATTTGAACTGGCTATGGAGGTGAAACAGCATTTCTTCAGGGCGAGAAGGGCTAGACAGCAACAACGACACCATGGGTATCACTTGCTAAGCCCTTGCTATGCGCCAGGCCCTGGGTTAAGAGCTTTACAGGTATTATTTCTTTGCTCCTCCCAATGACTCCATGAAGTGTCAACTAATATTATCCTCCTTTGAGGAAGTGAAGACTTAGAGAGGGTTTGCACTTAAGCAGTCTGACGCTAGCACATTCTCTCGATCACTGCAACACAGGGGCAGGTACTCAAGTTGAAGAACAGAGCCTGAGCAAAGCGTCAGAGATGAGAACGTGCCCAGCACCCTCGGGGTGTGGGGCGGGTGCGAGGAGAGCCCAGGCTTGAAAGTTGGGCAGGACCAGTGTGTGATGGGCCTCACACGCATGATCTTATCTTGCCAGCAAAGTTAGATCGCAGTCACGTGATCTGATTTGATCCCACGTGTGTTCCACACAGATAACTCTGATGGCAGGACAGAGCAAGGGCCATAAACGTCCATGCCTTCAGGGGACCAGACCCCTAAAACCAAGGGATCGGGCCCAGTGGGGAGGCGGGGGATGTCCGCACTGAGGGTGGCAGGCTTCACACTTCCAGCTCTTGCCAGCTCATCTAGGCCTTTTGTTGCCAGTGCCTGTGATTTTTAAAGAAACTTTGGAAAACCAGCATTTTATTAGACGTTTCCTGGTTTTAAAAGGTAGGATGATTTTTAGAACATTTTCAGGGCCAAACAAATTATGTATGTGGGCTGTTAGTTTGCCATCTCTGGTGTGGAGAGTGGCTTGGAATAGAGATCGTGTAGAGACAAGGAAACCAGTATTGGGAGGCCATGGTGATAGTCTAGACAGAAGAAGAGGCCTGAGCAAAGGCTGTCGCCGTGGCTGTGAAGAGAAGGGGGCAGACCTGAAATACTTTAAAATGGGTTAAATACAACCTGGTGACTTTGGACATGGAAGCTGGAAGGAGGAGTCCAGGTTGACTGGGAGGATGATGGAGCCATTAATTCATTTAATTTGGGGACAATTATATGTTGAGAATCTACTAGACGCAAGATATCGTGTTGGGAGCTGAGATACAGCAACAAATAAGACACAGGACCACGGTGAGAGGAGCTGGGAATTTATCGAGGAGGCCTGCTGGAGGGTAGATGCCCAGGGATTTGGAGACACAGAGGAGCAACTCTCCCAGTCTTAGGAAGTGAGGTGTCAGGCCGGCTCTGCTGATAAGGGAGACCAGAGACGTGCATGTGTGAGAGAGAAGATCAGGAGACTGATTTGCAATGTGTGGAGCTGAACCTTAACTTCAGCCTAATCCGTGATCTGATCCCCTCGCCGTTGTTTTTAGCTCTGTGACAGTTAAAAGTCGAGACATACAACACATCCCTTCCTTGCATCATGTTTTCCCTTTGCCCTTTATTAAAATGGTCAGCACAAGTGGGTACACGGCTGAAAGTGTCACAGATGCTGGTGTGACCGCTGTTATCCGTGTCTTCCCTGGTTCCCTTCCCCCTAGCTGTTCGTCTTAGGCATTGCAATATTTGTAAAAGGAACCTGGGCTTGTTTTTTTTTTTAGCTTACTCATTGCTGTTGTGGCGAACGACCTGGTTTCCTTTAGGTATTATTATTGTTGTATGGTGGATTATTTAAGGGGGAAATTCTCTGTGCTGTTAATCACTCTACCGCCTTCCTGAGAGCATCCCGCATTCTTTTCCAAATACAGGCGAGGTTTCGCTTCATTCATTCAGCACGTAATTATTGGGCACCTACTGTGTTCCGGGAACTGTCCTAGGTGCTTGGGATGCACCCTCGATCAAAGAAGGACTCCTGTGCTCACGCAGACTCACTTCCCTGCAGCCTAAATGATTTAGCTCTTGTTGATTTCTGTGCTGCTCCCTGGGGATGTGCACAGACAGATGGGCTCCTCCCAGCCAGGAGAACGCTCCCTCCAGCCCACTCGCAAGTGGGGCTGTGCTCTCCATCATCTAAGAAAGACTCTCCATTCCCCAGCTATGCATTATCCACAGCATGGCAGCTCCTTACCCAGGCAATTGGAGTGCCGCTGTCCCCAAAAGAACCTTAAGTGCTTTGCCCAAGTTCTAAATATCACGGTTACTGCCTTTCCTCTGACCATAACTTTGTTTTATAATCCCATAGGAGGTAACTCCCGCACATACCCTGAAAACGATTATGCTCTTTTGAGAAGACAATTTAACTGTGTCTTTAAATCCTCCCATAAATCAATCCACCACACGTACCTTCTGTCATAAAGTCCTTATAATCTTTAATTCTTTGCCCCCCAGCAAAGAGTCCTTTCTGGGGGAAAGTCTCCAGATAGTCCAAAGAGTGCCTGGAACCCAAGCTTGAGCTGGTTCATTGATGCGAATTTGGTAAAGCAGGATACTCAAGCAAAGGTCCCTGGGGAGGCTGGTTCCCACCAGATCACGGGGCATGCAAGATAAGCCCGGGATCATCAAGATAAGCCTGGCAGGGGTCGTTTGCGCTGAGGGAGTTCCTCACTCAGAGAACATGGATACAGGGATCTCTTGGAGTCATGGCTGCTCTGTGAGTGTCTAGAAACCGCTGATTTGGACAGCATCCAACTGGAGTAGCTCAAAACCATCTGGAAATTCTCCACCCTTTTTGTATCATCCTGGATCTATAGCAGACCCTTTCTAGCTTCCACGAGCCACAAAAAGGTCAGCAACATAGACACAGCCCTAAGAGACCTAAATGCTGTTCCTTAATAGTTCTGTGGGCTTAGTCAAGCAATTAGGCCTCTCTGAACCTCAATTTTACCCTTCCAATCATGTGAAAAGAGAAAGATATTAAATGCAAGGAAGGTGTGTCTAGAAGGTGCTATGCAAATGTTAAGTTTTTGCTTTTGTTGTAACTATTTTTAGCAGGCCTCCTTCTGGAGTCCACACTATTCTGGACTTGAATCCTCAGAGTCGCACCAGGTCTTTCCCTCCTGCAGACCAAGGACAGCCCAACAGCCAGTGCCCAGCGAGCCACCCCCTGCCCTGCCCATCAGTCAGCCAGCACTGGGCTGAGGGGTCTCGGATCTTGCATTTTATTACTTCTGAGCTAAGGCTGGAAATTCCTTAGCAAGGGCTCCAGCAGCACAGACTGGTCTGTCTCCCTGCCCCCAGTTTGCTGAGGGCACCCCATGGCACCAGGAGACAAGGAGCTAGAAGCCGATCAGAGACAGATCACTGGCTCACCTCCTGCGGCCCCTCTGAGTGCTGTGTAGGCTCTAGCCTGTGCAACTGACAAGGATCACACCCTGAGATGTGGGACGGAGGCATAAAATGGGCGAAATGATGCCATGAGCCTGGAATTTTGGGAAATGGGTATCCTCCAGCTGAGAACATGAATGGGGTAGTCCATGGAGATTTGGCCAGGACCACAGAATCTTTTAAATCTCAAATTCCTGGCAACCACCCAGCACTATATCTTTAGGGTTGGGCAGTCTCATTTGGCTCCGTTTTCTTAGATGAAAGATCAGAAGGAGAGCAGTATGAACTGTCCATCTTTGTGTATGAGATAAAAAGGGAAGGTAGAGACCAGAGAGAGCTGGTTGGCATCCATTCGTACATGCTTTGCATGAGCTTTAGAGTTGGGAAAGTGGCCATAAAATGTTAAGGCTAGAAGGCACCCTCCCAATCATGAGGAATAGGATCCAGAGGGCTTAAGGGAGTTTTCTAAGATTGCACATCTTTGAGGGGTGAAATCAGTACTACATGCCAGTCCAGTGAATGGGGGACAGAATATTTAATAAGATGGCAAATATGTCATTCCATGTAGAGATATGCTATGTACAAAGAGTTTCACCACAGTACCGTTTATAGTGACAAAAAAATCAAAGCAACATAAATATCCATTTTGCATTAAGAGGGAATTTATAGGGAATCATTTAAATACTTTGATAGATGCACATGATGGGATACTTTGTAACCATTACAAAAAATGATGTGTTGCCTTGTAAATTAACTATACTTCAATTAAAAGAATAATGATGGGAAAATGATAAAAATGGATCTACATTTATTGACATGGGAAGCTGTGGGGCTTAGCTAGAGGGATTGTGTGACAACAGCAGGTGTCAATGCACCATGTACCTCATCCTGGGTAAAATTTTATATATGTACGTGTATACACAGCTATGAAGGAGTGTTTACATTAATTACCTCAGAGGTGAGGTTTCGGATGATTTTTAACTTTCTTATTTACATGTTCACGCACTGTTGGAATTTTGTTCAAAAATCATGTTTTTTATAATCAGAAAAGCAAACGGTAAATGACATCCTCCTTTCTGTCTGGATCCCATGTGCAGTTTCAGAGGACTACAAGATGCTGGGAGTGAATTTCCCCACGTCCGGCTGGTTTAGAGTTGCTTGCCCTTCAAAAATCAGCAAGTGCTTCCCAGCACACAATCCAGAAATAAGCACATTAGGGAAGACATGAAGCCTTGGATCTTCAAAGGGAAGTTGTTACTACAGGGGGGAGATTAAGATGTTCCCAGAACATTGAGATAAATCTCCATTTAAGAGTAAAAATTAGGAAGAATGGAATGGTTGGTTTGAGTCTCTGTGAATGTGGCCACCCTAAAAAGAGTCACCAATGGGTGGCAAAGGAGATGTAGTGTCCCCCAGCTGTAATTAAGGTGCTGGGGTGTAGTCACAGGCAAGCACGGCTAAAGTGAATTTATTTATTTATTTAACGGTGTGAAATTTTTAAAATAATTAATTAATTAATTAATTCTTGGCTGTGTTGGGTCTTTGTTGCTGCACGTGGGCTTTCTCTAGTTGCGACGAGCTGGGGCTACTCTTCGTTGCAGTGTCCAGGCTTCTTCTCATTGCGGTGGCGTCCCTTGTTGCAGAGCACGGGCTCTAGGCACGTGGGCTTCAGTAGTTGTGGCACGTGGGCTCAGTAGTTGTGGCTCGTGGGCTCTAGAGCACGGGCTCAGTAGTTATGGCGCACGGGCTTAGTTGCTCCGCGGCATGTGGGATCTTCCCGGACCAGGGCTGGAACGCCTGTCCCCTGCATTGGCAGGCGGATTCTCAACCACCGCACCACCAGGGAAGTCCAAAAGTGAATTTATAAGTAGAAAGATGAAACGGAATAAATTGCACTGGATAGGCCTGGAATTTGCCTGAAGCATAGCTGAAACCAAAGGAGGATGGTCAGTACAGGGTCTGGAAAAGGAGCTTTGTGTGCTCGTCAGCATTTACCCAGTCCTGCTAGGGAAGAACGGCTGTGAATCCTATGGCCACAAGCTCTGCCAGGTTCCAGAGCCTTGAGACACCGCCCTACGTACCACCCACAAAGAGTCAGGTGGATCCGGCATCCGTGTGTTCGGAGGGGCAAATCACCTGTGTGTATGTGTGCCTGTGTGAGAGTCGTGAGGATCTGAAAGAGGTCTGTTTAGTCCTGCAAGACTTAATGGTTAAAAATAGGCAACCAATTACCCTAAAACTTAACCAGAAAGAATTTCCAATGAGGCTGAATTTTTGAGTCACTCTACTTAGTGTTTGTTTGTTTTCACCAAGAAACAATGTGTCTCTGAAAGTGTTATAACTTGCTCTCAAAGCTCACTTCGAGAGGGTCCCTATGGCTTGTGGGCTCTGCTGACCGCACGGCCCCAGTGGGAGACACATTCTAAGACCCCCCAGCTGGCTGTCCAGCTTTGTGCGCCCTTCCCTGACAATTTTCCTCAGGCAAATTGAAAGATATGTCTTAAATACTTTTCTCACAGCTGCGGGGGCTTAGTGAGCAGGGTGCACTGAGCAGCCCCTGAGTTCAAGGCGAAAGTCTTGAAGGAGGACGTGAGATTCCCGTACTTGGGGAACACAGGCTATGTAGCTAGCGTCCATCCACTGGGCTTGCTGCCTTCTAGGCAAAGGGAGGGATAGTCAGTCTTTAATTCCTTATAAATATTTAGCCCTTTACCTGAAATGGACCATTAAGCAGTAGGAATAATGTATTCATGAGAGGCCAAGTGGAGAAGGTGACATACCTTTAATATCTACCTTCCAGAACAGACTACAGCTGGCATTAGTTGGAAAAAGGCAGTATCTTTTCACTTTTTAATTTTGGTCACAACTGCTTATTTGTTTCTTTGTTATTCTTCTCTGGTTATGAACCTGTAACCAAGCGGACGTGGATCAGGAAGTCTGTTCTTCTAGCCATTCTGACCGTCCGTACACATCCAGCTGCCTGAAGAATTGATCACAGCGATTAGTAGCAGTCTGGTAACTGTCCAAGGTGGCAGGGTTGGCTCACTTCTCCCTCCAAGTTCAGATGTCATTGTCAATGCAGCCCTCCCTCTTCTGTAACTACATGCATCGTACTGCTTTGCTAGTGAGACTTTCCACTCAGCTGGGAAATAGCCAACAGCTCGTATTCTTGGAAGCTCTTGGAGTTTCATCAGTTTTATCTTTCAAAAGCAGTTTCAGGACAAGCTCGCTCAGAGACAAGACAGAGGAAGATGCAGGGGGGACTTAGAGACTTCTCATTTTATGAAATTATATGAAAATATCTCACTGAGAGGAATTTAGGAAAGTAAACAATAAAAGCAGGAAGGAAACAGCTTGTGGGAGAAATAGACAGGAGCACAGCAGAAAGAAGGAAAGAGGGAGGAATATGACATTTTTGGTAAATCCTCAAATTTCAAACTTTCATCCATTTGACTTTGGAAGATACTATGTAACTTTCATTTCAATCTATTTACCTTTCAAGCAGTGTTTTATAAAATTAACATTGACATCCCTTGCACATGTAATAGCTTTCGGGAACATGCTTGACATTCTTTTTAGCTAACTGAGCAAAATCAAGTTCAGGCTATTATTAGTTTTCTTTTCTGGGGGCAAGAGGGGGCCAGACCTACCTTAGACGATCTCTCCTTGTATCTTGTCCTGAAGAGCCCTGGATTTACACATCCATCTAAAGTGTTTACGCCAGTTCAGACTCAAAAATCTGCCCCAAATGGCATTGTGCCACAAGTGAATGCCTATTGCTTCAGAAGGAGGGGGCTTATTCCTGTGTGTGAATGCAATGCTGTGGCACTGGGCAAGAGGGGACATTCCTTTCTAGGGCTTTAATGAGGTCAAATGAAACTTTGCCCAGTTATTTACCCATGTTGAAAATGAATGTGTCTAATCCAAGTAGGGGAAATGGGAGCAGAGAGGAGAAAGGTAGATTACCCCAAATGGTTTGAAAAGACTGTGTGTGCCAGAGAGAGTGACATTCTCCAGTCCCACGTGGTTTTAGATCCCTGAACCCTTTATCATCTGCAGTCTCGAAACTGTCCGGCTCACGGCCAGGAAAAGAATCAGGCTTAATATTTTAATCACATCCAGAGGCAGAGTAAGCTGGAGCTTCAGCTAGAACAGATCCAATTTCCTGCCCAGACCTGATAACTTTATAAAGAGAGGCTCAGTGGCATTTCAAGGGTTAATTGCGAGCCTTTAGAAATCCTGGACTGGCATTTATCTTTTAAAAATACAGTAAGTCCTGCATCCATGGAATCAACCAGCCGCAGATCGAAAATATTCAGAAAAATTAAAAATTCCAGAAAGTTCCAAAAAGCAAAACTTGAATTTGCTGTGCACTGGCAACTATTTATGTAGCATTTATTTGTATTTACAATTGTTGACTTAGCATTTACGTTGCAGTAGGTATTATAAGTAATCTAGAGATGATTTAAAGTAGATGGAAAGATGTGCATATACATGCAAATACTATGCCATTTTTTATAAAGGACTTGAGCATCTATGGATTTTGGTATCCTTGGGGTCCTGGAACCACTCCCCCTAGTGGATACCAAGGGACGATTGTATTTACACAACCGCTGTGTGTGTGTGTGTGTGTGTGTGTGTGTGTGTGTGTGTGTGTGTTAAGAGATCAAAGCATTTGACATTTTCTCTCCAAACCCTAAACATCTCCAGAAGTTTAAAGGAATGTGAGATTCACTAGGCCCACCTGGAAGGCTATGGCATGGCCTCACTTTAAGTCTGAATTGCAGGAGGGCAGATTACTCACTGACCCCCTTGCCAGGCGGTGGGAGAGGAAAACTAGAACCATTTTCTGAGTTCTGTCTTCAGAACCCCTTTCTCAATCCACTGCCTCTCCCTTTCAGACCCTGTGTGGGAATCCAAGAATCCAGAAGGACCAAATGACTCCCCTGCTCAAGTACCATAAGGGAAGTTTCTGCTTTTTTCCTCTGCTCATCTTGAGAGGGAAGCAGGAGGGAGATTGCGTCCCCTCAAGGGGAAGCCCCAGGTTTCCCTTTAAAAAAACTAACCAGACCACATTCTCCTCGGCATCCCTGGACTGTACCCCTGGACCCGCCCCCCTGCACGTGCTGCTGGGGAAAGGGAGAGTTTGAAACTCGAAGAAGGCCTTGGAGGTGAAAGGCAAGCCAACAAAGGATGGGGGAAGGCCTGGGGGTGGGATGGGCCGGCAGACTGCATGCAGCTCAGGTAGGCTGTGCCTTCATTCTGCCCTTACAGCCGTGAGGGTCCCCAGGTCTGTCCACCAGACACCCCGACTCTCGAGGCTTAGGCTGCTCAGAGATCACGGGACTCTTAACCCACTGCTGGGAGGGGCTTTTCTCAAACAGACATTTTTATTATCAGATGAGTGATGGAGTATGCGTGTGTGTGTGTGTGTGTGTGCGTGTGTGTGTGTGTATGTGTGCTGTTTCCCCATTATTCACTTCAGATAATATTCCCTCCTATCCATTAAAAAATGTTTTTTCCTAAAAATCAAAGTAATGTAGGTTCATGGCAGAAGATTTGGAAAATATAGAAATGTGACCCAGAAGAAACAAAAATTCACCTGTAATTGTACCACCTAGTTTTATAAACGTTTTGTTGAATAGTCATCCGTCCCTTCTCTATTCTTTTATGGGATATAAATTCCAGCAGGACAGGCATCTTGCTCACATCCGTGACCCCGCGCTCTGAACAGTGCCTAGTGCACGGCTATGGGCAAATGCGTTGGTTGGCTGGATCAATAAATAACTCTAGGAGAATAATTTGAATTGAAATAAGTTGTCATGATACAGCAGTGAACAGCAGAAATAGAGTTGCTTGGGTGTGGCCGACTTGGAACGCAGCTGCTCCTGCTAATTTGCTGTTCTCCTTGGATCAGTTACTTCACCTCTCTGGGCCTGGGTTCCTTCTTCGGTAAAATCCTCATTCTAGTTAATATTTATCAAGTGCTTACTATGCACCAAGTGTTGTTACAAGCTCCCTACGTGTATTTCTCACCATAAGAGGTACTGTCTGCCCCACTTGTGCCCGAGGAAATGGAGGCATGCAGTCACATAGCTAAGTGGTGAGCAGTTGGGCTCTGGACTCCAGCGGACGCCTGGCCTTGGGATGACATGACTTCTGGGGCCACTCCCGACTCCACTGCTGAGTGAGAGAGGAGTGAGGCAGGGAGGTGGTTGGGATGATTATGCCCGAGGAGCTCAACTGTGGAGCAAGGTCCAGGTGATTATTACCTGGAGGTCAGAGAGCAAAGTTCTTAACTAGACGACTTCCTCCCGACTGTAAGTGTCTGGCTGGGCGTTCACAGAGCATAATTAAAGGGCCAGCCAGCCAGCTCTCCACGACTGAGAGGCAGGGTTCCGAGGGCTCCTGGTGTGTTCCGTTCTTCATCCCCAACCACCCTCAGGATGGTGCCCAGGGTCAGGCAGGGAAGTGAATCAGAAGTAAATCTGATCATTCCCCACCGTGAGCAGCCTCGGATGCATTTGGTGGGGGAGGAAGAATGGGAGTCTCGTGGGATGATTAGCTAGGATGTCAGTGGGCAGGGCAATGTCCCCCACCCTGTGCCTCCCCCCCAGATGAAAGTGTGGGCAGATAACCTGTGTTTTGCTTGTATCCATGGTAACCAAGTCTCCTTTTTGATGAGGAGGAATGGGCTTTGGTAAACAGATCTATTTGTGTGACTCCTGTTACTCATTTGAAGCAATGTCACTCCTTTTTCCACTGTGGTCTGTGTGTCTGAGTCACAGGGAGCCTAAACTGGCTTCTCTGAATTGATGGCTCCCTCCCAACCTCTCTTGACGGACTGCCAGCTTAGCAGGGCGTAGCTTACCAACACTTTTTTTTTTTTAAGCCAGACTGATTCATAGAGACTCCTTTAAAGCACAGTGAAAAGAAACCGCCCATCACACACCCCAGCACACCAGCGCAGGAAACTTATAACCTCGGGAGGCCAGCCCTCCCCTCACTGCGGTCACAGACCTCCAGAAGAGCGGACGCCTGCCACCAGCTCCTGTCACTCAGGGCACCTCCGTCTCTGGACTCTCAGGTAGGACAGCTCCCGACACTGTGGGGAAGCCCAGCGAACTTTCCTTCCTTCCCACTGCTCTCCTCCTTCCGACCTCACCGAAACTTTGCTTTTTCTTTTTTCCTTTGCTATTTTTCCATGACTCTTTGAAGTGAGCCCTTCAAATTTTTGGCTAAAAGTGGGCACCGAGATAACTTTTTCCTTAAGGTTCGGTAAAATCTAGTTTGACGGGGGCCCCGGGGGGTCGGGGCCATCGGGGGGGCTGGGCTGTTATTAGGTCTTGCAGGAACTGGGTCCTTGTTCTGAAAGCGTGATGGGAGCAGGGACCTTGGGTATTCCGAAGATTCGTACTAGCTTCCTAGGATACCACTAGCGTATCCTTTATGGGTTTTCTTTATGGGGGGAACCACGACGTACCTTTGAAATGACAGAGTGTGCTTGCCCGATGTTGTCAATTCCTCTGTTTTGATTCAAAGTGCTTCAGGACTTGAATTGTTTCTCTGTTTGCTGGTCTTTTGGGGTGATGGTGGATAGAGATCTGCATTTCAGTTTATTTTCGTGGTTACTTTTACTGCTATCCTTTGGCTTATTCATTCACTTTTATTTAAGTGTAAATATTTTTTCTTTCCATGGGATAGGAGGAGGGGGTTGGTTTGTTTAAAGAAAACCGTTAGAGGGAGAGAGAGAGAGAGAGAAAGAGGAAACTCTTTCTTTCAAATGGAGTTTGAAATAAAACGCAGGACGGGTGCCTTTGGTGAAGTTGGGAGCCTGATGTGGATTCCAGAACTCTCTCTCTGGCCAGATATGGAGGATGGGGAGAAGCAGGAGGGAAACTGGGTTTGGAGGGGAGAGCAGGGGAGCTTCATCTGTCCCTGTAAAAAAATCGCTTTGTGCTTTCACTTCAGAAACAACCAAATTTTAGTGCTGAGTGAAAATATGGCATATCAGAAATGTTAAAATAATTTTTTATTTTAGGTGGATGTGGGATTTTTTTTCTGCAGGGAAGGCAGTGATTGTTTTGGAACATTTATCTTCTCACTCTTTCCAAAACATGGCTGTACAAATGCAAACAAACGCTCGTGCTAATAATGAAAGGGATCTGGAAAAGGAAGACGAGTGATTTCTATTTGCTTTTTTTTTTTTTTTATGATTAGCATTTTGGTGGAGGCGTGGCCCATTTCAACATAGATACTGGTGTATTTTTTCCCCCAGGTAAACAAGATGAGGAGAATGACAGGATTCAGCTTGTCTGATGAAATTAGGCTTTTTCTTTAGAAATGTAGTTCATACGAAGAGAAGATTCAAAAGTAATCAGCTTGCGTACCTGGTACAGGCAAGGCGCCTGGTAAAATTGCCCTCAAGGGGATGATTAAGTTAGTGCAAGGGCAACTTTTCAAGATGCAGGGAACTCCCGCCTTTGCTTGAAATGTTGATTATTTCCAGTTTACATGGACGTGGATTAGGGAAGCCATTATTAAATTGATGGTAGTGGTATCCTAGGAAGCTAGTACAAATCTTTTAGTCTGTGCAGGTTAAAACTAATAAGCTAGATTTAACTGGTCAGCAAATAGACAACACTGACAATTCTGGGGGCGTAAACCATCATGAATTTCATTATTTGTGCGGCATCTCACTTTACGCTGGAGTTTTATAAATGAGCAAGTGTGCTGCGTGTTATCGCCTGGAGTTTGAGGGCAATTTAAAGAATGCGGTTCTGATTCCCACCTTCCCCTCTTCCTCCAGGAAGTAGTGAGAGAGTTCCGTGGCTGAGGGAGTTTTTGTGCATTTCAGCTGTGAATCTTTGACAAGACTGAACCGGGAGGGCTGTTTTCCCTCCTGCCCTCAGAGGTGGATCAAATTCTACCCCAGACTCTGAGGGCTGGGGTGGGCGTGGAGCGCTGTCTGGAGGGCCGTAGGATGTCCGGTCTGGCGTCCTGGTCCAAGGACCCCCTGGATTTTACATTGTTTGAGGGTAGGACACTGTCCTGGGAGTTGGCAGAAGGCCATCGAGGACCAACCCAGGGCAGATCACATCCCAGAGCAGATGCTGGCCCCCTCCCAGGAGTACAGGGCAGTCTCTAGGAGAGAGGAAAGACGTCCCCTCCACAGACCACAGAAAAGACTGTGGCTTTCTCCACTCTTCCTGCTTCCCTCCTAGGCCAGACTTGGCCCATCCAATTCCCAGGGACATCTGGGGGACCTAGGGAAGGAGCTCCATAGAGCCCACCTGGGGCATGCAGACCCTCTTGGCTTGGATTCGGTGGCTCTGGGGGTTTCAGCTGGTACCAGACCCCCTGGGACCAGCGGAGAGAAAGCAGTCAGAGACCTAGAAGGCTTAGAGGTGAAGCAAAAAATGGCTTTTCTGTAGACTCCTCAGAGCCTGACAGGGCATAGACCCGAAAAATGGCCTCAGAAAAGGGCACGAGGCAAATATAGTTACAGTTCATCCTTGATTTTGTGCCCTGAGTTTGGCAGGGATCTTGGAGGTCAACCCATTCATTCTCTGCCATTTGCAGAAATCTTATTTTCACACCACCTTGGACGGATGGGAATTTTACATTTCCCTAAAATTGCCAGAGAAGAGGCTTGGTACCTCAGAAGGTACTGTCATGCTCACCCACCTCTGCTAGATAGCTCTAATTACTAGAATTTCTTAGATCCAGCAAACTTGGCTTCCCTATAACTTGTATACTTTGTTCCTAGTTCTCCGGTGCTGAAAATACCTATTCTATTTTCATAGTTGTTGACCCATCCGATGCTCCTTATCCTCTAAACACTTGACCCTTATTTAATATTTAATGGATACAACTTGATGCAGCTGTATTATTATTATTACTACCTAAGGTTCAGAAAGAGCAGGGAGCGTTTTCGAAGCTTTGAAACTGTGAGCATAGTCATGCATACGCAAGTGATCTGATTCTGAGGGCCTTCATTTTCTAAACACACGCATATGGTTCCCTCTTGAACCGACCACCTGTATACACGTAGCTGCCTAGCACAAAAGCTCAGAGCCATTTGGGACTCTCAGATATACATACTCAGAGGGACACACCCAATTACTACCACGAGGTCATGGTTAAATTAATCCAATGCCAGAAACACAGGCTTCTTTGGCCTTCTGGGGCTGGTCCCTTAACTTGGTCCATAGTTCACGCAGCCCATGCCTTTCCACTGTTAACCTCCTGTCACAGTAAATACAGGAACAGGCTGCCAATCAACATCGCCTCGATCTAATTGCTGGTGGGCAGTCTGGATGTCAATCCCCTGAAAAGAGCTCATAACCCTTAACTAACATGGAACTGGAATTTTCTGACCGTAAATGTCCCTTTTCCAATACTTTTTCCAGTTCTGCCCAGATGACCCTGGATTTCTATTCAGTAATCAAGGGAGCCCAAATACGCTTCCAGTTAGGAGTTTGCTTGAATTCCCAAAACCCCACTCCCCAAACATGCATGTCTCAAGACCACTCTTTGTAACACTTCAGTTACAAGTCATTTCTCTCAATTTAATTGGGAGATCCGCTGATACTGAAGCACGAAGATAAAAGTAGAAGCCCTTGTGGGGATTGCTGTGTCTCTCTCTCTCCCTTTTTAACAAAATATTTGGGTCAACCTTTCCTTCCCTGCTGTGGAAATGGCATTTCTCTGGAGCTAAAATGGACTCCTCTATTCTTGGGGCCATTGGCCTTACGCGGATCTGGCAGTTTTCATACTTCCCGAGCCTGTTTCATGAATTCTCTTTTCCAGTGGGGTAATTAAAATTGAGAACCCGCTGGGCTTGGGTTGAAATCGGTGGCGTGAATCCTGGGGTAGGTGCAGGATGGCTGAATAGGAAGCCCGAGGGGCCGTCGTCTTGTCCCGACTCTGCCGTGTGACGTGGGCAGGACACTTGTCTTCTCGATGGAGGGACCTGAGCTTGGTGGTCTCCACGACCCCTTGTGGCTCTGAGACCCTATTGTTCTAAGATCCTACCATTCCTGTTGTGAGAAATCCCTTGGCTCACGCTAACAGCAAGCTTAATCCGTAAACGTTGGTAGGAAAGCGAAATGAAACAACGTGTTGCATGGGAACAGGCGTCTCACGGAGGACGGAGGACCCAGGCGGGCTCCTCGGCTTCACACGCTCAGAGATCCCTTAGGGACCGGGTCCGCGGGCTTCACCGTCGGGTAGCAGTGAGCATTCACCCAGCTCTCGGAAGAAAAGTAAGAGGTTTGATTTATGAAACCCGAGGAGCACCCGCTCAGATAAGCAGGGCCAGGCTAGCGAAGCCTCGTGGGGGTATTGACAACAGCAAGGGATCCGCCAGGAAACCAGGCCAGGCTCGGGGGGAGATGCGAGGAGCTGGTCTTGGGAAAGGAGCCCCACCCCCTTGTCAAGGAGGGTGCGGCCGCAAAGGTGTGGATGAGAGCTGATGGGGAGCCGACCTTGAGGAGGAAAGGGGAGGTGCCAGGAGGAAGGGGGCGGGGAGCAAGGGGACTGCGCGGGTTTCCTTAGGCCTGTGTGTCGGGGGAGGAGGGGGGCAGATGGAAAGGCCTAGAAGAGGGAGAAAGTGGAGAGAGGAAGCCAGGGAGAAGGAGGAAGAACAAGGCAGAAGTGTGAAGATCTCTTGACTCCCTCCCTCGATGCCTCGGGACCGTCCTTAGGGCCAAGTATTCCTTCTTTGTCTCCCCCGCACCCCCCAATACCCTCCGCCCCGCCCGTGAAGAATCTTCTGTTGCTCATGGATGCAACATCTGAGTTTCCATCGAATATCTGTGCCAACAGGGCGGTGATCTTCCCCGGGGACGTTTCTTCCCTTTTCAGAAGGGTCATATCAGGGCTGACAGCAGAATGAAGTCCTGGGTACTTTGATGTCTTCTTTGAAATAATCAAAGACCCTGCCTAGGAGGCTAGGTGCGGGGAGCTGGGGAGAGGTTTCCGCTCCTGAAACCAGGAGTCGGACCAGCCAGGTGGGTCCACACTTATTTCAGAGAAAGGGTTGTGAAGCTGAGACCTCGTGCTTCCCTCGGCCCGCCATGCTTCGCTGGGGAGGCGGGCTTGTGCTGTAGGTGGGAGCCAGGATGGAAGGTTTGAAGCTCGTCTGGGGTTGGCAGTGGCAGCGGGGGAAGGAGGCGGGGGAGTCGGGTTCGGCGGGGCAGGCTCAGCTGGTGGACCCTCTCAGCAACCTAATGGAAAGAAGCAGCGTCCTTCCAAAGGCCCTTTGTTTCTTCCAATGGCGCTCTTTTGAGGGGTTGTGCTGACCCTCTGATTAACTAGGAGGCGGTGGGAGGAACAGAGTGAAGGGGAGATCCGGTAGAAGTTCTAGAACTTCTGCCCCAACGTAGGAGAGAAAAGCTCGTGCTGCAGTGGAGGAGGCCTGACCTGGAAGATGCCGGGGGTGGGGGGTGGGGGGGTGGGGGGCTTCATCCTGCTGCTGCTTTCACTCTGGAGACCTGCTTTTCCTTTTCTGTCGAGGAACTGGACTGAATAACCTCAGCCCTACTAAGCCACTAGACAACCAGTTGCCCTTAGAAAGAGCAACAAAGCCCGCAGCCCACCCCAGGCACTGGGGCGGCCCCGGCTGCACCTGCATCCGTCTGGCCCTGCCACCTCCTGGGCTGCGGCCCTGCTGGTGCAAGCCTGTTACCGCCACCTACTGTCGGATCCCTCCAAGGGACCCTGGGGCCGGGCCACACCTTGATTTTCTTCCCAAACCTTAGTTATTATCTTGGCAACCTCTCCCTTGGAGACATTCTGGCCGCCAGAACACTCCTCTTTTGTTAGTATCAGAAGACAACGAAACTTCCTTCCTCGCCCAGGGGACATTGCCCAATGGCCTGACCAGCTGCGGGCCAGGACCGGGACCAGGGGCGCGGGCTGGGCCCGGCCTCGCTGTCCGGGTCTGGCCTGAGACTTGGCAGATGTCCCCCAGATCTAGCCACTCCCCAACACAAAAGAGGACCAGGGGAAACCAGAGAGAGAGGTTATTCTCTTTGGGAACGTTTGGAAAAACAAGCTTCATGTTGCTTGTTTGCTTTTAGCAGAGTTGCTGGCCCTCAGTTTCTGCCCGAGAAGCTTCAAGCCCATTGCGCTGGGCCGAGCTTCTCATTTTCCATAAAGGAACACAAAGAATAACCAACAACTGTACAACCTTTGCTCTGTGTCAGGCAGGAGCCCTTCAGTCCTCACACTAAGGCTACGAGGTCTGCAGATCACAGTTAAAACGGGCTGGAGTTTCAACGTGCCTGAAATAGCTTACAATTTTATATGTCAACTATACCCCATTAACACTGAATTTTTTTTTTTTTTTTTAAGTGGTGCAGTCAGGAGTTGAACCTGGAATTTGTGCTCTTTTTGCTGCTCAATACTGTGTCTCTCTAGGAGCTACTGTCCAGAGAGGGTATGTTATTTTCCCAAAGTTAGCAGTTAGTCAGAGGCAGAATTTTTATGAGAATCTGGTTTTCAAATAGGTGCTCTTTTTTCTTTCTTTCTCGTTTTGTTCCCCTTCAATAACATCTTCCTACCCCCACCCCCAGTTCCTCATCCCTAACTATGGCTAGTCTACAGCAGTGCCGGAAAAACACCACCTTTTCTATAATAACCCTCGTTCATGAGAGCCCACATTTGGGAGGTGCGGTCCCCTTACCCCCAGGACCATGAAAGAATAGTTGTTTTCTTTGGAACATGTAGATTCCTGTTACCTTTGCTACTAGATTGGTGATGTTTCTCCTGGTCATAAAAACTGCCCTGTGCGCTTGAAAACATCAGACCCTGGAACGATGTGTATATAGTGAGGTACAGCTTGAAATTCTTTCCTTCCACACCAAACATCAGACATCCAGAAGCAGGAGGAAATAGCCCTTCAGGATTCTTTTTCTCCACATGTTTCCCACGGAGAAATTAATGCCCCCCTCTCCCACCCCTACATTAAAACAATATTTAGAATGGAAAAGTACACTTGACAAAAAACAACAAGAACAATGGTCAGAAAAGCTCATCCAAGGTCTCATCCACTCAGCCCTGCCTTTAATCCCAGCCTTTTCCTCCTCCGGATACATCCTCTACGGCTGCTCCCCAAAGAGAGTATTTCCTTTTCTGCTGCACATTCATTTTGCCAACCCAAATGATCCTCAGTGGGAAAGAAACATATCAAAATAAACCAACAAAAGCAAAATGATCCTGATGTGTAGAGGACAGAAAGGCATTCGTGCTACCACCCTGCACAGTGTCCCCAGGAGAAGCACAGCCACAGTTTTGGGTATGCCACGAAGGAAGATGGGCAGATGTGGGCTGACTCATGGAGCTCGTACGACCAGGAGTGGCTTTGCCTTTCATCTTGCGCCTTGGAGAAAGCACTGTGTCTTGGTCTGAGAAAGCATTCTTCAAAGTCTGCAGGTACCCAGAAAGAGATGGGGATTTCACTGAAAGCATCAATCAATGAAGAGACAGAGCGTGTCCAGCAGTCGGGTCATCTCAGGACAGTGTTATGACTTTTAGTGAGATTTGGGAATCTCAGGTGATGTCCTCTGGCTAATTCTCTGATAACCTGGAAGTTCTGCTGGAAAAGTGACCACTTTAGAAAAATGCTAACAAGGAAGCATTAGACAAAGGGCAGAAGTAAGATCAAGATAGTCATTGTCAAGAGCAGCCTCTGACGTGTTGTCAGGACCTTTCTAATGGAAGGGGGTCTTGGTAAGTAGTGAGCTCCCTGTGACTGGAGGAGTTTAAGTATGATTTAGGTGGTTCCTTGGTGTAGATTTATAGATGAGTTTCATGTATTGGGGAGGAATTTTAAAGCCCCCTTTCAGTCAGAGATTCTGTAATTTAAAGAGGTAGATAGGGAAGTTAAATACACAAAATAGTATTTAGAAGTTTAAGATTTTTTCTTTGCATTTACTTGTTTCTTCTTGAATAAAAGGGAACAAACACACATATAACCTTGAATATTCAAATGTCAAAGATCCTCAGAGAACTTCCCTGGTGGCGCAGTGGTTAAGAATCCACCTGCCAATGCAGGGGACACGGGTTCGAGCCCTGGTCTGGGAAGATCCCACATGCCGCGGAGCAATGAAGCCTGTGCGCCACAACTACTGAGCCTACGCTCTAGAGCTCGCGAGCCACAATTACTGAGCCCATGTGCCACAACTACTGAAGCCCGCGCGCCTAGAGCCTGTGCTCCGCAACAAGAGAAGCCACCTCAATGAGAAGCCCACGCACCTCAACAAAGAGTAGCCCCCGCTCGCCGCAACTAGAGAAAACCTGCAAGCAGCAACGAAGACCCAACGCAGCCAAAAAATAAATAAGAATTAAAAAAAAAAAAAAAGATACTCAGGAAATATTCACAGAGTTTGCCTGTAGTAAGATGTTCAAAACATAGTTACAGAAATATATAAATAATTTCTAAAACTAATACAGAACCTAAAGTTCACCTATATAAAAAAGGGGGAAACATTTTCTCTGTAGAATTCTGTTGTTTTTTATGAAGACTTCAGTTACTTTGACATTGATTGTTTTTCCACAGAAAAGAAAATATTGCCTTCCTTGATTCATTTATTTGCTCGCTGAACAGATACTTGGTACCTATCATAGACAAGCTTCTCCTTTCAGGAACTTAGAATCTTAGGGGTGGGGGAGCGAAACATTTCCACAAATAATTCTGTTACCAGGCGGGTTGCCACCAGTGATTTTAATAACAGGAGGAAAATGACTACTTCTGTTCGGGTTTAAAATTCCTTGGATTCCCAGTGCCAGCGTGAAGTGTTTGGATCCTCTTTCCCGATTGGTGGTGGGGTGGTGGTGTGTTTGGAAGATTTGAGAAGAGGAGTGACTTGGTCGGATAATCCAGTGGCACAGAGCATATATTTAAGAGGGAGGAGTTCAGAGAGAGGATCGCGGGAGAGGCTGATGGTCCTGAGCCGGACAGTGACAGTGGGAGTGGAAAGTAAGGATGCACGGGAGATAAATACTGGAGGAAGAATGCATGACCTGACTGTGTTATTTTCAGCAATGAAACTGGGATGATGAGGACATGGGAGGGGGAAGGGGAAGCTGGGACGAAGTGAGAGAGTGGCATGGACATATATACACTACCAAATGTAAAATAGATAGCTAGTGGGAAGCAGCCGCATAGCACAGGGAGATCAGCTCGGTGCTCTGTGACCACCTAACGGGGTGAGATAGGGAGGGTGGGAAGGAGACGCAAGAGGGAGGAGATATGGGGATATACGTATATGTATAGCTGATTCACTTTGTATAAAGCAGAAACTAACACACCCTTGTAAAGCAATTATACTCCAATAAAGATGTTTAAAAAAAAAAAAACTGGGATGAGAGGAAGGAGTGATGGGGAGGGACTTTGGCATCTGGTCATTATTGCTCCTGTCTCCCCAGAAAAGCCTGGGCTGTCTTCAGCTGCCAGGGAAATGACTAAACTGTCTTCTGGCTAGCCAGCCAGATCCACAGGCTTCTCAGAAAGCTATCTTGTGCCATCTGGTAGAGGATGCCTCCACTTTGCCTTTGTCTGTGAGACTGTCACACACTCCAAGTGAATCACAGACATTTGAGCTCTGTGGGGCCCCCCCATTGCTCACACAACCCCCAGATCCCTGTTTCTGATTATGTGACACCCCCAGTCTCTGGCGAGATCTTCAGTGACTCAAGCCGACGATTTCCATCGCTTCCTTTGCTGGAGAAGTAGGTTTTGGGGGCTCTATTCTGTTGTATTGTTCCCAATTATTGTTCCTTGGACCACCCTCAAGCATTGCTTCCCCTAGACTCTGGTGGCCGCTCAATAAACACACAGGACTCCAGGGCAGAAAGAAAGTTATCTGACCCCTAGCTTAGCAATCACGGAGCCAAATTACCAACACCTCAATTGTCTGTTTAGAAGTCAATGATTCTCAAAGTCTCTGCAGTATGAGTTACCCATCAGAAAAGGAAAGGTGTCCACAGAGACCTGATTAATTTCTCCTGGTCAGAACGCCCTAAAAGTGTTAGGCTACCTGAAAAAGGCAAAGAGGAAGGCAGTCTCAGGGATATGTTCCTTTGATTCTTTCATTTTTTTGGGGTGGTGGGTATAAGAGGGAGGCAAGAAACCAATAAAGATTTAAGTGGAAGGAGCCAACTAGAGAAGGCAGTTATCTTTCTCCCCAACATTAGCTAGTCATTTACAGTTCCAATCACCAGCAACCGTAATCTTCAGGTTCATTTTCACTAACTGTCCTATTAGCAAAGAACTTCATCCAGATCTAGAATGGTCAGTGGTTGTGAGGCTTGTAACGGGGACAGGAGTGTAAAGAGACCACTGCCCTAGTGTGGTCTGGGTGATGCGGGAAGAACAGGGGAAGCATGGTCAGAAACAAAGATGGCGGAGGTGGAAAAGGAACCGGCGGGCCTGTCCATTAGGGCAGAAAGAAGAACAGGAAAGGGATAAAGAGAGCCTGTGTGTGGCTCTAAGTCGCTAACCTCCGTTTCTCTTAACGATCACTTCTCTCTAGAGTCAGCATTCATGCCTCTTCTACTTTTCTCAGTTTCCCACCCAACCCCACGGAGCCCTGACCACCCCTGTCCCCGAGCTTGTTGGGTAAATGAGGATAAAGGGGGCGATCCTACTCTGCTTCCAGTGGTGGGTAGAGAAATGTGTTCCTGGCACCCCACGTGGAACAGTCAGTGGACATCCTATCCCTTGAGAATGCAGTGGATTCACTAGCTCTGGTGGCCTGGGTGCAACTCCAAGGACCACAGATCATGTTGTTAGGAAAGTCCCAGCAACCACGTGACAAACTTTGGGGTGTTCCCGAGCACCGATGCTCTGTTGGGAGGAAGGTGTGTCACCCAGCTCTTTAGAACCTCCATGCCGTTATCCTCTACTGCCTGGTTTGAGCCGCCAGGCTGTGACTAGGGGTCTGCTTTCTGTTGGCGCGTACTATCTATAGCCTTTCGGAGAGGTGGGAGAGAGAACTCAGTTATTGTTTTAGTGAAGCATACTGCCACGAAAGAAAGTTGTAGCAGGCAATACTTCCAAAGATATAAATGCTCAGAAATGGTCTCTTTTCGGTGCTTTTATCTGAAGCAAGATACACACGAGGCCAGGGAATGAGGCTCTCAGAAATCTCCCCTGCCTGTGAAGGGTGGGTGGACCCCGTGGGAGCACGGGGTCTTCTTTTATTTCTACCCAAACCGCTCTACTACTTGATAGGTCCCCACTCATCTGCTGGGGGGCCTCTAGTATAGGGACTGAGTACCTAGGGATGATCCAGGCCAGACATTGAAGAAGACAGTTCATTCTGTTTCCAAACGTGTTGGGGAGAGCCATTGAAATGAAAGGAAGCCCCTCTAAGCTGACAATGGATGATACTATTAAAAACCTGACAAATTTGGGGCAATGAAAAATGGAGAGGTTACTATATGTGTTATGCGATAGCTCCAGCTAAACAGCTCCTACTTCCGGCTGGATACAGCAGCCAAAAGTGGAGAGAATTGTGTGTTCCGTGCACTAAGAACACTTGCTAATCCAAGACATTTTGCTCCTTTCTTTGGTGAAAAGATGTGGCATGATTACAGAAATCTAAATACCCTGAAAGTGAGTCGCTTCCTTGCTTGATTCCGCCGCTCACTCCTGCCTGCGCCCCGCAGGGGAATAATGATCAGGTGGGGCTGTGGGTTAGATCAGAAGTGAGAGCCACTGGCCAGGAACTCGCACGCCCCAGGGGGTGCAGTGGACCAGCCACGGTGAAGGTGCAGGGTAATTGGAAGGCAGTTATGTTCAAGTCATCAAAACGGACAGTGTGAGCCGGGGCGAAAGGAATCAGACTCAACTTCGGAGGGTTACAGACCAGTCCAAGGAGACGGAAAACACTGCTGGATCCCCAACAGCATGTAAGGGAGGAGACTCATAACATTTTCCTCGACCTCATTTAAGAGCCCTCACTTGGTGTGTTATATTCTGTCTTTGGTCCCTCAACCCCTATTAGGAAGAGGGTGTTTGCAAAGGAATAAAAAAGTCATTTGTAGAGCCCAAGGAGGATTAAACATGACTCGTTATATAATATTTTTTAAAATCAATTTATTTATTTTAATTTTTGGCTGCATTGGGTCTTTGTTGCTGCACGCAGGCTTTCTCTAGCTGCAGCGAGCTGGGGCTACTCTTCATTGCGGTGCTCGGGCTTCTCATTGTGGTGGCTTCTCTTGCTGCGGAGCGTGGGCTCTGGGCGTGCGGGCTTCAGTAGTTGTGGCACAAGGGCTCAGTAGTTGTGGCTCGCGGGCTCTAGAGCGCAGGCTCAGTAGTTGTGGTGCACGGGTTTAGTTGCTCTGCGGCATGTGGGATCTTCCCGGACCAGGGATCGAACCTGTGTCCCCTGCACTGGCAGACGGATTCTTAACCACTGCGCCACCAGGGAAGCCCACATTATGTAATATTTTAATTCCCTGCATTCAGAGAATTAATTCATACCTGTTCCTTTCTCCATGAGGGGTGAGATCAGGATCTAGTGATGGTGCGAAATCTTGGGGGTGCCGGGAGGATGGGTAGCACAGGGCTGAGAAGAGTGAGATTTCTCCTCCTCATCCCTAAGGGGGTGTTCCCAGTGGTCCTCCCACTCAAGGGGCAAGGATTAGGCATAAAGACAATTTCTAAGAGACCTAAATGATTTTATACACACAGCCTTGTGAACTGGATAGCAGATATCCTATTACTGGCACTTAAAACATGGGGCAGCCTGGTGACGGATGGACTGGGTTGGTTTGGTGCCAGCTACTCAGTTTCATATAATAATAATAACGATAATAGTAATACTAATAATCACAACGAAAGCAGCCCCATTAGTATCTGCCATGTGCCAGGCACTGTGCTGGGAGTTCTCCATATACGATCCAATGTAACCCTCACATTTCCCTGTATGATTAGCACCGCAACCCTCACTTTACATAGGAGGAAACTGAGACTGGAAGGTCAAACAACTTTATATGATTCTAACTCAACATTTGTCTAATTCAAAAACCTCTTTTCACTGTGCATTAAACTCAAGCAGAAAATTGAGGAAGTGTGCAAGGACCTGAGAAAAACAAAAATGCATTTGAATGTGTGGGGAGATTATTAATAGCAGGCATGAAAGCTCCAAGCTCTCCCCTGAAGCCGCGGGATAAACTTCATCATTTTAGTCATTCACAGTTCAATTGGACACATTTCTACAAAAAGAATCTAGGTGGCAGGAAGTGCTCGGATGGGGAAGGAGGGTGCCGGGGGGGGGGGGGTTGGAATGGGTCGGGTGGGCAGTGGGGGCCAGTGTCTACCTCTCATTCCTGGCCTGTCAAGAGCAAGGCCCCCGGGGTACCGTAGGTCATTCTAGATTTTGAGTGCCTGATGAGGAAAGGGAGAGGAGATCAAAATCATCGGAAGTGTTGGAATGATTGTATCCGTGCTCTCCAGTAAATACCCGGTCCAATGTGAAAGGGGCTCAAGCACACTCAAAGCTTCCATTAAATGAGGTGGAGGGAGAGAGAGAGAAGTGGGACACAGTTGCTGGATGTGCACCGCCAACTCCTCCCTGAGAGGGGATAGCCACACATCCACCCTGCCTAGGGTGTGAATAACCTGAGCCCTTTCCTTCTGAAGTTCCTGAGAGCTGGCACCGCCTCTTAACCTTCTTGGGCGTGAGTGACAAAGCACTCCTGTAGCTGACATTAATCAGAATAGCTGCCCTCTCATGCATCCTTCACACTTCCTTTATTTTCTAGGTTTGATGACCCATGGGCTCCCGTCTTCTATTCTGCTGAGATTACGGCTGAACGCTTTTGTTTACCCATGCACATTCTTAATCTCTATGAGTTCCCCATCCTCCCACCCACCGTGTGATGGATGCATTTGCCCATCTGCTCTACTGAGTCCTGAAGGATTGGCATTTGGGTAAATGTCATGCACAAGCCAAAGGCACCTTTAGTAGTCTCTCAAGCTGCATCCAGCCCCCAGAACTGTCATATTGAATCATAGGAAATATAACCCTATGCCCCCAGACCAATAGTAGAGTCTGTACCATGACACAGCCCAAAGGCTCCGGTGCAGTAATACCAGTCTAAAATGTTCCATCGGTAGATGATCAGATCATTAGACTGTAATTAGGTAGTTATAATTATTGAATATCGAACAGCATTATTATAATAGAAGTTGTGGCTCTCACGTTTTATATCTCATCTGGGATCAAATTAGTAGCCCATTCAGTCTCTGGGCATTCAGTAATAGCTGCTGGTCTGAGGAAAATTCGATTAAAATTGCTGGGTGAGCAGTTTGATAGAAGCGTGGACACTTCCCTAGTGGAAAATAGAAATTTATATGACATTGTTGCACAGAGACCTGGAAATTACAGCTGTGAAAGGCCTTTTAAAAACCAAAGTCCTACTTTTGGCCTCTAAAACACAAACAAAATAAAATAATAACAGTTACCATAAAATTTTCTGGTTTCGAAACAGGCTGTATCAGAAGGATGAGTATATAAATACCTGAGAGGCAGAATTCTGTTTCTGTTGAGGTCTATTTAAATAGACGAATAGGTACTTGGGGAAACTGGGCTAACTAGTTGTTTGCAGGAATTTATGATGAAATCTTGACGGTTTTCACTGCAGCTCTTCCTGATTTTAGCAGCTAGCCCACCCAGGTGGGAAAGCTGAATTATCGTGTTGAATCTGACAGTAACCTCTCCTTTCCCTTTCGTGTTCTCCTTTCTTTTCAGAACTCTCTTCACTCCCAAGCCATCAAAAAGCCAAGATGTTGGTGTTACTGGCAAGCATCTTTGTGGTCCACATCGCCACCGTCATCATGTTATTTGTTTCCACCATTGCCAACGTGAGTCGTGTTCTTCTGTTCATTCATTCATCTGGAAGTTATTTGCATATTTACATAAAGTGCTACAAAGGACATTTAAGCCATAATTCCTGCCCTTTGTGAATTTACAGTTTAGTCATGGAAAAAAAATAAACACATACTTGCACTTCAAACAACTAAGTAACAAGCGTCTACATGAGTGATCCCGCCAGGCTGGAGAACACAGCAAGGCTTCTCAGTGGAGGTGGAACTTGGAGGATGGGTAAATGGGTGGGGTTTCTCTCTGCTAAAGATGCAGAGCGAAAGGAGCATGGGACGCCTTCTAGGTGTGCCAGCCAAGGAGCCCAGCAGGGACGGACAGGCTTTGTTCAGGGCATAATGAGGACACTTGCGTGGCAGGGCAGAACTTCCCTTCCTTCTGGGGACCTTGATTAGAAGGAGAAATGAGAGTGAGATCATAAGACACTTTGGTGGCCCAACCGCCAAATTCAAGATCTGGGCAGAGAGTAGCATGTGAGAGTGGAATTTTGCAAGATTAACCTGATTCCCCTGAATTAACTCAAACAAAACAACCTAAAAATATGGAGGTAGCAGCAGGCTCTTCTCTCTGAACCTTGGGCTACTCTGACCTCTAGTGGTAGTTTGCAGGGTCCATTGTGCTTTTCTCAGAAAAAAAACAAGACAGCTCCTTGGACCTAAAAACCAAGGCCATCCATCACTAGACAGACAAAGATGGTTCCAGAACCTGTTTAGGTCCCTGTTACAGTTGAAGGATAAATGGGTTTTAAAGTTCAGAGTTTTGCCAACATCGGTGGGTATAATTATAGGCAAGGCTAACTGAAGCATCACTGTGATAAGCCAGAACCCTCACCCATGTGGCCTCCTCCAGACTCTAATTTAGCCATTCTGTATGCTGCCCTCCAAGTCTCTCAGGATAACAGGTCTGATAAACAACTTCAAACTGTATTAGTGGATGCTGAGTGCTGAATATCTGAATTATCAGCTTCTGATATGGGGCTGGACACAGAGTTGTTTATTAAATCAAGAGCAGGCAGGCGATTTGACATCCTGGCCCTGCTTTTCCAATAAGTCTCATTTTAACAGACACTCTGTGTAGACAGGGCTGGGTGTTTGTTTTCCATCCCAGAAGGATAACTGTTTTGCTGGCACTGTGGTGAGCCTCGGGGAACACATTTTGGTCATTCTTCTACTTTCAGCTGCCGCCACAGGAAGGCTGTGGCTAGACTATGTTATTATGGAATTACTTTGCATGTTGTGACGATCAAGGTTTATCTTTCTGTTTAGATGAAAGTGGCTTATTGATCACCCAGCTATTTTCTTCGTTGCCCTTTATGTTTCTTACTTTTTTCCAGTTGAACATTTTTCCTTAACTTTTTCCCCCTCTAGCCAGCCCCTTCCATGAAACAATCTTGGTAGGGTGTATGAATTGTGCCTCCTTAAAACCAATTTCCTCACGCAGGGTTTCCGTTTCTTAGATCCTTAGGATTTTAAACCGCGATGGTCGAATTACTTCTTTTCTTTTTTTTTTTTAAAGTGATGAGGGATGTGAGGCCCAGAGAATGAGGTGACTTTTCCTTGGCCACACGTTCTTCTCTCTCTTTTTTCTTGGGATCTTTGTGACTTCAGTTTTAGTGAGACCTTATTTCCACCAAGAGATGGAAATAAACCATGTTTATGACTAAATATGGAGTCTTGGTTAAGATTTGGTCCTGACACAAGGTGATTTGTTGTTTCCTTTTCTTTCAAAGCAGGGGGTTAGTTTATAAACAACTTTTTATTTCTTTTTTTAATTTATTAAAAAAATTTTTTACTGGAGTATAGTTGATTTAAAATGTTGTGTTAGTTTCTGCTGTACAGCAAAGTGAATCAGTTATACATATACATATATCCACTCTTTTTTAGATTCTTTTTCCGTATAGGTCATTACAGAGTACTGAGAAGAGTTCCTTTATTTCTTTTTGATTTCAGGTCTGGATGGTTTTAAATAATGGAACAGGATCAGTAGGTCTTTGGAAAAACTGTACTTCCACTGATGGCTGCAGTGACAGCTTGTCATACGGCGGTGAAGGTTCGTACAAAGATACTGTACTCAGTGCTGACAGTTGGTGGGCTCAGGGAAATGGCCAGTCCCTCGGGGACTGGGTAGCCTAATGGCCTCACTCCCCCCGCCCTGTGTCCACAGACGCCCTCAAGGCAGTGCAGGCCTTCATGATTCTGTCCATCATCTTCTCCGTCATCTCCCTTGTGGTCTTCGTGTTCCAGCTGTTCACCATGGAGAAAGGCAACCGCTTCTTCCTCTCGGGGGCCACTATGCTGTTGTGCTGTGAGTATCAGCTTACCCAGAAAAAGCTTTCCCGTAGATCTTACCATGGGTGCTCCTGGCAGCTTGAACAGCTGAGCACGTGGGGCAGTGAAACCGCCTTGTACAATCTGTGCTCTTTGGGAGAGAACCCCTGATAGCTGCTTGGAATAAGAACCCTCGTCGGCTTCATTGTTTAAACCTGGGCTCCTGGGCAGCTACCAAGTGGCTGGAGTCCGCCCATCAGTAGCACTTGTATACAAGACCCTCGAAGGGGGCAGGGATGTGGGATTCCTTAGAAAGATGAAACCGCTGCCAGAATGCCTGCAATGATTGCCATTCCTGCTCTCCTGTCATTCTTCCCCGATACACGCAGTTTGGTGGAAGGCGTGTTCTTTTGCATCCCTCAGGCAGCCTGCCCTTGTGTGCTGGGGTCCAGATGGGAAAGCTGAGGGGTGGACCCGAGATGCTGTGTTTCAGCCGCACAAACCAGTGCAGATGTGAGAACTCGAACACCTCTGATTTGCCAACACAACCATCAAGCTTGGTTTGGGGCAAATCGACAGAACTACCGTTGGGGGTCAAATTTCAGATTTCATTTTCCCATCGCCCATGAGGGAAATAGGCTCTTCCTAAAATTATAAAATCTTTTTCTTGGTTTTCATGTTAAGAAACCAAACCAACAGCTAATCGTTGTTTTTCGCCTGCAGGGCTGTGCATCTTGGTGGGGGCCTCCATCTACACTCATCACTATGCCGACGGCCCTCAAAGTCACCAGGGCTATTCCTTCATCCTGACCTGGATCTGCTTCTGCTTCAGCTTCATCATCGGCATTCTCTACCTGGTCCTGAGAAAGAAATAGGCTGAACACGTTATTGGGGATCTGGGGGGTGGGGTGGGGAGGAGGGAGCCCTTGAATCTGGGAGAGGAGTGGAAGTTGCTAAGCAGGAAAAACCAAGAGAGGGAATTGGGGGGAGGGGAAGGCAGGGGGGAGGGGCTGAAATGGAAGCATGACGGAGGGGGTCCTGTACTGGTCCAGCCCCTGCCCCAGGAGAAAGCCGTGGGCTGGGATGGATGCTTCCTGGATTCAGGCCAGAGGGCCTCCCTCCAGCCTCCAGCTGTTATCAGTTACATACACTGCCTGGGGCCCCAGCAGCTGCCACATCGCTGGCTCCACTTCCGAGGGTGAATTCAGTCTTCAGACCTACTGCACCTAGTTAATGTAGCGGTACAAGTTCCGGCAAGGGCAGATACTGTTCTTGTGCGGAATACGCCAGGCTTGGAAACCATCCTGCCCTTCCGACCCAAAGCAAAACAGCACCATCTGAAGGGCCCTGTGGGAGGACTTTGGCCAGTGAGCCATTATCCCTCGTTGGAACAGAGATTTAGCTCTGTGGTATTTGTGACAAAATGGGAGGAAGAGAGATAGTGATTAAGGCTAAGTTGGTGGGTTAGCTAAACTGAGAAAGAGAACTTTTCACAGTGGAAGGCCTGGGGCGTGGTCAGAACCCAGACTAGACCTCACACAGCTGCCCCTCGTGGAGACCTCTTGCTGCAGACTTTGCTTGGCCTCCCGTTTAAAGTCAAGGCAGCTCTCTGGAGTTTCTGGAAAGCCACTAACGACCAATTCAGTGGTGGAAGCACCACACAAATTATGGGAAAAAGGGACAGTCTTATAGCAGGGTTATATTAGCTTTATGTTATTAGGAACCTCTCTCCATGCAATCAATGTTTGTTTTAAGTATATAACGTGAGAGAGATGGACAAAGACCCGTGCAACACAATCTGTTACTCTCCCTCTAAATTATACACTTTTGAGGAAGTTTTATCTAATTAGCCACGTTGGGGATCAGGGCTCCTAGGCTCAGAGACAGCTCTAGCTTTGACATGAGCTGGAGGGGTTGCCTTTCAGAGGTCCTGCCTATCCTGAAACACAGGTGAGGCAAGGCAATTCTGGAAGTTTCTTAAAATACACACAAACCAAAACCAAACAACAAATCCTTGGATGAAAGGTGCTATATCATTGTCAAGTATTAAGCATACTAGATTTCAGTCACAATAAGAACAGAGTGTCTGTGCTTCCAGGAAAATAAGAAAATTTCCGTGAGAGAAATAAAAATATAGGTGATGGGCAGATATTTTCTTTAAGGAAAAAAAACCCCTAAACACTCTTGTGGTACCCAGTCAGATGATAATTGAGCTTGTCTGCTGCCACAAGAGTGTTTCTATATAGGACTTAGAAGTATGGTATTAGTATGGTATTCCTGGTTAAGCAGGCATTGCTCTGGCCTGGCGCAGCTATTTTAAGCCATCTCAGATTCTGGCTAAAGGGTATTTTTTTGGTGGAAGACATTTCCTTTACCAATCTGAGAATATCTACTCTAGGGAGAATCTGAGACATCTTGCCTACTTTTCATCTTCTAGCTCCCTCTTCATCCCATTTCTTATATACGTTTCCTTTTGGGGAGCTATTATGCCACAGTTGCTGGTATTTATGTAAAAGGACTATTACTAAGTATATTCCTTTATGTTCATTCTGGTTAGGGGAATGTTGAGAGCTGGCCACCAAATTATCTGGGCTGTGGGGTAAATTGGTTGGCAAGCAAAAACTGTGGGATGATAAACTTTTAAATTATGACTTAATGATCACATGATTTTAGAAGGCTGTCTTGCGTGCAGAAGCAGATTTACATATCAGATACAGCCAAAAGAGATACTAGCATTGCGTTAAAAAGTCAAACTGTGACTGGAGTGAACCATGTATTCCCTTGTCTTTTACTTTGTTTCTGTGCCATTTATGTCTCATGTAATTTGCATTACGTTGGTGGGTTGTTCTAGTACTGTATTTGGCTTCTTCTTTAATAGATTGGTATTTCATATACTATAATTGTAAATATTTTGATACAAATGTTTATAACTCTAGGCATATAAAAACAGATTCTGATTCCCTTTACTGTGTGAATGTTTTCTTTCAAAAGATGTGTAGAGAAAATATGGATGATAATGACATTTATTCCTAATTAAGTTGTCAATCAGTTCGATTTGGACAAGTTGGCATTTATCAGAGACATTAAGCTACTTTCTGGAACTGAAAGTATAGTTTTATCTTGCTTTAATTAAGCCTCTTAAGCAAAAAATGGAACTTCATAAGCTAATACATTAGAGAGAGGTTATTATCTTGAATCAGAATGGGTTATGACATTAAGAAATGAGATACTTGTAAATTTTCTTTGAAGTAGCGAACTCTTGTAATGTGTCTTCAACATATAAAGCAATTCACAATGGTATGCGTCACATACATTTTCAGGAGCCAATTCATTGCATTACCCGGGGCGTAATCTGTATGGACTCTATGAGAGAAGGAAAGATTTGAGGCTTTCTGGGCACAGTAAGGACCAGAATGAAGAGTGGAAAGCAGGGTTTGGTGCTGTGTACCCCAGCATCATGTCAACACCAATACGATAAGAGTGGTTTTAATGTGGAGTAGGCCATCTTTCAGTCCCCTGTGGTCTTGGATGAAATAACTGCACACAGAGTAATGCACAAAAAAAAGACACAATGGAACCCGAAAATAAGACTTCAACATATTTTAAATTAAATTAATCAAATTGCATCGGTTATTGATAACCTCTTACAGACCTATGTGAGTCAGTTCCAAAAGTTATCTTCTTAAGCTGATTGTTTGGGACTCAGAGCATATTTTCCATAGAGACAATTTACAACGATCTTACTTATCATATGGGCTAAAAAGACTTTTGTGAGTCTAGCCTGGAAAAGAAGTTTAATAATGATTTGACTATTATTGTTGTTTTCAATGGGAAATGAGTTAGTTAAATTCTGGAACCTGGAACCCTCTGTTGCCCCCCCAGACCCTTCATGGTAAGAGGAGTGTATCTGATGTAGGGGGAGGTGGACATATGGCTGCCTGGGAATCACTCTTCCCCGGTCATGTCAGAGTTTGCCATTGAATATAGGAGAACGTGGCATTTAGAATCACTCTGGCTGTAAATATACATATATAATTTTGTAAACTGGGTGTTCTTAAGCTAGGACTGCTTGTTCCATTCTCTGATCTCATGGTGTAGAATCAATCTTAATTTTCCCACTTTATTAGCGTATCAATAGCTTAAACCCAGTTTAACCTAGGAACTTTAGAATGATTCTAACTCCTTAGTGTAATAATTGACAGTCTTTTGAAAATTATGAAACCTTACTATTTTAGTTTGATTTCACAACTTTTCCTCCCTCTCGTAAAATAATGACAAAGGGCACATATATCTATAATTTTTAAGGTGAATCAAGTGGTTGACAGAGGTGGGGCTGAAGGCTGGGAGAAATGGGTGAACTCTTTGGGGTTTTTTTTTCTTAGCTTAAATAAATTGCATTTTTAAAAAATGGTATTAAAAAGATACTTTTCAACTGGTGATTCTGATGCCTGACATGATACAAGTTGATTGAAATAGAAAAAAATTTTTTTCTTATGAAAAAAGAAGTAAAGCTGTTTTGAGTATTTGGGTACAATTTTGCCATAGCTCTTGAGGTAACTAGGCATTGCAAAATCAAGTTTTGAGAATTATAGTACTGGATTTATGAGTGACATAGATTACACTAATGAATCTGATACTTGGTCACCTTATTTTAAAAAAGTTAAAATCATCCTGGCCGTAATATTTAAACTCAGATTTGTTTCCATAAACCAAGTTACCCAACTCACTTCAACATGGCACACTTGAACTGACTCTACTAATTTCTTTCTCCAGAGTAATTCAAATTCTTTACCTCTCATTGTGTTTAATGCTTGTCAGAGCTCCTGGAAGGACAGGTAAAAGACCGATGCAGACAAGTCATAGTTGTTCAGTTTAACTTCATTTCAGCCACTCATTCCCATGGCCTTTCCTTGGGTGTTCCCATTCCCACCCACAGTTTTTGAATTCCATGCTGTTAGTTCCTTAAGGATACTTTTTGGTACACCCCTTTTCCCTGTATCTCCAACCTCTCTCTCCCTCTACTGGAAGTGTTCTCTTGTGGGTAACTTATGTTTAAGTTTATCCTGTCTTAAGCAAAACAAAACAAAACACTCCCTTCTACCCTAATACTTTACCTCTTGCTGTCTCTTCACACTCACGTTTATTGAAAGTGTGTCTTGTTATCTATGTCTCCACCAGGCCTCACCTTGACACATGTGGGCCCCAAGTAAGAGCACAAATGGAGGTCTGCACACTGCGTCTAAATATTTAAAAGTTACATATCAAGTTAACGAGCTGCTAAATAAAGTGTGCTCTACTGTTCTACCTTGATAAATATACCTAGAAGGTCAGGATCAAATTTAGAATTCTCAGAGTCCTTGGGGTTCTGGGGTAGAAAATGGTTTTGCAGGGGAGAGTTGGTACCGGTTTCTGGCTCACAGCCTGCTTCCCTCACCCTTCACTTCGGGCTCCATCCGTCATCCTCAGGGACCTTGAGTGCATGACTGTGGAGACCCCAGCCCCACACATGCAAAACCAGTCCTCACCCCTTCCCCATCCTGCAAACGGCCACCCCTCAGCCATTTCTTGGACCAAGAGTGTGCACACGCATGACATGGTCTGACCTCTGTATGGACTAGACTTGAGAGAAAGCCCAGGGGAAGGAGGCCTAGAAATGAGCTTGGGGACGTTTGGGCAGGGAATTTGGGGTCCTGGATAATCAGAATATAATCTGGAAGGAGCATGTGGGCTCCAGTGGGTATGCTCCTTTGGCTCCAAGCCCAAGGACTTCGTGTCCGTGTAGGGGTGTGGCTGGAGGACAAGCAGAGCAGAGCCATAAAGCACAGGCCTGGGAAAGGCCCTCTCACCTGGTCTTAGGGCGTGGTTTTACAGACTGACTCCTTGCCGGCTCCTTTACAGCCTCACTCAAGCAGATTTGCTTCCGCCCTCACCATTCCAAAACGATCGCTCTCCTAAGGGTCAACGGTCACTTTAGATTCCCTAGTCCAGTGAATATTCTTTTTTGTTTGTTTGTTTGTTTGTTTGGTTTTCCTTGACCCCCTGTTCATTTTATCTCTGTATTCTGCCCGAGAGACTTAATTAAAATTCATACAATTAATCACCACCGATCTCATAATGATTCCAAAATCTGCATCTTGGCTCAGACCAATTTTCTGGATCCAGTCCCATAAGAACCACAAATTCCACAGAACCCAGTACTTTCCACCCCCTTTTGTATCCCTGGTCTCAGGAAATAACCACCCATCACTTAGATGCAGTTAGACGCTAGAAACCCAAGTGTCATTCACAGTTCCACCTTCTCCTTAATTCTTTATATCTAATTAGTAACTGTATCTTCTTGATTTTAAATCCTAAATATTTCTAGACTCTTTCTCTTTCTTTCTAACTCCTTTGCTATGGTATTAGTTTAGATCTTTAATAGCATTTATTTAAAGTAGCTGAAAAGTCTCTTAAGAATTCACTGCTATAACTCATTCTCCACTCTGTTGCAAAGATGATTACTTAAAATGCAAATACCATCATGTCCTTCCTCTGCCTTTTTTTTTTCTTCCTCTGCTGTTAATCCTTCATTGGCGGCTTCACGTTGTTCATGATAAAATTCAGAGTGCTAAACCTGTCCATCTCCACCTTTCCTCCCCATACCATTCTATCCTCGAGCTAAAATGTACTACTCATCCCGTGCTTTGGGAAGCGTTTCCCCATGCTATTCCTTTTCCCCTCCTTTCTTTGGTATTTGGCTCTCCCCTGCTGATTCCTCAAGACTCAGCCATTTCTCATCTTTGGAAGGGTGGCCAGACTACCCCAGGCCCTACTGGGATGCGGTTTGTCAGCGTTTACATAACACCTTGTGCATAGTCATCAGAATGTTTTTTACAAACTATTTTAATTGTGGGTTTAACTACATGGCTTCCTCACTAGAGCACCATGAGGGCAGGGAACCCATTGTTCATTTATTACGTCCGCATTTAGCATTCTGCCTGGCAATTAGCAGATGTTTAATATAATTTTGTGGCGCCAGGGAAGGTGCTGGGGGATAGCATGATGAGTGACAGACCCAGTCTGCCATGGTGGCTTTGACAAGGAAGAGGGGAAAGATGCCCTTAAGTGGGTGTTTAAAAACCTTTTTGGGGTCATTAAATTTGATAAAAGCTATCTCTGCAAAAACATACATATGTTTTTTCCCCGTAAAATTTAGGACATTCACAAATTGCCCTGGAGCCATCCATGGATTTCCTAAGTAACGCATCCCTTAGACCTGCGTTAGAGTGACCCCTGTCTTAGAGGAATCTGCTCTGGCCCTCACCCAGCTGTGCTCTGTGGGCTCATGCCTTTGAGGAGCATCTGAGATGAACTTGAAGGGTGGGTAAAATTTTGGGAGCTGTACCCATAGGAGGAAGAGGGAAGGTAGTTCAGAAGGATGGGCTGATAAAACATGGAGTGGGGAGAGCTAGCTGGAGCGAACGAGCTCTTTGGAAATGTAGAGTAGGTTCTCTGCTGCAGAAGGCACTGACTCTCAGAGTTAGGAATTTTAAACTGATTTAGTGGGATCATGAGAAGTCCTTCAATGGTTTTCTTGGGGGGGCATGACGTAATTGGAGCATGCTCTGAGAGGATGACTTTGGTAGATTATTGAGTGGGTTCTAGGGGAAGAGAAAGAAGATTGGAGAATGTGGGAAGCTGACGCAGTGGTTGAGGAAAGAAGTATAATTGAAGAAACTGCACAAAGTGGATGGGGATGGAAGAGATGAAGGCAAGAGACATGACTTAGACGCCCCGTGACTGAGCAGGAATTCAAGGAGAAGCCGATAAAGATTATTCTGATGTTACGAGATTGGACGTTGGGAAACTGGCCATGCTGTTAATGAAACAGGAAAGCTGAAGGAAGAATTAATGTGAGGGCGATGATGATAAGCTCAGATCTGGACTTGCAAAGTATGAGGAACCAGCTGGACATTGAGGAAGCTCTCCCCTTCAAGTCTACAGAGGTTCTAGAAAATCTTAAAGGGTTCCATTCTAGAGTGGTCCTGGAGGTCTCTGAAGCACCCCAGAATCTAAGTCCCGAGGAGGCTGCATATTTCCCATGTTTAAACTCTAGATAGTTAAGTGTTTCTGGGCACATCTATCATTCTGGGTCAACTCTCTTGGGACCGACCCTTCTTATATCTGTTTTAATTCAGCTGTCACTTGTTTTAAATTTTACTTTTAAATGGTTTTTATGGCCAAATTTAGCTTCCTCAAATTAGCATCATATTTTCTGTTTATGTTAATTCCAACCAGGATCTTGTAGCCCCATGGAGAGCAAGGCAGTTGGAGGGGTGGCCATGGAGGGCTGACAAGAGGACAGGGCATAGATCCAGGGCACACTTGGAGTTTTAATTTGGTATCCCACGAAAATTCTCTTTTTTTTTTTTAAGATTTTTTTTTTTTTGATGTGGACCATTTTTAAAGTCTTTATTGAATTTGTTACAATACTGCTTCTGTTTTGGTTTTTTGGCCGCGAGGCATGTGGGATCTTAGCTCCCTGACTAGGGATTGAACCCGCACCCCCTGCATTGAAAGGCAAAGTCTTAACCACTGGACTGCCAGGGAAGTCCCCCCACGAAAATTCTTGTTAAAATATCTTATTTGCTTAAATTTGCTTTTCAAAAATGTTGCCTTTTACAAACTTTCCCTTTGGAACATGTCTAACACCTGCTTTTGTTTTAAAAATGTTTGTCTCTTTTCCTTTTTAAAGACATCTTTTATTTTGGTCCAAACTCTGTTACCCTTAAAATGGAGACTTCTTTGGGTCAAACTACTTTGATGCTAAACCTCTGAACATCGATCTCACCAATGAGAGAATGATGCCTGGACACAGGTAACAGGGACCTGGCATGGACATGAGTCACATGATGTTATGAACAAGCCCATGTGATACTAAGATGTATGAAGAAATATGCAGATGAGGGCAATAGTTTCTCTATATTCTGAATTAGTCAGATTATAGTCTGCATTAGAGACTTGAATTATAGTCTGAATTAAAGCACTAGTCACCACTGTTCAAAGGGATGTGAAGAGCTTGGGGTAACTGTATTAACATGCAACAAAAATGATTAAAGCATTGGAAAATAGGTCTCAGGATGAAAGATGAAAAGGTTTTTTGATGTCTCTGGACGAGAAGACTAAGGTGGGGCCTGATTCTGAAAGGTCTTTATAAGGGATAGGTTAATGGAAAGATAGAATAGAATGTATGATGGAGGAAGATTGGGAGCAAACTTAAGAGAAGAAAAAATGCTCTACCCTGTATAATTTAGGCCAGAGTCAACCTTTTGCCCTGTCCTGTACTCTTGGTAGACATTACCAATTAATCACAACACCCTTTTCTACAGAGATTGGGCCAGTCCTCAAAAGTCTTCCATTTGGAATTCCAGGGAGCCTCTACCAGTCCTTTGGAATTTTTACTTAAGAAGAAACACATTTGCAACTCTAAGTTTAGACATTTAACTTTCTGAAGGCTTGAGGTTTTACCCGACGATTTCTCCAAGCTCTTTCCAGAACCATGATTCTACCAAGTCTTTTGGTTAAATGAATTTCATGAGGATTGGACTTAATTTATAGATGAGAATGGATCTTGGCTCTTTCAGCAAACTGGGACATCTTTGGAACACTTTTAGTTAAGGAATTGTGGGGCTTGCTACTATTTTATCACATAGAGTTTAGTTTTCCTCTCAAAAAAAGCTCTTCAGAGTCAGCCTAGAAAGTCTCATAATGCTGACAAGCTTAAGCAAAAAGAAATATACGGATGGAGCTAGTTACAAGGGAGGAGTTTCTCTAGAATCTTCTCTTTAAAAATGGTTCAGGAGAAGAAAATTGGCTCTAGGTTGACCCTGAATGCTGATTGGCTGGGGAAGGCATCATGATGCATCATGATGCTAATAAAGCTAATTGAGATCTCTGCTTTTTCTGTAGCTCTTTATGTGTTGTTATGAAAAAAACCTGATGAGCAGTGGTTTTCTGACATAGAGTCTCTGGGAGGTAAACAGTGATAAATGGCAGATCAGGAAGCTGAAGGGCAGAAATCAATACTTGCTGTTACTCTGTAGTAAATTATGAGAAGCTTTGGACGAGAGGGACAGATGTTGTTTTTCAAATCACACTGTTTGAACTTTAGTTGTTTACATATTTCCTCTCTCCCTGCGGGTCCAAGTTTCTATCTTTGCCATATATACCCTAAACATATGGGGCTATACGTCAGGACAATTTAAAAAGTGGCAGGTAATTCAACTTGTTAATATCTGAATTTTCTTCTCTACCATCTACTTTCTCTAGCTCTTCTAATGGTGACTAGCATCATTTATTTTGTTGAAGGAAAGCCTTTGGATCACAAGATGGATTGAACTAAAATAAAAAGAACTAATTGTGCTTTAAAAAAAAAAAACCTTAAGAATTTCTTACGCTGAGTTTCAAGGGCGTCTTCCTTAGTGCCATTTGGCTCACAAACATACATTCTGGAGTCACTAAATTTGAAATACAAAAATAAGAGGGATTTTTTAAAAAAGCCATTTCTTCCAATGAGGTCAGCACAATTTTCACCATATTTTAGACAAATTCACCATGTTCGTCTGAGTCAGATACATACATATACTAAATTGAAGTTTCAACTCTGAAAAATAATAAAGAAAAAAATTCTTCAAAGATATTTTTGCTGTTTTCTGGGCAGTTGTTGTCCTTTAGTGTTTATTGATTTTCCTATCTTTTCCTTATTTATATTCCTTGCACCGTCCACCCCCCTTTTAAAGAATGGAGTAGCTTCTTGAAATTTGAGCTAACAAGGCAGCTATTAGGAAATTTGCTGTTTTATAGATCTTGATCAGGCCGATCACCAGGAGAAATGTACGAGACGTCA
Source organism: Balaenoptera borealis (assembly GCF_965194805.1). Classification (NCBI taxonomy): domain Eukaryota; kingdom Metazoa; phylum Chordata; class Mammalia; order Artiodactyla; family Balaenopteridae; genus Balaenoptera; species Balaenoptera borealis. The sequence goes on from NC_138870.1 coordinate 11,327,046, forward strand.
TTGGAGGAGACTTCTTGCCGCCTGTCACACAGGTGTATGGTGATGCTTTCATTGCTGCTTATCTGAAGGAACCACCGAGTACCTCCTAGAACAATCAGAGTCAAGACTGCGGAGAGAATATACCCAGCCCTGTGCTCCTGTCATGCAGGGACACTGCAACTACAGAGGGGGTGTTGGCTCCTCTTGCCTCCCCTATCCTGTCTGCCTACGGACTGCAGGCTCACCTGACTGATTTAAAGACAGAGCCCAGAAGGGTGGGTAGCCTCCTGCCACTTGATAATGATTATTTAGAAAGAGAAAGAGAGAAAAGGATTTTAAAAAGCAACGAGGAGAACCTGACAGACCTCAGGGCTGTGAGGCAGAGAAATGATGTTTTGAGGGGCTCTGAATCACGGCCAGATCATAAAAACTGAGGCTTTGATCTAATTAACATCAAGTATCCCTCCCTTGACTGTAAGTACGTGGAGTGCACGTTCTATAACTTTTCTTCCATTGTTTGCCTGGAGCCCACCACATTGCCTGGCTCATATAGTAGACGCTGAATAAACATTTATTGAACAGATTAAACAAGGGGAGGAATGAAAGAATTTTAACTTAAAATGTAGGAGAAATAGATTTTCATTGAAGCATCAGGGATGTAGGATATACTTGCAGGGAATTTCTTGGCAAGGAATATTGTTGAAGTCTATTATGGGTTATTGAGTAAGTTTCACGTAATCTAAGGGGATGCATGATCACACGTTAACAGTACTGGAATGATTTCAGTGGACTGCCTGGAGGAGGGCACAGAGTAGCTACTCACAGCCTCTCATCCTTCTCTTGCTGTTGATGGTTCTGATTCTCAGGAAGCTTTCCCTCTTCTCTGCTCCCCTAACTAGCTGTGTCTATTTCCCAGATGATCCTAATTTCCTTGTAATCGCCGCAGTACAGGAGCCATGGGTCCTGCAGCATTTTTGACAATATGGTCCTGGCAGTCTTTTTCAGAGCAAAGATGATACCTTCTCAATTACATCAGTGGTGTTATGGGCCAAGACGGCTGAAGGACTAAAACATAAGGGGCCAATGATCCCTCTGCTAAAAAATATAGTGCATCATTACTGGTGCTAGCTAGCAAGTGTTAAGAAACAGAAGTCAGAAGCTACTCCCACCCATCTTTTTTTGCATTAGCATCTGTTGACCTATATTGTGCATTCTGTAAAAATTCCATATAGCAGAGAAATCAAGAGTAAAAAGGTCATGTGAAGGCAGAGAATGAGTTGGAGAGGACGTGGAATAAAAGGACCCGGAATAAGAAGGCAGTTTATAAAGATAGAAGCCATGATTTCTGAATTTTTTTTTCAGCCAGAAGATAAATAAGCCCAAAGGATGCTGTATCAGTCTTGGGTCAATCAGGCATATTTTACCTGTAAGAAAAATAATGCATTTCCATTTTCTGGGTCCCTCTTTGCTTCTTCTGTCTTAGGGCTACCTGTGAGGTATGAAGTTGCCAGCTGCTTCCTGATGGACCCTGGGACCAAGAGCCAACCTTTAAGGAATGCTGCATGACGTGAATATCCTTATCCTAATGAGTGGCTGGTTCCCTGTCTGTTATTTCACACTTTGACACTAGATGTCAGGGAAAGACTTAGCATTGTAATTTGCAGGTCTCACACCGCTTCAGCAGAAGGGAAGGCTGCCTGCAGAGAGAAATCAGGTGTTGAAAACTGGCAAATTCCCAACTGTGAGCCGCTGGGGACACCAGGGTTCTTATGTCAAAACATAACTACCCTGCTCATGCTCTATTAGACATACTCTAGATACAGCTGAATCTAGTTTATAGAAAGGGTTAGATCAAGGTCATTTCAGAGAAATAGGGTTTTTTATGGGGGGGGAGAGAATCATCAATTTAATCTTTCAACTTTATTATAAAAGATATTCAATTTTACTTAGGAAAAAAGACAGTAGATATAACATGGTCATGTTCCTATAATCCTTTTTATTAGTGAATTAGGAAACAGCCAAACCAGTTAAAAATTACATGAAAGTCTCATAAGATCATTCCAATCCTCTGTGGTAGTTCCTTTCATTTTGTAAAACTGGCATTTTGTTTTAAATGACATTAAGTAAAAATGTGGTTTTACTGCAGAATAACTAAATCTTGGCCTGCTCTAGTTATATTGCAAGATTCCCAAGGCCCTCAGACCCTTAGCAAGACTTCCTGATGTGCTTTTTCATTACTATGGATGCCACATTCAAAAAATTTTTTTCTTTCTTTCTTCCTTTTTTTGACCTGAAAGAAGGCAATGTGAGCAAACTGGAATCTGGCAGGACAGTGATAAAGGACAAAGCCAGAAAAGGGGACATGGTTTTCCTCACTATGTACATTTCCCCTCCCCCATCCCAATTCCAAAGGGTCACGGCCACCCTTTGGTGGTGTTCTTAACCACCCTTTTGTGGTGTTCTCAACCACCATTTGGAAATAACTAGTCATCTACCTGCCCAAGGTTAAAAATCGCACTCCCACAGCTGGAGGAGGGTCCACCCAGATGTGGTGTAGCAGCCCTACCTGCAGGGAGACGTTCTAGGAGTCCTCTTGGTGATTCTGGAAGTCTTTATATCATCATCAAAAATAACATTATTAATATCACATTATTAAATGCAGGTGCATCCTGCATTTATTTGTGAGCTGGATGTTGTATATTCCTGTATAGCAATCTCAACAACCCCATCCACTTCGAACTTTCAGATAAAAAATTGATGGGGACAAAAAATAGAGGCAGTTTCGCAGTGTAACTCAGATTAGAGGATTACTCAGACAGGAATAAAAATATGGAGGGCTGTCAGTATTATTGATTTATTGATGGATATGTTGACTGATTTATTGATTAATTTATAACAGACACTCATATAGCACATACTATATGCCAGGCATCAAATGTCAATCCATTTCAACCTTAAAACAACCCTACTAAGTAGGTACCGCTATGAGTTTCGTGTTTCAGATAAGTAAACGGAGGCAGACATGTTAAGTAACTTGCCCAAGTATTGACAGGTAGGGCTGTGGTCCTCGGAGGTGGGGGGGAGGGAGGGCTTTCATTTACCTTTCCTTCTACTCAACCTGAGGTCCCATTGGACCAGCTATGCTTTTTCTCTTCCACTCAGAAATGGAGCTTTATGTAGTTTAATGGCCAGATGCCAGGTCACGAGGACCCTCCAAGAGCCCAGTGGAGATTCTACATGGTGATGAATCCTCCCACAAACGGCCTGCGTCAACTTGCCAGCCGTGTGAGTGAGCTGTTCTAGAAGTGGATTCTCAGCCCCAGTCTCACCTGATAGCAGCCCTGGCTAAGATCTGGACCACAACCTAATAAAAGACCTTGAGCCAGCACCACCCAGCCAGGCCACTTCCAGATTCCTGACCCTCAGAAGCTATGAAATCATTAGTATTTATTGCTGTTTTAGGCCACTAGGTTTGGGATCGTTTGTTACACAGCAATAGGCAACTAATACACTTTCCCTCACCTATTCTTTCTCCAGTAGGTCATACGGGACTCTTATCTCCACTTCTCACAGAACATTCTACTCCCGATGTAAATTTAGTGGAGGAAGTTTGCCCTGAGAACTGACCTCTTATGGACCATTGTGATGGAGCAACACCCCCTGACAGGTGGAAGTGTCTTGGCTTCTTCATGTGGTCAGCCAGTCTTCACTGGCATTCAGCTGCCCACTAGGCGTTAGTGGATGTGAGCTCTCACGTGTCTCTTTGCAGATATTAGTACTCTAGTAGTGGATACGGATGATGAAAAGCCTTTATGGTGTGGTGAGTATCTGTGTCAGGGTGGAGGCAAGTGATGGTTTGAAGGAGACCCCTACTAAGACCCCTACCAAGTCACTTTTAGGGAGATGATTCCTGAGAGTGTTAGTTAGTAAGGATGTCTATGTGTACATAGTGTGGGGTATAAAAAGGAATTGCCTGGAGGTTTGAAAACCCTATAAAACTGAAAGCTGTCAACAATTCTGGGGTGAGTATTGTCTATGTTCCTACATAGACTTCTTTTTTTTTTTGCCAGCTTGGAGTTTGAAGCTAGTAAAGACCTAGGTGTTGGCCCAGAATGTCCAGTTACCACCATTTAACTGCCTGTGCTTATGTGACATCTGGACATGTTAGATTTGGTGGACCTGAGTCCCCAAGGAGATCTCACCGACACAGCAAACATGCTTAGTGAAAAGAGGCCGGGAATTGAAGTCATACAGACCTGGGTAATATCCCTTTAGACCTGGACAACCAGGGCCCCTGTCCTGGGTCCTGAAACTCTAGAGGGCTCTGTTCTGGGGGGAGTCCAAGGGGCCAAGGGGACATTCTTGCCTAGAGCCCAGGCCCCTCCTAGACCACACTTTGGATATGAAGGACCTAGGATTTCCTGCCCAAAGAGACCTCAGCATCCTTCTGGGGCCCCATCACCAGGTTTACCTTCCCAAGGGTGGACACCTGGACTCTTGGCTTGAGAGATGAGCAAGGGATGGCTGTTTGGGGGGAGGGAGGGCAGAGCTTACACGTGAGGGGTAGGGTGTCCACACACACGTGTGGGAAGGCACTTGTGGTACAGGATGGAGCAGAATGGAAGAGACATTTGGGAAGCCTGGGGCTTCCCTTTAAACTCTTGTCCTGAGCCTTGCAAATGTTAAGTATCGGCCTGGACCCTTCCTATAAGGTTAAATAAAATTCAAATTCCTCGTAATAGCATACAGGGCCTTTTGGGATTGGGCCACCACCCACATCTCCAGTTCAGCTCTTACCAATCCACCCTTCCTCATCGCACCCAGCCTACTCAGGCCTTTCTGTCCCAGGAGAATGTCAAGGTTATTCCCTCCATGGGGACTTTTGCCCTGGCTGTTCTCCCTGCCTGGAATCCTCTTTTCCTGGAAGGTCTTCACTTGAATGTTTCATTCCCATCATTTAGATTTCAACTCAACTGCTCAGAGAGGCTTTCATTTATCAACCCGTTTAGAGGAAGTCCTTCCTGCTACACTCAATCATACCACCAGGCTATGATCTTGATAGCAGTTCTCACTATCTGAATCTCTTCATTCATTTGTTTGTTCACTTGCTTTTTGACACCTCCTCCCCATCGTGTCCCATATGCTTCATGAGAGCAGGGGTTGTCTTGTTCACTCAGTAAATCCCAAGTGCTTTGAAGAGTGCTTGGCATAGAGTAGAAGCTCAATTAGTATCTCAGTGAATGAAATTTTCGGACGGTTTTGTTGGCTATAAAATGAGACTATGCATAGTCATCATGTAGCAATCAGATATAGATTAGAAAGAGCAGAAAAGCATTAGCAACAGTCCCTGGTACGTATTAGGAACTCAATAAATGTGATTTTCCATTATCTCTTGCCCATATTAAAAATTCATCTCAAGTTTCCTAAAATGATAAGCATTCCATGCCTCTAGTTCTGAGTTTCCCCCAGATTACCCTACTCGCCCTCCCCCCTTCCCACCTGTGTTCTGCTCCAGTTCTTGGCGTCTACACCCCTCTTGGGCCTGCTTCTTTTCTGGACCAGAAAAGTTGTCAGTGTAAGTGTGCCCCCTGGTGGCCATTTCAGAAATCACCCTCACTGATTTCCCTTCCACATTGTCCTCCTTCAAGAAGACAGTTATTTTCTTGAAGTTCAGATTGTCACCCGCCATTACTCTGCTCAAAAGACACTCAATGACACTCTAATGCATGAAGAATAAAGTCCCATCTCCTTAGCCTGGTTTCCCAGACACTTCAAAGTCTGGGTTCAACCTGCCTTTCCAGTGACGGTCTCTTCTACTCATCCCCTTTCTCCCTTTTACATGCTTATGTGTACGGCACCTTGACCTTTCCCCCAAACATGCCTCTACTTCATCAACTTCCACGCTGTTATCTCTGTTGGAAATGCTCTCCCCTCACGTTTACCTGCCAGGTTAATCCCACACTCCTCAAAGCCAGCTCAAATGCTGACTCCCATGAACTGACTCTTTCCCCTCTCTGTGCCCGTAGTCTACTGTGCCCGTAGTCTACTGTGCCCATAGTCTACTGTTCATATTTCCACCACCACGATTATATTATGTCTTAAAATTGGTATGATTTTTTTACAGACTTGTCTTTGCCACTTTTCTAAGTTCCTCTAGTGCAGAGATGGTGTTTGCTTTGCTTATCACAGTGTCACGTGCATGGTAGGTCAATCATACTTGCCGAATGGGTAGATGAATAACAACACTCAGACTGGGATCCATGTCACCTGGAGCCCAGCCAGGCTGCTCTAAGAAGTAAGAGGGCGCATATGGTGATACTGAGACAGGATATTTGAAGTCGGAAGTGCCTTGGGCAATCTGGGATTTATAGTCACCCAGCACTGGAAGTCCAGTCCCCTCTGGGGTCCTGTGAGCCCTAGCCTCCTTAGGCGGACGATGTACAAAATCATTTCTGAATCTCCTTCTCTCTATTGAGAGGATGAAGGTGAAGATCTGGCGATAATGTCTTCTGTAATCTGATTGCCAAAATACAAGGCAAATGTAAAAGTTGATATTATTAGAATATCGATCACATGTGTATGGGAAATTGTATTCCTGCAACATTCTATCTTTCCCAAAATTTAATTGAGTTTTATATTTCTTTGCTTTGGATCCCAAGGTAGCTTTATATTACAAGAAGTTGAGATGTACAAGATTGACGTTATGGTATAATCTCTCAACTAATTTTGAGACAAAGGACTCAAGAACATCTAATTAACACAACACAGTCCTGGAGAGTCAGTAACCAAATACATAAGTTTATCTTTTCCCTGAGTCACTTTGTTGTGTCTCTTAATGATCTTTTGTCTTAGTTTTCTCACACGAAATTTGGAAATATCCGATTTCCAACATTACTAACAAATTAGGCATCCAGTGAACACCAATTGAGTCACACCAATGAAACTGAACATTTTCTAGAAAAATGCCAATTATCCTAGAAAAAAATCAAATGTGAAGTTACATACTTGGGACCTTTTTTTCTAGATCACGTACCTACACCCTGAGACCAGCATCATACAGTGCATTGTCTTTTTTTTTTCTTTTAATCAATTAATTTATTTGTTTTTATTTTTGGCTGTGTTGGGTCTTCATTGCTGTGCGCTGGCTTTCTCTAGTTGCAGCGAGCGGGGGCTACTCTTCGTTGCGGTGCGCAGGCTTCTCATTGTCATGGCTCCTCTTGTTGCAGAACATGGGCTCTAGGCACGTGGGCTTCAGTAATTGTGGCACACAGGCTCTAGAGCGCAGGCTCAGTAGTTGTGGCACACGGGGCTTAGTTGCTTCGCGGCATGTGGGATCTTCCCAGGCCAGGGATCGAACTCGTGTCCCCTGCATTGGCAGGTGGATTCTTAACCACTGTGCCACCAGGGAAGCCCCGAGTGCATTGTCTTCTATTGCTCTTCTTGGCTCTTGGAGAGGACAGAGAACATCCTTCCTACATTCTTTGATTGATGAGATACCTAATTTCTACACACAAGATCCCCTTCTTGTTCAGAAGGGAGTAACAGGGGGCTAGGTGTGGAAAACCCACTGTCAGGTTCTGTACGGAGATGACATCAGGCCAGGTCCACACAACACAGCCTCAGTGGGAGACCCAAACCAGCTGGAGAGACTGCTGGGAGCCACTGAGCCAGTACTTGGGGTTCTGTCTCTATTTCTAGGTGGAGAAATACACTTTCTCACGGACATGTCCTACCAATGAGAAAAGGGACCAACCATACTACACACAACCACTTGCCCCATGTGGTCTAATAAGCAGGACATGACGTAAACACTTAGTTCTATGACTTATAACCATGTCAACTAAATACTCAAGTGTAATTTTTAGAGTAATTGGAGTCTGGTGGGTTTGGGGCAGGTTTCCACACTCCCTGTTTCTGTTTTTGTTTTTTCTAAAAAAATAATCCTAGGCCAATCTTGGATCTTATGTACTTTGAAGGCCGATTAAGTGGAGCTTCTCCTTGACTGTTCAGAATGTTTCATTTAGCACTGATCTGTTGGAGACCCTGAAAGTCATCCTTGGGCCAAGGTTCAGAGGTTCCTTGAGGGCATTAGCAGGAACTTGGCATTCTCAGACCCACCACAAGGAGAAAGTGCTCCTGGAGACCCACCCTGGGGGTCTCCAGGAGCAGATCTTTCATGCTTGTGCAAACTTATAGAAGAGTTATTCCAACAGTTCCATCCACGACCCGGAAGACAAGTGTACAATTAATATCATGTTCCCCGCAAACCCAAGCTCCTGAGCATGGCTCTGGAATTTAGACCACCACCCATGAGGATCAAGCCAAAGCCCCCATCAACAAGCATTTCTGTGTTCCCTGGCAAATGTTTCACGTCTCATTACATTCTTCTCACAACCAGATCGGGTCTGTGAGATAAACAGCCAGTTGCACGGTGTGTGGTTATACTGCTTTATTTGAAAGTCTCTTTCAAACATGCCACCCAGTGGTACTACTGAGTCCTGGAGTGACTGGTGATACCCATTCCTAGGCTGTATATGAGCCAAGTTCAATAGCTTTCATGACTCTCCCCCGTGTTCAGGGGGCAGGGAGGCCCACCAGGCACTTGCTGCTATGAGCTAACCAACTGCAGAGCAATGCAAACACAGTTACAGACGAGGCTGCAAATCTGGAGCCCATGTCCTCTGTTCTGAGGGCGAACAATGTCTTCCTTAAGAGAGGTGCCGTCTCGGCCAAATATATTCAGTGGTCCGTTCCTCTCAGCCCTGTTCTAAGGAGATAATGGATAATGCTACTCCACCAGTTGTGTGAAGTGGGAGAGGGTCAAGAAAACATTTGCAGCTTAGAGCAACAGGCTGTGGGATGCATCCAGTCTTATGCAACCTTCAATCCCCGGGCGTAAGCTCCATGAGTAGAATTTGTCAGCAGTGGAGAATTTTTAATTATAAATTAATTTCTATGTCAGCTTGAGGTTGTGTGAATGAGTGACAGACAGGTAGAGAGGAAAAGAGGGAGAGAGAATGATGAAAGAGGGGAAGACAATGAGAAAGATGAATGAGGATGAATAACGGGAGGTAGAGATAAACGAAAAGCAATCTAACACAGAGAAGGGAGAGAAATGAAGCAGTGACTTCTGGTGATTGCGGAAATATATCACAAATACAATTGTGGAAAAGAAGGGATTAGGACAGCAACCAGGAACGTTGAGAGTATAGCTGTAGGTGGAAGAAGAAAGACGAATAACGGGGGAAGAAAAAGGAAAAGAACAGTTCAACAAATAGGTAGGAAAGGAGATGTGCATTTGGAATTTAAATGAATTACGTTGTCTCCCAAGTTTTTAACTTACAATGTGTCCTGCGATGACAGTCTAACTCCCAATTAAGATATGCTAATAAGGCTGACCATGCACCGTAGACTCACCCTGCCTGATAAGCAGCTTATTTTCCTTTTGGGTTGGGGGGGAAGGCAGTTATCTTCACTTTCCACACCTACATTTTTCATTGGTGTTTTTCCTCCAAAGGCACAAAGTGACCACATATTGTTCCACCTCAGATTTGTTTGGGTCTATTACACTTTCACCTCCGCTGAGCTGACCACTCACTGTTCCTACAGACTTCCTATTCCTCCATCTCCTTTCAGTTACCTTGATGAAAACTCGTATTCACATGAAACTTAGATACACATATATGTATAACTGAATCACTTGGCTGTACACCTGAAACTAACACAATATTGTTAGTCAGCTATACTCCAATATAATATAAAAAGTTAAAAAAATCATATTTCACTTGAATCTTTTTTCTTAATGGGAAAAAATTGGTTTATCCTGGTCGATTTATCTGTGGAGAAATAGAACTATTTTCCAGTATGTAAAGCATCTTAGGAGGCTGCGAAGATGTCTGAGAAGTGACACTGATAGAAAAGGAGCCATCATGGGACTTCCCTGGTGGCGCAGTGGTTAAGAATCCTCCTGCCAGTGCAGGGGACACGGGTTCGAGCCCTGGTCTGGGAAGATCCCACATGCCATGGAGCAACTAAGCCCATGTGCCACAACTACTGAGCCCACATGCCACAACTACTGAAGCCCGTGCACCTAGACCCCATGCTCCGCAACAGGAGAAGTCACTGCAATGAGAAGACCGTGCACCGCAATGAAGAGTAGCCCCCGCTCGCCGCAGCTAGAGAAAGCCCGCACGCAGCAAAGGAGACCCAACACAGCCATAAATAAATAAATAAATAAATAAATTTATTTAAAAAAAAAAAAGGAAAGGAGCTGTCATGTCACAGAGTCATCTTGCTGACCTGCAAATGATCGACAATGAATAGGCACTGAATCGTGGTAATTGAGTGAAAATCTGGATGGTCCTTCAAGGGATGTTAGAAAAAGGATCAGAAAATGGCAGGAAGACGTAACATACAAAGCAACCAATTACTGAGCGTTGGAGCCTTGTGAAAAGCACGATGCCTGTGTCATCACAGTTCACAGGGGTGGAACTCATCCTTTCCACGTGCAGATTTCTCCAGGGAGAGTCCCTGTTCCACGGTACTGCAGGAACTCAGGGTCCTTCCCGAAGGCTTCTGAGGTTCCCAGAAATTGCTTCTATCCTCCTGATGTCCTTGCCTAGCTTTTGCTTTGGGATTCTCCCAGATTTCTCCTGCTGGGCTCATTTCCACCTTTCTGCGGTGTGCCAACATTTCTGATCCACTCCTCCCCAAAATGTCATCGCAGATCCTCCCTTTATTTCTTTCCCAGGCTAACATGGACCTAAATGACGATGTAGGGAGTAACAATGGTTAAGATTAGGAGCTCTGCAGTCAGACATCGTGCGTTCACATTCCGTCTCTGACCCTTGCTAGTTGCATGGTCTTAAACTAGTGGCATAACCTTTCTGTACCTCGGTTTCTTTCTCTGTGAAATGAGGGCGATAATAATAGTTCCTTCCAGAGTTGCCTTGAGGATGAGTTAATAATATGTGGAGCCCTTAGAAGAGCAGCTGCCACACTGTAAGTCCTCAATAAATGTTAGTTATTATTAGTGACAGGTTGTAACCACGAAGAAACTTTACTGAAGACTTTAGGTTATAGGAAAATTACAGCTTTGGGAAGAGCAGTGTGAAACTGTGTATGAGATACCGCCGCTGCTAGAATCCATTGGCCACTCTCTCTCTCTTTTAAAAAATCGTATTAAAATATAGTTGATTTACAATGTTGTGTTAATTTCTGCTGTACAGCAAAGTGATTCAGTCATACATATGTATATTCTTTTTCACATTCTTTTCCATTATGGTTTATTACAGGATACCGAATACAGTTCCCTGTGCTACAGAGTAAGACCTTGCTGTTTATCTATTCTACATAGAATAGTTTGCACCTGTTAATCCCAAACTCCGACTCCATCCCTCCCCTCCCCTGTGGCAACCACGAGTCTGTTCTCTATGACTGTGAGTCTGCTTCTGTTTCATAGATAAGTTCATCTGTGTCATATTTTAGATTCCACATGTAAGTGACGTCATACGGTATTTGTCTTTCTCTTTCTGACTTACTTTGCTTAGTATGATCATCTCTAGGTTCATCATTGGCCACTCTCTGGATCCACAGGCTCTGACGGGTTGTTTTTCTTCTCAGCCCTCAGCCTGCACTGTCCTGCTGAAGTCACACTCTGCCTTAGTTTTTATGCTCCTCTCTCTCATCTCCCACTTCCCCCCACCATGCTGGACCACAGTCCTTAATCTCTGAGTCCCGAGGAAGCCAAGAATAGGTAAACAGCAGGACAGTCTCTGCTCTCAAGACAGACAAACCTTTCACTTTCACTATGTAGAAGCTTTGGGTCTTCATGGTCTTAATCACTTCACCCAGATTGGGGACTGAACCTTACATCTGCATAACCACAAGTCCCATTCAAGAATTTCCCAAGCAAAACAACAGTCTCTTCCCAAAGATGAATTCTCCTGGCATTCCTAGGATGGAGCTAGGGCTGCGGGGAGTGGGAGCCCCTCCAGAGGCTCAGGATTTGTCCACTAGCATTAAACATATTAAAAACATATCGCTTGACTAAGACAAACTTGTTTTGAGCCCATGAAGCATGTTTTGGTGTTGTTGAGGATCATGACCTAGAGGAAAAATCTGAGGTGCTTCCAGAAACGGTCTAGGAACTAGATGAGTGAAGAAATAAAAGTTGGTCACAATGACTCTGAGATCTATTCCTTGGAAATAACTGATGAAGATGGAAATGGAAGCCATATGCTTCCTTTCACTGCAAAACATACTGCCTTACATTCTAATCACCCTGGCTTGTATCTCCATCTCTCTGCAGAAGAGTTCTCTTGAAAACAGTCAATATTCTCCAAGTTGCTACGTCCAGTGGCCTTTTCTTCCCTTTTATTTCTTTTTCTTTTTTAAAATATTTATTTTGGCTGCACCGCGTCTTAGTTGCGGCACGTGGGATCTTCGTTGCGGCACGTGGGATCTTCGTTGCAGCATGTGGGGTCTTCGTTGCGACATGCGAACTTAGTTGCGGCATGAGGACTTCTTAGTTGTGGCATGCGGCCTCTTACTTGTGGCATGCACGCAGGATCTAGTTCCCTGATCAGGGATCGAACCCAGGCCCCCTGCATTGGGAGTGCGGAGTCTTACCCACTGGACCACCAGGGAAGTCCAGTGGCCTTTTCTTAATTCACGTGTTCCTTCTCAACCCTTTAGAAAATTTGACATGATTGAAATTCTGTTCTCTCCTGGCTCTCCTGGTCCTTCATCTCCTGATTTTCCTTGACCCTCTGGTTGCTCTTTCTCTAACATTTTTTGTGGCTTTATTGTCACACTCTTTTCCCCAAAATGTTATTATGGCCTAAGGCTTTATCCTTGACATTTTTCCCCCCCTTTCCTACACTTTCTCCTCTAGTAACCTTATTCATTGCTATAGTTTCAAATATAATTTCTCTGCAGATAAATCCCAAATTTCTGTCTTTAGCTTTGACACCTATCCTGACTGGACTCACCTTTTCAACTGCCTTCACACTTCTCTATTTAGATATTCAGCTGAAAACTTAAGCTCAAACTCAAAGTCTTCATCTTCAAAGACACTGGCATTTGTTAATGTCTATTTTTTTTAAAAATGATACCACTGTCCTACACTGATGCATATTTAAAACCTCTAAGTTAATTCTTTCCATTTTTTTTTTTTTACCATGATCCACTGTAAGAAATACATTTTACGTCATGACTGGTATATATACCCATGTGCACACATGCACACACACAGACACAAATGTAACAAAATTTCACAAAATAGTACTTACTATGTGTGGTGCATATTAATCTATTTTATTCTAATCTATTCCATTAAATAAAATCTGGTTGTAACCCATTAAATTGATTTTATGATCCACTATGGAGATATGAAAGGCAGCTTTAAAAATACTGCTTTTAAATAATTTTTGATTCATCTTCCTTTTTAAACTCCCAAATCTAATCAGTCATTAAGTAACATTTATTTTCAAAATGTCTTGCATACTCCGTCTCTTTTCCCTATTTTCTCTCTGACTTTTCCAAATGCCCTCTCCTGGGACAGCTGTGCTGGGTTCCTCCACTCAGGGTAATCCCCTCCCCGCCCCCCCTCCCGCCCCGCCGTCGCCAAGCAACTCTGTTTCTTTGTTTGCATCTCTCTTAAGTTACTTAAGTATCACACCCCATAACTTTTTGTTTTCTTATCTTGATTTATTTCTTTCTCCCTAGCCCTTCTCACTTGACAATATACAATGTATTTATATGTTTCTTTATTTTCCGCCTTTTTCGCTGGATTGTGAGGTTGAAGATCCGGTATCCCCAACGCTTAGAACTGAACTGTGCTTGGGACACAGACCACCAATAAAACAAGGCCAGAGGGAAGAATGAATGAAAGGATGACTCCTAGTGGCAACAGGGACCAAAGCTTCCTCCAGGGATGGAGAGAAGGAGGCTCCTGTAACCTCTTTTTATTTCATTATTATTATTTTTTAAACTACCTTGGATCTTCTGCCCACGGTGGTATGTGCTGGAATTGACATGACCAAGGGATTGACATGTGCTGATTGACTTAATGCCTGAATTCATTGTCCGGCACTGAGTCATTCACTGTGAATGACTCCAATCAAGGCCCACCCTCACAGCCAGGAGTTGGGTGTATTCAACCAAAACCCCTGAGTGTTTCACAGTAGGAATGGGGGGAGGGGTTGGAATGGATATTGTTGAGCCGATGTTGAGAGGCAACCAAAATGCCCACGACAAGAATTCAGAGGAGACCTATCAGAAACAGTTTCTTTCAAAATCGACTTTGCACTGCCACTTGCATGTGCTAAGCTGGCCACTCTACAAAGTCAGTGAAATGACACATCCCCCCACCCTGCCCTTCCCTTCTCCTTCCAGCTAAATCCTTTGGTCTAAAATATACCGCTCATCATTCTCCAAAATCCATAAAAATGATGCACTGTCACACAGTTGCTTTGAAAGGAATGAAAACACTGAAAGAATGAATCAATTGTTTAAAATGTGAACAAACTATGCACCAATAAAAATGAGAATGATGTAGAACACTTTCATCTATATTCAAAGACACCCTTGGGGAGAGAAGGGGAGGGGCATTCAGAGACTTCTAAAGCACGGCTGAATTGCTTAGGTTGCAGTTGCAAAGAACTTACCCCGGAGGAGATCATTTCTGTAACTTATAGGTGTTCTCCAGCAGGCCAGGATCATTTTCTGTAGAAGCCCCCTGAGACAGGAAGGGACTGTGGATTCAAATATTCTGAGATCTCCACATGCTAGATCTTCAGTACGCACTGTGTCTTCCCATATTTAAAAGAGGGACCCTCATCCCTTGCCCTCATCCCTTTTCTCACAGCCTGGAGCCACTCTTGGGAAGATGGGGCCAACTGTGGTGGCCAGTTTCAGGCTCCTTGGAAGCTCACAAGAGGCCTGTCAGTCAGTGAAGAGCGGGCAGCTCTAGTGGGGATGACGTTAGCACACATTCTGACACAATGATCCGAACTGTTCTGTGGCTTCTGTAACCCTTAGCAGGACCAGCCGGGAAGGGAAGGGCAAATTCAGTGAGCACCCCGGGCTCTGCAGAGACCTCATCCAGCCCTGCTAGGGGGGCTCGGGGATGCGGACACGGGGTGGGGCAGTGAGAGGCAGCCAGTGAGCCTGCGTTACAGAGAACCCCAGCTTCTTTTCTGTCCAAGTCAGCTTGGTCAGGATGTCCTTCTGCCAGCAAAAGTCCCCTTGCACACTGACCCACCCTCTTAGGCCACTGCCACCCTTTTACTTAATTTTTACCTTTGATGGTCATCTTAATCAGAATCAACTTGAATAAAAGTACAATGCAGGATCTGGAAGTAATAAGATGGTCGAGGGTGGTGTCCACTGCAGAGTAATCTGTGGGGTGGGAGACGTTTGTCCCCAAATATCTCCTTCAGTCTGAGAGTGTGAAAATCCAAGCTTCACGACTCTTTTGGATCAAAGTTCAAAGATTCCAACATCCTCTGGGAGGATTAACGCCTCAGCACATGGTTTGTTATCAACCATGAGTCCCTTAGCAGAGATTGGTTTTCTCAGATTATCTTATCTCTTCTGATACTAGAGCAGGATGAAGCTTTACATATAGTATTTCATTGGATTGTCCAGACTACCTTATGTGGCAGATCTTACTATACAGATAAGAAAATTGAGTCCTAAAGAGAATACAACTTTATTCCCTCATCCATCCGTCTCTCTGTCCATTCAGCCAGCGTTATTTATTAAATGCCTACAATGTAACAGATATTGTGCTAGAAGCCAGGATGAAGAGATGAGTATAGATAAGATAAGGCCTCTGACCCTGAGGAATTGCCAATTAAGCAGGAGAGAAACATAGTGAATTCACACTGGTAATCATACCTGGAGCTGTGTATGTAGCTAGCTAAAGGATGAACTGGGGTCATGATTCAGGTCTCAGAACTCCTAATATACTATTTTTTCATTGCATCAAACTATTGCTTTCATTGTAGCAACTGATTTCCTGATTGTGAAATATAGCTAATGTAAGAGATGTGGAATAGCTAATAAAAATGATTGCAGTTCACCTCTTGTGGAGGACTCTTTTGAACAGACTTAATGAGTCATATGAGATAAAAATAATAATCAGAACACTTTTCAAACTACCCTGCAAAATTGGCTCTGGTCTTTCTCATTCTTGATCACTCACTGATGCCTCCTCAATAGCAGTGAGTATCCACAGCCTCAAGAATCCTGGGGTAAGTTCTGTAGTTCATAACTTTGAAGTTATGAAGTTAAAATTCTTCCTTTTGCAGAGTAGCATTTCTCTCCCAGTCAAAATAATTCGCTTGGCTTTTGTTAATCTGCATGGCTGTCTAGCTTTATTAGAGGGGCAGGTAGAAGGAAGGCCTAAGATGTCACCTGTCCAGAGAACTGAAGAGCAGCTCGAAGCAGTGCCAGCAACAAACAGATGACAGTAATTCAGAGTCACTGGTGACAATACCATGAGAGTCAAGTGGGACCTCAGAGAGATCATCCAACCCAACACTTGCAATATAACATAGCTCAGGGTGGTGGAAGGAGTTGTCAAAACCACATAGCAGGTGAATGTCAGAGCCAAGACCAGGTTGAGCCCAAGTCTTCTAATGCTCAGTCTTTGATCCTGATGTTGCCATGGCAGGGAGAAAAGAACCGTGTTCACTTGGCCAAATACTTTGAGAAGAGACACGATTTGACAAAGAAGAATGAAGCTGTAGGAAACTAGGAATCAATTTTCACAGTTATAATTTATGGAAAGTCATTGAACCATGTATGTCAAGCTACCTGGGTCATAGAGCTGTAGTTCTGGTCTGTCCTTTTATATCCTAATGACCTTTTGCTGGTTAAAGCTTCTTAATCTTATTTATTTATTTTCTTTGGATGGAGTTGAGTTCTGAAGATGTGATAAAAGCTGTAGACCCTTTCCCCAGATATTTGTACATACATTCATAATTTTATAAACATTTTCAAGGGTTTCATGAGCTTCTTGAATCTCATTCATGGCACAAGTACACATTCAGATACCTTTAAAGAGATGCTCTGGGGCTTCCCTGGTGGCGCAGTGGTTGAGAATCTGCCTGCCCATGCAGGGGACATGGGTTCGAGCCCTGGTCCGGGAAGATCCCACATGTCATGGAGCAACTGAGCCCGTGCTCCACAACTACCGAGCCTGCGCTCTAGAGCCTGTGAGCCACAATTCTTGAAGCCCGTGGGCCTAGAGCCTGTGATCCACAACAAGAGATGTCCCTGCAATGAGAAGCCCGCTCACCGCAACTGAGAGTAGCCCCTGCTCGCCGCAACTAGAGAAAGCCCGTGCGCAGCAACAAAGGCCCAACGCAGCCAAAATAAATAAATAAATAAATAAATAAATTTATTAAAAAAAAATAAAGAGGTGCTCTGGCTCAGGGAAGCTGACAAGATGTGATTGTGACTCATCTCACTGTCTCCATGAGTTGCTTGAAGGTGGGCAAGAAGGAAGTCTGCCAGCAGACGGCCTCTAGACTCGAACTGCACACTATCCTATTGGTTCTATTTTCTGGAGCATCCCGACTGATACAGATTTCCCCCAAAGGGTATTGATGTTAAAGCTGTGGCAGAAAAAGTCTATGTCGTCCAGAGCACACCTTACTCCTGGCAATGGTAGTTGCGCATACCTCTGCCAAGGGGGCGGATAAAATCTGTGCTTTTGTTCCAATTGATCAGTCTTCCAGCTGCTCCTTGAGACTCATTGTTTTAGGGAAATCTGAGCAACGTCTGCATGTTCAAAAGCACTGGGATGGCCAAACAGACTAAGATCAGATTCTTAAAATCTAGTTTGTGGGAGCAAAGCATAGAGTGGTCACGCCAGTCAGTAAGATAGGGCTCTAGAACAGGATTAAATAAACTGACTGAATTACTTGTGGGTGCCCAGAGCTGCCATGCGGCTTCTTGCCTCTGTGCCTTTGCACATGCTTTTCCCTCTGCCAGAATATCCCTACTCACACTGTGTGCTAATCAGCGTTCTCCAGAGAGACAGAACCAGTAGAAACAAAATATATGTATATACTGAAATATATACATCTCTCTCTCTCTCTCTCACACACACACACACATATATTTATTTTTAAAACAGTTTCTTTTTTAAAAAATTTTATCGAAGTATAGTTGATTTATAATGTTGTGTTAATTACTGCTGTGCAGCAAAGTGACTCAGTTATACATATATATATATTCTTTTTCATATTCTTTTCCATTATGGTTTATCACAGGGTATTGAATATAGTTGCCTGTGCTATACAGTAGGACCTTGTTGTTTATCCATCCTATATATAATAGTTTGTTTATTTATTTACTTTAAGGACTTGGCTCCTCTGGTTATGGAAGGAGATGGGCATGCCCTAAATCTGCAGGGGGAAGAGCCAATGCTGCCGTTCAAGTTCAAAGGCCATCTGCTGGTAGGAATTCCCTCTTGTTCAGGGAAGGTCAATCTTTTGTTCTATTCAGGTCTTCAATTCATTGGATGAGACCTACGGACATTTTGGAGGGCAATCTGGTTTACTCAAAGTCCACTGATTTAAATGTTAATCTCATCCAAAACATCCTCACAGAAACATCCAGAATAACGTTTGACCACACATCTGGGCACCAAGGCCCCGCCAAGTTGACACATAACCATCACACATCGTTTGCCTGGGTTCTTCTCCTAATTCCTTAAGGTCTACCCTAAACATCTTACTCCCTCTCTATTTTGCTACTGAACCCAGCATATTCTTATGTTCGAATCCGTGTTCCCCAGTATTGAAATGATTTGATCACGTGGTTGTGAACTCTGCTAGACACTGAGGTTTCTGAGGGCAGGCACTGTGGGGTCTATTGGAGGTGATATTACAAGATGACATGCTGGGCCCTACCCAATGCCTAGCACAGGGAGTTGCTCAGTGTAGTTTGTGGAATAATGTGATAAATTAATGGAAGGACTCAGAAGCTAGAAATCTCCAAATTATGACTTTTTTTTTTTTCCTGAGTATTTGTTGCATCAGAGATGCAACAGAGCTTGGTCACCTTGTCCCAGCAATGCAGGTACACACACACCCATATTCATTTTGTCAGACCCCGGAAAGATTTGGAGAGGTCGTTAGAGATGCAATTCAATGCTTAGCTCTTCCTGCCCTTCTCAGGGCAGAATGAAGCAGAGGGAAGAACAGGGTTTATAGCTTCGGGTAGATTTGCCTTTGACTCACATGGCAGTCCCTTGCTAATCGCCTGGACTTGGGCATGATTTGTATATTCTCAAAGCCTTCTTAAATTAATCATATGAGAACAACAATAATGATACCTACAACATAGTGTTAGAAAAATCAAGTGCCTAGCATAGAGTAGTTCCTTAGTAAATGTTGATCCTCTTTGTCTCTTATTTATGTTTGAATTAATTTCTAGTACATGTGCATTAACTATTGAAACTAACTAAGAACACGTTGATGAATTCTTAAGATAGTCTTCATGTCTCTTGATGCTCTAGGCTTCCTTTTTGTCTTCTTTCACTTTTTGACTGAAAGGGAGAATGTAGATTGTATAGGGGATGGTCCCATATGAAAGAACACAGGAGAGGGCTTGTGTGTGCACCATATTGTTTTTCACTGCAGCTGGTAATTTCTGATCTTTCCTGGGACACAGGCACTTTTGAGGATCTTCATAAAGCTAAGGACTCTTTCCCCCAGAAAAATGCATGTACATTTTACACTTTGCATATTATCTCAGGGAGTTCATGAATCTCATATATTCCAGATTAAGAACGCTGGGTCAAAATATCCTCACCTGCTGTCTGTCTGTCTTCTGTCCCTTGTCTTGCATTCTCTCTTCCTCTCTCTTTTTCTATCTATATTTTCATGTACTTAACTAATGTATTTAGGATTAGGATAAGGATTATGGATGGATAAATGGGTGAATGGATTAGAAAAGTAGAGGGCAAGAAAGCACTATGGAGTTAGAATGGTTCCTTCTTTTTTCCTGGAAAGCTCACTAATATGTCACCTTGGACGTACCTTGCTGATCTGTTATAAGGCAGAATGTTATAATGGTTAAACTCTGGAGCTAGACTGCTGGGTTCAAATCCTGGCTGTGTGTGAATTTGGGCAATTAATTGCCTCTCAGTTTCCCTGTTTTTAATGTGATAACACCACCATATTGAATTGTTGTTAAGAATTAAATAAGCTAAGACATATATGGATTTTAGGATAAAATACTTTAGCAAGTGCTCAGTAACAGCTACTACTATCATTAATTTTGATCATTTAAAATCGCCAATAATATAATTACTTATTCACAAAGCATGACATACTACAAATAATAAATTCAACATTACTAAGAGGAAAACTGCAACTAGAAATCCTCTTTTGAAAAAAAGAACTTGCCTACCCCTAAGGTGACTTACTCTTAAATAGAAATTGTAGGTTAACAGGGTAGCTAGGAAGCCATCCTGGATTTTTTCTTGAGACCCAGTGAGAAGAGGGAGCCATTGTCCAGAAGATGTTTTTTTTGTTTTTTAGTTGTTTTTGTTTTTTTTTCCCATACTACCAAGGCCTTGTTAGGAGAGGAACCCAAGCCTACTTCTAGACATGACTAGGAGGGTTTATGTCCTTTTGTCTTTTACTTAGGAAGGGTCTCTAGACTGGTAATTACACCTATATCAAGGCAAAAGGTATACCATGCTGTCAAATTATGAAGCTGATAATTTCCCATGAGATGTTGCTTAAAAGAAAAAAATATGAAAAAAGAAATGTAAATGTGTGGTCACCACTGTTAACACTTCACATTTTTAAGGTAAAAGACTGTCTAAAATGGAATCTATTTTCCCTAATTTATAGGACTTGTTTACATGTGGCCTTTCATTCTTCTCTTGCAATGTGTTTCTTGCTGCTTTTTATTTTTATTTTTTTTAAACTATGTGTCTCAACCCCAGAGGATTTTTTTTAAATTAATTAATTAATTAATATATTTTTTGGCTGCGTTGGGTCTTTGTTGCTGCCCATGGGCTTTCTCTAGTTGCGACGAGCTGGGGCTACTCTTCGCTGCGGTGCGCGGGCTTCTCATTGCGGTGGCTTCTCTTGTTGTGGAGCATGGGCTCTAGGGCACATGGGCTTCAGCAGTTGTGGCACACGGGCTCAGTAGTTGTGGCTCATGGGCTCTAGAGTGCAGGCTCAGTAGTTGTGGCGCATGGGCTTCGTTGCTCTGTGGCATGTGGGATCTTCCCGGATCGGGGCTCGAACCCATGTCCCCTGCATTGGCAGACGGATTCTTTAACCACTGCGCCACCAGGGAAGTCTCTCTCATTGCTTTTTAAATGGAAAATATTAACTCTTGCAAAACTGCAGCAGAATTGTCCAGTTACTGCAGTGTTAGCAGGAGGGGAAGAACCATTGGCGCCAGGCCAGCTCTTGACACCCCACCTGTGCTACCGGAAGGGGAAGGTGCAGCTGAGTCTGCGTCCAGGAGATGGCACTGCCTTCAGAACATGGAAAGGAGGAGTGGTCCGGCTGGGGAGGCTGGGAGGGGTCCCTGGGAGAGAGCAGCGGGGAGGGAGATGGGGGGAGGGAGGAGTGAGCAGTGGCCAAGGCCTTGTTCTAATGGTTCCAGAGGTACAAATTGTCAATTTCAAAGGCAATGTAATTGAATTCTAATTGTTTTGAGGTGGGAACAAAATCTAAGGACGTTCAGATAGATCTGGGGATGCCTGGAAACCCAATGGCAGGGTCTCCTAGTAGCCTACTTGCATGAGAATTGAGGCTCCTCCTGGGACAAACTCTTCCCAAGGGAAGAAGGAGCTTTGAGAAGCAGGACCAGTTTGGTCCTGGATCACTATATGCTAACTGTACGAACGGCCTGGAAGTGGCTCCTGAGTCATGAACACAAGTCTGCATTTTGGGACTTCCCTTGTGGTCCAGTGCTTAAGAATCCACCTTCCAACTCAGGGGATGCGGGTTCGACCCCTGGTTGGGGAACTAAGACCGCACACGCCATAGGGCAACTAAGTCCGCGTGCCACAACTTCCGAGCATGAGGGCCACAACTAGAGAGCCCGCATACCACAACTGCTGAGCTCTGGCACCACAACTGGGGAGAAGCCTGTGTGCTGCACGCCGCAGCAGAGGATCCTGCCATGCTACAAGGAAGATCCTGGAACAACTAAGATCCTGTAGCAACGAAGACCTGACGCAGCCAAAAATAAAATAAAATTAAAAAATATATTTTAAAAAGTGCTCATAACTTAATAAGAACAATATTCCTAACAAAACAAAACAAAAGAAAAAAATACCAAGTCTGCATCTTGTGAGGCGTAGAGAGAGGAATTTGTAAATGCCCCCCGGAAGAAATGTTTCATTAAAATCCCAGGAGGCATTGTGTGAGGTACAAGTCACACAACCTTGGGGCTCTCCTGGCAGAAGCTAACGCTGGGGTGATGGGGACATTGCTACCAACAGCTGTAATCGCCGTGTACCCAGGACTTATTTTCTGCCTGACTCTTGCCAAGGGCTTTATAATCTTGTCTCATTTAGGTTTCAAAATAAATCTAGAAGGTAGATTCTACTTCTGGTCTTATTTTACAGAAGAGGAAACTGAGGTGGACTGAACTTGTGGGCAGAGCTAGGGAGTTGCAGGCTGGGTTTGCACCACGTGGGCCTGACCCCAGGGCACATGGCGACTACGGTCCTTGTCCTGGGTGCCTGTTTGAACCTGTGCCAACAACAGGACTTGCCCACAGTGTGTGCCCTGAGGAGATGAGATTGTGCGGGAGGGCTCAAGGCAGTTCTGACTGGCATTGTCTTGAGGTCAACATGGTGCTGTTGAACTTGAACCAGGCTTTGAAGACTTGGGTTTGGGAAAGGAATTGAGCTTTTCAGGCAGGGACCTGGAAGGAAGAAAAAAGTGAAGGCAGGTGCAGGTAAGGTGTGATCAGGGGCAGTGAGAGGCCTGTCTGACTGGGTGGAGGGGTCGGTAGCCTGAGGCCCATGCAGGAAGGGTGACCTGGAGCTGGCAGCCTTGAATGACAAGGATTGATGGTGGCACGTGTGGGCACAAAGAACGCAGTGAAGGGAGGGTGAGGTGGGCTTCACATCCCTAGGACCCCAGAGACCTTGGGCTGTCTTCCACACGGGCTGCCTCGTCAAGCTCTGAGTTCTTGGTGCTGACCAGAAGGCATGGATCGTTTATGGGCCTCTGTCAACCCAGCATGAAGTCGGCATCAGAAGTGAAATACTTTTTTTTTTCTGAAGAATGTTGCAGAGAAAATAACTTTATTGTCAGTTCGCAATTATCTGTGAGGAAATAAGGTTAATTGAAATCTACAGATTTCAGTAGCTAATAGCTTTACCTTCTTTTGCAAACCATCCTTCATCACACCTTCCAGAAAATAGCACAATTGACGAATCAGATTTTTGCATCTTCTCTTTCATGTCCTCCACCTGAAGTGCTAATAAGCAGGGAAATGGCCCAAATGTGGAGAGCAGGAAGGAGAGAAAGGAAAAGCAGGGGTCTGGAGAACAGTCCACCTAGATGTGAAACTCCTAAGGAACCCAGAATGAGCGTTTGGATGCGTTTGTGCCGACGCTGTTGTGACTGGAATGCATTTGTGCATCCCATCAGGGCTGCTGGCTTGGTGGGGACCAGGAGATGGGATGGGAGGTAGAAATCTGGGACATAATAGCGGCAGACGTCATTGAAGTTCAGAGTTCAAGGGCACCCCACAAAGTCGACGTGTCCTGAGAAGCTTGACTAAACACCTTGTCGGGGAGGCTTACATGGGGAACATGGGAACAAAACTGGGGTGAGCTGAACTGAGGACCAGCTAGTGGGGTGGAGGCATTCAGCAGACAGCTCCATGACCCTCATCATCACTCTCCTCTTCTGTTCCCCTGGAGAGTGGCTTCTGGTGGGAAATATTTATATAATATCTGAGTTAGCAGTGATGTCATCCGTGCCTGTGTATCCTAGAACATCTTGTGACTTAGATGGAAATTCTTTATCATCTCCATTTCTGCTAAGTAGGGTCTGTTCCTGATGTGAGGATACAGGGCCTTGGGAAGAACATTTATATGTGAGAGAAGAGGGCCTGATGTGTAATCTCAAGAGTGCCCCTTATTTCTTTTATAGGGAGAGGAAATGAATTTGGGGTAAATAAGGAGGCTGTAAGTGGGGGTGATGGGGCTGGAGAGAGGGAGGTATAGTGTTTTTTACCTTTCTTGATGGTAGGAGAACACAGAGCTTACCCCAGGCCCTGGGCAGATGCTCCGGGGTGGGAAGAATCGTCTGTAGCCAGGGCATGTGGAGAAAGAGGACCAGCCTCTGGCAGGAGAAGAGAGGCAGGAGCAGGCTGGGCTCTGTGTGCTTCGGCCTCTGCTCAGACCCTGGTTTGCTGTTCTGACAGAGCCGTACAGAAGATTCTGCTACCGTTCCTTTTCCTCTTGCAGTGTATGGCCCATTCCTCCACGGCCTAGGACTTCTCACCCCTGACAGCTGCCATTCTGGCTTCTTGCAGCCCAAGAACCCATGAGCAATGCCTTGGCCATTGCAGCTTCATGTCACACTGCGCACAAACCTAGAGCCCCGTCTTCAAGGAAATCCGGATCCTGATGGGGCTTTCTGTGGGCTGGGTGCCTGGGGCTACATATCACAGCGCAGCAAAGCCTCAGAGAAGAGAATCCCTGAGGACAAATACCCACCAAGCCTTGTCCCACACTCTCGGTAACATCCCATCTTCTTCTTATGGGATATGGGTGACTCTGTTGGTGGTGGAAAGATGGAGTTGGGCGGGAAATCTGAATGCTGTTTTGACATGGAGAGGGGATCCTTATATGAATTTTGGGAACATTTACTCCCTTGAGATCTCTTCAGCTATGTTGCTTAGTCTTGTGGTGAAGGAACACCCCTTCCCCCCTCTGGGATTCTGGAAGCAGATGTTAACTCTGACCGTGACTCTGGTGACCCCAGGGAGACTCAGCTCCTGAGGTGCTGGGTGGGAAGTCCCAGTTTTGGTGCCATGTTCCTGGAAAAGCTGGACTTCAAGATGGAATGGCTTATTTACCAGGTTGTCAGGAGCCTTAATTTTTGTTTTTGGCTCCATGAAGGATTAGGTGTGTCATTTGGCCACCAATGATGCAGCCTTGGAAAAGTCACGCCACCATCCTGACTTCAGTTTCTTTATCTGAGAAATGAGGGGGTTACGTAGATAATGTCAAAGGCGATTATTCACGTCAACTAGGCTTTTATTCTAAATCTCTGGACAAACAACTTACATCTCTGACTCTTTCTTTATCCACAAATGGGGATCATAATACCCACCTCTACCTTCTAATCTGTGTGAAAACACTTAGACCTCTGTGGAGGAAAAGCATTATACAATCCAGAGTAGAATTATTATTATATTTTATTTGTTCTTTCCTAGTCATTCCTCATGGCTATGCTCTACAATTAGGCCCTGGGGTGAGTTATGTGACTAAACAGTCACACTGGGCAAGCTTATCGGGGGATGGAGCATTCTGATTGTGTTGGTGGAAAAGTCTTTTATTCAGTCATTTTAGAGTGGAACTTGCTATCTATGTTGTATCCAAATGGAATACATCCCTAGCCCTAGAATATAAGCTTGCGGTTAATTTAGACTTTGTTTTCTTGCCCTTGAAGTTCTGTGGCTGTTGCTTTGCCTGGTTCTGAGCCTGAGGAAGCACAGCACCAGTCCTCTTTGGCTCCCAGCAAGACCCTGCTAGTGCCCCAAACTCTGATGGTACCTGGGGTTTCGAGTATAACCAGGGTCCCCATGCCTGGAAAATCTTTACAGACCAAGGCACGTACATAAAGGCTCACCACACCTAGCTAAACAAACACACGCTGGCTTATAATTGCTTTTGTATTTTCCCTTTGTAGCCACCAGAGGCCTCCCAAATTGTGGTCGATTTTAATGTCAGTGGAAATCTACTGGGAATTAACCAAAAAAAAAAATATTTTTTTAAATTGAATAGAATGCCTATGAAAGTTCAAAGTCTGTTACCTTGTTCATTCAACATTGCTATTCATGCAAAATGTCATGCAAATCAGTCCTTATTTACTGAGTACTTTGCTTCAGTAACCCCCCCAAAAAAATGCTAAGAAAAAAAATCGCTTATGTTTAGCCATCTATTTTTCCAAAAATAGGACAGCAATTCAAGTAGTACCACATGATACGACTGACGGTATCAGTGCAGGAGAAGAGCGCCGTCTTGGTGGCTGGTGCTCTAGGGCTGGGCATTTGAGCATCACCAGAGGCTGGGCAGTGCATCCCGAGGAGAAGTTCTGGAATGCCAGGGCCATCAGCAATGTAGATGCTACACGGGGCATGGAATGATGAACGCATCCTTTGTGTGATTAATCATGGCAGCTGTGCCTTCCAACAGGCGAACTCAGAGATCCTTTGGGAACCTAACTTCACCTCTGTGGTGCTCAGTTTCTTCTTCTCTAAAAATGAGAGGCTTGGGCTATGTGATCTCCAAGTCCTTAAGAAGCTATGATTGGGGCTTCCCTGGTGGCACAGTGGTTAAGAATCTGCCTGCCTATGCAGGGGACATGGGTTCGAGCCCTGGTCAGGGAAGATCCCACATGCCGCGGAGCAACTAAGCCCGTGAGCCACAACTACTGAGCTTGCATGCCTGGAGTCCGTGCTCTGCAACAAGAGAAGCCACCGCAATGAGAAGCCCGGGCACCACAACGAAGAGTAGCCCCCGCTCGCCGCAACTAGAGAAAGCCCGCGTGCAGCAACAAAGATCCAATGCAGCCAAAAATAAATAAATAAAATAAGTAAATTTATTAAAAAAAAAAAAAAACTATGATTGTTTTCTAAGACATTTAGGACCATTTGTTGTGCATCTGTCATGTGCAATTACAACAAAAGTTGGTTTGCAAATGTTTTCTTACTTAACTCTCGAGACCACCCTTTGAAGTAGGAATAGCCAGCTCCATTTTACAGATGGTGAAACTAAGCTCAAAGAAGTGAAGTCCGTCACCAATGAGGGTTGGTGAGGGACTTCACTTACAGCACAGACAAAGCCAAATTTGCACTCAGATCAGTTTGATTCCAAAACTTCTCACTGCCTTATCCTACCTTGCATGCATTCTCAAACTGAGAGAATAAACTCAATTAACCTATATAATTTACATAGGGTTAATATAGGTAACTATGTAAATGGGGTGTACCATTCCTTGCTGGTTACTGTACCGGTTAAGAATTGCGCTTGTGGTAAGCAACAGACCAGACAACTAATGGCTTAAATACACATGACTTTATTCCCTCTCATAAGTAAGGAGATGGGTTGCCTAGGGCAGGTGTGTTGGCTCTGGAGTCACCAGAAACCTCAGTGCCTCTGTCTTTCTGCTTTACCATCTCCTAGGATGTTGTTTCTATCCTTAAGTTTGACTCATGGTGCAAGGTGGCAGATGGAGATCCAACCATCACACCTGGATTCCAGTCTGGAAGAAGGAGGAAAGCAAAAGAATTCAGAGGGCGGGTCTCTAAGTTGACTTAGCTCCACTTCAGCAACACTTCAAAATGTCAACACAGTGCTCCTGCTTACATCTCATTGGCCACACTTTAATGACATGGCTACACATAGGGGTGAAAGTGTAAAGCTAACCAATGCAATCTTGATTCTGGTTGCCTAACTGCCCAGTTAAACCCTAGGGTTTAATGTTGTTAAGGAAGAAAGGGAAAATTGGTACTGGGAAGCAAATAGCTGTTGTTGCCATAGTTATCAGCCCCACAGTGACACCCAGCTCTTTTCTGCTGTTGGAGCCCTGATTTCATTCAGGTTTCTGCCTTTCCCCAGCCTCTCAGGTAATCCTGAATAGGTGGAGTCAGTCACGGTGGTAACCACTCCCCTTGCCTGTGATTGTTTGGAATTAGATATATGACTAGTTCTGGACAATGAGATAAGAAAGGGCTTCTGGAAAAGGTTTCTTTGCTCTTAAAAATTTGGTGTTTGGGAAGAGACTGCTTTTCTACTAGATGTTGTAATGTCTGGCAATGACATCTGGAATGTGGCAGCCATCTTTGTAACGATCTGGGGAACCTACTTCTGAGGATGAAGCTGCACCTGAAGATGGCAAAGGGGAGAGATGGAAAAAATCTGGGTTCTTGAGGATGAACTGACCAACTTTGGAGCTGGCCTACTTCTGGACTTCTTATGAAATACATTGCACATTGTTTAAGCCAGTCAAATCAGGGTATTTTCTTATTTGCAACCAGTGGTGTCCTGACATATATGCAGGAGAAAGAAAGAGATCCATTCCTTTATGCCAGCAGGCTGGCAAGCGAGACACCAATCTAGGCCCATCTTTGACTAAACCCCTGTATTGCTCTATTTCTTATAAGAGGTACTTTGTTTTGATTCCCACAGAGAGGATACCTTTACGCAGAGTATTTAATAGGCTCAGGTAGGAATGTTTTAGAGTTACAAGGGAGCTTATCCCCCTTGCTCGAGGCTCAGAGAGAATCAGTGATTTCTCCAGGGGAAAATTTACTTAGTTAGGGGTGGAGCTGGGACTGGGGGTCAGGCCTTCGGAACGCCTCCCAGTTCAGTGCTCTTCTCACTACATTGCTGCCCCTCTCCTTTGTTTCCAGTGCAACCACTGCTGCAAGGTCTAAAATGTCGTGCGTTTGTCTTGGTCATGGTTAGAACTTTCCCAAAGAGATGCCCTCCCCTCCATGCCCCCAGCCTTGCCTTTCTGCCTCTTCCACATGACCCCTCTTGGTTCCAGGCTCCCAGGCTGGTCATGCTGGGAAAGATGACTTACAAGTGTAGGCAGGAAGTGGCTTTCAGCCTCAGCTGTTGCCAACCACATCGGCCATGGCTGTCACTCTTCCTTTCTAACTGCTCTTGCCAAAGCGTGCTGGAAATCCTTAAGATGGCCTCCTTCCCTTGAAATCAAATCCCAAAGGGTTTTGTGCACTCAAGCCCCATCTGCTCTTCCTTCCAGACCATGTCATGTCACAATTATCCCCAATCATGTCTCATTTGGCCAGCCAGGATGCACCGGGCTGGGAAAAATTCCCTTAGTGAGAGTCAGAAGTGTGTGTGCAGCTGTCCAGAGCTGAGGGGTGGCGGGCAGGGGGAGACGCTCTGGGACCTGAGTGACAGGCTCGGTCATGGTCTGTGGATGTCCTCCAAGAGAGACAGGCATGGCAGTCATGGCTGTGGAGTCTCACCAACCCCAGCTCAGCTGCCTACTGGCTGTAAGACCCTGCAGGCTGTTTAAATTCCCGGTGCCTCTGTTTCCTCACCTGTCAGTTCAGTATAATAAGATTGATAGTTATCTTGTAGAGCTTTAGTAAACACCAGATGATACAGTATATATAAAGTACTTAGCAGACACTCAATAAACAATTTTTAAAAGTATCTAGAAGGCACTCCTTATACTATTAATCAAAAAATAAACTTTTGTCGTGGAGTTACAATAGCATTAAGGCTTCAACTTGCGTCTTGTTTTTTTCTGAGTTGATGATCTTTGCTCCTCTGACTTGATACTTACCGGTTCCCTGGGATCCAGGGAAGAGGTTAAGTGTCGCTCCTTCCCAATCACAGATTCTTAGAGTTGAAGGGACCTTGGAGCTGTGTGTCCTGACCTGCTTGGTCCAGGCCTCTTACACAGTCTTGCTGAGCAAACTGGATCAATTCAACAGGTGGAGCTTGAGTTACTCTTACCCCAGGAGTTATCGTCATCCTGCCAGAAGAAAATACCTCCCAAGGGACTACTGAGGCACCAGAAAGAACAGTGACTTGTTATGGGCTTATGGTGGAAGTCAGTGTGGCTCTAACTTGTCCTGTCTCTGCCTGTCTAGGTTACTCTGATCCTTCTTCCATTGGGGTTGTCCCCTTTCCTCTGAGGTCCCCTGGATCTCATCTGACTTTTCAAAGGGTAGACAATCCTTCCCAAAAGGCATCCCCGGGTATTATCTTAACCACCCTTAGCAAAAGATGGAATCAAACGGATGAACTGGGGTGAATCACAGAAATGGTATCACCTTTGTTCTGGCTACCTTTGCTCTGACCCTTCATATCCTGATAGGATGACTTAGCATGTCATATTACCTTTGACGTTTACCATCTTCCCTGGAAGTGGAGTGAGGGGAATTGTAGACCCTGAGTTCTCTCATGAGACTCTTAGGTTTGAGTAACAGCGACCTCATAAGAGCTGATAAATTTGGTTAATTCTATCAGTGTCCTCAGTTTCATTGCAGTGGTCCTATTAACTTCCTGTTCAAACACAGCCGTATCGTTCACCTCTTGCTATTATACTTTCTTATCTGTACTGTGGAGAGGACGATGGCTACATTAGCACCAGCATTCTCAGATAAACTGCACCATAATTCAGGGAATGCCTTTTATGTCTTCTAACCGAAAACAGGCTAAGGAAAGAGTAAATGAAAAAAAAAAAAGTTAAACAGAATCTTAAGGGGGACATTTGCTATTTCACAATTTGCCTAGTGGGAGGATATTTTATGATGGTGTCAGGCAGTCCTCCTATCTTGGGGACACTTGAAAAATCTTCATGAGGCACTTGTTCTAAAAACTGGCCTGAATGTATGGGACAAAGGTTGCTGAGGCAGATTTTCACTGCAGTGTCAAGAGGCCAGCCCCGGAAGACTTCTAGAAGTCTTGGCCATCTGGTCTTAAATACCAGAGCACATGCTGGGAATTGGTGAAGGACGGGTGTCCTTAGGAGCAGGGCTCAAGGAGGCTCTCGTGACACAAGTGGTTGTCTCCAGTTTGCCCTGAGGAATGTTCAGATGGGGGCTCTCGATTGCACTGATGTTATCTCATCTCTGTGAGAACCGTCTTGTGCTGAGCTCCACACTTTCGTTTAGAGGCAGTAGATGGCCCCCTCGTCAACGCAGAGGACCAGGCTGCTTGAAGGCTGTTTCCTCCAGCCTCTGTTCCTTTGTTCTTTGTCTCGTTTTCCCCCTAACGTGTGCTCATCAACGTAGGTCCTTCCTTTTATCTTGATTGTCTCTTTAATTCTCTAATTTTCAGCATTTCCTGGCCTCTTCCTCTCCGTCCTTATCCTCCAACCTGCTTTCACCTCCCTCACGCTTCCTTTCTTCTCTGTATCCCACCCACCAGTTTATTCTTTATTCTCTCTCCCTTGTTATCATCCTACTTCCTTCATTCTGTCGTCTTTTTTCTTCTCCACAAAGCTTTCTTGGAACACAGTTTAAGACAGATGTTAGCGCTCTGATAAAAACAAGAACTTGACACAGAAATATTTTACTGAGGAACCCTCTCTCCATCCATCCAGCTTTGGGCCCTGCGGGGGCTCTCACACCCCTGGTCCCATGTCACCATTCACCCAGCGTATATTTAACGTGCTAGATGACTCCAGAATAAGATTGGTTTTCTTAAGATCAGCTTGTTAATTCTTGGAGTGGGCCGATGGAAGTAGGTGCCCAGAGCGTGGAACCCGCAGCACACTGAGACCCTAGGGAAAGCCTCTGTCCCGGGCTGATTCCTTTCCAGCTCATCCCTAGAGTAGGGGGATCGCCATGGGTAGCCACATCGAGAATTCCCTTTTGTATGTGAAACCAGAGAGCAATGCATTTTGATCAGGTATCCCAACGAACGATTCAGCATTTCTTCCCAACAAACACTTCTGGGCCTGTGCTAGGAAATCCAGGTATCAGGGACACCAAATTAAAGGAGCGTACCTACCACCCTTGAGGAATGGACAGTCCAGCGATAGGTCCTTCCTCAATCTTGAGTTTAATGTGACATCTGCTGGGGTGGTTCACGGGGCCTGGAGAGTGAACTCACGTTTGCTGGAATTTTCCAATGCATAGTTTACCCACGTTAAGTACAAATGTATTTTCCTAACAAGAACTTGTGTAGAATATGCTATCAGGCACCTTATGTATTTTCTGGAGATTATCATCCCTGCATGATTTTTGTTTGTAAGTAGGTCCACAGCCTTTTTTTTTTTTTTTTTTTTGTTCCAGAATTATTTCCAGAGTTGTGAATAGGTTTAAAAATCACTTGTTTGGAAAGCTACATTTAGTTCACAAAAATGTCACTGAGCTTTGCAATGGTCACCAGAGCCACTTTTATCCACAAAGTCACCTTGCTTAGAAACTGGTCCAACTTTAGGAAATTAAAAATTCACTTGCTTTGCAGGAGAAAACTTTTGGACATGATAAATAGATTTATTATCTTGAGTGTGGTGATGGCTCATGGATGTCTATATATGCCCAAACCTATCAGATTGTACACCTTAAATACAGGCAGTTTATTGTATGTCAATTATATCTCAATAAAGTTGTTAAAAAAAAACTCTCTGGGCCCCAAATATGTCCCTTTCCTCTGCCTAAAATTCATCATTTTGTTTTCTTTCACTGTCTTTGACTTCTTCCATCAGACAGTCATTTGGTTCTATCAGATTTTATGAAGTAAATGCTACTAGGAAAGTAAAAGTACAGCCAACAGATTCTCAAACTCTTGTATCAATTAAATCAATTTACTGACTTTTTAGCAACTGGGGTTCAGAGCTAAAAGAAGACAGAACTGGAGTTCAGATGAGGCAGGGAAAGAGGGAAAAATGATTTTGGAGCCTGGGGAATTTTAGAAGATGAGAAGACAGGGTAAAGTGACTTGGTGACTAATCAGTTTCTAGGGAGGGGTCCCAGGAGATGAAAGTGTTAATTTGTGTCAAGGGTCAACCCTGTTATTGATCAAGACAGGTCCTCTCAGTCTTTTCTTTAGGATCAAGGGTGGATCTGCTGGAGGCTTTGAAGTCAGGCAAACATGGATGTGACCACGGTTCCCCCACTGATGAGATAGATGACCTTTGGCAAGTTTTTCAACTGACCTTAACTTCATTTTCCTAGTGTGTCAAAGGGTATAAGAATGTTTATCTCAGAGGGGTGTTGTGAGGCCCAAATGAGATTATTTAAATGGAGAGCTTTACCGAGTGCCCTGCACAGGGTAGGGCCTCCTTTCCTCACTTTAGGAACAATTTTACCATAGATCTTTTGAAGCTTCATCAAACCCATTTAAAAATAGGTATAGGGACTTCCCTGGTGGTGCAGTGGTTAAGAATCCACCTGCCAATGCAGGGAACACAGGTTCGATCCCTGGTCCTGGAAGATCCCACATGCCGCGAAGCAACGAAGCCCGTGCACCACAACTACTGAGCCTGTGCTCTAGAGCCCGCGAGCCACAACTACTGAAGCCCGTGCACCTGAGAGTCTGTGCTCCGCAACAAGAGAAGCAACAGCAATGAGAAACCAGTGCACCGCAACGAACAGCAGCCCCCGCTCGCCGCAACTACAGAAAGTGTGCAGCAGTGAAGACCCAATGCAGCCAATAAATAAATAAATAAAAAGAAAAAAATAAAAATAGGTGTATACTTTTTTTTCTAATCACAGAAGTAATCCATTGTAATGGTTTTGAAAGAGTGCAGAATACAAATTAGTCAATGGGGAAAAAAATCTCCTTTCCCTGTGAGTTCTTAAGAGAAAATGAACAACTCAAAATATAAACATTCAGAAATAATGCCATTTGCAGCAACATGGATGGACCTAGAGATTCTCATACTAAAGGAAGTAAGTCAGAAAGAGAATGACAAATACCATATGATATCACTTATATGTGGAATCTAAAATATGACACAAATGAACTTATTTACAAAATAGAAACAGACTCACAGACATAAAAAACAAATTTTTGGTTACCAAAGGGGAAAGGGAGGGGGATAAATTAGGATTTGGGATCAGCAGATACAAACCACTATATATAAAGTGGATAAACAACGAGGTTCTACTGTATAGCACAGGGAACTGTATTCAATATCCTGTAGTAAACCATGATGTGAAAGAATATGAAAAAGAATGTATATATATGTATAACTGAATCACTTTGCTGTATGCCAGAAACTAGCACAACTTTGTAAACCCTCTATGCTTCAATAAAAAAAATATATAAATATTCATTATAACCCTTACAGAGTCCTGTTAAGGGTGAGAGGCTGTGGATGGGTGGAATATGGGACCCTGTGTCCTATCCTGCCTTATTACCTTTGGTTAGCTTTGATCTCCTTTTGATTCTGGAAATCCAGGCTGACACTTATTTTCAGATACTACTGTCTTATTTTAAACCCAAGGTAAAAGAAAATTTGGCATAATTTTATATTGCAAATTTCAAGGATGCTTACTCAGTGTGGAGAGCAGAGGGCGATGTACCACGTGACCCAAAGCAGATCTTGCAGTTCCGCCGTGTCCTTTTTAATAAGGCCAAACCCAGAGCATCCAGGCTTACTCTCGACTTGCTGTTTTTTCCGACCTCTGAGCACAACAGAATTAGTCTCTGGGTTACCCCTGACCTTTCTCTTCCTTCCTCTCTCGCACCAGCTCAGTCACCAAACCACGCCTGTTCCCTCTGCCCCACATGTTCTGCTCCATTCTTCCTGCTGCCTCTCCAACCATCACGATTCTTTTTTCTGCAAAATCATACTTGCTTTATTTTTTTATCCATATTTTTTCATATTCTTTTCCATTACGGTTTATCCTAGGATATTGAACATAGTTCCCTGCGCCCTACAGTAGGACCCTGTTGGTTATCCATTCCATATATACTAGTTTGCATCTGCTAATCTCAACCTCCCACTCCATCCCTCCCCCAGGCCCCTCCCCCTTGGCAACCACAAGTCTGTGCTCTGTGTCTCCATCACACTACTCTTTACACACACAACATCTTTGTCGCTTGTGAACCACACCACCTTCGGTGCCACCTACCACTCCTTTAAATTCTTTGTGGAATCGAATTATCAAGAGCTAGAAGAGACTTCAGGGTCATCTCATGTACTCCTCCCATTGTATCAGTGCTTAGTTCAAGGCCACATAGCTGGGGCTGCTGCACTGATGTTCTGATGCCCAGGCACAGGTGGCCCGGAATGGGCTGGAGCAAGGGATCCACCAATCCATGACGCTGGCCACGATCACCTGGAACGACTTGCTCGTAAAGCAAGGAAAGGCTGGGGAGCCCCTTAATTCTGGCATTTTGTGCAACACAAGGAAAAACCCTTTAAAAAGTTTAGCTACTTGCGTTGCTCTTAAACCTGAGGACCTCCTGCTCGCTTCCATTAAGGGGGCTGATGAAAGAGTAGTCCCCCCAGGGTATCGATCCGTGTCCTCACAGCCCAGGCCAAGTCTGCTGCGTCCCTGTCCCCAGACACACAGATCTGACCCTGTGGCGACACAGAAGCACTTTCCCATCTATGCCACCTGTCTCTGCACCCCCTGGTCCCTCTGACTAGAATGTCCTTCCCACTTTTCTCACCTAGAAAATGTCCAGTCCAAGCCCTCTTCTGTGCTGCCTTGCACGTTATCACGATCCCTTGACCACCCCAACGATGGTAATCATGATAAGAAAGACAACCATGGTAATGAAGATTGATTGAGTATGGGCTGTGTGAAGGGCAATATGCTCATCAAGACTCACTATTTTATTTCTTTCATCACCAGAAATGACTTGATTAGGATGCTATGTTTCCAGAGGAGATCCTTGAGCCTTAAAGAGGTTTAGTTATTTACCCAAAGTTACAGCTAGAAAACGGTGGCCTGAGGCTCAGACTCAAGTCTGTCTGAATCCAGAGCCCAAGTCCCTCATCACGACATCACCTCTCGCCACTCATCATGTTGTCTTAACAATGATCTGTGAGCAAGTCTTACTGATTGAGGACGGGGACCGCCAGCGTATTCCCAGTGCCTAGAATAGTGCCTGGCATATTCCAAGTGTCCAGTAAATGTCTGTGGAATAAGTGAATAAACAATACATTTCAACGGGGCACTCCCCACCTCCAGCAGTCTCTGAACTAAACCCAGTGACTCGGGTGGAGGATGCTGGTCTGCGCCTGGGAGTAGCAGCAGATGGTGGTGCTGGGAGATGCTTCTCCCATCGCTCCTCCCCTGCGCTGTGCTCTCCATCCCCTCTCCTCCGGAGAAGCCCCCGTGTTCCAGGAAGGCAGCCAAGTGAGGCTGCCAGCAGGAAACACCTGGCTGGTCAAAGGTTTTTGCAAAGCTTTGTTCCTACAATTACCCTTTATTTCTTTCTCTCTCTCTCTCTCTCTCTCTCTCTCTCTCTCTCTCGCTTAGATTTCATGCAAACCAACTGGTATTTCTTTCTAAACAGCTGAGAACACCAGATGGAAGGGGAGGGAGGGGGGGAGGCACAGGGAAAGGCAGGAAGAGGTCGAGCAGGGTCTGTGGATGAGGAGGAAATGTTTTGAAACATGGGAAGTTGGGAAAATGCCGGACAGGTCAGCAGAGGAAGGAAAGGAAAAAAGAGCTGAGAAAGCGAACAGCCACCATATGTGTGGTGCACAGACATGCAGGGCTTTCAACATACCATTAAAATAGAGAAGGAAACGTTCTGGTTTCCTTAGCAACAAGGCCTGTTGGTGCCTCAGCCAGAAAAACTTATTGGGAAAAAAAAGGCATTTGCCTGTTAAGGAGCCTGATGAATTGCGAGATAATTATACAGCGTTCCACCACCACTAAAGACACACAAATATCCTCCAGGAAATATTTTAAAGAGCACGGCTTGTCACAAACCTGTGAAGGCAGGGGATAGGAGAAAGAGGCAGAGGCAAGGATTAAAAGGCCACTGCAATGATTCTAGGGGAACAGCCCAGGGGTGTGTGTGCTTGTGAGGGGCAAACTAGAACCAGTTCGTATGTCAGGCAACAGACATCTAGTGAGAGGCCAGAGCTGGCCATAGCTGTGTTTGATCGGAAGAAGCCAGTACATTGAGTCCTATTCTTTGTCCTTTCATGAAGTGGTGGGTGGATCTGTAAAATCTAAACTATTCGATTCAATATGAGAGAGTCTATTGACCAGGGTGTTGGGATCTGCATTTATTAGGGTCCTGCTAGTGCCATGCAATGAGTCAAATGAAACTCATGGTACATCTGGTCCCTGAGATAGGGTGGGACAGAAGAGATTCTTTTTTATTTTTTATTATTTTTTTTAATTTTTAAATTTTGTTTTATTTATTTTTGTATACAGCAGGTTTTTATTAGTCATCAATTTTATGCACATCAGTGTATATATGTCAATCCCAATCGCCCAATTCATCACACCACCGTCCCCACCCCCCCGTGCAGAAGAGATTCTTGAAAACTGAGTAGGGTAACATAGAATCTTGCTTAGGGTAGAAGGAGAGGAAATAGGTAATTATTTTGTACTCAAAGCTCGGGACACAGTGCCGGGCATATAACAGTTGTTAATATAATAGCGAATGAGGATTGAGTGGATGAATGGATAGATCGATGGTTATGTAAGTGAACTGATGAATGCATGGATAAAGAATCATGAATAACCAGGTCCCCACCTTCTTCCCTCTTGTTCCTCCCTAGGAACTTAGCTGCACTCAGTTTTGTCCTCCAGAAGATGGGCAGAAGCGTGCACACTCTCAGCCATGGAGTCTTTGGAAGAGTCACATTCCGAGGTAAGCCCTGGGGTCCTGGGGCTAAATTGTCGAGCATCTTCAGGAGTCTTTGAGGAGTGGATTTTCTGTACATGTTCCTCCCCACCGTGGATGGCATATCCTGTGATACACCCTTCTAGGGATGCATCCTGAATTAGAGGGAAGAGCTCGCCCACTTCATCAAAGCACCAGGACCACTTTCGGTGGCTCCTGGGGCTCAGAAGAGCCTTCAAATTTGCTCTGAATCAGTTTTCCACCCTCTGATTTCCTGTAGTGCTGGGTGATGTCTTCATCTGCACCGTATCACATGCCATGTACAATCCTTAGTTATTGTTTAGTTTCTCCTGTGTGGACGTCACACCTCTCCAACTAGACTACGCTCCTTAGGGGCAGGGGACTCCCGCAGAACCTCTTCTTCCTGCCAGCCCCTAGCAGAGCGCCCTGCATTTCGAAGCATTGAACGTTGGCAGCGCTAACACCAAGGAGAAGGACATTGACCCAGAGCCTTTAGACGCTGACAGAAAGCATCAGGCTCCAACCCAAGCTGGGTTCAGCTCCATGCTGAGAAGCCCCTTGATCACCAAACACACCTGCACCCACACCTACCATTTTGTGGGTGCTGCCTGGTCGGCTTGCATGTTCAGGCATGGGCTTGAGGGCTGTGTGAACTGATGGGAAAGAAGGGAGGGGTCAGGGAAAGTGATGGAGGACCCATCCCCCTGCTACTCACAGGCACTTGGCCTATTCTTGAACTGAGTGTATCACAGTCGCGCCCTAAAGGGGTCCTGCCCGGGAAGGGAATGCTGAACCAGCCTCGGGCAGCTTCTTTGTTCTGAATGTAGAGATGAGGGGATGGGCACCTCGGGCACCACTGCCTCCTTGTCATCACAGTTCTGGAGGAGCATTTGGCTTATATTTTGTTTTCTAGACATGGAAATGGAGGTTCAGAGAGGTTGAGTAAGTTGCTCAAGGTCACACAGCTAGTGAGTGACCATGTTGGACTTACACTCAGGCTTTACACTGTGTCCAGTGTCCAGGCTCTTGACTCCTGTCCTATATTGGCTCTTGTGACTCAGGCTCACTGGAGGAAGCCAAAGTATGTTTGATCTCCCTGAATAGATGCCTCTTCCAAAATACAGCTGGTTTGGGAGTAGGAAAGAAAAAAATCGGATCAGAGCCCACTGCTAGTTAAAATAAAGATGAAGGAAGCAGAGTTCAGAGCAGGGAAAAACTTATATGTCTTATTTTGTGTAAGCATCATATTAACAGATTCCGTTCCAACTATAAACAGATTTTCACATTTCCACCTTCCCCCTCCCATTCCCCTCATCAGCCCCACCATCCCTAACAGATTGTTCCTTTCCTTCTTGTTTAGATTACAAGTAAGCAACATTGGCTTTCTTTTCATTCTCCACCCCCCGCGCTGCACCATCTGCGGGGGGGGGGAGGTGCTTATTTCTTACCCCAGTTTCTTTTAAAATCTTCCCTTGACTTGCTGTCCAGCGGCCCCGTGCGCTTTGGAAGCTCTGCAGAGAGTTTCTCTAGCGGCCGCCAGGGGTCGCGGTCGAGCAGCCGGAGCCTCCTCTCTGCAGGGGCTCAGGGACCGCTTGCCGGGAATCGCCAGCCCATCTCCTGTAGATATCAGCGCGCAGCATTCATCAGGCCGCAGCTCTGCAGTGCTGCGAGCAAAGTGAGAGACCGGGGCTGGGAACGAGACCGGGGCTGGGAACGAGAACGGACTTTTTCAGGCATCTAGAGCGCGGCCGCCTCAACTCTCCCGCCCCGGGCTCAGAGCAAACAGTGCTCCATCAAGTGAAGTGAGGCCACCCACTCGACCCGGCCCAGGGTCGTGCTGTGCCTTTCAGGGTTCCTGAAGGGAACAGGCGCGGGAAACCCCAGGGCCCGTGACTATGCAGAGGGCAGTGCCCTGCCAGGCCTGACTTCATCAGGGGAGGAGGAGGGTGGTGGTACAGGGGCAGCGCTTGCTATAGGAGGGGAGGGCATCTCTCCCAGCCCGGTCCTCTTACTGCCCCTCCCCCCATCCCTGTCGACAGCCCCGGTCCCCAGAAGGAAAGTGCTGCTTTCCTCCCGCACACACGTGGACGCTCACAGCTCCCCAGTGATTGCTCTGTCACCTCAGACAAACTTGGCCCAGCCTCGCGTGGTCTCCGCCAGAATTTTCTCAGATGAGATGCAGAGGAGGGGTGGGGGAGCACGTGCTGCCTTTAGCATACGAATTTTTCAGCATTACATTTTCATCTCTCCGTCCTATTTCTCTCCGCTCCCTCCCACTGCTCTTTTCAGAAGTGGAGCTGCTTAAGATTTGATGCAATTGCTGGGCATCTAAAATGGAGGCACAGTGGGGAGGAGGGAGGAGAGGGAGCAGAGGGGGAGGGGGAAGGGATATGGTAGCCCAGGATGCCAGCGGTATGGCAATGATGAGAATCTGGGGGCTCGGTGAGGCTCTGCCAGTCCTGGGAAGCACTGCTGAACGGCTTGATTCAAGACAGTGAGGTGAACCAGCAGAGACCCAGGAGGCACCTCTGCTTTTCCTTCCTCATTTCTCCTGCCCCTCCCTCTCTTCCTTCCTTCCCTCTGTTCCTTTCTTCCTTCCTTAGAGACAGTTGCGAGCACACATAGAGAATAATACACAGGCATGAAGACATGCTTACAATACAAGATGGACTTTGTTCTTTTATAATAAGTTTGAAAGGAATAAGGAACTATGAGAAGTTATTTTAATGGAAGGGCCTGGTAAGTTTCCTGAAATGAGTGAGATTTGAGTTGGAACTTGAGGGATGGGTAGGACTTCTGCAAGAGGGAACGAGGCATGCCCGGCAGGGAAAAAAAGAGCTTGAACAGAGACATAAAAGTGAGAGGTTTCATAGCACTGGGGGAGAGTAACGAGTCGGCAGCTGCGGTTCAGCAACAGGCACAGGGGAAGGGATACATTGGACGTAAGCATGCGAACGTAGGTTGGACCAGAAGAAGGAGAGCTCTGCGAGCCCGGATGAGGAGCTAGGATTGCCTTTAAACGGTGAAGTCCATCAAAGGTTCCCATGGCACAACAGACTTGTGGTTTAGGGGGATCCTTCCAAAAGATGGACAGATAAAGAGCTGACAGACTAGGAAGTTGCTGGGATGGGAGATCTGTTAGGAGGCCATCATGGTGGTGGGAGTTGGAGACCGTCAGGTCCTGGACTGGAGCTGTCACACTGGGAGTGGAAAGAGAATGGGAGCAACCGTGAGGAAGGGCTTCATGATTGCTCCTCAACATGCCCGCCCTCTGTTTGGCCGAAAGTTGTACTTTCGTTTTAGGTTCGAAGGATTCATTAACAAAGAGACACCGCTCGTCACACCAATAGACAATTTCAACTTGACTTTAAGAGAAAATCATTAAAAAGAAAGAAATAGAAACGAAAAGGGAGAGAAAAGTAAAAGCACGTACCTCACCAAACTGGGCCGACACCTACATCCAGACTTGAACAGCGCTGGGAAGTCCCGAAAACAGCAATCTGGAGTCCCAACTGGGCAAGGTCCCGGGCAGTGTGTCCGCTCCACGGGTGAGACTTTAAATTGCAGTTTAGGAGAGCCCCGCTTATAATACCAGGCCGCAAACTGATATCATCAGTTTGCCTGCAAATACGCAGCTTTGGGTTTCTTCAACGATGCTGTTTATCTCATTTCGTGTATCATAAGAATTTCTAGATCCCTGGGAACTGGCCAGGTCCCTGAGGCTCATGAAACTGCACGATCCACTCCCTTCTTTGTCTTAAGTGCCGCCGGACTTGCTGGCCGCAGCTCACAAACAGGCACGTAGTCCAGGCAAGGTCACAAATCAGTTAGAGGCCTAATATCGCCTCTGAGGCCTGAACAAGACGACTTCCATTTCAGTCCTCCTAACACCCTCCCACCTCTTTCCCTTCTTCCACTGTCATCATAGCTGGTGATCTCCCATCACTCTTTATTGAAACATGGAAACTATTGGAGAAGAACTCTTGCTTCTCCCAACCACCAAGTCTGCACATGGACCTGTGTGTGTACCACTGTCTCCATCTTCCCTGCTCCTGGGAGGCAAAAAGTCCCCCGTATCAAAGACCAGTGCCTCCCCTCTGCTCTTCTAAAGGATTTTTCTTCTTCGTGATTCCTTTCTCCTGCATGATCAGTCTCTCCCTCTTTAATAGTCATTACTACCAACATACAAGCTTGCTCTCGTATTCCCCGTCTCCACCAAAGCTTTGACTGATGCTACATTTCTCTCTACCTCTACTTCTGTTTACAGTAAAACTTCCCCCAAAGTATTGTCTGCACATACTGCATCCATTTCTTCACCTACAAATTGCTATTCAGTTTGCTCCAATCTGGCTCGCAGCACTGCTTTGCCAGAGATTACTCTGCAATCTCCATCATCCTAAACCCAAATGGGCAGTTTCCTGGCTTTATTTTGGTCTTTTAGTAATATTTGGCACATTTGACCCCTTCCTCCCTCATGTAACACTCTTCTTTCTCAGTTTTATGAGATGATCTCCTGGATTTTTTCTATATCACTGGGCTCTGCTTTTCATGCTGAATATTGCTGACTCATCCCCTTTCCTTTTCTTTCCTTTATTTTCCTCTCTCTTCTCTTCCTGTCTTGTCTGTTCTCTTCCCCGCATCTGTGCACTCCCGTGGTGTAAATACCATCTCTACAATGATGTCTTCTGAATAGATCTCTATCCCAGAGTTTTACCCATGGAGCTCCAGCTTGTTATATCCAACTGTCAACTTGACATCCCCACCAGGATGTCTCACAGGCGCCTTAAATTTAGCATGTCTAAAACAAACTCTTTATTCCCTGCTGTACTCAACTGCCAGCTGGCCCTGTTCCTCCTTTTATGTCCCCAACTCACGAAATGGCATTATCAACCACCTAGCTGCTTACACCAGAAGCCCTGAGTCATCCTTGATTCCTCCTCTCCCCCCGCCATCCGCATATCTAATCCATCAGCAAGTCCTCCAGCATAGACCTCAAACTGGTCCATTGCTCACCATGGTCATTGCCATCCTGTGGTTCAGGCTGTCACTACCTCTTATCTGGTCCGGTGCAAAAGTTTGAACTTGCTTCCCTACCCCACCTCTTGCCCCCTAATCCCCATCAGTGAAAGTGAACTTTGAAACACATAAATCAGATCAGATCCCTGCTCTGCTTAAACGTTGCCATTTGATTTCCCATCACACTTGAAATAAAATCTAAATGTCTTGAATGGCCTCCAAGGCCCTTCCTAATCTGGCCCTCTGGCCACCCCTCACCCTAATCCAGTTATAATCACACCCTCCTCCATAAGGTCTGCCACAAAGGACTCACTGCTGGTCCTTGGACATGTAAAGCTCCCTCTCTCCCTGTAGCCTTGGCATCTGCTGGCTCTTGAACCTGGATTGTTTGTTCTTCCCCTGGGTCTTTCAATGAGAGGTTCCCTTCTCGTCCTATAGAGATGCCTTTCCTGACCACCCTCATGGCTCCAATCGTTCACATCACCCTGCTCCCTTCCTTCATAGCATGGGCCACACTCTGCAACACGACGCTCATTCATTTGTCTACTGTCTGCCTCCCAAGAATAGGCAACTTATCTGTCTCACCCGCCCTTATATTCTCAGCACCGAGCAAAGCCCCTGGCTATGAATGAGTCGTGTTATCTGTTAGGTAGAAATGAAAGACTCTGGTGAGTTATCCCGTATACAGAGTGTAGAAGGGAGAGATTTCATTAAAGATGGAGGGACTGGAAAATGCTAATGCCTGTCCCTGGTTGAAGGGACAAAGGAGAAAGTAGAGGCTCGAGTGGAGAGATGAGTAGGGTGGCGATTTCACATTGAGTGTGAGATGCCTGTAGGACTTCCAGCTGTTGGATGAGGATATAGGTCGACAGCTTGGCTAAGAAGTTAAGGCTCGAGATACAGGTTTGGGAGACAGCTGTGCCAACATCATAATGAAAGCCACGGGCATAGATGAGACTGATCGTGGTGGGTCAGATGGAGGGAGACCAGGAGAGAGACAAGGATGAAACCTGAGGTAATGCCTATAATCAGGGATGGGAGGAAAGGAGGAGCTTTTGCGGGAGCCTGGGAGGCAAGAGGGAAACCAGGAGAAGGAAGTATTCCTGAAGCTCAGGAAAGCTGAGATTTTAAGAAAAAAGGGTAGTAAACTTTCAGTTCAGCCCTACAAATATTTATTTTGCTGTTTCTCCATGCCAAATGCTCTACTTGACTGTAGAACTACAAATATAAATAAACTCTCATTCCTTGCGGGGAGGAGTTAGAGTCTGTTAGGAGAAATAGATATGTGAAAACATTTAAATAAAAAATATGTGCTGACACAAACTAGCACTATGTACTTTATAAGTGTATATCTAGAGATAAAGATATATGTCAAATGTATTAGAGTGCTTTCCTGTGGGGAGAACAGGAGTGCAG
This sequence comes from Balaenoptera borealis, assembly GCF_965194805.1. Classification (NCBI taxonomy): domain Eukaryota; kingdom Metazoa; phylum Chordata; class Mammalia; order Artiodactyla; family Balaenopteridae; genus Balaenoptera; species Balaenoptera borealis. Next base: position 11,370,979 of record NC_138870.1, read on the forward strand.
AATGGGAGTAAAAAGGAATCAGTACATAAGTAAAACAAGAGAGGGGCTCAAGCACACAAGGATGTTTGTTAGAATGCCATGAACAGAGACTCCTGCCCACCTCCCAGATCCTTGCAAGTTTTCCCTTTATTATCAAAACACTTTTTTTCTATTATAAAGTGCTAAGCACTTAAAGTGCTAAATATTTATTGTAAAATCTTTAAATGGTAGAGAAAGTATAAATAAGAAAATAAGCATCCCTTGACATCCCATTGCCCAGAAACAACCTATGCTAATATTTTTGTAACCAGGTATGCATGCACGTACATGTATGTATATTTTTGGTCCCTTTACTTATTTAAAATTTGCTGACAATTTTTGTTTCAAATCACCTGGAAGCAGATCCCCTTTTGGGGAAGAACCACTTGCGTGTGTTCATTTCGATAGTGGATATAAGGGGCGTATCCATCTGCCCGCTGTTCTAGGAGAAAAATATAATAGAATATGTTTCGGTTTTACAAGAGTCCAAAGCTTAGACACTGGGGTGGGTGAAATTAGGTAGTGAACTTCCCAATATCCTTTGGTCTCCATTAATTAAGAAGTCAAAGAGCCTTTATGAAAAAGGAGTGAGTGAGGCAGAAAGAGAGGTGGGGTTGAAGAGGTGGGTAGATTCTATCCTGCAGGGCCTCATAAGCCAGGTCTGGCCTTTGCATTTTGTTGTTATATATGATTGGAACCACTGGAGGATTTAGGCAAGTGTGTGACATGACCTGCTTATGTCGTTTACCTGCACATCTAGAATTTTCCATATAAGCGGGCATACGATCCCCTCTCTTCTGTAGCTTGCTAGTTTTGCTCAGGAGTATGTAATATCCAATCACATCTGTTTCGTATGGGACGTGCAATGCCATACCTTTGCAGAAGGGCCCCGGGAGCACAGAGGAGGGCATGTCCAGCCCTAAGGAATCATGCAAGCTTTCTTGGTAGAGGTGTCTGATCCAGGTCATAGATGAGAGGTAGCCTAGTAAGGAGCAGTGAATGGATCACATATAGGCACAAAGGAGAGAAGCACAGGAGAGGGTGGGGCAGGGCGCCCGTGTGCACTGCCGCAAAGGTAGAACAGGACAAAGAGGCCACTGGAGTCGATCTTTTTTGTTGAGATGTAGTTGACCTATTATATTCGTTTCAGGCGTGCAACATAATGACTTGGTATTTGTATATATTGTGAAAATATTGCCACAAGACGTCTAGTTAACATCCGTCACCCCCCATAGTTATGATTTTTTTTCTTGTGGTGAGAGCCTTTAAGATCTACTGGAGTCTGTTTTTGGGAATTCCCTGGCAGTCCAGTGGTTAGGACTCCGCGCTTTCATTGCTAAGGGCCCGGGTTCGATCCCTGGTTGGGGAACTAAGATCCCGCAAGCTGTGTGGAGTGGCCAAAAAAAAAAAGGTGGGGGGGAAGATATACCGGAGTCCATTTTTAAGAGGCGATGATCAGCAATCTTGAAAATATCAGCTTCAGGGAGGTTGTGAGAATGTGGGTTCAACAGACATTGTCGGATTACAGGGACAGAAATCACTCAACTGAGAAGGGCAGCTGGCTATTTTAAGGATCTCACAGGTGGTCTCACAGATACCCAAGAACAGGATACGCTGGGATTGAACCTGGAAAGTCAGGAACTGAAGTCATTCTCCCTCTGTGAGAATCTGATTGGCTGAGCCCTGACCATTACTGGGTCTGTCCACTCCAGATCCAATTGGCTTGGGTGGGTTGGCAATTCCAAAGAAAAGAGCATGGGTTGAGCAGGCTTCCCAAGTGTGTCTTCTGCAGCTCTTCTAGTGATGAAGAAGACAGGCTCCAGAGCCAGAGTGAGGCAGAACCTCGGCACGACCATTCACCAGCTGTGTGATATTAGGTTAATGGCTTAACCACTCCGTGCTTACTTTCCTGTACTGAAAGATGAGGATGTTAATGATATATATCTCTATCTCTCTCTATATACATATAAAATGTTTATATATGACTGTTCCTCTTCAAAGAACAATCCTGTTGGGGCTCAGATCTGTGGCTTTGGTCTCTGTTGATAGGGGAGCTCTAGTTTTCACCTGTTTGGCAGAGGATCATGAATCGGACTGAGAAAATGCCAGGACCTTCCCTCTCTTGGCTCAGCTCTGAGGTCCTGCCCCGGCCCTTCCTCCGCCGATCTCTCCTCTTACCTTCTTCTTGTGCACGCAATGCAGACCCTGCCCCACACCCTGCTCAGTGCCCAGAGGACCCACACGGCCTCCTTCTGGCAATGGCTTCTGTTCCCCAGTGATTTATGGACCATATTTCCTTTAGTGTGAACATCCCCTGAGGGCAAGACCCATGCTTATTTCACTTGAATATCTCCCTCACACTCCTTCACTAGGATATGTAGCCCAGGGCTGTGAGGTACACAGTGGGCGCTCAATAAATGCAGGTTTTCCAAATGTGGAAAAGAAGTTCTCAGACTCATTCCACTTAGATACCGTTCACCTCGATCTCCATTGGTAACATCCCTTTCACAACACACACTGGCACTTTCAGAGACAACTTTACTTTCAAAATACTTTTAAGGTTCTTGCAGTTCTATTGGAAAGGAGTCGACTCTGGCTTCCAATCAGGCATTTGTCCCCCCCTATTAGAATCACTGATTGGGGAAATGCTTTTACTGGAGTTCAGCATGAGATGGGCCTACTTTCTGCGGCTTTCCACTCTGGAGGCACAGGGATGTTGAAGGCTGTGTGTGGGAAGGAGGAGGCTTATGATTATTGGCAACTAAGAGAAGACTCCTGTGAATCAAGAAAAGCTCAGCTCTTTATCTTCATGCTTCTGTTTTATATCTCTGTACTTCATGTGTCAAATTGGGTAATGACATCTGTAGAAGTTGCCTACCTATGATTTTAAAATATCTAAGATGATGAAAATGCTTTGAAAAGTGCCAGGTGAGATGTAAATACCAGGTATTCTATTTCTGCCTGCACACAGATTTTAAGGTTTCAGTTCTGACAGGTATGCCTCAACTACTGAAGAATATCTAGGGGCTGTTCATTATGTGTGTGTGAAATACATACTCGGACACACCAACACTCTTTTCCTTTATCTCAGGAGAATTTATTTCAAAGAAAATGTTATAAATACAGTTAAAATCCACTGGGTACTCCTCCCCAATCTCATTTCTCTCCTTCTTTTCTTAGAAGTAACCAACACCCTGAATTAGGTGTTTATCGTCCCACACATTTAAAAAAAACTTTTACTATATATACATGGTCATAAAAATATATGGAATTGGCTTTCGTGTCCTAGAAGTTTTATATAATTGGTTGTACACTGTACCTAACATTCTGCAACTTTCTTTTGTTTGCTCAACATTACACATATATATGTATATACCTGTATAAATATATGTATGCATATACTTTATTGAAGTATAATTGATATGTAAAAATTGCATGCATTGAATGTATATTTGATGAGTTTGGACATGTACATACACCTGTGATACCATCACCACAATTAAGGTTCTAAACTGATACATCACTTCATGGAGATTTTTAAATAGAATCTGCATGTCTGTGTGTGTCTATATTTATGCCAGCAAGGATTTTTTGTAAAGATCTGCCCATGGCAAGTGTGTGTCAAATATATCATGATGATGCATTTATATGTCCTGGTTTAGCGGGATGAACTTGAAGTCTGCCCCTGAACATATCCAGTTAAGTTATACACATGTTTATTAGAGATGCTCATATTTATAGATTCAGATATACCATAGGTCAAGTCCTGTCCCCACTAAACACGATAGGCTCCTATTGGGAAGAATTTCTTCTGTGCTTTCATCCTTGATTTTGGACTAATATCCATAAATTGGCACTAAGAGTTACCCATCTATTTCTCAGAGAGCTGTTTGTCTTCTCTTATGAAAGATAATTACTTGCTAGCCCAAGAAAGTTCCTAAGTTCCGGTGGGAACTTGAATTCCAGGAAGAGATCACTGAGACTGGGTGCTACTAGGAAAAGTAAGACTTTGCATTTCAAACATTCCTGGGAAACTCAAGTACACTGCTACTGAGTTACAGGCACTACAGGCTATGATAAACAAAGATTCTACTTCCCATGACTGATTGCACTTGACATGAGAAGTATAGACCAGACCTTGACCCCAATTAATTAAATTGCCAACTGCTATTTACAGAGGTGAGCCCAATGCCTGTGATATGTTTGTAAAATCTCATTAATTCAAACTTCATTAATGTAGAATTTAGCTTCCTTTGGAGAGGGCCAACCTCTGCATTTATCCTTGTGTTAACTGCAGGAAACAGTCTGCTGCAAGAGCTGGTGAGGCGAAAAGTCACAGTGGGGAAATATTTAACACACGTTGGCATAATGTAAGCAAACGGAACCTCTTCGTGGTGTTCCACCAGCCTGGATTTGAGTTGCTGCAAGACAAAAATGGGTGCGGCGTGGATGGACCAGCATTGCGTGAAGATTATGATCCAAAGCTGTCAGATGAGTTTGGACAGGTACATACACCTGTGATACCATCACCACAATCAAGATTCTAAACTGAGACATCCCTTCATGGAGATTTTAAAATAAAGTCTGCATGTCTGTGTGCGCCTATATTTATACCAGCAAGGATTTTTTTGTAAAGATCTGTCCATGGCAACTGTCTGTCAGGTATATCATGATGATGCATCTCTATGTCCCAGTTTAGCGGGATGAACTTGAAGTCTGCCCCTGCACGTATCCAGGCAAGATGTACAAGGCTCTTCCTCCTCTCCTGTGACCACGTGTCTCTTGCTCATGGCACCTCTGTTTCTCTCTGACATCTGTTCCTTTTTCTTTACTAATCAGTTCTTCTGGTCTTATCCATATATATCTATATCTATCTATCTATCTATCTATATATATATATTCACATTTCCAGGGAAATTCTGATTCCTGTTTAAAAAAAATGTTTTTTTTTGATTCCTGGTTTTTATGGCTCACCCCAATTCACTCGGCACCTGTGGGAAGTGATCCTTTCTTACTCATGTTCCTGTGCCCAGCTTACAGTTGATATTTACTGAGTAGACTGTTGACTGTGACCTCAACTAGACACATTTTATCAGAAAGCCATGCCACTTTTCTCACCCTCTCTGTGGGCGTGGGTGAGGCTGCACCAGTGCAGACACAGTCCTGGCCCGCAGGCAGCTCCTCCTGGACTCTGCCGTGGTCTGCTGTGTGCTGCCCTGTGGCAGTGTCTCCTATACACGTGCGCCGGCTGTAACCTCAGCACCCAGGGACGTCACACTTCATATCTTTAACTTAATTATTCCCCCAACATCTTAAGGATGCGAGGCAGACTCAGGTGTGGAGTACAAAAATGGAGACGTGAGGTCTTGGACTTTTCCACCATCAGCAGCCTGGAGTCGGGGAGGTCAAGAGAAATCCCTCTGCACAGCTCTCCCTCCTGTCACTCACAATCTGTCACTCTGTAAGTGGGTTCAATGATGGAAAGATAGACTGTGAGGGGAAGAAGTCCACAATGCCTTCTAGAAGCCCAGGGGAGCTTTTCAGGAGACAGCACATCTGGCATTGCTTCAAACCAAGACTGGCCTAGATTCTGCGATGAAATAAACAAACAAACATGGTGGATGCTTGTAACTCACTGAAACCTTGTTAGAGATCTTAAATGACTTCCCACTGTTCTCCGGCTAAAGTCCTAAATCTTTACAAAAACGGTGCCCTGCAAGATCTGGTCCCTGCCTACTTCTCTGGTTTTCTCTCATCAATATTTTCCTGGCTCTGGACAGTCCAGCCAAGCCAGTCATCTTCCAGCTCTCCAAAGTGGCCTTGGCCTTTGCTCACGTTAATTCCTCTCCTGTGATCATTTCCCCTTCCCTTTCCTCCTCCTTCATCTAGCTAACTCACATTCCACTGTAGGTTTCGTGCTTAAATTCACATATTCAAGGAAGACTTTCCTGACACCCTAGGCTATAATATTAGTCAGTGTTCTCCAGAGAAACAGAACCAGTAGGAGCTGTATACAAAGTAAATAATAAATCTGTAATAAAGGTATTTATTATAAGGAATTGGCTCACATGAGGATGGAGGCTGAGAAGTTCTACATCTGCTGTCTGTGAGTGGGAGACCCAGGAAGCTGGTGGTATACTTCCAGTTTGAGTCTGAAGGCTTGAGAGCCGAGAGCACGGATGGTGTAGGTGCTTGTTCAAGGGCAGGAGAGATGGATGTCCCAACTCAAGCAGTCAGGAGAGAGAGAACTCTCCCTTCCTCTGCATTTTTGTTCTATTTAAATCCTCAACGGATTGGATGGTACCCACCCACATTAGGGAGGACAATCTGCATTACTCATATTCAGATGCTAATCTCATCCAGAAACATCATCACAGACACACCCAGAAATAATATTTAACCAAATGTCTGGGTACCCCATGACACAGTCAAGCTGACACATAAAATTAACCATTACAATCCCCCTACTATACATAACAATGCACCACAGTTTTTTTTTTTAATTTGCTTTTAATTTTTTTAACTTTTAATTTTTATTTTTGGCTGTGCAGCATGTGGGATCTTAGTTCCCTCACCAGGTTTCGAACCCATGGCCCCTGCACTGGAAGCACAAAGTCTTAACTGCTGGACTGCCAGGGAAGTCCAACAATGCACCACAGTTGTAACAAATTATCTGAAGTGGTGTGGTTACTACTTTAAAGTCTGTCTTCCCATTGTAGCCCGTAAATTCCATAAAGAACTTATTTTGTTCACCGCTTTATCCTCTATCCAGCATGGTGCTGGAATAGAGTTGGCACTTAATGAGAATTTATTGAATTAATAGCGTTCCAGGAAAATCCCATCAATTGCTAAGGAAGGTATTACTGAAGAGATAGGGAGGTGGAGAGTTTCAAATTCTACTGCAAATTCTGAGGCAAAGGACTTTATCTTACATTCTTTTACCCCTCAAAATTTTCTCTCTCTCATTCCTTATTCCTAAGTCTTAGCAATTATTGAACAAATGCTCAATGAGAGAAGGAAGAGAACTAATGGTATGACATGTGGCGGGGAACTCAAAGAGTGGGTCTGGGTTTCAGGCTGGTTTTGTTGATAACCTGGGAGATGACTGTCGGCAGTTACTTGACTTCCCCCTGCATCACCTCTAAGCTTGGTCTCTGCCTCAGCCATGCTGCTCTCTGGTCCAGGAGCAGAGGGGCCTCTCCACCTCTGTGAAGGGAGGAATGGTGGATGCATGTCTTTCTGCGAGTCCGTGTTGAGAGGTCTTGATATTGCTCCCCAACTTTGCAAAAATGCAGACGGAAGTCAGCTAATGGAGGGAGGGTGAACCCAAGTGGTCAGCGCACAGTGGGAAGGAAGAATGAGTCCCCTGAAAAATTGGAGCTGGTAGGAATCATCGAGTTTATCTAGTTCAGGCCGTATTTTACAGGTAAGGCATCTGAGGGCAAGATCAGCTCATTGGTTCATCCTAGATTAGTGACCAAGCCAAGACCCAGATTCACCTGTTTAGACTTCTAACTCAGGGCTCTTCTTACCCTGTCCCTTTCCCTGTCCACTCTAAGGACTTGTGCACACACCTGAACACAGACACACGTAAGCAGTGGGCTTGATAAACCTCCATAACCCAGGTGCTAGCTGGAGTCCCCTGGCCCTTGGAAATGCGGATAATAATGGCCGGAACCCTCATTCCATGGACACTGGGGCTCCACCTTCCCTCCCAGTCTCCCCAGAGATTCTTATAGAAATTTACTCTTGGACTGGTCTCCTCAGGCTCTGAGTTCTTGCTTCCGCTGAATTAATTCCATTTCTGTATCACCGGGGCCACCTGTGCATGCCTTGCCCTTTCCTCACTAAGTTACCCCTCACTAAGTGGGGTCCCTTCACCCCTGCAAGAGAGCCCATCCCCTCCTTCAGCTGCGTGCGTAGCAGACTCAGGTGAGGGCTCAGGGCGGTGGAGGGAGTTTACATGGCAGCACCACAAACAACTTCACTGCATAGTAGACACCCTGTTCTTGAACCTTCTTGGGCATTTCCTACTGGCCCACATCTCAGCAAGGGGCAGCCTTCAGCCACATTACACAAGCCCCACCCCCGCTCCTGCTCTATACCCCATTACATTTTTGTGCAAAAAATTTTAACTAAGTCATTGACTATCTCCTCTTCGTCCAAGTTCTTGGGGCCCATCTTCTGCACTTCAGTGGGCATAACAGGGTATTTGCCCAACCAGAGGCAGTTCTCTTCCTGAGGTGAACTTTATCTAGTGCCTTCTGTGTGTGTGTGTGTGTGTGTGTGTGTGTGTTGGTGTGTAAACAAGTATGGTGCAATATTTTAATTTGTTCTTACTGTTTTCCTAATTGTTTAAATATTTTAATTTTAATTGTTTCTTAATATTTTCCTAATTTTAGAGAAGGATGGGAGCTCAAAGAAGGATCAGAGGAGAAGAATGCAAATGGCTGTTATAGGCAGGTAAGGAGGGTGCTGCAGAGGGGCAGAAAAGACTCTGAACACCACAGAGCCAAGACAAGGTCAAGGTACAGATGAAGGGCGGTCCCTGGAGGTGGGTGTGCCAGTGGTGACGCACGTAAGGCCAGGCTTGCAGGGGGCAGAGTAGTTGAGGCCCTCCGATGGGCAGGTGTCAGATGGAGATTGGGCAGGTGTGACTTCAGCGGTTGAACCAATGGTCCAAAACCCTGCACTCCCATACTTCAGCTGTGGCTGCAGCCCCAAGTCTGGCTGTCAATCACCGTTAAAATAAGAGGTTGGGAGGTGCTTCAAGGGGGCCCGGGAGTCAGAGACCAAGATGGAGCCCAGAAGGGGATTGCATTAAGCCATTCTCATTGGATAGAGTGAGCAGGGGGGTGGCTACGGGTTTTGTGAATGGGAGGTTGAGTATGGGGGGGGGGACTTCAGAGAAGGAGCATAGAACCTCAGGGTCTTTACCGCCTCCTTCTAAAACGTGGGTCCAGCACAAATGGGACGAATTGTCCTTTGCTTCCAGAAGCTTCTCCTAGATCTATTACTGTAGTCAAGGAGATGGACTATTCTAGATGGTCAGCCTGGGTCCATGCTCACCCCTAGGACAGTGGGGGAGGAGGGCTAGGTCATGGGGAACGACAGCCCACTTGGCACACAGGGTGGGTGAGTGGTTCTCCAGTGGGAAAGTGAAGCAGCGTTTTCAGACAGCCACTGAAACAGATTTCTGCTAAGTTAAAGTGGCAAGAGAAAGAAGAATCTTTTGGTGCCAAGAGGTTTCCCTGAGCCTTTCGTGGCATTTCTCCTTCTTGTAAAATTCTGTGTGACAGCAGCTGTGCCAGGTGCCTGGGATACAGACACGAAAAAGCCATTTTTCCGGGCCTTTAAAGCCCACGCGATCTTTTAGCTGGATGGAAACATCAAAAGACAAATGCAAGGCAGTGTGACGTTGGCAAAAGGAGGCCTGGGCAAGCTGCATCGGTGCATCTGATAGTGTCTGTGGGTATCAGATGGGGAGCAAATTGAGATAGCCCTACAAGAGGTGCAGCTTGCTGGCAGTTAGCTTGAGGAAGGGCAAGGGTGCCTTCGGGGCAAAGAGAACAGCTTGGCAAAGGCAGAGAAGCACGGTGTTCCATGGAAATCCAAGTTCAGTGTGTTAGCACAGCCGAGACCCTTTGTGCCCTGCCTGCTCCAACCAGGCCGGGCAAGGCAGGGGCTCGGGGGGCGTGAAAGCGGAGGGCAGGAAACAGCATGTTTGGGAGGCAGCCTTAAGGTCAGTGGAGGCTTTGTCCCAAAAATGGCTGCATTTCAGCCCCACCAAGGTGGGTCCCGTCCAGGGCTTCTGGTAAGTATGCACAGAGGCTCCACCCTCCCCCCCAGCTTCTCACCAAACAGGATGTGCGCAGCTCAGCTGTTGCTACTTAGGGCACATCCCCCGTTTGGGCTGCTCTTTCCCTGAGGTCTTTCTCTCCTCCCCTCTCCTCTTTACGTGCGTGCTCATGTCTGTGTGCTCTGGCGTCTTTCTCTCTCTTTGAAAGTCTGCCTGCCCTGTGTCATGTTGACAAGGAGGAGACACACTGGGAAAATGTCACAGCTGAATGGTCCCAAGGGAGACAGCTTTGTTAGATGCCAAGCATACAGGAAAGAAAAAGGCCTGCTGCCATCTGGGGAGGGAGTGATTAAGTGGAATCCAGGGGCTGGCACCACTGGTGCCCCCAAGATGGCCTTAGCACTTGTTTTAGAGCAAGCCGAGGGCAGGGGCCTGAAATGGGGGAAGGGTGGAGTGAAGCTCCTTTTAAAATTCGTGGCCTGGCCCTGCCAGCCTGGGCCCTGGGGGTGATGAGGGAGGCTGACAGATGAGTTTGGGTGTGGAGGTTCTGCAGCCCCTCCTGGGGTCTGGAGAGGGCAGTTTCTCAACCAAGAAGGATACATTTGAATCCTTCAATGGGATTTTGAACACACTTAGTAAGAGGGACAGATGTTGGTGGGAAGCTGAGTTAGACAAGATTTTTAGGACTCCTACCCTAGTTCTATTCTGAATTCCCAGCGCACTTTTCCTGGGATCTTGGAATTTTGCAGATGCAAATGGACACAAGCACAGGTCCTTCTGTAGTTGTGGTGTTTGGACAGGAATTGGTTATGTTTTAGACTTTTCCTGAACCATACTGAAACCAAACCCATGTACTCAGCATGCAACGGGCTAGGATTCTCAAGAAGCAATGCTCATGCCTAAGAGAAATATGAAGGCTCTTTATTCCATGTAGTAAAGGGTCAGCCCTCGTTTCTTTCTCCAGGAGCATGTCAAATACTAGGTTTATTAAACAAAACGACACATCTGTCTTTATCCCTGCATCCGGACTGGGCACAGACTTGTAGAAGAAAACAGGCAAAGAGAACTCAGGTACCAGATGGAAGACTGTACCATCATCCTCTAAAACACTGATTTAGGCAGAAATCACTTCCTTTTATTCACAGTCATTCCCCAAATTCATGAGGCTTCTAGTCATGGGAATAAGACAATGGACATTTTCAAATCATTCACTTACCCATTCATTCATTTAATGAACATACTATAAAAACTTATTTTGCTCCATGGTAGGGACTTAGGAGGCATTCAGAAAGTCCTGTCTTTAGGAGTCTCATAGACTCATAGCAGAAAGAAGACATGTAGACAAATAAGAACAATTCAATGGAAGAAGTAATTGGGATCATAACAAAGGTTTGGGAAAAGGACTGTGCATGCCACTTCTCATCGGCTAGAAGCAAACTATGGCCACCCTAAGCAAAAAGAGATTCATTGGGATTGTGAGATCATAGATTAAGCTTCAAAAAGACAGAAGTAAGGACAACTTTTGGAAAGCACAGGTATGGACTCAATTTCTAGGATTCTGCCTTAAGCTCCACCTGTATTTCATTTGCTACTCCTTTTCTCTTCCACCCAGATCAGCTTGCACCAATCTTGCAGTGTCCCTTTCTTACAGTATCTTATGAGAACCTACGAGAAGTAGTGGGGACACTCTAGTATCTAAGCCTGCAAGGAGGTGGCTTACACGGCCACACTGTCCTTCACCAGCTCACACTATCCCATATCTTAGGAGGCTGTCACTTTCACCAGCCTATTTCTGGGCACTAATATCAAGGCAAGGTGGGTGAGTTACTACACTTGGCTTAGCCTGGGTCAATGCCTGCTTCTGAGACTGGGGGTGAAGGAGGGATCTGTTAGAAGAAGAAACAGTGGAGGGGAAGGCTGCTCAAGAGAAAGGACATCAAACTGTCACCTACAAGTGATATAGATACTCACAGGGAAGAGAGGTCTAGATGGTGGAATCAGAGAAAGCTTTGAGAAGGAGCTAGAGTTTGGGCTGGGTTTTTCATGTAGGTAACTTGTAGGGGGTCTTCCTAGGGCATGCCTTACTGCTGTGAGACTGTCCCCCTCTCAGCAACACAGGTATACCTATACAGAAGCTCAGTCAAGTTATATTTGATGATCCTCACCTCCTTGGTCATGGCTGGGCAGATGAAGTTGAACAGCTGATGGCCAGTCCAGTGGAAAGTTGACCCAATGACACCTCCTTCCGCATCCACTGGGAACTGGTATACACTGCAGGATACTGGTTAGCTGGCTGGTGAGCTTGGAGCTGAGACTCATGGAAAAGCCTTAGGTGGCCATGTTTGGTCAATATATATGGAAAGGTAGAAAAAGCAGAGTCTGAAAGCAGCAGAGCAGACTCATGGGAGAAAGTAGAGATAGAGCATATTTGACTAGTGAGGAAGGAAAAACTGGGGTGGCTGTGAGGGGCAGAGCGAGAAAAATGAACCATTGCCCCCTATGGCTTTCCTGTGTCTTATTTCAGCCCCTCGTAAGATCTAGTTGTACTTGGTTCTTTTGGTTTTCATGAGATATCCTTCAATCTTTCCAATCAATTCCTTTTGAGTAAATTTCTGTCTCTTGCTGTCTTTGAAGGACAATGGGATATGGACCTTCAGAGATGGGCCAGGAGGTGAGGAAGAACATTAGAGGCAGCTTGAACAAAGTCTAAAGGTGGAAGAGTGTAGGACTTAATAGGTAAAGAACAGTAAGAATAGTTCAGTTTGATTGGTTCATTTTGTAAACAAGGGCTAGGAAGTGGGATGGGAAAGTAAGTAAGGTTAGATTGCAAGGACTAAGGAGTTTGGAAGTTAATTGGGATGTAGGGTTGAACCACTGAATTTTTGAGTGGGAGAATGAGTTCATCTGACCTGGTCTTTGGGAAGATCACAGAGAGTGGACACCACTTTGGTATCCAAAAAAAGTGTGTAATGCTCCTGCTTTCCTAGGAGAGGAGAGGAAATCCCTTCTATGCCCCACTTCCATAAGATCTGGCTTGGGGCAGCTTATTTTGTATGGGGTGTGTACTCCTTCTTCACCCTTTATGCTGGGTAGCACCCAAAAAAGAACCTGGGATTCTTCTATTCTGTGTCCCAGATCAGTCATGTCTAAGATGGGTGTGGGGATTTGCCATTGGAACTTTAAAAACCTGAGTGGTCAAAATCTCTGAAAAGATCTATCATCAAGACAAATTTCCTCCCATCTACAATAAGAAGATTATGCAAAACAGTGTGTTCTGAGATATTTCGGTTTTGAGAACATTTTCTGGATGACTCCAAAAAGGCAGAAAAAAAGTTGCCTAATGATGGAGGTTGTTCATGATGTTTCCTATGCTAATTGTACAGAAAAACATCTTCATGCCCACTCCCACGCTCACCCAGCCAAGGAGAATCAGCAAGGTGTGGATCTGTGGTCTCAAATTTACGAGTGCCTTGTTTGTCACTGCATGCAGTCACTTTTATGAGTCCTCTGTGACAGGAAGAGAAACATGAGGAGTACAGGAACCTTGGGTACCAACTCATTTAGCAACCAGCCTGCTCTCAGCAGTGACGGCTAATAACCAGGTTAGAAACCAGAGACGCTTTCAAATAAAAAGGATTGCTGAGGGTGAGTTGAAAGAGCCCAGTAATGGCTTAGTTTAGGCAGGTGTGTTCTGTGCTGGGCTGGGAGGAGACTCTTTTAGCTTGAGGCAGGGGATTCCGTAGAGATAGGATATGAAAGGATAAGCCAGAGGGGTAGTCGTCACGCCCATCCTTATCGCTGCTTGCTGGATACGTAGCAGTTCTGGCCAGTTACCCAGGGCTCTTCCCATTCTCCTGCTTGCCAGCGCTGCTAATGGTGGTGGGGTCACCACGGTACCCTTCCTCCAACATCCACCCCCATCACTCTACTTACAACAGTCAGTTCTGCAGCTGACAGTTCTCGGAGGCACGTGTAGAGGTGCCCGTGGGGAGGGAAAAATCCCAAGAGGGAAATCGAGACAGGTGAAAACAGTGGGAAAGCTGGCAAGAAGCAGAGGGTAAATGGACGGTAAGCGGTCCATTTATCTCTGCCCAAGTGTGGAAAGGGGGCATTGCCATCGCACAAGAGAAGATGCCCCACTCTCAGACTCAGTCCCATGCTCTTGGAATGTGGACCTTGGAACAGAAGGCTTTGAGGGCTCATTCTAATGCTTACGCGGTGTGATTCCGTGGATTACTGAGCTCCCTGGGGTTCGTTCTCCATCACTTGGGGAGGAGGTGGAAGGAGCATCATGGCTGTGATGGAGGCCCTTTCTGCCCAGAGTGACTTGGGTCATAGTTTGAAGAGGAAAACAGGTACGGTAAAGCTTAACTGGTTTCCTGGGGTGGGGTGAGAGGTGGGGTGGGCCGTACTTGGTGGCATTCTGATAAACCGATTGAAAAAACAAAATCTTGCTCTGCTTATTTTCAAGTGTGGTCCAACATCCAACACTCTTTCCTCCTATTTGGGCAGACAGAGGTTTAACTCTAACCAAAGTATGTGGAATGGTAAAGAAGTCTTCTACCTTCATTTATTCAAGTTTTGAAAATTATTGTTTTAGGTTTTTTTTTAAACAGTAGATTCCATATTTTGGAATGTGTTTTGGTGGATGTGATTTAAATTAATGATATTTCAACTAGTCCAATCATCTTACCAATGCAGAAATCTCATCTATAATTGATTCCTGCCTACCTCCCTCCCTTTCCCCCTCCGATCGACATGTTTAATATATGTGTTCAGAGCGGGGCAAGAAGAATGAATAGAAATTCAAGTGGTTCATCTGTCCAGGGTGGGATGGCCGGGCAGAAGCCATGCAGACACAACATAATATAGATCAAAGCACAGCGTCCGGTACGTGTTAGAGTTTACTGAATAAATTTTTGTCTAAAAACAAGAAAGAAAGGACTAAATACATCCTCAGTAGTTTTGCTCTCTGCTTTTCAAGGAAGCCTTTTTCACCACTGAATAATTTTGTCAGAAAAATCTTTCCTTCTTAATTGAACTGATTTCTGTGTTTCTGTTTTTTCGCTGGCTGGCTTATGTTCTGCCCTCTCTTCCTCTCAAAATCCTTTTCATCCTTTAAGAACCATCTCAACAATCACCTTTATTTGCCTTTCCCATCCCATAGTTCTCTTTCTCTGTTGGCCAGGGAAGTGACTGAAATAAGCCCTAGAAGATGCTCCAGAGAGCAAAAGTCTGGGGCTTGCTTGGTTGCCTTTTTGAATCTCTTTTACTTGCGTTTGGTTTTGTAGAGACAAAGGTCCAAAGGAAACCCAGCTGACATGTTCCCTAACTGGACATCCTGCACTGGGGCCAGTGCACACCACACCTGTAATCCTGCAGCCCAATTACAATATATCTTTTGAGGGTAGTGCAGATTTTTACTCCCATGTGTACCAGAAAGGCTAAGTCACTGATTAGCCTAGGCCTTTAAGGACGCTGTCATAATTTAGGAGTTAGTGAAACGTCACAATGTGTGAGCAAAGCCATGAAACTCTGAGACTGTCTCTATCTGTCCCAAAGTGAAAGGGAAATGGGCACACTATCCGGTTTATAGCAGTATTAGAGGTTGTGAAGAAGACTGTCAGCTGTGATTCCACATCTGGCTTGAGCATCTTTCTCTCGTGACTCTTCAACGTGACCTTTCCCTTTCAAGTTAATCTCCTCAGTGGCTTATATTCCCTTAGTTGAGTTTATGTCCATTGGCTACTTCTAAGCCCAAGTTTGTAGCCCACTTTTGATCATATAAATTTCAGTTTCTGTTCCCAGTAGCCCTTGTTTGTTTACTAGGTCACAAAGTTTTAAAACTAAATAAAACATCTTCAAGTTTATGAGACTGACGTTTCTTGGCTATAGATTGGTGGTAACGGCAGCAAAATGGAATCAGATTTTAAAACTTGCTTTGAGGTATTGAACAATTGTATTTGTAGTGATTTTACAACCTTTGTGGGCATTTCTTTTGCAGTTATCATTTGATGCCATAGGTTGGTCACTTATATTTTCTCTATGGATTTCTCCTCTAAGCTTGGTGTCTCGGCTCAGCACAGGAGTATTGCTTTTTGAAACGGGGCAATGTTGCTTGCCCCAAACGTAGCCAAGCAGTGTGTTCCTTCCTCTCAATATAATACCAAGCTCTCAGTGTATCAGCCCTAATTAATAAGATGTTGGAAGTCAGAATCGTGCATATCTCATAAACTCCTCTGAGTCTGGGCTTTGCCATAGTTGATCAGGGGGAGACTCATCAAAGTATAGCAGAGAGGAAGGCAAGCCCAGACCAGAACAAAGCCAGGGAAAGAGAGCTAAACTGAGCACCATTTAAATTATTTGTCACGTGGCCTGGAGAAGAGCCTGCAGAAATACGAGCAATTCAGCTCTTGAAGATTTCAGTTTTCCATTTTGGTCTCTCCTCCCTTCTCTCAGTTCTTTATCAGCATGAGAAAAAACTTAATCCATATGCTGACGACTCTCCAATTAACATCTTCATTCCAGATGTCAAATTGCCTTCCTGACTTGCCCCTTGTATGGCTAAGGGATAACTCAGATTTAATGTGATCAACCCATGATGCTGAGCTCCTTCTCCCATGCTTGTGTTTTTTGCAGTCTTCCCCCATCTTGGTCCATGCTAACTCCAACCTTCTGCCTGCTGAGGACTAGCACCTTGGAGTCATCCCTGGAATCTTTCTCTCATAGTGGTTACAGCTGCTGTCTCAGTAGCTCGACAGTCAAACCACATCCACAGTCTGCTCACGTGTGTGGCTGCCATCCTCATTCAAGCCGCCATGATTTCTCCCTTGGGTCATTGTCATAGTCTTCCGACCAATTCCCCTACTTCTACTCATCTCTCTACACCCTAATCACGGCACGAGGGCGTTAAATGTTCCTTTTAGAATTGTCAGACTAGGCCACTCCCCTACTCAAACTTTACACCTGGGACCTAAAAGGCCCTACATGACCTGTCCCCTTTCTTCCCTGACTTCACCTCCAACTGTTTGCCCCTCACTTACTCTGCTCCAGCCACTCAGGCTGCCTTGCTCTGTGATCGTGTGGCACACACTCTTGCCTCAAGGTCTTTTCATGTGTTTTCTCCTCTTCCTTGAATCTTCTTCCTCCAGAAATCTGAGTGGCTTGTTCCTTCATTCCCTTCAGATCTTGCCCCCATGTCACTTTCTCACTGAGGTCATCTCTGGTCATCGTCAATAAATCATGCCCCCACTGAATACTGCCCGTTCTGCTTCCTTATTTTGTGTTTGTCTTGGGACTTATCACTGTCTTGCCGCTATCTTCACACTGTAAGAGTTGGCTAGTGTTGAGTAGCACCCAGTGACATCAGTCATTTGTGTTTCGTGCTAGCACATTTGTGAGTCGGCTGAGGATTAGGTAATCCAGGCTGGGTTTGGCTTCGGGCTCTGCTTCCAGCTGTAGGTCTGGTCTGTCCTTCTCCTGGCAGGTAGGACTCAGGTGGGTTCCTTGTGATTCCATTCTGGAGTCTATGTGCAAAGGGCAGCAAGGACCCAGGGAAGGCTCTTCTCATGGTGATGGCAGAGGTGCAAGACTACACCCGTGGTCTGCAAGCACATTTTAAAGACATTGTCAGCCTTCTCTGAAATAATAGCATGTCTACAGTCAAACATCTTTTGGTGATGTGTTGACGGTCTCTCTCTTGTTTTGAGATGAAATGTTTATATTAGCCAGATAGGACCCCCCTCCCATGCCTCACTCCATCACTTCTTTTGTTCAAATATCACCTTTTCAGAGGGACTTTCTCTGACAACTCTTTCAAACATAGCATACCTTACTCTATCTCTGTACTCTGCTGTATTTTATTTTATTTTTTAAATTTATTTAAAAAATTTTTTAATCAATTAATTAATTTTTTATTTTTGGCTCTGTTGGGTCTTCGTTGCTGCGTGCGGGCTTTCTCTAGTTGAGGAGAGCGGGAGCTACTCTTCCTTAGAGTGCACAGGCTTCTCATTGTGGTGGCTTCTCTTTGTTGCGGAGTGCGGGCTCTAGGCGCACAGGCTTCAGTAGTTGTGGCACGCAGGCTCAGTAGTTGTGGCACACGGGCTTAGTTACTCTGTGGCATGTGGGATCCTCCCGGACCAGGGCTCGAACCCGTGTCCCCTGCATTGGCAGGCAGATTCTCAACCACCAGGGAAGCACCTGCTATCTTTTATTTATGTATTTATTTGTTTGTTTTTTTATTAAAAAAATTTTTTTAACATCTTTATTGGAGCATAATTGCTTTACAATGATGTGTTAGTTTCTGCTTTAAAACAAGGTGAATCAGCTATACGTATACATATATCCCCATATCTCCTCCCTCTTGCGTCTCCCCCTGCTATATTTTAAAATAGCATTTCTCTGTACTTTACATTTCAAAAACTTTTTATTGAAATATAGTTGATTTACAATGTTGTGTTAGTTTCAGGTGTACAGCAAAGTGATTCAGATATATATATATATAAAATTTTTTAGATTCTTTTCCACTCTAGGTTATTATAAGACATTGAGTAGAGTTCCCTGCGCTATGCAGTAGGTCCTTGTTGGTTAGTTATTTTATATATAGTAATGTGTGTATGTTAATCCCAAACTCTTAAGTTATCCCTTCCCCCTTTCCCCTTGGGTAACCATAAGTTTGTTTTCTAACTACATAACATTATAGTAAATATTTATTTCTTGTTTCTTTTTGTCTCTCCTACAAGAATATAAGCTTCACGAAGGGAGAGACTTTGTCTTGTGCACGGATGAATTTTCAGCACCTTGAGAGGTGCTTGAAGGCTAGAAGGCTTTCAATAAATAGTGCTGAATGAATTAGGAAAAACGGTTATGAAAGAGGTCTAAGTCTGCATTACAGACTTCTCCACGGAGGAGAGTTGCTTGCCCCTGAATTATGTGATGTCACTCTACAGTGTCCGTTTATTCAGGGTCGAGCTCTTTTTGACACAACATCAATATTTTTGACATTCTTGTTTTTTTTATTTGCTCATAAAACACTGTCTGTGGCCCTGTAAAAACATCTCTAAAATCTTCCTGATACTTCATGTGCTGTCTTGATTATTTCTGAAGCCATTCTCTGAGCCCCTAATATATCTGTCCCTCCTGTCTGCAGATACTTTGAAGGTGGTAGAGTTGAGCTAACGATATTCGGGAGTAGCTAAGCAGTCGGCTTTGCTTCAACCTTGTGCACTGACTGCTTTTGTGTCTTATCCTCGAATCTGGTATCAAAACAAAAATCTTTAACACGGGAAGATATTCTAGTCCTCAAGCTATCTGTTATTGTCACAGATAATGAACAAGGCAGCTTTTAAAAACACCCAAGCAACGATCTCTAACCTGTCTCTCCAGGCACCCACCTTCTCCTACAGTGAGAATGTTATGATTGGATTCATTCCAAATAACCTTACTTTTATATAACTTAGAACTGTAATGCTTTTTAAAAAATCTCACATATTTGTATAGTGTTTGTTCCTTTCTGGAGAACTTTCACATCGTGTATTTTTTCCTTACACGTCAACGTAGGTATGGCTGCTCCCATTCGACACAGGACAAATCAGATACAGAAGAGTTCATTGACATCCTCAAGTCACTTGGCTAACTAGTGACTGCATCACTACACAATCTATCTCCAGGCTTCTGTGCTATACAGATTTCGAATGTTGAAATATTAAGGTCACTTCATCTGATTCCCAGTATAGACTTTCTGTTTTCTAGATTTGAAAACGTATCAGTAAGCTTAAAAACGAAACATCAAAGGAACGGAAGTGTGTTTGGCGAAGCTGTGAGGCTGGGGTAATCTACATACTGTACTCTCCCCGCTGTCCCATCACTACATTTATGAGGATAAAACCAGTTGTGTTTAATGGAAAAGGGTGGGCATGAAAGGGCAGCATGAAATGTGAGGGAGATGTGTGTAAGGGAAGGGGGGCTTCATCCAAGAGTGTACATAAGGTAAGAACACGTATATTAAGGCTCTAGGGCTTTCTTTGCCAACCCTGTCTTTCTCATCCTAACTCACAGAGGCTTAGCCGTGTCCATTACTTGAGCCAATCTTGACCAGGTGTCAGCAGCCTCAGGCCACCAGGTGATGTGTTCTAGCATTTGCTGTCATGGATCAGGTGTCTGATATGAGCTATAGGCAACCATATGCCCATCAAGTCCTTGCCTTCTTTGGCCTTCTTTGACTGCAGCGGTCACTTCATATGATTGGATTTCTGTTTGGAGCTGTGACCTGAATACCTGATCATCTATTTAGGACCCCAGTGACCCCCATCTAGCTCCCACCAACTCATACCCTGAGGGGGTGGCTGGGTTTTGCTTTCTGAAGATTCAGGCACTGGTTGGGAATATGAAGGTATCAGTTGTCGGTAATATTGCTACAACTGCCTGCCTGACTTCAAGCATGTCCTGTAGGGTCCAATGCTAAAACTCCAATGCCTTCCATCCTACCTGGAATGGGGTAGACAGTCAATGAATAAGTGAATGAATAAACAGAAACACTTCCTGACTTCCTATATCCACTCACTGGGGAGAGCCTTTTAGATAGGACATCTGTCTGGATATAACCTGAATTACATCATCTTTTTGGACTATGAGTCTTGGGCTCTCTACCATTTGCAGCTAATCCAGTCTTCCTGCTTCCAGATTCATGGACAAGCATGTGCCTTACAAAGGTCTCCCCTTCACTTGCCCCTTTATCCAAGTTGGCTACCCTACCACCACTACTTGACAGTGAGTAGAAAGACAGCCCCCTTCCACTTTTGGAGACTGTGGAAGCCATTTCAGAAACCAACAAGTGTGCCCTCACTAAATGGACTCTAAAAATGCTTTTTGAGGAGCAGGAAGGAGAAATCTCTGGCTCGTGCTCAGGATTTTGAAGGCAGAATTAGATTTGGCAGTAGGAAAAATTCAATTCCATTTAACAGAGATTTATTTAATTTTAAAGTACTTTTATATGCCTAGAACAACGGGAATGAAAAAGGGGAGTCAGACATGTACTCTGCTCTCTAGGGAATGACGATCCAGTGCCTGAGGAAGACCCAGTGATAATTGAGGTAGGCACAGTGATTCCAGCATTGGGCAGATTTAGCAAATGCTATAGCAGGTCAAGGGTGGAAACCCTGGGGAGGGCTCAGCAGTTATCATATATTTCTGGGAGACCGAGGGAGGGAGAAGTCCTAGAGTACTATAGCTTGTCTTTGGTGTCTTCCCATTTCCTTTTCGGGATCCTCTATTCTAAATGAAATGAAATGAATTGAATTAAATTCAAAATTTTGGTTAGTTAATACATTCCAGTGATCAAAAACCAAAAAGGTTTCATGAGACACACATTTCGAAGTCTTACTCTCACCATGATCTCTTTCAGTCCATCCCCCACTCCTATTCCCTGTAGGTAAGCTTTTGTATTGGTTTCTAGTAAATTCTTCCAGGGCTACTTTATGTAAACAAAACAGATAAGAATGCACATTCTTATTCCATCCATTTTCTCACACAAAAGTTTACGTTATGTTCGGTTTCCATCTTGTTTTTTTTCTTTACGATCTATCCCAGAGATGATTCTATATCAATAAATAAGGAACTTCTTCTTTTTTTTAAATCAATGCATAGAAAGGCTTGCCGTTTATTGAACCAACTCCTTTGGGGTGTTTCCAACTGTTCGCCATTAAAAATATTGTTGCACCATTTATGTACATCATTTCATTTGTGTGCAGGTATATCTGTAGGGTAAACACCCAGAAGCAGGACTGCTCAGTGATCTGCTCTCTTTTCTTTTTCTTTTTCGTTCAAGCTCATCACTATTCCCAGTCTCAGAGATGAATGCTTTGTCGTAGAGACTCTCAAGGACCAAAGGACTAGATCTCTTCTGGTTGAATTCCAGTCCTATGAGGAGATAGAAGGTGAGATCTTAAGACACTACATCTTAAATATCTTAAGCATCTTAAGTTGCTACATCTTAAGACCTAAGAAGCCACTTAGTTCTACATGACCCACTTATTGGATTGACTCTATCATCAAATCCTGATTTCCAGTTCCATTAATATTTGTTTCGGCCTGGTCAGTGGCTTATTCTGCCCTCATTCACCTGTGCAGCCAACAAATGTTTATTAGGCACTTATTAGACCTTAAGGTCTGATAGACACTGGAGTTAGAATTGGTCCCTGCTCTCTAGCTCACAATCTAGACAGAGATGTAACTATCTAAGTACACATTCAGTACGGCAGATATTGCTATAAACCTAGATGTAGGTTGAACTTTGTCTCCAGCCTCCCCACCTTCCCTGTCTATGTTCTTGGCAACCTATCAGGATCCCTCACTGCCACTTGTCATGTGCTTCTCATAAGGCATGGAAATTGGGGTCAGAAAACTTGAATTTGGGTTTAATCTATGTTACTTATTAGCTTGTAGTTTTTCAGAAAATCTAGATTTCCATTTGAAATGTATGTGAGTATCAAATGAGAGAAAAGCTTGAAATGCTTTGCAACTTATTGTTTACATTTTTCTCTCCTAGAAAACAGCACTGTGAGTGAGAATAGTTAAGGGTTGTGGGAATAATTTTAGTACTTGCCTCTGGACCATCAGAACCTCTCAAGTCCCTCTCCTTTTCTGGGTAGATTTGTCCAGGTGACAAGCAGTCAAAGGAAGACGTTAAAGTTTTCTTGTAACAGCTGTCAGTGCAATTTCTCAGGTGAGCTTGGCACCGACTTTGGCCCACCTGTACTTGTCGCTGTCAGTGTCACTTCATCACCACTGAGCCACTGAGCTGACCATCCTGCTCTGACCAAGGAGGGGGAGGGCTTTTTGAGATGATGTCCCTGGGAACCGTACCAGAAACTCTGAGAGTTGTACCCAAAGTATTCCTGCATACGGATGGCATGTCAGTGTCAACACAGGGTCAGAATCGGGCATCTGTATCAGCCAGCATGTGGTCAGGAAAAGAAAGCCCAGGCCAGGGGGTCCCGCAGAAGAATTATAATATGGGGAGCGCATCTCAAAGGCACTGGAGGAGCTGAAAAGTGAACCTGGGGATAGAGAGACAACTCAGAACTCAGCAACATTCACAGCCGGCCGCCATCCCTCGGGTGGGAGGGAACAAGGGAGCAGGAGGTATTATCAGCGCCCAAGAGGCAGACCTGCTGGTCTGTCTTGGATCACAGAGCAGCCTCAGCTCACTGATGGGAATTAGAGAAACTCTGTCTTCTTCCTCTCTCCTCTCCTCCTCCTGCTAGTACCTTCTGTGAGCTGAACCTAGTGAGAAGACTATTGGCAAGGGAGCCTGGGAAATAGATTTTGCTGGAGAAATTCAGGGAGTGAATCCGAGAGCAAACAGGCAAATGACCAGCACAGACTCTACTCTCTTAGAAAGTGTTCTCTTTAAGTGGGGAAGGATGCTTCCAACTTTCCTTTTGTTCCTGAAGCCATATTCTTTTGTCTTGAGGCCTATCGGGTTTTATGTTCTTTGTTATTCTTTCTTCCAGCAGGCCCACCAAGCCCAGACCAGAGAGAGCTTCCGGGAGTCCCAGCTGGGACCGTCAATCAGCATTGTCCTGCCTGTTCTCTTTGATTCCTACAGCTGTCTAGCTAGCCCTTCCGTCAGTGGCTTGGTTGGATGCACAGGTAGGAAAGGGGAGGTCCAGGATCAACACGTCACCTCTTAGAATCATCGAGAAGCCAGAGAATTCTGAGAAGGAACAAGATGATTGCTGAGGCTTCACCGTGGTTATTACCCACCACAACTCCAGCGGTTACAGGAAAAATCCTCTAAATCGCTTTCCTGTCAGCCACAATCTTCTAGCCTTGATTAGAACTGATAGCATTTCAGAGCTAGAAAAGTTGTTAGAAATAACCAGCCTCAACATTTTCTTCTTCATTGTATAAACAGTGGAAATGAGGTCCGGCGAGGTTAAGTGACACTATCAAGACCACATAACAACTTAGTGGTGTGAGCTGATTTTAAAACATTCCTTTTCCATCTCCCCATGTCAATTTCACTTAACTTCTGTACTGATTCACCATCTTTTTAAAAAATTAATTAATTAATTAATTAATTTTTAGCTGCTTTGGTTCTTCGTTGCCGTGCACGGGCTTTCTCTAGTTGCTGCCAGCAGGGGCTACTCTTCGGTGCGGTACGGTGGCTTCTCTTGTTGCGGAGCACGGGTTCTAGGTGCGTGGGCTTCAGTAGTTGTGGCTCGTGGGCTCTGGAGCACAGGCTCAGTAGTTGTGGTGCATGGGCTTAGTTGCTCCGCGGCATGTGGGATCTTCCCGGACCAGGGCTCGAACCCGTGTCCCCTGCATTGGCAGGCAGATTCTTAACCACTGCGCCACCAGGGAAGCCCATCGATTCACCATCTTAATACATTCTTCCAAAAAGATGTAAGCACTTCCACTCCTACTACTTCAGAATTTCTCAGTGTAGAGATCAGTTTAGGTGGTCGCAGATCACTTGCAGCAGATTTTTATTTTCCCCTGCTGCCTCCACCTCACTTGATGCAAATGATTCTGAGCTGAGGAATATCTCAGGTGAGCTCAGGTTTGAACTGGCCGGTGGCTTACGTTATCAGAGGGAGGGCTTGTGTGGCTTTCCCTTCTCCAATGTTTGTGATTCGAGCATGCGAGGGCTCTTTCTGTGAGAAGTTCTGCGGTTTTATTGCCAGTAAAGTAAAATGGAAAACCAATACTATCATTTTCACTGTAGGTTTTATTTCCCTGGTGATACATGAAGAAATTGGTTCAGTGAAGAAGCCAGCTGTGAGCGTGGAAATCTGCAGAGCGCAGGTCCATGGGAGCCCCGGAGAGGGTGTGGAGTCAAGGGGGAGGAAGGTCTGATCTTTGATGGGACGGCTGATCCCACAAGGCTTCTCCCCAGCTTCAGGCAGTGGCTTGAAGCAGCAGTTTAGTTTTTATCTGAGTGGGGAAGGAGAAAAAGACAAAAAAGCCAAGAGAAAAAAGATAGAAAAAAGAAGGGGAGTGGGCACAACAGAGACAGAGCACAAAGGAAAGAAGGAAATAGAAGGAAATGCTCCCATAGGAGCAAAGAGCCATGGGAGAATAAGAATCAAAGAAGGGGGCCACATGTCACCAAAAAGTGCATTGAATGGAAATGTGACTTTTTTTTTTTGGTCTGCAGCACTAAGCTGAATTAGCTATTTTTATCAGTGTGAGGTAATCAGACTCAGGCCATGTTTCTTTGACTGCAGAGAAATCAGAGTGATCCAAAGACCAGGTCAGTCTGGTTTGCAGCTTCAGGGACTAACGTGCTGAGATCTTACATGGGTTGGAGGTGAGAATGGGGTCGGGGGAGGAAGAGGGGGGCACTGTCTTAATCCACTGGGGATGGGGGCTCGCACATACCAGGTCCTCCGTGTGCACTGGTTAAATGTTCATTCCTCCTTTGGCTACTTGTTCTGATGCAGTCATGGCGATGCCAAGTTAACACAAAGATTAATTTGTACGTTTTTTTCAATTGTTGTGAGTCAATATTTGGCTAGAAATTGGGCATCCTGAAGTTTGGAAGGTAGAGGAGTGAGTGGGAGGGGAAACCTCCTGGGTTAACATAGAGGTAGGAAGGTGTTTGTTCTTCTGGGCAGTAGTGGAGGAGAAGGAATCTTCTAGAGTGGGCAGGTGCTAGAGGGCTGTATAAAGTGGAAAACAACTGCGCTTTAATCAGCTGGAAGGAGAGAAGGATAACTGGTTTGAGACCCTCTAAGTACTTTGCAATTACATTGGTTGGTGAGGCCATCAGTCACGATGCTCCAGCTGGACTGTTTCCCGGAACTTAGAATCATTCGCAGATGAAAAAAGCAGTTGGTAGGATCGTCTCTGGAGAACATTCCTACCTTATCGTCAATAAAGGAGAAAGTAATGAGAGAGCAGGAGATTAACTAGTTAGTTGGGGAATCAAGGAAAAGGTGGGAATTGACACCTCGGGGCCTAATCTTGAAAATTGTTCTGGCACAGACGGCAGCTTGCTGAACAGAAGAGGAATGGGATGTGGAATGCCAAAAAACAGAAGAGAAAAAAGGAAAAAAAGATCAAAAATGCTAATCAAAATATAATAAATAGACCTAGAGATTTTCATGCTAAGTGAAGAAAACCAGACAGAGACAAATAGCGCATGATATCGCTTATGTGTGGAATCTAAAAAAAACCCAAAAACAAATGAATTTATTTACAGAACAGAAAGAGACTCACAGACATGGAAAACAAACTTATGGTTACCAAAGGGGAAAGGAGAGGGGGAGGGATAAATTAGGAGGTTGGGATTAACATAAACACACTATTATGTATAAAATAGATAAACAACAAGGACCTACTGTATGGCACAGGGAGCTATACTCAATATCTTGTAATAACCTATAATGGAAAAGAATCTGAAAAAGAATATATATATCATTAAAAAGTTATATATATATACATTTATATGTGTATATATATGTATATAACAGAATCACTTTGCTGTACACTTGAGATGAACACGACATTGCAAATCAATTATACTTCAATAAAAAATTTAAAAAATATGTAATAAATATAAAGTGCTAAACTATTTTAAATAAAAATAACAGCTTTGGTATGACATCTTTATTCAGTCATAGATGACATTTATTAAAAATGCTCCCGTTCCTCAAGCTGTTTCAGCACAGGAGGCAGAGAGAGAAACCCAAGAGTTAAACTGGTGACGGTTGCAGATAGATTCCTTATCTCTCCACACTGTGTGGGACGCCAGTCCTGATGGCAGCGACAACAGCTAAACACGGCTCTGAATTATAATTGTCATAAGGCTCTTTCCCGAGTTCATCTACCTTACTTAGCATTTTAAGTCTCTCCTGCTTAATGAAATGTCATCTTTTCAAAGCTGGTGACCAAATAATTGTTTAAAGTGAATCAGAATGTGAAAGGTGAAGGTTTTCATAACTCGAAGCTTAATTCATTGTGATACTGAGAATCATGCCTCACGCTAACTTAAAGGATGTCATATTTCAGGACGTGTGACCTTTCACCACCCCACGCTTCACCAATTACTGCATTTCCCTTTCTCCAGAGTAGCTGGGCAGAGGTGGTTTCAATTTCCAATATTCTGATTAACTGGGTATTGACATATAATCCAATTATCAGAGAATGAAAATTCATCTTCTCTGAATGATGACTTTACCTTTGTAACCTTTCTGTATTTTCTACTCTCTCTTTAGGTTAATCTTCTTGAAGACCAACTCATTTCTCCCCAGCTCAAAACTTTCAATAACTGAACTTCCCTGGTGGTCCAGTGGTTAAGATCCTGTACTTCCCCTGCAGGGGGCATGGGTTCAATCTCTGGTCAGGGAACTAAGATCCCACAAGCTTCACGGCCAAAGAAAAAAACCCTTCAGTAACCTCCCGTAACCCATGGGATAAAGCTCCCATTCAAAGTTGTTCATGATCGTTCCCAGTGTATCCTATTTTTACCCCAATTTCTGTACCCACCGTGCCTCTCACACTCTTCTTCATAAACACCCTGACCTTTCTCCATGCTTGGTGTTCCCTCCACAGAAGGTTGTTTCTGCATATTCAAATCCTACCTATTCTTAAAGACTCGGGTCAGTTCCCTCTTCTTTGGAAAGCCTTCTTCAATCTCTCCCTCCCCCCACCTCCTGATTTTACTAATATTTTCTCCTTCTGAAATCTCATATTCTTTCTTTTTAATTCTCTGTAACATTCTCTGTAACATTCTCTGAAATTTCTTTTAAAAAAATTATTGAAATATAGTTGATTTCCAATGTTGTGTTAGTTTCTGGTGTACAGCAAAGTGATTCAGTTGTATATATATATATGTATATGTACACATATATATTCTTTTTTCATATTCTTTTTCATTATAAGTTATTACAAGATATTGAATATAGTTCCCTATGCTATATAGTAGGACCTTGTTGTTTATCTATTTTATATATAGTAGTGTGTATCTGCTAATCCCAAATTCCTAATATATCCCCCCACACCTTTGGTAACCATAAGGTTGTTTTCTAGGTCTGTGAGTCTGTTTCTGTTTTGTAAATAAGTTCATTTTTGTCATATTTTAGATTTCATGTATAAGGGATGTCTTATATTTGTCTCTCTTTGTCTGACTTACTTCACTTAGTATGTTAATCTCTAGGTCCATCTATGTTGCTGCAAATGGCAGTATTTCATTCTTTTTTGTGACTGAGTAATATTCCATCATATATATGTACCACATCTTTATCTACTCATCTGTTGATGGACATTGAGGTAGTTTCCATGTCTTGGCAATTGTAAATAGTGCTACTATGAATATTGGGGTGAATGCATCTTTTCAAATTAGAGTTTTCTCTGGAGGTATAGCCAGAAGTGGGATTGCTGGATCATATGGCAACTCTATTTTTAGTTTTTTAAGGAGCCTCCATACTGTTCTCCATAGTGACTGCACCAATTTACATTTCCACCAGCAGTGTAGGAGGGTTCCCTTTTCTCTACACCCTCTCTAGCTTTTATTGTTTGTAGATTTTTTTGATAATGGCCATTCTGACTGGTATAGATGATACCTCATTGTAATTTTGATTTGCTTTTCTCTGATAATTAGTGTTATTGAGCATCTATCGTGTGTCTCTTGGCCATTTGTATGTCTTCTTCGGAGAAATGTCTTTTCAGGTGTTCTGCCCATGAAATCTCATATTCATCTCTGCCTCTTTTGGGAAATGACTTTCCCCTTTAAGCCATTATCATTTACATCTACTTTATCTTACCAATTAGTCACAGCTTCCCTGAATGTATAATTTGTGACAGATATATCTCTGTCAGTCCCCTAGGTGCCACCACATGTCTTGCACACAGTAGGTGTTCATTAAATAAATGAAGCAACAGAACCATAATTTCATCACTTGGATGGGTCAGAAGGTGGTTTTCTCTTTCTTAGATGATTCATAGCAGGATCTCACAGTGCTTTTGATTTATTATGATTAACGTCAGCCATCATTAGAGAGGCTGCAAATAAGTCTGGGTATTTGAATTTTCTGGTTTGGATTTCTGAACAAAACTGAGAGTGAGTACATTTAGCAACCAGGGGACTGACAGAACCTAAGGGAAAAATGCAAGCGTTCATTGACTTCACATAAAACACGGTAAAGGGTTCAGGGAATTAGGAGAAAATTAAATCCATCTAGATGTGGAGTGATTTTGTCTGAGAGAATCTAATTAGTCATGTCAGAGCGTGATCAGAACCTCAGTGTTAATACTACCCGGCCTCCCCACTCTCCGAGGAAAATGACTTCAGGAAATGTAGCCATCCCAAGGGACAGGACCAGGCACTAGGCAGGAGGTAGGCAGCTTCCTTCTTAATCACCAGAACCACAACTCGGATTGAAAATTCGCTGTGGTTTCCTGCCCCAAGGGCTGCAGGACATGGCATTTATTTCAGGGCTGGCATAGTCACTGCCCCTGATGCCATGCCTGCGGGCCGACAAGAGTTCGTGCAGAGTCACGCACACCCAGATAAAAATAGGAAAGAGGCCAGTGACCAAGCATGGGTGAGAGGGCAGTGTCCGTGGTGCCAGGCCATGCTGGGAGCAGGATCAGGTCAAGTGATCTGAGGAAGAAAGAAAAGGGGATGTAGGAGCTCATGGTGGGATACGGTCAGGGTTAGCAGTGTGTCGGCTGCCAAATGAGCTAATAGAAATCAATCAGAGATGTAGATGTCAGGAAAAAATAGAAGACCAGTCCAGGCTAAGAATCAACATCTTTGAAATCTGAAGAAGTTGAAGGGACAAAGCAAGATGGATTGCCAATATGGAACTATCTGGAGCATTTTGCAGCTTTCTCTCCAGAAAGCAGCTGCAGGGTCCCAGCATCCAGGAAAGAAATGAGATGCCAGGGGAATTTGCTATTCCAGCCCCAGCTGCATCGATGTGCCCTCTCAGTCTAGTGAAACCCACTGTGAGGTCTCCTGTCTCGAGGGTTGGCGGACGATGGTCACTGAAGGCTGGTGGCAGGAAATGTGGCGGTGATCATTGGAGGAGATTATCCAGGCAGAATAATTTTCTCAACACACGGGCAAATAGTTGTTTGGAAATGGACCCTCCCTGGAGCATTAAGCTGATCAGGACATCTACTAGGGATTCTCTTTCTTAGACTTTTATCTGATTTCTCCTCGAGGTTATGGGAACCCAGAGTCCACTAAAATCCTCTCCAAGAGCTCCCTGTCTTGGTCTTTGACACTGACCGACGCTTAACTGTGGGTCTTCCCACAGCTGGTTGTATTGTTCTCATAACAGCTGGTGGCAGTGGGAGCCAGGTTCACATGCCCTCTTAGAGCAGCCCAAGCCCATCCTAGAGTAACTTCCAGGTGGATAGCTAAGTGGAGTTCTTTGTGTAATGGAACTGTCTAAATTATAGACTCTGTAATGTTAAAGCTAGAAGAAGACAACTCTGTGTTTCATACAGAGAGAAACAAGTTCAGAGTAGTTAAGTAACTGGCCCAAGGTCACAGAGTCAGAACCAAGAGAACCCAGATCTTCTGAATTCCTGTCTATTAAAATCATATCCACATGGCCATCAGGGACCACACCAATTCCAAGTCAAGCTTTTAGGTTCCCATCTGATTAGTGAACAGGAAATTCTGGTCCATTGTCCATGCAGTGGAAATTGATTCTTAAAATGATTATCATGAGACTATGTAAGAATGGGTGAAGATGTGTGAGCAATTTACCAAAACTGCTCTGAGCCCCCGCTTTCTTATCTGGAAAATGAAGGCTTATCACCCCCCCTCAAAGGATTACTGTAGAGATTAAATGGATAAAAATGTAAGTATAACATTAACTAGATGCATGGTAAGTCCTTGCTTCATCAAAAGAAAGATTCAAGAATGTTTAGTTTGGGTGCTCTTTCATTGCATTAAGTTTCTTGGAGTTTAGTTAACTCCTGCAGGGTTTTTTGTTTGTTTGTTTGTTTTGTTTTGTTTTTTGCAATGTTCTGCTGACCAGAAAGAAGCACAGTACGTGAGAGTTATATGTACTTACATGACCAAGAAACAAAGATATCTAAGTGTCAGTTCTAGCTCTGCTACCTACAAACTGGATAATCCTGTGTAAACCATTTAGAGTTTATGGCTATCAGTTTCTTCTTCTCTAAAATTCAATAATAGACTGTGTTTTCTGTATCTCCTTCATAGGATTACTGTGAAGATCAGATAAAGTAACAAATGAGCAAGTGTTGTTACCATGAACTCAGTGGCCATGTATCGAGTGTGTCAGTTTCCAGCCGTCATTTAATCTCCACAATAATCCCGTGCGGCAGACATAGCTTGCTCCATTTGAAAACCTGAGCTCAGAGAGACATTCAGTGACTTTCTAAAGCTTCGCAGTTACTGAGCAGGAGAGCCAGGGCTCAAAACCTAGCCTCTCCACTACAAGTGCCTTTCTCACTATTATGTGGAATCAAATAAAATTGCTATTTTTGTAGGTCAAAAAAAAAAAAAATCGAATGTCAGCAGTTTCACATGGTTTAACCTGATATAACACCTCTGTATAAAGAACTATTGAAATTCAAGAGAGCAGAACTATTGAGTAGTAGCTTAGGCTCTGATTAGCACCATTCAAAAAAGTGTGCCTTTATACCATGTAGAGGATCAGAAAGGGGTCATAAATTTCACGTTTCATCCAAATGGGAAACGTGGCAGAACCCTGCTCTGGTTGGGCATATTCACACAGTAGTTCAGCCACAGCTCATGCATAGAAGACAAGCTCTATCAGCAGCGCCGTCCTTAAGCTGGGGCCCTGATAGACTATGTGATGTACAATATCTACCTATTGTCATAGAAAAATGTAAATTCATGATGAACCTGAATCCAGGTGCAGACTGAGATACTAAATAATTTATTTAGTAATGTAAAGTGCACGCCTTTAGCAAATATGCCTTTATGAGATTGAGATTTTTTTTTTGACTATTCTTTTTTTATTGAAATATAGTTGACTTACAATATTATATTAGTTTCAGGTGTACAGCAAAGTGATTTTTATAGTGAATTATATAGATTATACTCCACATAAAGTTGTTATAAAATATTAGCTATATTCCCTGGGTTGTACGTTACATCCTTGTCACTTATTTATTTATTTATTTTTAGGGTCTTTATTGAATTTGTTACAATATTGCTTCTGTTTTATGTTTTGGTTTTTTGGCCTCGGGACATATGGGGTCTTAGCTCCCCAACCAGGGATTGAACCCGCACCCCTGCATTGGAAGGCGAAGTCTTCACTACTGGACTGCCAGGACAGTCCCACTTATTCATTTTATACCTAGTCGTTTGTACCTCCTCACCTTTCTTGCCAAGTCCTGTTGACTCTTACTCTAAGATCTCTCCAGCATCTGTTTACTTCTCACCATCCTTGTGGCCCCCATGGTGGTCTAGGCCATCAGCATCTCTCACCTGGATGACTACAATAGCCTTGTAAATGATGAGATTATTTTTTAATATGAACTTAGATTGGTCTATTCATGAAAATTGCTGTATTTTGGGAGGAGATCTACAACTATTGGCTGATAGGGTCCTGTTAATCCTATGAGGGATGCTGGTTTGAGTTTCTCTTCACTCATGCAGGAAAAGACTGTGAATGGGTTCTGGGATGAGCTTGACCTAGCATTGCCTGTACTGGAGATGTGGGGTCCTCCATATGGTGTCACACAAGGTTGGACAGCTGACCTCTGGGGAGATGTATACAGAGTATCACGATTGCTTTGATCACAGGGCTGGATTATACCCCACAGATAAGGGTGGGGATTTTCCCTGAAGATAATAAATGTTCCTACTGTTGGTTATCCTGGGGGACTGGAAACAGGAGGGCTTTGGATTAGAAAGGGGAAATCTTCTCTCTGTAGGTTGAAGGGCAGCTAGGGGCCAGGATTGCAAGTTAGGAAGAAGTTTGGACATTCCTGTAGGATTGAATTCGACCAGCTATTTCTAGATAGTGGCCTTGACACGTAGCATTTAGAGAATTTCCTCCTGGAGCTGCATACCTTTTATACCAAGCCTTCAGAACAATTTCACTAATTGTTACAGATCAGCTTCCAGGTAAAAGCAACAAGGTGGCCACATATATTTATTTTCACTTCCCCACAAAACCCCACTAAAATGATAGAAAAAGAAATTTAAAAAACAGTCTTTATTCATGAAGACAAAGAATAGGAGAGGACAAAATGACAATTAAATTTTGGAGGCCGGGAACCAGGTGGATAAGTGATAACTGACTTAGCAAGCCTGAGAATGTGTGGGAAATGAATGGAAAAAACTGAAAAGTAATTGAAGTTACATTGAAGAACTCCAGAATTTGTGTCACTATGGAAGCGAGTATGAAGATGGGACTGATACCAGGGAGGTTGGTTGAAAGTCTGTTTAAGAAGGAAGCAGTTATAGGCCCAAATCCTTCCTCCCATGCAGTGTAGCTGGGCTGCTGCTTCTTCCCGACACTGGCAGAGGTGAGAGAAGGTACAAAGTCACTAAAGTGAGACGATAGTAAGTACGATTGAGACTGGAATTATCATAGTGAAAGTATCCATGGGAGGGAGCATCAGCCAAGCTGACTCTCTCCATAGTAAACCTACTCACTCGTTCAGAACCGTCAGTCGGCATTTTCAACCAACAATTGCGCGTATAAACAGATCACCAAGATGACCATGCATGTCAGAGGGAAGTCTGCAACATGAAAGCAATAGATAGGAACAAATACACAGAGAAAATTAAAACAACTTGGAGGAAACAAAGATTATACAGGCACAGGAACACAAAATATTTGCTATTCTCTATGACTCAGCCATAAAAAAGAATGAAATATTGCTATTTACAGCAACATGCATGGGCTTGGAGGGTATTATCCTAAGTGAAATAAGTCAGACAGAGAAAGACGTATACTGTATAATATCACTTATAGGTGAAATCTAAGAAATACAACAAACTAGTGAACAGAAAAGAAGCAGACAAAAAAGAAGCAGACTCACAGATAGAAAGAACAAACTAGTGGTTACCAGTGGGAAGAGGGAAGGGAGGAGGGACAATACAGGGATAGGGGATTAAGAGGTATGAACTATCAGGTATGAAATAAGCTACAAGGATATATTGTACAACCTGGGGAATATAGCAAATATTTTCTAATAACTATAAATGGAGTATAACCTTTAAAAATTGTGAATCACTGTATTGTCCACCTATAATTTATGTAATATTATACATCAACTATACTTAAATTTAAAAAAATTGTAAGTCAGACAGAGAAAGACAAATATCATATGATATTGCTTACATGTGGAATCTAAAAAAAGTGGTACAAATGAACTTATTTACGAAACAGAAATAGAGTCACAGATGTAGATGAAAAACTTATGGTTACCAGGGGGGAAAGGGGTGGGAGAGGGATAAATTGGCAGACGGGGATTGACATATATACACTACTATATATAAAATAGATAACTAATAAGAACCTACTGTATAGCACAGGGAACTCTACTCAATACTCTGTAATGGCCTATATGGAAAAAGAATCTAAAAAAGAGTGGATATATGTATACCTATAACTGATTCACTTTGCTGTACAGCAGAAACTAACATAACATTGTAAATCAACTAAATTTTAAAAATTTAAAAAAAGAAAAAGGAAAAAGAAAAAGAAAAAAATTGCTATTCTCAGAGACATGTGAGGATAATATATCTACAGACCAAGGATACAATATTGTAGAAAACAAAAACTTACAGAAAACAAAAAAAAAAAGCTCTTGGAAATTAAAAATGACAACAGAAATTAAAAACTTGGAAGAGTTGGAAGATAAGATTGAGAAAATCTCGAGGAAATAGAACAAGAAGGCGAGAGATGCAGAATAGGAAAGAAAAGAGCAGAAAATGATATAATCAGGATATAGGAGCTTCACAAAAAAAAGAACAAAAACATTTAAGGGAAAATATTTATTAAAGAAACAATTAAAATGAACAAGTGGTCAGCACAAAGGAGGGTAAATCCTTTGTGACCCATAGATGTCACAAGGGATGTCGTCTGGGCAAGCTCCAGAGGCTCCCAACACACTCCACACGTAATAGTTTGGTCCTAACCTCAAATAATGTTCTTCTTGGGTCTCTGAGGACTGGAAAAGCCTTGTTCCCCAGAGCCAGTGTGTATCAGTCAGAGTAGGCTAGGTTGCACTGTAGTAACAAATAATCCTCAAGTCTCAGTGGCTTAACACAACAGAAGGTTATCGCTTGTGCGGGCAGGGGGTAGGCTCACTGTAGTCACCCAGGAACCGGGAGTGGTAGATACCCCATCTCTACAAAGTCTTCCACAATTCCCAAAGCAGGAAAAATAGGATATAGAAACACACATTGTCTCTTAAAATCTTTCACCTGTTAATGATACATCACACTTCTGTTCACATTTCTGTTTAGCTCCATATCATTGGCTAAAGCAAGTCACATGGCCATGTCTAACTTCTAAGGAAGCAAGGAAGTGCAATCCTATCTTGTGCTGGGAAAGTGAGGAGAGCTGGACTATTCGTGAGTATCCCTAAAACCAGCAGTGTTTTAAGAGTCAGCAGCGAAATGCTTATCTTTTGGGATTTCACACTAGCCTGTGAGCTTCTGGAAGCCAGAGCTTGTGCCTTGCGCATCTCTCTATTCTAAAATCCTAGCACAATGCACAGCATGAAACAAACTCTCAATAGATACCTGTTGAATGAATTAACAAGTAACTAGATGAAGACTCTTTCCTTAAAGAATAATCCTTCTCACTGCTGACCAGAAAAGTCTACATCACCTTTCATATTTTTAAATTAAGCTTCAGGGACTGAGTTCCATTGTTATATGCACTCTTCTAACATGGGTAGAAAGGCACCCTGGAGGCATGTTCAGCCCTGCCCAGATGAGCAAACTCAGGTAACTGCATTTCAAGCCTCACTGGTGACTTTTGGAAATTACAACCAGTGCAGTCCCTTGTGTGCAAGTCTTAGGGAGATGGTAGGGGAAGGTGGGCAAGCAACTTCCAAATTTGAGAACTGGTGATCAAAGCCCGGACCCGGGAGGGCAGTGAGGGACCCGGGTCATCTTCCTCAAACATTGATGAAGGCAGGGGCTACAGATGCTGAGACTGGAGCCCTGGCTCTATTTGAGTAGAAACCCTTAGAAAGTCTCCCAGAACAGATATTCTGTTTTCAAAGTAGCAATGCCAATGCCAAGTTTCTGGGCCAAGTAAAGGCCATAAAATCAAATAATATAGCTGCTCTCAAAGGACAGCTAAGTCACTGGATGACTGCTAGAGCCAGTTTATAGCACCCACAGAAGTCAACAGACTAGGATGGGTAAAAAACAGGCCATAATCTGATAGGCCCCCCATTTATCATTGCCCTTCATGGTCCACGATGTTGAAGCCCTGGCAGTGATCTCTATCTTTATTGGTCTGCCTTAGACAAAAAGATTAGTGCATGGCCATGGGTGTATCCGCAAGGAGACTGACAAAAGGCCTGGAGGAGAGAGCAGCCTCAGCCCAGTGCC
This sequence comes from Balaenoptera borealis, assembly GCF_965194805.1. Lineage (NCBI taxonomy): Eukaryota > Metazoa > Chordata > Mammalia > Artiodactyla > Balaenopteridae > Balaenoptera > Balaenoptera borealis. The sequence continues at coordinate 11,407,341 of NC_138870.1, forward strand.
CTGTGCAGAGTGTGAACCCGGGGACCGGCACAGAAGCCAAGACGAAGTGCCTTCCCTTGGGAGTGGGTGTTGGTATATCCAGGACAAATAATGCAGGCCTTTGCCGTGAGAGGAAATTGAAGCCAGCCCACTGCCCGAAGCGTGGGACAATTTATGGTCATCCTTTGTTGCCAGGATATGCATCACTCCCTGGTGGATGTGTGCCCCCCGCCTTCCTCACCCTCTTAGCTTCTATGTTGCACACAGGCCTGCTGTGCCCCTCTCAGGGGCTGGCCCATCATGGTATGTGCGCTGAGTGTGCTGGAATTATTTGAGCGGTAAGAGGGTCAAGGTGGTGCACAGAGACGTGTGTAATGACATGACTCCTGCTCTTCCTTCCAACCATTTTTCCCAAGCTGGATCCAAGGATGCTGGGAATCTCTGCAACCAGAGGCTGGGGGCACATCTCCCCAGGGGGTACCCCTAGTCCTTCTTCGACAGGTTTGGCTGGGCTCCCTTTCAGACTTCTGAGTGGTTGCCTTTCCCTGTGCCTGATGCTCAGGGGGTGAAGACGTGAATTTGACCTTGGATCACTGGAAAGTAGCAGCTTGTGACGAAGAGGTCACCTACAAAATCCTACCTGATGCTACAGAAGCAAGAGTAGCTCCCTAACTTTGTAAGCCATCAGAGTCCTAGAAAATAATGGGAGTTTTAATTTCTTCTGGGGAAGGGTAATCTGGTTTGAGTGACCTGCTTTGAATGAGCCCTTGCAGATAATAGATTCTCATCCCAAACTATCTTATGAACTTGATTCAAGAGTTTCTTCTTTACATTTTCTGAAAAGGCCCAAATAGTAACTATTTGAGGCTTTGCTGGCCACGTATGGTCTCTGAGCTCCTCCTCCTCCTCCTTCCTCTCATTAAAACTATAAAAACCATTCTTAGCTCAAGGACCGTATATAAACTGGTCTTGGGCTGGATTTTGCCCACAGGGTTGGTTGCAGGTCCATGCTCTAGAACATAAAGTGAAGAAAACCATCTAGTGTCATACAGGGGACCGGAGCATTTTTCAAAGACTGAAGTCGAGTGGGACCATGACTCTAAGTTGGTGGCCCTTCACTGGGACGGTTGCACATTTATGTAGGTCAAGTAGATCTGAGAGGAGCTGAGAACTCAGAAGTACTTCTCCATCCATCTGACAAGAAGAACATGAAAGTCTACCTGAGATATGTTCCTACAGGTCAAAGCTTACACATCCCGGGATTCCCAGTTAAAAGATAGTCCAGGCAGGTTAAGATTCATTTCTCCAGATGGTTTTCTAGATTAAGAGGTGAGTTAAAAGGGAACGAAATGTGAGACAGGTGGGTTGAGATGCCTTCCGGACCAGATGAGCACAGCTCAAGTGGTAATAGTGTGTAACAGCGGCAGAGGGCAAAGAGGCTCTTAAGTGCCATCCAAGCAGGTGACATAGGTGGGTCTCAGACGGTCTGCATGTTCAGCAGGAACCAATGAAGATGACCAGTCAGCAAAGGGACTGCAGAGGTTTCCACAGGGCTAAGACACAGGACACTGAGTACATCGTTGTGGATTCCAGCAACGCATCCAGCAAGAGACAGGCAGCAGCGTACGGGCTGGACGTGTTCTCTCCCCTGCCCACTGGCACAACTTGGAGCCTGAGAACCCTCCTTGGGTAAAGGGAAGGAGAAGGGCAAGGGCAAGGAACTACTGACTATCAGATGTTCTTGACTCTACAGGGATTAAGTTCACCCTGAAAGAGACTTTCAAACCAGAGGATGCTGAATTCCCATCAACTGGTAAATTTAAATTCCCCCACCTTCTCCCCCCACCTCCATCATTAGGAATCGAGGCTTAGAAGTAGAAAATAAAGTCCTCTTTCTATGTCCCTCCCCCATCTGAATCATACTTTGGTCTCCCTATACATATTAAACTGTTTATTGCCCACCACGTGCGAGCCCCTGCTGTTGCACGTAACCGAGATGGACATGACCTCTGCCCTCATGGAGCCAGTGGTCTTCCTGAGCGCTGGTCCATCATTGTAAAAGCGCTGGCCAATCTCTCTTCTATGCCTTCCCTCTGGTCATCTCCAATAGCACTGCCCGAAATAGCCACCCACTGGTTTCTCAGTTCCAGTATTTTCCCGCTGAAACCCATTGTTCTTGCTGCTACTAGAGTGCTTTTTCTAAAAAGTGCAAATCTAATCATGTTCTTCTTTTCAAAAGCATTTAATATACACAATATATAGGCATTTACTATACACCAATATTGAATCATTGTCTTGTGCCCCTGACACTAATGTAATGTTATAGATCAATTATATTTCAATAAAAAAAATTTAAAAGAAATAACAAGGTATTGAGAAGTATCAAAAGGAATATGACAAAAAGGGCCAGCCTATGCTTTATAATCAGAACTTTGAGAGACAATTTCATTCATCAAATTTTAAAAGGGAAATACAAGAACAGTATAAGCAAATAAAGGGGCAAAAATGGAAGGTTTCTGTTATGTTGTTGTTGTTGTCTTTTTTAAAAAGAGCCAAAGTAATGAGGGCTGAGTCAAAAAAATAATAAGTCCAATAATGACGATGGTGCTCAAGTACAGAGAGCTAGGGAGGAAGATACTGATTAGCTGATCTCTGCAATAAATCTGTGGAGGTCTGTGCAAGGGGAAATGGGCTTAACTATGAAAAAAAGATATATATCCCCTAGAAGTAATAAAGCATCTCCCAATACATACTTTTCATGAAAAAAAAAAAAAGGCATTTACTGGTCTTCTACTGCCCACAGGGTAAAATCCTAATTTCTCATTGTTAGGAAAACCCCACGTGAAGCCCACCCAGACATATGGGGTTCTTGCTGCTCCCCAAACAGATCAAGCTGCTTTGCATCTTTCAAGCTGTGTGTGTGACTCCTTGTGCTCTGCTGTGGTCTGGAAACTACTACTCATTCTTCAAGTCTCCCTTGATGCCCATCTGTTGGAGCTTGGCTAAGAACCTCCTTTGCTAGGCTCCCACAACACCTTATGCTACCAGAGCGCTTACCATACCGAAGGGTCATTGCTTATCAATGTCCCGCATTGGGTTCATTCCTTCATTTATTCATTCACTTAATATTTGTTAAACACCTACAATGTGCTAGACATTGAAAAACACACAGTCCTAGCCTTTCAGGAGCTAATATTCTAGTGAAGGAGACACACAATACATTTAGAATGCACAATAGATAGTGAGCATTTTAGGGTCAGGAATGGGGTTTTCTTTATCTTTATGTCCCTGGTGCTTAGCACATGTGTGACACCCACATGACCCTCCATGATGCTTGTGAATGAATGAATGGATAAGAGAAGCAGAATGTTATACCACTGACTACATGAGTATATGGAGAAATTATGTTTGTTTTCGATTCATCTGAAATTCTCTTTTCCTCAAAATGCTCTTCCATCCTCCCCGGTAGAACTCTAAAGACTTTTCACTTGGTTCTCCTTATTTCCCCTTCTCTTGGATCCCATTCCCTCATGATTGTCCTTCCCTCAGGACATTCACCGTCTGGCAGATTTCTCACTCTTCTCCAGACAGAACAAACCATCAGCCGTCTGGGAAAAAGAGAAGTATCTCCTGGGCTCTTTCTTCTCCTATTTCATAAACACTGGATATTCCTCATAATCACACATGACAGTATACTCACAACCAAGGTATGGCAGAGTCAAATCACTCTCATGTAACAGAATCTCGTTAATATCTGTTTCTCCAAAAGGCTTGAAGAAGGCAAACATGATGCGCACGGAGATGCATGTGTCGCCCTAGGTGGGGAAACTCGCAGGTACACATGCATACGGTACACAGCCATGTGGAGTCACCCAAATTGTCACCCCCGGCCCCTGAGACACACTGAAGCAGCTCCTGTCTGAGCCTCCCTTTCTGCATCCTTACAGACTTCTCTGCAGTCATCAGGGCTTCCTGACCTTCCTCCTCCACTTCAGACCTGCCTCGAACCCTCTCATTGGTTTCCTCTCCCTATTCGTGGGTCAATAACCCCTCTTCTTTTGCAACATCCATACCGAGATGAAATCCACATTTGCTGATTCTCTTAACTGAGCTCTGTCCCCCACAATTTATTAAAAATTAACCTTGCACACCACTACCTTGACACTGTACTTTTCTATGGGGTCCCCTTTGATCAATGTCACCATGGTATGGAGATCCTACAGTGAGAGGAGGATACAATTTTATAGCTTGGTCCTCTTAGGCAGGCTCATGACTTTCTCAAGACACGGACTAATAAATAGTGACTCCAGAAGCTTCCAAAAAAGGCTAGACAAGATGGCTAGTCCTTTAAAACATGGCCTGTAGCTAAACCTCATGTAAATACACAGTCAACTTGGATAGTCAGGATGAGCTGGAGTCTGCTAATTGCCGTGGTAACAAACATCCCCCACCCCTCAATGGTCTACAACAGCAAAGGTTTCTTTCTCACTGGTTCCACTCGTCCACCACACCTGACCACACTCTGCTCCCTAGCTCCACTCTAGGGCCCAGGTCAACAGAGCAGCCTCTGGCTGGAACACGACAAATCTCATGGCAGAGGGAAAAAGAGATCATGGGGACACACAAGCTGGCTCTTGAGGCTTCTGTCATATTCACTCTCACCTCATCAGCCAAAACAGTCACATGACCAAACCTGATGGGTATCCTGGGTGAGGGCCAGCAAATAATTTGGTTGGTGATACAATCTATCACATAGTGGAAACTTAAACTAACCTCTGAATAACTCTTCCTCTTCTTCCTCCAAGCTATCTCTCCCTTCTTTCAGATCAGGTGAATGGCACTAACATCTACCCAGTCACATTTCCCCAGGATGCTTCCAGAATTGTCTCTCCAATTCATAAAATGAATCATACCACACCCCTGCCTTAAACGTTTCAGTGCCTGTGCTCTGCTCATGGGATAAAGTCCCAACTTATCAGGAGGGTCTATGCAGTTCTTCACAATAGGGCTCCTGCCAAACTTTTATGTCCAGCTATGCCCTCCCCTGAACACTCTGTGCTGCATCAATTCTAAGTAACCTAATGTTGATTTTTTTACAAATCCCGTTTTCATGGCTTCATGTCCATTTTCATGGTCATGAAAACTTGGTGTACTCTTCCTGTCTTCAGCCTAAAAAAGTCTTACCTATCTTTCAACCATCAACACAAATTTCACCCCCACTATAATGTGTAGACCCCCAGGCAGTATTCCCCCAAACTACCCCCAGGTAAAACTGGCAATTTTCTCCTTTGTGCCTCTACTACATCTTATAGATAGCAACTTTTAAACTTCTTTGATTGTGCCCCTCTAAGAAACATATTTGATATCACAACTCAGAACATACGTACATATGCATAAACATAACACATATATATGTGGGGCTGTATATATATGTATTGTATATACACACACATACAAAAATGAAACAACAGTATTAGGAAATAATATATCTACTTTTACTACGTGTGACAAATTTTGTTATTTTCTATTCTTTCTACTTCATTTAAAAGATGCTGCTAGGTCCCACTGAATTGGTTCCATGACTCACTAACAGGTCATAACCCACACTTTGATAAACACTACTATATAGCATAGATGGATCTTAGGAACATATTGCTTAGTAAAAAAGTTAGAAATAGATTGTGATCTGCGATTCAGTACCATTTATTTGAATTAATACACTACCATGTGTAAAATAGCTAGCTAGTGGGAACCTGCTGGATAGCACAGGGAGCTCAGCTCGGTGCTCTGTGATGACCTAGATGGGTGGGATGGTGGGAGGGGGAGGTCCAAAAGGGAGGGGATATAGGTATACATATAGCTGATTCACTTCACTGTACAGCAGAAACTAACACAACATTGTAAAACAGTTATACTCGAATTAAAAATAAAAAACAAACACGCACAAAAAGTAACAACATATGTGTTGCAGGAGCACACACAAAGAAAAATGATAGGCTTAAAAATGGTTGTCTATGAAGCAGGGAGGAGAATGGGAATGTTTGGAGATAATATAGAGGACAAAACAAATAAATGGATCAATTAATAACTGGGAGGCCTTGCAAGTACAATAATACTAACAGGTAATGACTTTACACTTAGGGTCCAAAAGAAGCTATAACAAGGATTCACTATTATGGAAACTTCTATAATATTATCTAAGATTTTTTTCTTTGCCTTTGGTGTTCTGTAGTTTCATTATGATTTACAGAGGATGTGGATTCATTTTATTTATCCTGCTTAGGGCACATTGGACTTCATGAATCCATAGATTCAGGTCTTTCTTCAGTTCTGGAAAATCCTCAGGCATTATCTCCTCAAATATTGCCTTTCTTTCACTCTGATTAAACAACTATTAAATGTTCTCTTCTCTCTTCCACATTGCTTAATATCTCATATTTTCCATCTCCTCATCCGGCCATGGGGTTTTATGGATTTTTTTGTTAGCTCTAATTTACAGTTGACTAATTCTGTCTTTAGATGTGTATAATCTGCTGTGTAACTAAAGATCCACAGACCCCATGTTACTGACCAGTGTTCTTGGCCTCCTTAATCAACAGAAATTGAGAAATTGATCACATGCCAGACAATAAATTCAGGCAAGGCTTTACTGGGGCCTCTGTTGCAGCAGTGGGGAGTGAGAACAAGTAACAGTTTCTCTTGCTTGCTTGCTCCCTGACTGGGAGCTGCTTCCTTATATGGGGTGAGGGTAGGGGTGTGTCCAGGGGTCTGGCCGGAGGGGTGGCTTAGATCGTTTGCCTACTCCTTAGGTGGTGTTGAGTGCAGGGGGCATAAACAGTACCCCACTTTTGCTCCCAACCCCCTGCTTTTGTTCCTAGCTCTTCAGAAGCAGCAGTTGGTATTTTTGGCCTTTTTGTATCTCGTTGTCCAAAATTTGCTCCAACTGCGCATGCACGCGGTGATGTTTAGTCCCTTATAGTTTCTTTGTATTCTGTTGCTCGAAGAGATGTTTGTCCAGGTGCAAGCACTGCAGCCGAGGGTCCCAGGTCCCAGGTCCCAGCCTGTCTCACCCACAGTGAGTCCAGCTTTGCCCTGACCCAAGCACACCTCTCCTTGGGATGTCAGGAGCCTGGAGGACTCCTGTGGTTGCTGCCCTTCTGCTGACAGCTCCAGCCCTCAGAGATGACAGCAAAGACATATGCCTGGCCCTTACTTTATGGGACCCTGATCCTCAGTCATGGTGGGTTTTGATTGTGAGCCCATTTTTGCTTGCTCTCTTAATCTGTGAGAATCCTGAAGGTCTAGATCAGGGATATTTCCCTTCCAGACAGGGTCTGTATCTACTTCTGCTGAGAGGTAGGGTCTTATCCTGACTTGTGACCCTTCAAGGACCTGCAAGCGTCTCAGGTTTAATTTCCCCATTTTGCTGCTGGCCCAGTGCTGATATCCTGAGAGCATTGCTAGTAGAATTTGCTGTTGGGGCAACTCCATCTTTTCCACTGGCTTATAGCTCTCCACCTCCAGCAATCCATTCAGCTCACATTTTGGGGGCAGAGGGGAGGGTTTGTGTGACTAATTCTTGGAGATTCCTTTTGAGTACAGCACTGAATTACAAGGTGTGTTATACCCAGGATCTAGTAGTTTGGTAGCAGAAGGATCCTTCCAGGGTATCTAATCAGCCATATTACAGGAGGCAGAAGGTTTTTACACACATCTGTCTCCCTCTACTAGACTCTGAGCTTTCTGAGGAACAAAATATGCCTATACCCAGCACCCAGCACAGTGCCTAGACTATGATAGGTCTTCAAAAAATGTTTGTTAAAAGAATATATGATGTGACAACACTTTTCTCCCTCAAAACACTACCAAAGCAGCCCCTCACCCCCAAACACATAGCATGTACTTCTTAGTCTGAATCTTGTCTTTTAAAATTATTTTCTGAATTTCTACTTTTATGGGAAAACAAGAAGGAAGAATCACTTGGGTTTGTTTTAGGTCTAAATGACCACTCCTAGACTGTCACCCGACTTCTCACCCCACCCCCCCACAAGGAGCAAGGGATGGTTACTGTGAAGTTAAGAGGTGGTAGAGAAATTCATAGTAAAGTTCAGTCTGCTCTGGTGCTTGGAGATCCTTGGGGATAGTATTGGTGTACACATTTTAAATACTTATATTATTCACATTTATTACTATTAGTATCTAGAGTCCCTTGCAGTTTTCTAGTTCAGACATTCTGATCCATTCTGCATTTCCTGATACCCAGCAAAGTAAAGATTCCCTGCAACTAAGTCGCAGGGATTGGCAGAATGCCAAGCTGGTATTATTGCCAGGCTAATAGTGCTTAATAATCAATTAGGCTTATTCATTAGTATTAACTCTCTCTCTCCAGCACCACCTGCAGTCCATTACACGATGGCAGACAGATGCTTTCCAGATGTTCACAAGGCCAGTTTTGTGGGTTTTCTTTTATTTTTAAACTTTGGGTTGGTTTGTTTGTTTGTTTATTTATTTATTTATTTATTTATTTATTTATTTTTGGCTGTGTTGGGTCTTCGTTTCTGTGCGAGGGCTTTCTCTAGGTGCGGCGAGCAGGGGCCACTCTTCATCGCGGTGCGCAGGCCTCTCATTATCGCGGCCTCTCTTGTTGCGGAGCACAGGCTCCAGACGCGCAGGCTCAGTAGTTGTGGCTCACAGGCCTAGTTGCTCCACGGCATGTGGGATCCTCCCAGACCAGGGCTCGAACCCGTGTCCCCTGCATTGGCAGGCAGATTCTCAACCACTGCACCACCAGGGAAGCCCGGGTTTTCTTGACTCTAATCAGGCAGGCTGTGAAGATGCCTGAGGTGGAGAGGAAGGAGTTGGGGGTGGAGGAGGAAAGATGGGGAGAACGAGGAATGAGCGCTCGTTTTCAGGGTCTGCGGTGAATTAATGTCGGGTTCGTGGAGAACACGGTGTCCAGGCTGCGGCAGACAGAAGGTGCATCCCGTCTGCGACAAGCTCTGGCCGGCAAGGGATTGGATACAGGAAACAACTGGCCCCACCCTGGTCCCCCTCCCACTGCCTGATGAGCAGATTCTACCCCAGTAGAGTCGGGTTGGAGTGGGTTCCACGGTGACTCCAAATACTTTCCAGTTGTCTGGGAAGTGGGCACTGTGAGCTTCTGGATGAGTCACAGTGGCATCATTAGTTTGTAGACCTACGGCCAGCTTTTCAAGAATGTGAAAACTGAGGGTTTTCACATTCCCAGCAGCTTGGATATAAATCACATCCTGCTGATCAAAACCGCGCAGTAGCAGGGAAGCTATGTGGCCTGGGGAGACCGATTCCGCAGCCCAGGTTTGTGTCTTTTGTGTTGGATTTGTGCCCTGTCTCTGGGCGGGTGGACCCCCCTTCCCAGATCCTGGAGGAAGCAGATGGAGAGTGGGAGGAACAAACAGCTCCAGCAGCCATGGAGCTGGCTGCTGGAAAGTTGTCGTAATTATGATAATAAAAATAAAATTGTCACCAGTTATTTGCCAGGCATGCGTTTAACCATCACAACAACCCTGTTAGTTTTGTGACATTATTGTTCCCATTTTACAGATGCAAAAACAAGTCCAGAGATTGTAAGTTCACATGCACCTCTTCTAAGTACACATCCACATACATTGCTAAAAGTTGCACAGTCAGAATTCAAACCTATACTGTCCAGTTCCCAGTTGTGCCTTCATATCCTTGTTCAAAAAAATTCACCGTTCTCGACCCTAGGACTGTTTTTCGTGATTGTGGTAGGTTGGGCAGAAGGTCTAATGCAATCTTATTTTTGGTAGGGGGTGTTCAGAATTAACGTATGGTGCAGTCAATGGATAAAGAATTCTTTCAAGCTAAGAACTTGTGAGTCTCTATAGTGTCAAAGAAAATTCAGAGAGCTTTACTTGATATGAATATTTGATTAGCAACAAACAAACCATTTGTGGACAGAGAGACTTCAAAGTTGAAACTGGTCTGAAGCTCAGAGTCTGAACCTCAGCTGTTACAGGACAGGTTATAAAGGAAAAAGGAAAAAGTTGTTTAACGTTTATAATGATTGATTATTACAATGGGGGTTTCCAGACGGTGGGGGAATGGTTGAAAGTAATTATCTTATATCATTTAAGGAAGATAACTTAAGTTTTATTTATAATTATCAGAGGCATTTACGAGAAATAACCTAAATTAACTTTCACTTATGTTCATGAAATAAACTAGATTATTTTGCTTACATTGCTGAACTGGTTTTCTCTACTTGGAGTATTTTCAACCCTGGTCTTCTTTTTATTTTATTTTAACAGAAGGTAGGTTTAGGTAAAAAATTGGGGGAAGCATGTTTATAGATGGCACATATATTTTTTAGGCGTTAAGACTAGAGAAACAACACACACACATGCGCACACACGAACACTTACAATCTTTGTAACTGAATAACTGTTTTGGTTTCCTGATTGTATCAGCTGCCTGGGAGCAAGATGGCCTCTGAGAACAAAGGTTCAAACACAAGAGGGCAGAGAGTGTCCTGAGAAGAACAGGTGGCTGTGTGGTTTGGAGACAAAGCCCCTGCCTCCAGGGCTGCCCTTCAGGCTCTCATCCTGGGGTTGTTCACCCCATCAGTTCCCTGGGTAAAGCTGACTGGGAGATGGCCTGGGGCAGATGTGCCCCGAGGCTGCTTTCTCACTGGAAAGTCCCTCAAATGTAACAAAGACTCTTCCTTGTCTGTGGGAAGTACCAGGGCTGGGAGGGCTGTGAACTCGGAGACACACAATTGCTGGATTGAAGCCCTTAATTGCTCCACACAAAAGGGCCTGAATGCTGACCTCCCAGCATACTTCCAGCCTTGGGCAACTGAGATATTTGCTGGGAATGCCTGATTTGCTCATTTCTACCTCATTACCCTTCATGCGGCTAACATATATTAAGCACTGATAAAAGTTGCTAGAATGAATTAATAAATGCATAACTCATTTCTTGAGCAAGAAGTCAGAGATCAAGCTGTGGGAAAACGTTTCATACCATATTTAATAACCGTATTCATTCAGTATCTATTGAGCTCCTTTTTATAGGGACCATGTACAGCATTGTGAGGGATACAAAAATAAAATATCTGGTTCCTATACCTGAGGACTGGGAACTGTAGTTAGGAAGGGTAACTGTTAACACTGACAATTCTTGTCTTTACCTGAATTCTTTTCCCTTATTCTCATGTCCAGATGGTTCCCATCCTTTAAGATCCTGTTCAAATGATGCCTCTTCCATGAACCTTCCCCCTTCTCTGCATTCCCAGAGTGTATTATAATTATTTCTGTATATGCATTATGTACTATTTTAGGCTATAAGCTTCTTCAGAGTATCATTGGCATCTGAATCATGGATGTATTTTCTCATCTGAGAGCCTAATGTAAACCTAGAACATAGCAGAATCTCAAAGTTTTTAAAATTAATTAACTATTAAACCAATGAAAATACACTAACAAAGAAAACAAATTTTGAGGATGGCACAGGAATCGGGATAGGTGAAGAGGGAGGAAAGGAATCCAGAATGTAGAAAGGAGCAATGACTTGACAAGTGGAATGAATTATTTCATGGGTAGAACCATTGAGAAGCGAAGAGAGCCCAGTGTATTAGTGGTCTGGAGCTGACAAGGGGGAAGGTGAGCTATTCCACTGGCCCGTAGAATCCAGAGGAGTGGAAGAAGCTGAGGGTGTCCAGAGAGAAATACACAGGAAAGTTTAAGCTGTAAGGAAAGCCTCGTTATATTTCATTCTGGGTGATGAGACCCAAGATGAAGTTGATAAGTAGATTTAGGCTGTAAAGGGGTTTAAGAAATTTCTGGTCAAGATGTCATTGAAAGGTCACTCTTGGAAGTCTTTCAATGACTTCTACATGTAGAAAATTTTAAAAAGGGAAAATTTCAAAGACAAAGCTATGTTCAAACACCAGATAAATATCTCTGTGCAGCACAAATAAAATGAATACGAAGTGCGAATTGGGCTGAGACTGGGAGCCTTCTGGGCTCTAGGCCCAGAGATAGGCAGAGAAAGCCAGGTGGTTCAACTCTTGCAGAGTGACACAGACAAAAAGGGCCTCGCTCCAGGTGATGATCAGACTCTGTGGTGGGGGGGCTGCCACCCACAAAAAGAGGCTAATAGAACTGCATCTGTTTCCTGGGGCTCTGCTTCAGTGAGGGTGGGAGGAAGCAGACCCAGACGTCCACCTAGAGCCATGGCCAAGAAAACCTCTGTCCAGGATGGGCAATATGAGTTCTGGTTCCATTCTGGGGGCCCTGGGTGGCTACATGGAAACAACTGCAAAGCTGCTAGACCAGGAGGGATGGAGGGACAGGGAGAGAGGAGAGAGGAGAGATGGAAAGCGAGAGAGACAGACAGACAGAGAGAGATAAAGAGACAGAGGGACATAATGAAGATGTGGCACCTATATACAGTGGAATACTACTCAGCCAGAAAAAGAAACAAAATTGAGCTATTTGTAGTGAGGTGGATGGACCTAGAGTCTGTCATACAGAGTGAAGTAAGTCAGAAAGAGAAAAACAAATACCGTATGCTAACACATATGTATGAAATCTAAAAAAAAAAAAAAAAAAAAAAAGGTTATGAAGATCCTAGGTACAGGACAGGAATAAAGACGCAGACGTAGAGAATGGACTTGAGGACACGGGGAAGGAGAAGGGTAAGCTGGGACGAAGTGAGAGAGTGGCATGGACATAGATACACTACCAAATGGAAAATAGATAGCTAGTGGGAAGCAGCCGCATAGCACAGGGAGATCAGCTCGGTGCTTTGTGACCACCTAGAGGGGAGGGATAGGGAGGGTGGGAGGGAGACGCAAGAGGGAGGAGATATGGGGTTATGTGTATATGTATAGCTGATTCACTTCGTTACACAGCAGAAACTAACACACCATTGTAAAGCAATTATACTCCAATAAAGATGTTAAAAAAAAAAAGGAGACAGAGAGTCAAAGAGACAGAGAGGCAGAGAGAGACAGACAGAGAATGAATAAACTTTTAAAATAAGATTGCAAACTAAAATTCCCAAAACATGAAGGGAAAGTAATGCTAAGAAGAAAGCAAAACCAATAATTTGGGACATGAATTCATCTCAATGAAATGAAAATAATAGAGCAATCTAAAGAGGACTTTAAGGCATGTGGACTTTAAGATATTCAGACTCTTCACAGAGATAAAGGAAGGAAGAATAGCCCCCCCTCCCCCAAATAAATTATGACACACTAGAGTAAGAAATAAAGCAAGAAGAGAATTTTATAAAAATGAAACCATTGGAAATCCTGGAAGTAAAAAATGATCATTGAATTGAAAAAAATCTCAACAGCCAAGACGAATTTCACACTGGACACAAAGGGAGAATTAGTGAATTGGAAGGCATTAGTGAGAAGGCACCTAGAATAGAGCAGATAAAAGTACGGAAGGGCAGTTAAGAGATGTGGATAATAGCACTTGTCCCAGGAATTCTAGATGAGGAAGTAAGAGAGGACCAGTACTTAAAAAGATAATATCTAAAAATTTTCCAGAATTGAAGGAAACATGCATCTTCAGACTGAAAGTGCACATAATGGCCTAAAAATAAATCTACATCACCTAGACACATTGTGGTGAAATTGAAGAATATAAAGTATAAGGGAAATTTTTTTAGATCTACCAGAGAGGGAAAAAGTCCAGACCATTTTAGAAAAAGGAATTTCTCTTATACCATCAGTAGGCCACTCATTAACAGCAATAGAAAAGTCAGTGAAGCAGTATCTTCCAAGTACAGAGGGAAAGTAAGGGTTCAGATGGGTTAGAAATAATCTGGGTTTAAAAATGTAATTGGGTTCGATCTCTGGTTGGGAATCTAAGATTCTGCATGCCATAAATAAATGAAAAAATTTTTTAAAAGGGAGACTTCCTTAGTGGTCCAGTGGTTAAGACTCCGTGCTTCCACTGCAGGGGGCATGGGTTCCATCGCTGGTGAGGGAACTAAGATCCCGCATACCATAAATAAATAAAAAATTTGAAAGAAATGTAATGTAAGGTGGGGAGGGGCAAAATAGGTGAAGGGGATTAAGAGGTATAAAATACGTAAGTTACAAGGATGGAATGTACAATACAAGAAATATAGTTAATATTTTATAATAACTTTGTATGGAGTATAATCTATAAAAATATCAAACTACTATGTTGTACATCTGAAGCTAACATAATATTGTAAGTCAACTATCCTTCAATAAATAAATAAATTAATTAATTAAAAAATGTAATGCAAGGGCAAAATAAGGATCAACTGAATTTCTGCTACCCTCCTTTCCCCTCCACTCCATCCCCTAAGCCTTGCTAGCAGAACTACTACAAAAGGCATACCTCAGCTAGGTTCTTAACTGTGGAAATTTTGCCTCTCAAGGGACATTTGGCAACCTCTGGAGACATTTTTTGATCGCCATGACTTGGGAGATGCTCCTTGTTTCTAGTGGGTAGAGGCCAGGGATACCGCTGAACGTACTGCAGTGCACAGGACACCATGCCACAGGAAAGAATTAATCCATTCAGAATGTGAATAGTGCCACTGCTGAGAAACCCTGAGTTAGAAGAAATCAAGAAACAACATGAGCCTCCAAACCAGTAAAATATATTAATGTACTCAACTATGGGTTATTTAAAAAAACATTGGTAATGTATAAAAAAGGTGGAAATAAATTCTAGCAGTGGGAGGTGGTTTTAAGTAGTTGGTTAAAGCATGGTAAAGTCTTTATTTTATTAAAGAGGAAGATAGAAATAATAATGTTATACTTTAAAATGTAAATTGTGTGTTTGTTAAAAATTTGGGAATAACAATGAAAAAAAAATAGAAACACACTCTATAGGTTCCAAACCAGTAAATGAGGAAAAGCAGGACTAAGACAACTTTATTAACTTAACAGGAGGCAGGAAAAGAGGGGCAATGAGGCAAAAAAGTATGGAAAACAAAAGATACAAAATAAGATAGAAATAAGTTCAAACATATTAGTAGACACAAAAATGAAAAGGAATAATCTCACCTAGTACAGATCTCAAAAACATCATGTTGAATGGAAAAATCAAGTGGTTTGTTGATATATACAGGCTGATGATATCATTTGTGTAAAAATGATATATTTAAATGAATGTCAATTATAGATAAATGCATACACAGTAAATATTTTAAAACATGAAAGGGAAAGATACACACTACCTACTGGTTTGTTGTGGGGTGGGAGAGGAATGAGACTGGAAAAAGAGAACATAGGAAACTTCAACCTTTTCTCTGAAATACTTCATTTCAAGAAAAGGAAAAATCTGAAGCAAAGATGGCCAACATTTGGGTATTGAGTACACAGGTGTTCGTTAGCTTTCATAGTTTTCTGAATGTTCAAATTATTTTTAAAAATCATTATAATTGGATTGAAAAATGGAATAAAAGCTGTCCCAAGAAAAAATGAAAAAGCATTCTGATAGAGTTTTAGAAGTGAATCTGCAGTTTTTATAATGATGCTTTCTTACACATCTGGTTTCGTTACTTATTAAAAATGTCTAGTAATTATTTTTAGATTGTCGTATTTAATTGCATATTCATTCTCTTTCTATCAGATAGTCATATAACAAATGTATGTAAAATAAACCAACCAACAAACAGGTAAATAAATACATTCATAAATAGGTAAATACATAAATAAAATATCTTAAGTGCGCCCGTAAGAGAATGCAGTGTTTGCAGGACATAGTGTAAGGAAATCATAGACATGAAACGTGTAACGGAGAGAGGTCTGCTCCTACCCCAGCTCTGCCACGCGGAACCGCGGGCAGGCATTAATCACCAGGAGATCGGATTCCTGGTAAAAAAATAAAAGAGGTTAATAATCCTTGCCTGATATGATTGAAATGACAAGGGGGAAAGCACTGTGCAAAATTTAACAGGCAAGTAAGATGTGTGAAATAAGAACAGAAATGAGCTGAGTTGGCTGTGAAAATTCAGGTAGGGGAAATGAGACTAGAATGTATGCCCCCAGTGGTGGGGTATGGAGAGGGGAGATGCTTGTGAAGTAGGACATTTCCACCCCCTATTCAACATGTACCTTAGGCCAAAGTGGACCAAAACTAATTGCAAGGACTCTATCCCAGAGGGCATCTCCCTACCTGCTGCTAGAACTGGGTAACAGGCAATGATGCAGGACAGGTCAATTGGAAATCAGCATTCATTGGAGCAGTCAGCTGCTGAATACAGATGCACTTTACATATATATGTAATAAAACTGACAAAGGTATCGGTGGAAAGTATGCTGAGAAGGGTAATTGCTTTGGAGGCCACATCTCCAAATATTGACCCAACTTGGGAGCATTAGCATAACTATTGTCTCCTGATACCTGGGGAGATGGTAGGCATACTAGCCATAGGCTAAATGAGTTCCCACAAATTCTCTGGTCCCCGTCAATCTAGCAGTTACTGCCATGCTGGTCCCTGTGGCAGCTGGGCAGCAAGTTATATTGGTTTAATATAATTTGGAAATCTATAACACTTTTCATTTTCCTATGTATCCCAAAGAGTTTATCATTTAAAGAAATTAAGTTAGAATTTTCTCAGGACTATAATTGGAGCAGAGAACAAAAAGAACTTCTCAGCTGCAATGGATATCAAAAGAGGTCTCACAGAAGTCCCCAGTGGTCCATGGAAATTATACTTAGATAAAAACTTCTATCATTCCCCCAAACAACCACCACAATAACAACAAATATCATTTATTGAGTGATTACTATGTGGCATGCACTTTGCTGAGTGCTTTATATGTATTATCTCATTTATACCTTACAACTATCCTATTAGGTAGTTATAATTATTGTGTTGATTCTGTAGGTGAGGCTATTGAAGCCTAGAGATCACACAGCCCATAATTAACAGAATAGGAATTTCAACCCCCATTTGTGGCTTTCCAGAACCTGAACTCTTAAACACTATTTTAGTGATTTTTGAACCTTAGGCAGCTAGGTTCTGTCATGACTTTTTCCAAATCCACCTACCGCCTGAATGATTATTTGTTTAACTCAATTTCCCCTCCCCAACTTAAAAAAACATTTCATAGATAAGAAACAGATACAGAAAACCACACAAACATATATATTAATTAATGAAGGCAAACGTCTTTGTAATTATCACCCAGGTCAAGAAATAGAACTTTGCTACCCGCTTCAGAACCTCCTTCATGTGCCGTGTCTCAACCAGAAGTCCCTTCCCTTCTCCCACAAGTAACCACTATCTTGACTTTTTGGGTGTTTTCTTATAGTTTTATCATCCCAGTTTGTATCCCTGGGCATAATAGTTTAGTCGTGCTCTTTATAGAAACATGATATGCCTTTAATGCATTCTTTAATCTATAGGTTCTCCTACCATTCTTTTATTTTACTTAACATTTATTGTCACAGATCTGGGCTGTTTGCCCAGTAGAGTCTTATTCAGTCTGGCTTTTGCTGATTGCATACTCATGATGCGGTCCAACATATTCCTTTTTCCTCCAGGTTTTCTGTAAATTTGCAGGTGGATTCAGAGGCTTGGATAGATTCAGGCTCAATCCATTTGGCAAAAATATAGGTGGTAGTGACGTGCTCTTTCACTGGGAGGCACGTGATACCTGTCAACTTCAAAGCCCGGATCCATTGATTCATTAGGGGATACAAAGTGATGATATTCTAATTCTATTATTTCATTCTTCAAAAGTGGCCAATTAGTTTCTTCTTCCTATCATTATAAACTCGTAGATATTTGAAGGGTTTAAATCAATTCTAATTATTGTACTTAATGAAGCTCAAAATATCCTATCTTTGGCCTTCTGGAGCCTATTCAGTTTAGCTCCTGAGTTCTTTTGTGATGACCCTAGTACTCTTTGATAGCTTTCTTGCTATCTTAAAAAATATTCCAAGATGATCTTGTATCTTTCATGCCTCAGACCTGGAATCTGCCATTTCTCCAAGAAGCTCCGTATCTCTTAGTGAAGAATCTTATTTTGAGAGCAAAATCTGGGCCCTAGGGAGGCTTATGGCTACAGGATTGGTCATAGTTTCTACATATTTTCAAAGGACAGAGCTAGGACATAAATAAATAAATAAAATACTGCTGTGTATTTATAAATATGTATCAATATGAAATATCATATGAAGTCATACTGCTACTTCAAGTTCACATCCAGGACTATAGAATTTTTGTTTAACTTTTTCTAGATTACATTTTTTATCTCATTTGTATATTATATATATTTTTATCTTGTTGCTTCCACACTGAGAATTCTGTTTCCTAAGGACACAGGGAATATTAGAATTAAAGTATCCCATATTACTTGTTTGCTTTGTCGCACATCACACACACAGCAATCTCAGTGTAATGAGTCTCAAACTCCACTTTGGACGTTTGAGTGCTGACAGCTTTCAAGCTTCATTTTTCCTTCTTTCCCTCAGGCCTTATGTCTGGGTAAGCCCGTAACAAAGTTCGCATATTCCCTCTCTTGGTGCTGTTGGAAAGTTCAAAACATACAAGGCCCAGACTATGCATGGGAACCCTCATCCCAGCCTCATCTCCGACCACAATATTGCCCCTCCTTATTCTCTGAAGACATTTTGGACCTACTGGGAGTCCACACTGTCGTCCCTAGAAAGTCTTAGCACGTGAGTAAAACATTTTCATACCCTTTTGGTCCATTTGTGGCATCATCAGTCTTAACATCTGATTTATTAATTGGGAGGAAGTTCATCCTATAATAATAATACTACCACCATCAGAATGACTACTAAATGATGTTAAAATTATATATATACACTGCCCATTTTCCTCCCCCATTTTTTATAGTTCTACTATATCTTCATTGTCAGAGTTATAACCATTTCATACTATACTTTGTCTTTCTCAGCCCTCAATCATAGCTGTTCAAGTAATTATATACTTAATGCTTGTGTAAAGGGTACTGTAGTCATTTTAGTTGTCTGAAGCTTGTTCTCTACTAGATTTCTCAAGAAATGCTCATGAGAACAATATTCTCTGGGTTCTTGTATGTCATTAACAGTTTGTGTTCTTCATCCTTGAAGGTTAGTTTTGCTTGATATAAAATCCTTGGGGCATTCTTTCTTTCCTTGATTATATTACTAATGTTTCCCCATTGTCTTCTACTACCTTTTTTTTTTTGAGTTCGTGTTTTTTAAAAAATTCGATTTATTGAAGTATAATTTACATGCAGTAAAATTCACCAGTTTTAAGTTTCTTGAATTTATTGAAAAGATTGCATTATTCTTAGGTCACTTGTATATTGTTTGAGAAGTTGGAGGTTAACTTGGTATTCATTCAGTTTAAGTGACTTGGGTTTTTTGTCTGGCATAAAGCATTGCTGGCAGACATCTGATAATGATCTAATTTTCTTTCCTTTATAAGTCACCTGCTCTTTTCATCTAGTTATTGCTCATTTTCTTTCTTTTTTTAAACTCAGTTAATTATACAAATCTGTCTTGCTCATGGTCATTCGGAGTTGATATGCTCGGATATGGGTTGTGCTTTTTCAATATTTTTTTCATTACAGGAAAGTTTCCTTGGATTATATATATATATATATATATATATATATATACTTTTTTAAATTTATGATGTTCTTTTGCTTTGATTTCCTTCTTCAGGGATTTCTATTATCTGTATACTAGATTTTCTTTGCCTATCTTTAATGTTTTTCTCTTTATCTCATTTTTTCTTTCTTTATTCCTATTTGATTTAAAAACTTCCTTCTTTTCACCTCTAATTTCTCTTAAGGAGCTGTCTATTGTACTTATTCCCCCATGTATTCTTTTTTGTTTAGTTCTCACTTCTGAGATGAATTGTCCTTTTTTTTTTTTTAAAGACAGTGAAATAGAGAGAAAGTCTTTTTATTTATTTATTTATTTATTTATTTATTTATTTATTTATTTATTTATTTATGGCTGTGTTGGGTCTTCGTTTCTGTGTGAGGGCTTTCTCTAGTTGCGGCAAGTGGGGACCACTCTTCATCGCAGTGCACGGGCCTCTCACTATCGCAGCCTCTCTTGTTGCGGAGCACAGGCTCCAGATGCGCAGGCTCAGTAATTGTGGCTCACGGGCCCAGTTGCTCTACGACATGTGGGATCTTCCCAGACCAGGGCCCAAACCTGTGTCCCCTGCATTGGCAGGCAGATTCTTAACCACTGCGCCACCAGGGAAGCCCCTGTTCTTTTGTTTTTATTTCCTGAGTTCTGTTACCTCATTTCTGAGTTTTATGTAGTTCTGATTTATGTTATTCATTCATCTCTTTTATCACTTTTAAATGTCTTTCAGTTAGTTTTGAAACAGAAGGTTACAGTTTTGATCTCTTTGTGGGCATTTTTTTTCCTGGAAGGCTTATTATTCTGCTTTTTGTTCTTATTTTCTTCTTATGGTTATTTTGCGTGGGATTTGACCTCAATACTTTTTGCATGCTTTTATTTATATGAAATGTTTCCCTGAAATTTTAGAAAAATGCTGTGTTCAGGTCAAAATAGACTTTCTAACTTCAGAGAGCTCTCTCTTCTGTGGTTTTGTGTAGTACTGAAAAAATAGCACTTGGCTTTCTGAAGTCTGCTGGCTGTGCTACTCTTGCCCAATTTATTCTACATTTTTTTCTTCATCTCTATTTTCCTTATCCTGCTCAATTTTAATCTCATCCTAGCAGTTTCTCCTCAGTCTGAGTCTTTCTCTTGGAAGGGGTCCTTAACTGGTCAGTTTTGAGAGTTTATAGATGCTTGACTTCTCCATTGCCTTCAAACCTTACTGCAGTTCACTTGTACTCAACCACAACTGAGAGGGAAAAATAACTCTTTGTCTCAGCTTCTTTTGTCAAATTGGTCTGCCAAGCTTTCCAATCAACACCTGTTAGCTATTTTGACATTCTCCTCATGTTGCCTGTGAACTTTTGGTTTTGCTCTCTAGTTGTGTTCTTTGTTTTAGTGTGAGGATTCAGAAAGATTTAAAAAAACAAAAAACAAAAAAACGATGAGGTTGCTGTCTTCTGATTTCCACAGAATCTTCTGCTAACTTTTTTTTAGTTCCATTAAAAAAAAAAAAATGGTGTACTGAGGTGAAATCTACATGTAAAAAATGCACCAATTTTATGTTTCTTGAGTTATTGGCAATGTTGCTTCATTATTGAGTTGCTTTGTGTATTGTTTTTGAGGAGGTGGAGGCTAAACTGGTATCCATGAATTGCAAATGATTTAGTCTTTATGTCCAGAAAAAAAAAGTTTTAATTAACTTAAGCATCTTAATAATTTTACTAGGCTATGGCCTAGTGTTAATTATTTGGGTTCCAGTGTTTTGAGGTATACTATAGACTCTTTCAATATGTAGATTCAGTTCTTTTTTTTATTTTTTGAAAGTTTTCTTGCATTATAGTTTAGACATTTTTATTTTGTTCTCCTGCTTGCTTTTCCTCTATGGAGTTATTTCACCTACTTCTTTATTTTCTTATCATTCTCTTAGCTGTTTCCATTTCTCTTCTCAATTTCACTTAATATACTTTCAATCAAATCTATTTTCACCTGAGCTCATAAAAATTTAGTCTTCATTTCTGAGAAGAATTTGTCTTTTTCTTCAATTTTTTTCATTGAGTTCAAGTTCAGCCAACTCTCATTTTATGTCTTTTTTTTTTCTAAGTCTGTAATGAGTTTTTGAATTTCTGGTTGAAAGAGGTCTTTCTTCTACAAATGCTATTTAAATGATATTTAATTCATGTTGAGGCACTGTGTTACAGTTTTCATCTGCTTCATGGTTGATTTGGGGGAGAATTTTTTTTGTCATTTGAGAAGTTTTGATTCTCAGTTTCTATTTTCTTTCTGTAGCAGCTTTGCATGATGTTTCCTGATATTTTCCATTTATTTTAAACTGTCTTGTAATTTTTCTAGTCCAGCAATAGCAGAGGTTTATATGGAGGAGTGAGAGGAGTTGGTTGACTTGCAAAGCCTCTTCACTTTTCTTTTATACAGTGAAGGACACTTTCTTTAAAAACTGGTGTCTATTTGGGGAGAGGGAGGCTCTTGATTTTCTGATGGAGTCTTCTATGATTTCTGTAGAACTCTTATTTCAACTGCTTGCTTCCTACTTTCCCTTCACCACTAGGCCACTCCAAGGGACATTAGATCAGTCAGGGTCCAGTCAGAAGATAAAAATATGCCAGTAATTGGAAATTGAAAACTTAATATAAAGAATTGTTATCTAGTAGTAGGTAGTTGACTACTAAGGGATAAAAGAGGACTCTCAGGATTCCAGAAGTAACAGGTTAAAGAAATCAGCTACTGCTTTTAGGCTGAGGAAAAATAGAAATAAAGTAACTAAGGATTTAGAAGAACATCCTTATATCCCTTAAGCATGAGATTCAGACTTATTTAAAGAGGAATGTGCAGCCTGCCTGTAATGACAAGACTTGCTGCAAGGCATGGATTAAGTGGCAATGCAGTTGCCTAAGGGTGTAGCTGCAGCTGCTGTGGAAGTGGCTCACTGGAACCAACCAGAACCAGCTGTTAAGTGGGGAGAGGATGGCTTGAAGATGTAATTGGAGGTACCAAGGAAGTAGCCCACTAGAGTGGGTCAGAAGTGGTTACCAGACAGGGACAGAGTGGCCTGAGGGCTCATAATGGGTCCATTATGGCCACTAGGCTGCAATGCTGAATAAAGAATGGTGAACTAGA
Organism: Balaenoptera borealis; assembly: GCF_965194805.1. Lineage (NCBI taxonomy): Eukaryota > Metazoa > Chordata > Mammalia > Artiodactyla > Balaenopteridae > Balaenoptera > Balaenoptera borealis. The sequence continues at coordinate 11,430,056 of NC_138870.1, forward strand.
ATCTGGAAGAAGCGCCTCTTCATGTGGCTATCACCTTGGTGTTACTTCAGCATCTCCTGTTGATAAAGCTTCACATTGTGTCAGCTGGCAAAGGAGACATGTTTACAGGGTCTAGCTTCAGTATCAAAAAGTGGGTCAAGGAAGGGTGGGTTTGGAACAGGGAGACAGTAAATTGATACCTGGTACAGAGAAGTTCTTTTTCAACTTGTCTTCTCTCCCAGAAGTTGTGTCTTTCCAATATTGCCAGCTTTGAAACAGTACCCTTTCAACCCCCTTATTTTCAATTCCCAGTTACCAGTAGTCTTATTTACTATCCCAGACATTTTCTCAGTATTTCTCAGCTCAGGATGAAATCCTCACTTTCTGAAGGTATATTTATATTTCTTCTGCCATCTCTAGGACATTGCACTCTCCTTTTCTTCACAGTCGTCCCTGGAATCTCTGCTCTAGCATAAGCTACAGATGTGGTTCTGCTGGTCTAGATGTTTATTTTCCCACTTACTTGTAAAATGAAGCTTGTAGCTTTCTTTTTTGTATCAGTAAGCTATTATCATGTAAGGAATCACCTATGTAGCATGTAACAACAAGCATTTATTTCTTGCTTAATCATCTTTGGGTTTGCTGGAATTTGGCTGATATAGACTGAGCTTGACTGGTCTTAATTACAAACTGTGGGTTGGGTCCACGTCTACTGAATGTGCCTTTCATTCTCCTAGTGGCTCTGGAAGGCATGTTATTTCAGGACAAAAGACAGGAGTGCAAGAAACCAAGCCCCTCTCTGAGAACACATTTCAAATCTCTACTTACAACACATCCCATTGACCAAAGAAAGGCATATGAATGAATCCAAAATCAATGGGGCAGAAAAATTTGTTTTCTCTGTGGAAGTTGGAAGAGACAGGAAGTGAATATTTTCCAAACAATAATCTTATGTACTGTAGGTTTCCCTCTTGTTCATAAATAAATATCTATGTCCCTCCCATATTCAAAATAAACCCACTCCCATCCCAAGAGCCCCCGAATTCTTATCAAATCATGGCATAAGGCTTGAAGTCCAGGATCTCATAATCTACACCAAATCTGTATTTGGCTTCTTCTCTTGATCCAGAGATTTGTGAACTAAGAAGACAAATTGTTATCTACCACCACCATGTATAGCCAGTATACAACTGTGGACCGGAAGCAGGTAAACTGCACCCTCATCAATTAACTGCACTCTAAACTTTCTAATTTTAAAAGGGAAAGAATAGCAATCACATAGCATATAGCCACTGATCCACAGAAATTCTGCAATCCTGTTGGGAAAGTGTTGTCAGGTTCTTCTATATTGGGAGTAGCGATTTTCCTCCATTAGGTCCTGGCGATCCCCTGTAGGAGCAGTCCTAAGTCCATTGTTCCTTGCTATTCTTGGTTGTACCTTTTGGGAGTTCTTTCTTGTTTTATCATTTGATTCCTATCAACAGAAATGCCAAAAGCCACACACACACACACACACACACACACACACACATACACACACATATTTTTTGATACATGCCTTTCTCTTTCTAGACTTAAATTGCAACAAATTTGGACACACCACTCTTCCATGGGATCATGTTCTCCAGCTTTCTACTTGCCCTTTTGTTGAGTTGAAAGGACCTAATAGACTTTACCTTCATCTCTTCAGAGATATAAGCACGTCTTATAGCCACACCCTTGATGTGATGCTTATTCTGAGGTCATGTTTTACTGGAAGAACCTGGATTTGGCGTTTTCTCTGAGGCTGTGTCATAATGGTAACAATTTGATTTAGTAATAAGCACTTTTATTTTACAACCCTGTAATTTTCTTCTAAATATTGCTTGCAAACTGGATAGTATTTTTCTGATCTAATCACTTTCATGTATATCAAATGCAACTAGTCGCAACCAGCTCACACTTTGAATGTTCTACCTCAAAACTTCATTGAACACTAAATATTTATTAGGTACATTTTCTGCCTTCTAAGATACTGCAGGTAATATTTACCAAATAATTTGCCACTGCATAACATAGACATTATTTTTCATCATTTCATCACCTACTTCCCAGTCCCAAAATGAATGCCAAATGTTTCAAGTTTGTTACAGCAACATCTCACTTCTGGTACTAATTTCTTTTCAAAAAAAAAATATATAAATGTATATATATATATTTTTTTACAGTAGGTCCTTGTTGGTTATCTATTTTAAAAATAGCAGTGTGTACATGTCAATCCCAAACTCCCAATCTGTCCCCTTCCCCCCACTCCCCGTAACCATAAGTTCTCGAAGTTCATTTTGTGAGTCGGTTTCTGTTTTGTAAATAAGTTCATTTGTATCATATATTAACCCATATATGTGGAATCTAGAAAAATGGTACAGATGAACCTATTTGCAGGGCAGGAATAGACGTAGAGAACGGACATGTGGACACGGGGCCAGGGGGAAAGGGAGGGTGGGATGAATTGGGAGATTAGGATTGACATACATACACTACCATGTGTAAAATAGATAGCTAGTGGGAACCTGCTGTACAGCACAGGGAGCTCAGCTCGGTGCTCTGTGATGACCTAGATGGGTGGGATGGGGGGTGCGGAAGGGAGGTCCAAGAGGGATCCATAGAAATTCTGAAATCCTGCTGGGATATATATATACATATAGCTGATTCACTTCGTTGTACAGCAGAAACCAATACAACATTGTAAAGCAACTATACTCCAATAAAAAAACTTTGAAAAATTTTTAAAAATCTTTATTTTTAAAAATTAGACTCTGCATGTGAGTGATATCATATGATACTTGTCTTTGTCTGACTTACTTCACTTAGTATAATCATCTCTAGGTCCATGTATGTTGCTGCAAATGGCAGTATTTCATTCTTTTTATGGCTGAGTAATATTCCATTGTATATATGTATATATACACCACATCTTCGTTATCCATTCATCTGTTGATGGACATTTAGGTTGCTTCCATGCCTTCGCTATTGTAAACAGTGCTGCAATAAACATTGGAGTGCATGTATCCTTTAGAACCATGTTTTTCTCCGGATATATGCCCAGGAGTGGAATTGCTGGGTCATATGGTAGTTCTATTTTTAGTTTTTTAAAGAACCTCCATACTGTTCTCCATAGTGGCTGTATCCATTTACATTCCCACCAACAGTGTAAGAGGGTTCCCTTGTCTCCACACCCTCTCCAGCATTTATTGTTTGTAGATTTTTTGATGGTGGCCATTCTGACTGGTGTGAGGAGATATCTCATTGTAGTTTTTACTTGCATTTTTCTAATATTTAGTGATGTTGAGCATCTTTTCATGTGCCTCTTGGCCATCTGTATGTCTTCTTTGGAGAAATGTCTATTTAGGTCTTCTGCCCAGTTTTTGATTGGGTTGTTTGTTTTTTGGATATTGAGCTACATGTACTGTTTGTAAATTTTGGAGACTAATCCTTTGTTGGTCACATCGTTTGCAAATACTTTCTCCCATTCCGTGGGTTGTCTTTTCCTTTTGTCTGTGGTTTCCTTTGCTGTGGAAAAGCTTTTGAGCTTAATTAGGTCCCATTTGTTTATTTTTGTTTTTCTTTCCATTACTCTGGGAGATGGGTCGAAAAAGATATTGCTGTAATTTATGTCAAACAGTGCTCTGCCTATGTTTTCCTCTAAGATTTTTATAGTATCCAATCTTACATTTAGGTCTTTAATCCATTTTGAGTTTATTTTTGTGTATGGTGTTAAAGAACGTTCTAGTTTTATTTTTTTACATGTACCTGTCTAGTTTTCCCAGCACCATTTGTTGAAGAGACTGTCTTTTCTCCATTGTATAGTCTTGCCTCCTTTGTCATTGATTAATTGACCATAGGTGCATGGGTTTATTTCTGGGCTTTCTATCTTGTTCCATTGATCTATATTTCTGTTTTTGTGCCAGTACTATACTGTTCGGTACTAATTTCTATGTCTGTCAACTATTGCTGCCAAACAAATAACCCTAAAACTCAGGAGTATAAAACAATATTCCCTAAGAGACTACTACAAGCAACACTATGCCAATAAAATGGACAACCTGGAAGAAATGGACCAATTCTTAGAAAGGTGTAACCTTCCAAGACTGAGCCAGGAAGAAATAGAAAATATGAACAGACCAATCACAAGTAATGAAATTGAAACTGTGATTAAAAATCTTCCAACAAACAAAAGTCCAGGACCAGATGGCTTCACAGGTGAATTCTATCAAACATTTAGAGAAGAGCTAACACCCATCCTTCTCAAACGCCTCCAAAAAATTGCAGAGGACGGAACACTCCCAAACTCATTCTATGAGGCCACCATCACCCTGATACCAAAACCAGAAAAAGATACTACAAAAAAAGAAAATTACAGACCAATATCACTGATGAATATAGATGCAAAAATCCTCAACAAAATACAAGCAAACAGAAGCCAATAACACATTAAAAGGATCATACACCATGATCAAGTGGGATTTATCCCAGGGGTGCAAGGATTCTTCAATATACGCAAATCAATCAATGTGATACACCATATTAACAAACTGAAGAATAAAAACCATATGATCATCTCAATAGATGCAGAAAAAGCTTTTGACAAAATTCAACACTGATTTATGATAAAAACTCTCCAGAAAGTGGGCATACAGAGAACCTACCTCAACATAATAAAAGCCATATACGACAAACCCACAGAAAACATCATTCTCAATGGTGAAAAACTGAAAGCATTTCCTCTAAGATCAGGAGCAAGACAAGGATGTCCACTCTCACCACTATTATTCAACATAGTTTTGGAAGTCCTAGCCGTGGCAATCAGAGAAGAAAAAGAAACAAAAAGAATACAAATTGGAAAAGAAATAAAACTGTCACTGTTTGCAGATGATATGATACTACACATAGATAATCCTAAAGATGCCACCAGAAAACTACTAGAGCTAATCAATGAATTTGGTAAAGTTGCAGGATACAAAATTAATGCACAGAAATCTCTTGCATTCCTATACACTAATGATGAAAAATCTGAAAGAGAAATTAAGGAAACACTCCCATTTACCGTTGCAACAAAAAGAATAAAATACCTAGGAATAAACCTACCTAGGGAGACAAAAGACCTTTATGCAGAAAACTATAAGACACTGATGAAAGAAATTAAAGATGATACCAACAGATGGAGAGATATACCATGTTCTTGGATTGGAAGGATCAATATTGTGAAAATGACTATACTACCCAAAGCAATCTACAGATTCAATGCAATCCCTATCAAATTACCAATGGCATTTTTTACAGAATTAGAACAAAAAATCTTAAAATTTGTATGGAGGCACAAAAGACTCCGAATAACCAAAGCAGTCTTGAGGGAAAAAAACGGAGCTGCAGGAATCAGACTCCCTGACTTCAGACGATACTACAAAGCTACAGTAATCAAGACAATATGGTACTGGCACAAAAACAGAAACATAGATCAATGGAACAAGATAGAAAGCCCAGAGATAAACCCACGCACCTTTGGTCCACTAATCTATGACAAAGGAGGCAAGGATATACAATGGAAATAAGATAGTCTCTTCAATAAGTAGTGCTGGGAAAACTGGACAGCTACATGTAAAAGAATGAAATTAGAACACTCCCTAACACCATACACAAAAATAAACTCAGAATGGATTAGAGACCTAAATGTAAGACCGGACACTATAAAACTCTTAGAGGAAAACATAGGAAGAACACTCTTTGACATAAATCACAGCAAGATCTTTTTTGATCCACCTCCTAGAGTAATGGAAATAAAAACAAAAATAAACAAATGGGACCTAATGAAACTTCAAAGCTTTTGCACAGCAAAGGAAACCATAAACAAGACAAAAAGACAACCCTCAGAATGGAGAAAATATTTGCAAACGAATCAACAGACAAAGGATTAATCTCCAAAATATATAAACAGCTCATGCAGCTCAATATTAAAAACACCAACAACCCAATCCAAAAATGGGCAGAAGACCTAAATAGACATTTCTCCAAAGAAGACATACAGATGGCCAAGAAGCACATGAAAAGCTGCTCAACATCACTAATTATTAGAGAAATGCAAATAAAAACTACAATGAGGTATCACCTCACACCAGTAAGGATGGGCATCATCAGAAAATTTACAAACAACAGATGCTGGAGAGGGTGTGGAGAAAAGGGAACCCTCTTACACTGTTGGTGGGAATGTAAATTGATACAGCCACTATGGAGAACAGTATGGAGGTTCCTTAAAAAACTAAAAATAGAATTACCATATGATCCAGCAATCCCACTACTGGGCATATACCCAGAGAAAACCATAATTCAAAAAGACACATGCACCCCAATGTTCATTGCAACACTATTTACAATAGGCAGGTCATGGAAGCAGCCTAAATGCCCATCGACAGACGAATGCGTAAAGAAGATGTGGTACGTATATACAATGGAATATTACTCAGCCATAAAAAGGGAACGAAACTGGGTCATTTGTTGAGACGTGGATGGATCTAGAGACTGTCATACAGAGTGAAGTAAGTCAGAAAGAGAAAAACAAATATCGTATATTAATGCATATATGTGGAACCAGAAAAATGGTACGGATGAATCGGTTTGCAGGGCAGAAATTGAGACACAGATGTAGAGAACAAACTTATGGACACCAAGGGGGGAAAGTGGTGGGGGGTTGGTGGTGGTGGTGTGATGAATTGGGAGATTGGGATTGACATGTATACACTGATGTGTATAAAATTGATGACTAATAAGAACCTGCTGTATAAAAAAATAAATAAAATTAAATTTAAAAATTAAAAAAAAACAATATTCATTTTCACTTATGTTTTTGCATGTTAAGTGAGACTCAGCTGATATACTCTGGGTTAGGCTGGGTTTGGTTATAACCTGCAGGTTGCATCCACATTTTCTTCAAGTGTCTCTCATCCTTTTTGGACCAGCTGCTGAATAAGGCATATTCTTTGTATGGCAAAAGACCAGACCCAACCACACAAGCACGTATCAGGTTTCTGCCTGCATCATGTCCCCAGCATGTGACTGGCTGAAGCAAGTCACATCACCCTGCTCCATGTCAGAGGTGGTGGTGGTGATTCTTAGGTGGGAGGGAAGGTGAACTATACTCTGTCTCCTAGTGATGCACTAGGGCCAGATGTTTGACTATATTTGTTCCACTTGTTGTCCATTTGTTTTTTGGGGGGGTATGTGAGAAATTTAAAACAGCTGCCATTATCCTATGAAAATCTAGAAGTTCTCTGTTTAAATCAACTTAATTTTTTAAAACCAAATTTCTTAAATAGTAATATGCATTAAAAAATTTAATGTGTGACATATATTTGTCATATGATTTCACACATATATTAAAATTTTAAGAAAATAATTTCCTATACTGCATACAACCTTCTGATTTACCAACTTGGGCACATGTACCCAAACTTTTGGAAAAATACTGTCTTAACCTGTAAAGTTTCCCTAAATCGCTGCTGTAGGTGTCCCTTGTCCTTTCTACCCATACAAGAAAGGTGTCTTCATCCTATGGATCTTAATAGCCTGGGTGATAGTCTAACCAAAAGTGGGAGTCCGGCTGCTTGCTGCTCAAAAGCCAATGAAGAGGCATGTTTGGTGGAAAGGAAAGTTTGCTTTATTTTGGATGCCGGCAACTGGGCAGGGGGGTGGGAGGTAGGGCGGACTCCTGTTCAAAGGCCAGCTCCCTACCACTGACAACCAGTGGGCAAGATCTTTTGTAGATGGAGGGAGGGGGCTACACGCAGAAACAGTCATCTCTCACAGTCATCTTGAAATTGGTCATCGGTGGTCTGACCAGCATCCTCTTAATTGTTTTAGGTACAGTTAGTCTTCAGTTCCAGGGTTGGTTTGTTTCCATTTCTTTGAGGCCAGTTCTCAGAATTGTGGCAGCTTATGTCATGGCTACAGTCTGGTCATCATGTAGTTAACGTCTTCCGTCTGCTGAGGGTTTCAGTATCGACAAGACAGCTCCCAGGATATGGCTCAGAATATTATCTACAGTCCTTGAGAAGGAACTGAAAGTCCTTGAGTATGCTTAATGACTAAACTATTATTATTTAGTCTTGTTGGACTGTTTTCCTTTGTTTCTGCGTTTGCTCACTTCTCTGATTAAACTTATTCTTCGTCCACAGACAAAAGGCAGGCAGAGGACATGGGTGGGCAGTGGGGGGGGGGGGTGAGGACCATAGAGTCCTGCTCTGCTTCAATAGGTTTGACTACTGCACTTGGCATGCAGTAATAACCAACACTTACACAGCACTCACTATGTCATAGAGGTGCTCCAAGTTCTTTACACATTAGCTCATATATCCTCACAACAACCCTCCAAAATTGGTACTATTATTATCCCCACTTTACAGATAAAGTAACTGAGGCACAGGGAATATAAGCAATTTGCCCAGAGTCACAGATTTAACAAGTAGCTAAGCCCAGATTCAGACCCAGGCAGTATGGTTCCAGAATCCACGTTCTTAACGACTTAAATGTTCTACCTCTCGTGGCAGGTGCTCAGTAAGGGTTTGTTGAGTGAATAGTTGCACAAAATCCACTACATGGTTGAGCAGAAAAAAACAAATTTAGGGCCACTGGATGGCATTTAGATTTACAGGGCACCTTATAGCACAGACCATCTCTGTAATGTTAGGACCTGCTGTTTGTTTCATAAATGGATATCAAACAGCCCTGTCCCCCCAACCAGCTATTAAAGCAGTACTCTGTTTAAAAAGAACTAAATGCAATGTGCTATTTGCTTGGTACTTTGCCTGCAGACAGGCATTAACTCACCACTAGACAGAAGTGTACCTCCTTCTCCTCACCGCTCTGCAGCCTCCTTGCTAAAACAATATCAGATGCCCCTGTGAGAGACTGATGTGTATCCAGAATGGGTTAAGAGCTCCAGGCACCATCTTAAGGTGCCCTTAGTAACAGATGATCTCTTTTCTTTTTCCTTTCTCCCTGGAGGCAAACATTAACTCAGCTGGCTCCTAGAATTTATTTGTGCTTAAGATAAATTAACTAGAACCAAAGAGCCTTTCTGAGGTGATGGTACTAGTCTAGAGTGCCCTGAAGACAGTAATCCATTTCAATTCCAATATCTCTGCCTTTTGGGCAACATGGTGGGAGCCCACAGTGTTTGCCATGGCCTCGGGCCAAGCACCGGGCAGGCTTCTGGAGCGGGAAGGCCCTTACACTTTGAGGCTTTGATACAGATTTCTCTGTCTGCTCGCCTGTACATAATTGGGAGGAGCACCAGAGCAAGAAAGAATAATGTGACCTTTCAGGGCTGTGTAAACAATCATGTCCTCTCTGAATTTGTAGGTTGAGTGATGATGCAAATTAGGGCTTTGGCTTATTCTTCAGGGTGAAGTACCCAGACCTTGAGTTACCTTGAGAATATTTCATCATTATTTCTTCATACCCAGTAAGAGCTCTGCCCTGCCCCCTTCTTAATTAAAGAATCCTTACGTCCTTGTAATAAAATTTCACTCTGTGCTCTCATCTCCTATCCCACACTTCAACTCTGTCTCCTCCCTCCTCAGTGACGGTAAAGAATCAAAGAACATCCCAGCCTGACCAACAGCCATACAAAAGAATTTACTTAGCATCCATTTAATAAGTTTTTACTGAACATCTTCTAGATATTGGGAGAGTCTTAGCAGAGCCCTATTGCTCCATGCTAAGTCCTGGGAGAGTAGACAAAAAAGGGAAATCTGGATTTCATTTTTGGTCCATCTCTGTGACCTGGGTAAATTAACCTCTGGGTTGCTTCATCTGCAGGTTTGGGATTACACTGTTTACATTGTGAGTTTTAAAAGAAATACTTTATGTATGATGTGTCACATAGTGTTCCCTTTAATAAAAGCTCAACAGGGACTTGCCTGGTGGTCCAGTGGTTAAGACTCAGTGCTCCCAATGCAGGGGGCCCAGGTTCGATCCCTGGTCAGGGAACTAGATCCCGAATGCCACAACTAAGACCTTGTGCAGCCAAACAAACAAATAAATATTAAACAACAAAAAAAGAGGTCAACAAATGCTGGTACTACCCCGTCCCCTTCCCCCCCTCCTCCCCAGGAACAGAGGAAACAAAGATAACTATGATACAGCCTTTCTTCTTGAGAGGCTCATAGTTCAGTGGGGAAATAGTTTGTAAAGAGACAAACTCTAATAAAATGTCTACAGAGGATGAACAACATGCTGTGGGAGCCCAGAGGAGGAAACAACTGATTTTCTACCAAAATGAAAGCTGGAGTGGCTTTACTGGTAGGATAGCTCAGCTTCTTTATTTTACAGGTGAGAAAACTCATTCCCAGAGAGGTTATGTGACTTGTGCAAGGTCATGTGACTTTTTCAAGGTCATGGTGCATTCCTGGAAGAGCTGAGAGTAAAACTCAGGACTCCAGATCCCCAGCTTGGGGCTTATGCCACACAGACTATGAGGCAGTCATTGAGACAGGAAAGAATAAAGGTATCTTACTAAACAGAAAAGTGCAAAGCTGGATTTTGAGTAGGTGGGTCTAGAAGCTGGAAGAGGGCTCTAGAGCGAGGGAGCCCGGGGCTCATCTCATGCTGGACAGAGTGCCTACTCTGTGCCCAAAAGCCAGACCTGAGAGTGAATTCTGCAGGACAGTTCATTCTAAGGCAGGGCACGGTAGAGAAAGAGAAGCAGGAGGACGATGGTGTATGTCCTTGACGTTGGAACCACCATGAAGGTCCTCAAGAACCTTGGTGTTGAATAGGAACCTGCAAGTGAAACTAAACCATATTTAAATCTGGAGCAAAAGCTTCATTTCATCTAGACCCAAGTTATGGTTTTGGATTATGCAGATGTTTAACGAATGTAATTGTTAAAATTAAGTTGTAAATTAATTAATTAAAAATTAATTTTTAAATTGTAATTTTAAGAATTTACAAATTTTTCATGCCTATAGAATTGTCTTCAGAGACCCTGACCTGAGACCTGAAACTTATCCCCCACTCCTCCCTGCCGCCCTCACTGGGTGGCCCTAGGAGCTCCCGAAGACCGTCAGCAGGAGGGGAGGGAGAAGTTGATGTGTTTTTTCATGTTGTTACAAGTGGCTTCAGGATTAGCCTGAGATATTAAGGACCAGTTTACCTAAATCCTCCCTAGCCCACCAATGTTTCAATTGCATTGCATGTTTTAAACTCTAGAGCAAAATAGGACAAGCAGCCTAATGAATTGGGTGTCAGAAAACGGAGAAAGAAATAGAAATAATCACCCACTTCACTCCTCATCTCCTACCTCTGGTTCCAACATGAAATCGTATTTACACTTCAGGTGTTCTAAGGAGGATGTAGTCCCCATTTTATATTTTGTAGGGGAAAAAAGATCAGAAGTGAGTTGAGCCTCAAAGCAGCAATAAAACAGAGCTGTATTTCCTGGCATCCTAAGTCCCTGGCAGGTGGCTGGCAATCTTAGGGGGTCTCCACTCCCCCTGCCTTCTTCCCCTCTGTCCTCCCCACCTCCCCCCCCAACCCCTGCCACCAAACAGAGCAGAGGTTCTTGTCAGAATGGGGGACTATTTTTCTTTCTAAGATTTCCTTCTTCTTAAGGCCAGGTCAGAGTCTAATTATTATTATTGGCCAATCAATTTATCTTATTTAAAAAGTTGGTGTTTAAGAGCAGAAATAAAATTATTTTTCTGGCTAGGTTTGATGACCCTTAGAAGATTGTCTCTTATTTTGAGTCGATATTAAGTCAAAATATACTCATTCTCTGAGTTTTGGATACTGTATTAATATGACTTTTGTTTCCTTATTCTAAGGGGGTTGGAAGCAAACTAAAACAATTATCCTTTTGGGAAAATGTTCAGTGTTTAAACCCACATCTAATTTCCAGTTCCTCATCTCCCAAGGCTCCCTAATTACAGGGAGAACTTTAAGAACTCTGCTGCGTATCTATTTGTTCTTTGGGCTTAAATTGCCTTCCTCAGCAAGAGAGCAAATTGGGCGGGACCATCAGCCTTCAGCACCTCTCGGCATCCAACTGCACTTCCGATGGGCCGTCCATGGTTTTGTTTTTTGTTTTTTTTTACATTTATTTTTAACATCTTTATTGGAGTACAATTGCTTTATAATGGTGTGTTAGTTTCTGCTGTATAACAAAGTGAATCAGCTATACATGTACATATATCCCCATATCTCCTCCCTCTTGCGTCTCCCTCCCACCCTCCCTATCCACCCCAACCATGGCTTTTCTTTTTTTAAACTTTTTAATATGGGAATTTTCAAATACATATACAAAAGTAGAGAGAATGATGAATCCACATACCCATCGCCCAACTTTACCAGTTATCCTTTTTAAAACCCTCTCTCCTCTCTTCCCAGCATCCCCACTGCTGCAAAGAAAAGTGCGGCCAGGTCCGGGGCTGTTGCCTTTCCAAAGCTCTTAGGAGATTCATAGAGCGGAGGTTGTGATACCCAATGTTATCCAACGTGATGGCCCAAAGTGGGAGGCTTTCAGCCTTGCCTCCCCCTCCCGTGAGGCTGGCAGCCTTCGGTGTCTACGCAGATTGTAAGTGAGCCGGAGGAGTTCGCACGTCCCCTAATTTGTCATCACCTTGGAGCAGTCAGAACGGATAGGTCACGTGAGTGCAGTATTTGCAAAAGCAGGGTGCTAGGGTGCAGGAGGCTGGACGGTGCCATTGAGGACTTTGGCAGCCACGCGCCCTTCCCGGCAGAGCTCTGCAGCTACCGGATAGGGATGAGAATCCTCCCTCAAATTTCCCACTCGGAAAACGAAAGCTCGATGGAGAAAAGTGCTTTAAAGAGGTAGAGAAAGTTTGTGTTTTAAAGCTGGCTAATGCTAAACTATGGAGAAGCTCTTTGGGGATCCTTTTTGATCTACATAAATGACAGAGCTGCAACGTGAGCCGTGTCACAGGGCACCTCCTGGCACTGACATTTCCCTTTAGTTTCTGCCCACCCCCTTCCTCATTTGCAGCCTTCTCTGCAGTCCCCAGCCCTGTTCCCTCCCAGCAATTCTTCCTTCTGGTCTGGGTGGATTTTGTGAGGAACTGGCACAGTCAAGCAGAATGTGTCTAACTAAGAGCGCACAGACTGCCCCGGGGGATGACTCCTGACGCCCAGCTCTATTGCTGGAAATGAGCAGGAGGTTGTACTTTCCTGAGGCCTGGACGTGGCTCGAGCATTCAAAGGAACATCCCGCTACTAGAGGAAAAAGGAGAAAAGGGTGATACCGGCGCATTCTGTTTGCATCAGGCAAGAGGTGAAAGCCTGGAGAAAATGCTGCCCTTTGATTCTGCGGAGAGATACGGACAATCCGTACGAAAATGGCACCAACGAGGCGATGGTTTTTCACGTTGTTTTCTTACTTCAGTTGCTACAAAGGTCAGTGGAACTCAGACATTTGGAGGTGGCTCCTCTCAAATGAGAGTAAGAGCCCGGGGGAAGGGCGTGGGTTCTGACCTCGTTTTCCTTCTGACTGCCTGAGACACCACTGGGGTTTTTTTAACATCTCAGTTTATGCATCTGGAAAACAAAGGGGGGGATGGCAATGAGTAGGGTGGTTTATCACTCTCCTCCCACTAGGAGCAGAAAGCTTTTTCAAACGTCGCCCTTCCACTCCCCGCTGTGTGTTGTCACTGGTTTCTTTGTTCTTGTCACTTAGTTCCCTCAAGGCCACCCTCCTGTAGTAAGATGATCCTGTAGGAAGGCGGGTTGTTCCACCCTGTCTCTTCCACCCTGTGGACCTGGTCCTGTGATGAGGTGAAGCAGGTCATTGCCTCAGCCGTGTGATTTAGGGGGGGTTGTGTGTGTTGGGAGAAACGAAGACCTTGTCTTTCCCCAAATGCCGCATCAGTGCCTAAAATTTTGCCATTGATTGTTCGTCCCTTCCTCTCCAAGATCATTTGTTAAAATATCAGGAACCTTGAGAGTGATCGTATAGGTCTAATCAGTCATTGCCTCTTTAAAGTATACACGTCTTTCCTGACAGCAGGTTTCCTGATAGGAGGGTAGGGGGAGACTGGGGCCACTGAAGGGGAGCGTCCCTTCAGATTTTAGTCCAAAGCTGGTTTTGATGGCTGTTCATCTGGTCGCCTGGGTGCGGACACAGTGACGTGTTCTCACACCCAGTTCTAAAGCTAAATTGCCCCGCTGAGGAAACGGACAGCCCTTTGTCACCCCGAACTGGGCGCGTCCAGAGCTCCATGTTTGTGGGAGTAAAATCTGAAGCCAGAGTTGTGGAACTCAGCTCTTAGCAGCTGTTTTTGGGGCTTGGGATTCAAAGAATGTTAATTTAAATGTACATTATCAGTAGTTGCTTGACGCAAAGGAAAAAAAAAAAATCCCAGAAAATTTCCTTTAACTATCCCTAAGGTGACTCTGGTCCAATGAAAGCGGGGCCTCCAGAAATCCCAAGATTATAGGTAATAGGGCCTGCCCTCCCATAGCCGTGTGGTTTATGAAGAGAACATCATTTTAATTTGCATTGCTCTTGTATTCTAATACCCAGTAGCACGATAAGGAGAAAGGGAACTAATTTCCAAATATTAACAGAGTTGTTCAAGGGAACTGCATTTTCTGATGCTGCACATCTTTTCAGAAAGCTTGCCTGGGGCTGACAGCCAGCGTGGCGCACTCCTGCTGAAGTCCTTTGGTGATGAAGAGCAGGGCTGACAAATGACCAGATTCCAGATAGGCCAGTGAGGGCGACAGTCTGCGAACTGGGGGAGATTGAGGCCTTAGAAGGGCATCCGCGGATGAATGTATCCAGTCTAGGAGGGAGGGGGGCAGCCAAAGAGAGTCACCTAGGGAAAGTAGATTGAAAGCAGCTTTGAAAAATTCTTTTTTCTTCTTTATTTAAAAAATTTTTTTAGTTTGCGAATTGAAGTATAGTTGATTTACAATATTGTGTTAGTTTCAGGTGTACAGCAAAATGATTCAGTATTTTCTTTTCAGGTTCTTTTCCGTTATCGGTTATTACAAAATATTGAATAGAGTTCCCTGTGCTATACAGTAACTCCTTGTTGCTTATTTATTTTATGCATAGTAGTGTGTATCTGTTAATCCCATAGTCCTAATTTATCCCTTCACCCTCCCCCTCCTCTTTGGTAACCATAAATTTGTTTTCTATGTCTGTGAGTCTGTTTCTGTTTTGTAAATAAGTTCATTTGTATCATATTTTAGATTCCACATATAAGCGATATCATATGATATTTGTCTTTGCCCGACTTATTTCACTTAATATGATAATCTCTAGGTCCATCCATGTTGCTGCAAATGGCATTATTTCATCCTTTTTAATGGCTAAGTAATATTCCATTGTATATATATGTACCACATCTTCTTTATCCATTCATCTGTCAGTGGACTTATAGGTTGCTTCCATGTCTTGGCTACTGTAAATAGTGCTGCAATGAACACTGGGGTGCATGTATCTTTTCGAATTAGAGTTTTCATCTTTTTTGGGTATATGCCCAGGAGTGGGATTGCTGGATCATACGGTAGCTCTATTTTCAGTTTTTTAAGGAACCTCCATACTGTTTCCTATGGTGGAAACTATACATTCCCACCAACAGCATAGGAGGGTTCCCTTTGAAGAATTCTGAAATAAGGATATGGAATAATGCTGGTCACCTCCACATCCCCACATAGAAACCCGCTTAATTAAAAAAGCTGGGCTTATTAGGAGATGTTGAGCACCAGCCTCCTAGGTATTAAGCACTTTTCTGTGTATAATATGATGGAAACTACCACTGATTTCTGAGCAAACCCAGGGTAATAGAATTTTAGCTGAGAGGTAATTATTCAGCCAAGGACTAATTTCTGGCTCCTTTTGGAACCAGGTGTGGCCATATGACAAAGCTCTCATCTATAGACTGTGAATGGAAGTGACGTGAGCTCTTTTCAGACCTGGCCGTAAACCTTGTTCATGAGCTCGTGCCTACCGCCACCCTCCCTGATTGCTGGGATGGCAATCCCCCAGTAGCCATTGGAGCCATGAGTTGAAGATGATAGAGCCACCATCTGTCTGGACCCCCCAAAAGAATGTTTGGAGCACAGCACTCCCCAACTGCCCGCTCTAGGCTATTAACATGAAAAAGAAAAAACTTATATTATTCTTGGGCCATTGCATTTTGGGGTTCATCCATTGTAGCAATTTAGACCCCACTGTCCTAGTCCATTTGGGCTGCTATAACAAAATACTCTAGACTGGGTAGCTTATAACAGAAATTTCTTACAGTTCTAGGGACTGGGAAATCCATGGTCAAGGTGACAGCAGATTCACTGTCTGGTTCTTAGACTGTTATCTTTTCACTGTGTCCTCATATAGCAGAAAGGGCTAGGGAGCTCTGTGGGGTCTCTTTTATAAGAACACTAATCCCATTCATGAGGATTCTGCCCTTACGACATAAGCACCTCCCAAAGGCCCCACCTCCTAATACCATCACCGGGGGGGTTAGGATTTCAATGTACGAGTTTTGAGGGACACAAATATTCAGCCCATTGCACTGCTTAATATATACAACAACTGTGGAAAGTAGGTGATGTCACTGTTTTATAGGTTAAGAATTTGCAACTCTGAGAATTTAAGGGATGTGTTTATTTACCCAAAGTCATGTGGATTTGATTTGAATGTGGAGTCATGATTTGGACTGGAATCTGTCTGGTTTAAACCTCTAGCTCCTCAAAGTTCAGGCCTCCAGAGAAAAAGAGGGAAGAATAGATGGTTTGGTGTCTGATTCAGTTGGGATGTCCACTAACTCAAGCGCACATTCACACCACCCTTCGTGCAGCTCATCATCACCATGGAAATGGTCACGCAGGGAAACTGGTCTCTCCATCTCCAGTTCATCTCCTCACCTATGTCCAAATCATTCACTTTCTAAAAAGCAAATTTGATTGTCACTTCTCAAAACCCTTCAGGGATCCTTATAGCTTACAGGAGAAAGCATAATTTTTCAGCAGAGCATTATAGGACCTCCATGATCTTGCATCCTTGCATCTCACCCTCATATTCCCTCATTCTCTGCTTTTCAAAACTAGCTGGAGCCACAGTGCACTGCCTGCCCTTCCCCAAAGTACCAAAATGTTGGGGTCATCATCTTACTTTGCACATGCAAATGTGTCTACCTGGAGTGCCTTCCCCCACTGGATCACCTGGGGAACTTGTACCTGTCTATTAAGTCTCATGTATGAATTCTTCCTAATTCACCCCTTCTTCCCCGGGAGCCCTGTACATCTTTTTCTCCTAGCACCTAATCACACTACAATTATAATTATTTATTTGTCTCCCCTACTGGACTTTGAGATCATTAAGTACACCAGCTTCAGTATTTATTTCTGGAAGCCTCGGGTCGAGCACACGTGTCTAGCGCATCAAAGACATTCAGTATGCTGCCATTACTACAGTGTGTGCTTGACCAATGGATTAGAATATTGATGTTTCTCCCAGTTCCTTTCATGGATCTGTATTGAGGTGCATTTTATTATTCTATGTGGGACTGTTAGTTGTTCACAGTCTAATTCTTTCAAACCCAAAGAGAAATGTTTTAGTTGTCAGAAATACCCACCCTCTACCCCAAGAGCTCAGCACATGACCTTGGGATCCTTGACTATTTATGGAATTGAACTAAAATCTGCAAGTGTTAATTGAGCCTCTTGTTCTACTGAGGCCCTAGAAGGAGGTGCTTGGGGAAAATGTCAGACTGTAATAACCTATATGGGAAGAGAATCTGGAAAAAAATGGATATATGTCTGTGTCTATATGTCTATATATATATGGGAAGAGAATCTGGAAAAAAATGGATATATGTCTATGTGTAACTGAATCACTTTGCTGTACACCTGAAACTAACACAACATTGTAAATCAACTATACTCTATTATAAAATAAAAATTAAATTAAAAAAAATTTTTAAAAGCCTATGGGGTGGGGGAGGGATCAATTAGGAGTTAGGGATTAACAGATACAACAATTGTATATAAAATAGATAAACAACAAGGATCTACTATATTACAAGCTTATTTAATAGCTTGTAGTAACCTATAATGGAAAAGAATCTGAAAAATTATATGTATATGTATATATATATATGTACATGTATATGTAACTGAATAACTTTGCTATACACCTGAAACTAACACAACATTGTAAATCAACTATTCTTCACTAAAAAAGCAAAACAAAACAAAACAGAACCCCAAAGCTGTCACAACAGCCTCAGATGGTGTGTAGCCCTGTGCCCAGCCTACGTATGAGAAAACCGAATCCCGTGGAAAAGAGGAAAAGGCAGAGGCAGGGCTCATACCAAACTGCCTGCTGCCAGGGCTCCTGACTCCTACCTGCAGTGACCACTGCCCGCTAGCCATATGTGGTTCATATAAATCAATCACTCCAACTGGGAGGGAAGCTCTTCTCGCTTCCTCCCATCCCCTCCATCTGTTAATGCTTTGCAACCCCGGGGATTGTCCGCACATCAAAGCCTGTCAGATTGGACAAAATGAGATAACAACGCAGAGGTTAAACTCTTGCCCGAAGTGGTAGCCTTTGTGCTGCCCAGAAGTCGCTTTGTTTGGGGACTTTTAAAATTGAATCACACAGTCTCAAAATGAGGACAGTTAAGCCCCGTAAGAGAAGAGAATTGTTCAGGGTGGTCTTCCCGGTACCTAAAAAGATACCTTGCACACAGTAGGCACTTAATAAATCTTTAAGAAAAAGACTGCAAATGGTAGAAACAGGAGCATTTCAGCAGCGTTTAGAAGGCCATGCCCATTCTTATTCTTTTTTTTTTTTAAACAATCACTTTTGTTATTTATTTATTTATTTATTTATGGCTGTGTTGGGTCTTCGTTTCTGTGCGAGGGCTTTCTCTAGGTGCGGCAAGTGGGGGCCACTCTTCATTGCGGTGTGCGGGCCTCTCACCATCGCGGCCTCTCCCGTTGCGGAGCACAGGCTCCAGACGCGCAGGCTCAGTAATTGTGGCTCACGGGCCCAGTTGCTCCGTGGCATGTGGGATCTTCCCAGACCAGGGCTCGAACCCGCGTCCCCTGCATTGGCAGGCAGATTCTCAACCACTGCGCCACCAGGGAAACCCCCTATTCTTATTCTTACGCTTACTTATACCAGGAACAGCCATGAGATGCTGAGTTGCTTTGCCTACACTCAGCCCTGTTTTTGTCTCTCTCCTCCATCAGCCCAGACGGGAAATCCCTAGCACAGTCTGCATGACCTGCAGAGTGGGAGGCTGTGGGTTGCCCACTTCCTGCAGCAGCCTCTTCACCCTTAGTTCACTAAAAGGCAAAATTTCAAAACAGGCGTGGGACTAGGGTGAACATTAAGACGCACTGAGGTGCAGAATTCAAGGAGGCACTCTCTCTCAGGCTGACCACATTGTCTCACTCATCTTATCATAGGCCTTGCTCTCAAGAAACTCATTCTGTCAGCTCTAAATAAATGGGAGTCTAATTGCCTGTAAAAATAGATATATAAACTTTCTCCTAAAATGTATTACATTAAATCATATATTTGGACCTCACCCTGGGTGAGTTTATCCAATTCTTTCCTGAAATGGATGAAACAATGTCCATATAATGATATTTAAATCATGCCCTGTGGATCCCAATCTTTTTTTAAGTGAAAATTTGGCTGAGATAATCATAGATGTGAATGCAGTTTTATGAAATAATACAGAGAGACCCCCCTATGTCCTTTACCCAGTTTTCCCCAATGGTTAACATCTTGCAAAACTATAGTACAATATTGCAACCAGAATATTGAAGTTGGTAAAATCCACAGATTTTACTCAGATCTTCCTCATTTTACTTTTACTCGTTTTGGCATGTGTATTTAGTTCTACACAATTTGATCCCATGTATAGGTTGTGCATCTACCACCATAATGGGATGGTGAGCTATACCATCACCACAGGGATTTCTCATGATCCCTTAATAACCACAGCCTACACCCTACCCACACCTCCCTCCCCATTACATTTTCACGTTACATGACTTTCCATGGTCTTTCCCAATTTGATGGCTGTAAGTACTCCATTTTAAGAATTTATCAATACCATATTCACCTAATCATCGATAGTTGAACATTTTTTAGATGTATCTTTTTTTGTTGTTTGTTCATTTCACTCTTCCGGGACCACTTCATTTAATCTTTTCACACATCCAGATTTATTTTCCTAGGTTAAGTTCAAGGAACTTATCCTTCATTTTCTAAATTCTTAATTTGATTACTCAGAAAAGGCACCAATCCTAAAAGTGAAGAGGAGAAGGGGCAAACGATGGTCACCGTCACTAATTAGCCAGAGCACAGGCTGCGCTGTCACGAGCTGGGAGCCCACACTGGCCTTTTCACCTATATCTGTCCCTAGACAGGACTCTGATTTTCCAGGTGCCCCAAAGAAAGGCATATTCTCTAAACTACGACTTGTGAGCTTGACGCTAAAACACACCCAAAATTCCACCAGGTTATTGAAGAGGCACCTGGAAAAAGATTCTAGGGTTTCTTGGATGCAACCTGGGTCTACGGAGGGCACATCAGAGCAGGTTAAGGGCGCCTTTTAAGGACGTCTTTCTCTGACAAGGTGAGGGTAGACTGGTCAGCGAGGAGCACGTGAACTTTAGTTAGCTGACTGACAAGGACTCCTGTGGTCTCGTGGACCAAAGTGAAACACATGGTTGGATACATGGATATATTGGCATGCTGGTAACCAGCAGAACATCTGGGCAATGAAGGTATGGTTTAATGAATGTGGAGAAAAACCGTCTGTAGTTGCCTGGTTTAGAAGCCCTCCTTTTGCTCTGCTGCATTCAAGTTTATTATCTATGACTTAGATGGAAATTTAGATTTTCAGAAGAAAGGGAGCTGAGAAAAACCTCTCTCTCATACACACACACACACATACACATACACACAGAGGGAGGATGGATGGATAGATAGATCGATAGATAGATGATAGATAGGAAGATTTTTGAAAGGCTGGATTAAAGAGTGGATTTGGGCAAGATGATATTTAACAAATGCATGACAAGAGAGGACACGGCTTGGCAGTATCTCACGTGAAAAAGTTTAGCAGTGTGTGTTCACACAATCTGCAATTGTGGTGTGAGGTCTCCTGTAAGGCTGCTTGGATCTTGGACTGTAATAATAGAAGCAGAGAGTTCGCAGCTGAGATGATCTTCCATTCTGCATTGTCCTGGTCTGATATCATTAGGAATTTTGCCTTCCACTCTGGACATCATGCTAAGAAGCTGGGATGGTCTGAAATGGAAGAGAGAAGCTACATTTTAAAAAATGACTGAAACACTCTCAACTGAGGAAGAGAGAAGAAACATAGATGGGACATTTCAGGAGTCACATGGACAGAGCTTCAACGTGTGAAGTTGTCTGAGATTTCTCTGATGCCCTCAAAGGTGGAAGGAGCATGTATGTGAGAAAGCCCTGGAGGACTGAGTTAGGGCTCCATATAAAGAAAGTTCTCCAGAGATGGAATGCTGGATTCTAGCTAATCCCAACACACAACGGAACGGATAAGTCAAGACAACATACAGTTGCTGTGGACATTGTCAGAAAGGCCCTCCTAGACAGCTAGAATAGGAAACTCTATATTCAGTTTGGCTTCAGAAACTCCAGAGAGGCCTTAATGGTCAGAAACATCTTTCCTGACCATCCTGAAATGTCCCCGCTAGCATTCTGTCCCTATAGCTGAAGGCTTTGATTCCTGTTCTATACAAACACCCCTGGAGGTTCTATCAATAATTTGTATATAAATGTGAAAGGAGAGAAGTGAAAAGTTTTAATAAAGGGAAGAGAGGAAAGAGAGGGTGTGAATACAGGAGGATGGAGGTGAATTGGGGGATTTTAAGTGTAGGAAACCTGTCTTCATTTCGATTTGCCTGGCCCGAATCCCCACTGCTAATGAACTCGGGTGATCTGACGTTCTCTGATCCAGGGCTCCGTTCGGCCTCTCTCCCAGCGCAGGTCCTGGTGTCAGTATTTCCAGGCACAGGTGGAGTTTCTGCTGCTGACTCAGGCCTGGGAGGAGACCGTGCACAGTCTCTCCTGGCTCCTGCCCAAGGATCCCCAGTCAGCAAAGCCGGGCACGAAAGCCCCACACCAGTGACAGCACAGGGAGCAGGTGCCTGGCCCCCTGCACCACCCATCCTGGCAAGCTGGGAGTCTGGCTGGCGTCACGCCCGGCTCATTTCTAAGAGCTCGCTAGCTAGATATTTACTGGGAGGGAGTCTTGGCAAGAGGAGGAAGCTGGGCAGAAATGGTGCCCAGGCCCATTCACCCACTGCGCTGTGGCAACTGAGGTTTATTCCCCTGATGGAGTTTGGTTTATGACACCACATTAGCAAGCTTCTTCCTGAGGCTGTCCCTCACCCGGATGGGGCCGGGGGAAGAGGCGAGGCAACCCTTCCATCACCAGAGGCAGGATGGAATGCTTATTGTGTGTCCCTCACTCTGTAGCAAGGGAAATTTGATTTATTTTAGAGTTAATCCATCACCCTCTGGCATCCTTTCAAGATGGGCCTTGAGCATAATTGCAGGATCTGGCGAAAATGGGGAAGTCAAGTTCAATTTATTCCATTAACATTTAAAAGACATTTAATTACAATAAAAACTGAAAAGCATTTAACGTGAATGGGACCATGGCTTTATCTTCTCCGTGTGTTTTCCCCACCAATCTCTCTCTCCCTGCTGCCATTGGCCTGTTGGAACTTTGGTTCCTGGTTTTGAGGGTTCCCATGAGCCTCGGCCCCATTGTCACCTTGGCCGGCTGCGGCAGGGGGAGAGGAGGTGGCAGGTCCTCTCACCGCCCTCTGTGCAGACCTAGATCCATTCATTCCTTTCTGCATGGTCATCGCATCGTCTCCTCTGCTGCACTTTACTTTTCGTATCTCATCCCGTCCCCTCTTCCCGTCGAGGGCCAGGGAGTAGGGCATCTATGGGATGCGGTCACATCTGCCTCTTTCAGCTGTCCCCTCGCCAAGCCCTCAGTCCATGCTGGACTGTCCAGCAGCCAGAGGAGACACACTCGCAGAGCGCCACAAAGCAGGGGCAGCTAAGGATGCGATTTTAGAAAAAGATACTATTTTTCATTTTTCTCCAAGGTCACCAAGGTAGACAAGAAAGGCTAGCATTTGGTCAGATTTCTTCATACTTACTTTATGATTAGGTATTGCTTTTACTTTTAATCTACATGGGATTGGGGTAGGCAGACAAATGGTCCCCTAAAGATGTGCATGCCCTAATCTCGGAAACCTTAAATGTGCTATGTTATATGGTCAAGGGAAATTAAGGTGGCAAGTGAATTAAGGTTGCTAATGAGCTGCTTTATTTTTTAAAAAATATTTATTTATTTGGTTGCCCTGGGTCTTAGTTGCGGCAGGTGGGCTCCTTAGTTGCGGCATGCAAACTCTTAGTTGCGACATGCATGTGGGATCTAGTTCCCTGACCAAGGATCAAACCCAGGCCCCCTGCATTGGGAGCATGGAGTCTTTTTTTTTTTGAGGAATTGTCAGACTGTCCCCAAAGCAGCTGCACCGTTTGTATTATTTTTGTTGTTGTTATTTATTTATTTTTGTGGGGGGGCTGTGTTGGGTCTTCGTTTCTGTGCGAGGGCTTTCTCTAGTTGTGGCAAGTGGGGGCCACTCTTCATCGCGGTGCGCGGGCCTCTCACTATCGCGGCCTCTTGTTGCGGAGCACAGGCTCCAGACGCACAGGCTCAGTAATTGTGGTTCACGGGCCTAGTTGCTCCGTGGCATGTGGGATCTTCCCAGACCAGGGCTCGAACCCGTGTCCCCTGCATTGGCAGGCAGATTCTCAACCACTGCGCCACCAGGGGAGCCCGGGAGCATGGAGTCTTAATCACTGCACCACCAGGGAAGTCCCATGAGCTGACTTTAAAATAGGAAGGTGACCCTGGATTATCCAGGCGGCCCAATGTAACGAAAAACGTTCCTAAAAGTGGAAGAGGGGGCAGAAGACAAAGCCAAAGTACTATAATGTGAGAAGGACTTGACCCGCTCTTGCCGGCTTTGAAGATGGAGGAAGGGGCCACGGTCCAAGGAACACAGACGGCCTCTAGAAGCTTGCGAGGGAAGGAAAAGGATTCTGCACCGAGAAGCCTGCAGAAAGGAACACAGCCCAGCTGACACCTTGATTTTAGCCAGTGAGACCTATGTTGGACTCCAAATCTCCAGAACTGTGAGATAATAAATCTGTATTGTTTTATATCACTGAATTTGTGGGTGTTTGTTAAAGTTTGGAAACAAATCCAGGCCCTGCCTAGATTAGGGGAGGAGAAAGATGCTTGGAGCCACACCATCATCCGCAGCAAACATATTCATTCCCAAGCATCTTCCAGGTGAAAGGCAATGTGTTGGGGCCTGGTCCTTGCCTTACATAAACCCTAGAGGAGGTGGCACAAAGCAGGTGCTCAGTGGGGCTCTGGAGAGGGAGTCTTTGGGGTTTGCAGGATGGAGCTAGTCCAGGGTCAACTTTAGTTGGGTAAACTTGGGAAAGGTATTTAATGTCTCTGAATTCCCATTTCCCCACGTTATAATGGATATAATAATAATATTAGGGTTGATATGAAGAATGAATGAGTTAATATTTGGAAAGCCCATATAACAGTGCCTGGCACGTGAGAAAGGCCATATAAGTGTTAGTTATCACCGGACTTTTAGGAAAGTCTTTAGGGGCAAAGCAGCCTTCAAGGAAGGAAAGTTAGAGAGATAATAAAAATAACCAATATTTACCAACTCCTTCCTGTGCATAAGCAGTGTGATAAGCATCTATCTTTATAACACTATGTGCAAGTATTAATCTTAGTTCCACTTTACAGGTGCACAAAGCTTAGAGAGCTAAATAACCCAACAGTTGAGAGGCCGAGTAGGGATGCAAACCCAGATTCTTGTCCTTTCAGCCAACACATTGAAACTACTGCTCAGAGGCGGGCATGAGCACATGTTGGAAGAAAATCGAGACAGGCAGTTAGTTGAGTGGGAGCCAAAGGCTGGTATGAAGGAGGAACTCACCGGGACCAGGCTGGGAAGTCAGAGGGGCCAGACAGTGATGGCCTTGAACAGCAAGATGTTATTATTTAGGGAAGACAAACAGATGGACTTGTAAGAACATGAATCTGGCAGGTGTGTGGGGGGATGGAATCAAGGGAAGGGGATCCAGATGTAGACAAGGCAGTTAGGGCATCATCCCAGATGCAGGGGTACTGGGGTGGAGAAGATGTGCAGAACAGGTGAGTGAGAAAAGTAACACAAAGGGAGCACTCCCACAGAAGGGGAGAAAATATTTGCAAATGAAGCGACCGACAAGGGGTTAATCTCCAAAATATACAAACAGCTCAGGTAGCTTTATGTCAAAAAAAAAAAAAAAAAAAAAAACCCAATCAAAAAATGGGAGGAAGATCTAAATAGACATTTCTCCAAAGAAGACATACAGAGGGGCAAAAATCACATGAAAATATGCTCAACATCACTGATTATCAGAGAAATGCAAATCAAAACTACAACGAGGTATCACCTCATGCCCGTGAGAGTGGCCATCATCAAAAAGTCGACAAAAAATAAATGCTGGAGAAGGTGTGGAGAAAAGGGAACCCTCCTACACTGTTGGTGGGAATGTAAATTGATACAGCCACTATGGAGAACAGTATGGAGGTTTCTCAAAAAACTAAAAACAGAGCTACCATATGCCCCAGCAACCCCACTCCTGGGCATATATCCAGAGAAAACCATAATCTGAAAGGATACATGTACCCCAGTGTTCATTGCAGCACTGTTTACAATAGCCAAGACATGGAAGCACCTAAACGTCCATTGACAGAGGAATGGATAAAGAAGATGTGGTACATATATACAATGGAATACTACTCAGCCATAAAAAAGAATGAAATAATGTCATTTGCAGCAACAGGGATGGACCTAGAGATTATCATACTGGGTGAAGTAAGTCAGACAGAGAAAGACAAACATCATATGATATCACTTATATGTGGAATTTTAAAAATGGTACAAATGAACTTATTTACAAAACAGAAATAGAGTTACAGATGTAGAAAACAATCTTATGGTTACTGGGGAGAAAGCGGGGAGGGATAAATTGGGAGATTGGGATTGACATATACACACTGCTATATATAAAACAGATAACTAATAAGAACCTACTGTATAGCACAGGGAACTCTACTCAATACTCTGTAATGACCTATATGGGAAAAGATTCTAAAAGAGTGGATATATGTATATGTATAACTGATTCACTTTGCTGTACAGCAGAAACTAACACAACATTGGAAATCAACTATTCTCCAATAAATTTTGTTTTAAAAGGGAAAAAAAACCCATAAAGGAAGCACTGGGGGTCCCTGGCTGTGAGGGGCTGACAGTGGGGAGAAAAAGATGGGGAGGAGGAGAAAATCAAAGGTTTCAAGCCAAAGAGGTTGTAGGGCTGCCTGCCGAGGCAGGCAGGGATTTGGAAGGCTGTGTGTGTGTGTGTGTGTGTGTGTGTGTGGTCACTTCATCTCTCCGTGCCTCAGTTTCTTTAAGTGTAAAATGGGCATAACTATGGCTGCCCTCCCATCTCACAGAAATGCCCAAGGAGGTTCACAGGAGATCGCAGGCATGAAGTTGCGTTGACACATGAGAAGGTTATACAAACACAGTGCACTGATTACTATTAGCCACCCTGGCAAGACAGTCAGACCCACAGGCCACGCCAGGACACAGCCCCATCCCATGATATGCATTTGGACGGCCATCTCTGGTTTGGGTTCTCGAAGACCAGAGTTTTCACACGCAGTTGAGAATCTTCCTTCAGAAACCACCATGAGCACTAACCACTCGCTCTCCCCGTGCCTGGGCCCCTCGGGCTCGGCCCCCTGATCCCTGCATGAGGCTGGCGTGTCATTCCCAGCGGCAGAGAAGCTGCTTCTTTCCTCTCCAAGAAAACAGCCCCGTGCAAAACTCAGCAGCCCCAGAGGGGACTCAGAGCATTGCACAAAAGAAGCGTCTGTACCCTCACGCTGAAAACATAATTAAAACAACTCTGCCTCCCTTATCTGAGACAGGGGAGAAAAATGAGTGGGATGACGACTGAAAGAAAAAAGCCCTTATCTCTCATTTCCTAAATAAGTTGTTTTTGGCTTCAAGGAAAGGGTCATTGCCAAATTGTGTCCATAGCGAGAAGAGGCCTGGGTGTGCTGGGAGGGACCCAGTGCGTGGCTGTGACAGTTCTCAGCACCTCGGAGGGCACAGATGCGACGTGAAGCAGCCATAGGCTGGACGGCAGCTGTCACGTGGTGGCACAGACGGAAGCTCTTGCAGCCTCCCTTCCAGGACAGGTTTCCTGCTGTGGCACCAATGACCCAGCTGCCTGGCCCCATCTGCCCCAGGAAGTGGGGAGCTCACCACCCCTGTCTCCCTTCTCTGCCCCACCTCCCTGCAGGTTATCCCCTGTCCCCTGCCACCCTACCCCGTTCTTTATGGCGCGTTGGGAATTCAACCCAAGCCCATGCTCTCTGAACATTGAAACATCGCCCCAATCATCCTGCACGCAGCTGTCAGATCAGGATTAAGTGCAAAGGAAGAATAACAGCCCAAACAACCGAAACCAGAAAAGCAAATAACAGAGAGGAGGCTGTGGAGAAGCCTCCCACCCTCCCTGTGATGAGCAGAGAGGCCCCTTGGAGTTTACATCTCCCCTTCGTGCAGCTGCAGGTTCCAACCCGACATCGCCCCGCCTGGCAGATCCCTGTGGAGCAAGCCCGCTGGACACCCGGGCTCCCTTGGTTGGACCGTCTTTGCAGCAGAGTAGGGGGCTCTGTAGGTGCCATGACACAGAGGGTGGCCGACGAATGTGGGATTTAAGGAAAACAATTTCACAGAGGATTTTCTGATGATTTATTTAAAACATTCAGTCGCAGAGTCAATAACAGAAGCAAAAAAAAAAAAAAAAAAAAAAAAGAAGTGCAGGAGTTGATAAAGTCATGAGCCAGGGAGAGAGGATGTCCCAGGGTGCAGGAGATGTGATCACCCAGATGGAGGCCGGAGTGGGTGGAGAACGGGACCCACACGCCCTCCACACAGCCCTGGGCACCAGGGAGCCCCGAGGAGCTATTTCAGGCTTTCGCCTTGGTCCACCCAGAGGCCTGGCCCCGAGGACTAAGGAGTCCCGTGGGAGAGCAGAACCAGTAGCCTGGAAGGCAGAGCAGGAGGGCTTAAGGCTGCAGTCGGTCAGGAGGTTTAAAACTTGCAGGCGTTATTATGGTAGGAAAACCATTCCAGCTGGAAATCAGAGAGAATGGGAAGTGGGTCAGAAAGTTAAAGAACATGTTTCAGCACATTTAGACTTTTGGCAGAGGACCACGGAGCCGCTTGCTTCCTACCGGTTCTTATTTTAATGAACCCAGTAGATCAAGGCTTTTCCTGGAGGCGAGCTCAGTGTGAGTGGTGGACCTTGGAGAGCTGCCTGCTCGTCTGCCAGGTCCTGGCGATTCTATCGCCTCTATCCTCCTCCAGCTCCCACTGCTTTTCTGCCTTAGTTCAGACTCTCATCTTTTTCTCCTGCATTATTGAAACAGCCCCCTAAATGGTCTCCCCCACCTGTGTTCTCATCACCTTCTAGTCTTCCCCCTCCCAACCTTCCAGACTGATGCTTAGACATCCCAAATCCGATTGCCTCATACAACTGCTTAAAATCCTCCCCGGCTCCCTGCTGCCCACGGACGTGTTCTCAGGCTTCCTTGATCACAAGGCTCCCCTGAGATGGTTACCAGAATACAGATTCTCAGGCCCCCTTGAGATTCTAATTTAGCAGGTCGGAGGCGGAGCTCCAGTATCTGTATCATCAATAAACATCCTAGTTGATTCTTATGATCAGGAACGCGTAGGAGACACTGTCTAGAGCTAACGCTGAACTCTCGCTCGCGTGAAAGGTCTGTGTTGGGCGGCTGTCTCTGCACCCTGACAGTTGAGCTGCATCTCTGAGCATCGTTTGTTGGAGCCCAGCCAGACTGGCTCTGGAATGGGGATTGCAAACTGAAGGCTGGTTCAGAATACCAACCACGGGGCAGTTCAAGCTCATTGTCAAGCAGATCACCCGACTCTGGGCTGGCAGAAGGCAGGTACATGTGCTTTGGAGAGATGGAGAGGTTTTTTTCTTTCTTTCTTTCTTACAAAAATGAGAGAAAAACAGACTGCAGGTAGACAGGGAAAAGCAGTTAAAAACCCATATTATATAAATAACTTGTGGTGTCCACTGCCTCCTGTTGTTCTGAGACAAACAGCTTAGTAAGTAAACTGAGGCAAGACGAACAAGATGGTAACAGCAGTAAACGAGCTTGGCCGTGATTCTCCAAATTGCACGCATCTGAAATTTTCGAGCTCCGGATGGTAGAATTGTGACGTCGGCAGTTTGCCTGGACATCCTCAAACCTCTCCCTTGGGCTTCTCCTTTTGCCTTGGCTGCCTCTCTCGGCTGTCTGGTGTCCTCACTGGGATCCAGATACTTAGGGCCGCTCACCACAGGTTCCATTTCCGCAGCCCACCCGCCCCACTCTCACCCCTGCACCCATCGCTATTCTCATCCCCACACCCACCCCTCATTTCATACCTTGACCACTTGCTTCCAGATGGGAAACGATCTGATAAACTGATCTCTGCTGAGGTTTCAATGCCTGATAGTAACTATATATAATGTTACATATATATGTAAACACTATATTCCTGAATATAGTGTTATAGAGCTTATGTTTTTTACTGGTGAACTGCTGGGAGACAAAACTTTGCTAAAGTTTTAGTTGATGGGTGTGAGACGTAGGAAAAGATTGTTATCATTTCCCATCTATTGGCTTTAACCACTGTGTTCTAGCCCTGATTACTGTGCTGGCACAGAGTAGGGACTTGATAACCTTGCTCCAGGGCTTAGACAACAGAAAGACTGCTCTCTGACATCTGGATTCCACCTGGATCTTCTTGGACCACTAAGTGTTGATTTAAGTGTTGTTTTGACAAAGGAGATGAAATATTCCGTAAGATGTTATGGAAAAACCCGAACGAACTTTTTGGCCAACCCAATATATATTTAATGAAAAGGGTATAATTTAACTTTTATATCTCTCAAGATGTTTTATTTAAATAATCCCCCAATTTAAAAAAATCTATGTCAGACCGTGTCTTTCTGATTTGGTTTACTGATTAAAGTCTTAACAAAATACTGTTGCTCCTATTCTGCCTCCAATATAAATGTCTTACAATAAGAGTTCTCCTCATCCCTGGTGAGTTTTTTTTTTTTTTTTTGTCTCCTGTGCAAGCAGTGTTCTCAGGCACAAACCCAACTTTCCAGCTGGGATCTTCCCCTGTGATCTGTTGGTATGTCAGGTTGGAGGGCTCTTCACTGTCTTGGATTTTAATAAGCTTTGATATGGATAGAATCCATCTCACTCCCTGTATTAGTTTCCTAGAGCTACCATAACAAAGTACCACAAATTGGGTGGTTTGAAACAATAGAAATGTATCTTCTCACAGTTCCGGAGGCTGGAAATCTAAAATCAAGATGTCAACAGAGGCATGCTCTCTCCGAAGGCTCTGGGGAGACTTCTTTCTTACCTCTCCCTAGCTTCTGATGGTTGCCAGAATGGCCTGACTTGTAGACACATTACTGGCATGGCCTGACTTGTAGACACGTTACTCCAAACTCTGCCTCTGTTTTCACAGGATATTCTCCCTGTGTGTCTGTGTCTCTGTTTTCTCCTCTTGTAAAGGCACGAGTCATCGAATTAGGGCCTGTTATAATCCAGTATGATGTCATCTTAACTAATTATATCTGCAAAGATCCTATTTCTAAATAAGCTCGTATTCTGAGGTTCTGGGTGGACATGAATTTGGGGGTGGGGACACTCTTCAACCTAATACACTCCCCTTGGCATTTCTGCCCTCACTTTCAAGTTCTATGTATAGTGAATCCATCTAAATACACATCCATCTCTTCCTATTTTCCCTGACTCACTCCTCTTTGTTAATGGCCTTAAGCTGTTTCCAAAGAGAGTAAAATGTTCTTATTCTGATCTTCCCAGGGCAGGGGCTGAAAACCTTTTGGCCAAAGAGAGCTGGGGCAGAGAGTGGTCGGTGCTTCAGGAAACGGGTTCCTCACAAACCTGCCCACAAAAGTTGACTGTGTTTCTCATACTTTTTTGCAATTAGGTGTGACCTCGTGACCAGGTTCTAATATATAGAATCTGAGCAGAATCATGTGCTCCACTTCCAGGACTGGCCCTTGATCACGTCCCATGCAGGATCCTACAAGCTCTTTCCTTCTCTGCTAGCTTGAGGCAAATGGGCAGCACAGCCTTGAAAGCTGTGTGCTAAAAATGGCAGAGGCAGAAGATAAAAGGAACTGGACCTCTGTGTCATTTCCTGAAAGAGAGGTACCTGTAAGTCAGGAACACCATTTTGGATTTTATATGAGCAAGAAATACACTTTGATTGTATTAAACCTGGGGGCTGATTTGCTATAGACATTAGCCTACTCTGAGTAACCAGCGGTCTAGTCCAAGTTTATAAGGCTACGTTTATATTAGTGGCAGAGACATAGGCTTCAAAGACCCAATTTTTCTCACTCTTATCCTAGTACTCTTGTCACTCAACTGCCCCGTATCAGTTGAGCTTCAGTCATTCCTATGATGTAGCATTTATTTCTTTGTGACAAATTTTTAGACTATGTATTTCTTGGCCTGAGTCTATGCATTGAAACACAGACATGTGAAGTCCTGAGAATCTATGTGGACACCGACCTGACCATTTCTCCTGTGTGTTACTGGATACCTCATCTATCACTACTTTTATTCCATGTCTTAGTCTGCTATTCTACATCTTGGGCTGCTCTAACAGAATACCACAGACTGAATGGCTTATAAAAAACAGAGATTAATTTCTCACAGTTCTGGAGGTTGATGTTGGTAGGTTCAGTGTCAGGTGAAGACCCACTTCCCTCCTGATTCATGGGTGACTCCCTTCTTCCTGTAACCACACATGGCAGAAAGGGTGAGGGATGTCTCTGTGGTCTCTTTTTTTAAGGGTGCTAATCACTTCCCAAAGGGCGCCCTCTCCTAATACCATCACAGTGGACATTAGATTTCAACACGCAAATTTGGGGAGGACACAAATTCTTAGTCTATAGCATTCTACAGTTGATTTTGTGATTTTATCCAACTATCTCCACCCAAGTTCATGTTAAGTCCTCTTGTGCTTTTCTTCTGGTATCAGTGTGCCCTTCAGCTTTCTCTGTGGAAGACTGTTCCACTTCAATATGAAACTTCCTCCATCCAGGCCTGGGTGCTCTCATGTAGCTCTGTTTTCTCACCAGGTCCAAGATATTTTGGCCCCATTCAGAGTGTCCTCCTTGACCACCACCCAGGTGTTGATTTCCTAATTCTAGACCTTTCCTCCCAGGACCCGTCCCCTAACTTTTGAGTGTCAGGAACCCACACACCAGCTACAGAACTATCGTCACGTGGCGGTATCAGCATCCACCCAGACTTCCTTTTCTGGGGGACACTCAGGACTCCCACAGAGAGTGGATGGGACCACTAGGGCCAGCATTGATGTAATGTGGGGAGGGGATGGCATTAGCCTATTCCCACCCTTCTTCATGGTTCCTAAAATAATTCTGACCTCTGGCTGCCCAACACTCCAAAGATCTGCCCACGTCCTGTTCTACCTGAGTATTTCTAGGTTTGCTATACCCATTGTTTGTTATACCCAGTGTTTTCTTTTCAGTCTCCTTGCTTTCCTTTATCTCCCCACTTTAAAAAAATCTCAAAGCTTATTTTTCTAAGCTGAATGCCATGGGGCTATTTTTACTTTGCTGAGTCTATTTGTCTCATTATTCTACTGTTCTCTCACTTGTACCAGCTCCTGGCTAAGCGTGAACGTACCATTTCCAACCACTTCCAGATCATTAATAAAGCTGTGAAGGAAGACAGTTTCTTACCCTAAACCCTGTGTCACCAATTAGATGCTTACCCCCAAATGGGTTCCTTGGCAATTTATCATTACCCTATGGTCTTTCAGTCAGTGTTTAATCAATGAGTCTGGGTTCTGATCCAGGCCAATTTTCAACTAAGTTTCCAAGGAAACTTGCTTGAGACCAGTGGCTTTTCTGAAGCTGTCTTCTCTCTTGCAGCTCAGTTGGGAGCACAAAAACCTGCCAGACCATTTATTTGGCTCTAATGATTGTTGAGGGTGGTAGCATTCATCTCTCTTTTCTTCCATCAACTTCCGCCTCTTGAGAAAAGGAAATCATCTTGGACTGCTCCCTTCTGTATTACAGAGACTGAACTGTTGCCAGGATGGGGTTGGAAAGGGGAGCATATCTTCTACTCTAGGCAAGACCTTTATCACCAAATCCTGCTTCCCAGACATATCCAGGTGCAGAACTTTATATAAGGGGGCTCTTCAGAAGGACACCAATGACATGGGTTGGGGTGCCCATGCTCAGTGAATCTGAAGATTAAATCATAACCATTGAGCGATGATCATGTTTTAAGAGTTATACCAGAGATGCCCATACAAAGCTAAAGAAGCCATAGCCTACAGCCTCAGATGACTTCAAGTCTGGTGGAGGTAGAATGAAAACCTAACAAATGGTCCCTGCTAGGAGTTGAGATATAAGAGGACCAGGATAAATATAAATATATTTGAAATTATGTTCCCTGGCAAGACAAAATTTTAATGTTTTATGAGTTGTTACCACTCTCAGCTGGGTTTGGCTATCAGAGAATGAGATGTGGAAGAGATACGTTTCTTGGTGAGTTGCTGGGTCATAGGCTGGGTACATCTTCAACTTTACTAGGTATCACCACATTTTCCTCCAAAGTAGTTGCACCAATTTGCACACTATAATAGAGGAAGTCTGGGTATGCAACTCAGCTCCAGCACCAGGAACATGGGGGACACCAAATCGAGGTGGAAAACTCTCCAGCACTGTTCTTTCAGGCCATCGCTCAAAGTTTGGTGCCCACAGACACGAGGGTGATTAAGATGCAGATTCCTGCATCCCATCCTAGCCCTTCTCTACCACAGTTTCTGAGCATGAACCTGCATTTTAAACAAGGATGCTTAGGTGGTTCTAAAGCAGGAGTTTTAAACCTGGGGGTCACAGGCATGCTAGGGCAAGGTTCTCAAACTATGGTGTGCCTAAGAGTCACCTGGAAAGTGGGTACAATGCAGACACTGGAATCTAACACTTACAGATTCTTCTTAGTACATCTGGAGGTGGGGCAGAGAGCCTGCCTGCATTTTTAATTAGCATCCCAGGTCTCTGTAGTGCAGGTGGTCCTGGGACCGCACTCTGAGAACCCCTGCCGAGGAGGTCTCAGGGGTTCTATGCTCTGCGTCCCATTCCTCCACTCCCACTCACTGACAACTTATGCACAAACCTTCCATGTATGTGCCTCTGTGCCATTTTATGAGGACGGTCTTTTGTTTCTTCAGATCCCCAAAGAGATCTGAAAAAGAGTCCAGAAAAAAAAGTTAAGATACACTGTTATAGATGCAGCCTCTTCTTACTGGTTCCAATAATTTCTTACATCTCTGTGTAAGCAATATAGGGGAAGAAATGTATCAGCCAGGAGCTGCAGACACTACTCCCTCAGGTAAGCTATTTGTTCCTCAAATGATTCATAAGCCCTGTCCAGCAGATGCCCAAGGATAGGAGCACACAAAAAAGCACCCAGTCTCCAGTTTCTGATTCAATATTCTCAC
This sequence comes from Balaenoptera borealis, assembly GCF_965194805.1. Taxonomy (NCBI): domain Eukaryota; kingdom Metazoa; phylum Chordata; class Mammalia; order Artiodactyla; family Balaenopteridae; genus Balaenoptera; species Balaenoptera borealis. The sequence goes on from NC_138870.1 coordinate 11,464,889, forward strand.
TGCCCAGCCTTCAGGCTCTATTTTAGGGAATTCAGCTTTAAAATTTAAAAAAAAAAAACTATAATAATAATTGGTTTATATTACTAAATTTGCTGTCCCTGGAAATACACTTTTTCTGATCTACCAGAGTTATCATTTCCCAGATCATCTGAACTCTCTCTCCTGGAGGACCACTTCTGCTGTCCTCATTATTTAAGTGAAAGACAATCAAAAGCTGCATCTTCTCACCCTCTTATGATTTATAGTAAAACTGAACCCCCTTTTTCATTTTTCCATGGTTTCATCTGTGTTCACTCGAGCTCCAATTAAATTCTCATAAGATTTTTTTGTTTGTTTATTTTGCTTCCTTTTCTGTTTTCAACTTATGTTGTTGTTCAAACGGGGGGGAAAAAGGATGTGCAGATGTTGCTTTTATCTAGTGGCCAGGTGGGTGGAAAAAACACAAAATGTTTCAAGGCCAAAATTTGGGGAGTAACTGCCAAGTCCCCAACCTAAATGGTCCAAAGACACTGCACGCTGGAGTGGACTGAACCTGGGCTTTGCAAACTGCAAGGTCTTAGCAGGTTTTCCTGTGTGACTCTGAGAAGGCCACCTATGCTCTCTGAGCCTCAGTTTCCCCAACTGCATGTGGGCAGCCATTCTCACTCCACTCCTCCAGGCAGGGTAACATGTTCTCGGCTCAGCCAGTAGGACTCAGCACGTCTTTCCCGTCCCAGTGAATCCAACCACACCATGGGGTTATAGAGCCACATTGAGTTTACTGAAGATTTTGTACAGAATCAGAGGAGGGTTTACATCACACACCTCTGTGGTAAAACCCTGTGAGCCCCTGCAAACAGGTCTTCTCTTCCAAGTCTTTCCATCTCCTGCTAATCAACAGCCTCTCTTCTCTCTTTCTGCTTCACGCAGTGTCCAGACTCACTGGCTAAGCATCTTGGTCTCCCTACTTCCCATCCCTGCCCCTTTCCCCAGTTCCTACAGCCTCTAAGTCACTGTCTGCTTCCTCATTGCTCAGACCCCGTGTCTCCAAATCTACACTCATCAGGTGCTCAGAGAACAAGGATACTTCCCACCCTCACCAGCCTCTTACTTTGGAAAAACACAAGCAATTCAGCAATAAGATATTACTTCCTATTAACTATACCTCTTCCCCCGCCTCTTTTTAAGAACCTTCAAATGAATTCCAGCCTTTTTGATGTCACATGTAAAAAGTGATAGCCTGAAGAGGTCCCCATGGCTAGGGCTACTTCCCAGGGCCTCCAGCCACCCAACAGCTTGGGGCGGGTAATATGTCACCAAATCCCTAGTCCATCCGAGGCACACCTATGTTCCACAGCACACAGGCCCGGAAGCTTGGCCTCTGAAGACAGAGGGTAAGAAGAGCCGACTCACTGTCACCTGTCAAAAGGGGGAAATAATGCCTATTGGACAGGGCTCCCCTAATGACTAAATGAAATAACACCTGTCAGCCACCCAGCAGAGTCTCTGCTATCAGGAGGTGATCAAAGAAGGACGTTGGTTAAACCTCGACTTCGTTTTTATGTTGATTCACTTTCCTGGTAAGAATTCCTTTTGCTGGGAATTCCTTTGCTTCCCTTTACTTCTGTTTCGTTTTAAAGAATATCCATAAAGTCTCTAAACTTACTTCTTTGAAGCCACACTGGCTGAGGTCAATTATCTTCCCTGTTTGAAGGAGCTGCAGTTCACCGGGCCTTGATTTATGGTCTCCCCTGGGAGGAATACATTTCCTCTGCCATTTGTATATCTTGACCTCACTCACCCTGCCCCCCCCCCCCGCCCCCTTGCTTTCCACCACAATCCCTCACCATCAGTTCCATATTTTCCCTCTAGAGCCTCCCACTGCTGATGGCTTATGTCTCATGTCTCTTCATCACATTTTATTTGTCTTTTACCACCCACTCCTGGTTCGACACTCTGTTCCCTGGAATCAAGGGAGACTATGACTGTAACATTGTCATGCATTTTGCCAAAGTGTCAATTTCAATCATTCTTCAATCATTCATCTGTGTATCATGTCCCTTGCAGATGAGCACGGAACCACTAAATTTTGTAGGAGAAGGTACTTTCAAGACCCATCATGACTGATCTTATCATCTTCTTCCTCACTCTGTTTCAGCCACACCAGACTCCTTGCTGCTTCTTGAACACAGCAGCACACTGCTGCCTCAGGCCTTTGCTGCTCTCCCCTCGGCTGGAACGCTCCTCCCCCAGACAGCCACTTGGCCCACACGCTCTCCTCTTTCAAGTCTTTGCTCTAATGTCATCTTCTCCTTGAGGCTTTCCCTACTATACCCCAGTGCCACCAACCGCCTCCTTGCTTTATTGACTTCTAACATTGTGTGTGTGTGTGCATGCGTGCAAGTGTGTGCGTGTGTGTGTGTGTGTGAGAGAGAGAGAGAGAAAGAGAGAGAAATGTATATAGTTTATAGTTTGCCTGCTCCCACTAGAATGTAAGTTCCAGGAGGTCAGGGATTTTGTCCTTTTTGTTTCTTAGCATATATCCCTTGTATTATATATTCAATACATAGGTACTATATGCATATAATGTATATGTATTTTGTACTCATTTATATGTATCCCCTCTTTATATTCTATATCTAGACTATATCCTGGCACATAGTAAGAGCTTTGTATATAACTGTTGAATTGAATGAATCAATCAGTCACTTATTTCAGACAATGGTGGAATGAATTGTCCAAGGTTGCATGCTATCTAGGGTAGAACTAGGAAGTTAACCCAGGTCTCTATCACACAGTTCAAAGCCTTTCCTCTGCCTCCACTGCTGTCATTATCAATCACAATCTACAGAGCTCTACCCTTGGGGTCACTGCCCCTAGAGTGTAGCTAGGGAAGGTTTGGAGTCTGTCCCTCAGCAAGAATTAAAGAATGTGAGTTTTTAATGTGTTAAATGTATGTTCCTTATAAAAGTGGCTTCATTTACTATGCTTCAGCCATACTACTCTTCCTTCAGTTCTCTAAATCAACCTCAGGGCCTTTGCACATGTAGTTTTCTGAAATGCTATTTGCCTAGCTTTTCCTTTGACTGCCTCACTTTCATCCTTCAAGCCTTGGCTTAAATGTGCTTTCTTGAGAATCCATCCCCAACTACCCACATCAAATAAGTTTCAGTAATTTTTCTTCATAATATTTGTTACTGTTTGTTTGTGGTTATTTGTTAAGTCCTTCTCCTCCTGTAGGGCCGGGGTTAAAACTACTTTGTTCACCTTCATACGACAGTGTTAATGAAGGATCTGTAATGAACACGTCAGTGAATAAATCTACTACCAAATAAAATACAAAGAATTTGAGGATTAGGCCTTACTTCAAATTAGCCACCAAAGCCATTTTTTGAAATCTAAAGGAGCAACTACCAGTGGGTACAAGCCAGGTTCAAGCCAACATGTGCTATGGTTGTTTATGTTTGATTAAGTCTGTTTCTAACTTGCCAAGTATATCCCAGGCAAGTGACTCAGTATATCTTCACCCAGACCCTGAAAATATATGTTCTATTGTGTATGTGTATATGTAACATTGTAAGTCCCTCCTTATAAACTAAGTTACGTCAAGCTGTGATAATACTTACCTTCATATGCAATTCAAGCCTTATCGGGGTATCTTTTCTAATGTCTATCTTGTTAGATTATACCTCATTGGAAACTATTTTAGATCAATGGGTAAATATTCATTGAGAACTTATCCAGTGCCTACCTCTGAGAAGAATATGAGAGTACTAAGAGAATGACCCTGTTCTCAAGAAATAGATTATCTAGTAGGACAAACACATTTTATACACAGGATGACGTAAATGGGATTCTCCTTCCTAATGCATACATAAAGCAGGACAGACAGTAAGTACAATGAAATCTGGTGGGAGGAAAACAAATGTGTGCTAAAATCTTAAGAGAAGGGCTTATGAATGAGGTGGTATTTAACTGGATTTTGAAGGATAGGGAAGAATAAATCAACATATTTATTGAGTGCCTACTGTGTGTAAGATACTGAATACTATGGGGGATACAAAGAGTTATAAGACAAGGTTTCTGCCCTTGGCAAGTTTGTGATCTACTTGTAGAAACAAGACATAAATTAGCGGAAAGTTATATAACGTTATGAAAGATAAGTAGCAGCTTAACACAACAGCAACACAGGAGATGTCAGAAGGCAATGTGTGATTAATTACCCAGGAAATGCTACAGACAGTAAAAGCTTTAGGAGTTCAAAAAAGGTATTCTGGGAAGGCTTCTCAGAAGGCATAGGACTTAAATTTGTGTTGGAAGGATGAGTGGGATTGGTTAAGAAGATTATGGAAGATGACAAAAGACAGTATCAGGGAGGAAGGGTGGAGAATGATATAAAAGTACAGGGAAAGAAAAGTGTGTATCAGGAAAATGAATGAAACAGAGTGGCTGGAGCAGATAAAAACTAGACAACAGAAGAGAAATAAAGCTGGGGAGAAAGATTAAGACCAGATCATGAAGGAAATGAAAGCTGTCCTATTGAGTTTACATATCACCCTCTGTGCAATTAAGACACCCCAAAATTTTTGCAGGGGCATGATGTTTAAGAACGATTTGTCTGGCAGTGTAAAAAATCGCTTTGAAAAGAGCAGCTCTCCAGGAGGCTGATGCAGGTGTCCAAGCATGAGGCTAGAAGGACCTAGTAAGGGGCAGTGGTGACCATTCACAATGGAAAGTAGGTAGACTTATGAGAGAAACAGTGAAGGAAAAATCCATGTATGGCTGGCTGAATATGGGCTTGAAGAGAGAGAAGGGTCAAATGTGGGTTTTGAATGTTTTGTGCCTGGATTTCAGGAGGATTTGGTGACACCCACCCAACTACACACACACTGTCATTTATTGAGTATCTGCTATTTGCCAGATGCTGGGCTTAGATGTTGAAAATACAAAGACAAATAGGACCCCGACTTTAGATTTCTTACAGCCTAAAGTGGGATTATAATACATATTCAATGAGCAATATTAGAGTGCCCCATATCTTCCAGGAATAACAACAAGCAATGCCATATGGAGAAGCTTAGGGAACAGGAGGGGGAACTTTAGATTTCGGTCATACGGAAAGGGATGAAGCACTTTGTTTAAATGCATAGAATTCAAGGTAATAGAAGGAATTTCACATAGAAACGTTCAGAGGCACAGGCAAATGTAGGATTAAAACTAAGTGCAAAACCCAGGGAGGGAAATGTAGATCTGAGAGGGCTTTACTCAGAGCGGTTGGCTACCAAAGAGAAGGCATTGATAGAGAAGACGGAGGTCCAAGCCTGAACCTTAGGCTACAATTACATTTAGAGTTGGCAAATGAAATATCGACTAAGATGGGATAAACATAACCAGAGCAGAGTTGGGGCAGTGTATATCACTCAAAGGTAGAGGGGCATTAACTATTCAGCAGTGGGTACTGCTCTGTGGAGGTCAACATGAGGGGATTAAAAAAAGGCTATGGTACAGCCATTGTGGAGAACAGTATGGAGGTTCCTTAAAAAAACAAAAATAGAGCTACCATATGATCCAGCAATCCCACTCCTGGGCATATATCCAGAGAAAACTCTAATTTGAAAAGGTACATGTACCCCAATGTTCATTGCAGCACTATTCGCAATAGCCAGGACATGGAAGCAACCTAAATGTCCATCGACAGAGGAATGGATAAAGAAGATGTGGTACATATATACAATGGAATATTACTCAGCCCTAAAAATGAATTGAAATAATGCCATTTGCAGCAACATGAATGGACATAGAGATTGTCATTGTCACTAACTGAGTGAAGTAAATCAGACAGAGAAAGACAAATATCATATGATATCGCTTATATGTGGAATCTAAAAAAATGGTACAAATGAACTTATTTACAAATCAGAAATAGAGTCACAGGTATAGAAAACAAACTTATGTTTACCAAGGGGGAAGTGGGGGGAGGGATAAATTGGGAGATTGGGATTGATATATACACAATACTATATATAAAATAGATAACTCATAAGGACCTACTGTATAGCTCAGGGAACTCTACTTAATACTCTGTAATGACCTATATGGGAAAAGAATCTAAAAAAGAGTGGATATATGTATATGTATAACTGATTCACTTTGCTGTACAGCAGAAACTAACACAACATTGTAAATCAACTATACTCTGATAAAAATTAAATAAAAAAATAAAATGTGCATATTTCAAGTTGAAAAATTAAAAGAAAGAAAAGGCTATGGAAGGGGTCTCATTAGCTAAGGAACCCTCTGGTCCTGAGACTTTTTGGTCGACGACTGGATGACCATGTCTTGAATATCACAGAAAGTCCCCCAGATTTGGTGGGAAATTGGGTTAGATGAATGGTTTTCAACTCGGATGTTTCAAAGTGTTGTTATTGATGGTAACAAAGTATCTAAGTTTATAAATGATTTGCTTTTTTATAATAATGAATCAAAGCACATTAATTTATCCAAGTAATAATTTTGTATTCACTGACTTGCATTTAGGTAGGTTTCCTTGAGTGGGAAAGAAAGGTAACTTACCTGAAAGGTAGCTTACCTGGGAATTGGACATATCTCCCAGCCTGTGACATGCCCACCAATACTGGTGGCTCATGCAAATATCAGGAACACTGGTGTGTATGGTTGAAAAATGCTGGGTGGCTTCAATGAACTACAGTTTCTTTTGTGACTTAATATTTCTATAATACTGTGATTTAACAATTAGAGGCCATAGGTGGAGAGCTTCTGGATGGTGAGGACCATGTATTGTATCCTTGCATTTGTATCCCTCCCAAGATCTGATACACTGGTAAGTACTTAATAATTTTGTATATGAATAAACTGACGGAGGCCTTCAGCGATGCAGTGCAGTTTCTATAGAACAGGAAGAAATTTTTAGTATCCAGTCAAAAAGATCATGAGGAGATCAGAAAATAGAAGTAAAATTGATGGGGGTGGCTTTCGTAATAGCTTCATATCTGTGAATGGTCATTGCATGAAGACATATATCTGTGCTTTGATAAGAGTCACTTAGGTTGGATATAACAAAGCCCTTCCTGGCCATAAAGGCTAATAGATACTGAGGGGAGATTGTAAGGAATGATGTGGATGTGGTATCTCTGAAACTGCTTGAAAAATGAAAGTCCTCTGCACCTGAGGTTCAGCCCTCTTTCTTTCCATTCAATGATACAACGATACAGACCACCATAGTGAGTGTCTCTCCTTGCATCATGTATTTGAGTGAATTTTTTATTTGTGAGAATTTTGATATTAACCACTTATTGACCACTCTTAGGGACCAAACTCAGTCTATTATGTCTCTTAGAAAATGAAAATGACTCAGTGCATCTGCATTGAACTTTTAACTGTGAATGTCAGGCAGTCAGATGCCGCTAGCAAGGAGCGATGAATGTGAGTGAAAGGAGATGGTGTGTGTGTGTGTGTGTGTGTGTGTGTGTGTGTGTGTGTGTGTGATTATTTCAGCCCTCCTTCCATTCAGAGGGAAAACGTGCTTCCTCTTTTGTGTAAGAGGACCCAGCATCACTGCTTATTGTGAACTGTAAATTATAGTTTCCATCCAAATACAGCAGGAATGGAAATCATGAACTTGAATACATTATATTTCACATTGCCCAATTCTCTCTTGCCCTGCTCTCTGTTTACATTCATCCATTTATATATAACCTTGTATTGTGGTCAGACATTTATTATAAGCTTTGCTGGAGCCTCAAACAATGGTTATCTTCACTTGACAGGTGATGCTTTGTTGAGAAAGGGCCAGAGGAACTTGAACACAAATTCTCTCCCTCCTCCCACTTGGCCTCAGTCTGGACTTTCTCTCCTCTTTCCTTCTGTCAGCTTCCTGCTCTCTCATTTCCATCCCACTGCCTCTCCCAAATTCATATTCAAAGATGCTTTCAACATAACACAACTACTGCCAGAGCTGATTATAATTGCGCATGGATTTTGTTACATGACATAAATTTTCTTCTAGCTTGAATATTTCAAATTGACCTATGAGAGGTAAAAAGAATTAACGTGATAATTTTTCCCAGCCTCCCGCCCTCCCTCCTCAGTTTCAGTTGAGAGGAACCATTTTTTTTCCTTATTGGGTCTGTCTATTTTTATTCCCTGTCCCCTGCACCCTTATTTAAACCTAAAATATTGATGAACTCCATTTCAAGCTCAACATTCATTAGCAGAAACTACAGTTCAGTTCAGTACAGGTGGATGCAAATTCCTAGGATTCCTTAGAGGCCAGAGACAGTGAGATGCATAGGCTAATGTGGGGAGAAAAATGACAATACGCACTGATTTTTAATTTTTTTTAGTTGAAGTATAGTTAATTTACAATGTTGTGTTAGTTTCAAATGCACAGCAAAATGATTCAGTTATACATATATATGTATATACATGTACATATATATATTCTTTTTCAGATTCTTTTCCATTATAGGTTATTACAAGAAATTGAGTATAGTTCCCTGTGCTATACAGCAGGTCCTTGTTGTTTACCTATTTTATATATAGTAGTGTGTATATGTTAATCTCAACCTCCTAATTTATCTCTCCCCACCTCCTTTACCCTTTGGTAACCATAGGTTTGTTTTCTATGTTTGTGAATCTATTTCTGTTTTGTAAATAAGTTCATTTGTATCATTTTTTTAGATTCCACAAATAAGTGATATCATATATTTGTCTTTCTCTATTTGACTCACTTCACGTAATATGATAATCTTTAGATCCATCTATGTTGCTGCAAATGGCATTATTTCATTCTTTTTTACAGCTGAATAATATTCCATTGTGTGTGTGTGTGTGTGTATACATACACCACATCTTCTATATCCGTTCATCTGTTGATGGACATTTAGGTTGATTAAGCACTGGTTTGAATGCTTTGTGGACTTAAGGCATAGTCGTGTGAGAGGGAGAAAGTGTGAATTTTGGAAACAATCCAGGACAGTCCCCTAGGTCATCAGGATTCAGTGGTGGCATGTGTATGGTGTGGATTCCAAGGAAGATAGGAAGTTACAGGGGTAAGAATGGAAACTTTCAATCAGGCTGCCTATGTTCAACTTCTAGCTGCAGATCTTACTAGCTGCTTGATTTGAGGCATGACCCTTGCTGATCTAAGCGGTTTCCTATAAAATAGAGAAGGTAACAGTTCCTATCCAACATGGCTTGAGGGAGAAACTAGAAAACGCTTATAAAAACATTCAGCACAGTGTCTGGCATATAGAAAATAATTGGTAAGTAGTAGCAATCGTTACGTGTTGTCCCTTTATTAATGTCCATCCATAATCAGCACATTGTTTTTTCAACTATCTCTGTGAGAAGTTCTTAGTTCATGAAAATGATATTCAAAACCAATCAGCCTTAGAAAAAAGGAGTAAAGTCCCTTTGACAATTCCAATCATTCTGGGTGGATATCAATTTATTGTCTTCTACATTGTTCAAGATTTTAATCTGCTGTTGATTTGTCTCAGTTATATCCTAGTTGTGAGATTATCTCTCCCTATCTATCTATCTATCTATCTATCTATCTATCTATCTATCTATCATCTATCTATCTATCTAATTTATCTATCATCTATCTATCTATCTATCTATCTATCTATCTATCATCTATCTATCTATCTTTCTAATGCCTATCATACATAACATGATGTTGAGTGAAATTTTTCCTATTGCTTTGGAATTTGTATCTGGGGTGCAAAGTCTCCCAGGTGTCAGGATTCTGCAGCAGAAGGCTGGGGAGGTGGGAGGTGATGCACAGGTCTGAGGGCTGGAGGACCCAGGGGTGGACGAGGTCAAGCCTGAGCTGCATCTTCCATATCAAAGGGTTGTGCAGCCAAGAGGCTCCCAGGACACTCTGAAGGACTCACACATGTGTCCCAGGAGAGACAGCCCTCAGCTGGAAGCTGGCTGCATGGAGGGTTTCCATGGCCCATCTGCGGAAGGTAGGGAAGCAGCCACAAGCAGCAGTGACCACGACAGTGGCCCAGCCACGTAAAGAGACACTTGTCCTCCTCTCTCTCCTTTCTCCCCATCCCACCATTCCCGGAAGAGTCGGATTTGCAGGGTTGGGGCACAGGAGGTGTCTCTGAGTCAGATCACCGTCCCAGGACCCAGCCTGTTATGGATTGAATTGCGTCTCCCCAAAAGATATGTTGAAATCCTAACCCCCAGTACCTCAGAATGGGATCTTATTTGGAGATAAGGTCTTCACAGAGGTAAACAAGTTAAAATGAAGTCATTAGGGTGGCTCTAATAATATCAGTACAACCAGTGTCTTATAAAAAGGGGAAATTTGGACACAGACATCCACGGAGGGAGGCCGATGTGAGGAGACACAGGAAGAATGTCATGTGAAGATGGAGTTAGGCTTTGCAAGCTAAGAACACTGGGGCTACCAAAAGCTGACAGACAGAGCACGGCCCTCTGCACACCTTGATTTTGGATTTATAGGCTCCAGAACGGCGAGACAATACATTTCTGTGGTTCTAAGCCAACACAGTTCATGGTACTTAGTTATGGTGGACCTAGGAAATTAAGACACATCTCAAAGCTGTACTGAAGGGAGGGAAAAGAGACATGATTTAAAACCACTGAAACTTTAACCTGGGCTGTACTTTAAGAGCCAAAAATGACCAGAAAATTATGGAATCTGCCCACGATCTTGTTGAAGGATGTGTTATGTATTAGGAAAAAGAAGTTCTACAGAGCATAGGTGGAAGCAGCGACTGGAAAAAATACAATTATTTTGTGAACACACCCCACCGAGTTCTGACTGCTCAATAAACCAGTAACACACAGATTCCAACATTCTCTGACAACCAGGTGCTTGGGAACTTTGCCAGGATGGCTCTCAGGCTGTGTGCTGGTTGTCATGACAATGTTGGTAAGTAACAATCATAACTTCCCCAGCTTATAGAATAGGACCGGTAGTGTCTCTAAATGCTCTAATCACTAATATTTTGTGATTAAATCTGATGTTTAATGATGAGCTCTCAGGACTGTAAATCTCTGAAATCGGAAGGTGCTCCAAGGGCAATCATGGATCTCCCTCGATGCAAGAGCTACTTCATTGGCAGCTTAGAGGAAAGACCCTTTTCCACATCTTGCCTTTGTCTCTAGATTAGTATCAGGGGCTCCATACCCAAGAGAATCTCTACCACAGTCTAATTCCCAGTGGGCTCCATCCAGCTCTATTGGACTTTGTTCCTCATCTCCAGTATATCCCACTGAGCTGCCCCACTAAGTTTATGTGCAATCCCAAGAGAGTAGAGGCTACAAGCTGAGTTTCTGGGGTGGACGGCCACATAGGGGTTTCTTTCCCTCTCCCTCCTGGAGACTGAATGCAGGGAGTGAAGAATTTTGGCAGGCCGGGAACTTAGTTATGTTCATCCTGCTGGACCAGGGGCTTATGGCTGCAATGAGCAAGTCCTCCCTTGCGGGACAGCAAAGGCATCTCCATCCTCACCTTCTGGGGGATGGATTTACTTAGTTATTTTCTTGCTTCTTTGATAAACTAGACAGTTCTTGCCTGTCTGCCTGGGCACAGCCAGCATTAGTGTTTTTGGAAGTGGTGGCAGCCCTAGGAGAGGGGACACTGAAGGAGGAGATGAACAAGATGGTAGGGATGGCTGGGGTAGGCAGGAGGAGACATCAGCCTGGGCCCATCAGGGTTTTGTGGTCCCCAGGATACAAGGGGATGTTCTGAGGAGTCTAAGCAGGTGAAAGGGAGTGCTCCTACTTATGTCTGTCCGCCGCTTTTATTTTTGGGCTGTGCCACGCGGCATGTGGGATCTTAGTTCCCCAACTGGGGATCGAACTTGGCGCCCCTTGCAGTGGAAGCATGGAGTCATAACCACTGGACCACCAGGGAAGTCTCTGTCTGTCCGTTTTTAATACTTTTCTCCTGGCACCCCAGGTACTCTTGGTGGGAAACCAAATTTCTCCTCCTTGATACCCGACCTTCCTCCTCACTGCAGTTGGGCCCTCGATGTTGATCCTGAGACATTTATTCCTGCTCATTAGTTGCATCTGCTGGGGAAAGAGGAGGAAAGGAAAGACGGGAGCTAGGGTTAAGAAGGTCCATATCCATTGTTACATGCTTATGTCTCTACCATTCTAGTAAAATCCTCTTGGCTCACTCTTTCTCTCCAGCTCTGCTCTCTCTCTCTCTCTCTCTCTCTCTCTCTCTCTCTCTCTCTCTCTCTCTCTCTCATCCTTTATATATTGGACCCTACTGACCATTATCCTTTTCCTAAACCCAATTTCCTTGACTTCTGGGATTCCACACTTGTCTGCTTTTACTGTCATCTCTTGGGCTACTCCTTTTCCATTTCCTTCCCCTACCTGTCCCTTAAATGCTGGTGTTTCTTGGGGGTTGTTCTTAGCTTTCTGCCATTCTTGAGTTATTTCATTCATTTCTTTATTGATGACTTTCAAACCTATATTTCCAGTCCAGGCACTGTTTCCTGAGCTCCAGGCTCAGAAATGTCACTTCTTAGTAGAGACTTATCTTCATCTGAATATCTTGCAGACACTTCAAATAGGAAGCATCTAAAGTGCTCTGTTCATTCGCGGTCCCCGAAGAACGCCCTTGCTTCTATAGCCCCACAGTCTACCAGTTGGCAATAAATAAATAAAGTGCAGAAGTCTTTCTTTAGTCCATCCTCTACCTCACACTACATCCAAGCAGCCACCAAGTCCTAATAATGTCACCATCTAAGTAGACCTTGGCTCCATCTCTCTTTCTCCACTGGCATAGTCCAGATCACCACTATCTAGCCTTCAAGGGCAGGTGCAGGACAGGTGCATTCTCTGTGCAGCCTAGTTTTTCAGCATGGTTTAAGTATAAATCTATTGTTTATTTAGAGGGAAGTCTCAAAGAAGGAACACTGTTAAAGGAGCACTCAAATTATCTTCTATTACAGGGCCAGTAGGCTGGCTACCTGTTTAGTAAATAAAATTTTATTGGAACACAGCCATGCCCTTTTGTTTATGTGTTGTCCCTGACTGCTTTCACAAAGTAACAGCAGTTTGGTGGTTGCAACAAACCATAGCTAGCCAGCAAAGCCCCAAATATTTACTATCTGGCTCTTTACAGAAAATACTTGCTGATGCCTCTTCTACTATTCTCAACAATTCAGCTCTGGCCTTGCACTTGCATACTTCCGTGTGAAATAATTTAGAAATCATCTGTTGTAAGTCAACCATTTCCCTTGGTAGGATTCAAAGGGATGGTTTAGGTAGGGAGGTGTCCTTCACAACCACAATGGCTTATCAAAGCATTCTTCCCAATCACATACAGTGTTTCTGCTTGGCAGGACATTTGAAACATGTAATTGTCTCTGTCTTGATAGATTTCAATTGATGTTTTAGAAACTTAGTGAGGTTTCATTGCTCCTCAAAGATGGATGTCTCAGGCACTACCCAGCTGGCTCTCCTTAATTTGCTTCGGATCTCACCACTGTTGCTTTGACCTCCTAGCTGGTCTTCCTGCCTCAAGTCTTGCTCCTCTTCAAACCATCCTCCATAATGTGAATAGAATCATCTTTTCCAAATGGGTATTTGATCATTTCACTCACCTGATAAACTACGTTGCAGAGTTTAGAGACTTTACAGTATGTTCTGACCTCTGCAAATATATCCTTTAGGATCTGGTCTAAACTCTCCAATGTGGCTTATCAAGCATTTACTTTCTGGACTCAGCCTTGGTTTTGGCTTCATATCTTGCCCTGCACCCTCATTTTCTAGACTCCACCATATGCCTCCTCTTTCAATTTCCAGATGCACCATGTTTTCTTCCTCTGGGTCTTCACAGACTATTTTTCTCTGTGCGGAACACTTTTCCATTCATCCTTGTCCCTACCTGGCTTCAACTCATCCTTTATGTATCAGTGTAAACATTGCTTTCTCAGCTTGGCTTTATCTGTCCCCTAGACACCCTTAATATCTCTGTACTCCCCTTATCATAACACTAATCATTCTTATTGTTATCACTTGTTTAATTATCTGTAAATTTCATAAGGATAGAGAGCATGCCTTGCTTGTATCCTTCAAACTTCACTAGCAATTAGCAAGCACTCAAATATTTATTGAGTAGATAAATAAATGATTGAATAAATATATGAATGTATGAATAAATGATTTAGTAGCCCTCTTAAGCTACTCATTATCCCCTAGTCTCCACAGCTAACTGGTAACCAAGTTTGGTGCATTTCTAATTTCTACCATCTCTCATGTGCCTTCCCTCTTCTATCTTGTACCTGAACCAGGTACAATCTACTTGCCTTTGGTATGGTGCTTCATTCACCCACCATACAGACATCTGAAATATCTATCTATGACCTTTCCTTTCTGGCCCACAGTATGAACTCAAAATCTTTTTGCTTGTTTGATCAATGTCTGCATTTCTTATCTCGATTTCCCATTTCTTGCCCCTCCCTCTTCATGACCAACGTCCACCAACGCTGAGTTACTTACAGTTCTTTAGAATATGCTAGGATGTTCCATGCCCTCCTGCTTTCCCCAGCTTCTACCTGCATTTAGCACATCCTACCCTGTTTTGTGCACCTGGAGAATACTTGTGCACTTTCCAAGACTCAGTTTAAGTGTACGTCTTCTGTGGAGCTGGTCTGAACTCTCCTTTCTCTGTGCCCCAGATGAGCAAGTGTGTCTATCATAGCACCGATATCACTTTTTTTGGACATGAATTTGTTTGTCCTGGTTTTTCCCAGTCTTGGGGATAGAGGACATGTCTGATTCATGTTATACTCCCAGCAACTAGTCTAAGATTGGCACTTTTTGCTGAAAAGTGGACTAAATGGAGGTGATCTCTAAAGTTCCTGCTAGCTACAACATACCATGCATTAAAGAACTAGTCCATGATTTTCAGCACATTGAGCCAGCATCCTGGGGACTTTCCTAAAGTTGTCATGAACTCCGTTTTCCTGTTTTGAAAGCCTGGGCAGCCTAGATCTGGGCTCAGCATGACATATATTGCCATATGACATATATCACAACTATTTGAGGAGCCTCCCTTCCTGCTGATTCTTGCTAGAACATTATCTGTAAATGTAATTTGGAGCCCACTTCTACCTTTTAATGATATACATCTTTTCCTCTTTTCTACTCCTAACCTCCAGGAAGGAGGAAGCCAAGCAGTGGAGGTTCCAAAAGGGGCCAGCTGTGGTTTATGGTGAAGGAGGAGGCTTCCACGTCTTTGGAGGTATCGCAGCAGGTCAGCTGTAGCAAAAGTACGGGGTGTGGTGCCGTGTGGACCGGAGGGGGATGGAGATAAACAAGGGTCATAGAGAGGCTGACTTGGCTATAGAACTGGTCTTGCAAGCAGTCAAATTATGTCATAAGTACTGGTCCAGACTGAGATGCTGAGATGGCCTTTAAAGGGGTTGAATTTACAAGGAGAAGGCACAGAGATTCTCAGAGCACAGCCATCCAGGACTTGGGAGCAGGGCTCTGCTTATCTTCTTAACCAAAACATAAGACTGTAAGTGGAAATATGGTGCTAAGGTTTAGCCAGCCACCCCTCCCACTTGGAGCAAAATAACAGAGCTCCAATCCCAAAGGGACCCTGGAGAGCAAAGTAGGAATTGTGACTGGGGGGTTAGGGAAGAATCGTCTTTCTAGAAACATAGAGGACATTATGGGTTCCTAGGTACTCACAAAAAGAACATTAGTTAAGGCTAGAAACTAATCTTAGACTCCCCCCACTGGTAGAGACAGGGCCCCAGATATTACAATCTTTGTTAGTCAATGTTCAGAGATGAGGTAGGTCAGCCTGGGGCTTGGAATTATTTAGAATATTTGTAACATAACTTATCTTTCAAGGCGTTGAAATCCTAAATGGTCACAAGTGCATAATAGTAAAGAAATATAAATTTATGTAGGGATGCAATAGATATTTGCAATAGTTACTTGGGCCTATCCAATTGGAATTGGGTAGTTAAAAAATTTATTTTATATAAAATAATCAGTGCTGGTGATAGCACAGTTATACCACTGTTGATTTTACATTGGTACAAACTTTATGAAAAATAGTTTGAAAGATCACGTCAAACCCCTTAAAAATTTATTCTTGTCGTGAATATTTGCTTATTCAGCCCTTATTTCTGTCTTTCTCCTTCTAATATTGCTCAGGTTTTTGTCAGGACATTCATCGTCTCCAAGCAACCATGTGTTTTAGGGGAAGTCCCCCCCTCCCTACCTTCATGGATAGTCTGACTTAAGCCAATCAGAACATTCAACCCCTGGTCCACAGTCATTGGTTTGTGGACAAGCATAGGACCGATATTCCAATCAGGGTGAATCCCAAAACTGTTTTGGAATGCGAAGACAGAAATGCACACCTTCCTGCTAGGTGTTACTGATGGTGTGTGTGTGTAGCCCTGATTGTGGCTGATAGTCATCCTACAACGACAAGGGGACTCAACCAGGGATAGGTTTGCCTTTGTGGTTGACAGATGAGAGAGGAAGAAAATGGATCCCTGACCACATCATTGAATCAGTCAACCTGAAATCTGGGCTACTTCTGGAATTAATTTACACATGACCACAAAAACCCTTTATTTTTAAGCTAGCTTAAGTTTTGTGTTCTGCTATTTGCTACTAAAGCTTGACAACTTGGCCAAGTAATTTCACTTCTAGGAATCTACCCTAATGAAATAATCACAAATTCATACAAACAACTTAAGTACACCATTATCTGTAAGAGAGAAAAATCGGAAACGGCATGCATAAATGTCCCCAAGTGGGTGAAGGTTAAATAAATTATATTGTACTCATAGGAAGGAATTTTATGAAACTATTACAAATCATGTTTCTGAAGCATATTTAATGACCCTGAAAAGTGCTCACAGTATAGTGTAAAGTATAAAAAGTTAAGATGTAAAATTGGATTCACATATTGTGATCTTATTATCTTATTTACACGTAAAAAAGATTGGACCCAAAATATTAACCATTGTCTATGGGTAATTTTTATTACTCTTTATGGTTTTGAATGTTTAACTTTAAAAAATGTGCACATATCACTTTAATAATCACCAAATTTCAATCAAAATTACTAATATTTTTATACTTTTGACTCTTGGACAGAGACCCCAAAGGGTAATAACATTTGCTAATTTTCTATTTTGCTGAGGCACATTTTTAAATAATGCCCTGGGAGGCTAGTGAGAGGCAGCACATTTTTAAACTCTGCTACCCTTCACATAGGTCAGACCCTTTATGGAGTCAGCCTTGGAGAGAAATCAGGCTTGGGTGGGCTTGGGGCAAAATCTGTCATCCAACAGAGAAGCAAATACTTCTCAGTCCAAGAAAAGAGCTAGGGTCTTATTTACTTCTTCTTGAAGCCATGCTGAATCTGGAGTTCTAGCTACGCTTCCAGACTCTTCCTGCTGTCTCCCACCCCCATGCTCAATCACTGCATTCGCAGATGGGAAACTGAAATGCTTTGAGAAGTAACTCAGCCAGACTGTGAAACAGCCCCAAAGAAACAGTGTGGGACCAGGGCCATCTGCCTCTGCAGTTAGGGGCTTGATCCCCAAGGTAGCTTATCATGTGGGACTGTTTTCCCCCAGAAGGCAGTGAGGGCTACATCCTGCATCTTGCTGGTTCTGCTACCCTTTCTAGCACAATCCCAGTGGGAAAAGTTCTAGTAGCTGAGGCCTGGGAATAACAAGCCCTATTCTCCATTTCATCCAGGAAAGGTCGTATGAACAGGCACTGTTTCCTCCCTAAAAAGGTTTGGATCCTGGGGCTTGTGTGTGAGAAACAGGATCACTTCTCCCCCCCACCCCGCTCCTCCCTCTTTTCCTCTCCTTCTCCTTTTTCTTCATTTTTCGATGTCTTTAATGGCTCATGTTGCTTAAGACTTGACTACTGGTTTTAAAGAGCATTTTGTTGCAGAATGAGATGTCTGCCCTTCCCGTTATCCCCAAGGACTCACCATCTGACTGATCAAGTCCTTCCCCATTATTGCACTTCTGGCGGTAGCACAGCTCCATTCTCTTAGCAACCATCCCTCCATCAGGGGTTAGGGCATTTGGAGCCTCCTTGCTAGTTCTGGCTCCTCTCAAAGCCAGCTTTTTCCAGACAGGCTAACTTCAGCTGGGATTAGGCTGATGGTGGCATTACATTCTGGGACTGGAGTTCCGACTCCGCTGTGCCTACGTGGTTTCTTCCCTTTTAGAAATATGATGTATGAAAGGATTCTCCTGCTTATTCTGTAGCCTGGTCATGGCCAGGGCTCAGCTGCATCGTGGAGTAGTGCCAAGAGATATTCTCACCAACGTCACCTCCCTCGCTTGCCTGAAGTCCTCCACATTAGTGCCATTCCTTGGTGAGGAGACACATTCCAGCCAGGAGCAAGATAGCGGGTCATTTATCTTATAGGTTCAGAGGGCTTCATTGATGAGATTAGACTCTTCCAGGTGGGAGAGGGGTCCTGGAGGAATTAGGAGACCCAGGGACACACAGCTTGGGATGTCCTAGTAGATGGCATTGGACAGAGCAGGAGCTGAGGTCCCTGGGAGCCAGGGCCGGGTCTTGCTCACCTGGGACTCCAACCTGGCACCAAGCACAGAGCTGGGTGCGTAAATGTTAGCCTTATTCAGTCCCCATCCTCTCCCCCCTTTAAGGAGAGGTAGTTGGTTGAGTAAACAGACACGCACGTGTGCATTTCCGAATCACGTCGTTGAGAAGCCACCGTAGGGAGGTGAACCTCCTGGCCCCGTGGACATCGTCAGCACGTAGCATCGTCAGGACATCTCTGACTCCAGCTGAAGTAATGCCAATGCCTTCATCTTTAGACCCTTGTTGCCAGATCAGGCGTAACCACACGCATGGACTTTTTCCAATGTGTGTGAGGACCCGGTCTCTGTGTGCTGCAGTGGCGTGGGCCACAGATCAGGGTTAACAGCACATGGTATTCCACTCTCCTGCTTAGAGTTCCAGTGACCACGTGTGCCACATGACTCATCACGCTTTCCCACAGTTGTGTAACTGCTGGAACTCCCTCCCCCACCTCCTGCCCCCTGGCCCCTGGGACCTGCTGGCAGCGCTGGCACCGTTCCTACTGTGAATGGGTCACTGCACTCCCGATGCCTCGCTTGTCCAGGTCCCAGAGACTGGCTAGGACTTCTGAGGCTTTGACACCGCCCACTCCCAAGGACTCAGTTCACCAGCCTTCATGACTGCCTCTTACGTGTCAGGCTCCTGCAAGATGTTTTGATGGATCTCAACTAACCCTCAGATTGTTTGGTAGCTATTATCATTATCCCATTGTATAGATGAAGAAACAGAGGATGAGAAATTCAAATGAGATCTGCTTGACTTTAGCCAGGACAGCGTGTGTCTTGGCAGGCCATGACTTGGGTCAAGAGCCCTGATGACAAAGAACTATCTCATACTTGAACTTTTCTTCCTACACGAGGAGATTTTATGCCTCAGCTTCCAGAAGGTGGAGTTCCAAGAATGTCTGGATGAGAAAAGCAGGGATAGAGGGAGGGACACACATCTGAGTCTGGTTTCTACCCAGTCTCTCGCTTCCATCTTGCATCCTGCCTCATTTCCAAAGGGGGAAAAGGGAGTCAGTGTCACAGTGGAAAAGTGCAATGATTTAGAGCATATTCTCTGGATTCAGGTTGATGGATTCGAATCCTAGCTCTGTCACTAACTACGTGACTTTGAGAATGACACTTACCCTAAGGCTCAGTTTCTCATCTGTAAAATTGTGATGATAATAATACTTAACTCATAAGTCTGTGATAATGAGATACAACAATACATGTGATTATTATTATTATTAGAGGTTATTACTTGGTGCACATTGCATACACGATAAGTTGATATTTGTATTACTAACAACTAACAGCTAGAATAGTGTGCAAATTGGTGCAACTACTTTGGAGAAAACTTTGGTGATGTCTAGTAAAGTAGAAGATGTACATAGCCTATGACCCAGCAACTCTTCTCCTAGGTATCAGCTTGCACACACATCAGCAACATCTATAGCAATGTGCACAGCAACACCACGTATAATCATAGGAAATTGAAAACTATATATTCATGAATAGAAGAGTCAATAAATCATGATACAGCCATACAATGAAATACTACACATCAGTGAAAATAAGTGAGCTTAATTTACACAGATCAACATGGGTAAACTTCATGAGTTCGATGCTGATGGAAAGTAGCAAAGCAAAGAGCTGCAAAAGCACAGACACAGACTGTTGGGTTTCAAACATGCAAAATGAGATGTTGGGTTTAAAACATGTTTTTTTGATGTTTAAAGAATGACTCCACATTGGTTAGGAGCACATACATATATAAAAAAAGCATAAAGAAATGAAAACCACTGCATTCCATATGGTGGGTAAGAGAGAGGCACCTTGATTAGGGCATCAGTTTATTAGAATTTCTTTTTTCTCCACCCAAATGGTGGGCTCATGGTGTGGTAGGCAGAATTCTAAGAGGGTCCTCAAGATTCTTGCTACCTGCTATTCACACACCTTATCCCAGTTATTCAATCGAACGCTAACCGAGGTCTTGCTGTGAAAAGATTTTGCAGGTGTAATTAAGGTCCCAAATCAGTTGACTTTAAGGTAGATATTTTTTTTTCTTTTTTTTTAAAAATATTTTTCTTAATGTTTTATTTATTTTATTTATTTTTGGCTGTGCTGGGTCTTCGTTGCTGCACGCGAGCTTTCTCTAGTTGCAGTGAGCAGGGGCTGCTCTTCGTTGCAGTGTGCGGGCTTCTCACTGCAGTGGCTTCTCTTGTTGCAGAGCACGGGCTCTAGGCGCGCGGGCTTCCGTAGTTGTGGCTTGTGGGCTCTAGAGCATAGGCTCAGTAATTGTGGCGCACGGGCTTAGTTGCTCCGCGGCATGTGGGATCTTCCCGGACCAGGGCTCAAACCTGTGTCCCCTGCATTGGCAGGCGGATTCTTAACCACTGTGCCATAAGGTAGATCTTAAAGTAAGATTATCCTAGCTGGGCAGAAGGTAATCAGCTGAGTTCTTTTAAAAGGGACTGAATTCATCCCAATGAGAAAGATTCAATTACAGGAGGGATTTGACAGGAGGATTCTTTGTTGCTGGCTTGAAGATGGAGGGGCTGAGAGTGATCTCTAGGAGCTGAGGGTAGCCCAGCCCATAGCCAGCAAGGAAGTGGGGACCTCTGCACTACAATGCAAGGGACTGCATTCTGTTAGCAATCTGAGTGAGCTTGGAATAGGACCCTGAGCCACAGACAAGATGAATAGCGAATCTGGCTGAGATCTTGAAGGAAGTGTTGTGAGACCTGGACAGAGAAGCCAGCCACATGGTTGCTGGACCTATAGTAATTTTGAGCTACTAAACAGGTGCTGGTTTTTATTTATTTTTTTCTTTTTTTGCAGCGCTGCATAGCATGCGGGATCTTTGTTCCCCAACCAGGGATCGAACTCATGCCCCCTGCAGTGGAAGCATAGGGTTCTAACCACTGGACCACCAGGGAAGTACCAAACAGGTGCTGTTTTAACTGCTAAGTATGTGGCAATTTGTCACTTGACACCTATACACACTGGAACTCTCGGTATTGTTCTCTATATGACTTTTGTACATCTGAAATATTTCATAACACTTTTTAAAGGCAGCTGGGATGGAGCTGAGTACTATTGCAGAGTTCTAGGCCTGACCTAGAATTAGATAATAATTACCTGAAAAATAGCCTGTGCATCTGGCTTATAGTAAAAACCCAGTAAGTGTTGAATTGGAGACAATGCATGTCAGTGTGACACTGTTGAGACTAATTTAACAGGTGGGGTCCATCGTGAGTGAACCGGGTATAGATTGTGAGAATAAAAGTCTTTGCTGAACCAGACAAGTGGGAGCTCGGTGAGCTTTTTAAGAAAAAGTTCACGGGGTCCAAACAAGCCTTGATCAAACTGTTTAGCATTTCGTGGCCTGTCTGAAGAATGTTGGGCTCTTAGGTCAAGTTATTCCTCTTGGGTTGAGGTGGGAGAGTGGGAAGAAGGAGATGTGAAAGAGAGTGGAGAGAAGAGGCCTCCCAGGAGTGGTTGTGCTGGGCGAGGCCGTATTAGTCCATCCTGGGGGAAATGCCCCATCCTGCATCTGTGGTATGAATCAACTCCCACTCCTGCCCCATCATCCGTCAAGTCCTTATCTTCCTCAGACTCTCCCCAATTTCAAAATGTGATTCCTGGAGCTGCAGGGCTAGGACGACAATAGCCTCTTAGGTTTGTGCCCTAGAATGACCAAGTCAGGCTACAGTAAATGGAATAAATTGAGCATGTGGACTGGGTCTTCTCTCTTCTTCCTTCCTTCAGGGGTCATTGAGCTACGGAGGATTGCTGCCCGGCGGAGCCCCAGCCCAGCCCGGTCATCTGCCTGCTGCGTAGCTCAACCTGGGTATCCCACCAGGCTTCAAACTCAGTCCTGCCCAGGTGATCTTATCATCTCATCCCCACCCCCGCCCTTCCCATCTCGGACGTGCACTTACGACATCATCATTCATTTAGTTTCTCCATTAGAAACCTAGGAGTAACCCAATCATTCCAATTATTTTCCATATTCTGTTCCATACACCCCTTATACCGCTCTAGAATTTGTCACCTCCTTTTTCTTCTCAGTCTTGATTTATTTTATTTATATATAATTTCAAACTGTACAGAAAAGTTTTAATGATTGTGTAATTCCCATGTGCCCTGTACCCAAACTGTTTGCATTTTGCCTCTTTTTCTCCTTCTTCCTCTCCCTCTCTCTCTCCCGTCTCTTATTCTGTGTGTGCGTGTGTGTGTGTGTGTGGTTTTTGCCTCTGAACCACTTGAGGCATCATGCCCTTTTATGACTAAATACTTTTTTGTGTATTTCCATATTTCCTAAGAACAAGAACCTTTTCTTATATAACCACAGTACAATTGTTACAATTGGGATATTGATATAACAGTTATATTTAATCCACAGTGCATATTCAAATTTTATTAGTTGTCCCAATAATGTTCTTTATCAAATTTGTTTTCCCTGGTCCGAGATTTAACACGTTACATTTAGTTGTCTTGCCTCTTTAGTTTCTTTTAATCTGAAAGTGTTCCTCTGCTTTTCTTTGTCTTTCTTGACCTTGACCTTTTTCAGAGTACAGGCTAGTTATTTTGTAGAAATCACAGAATTTAAGTTTGTCTGCTGTTTCCTCGTGAATAAATTAATTCAGGCTAGGCAGTTTGGGCAGGAATATCACTTTGTCAGGCCCATGGTGTCAGTTTGTCCCAATATTGGTGATGTTAACTTTGATTATTTGGTCAACATGCATCTGCCAGTTTTCATTTCTGTTAAGTTACACTTTCTTCCTTTGTAACTAATAAGTGATTTATGGGGAAATAGCTTGAGGATATGAAAATCTCCTGTCTTCCATCAAACTTTCACCCACTAGCCTTAGCGTCTGTTGATTTTCGAACTCCTTCATTCCTTCTGTATTTACCCACTGGGACTCTTTTTAAGGAATATTTATTTACTTATATCTGTAAAAATGTATGGATTCTTATTTTATTCAATGGGTTATAACCAATTACAGTCATTATTTCTTTTCTTGCTTAGATTGCCCTGATTTGGCCAGTGGGAACGCCTTCCAGAAAGCATCTGTGTCCTTTTGATGTGTCCCCACCATTTTTGGAGAATTTTTTTACTTTCTTATGCAACAAGATGTTTCAGGCTTATCTTGTCCTTTCCTTGCCTGGAATCAGCCTTTCTCCAAGGAACTCTGGTTCCTTCTAGTAGAGAATGGTGTTTAGAAGCCAGGATCTGGGTCTACATACAAATAGTGCTTCTGATATATCATTGTTTCTAGGCTTTCTCAGGAGATAGAGCTAGAATATATACACATATATGATAGAAAAGTAGACTAATATATACATATGTAGTAAAATCATGTGTCCTACAGGACACAGGCTTTCTCTTCTTTTTCTATGTATGATTTTCTTCTCCAGTAGTAAGAAACCTGGCTCTTATTATCCTCAATATATTTACTCATATTTTTTCAAGCCTAGAAGAAACAGAAAATAGTTTCAGGATTCCTAAACTGGGCCGCTGCTGAAACTAAATTGACTAATTAGAGTTCAACATTTGTTTATATATTTTTTTTCAGGGAAAATATACAAATAGTGCAAGTGCACAGATCTTAAGTGTATAATTTATTACAAGTTGACAAATGCATATATATCCCATACTCCTATCATGATATTATATATCCATCACCCCAGAAAATTCTCTCATGCTCTTTCCCAGTCAATACTGCCATCTCCCATAGGCAACCTGTTTTCTGATTTTTTTTCACCAAAGATGAGTTTTGCCTGTTTTGGAACTTACTATAAAAGGACTAATACAGATATACTCTTTCATTCTTTAGCTCATCCATGTTATTGTGTGTATCAGTAAACCATCCTTTTTTTTTTTTTTTTTTTGTCAGAGTTTCATTCCACTGTATGAATATACCTCAATTTTTTAATTCACTTTCCTGTTGATTGATAGACATTTGAATTGAACGCTAATATTGTGAGTAATGCCACTATGAATATTCCTGTACAAGTCTTTTTGTGTACTTTTCATTTCTCTTGGGTAAACACCGGGGAGTGAAATTGCTGAATCATAGGGTAGATACGACAGATTGCATTTTCCAAATGAGGCCACGAGGGTATCTTTGGTTCCACAGGTTCTTCTGCCTTGTCTCTTCTCTATCAAGAGGTAGAGTCTATGTCTTCACTCCTTGAACCTGGGCAGACCTGTTGGACAACAAAAACAAAGGACACCGCATGACTTCTGAGGGCAGATCATGTACTGCCCCAAGTGTATTTCTCTTTTCCGGAGTCCTGTGCTTGCTATTTTTCATTGCCTGAAAAAAAGTTGCTTTATGTATTTTCCAGTTTGATTGTTTTTTTCCAGCGGGAGGAAAAGTCTGGTACCAGTTATGCTCTCATGAATAAAAATCTAACTACAGTGGCTTAAAACACTGTATTTCTCTGTATTATAATATCTGGAGGTGAAGTACAGGTTAGCAGGATGGCTGTGCTCCAGGTGGTCATTTCAGGAAGCCTAGTTCCTTCCATCTTGCTGCATCACTATCCCCTAGGACGTTGTTTCCACTTGCATGGTTGGAGCTGGACACAGTCTAGTCTGAGTACCAATTCAAGGAAGAGAAACTCCCTGTCTTTGAACTTGGAGATGATGACTTAGAAGAGTCTCACATAACTTTGGCTTACCTCCATCCCATTGGCATAATTAAGCCACCAAGCCACATCTCAACAAAAGGGAGGCAGGGAATATGCTCTCTAGCTACAGAGATGGTCATGGACCAAGATTAAACTCTATAACTTTGAAGAAGGGAATAACAGAATTTGGTGGTTAACTGGTAGTCTTTGCTACACCATCCTTGATCCCTTCCTGCAGAAAAATCATTCTAAAATAGTTAATGATTATGTAACTCCTAAGTCGAGAACCCTTTAGTGGCTTCCCATTTCAAAATCTTTAGCTTGACACATAAAGCCCAACATGATCTGGGCAAAATCCCTCCATCCTTCAGAACTTCCCTTTCTTACCCCTTCACACTTCACTACTTCCTCAAGAGTTTATGGCTTTCCCACCTCTGTATTTGCACAAGATCTTCCCTCTGGTTACAAATTCCTCCCTTTTCTCTTGGCCATCAAATTCTTGCTCATTTCTCAAGACCCTTCACATTCCCCAGGAAGTGTCCCCCCCCTCTTTTTTAATGTCAATCTCATACTCCCAATCTATCCCTCCCCCCCATTCTTCTCTCCTGGTAACCATATGTTTATTCTCTAAGTCTGTGAGTTTGTTTCTGTTTTGTAAATAAGTTCACTTGTATCATTTTTTTGATTCTGCATATAAACGATATATGATATTTGTCTTTGTCTGACTTACTTCGCTTAGTATGATAATCTCTAGGTCCATCCATGTTGCTGCAAATGGCATTATTTCATTCATTTTATGGCTGAGTAATATTCCATTGTATATATATATATATATATACATATATATATATATATATGTATATATATATATATATACACCACATCTTCTTTATCCATTCATCTGTTGATGGACATTTAGGTTGCTTCCATGTCTTGGCTATTGTAGACAGTGCTGCAATGAACATTTGGGTGCATGTATCCTTTCGAACCATGTTTTTCTCTGGATATATGCCCAGAAGTGGGATTTCTGGATCATATGGTAGCTCTATTTTTAGTTTTTTAAGGAACCTCCATACTGTTCTCCATAGTGGCTGTATCAATTTACATTCCCACCAACAGTGCACAAGGGTTCCCTTTTCTCCACACTCTCTCCAGCATTTATTGTTTGTAGATTTTTTGATGATGGCCATTCTGACTGCCTTTTTATACACTTTGAATGCAGAGTCGGAAATGAACTAGTATGAGCCACTCCAGTTCACCACTGACATATATTTTATAGCATTGATCACATTGCATACAATTATTTGTTTATACATCTCTCTCCTCCATTAGACTTCAGTTTTTTCAAGGCTAAAGGCTGTACCTTATTTGTTATATTTTCCCCAACATCTGAAACCTTAGCACATTATCTGGTACACATTAGGAGTTAAAGAATAAATGTATGTCTATGTGTTTTAGAAGAGGTTGTGCTACAGGGTGGAAGGAACTAAGAAAGAGGGAATGCATATTATGTCCATAAATATTAACGGACTTTGTGGGGTTAAGAGAGCTCTGGCCACCTCGTAGTTACCCCTAGTAAATGAAGAATCCTACGCTTGCCCCTGCATCTGTCTTTCCTTCCCTTTTCACTTTTGACAATTTAGTCTGTTCTCATAGTCTGTTTCTTCTCCATAACTCTCTTTCCTCACCAGTCTCCATTTGGCCTCTTCTGTGTACATAATTACAACATACAACCACACCCCCCGATCACTAGACTTTGCTGTACCAGTCAGACTTGCCCACCACTCTCTTCCACTTTTTATTCTTTTGCTTCCTTGACTCACAGTCTCCTGGTTCTCCACTTGACTTACTAACCATTCTTTTTCAATCTTTGTCTTTGTATCCATGTCCTCTTCCCACCTCTTTAGGTTGGATCTTCCAGGTTCTATGAGCGTCTTCTCTTCTCACTCTTCATGGTTTTGCTGAATGAGCTTATGAATTCACTGGTTTTAATCCATCCTTAATGTTCAGATCTAAACTTTGCTGCACATGTCAGACATGTATATGTATATCGTGACCTACTGGGCAGCTGCACATGTCAGACATGTATATGTATATCGTGACCTACTGGGCAGCTGCACATGTCAGACATGTATATGTATATCGTGACCTACTGGGCAGCTACACCCCATGGCTCCAAAGACATTTAGTTCAACATAGCCAAATCCAAACTCAAAATCTTTTTTGCCCCTGAATGTTTCTGCTTCTGTACTTTCTTTTTTATAGATGGGATCATCTTCTAGGAATCTGAGAGTTATCCTTGACTTCTCTCTTTCCTTAATTAATCAACAAGTGCAATGGATTTTATCTCCTAAACTATCTTCTATGTTTTATGCTTGCCTCTCTATCTTCTTTGACCTTTCCCATCTGTCACCTGGTCTGTGACGACACCTCTAACTGCTGTCCTTGGCCCCATCTCACATCCCTCAAAGACATTCTCCATGATGCTGCCATGGTGACCCATCTAGAGGGCAAATCTAACCACCTCATCAAAATGAAGTTTACGTGTCTCAGCATTTGACATCTATAATGGCTTTCATGATCTGGTCCCAATTCTCTCTCCTGTCTCTCCCCTTCCTCCCCCTTAAACTTTGCAATCATCTTCATTTTCTTCATCTTCTATCTTTGCGTGGAATGACCTCCCATCGTTGTCCTACAATAGTCCTCCAAAATCATCATCAAGTGTCACCTCCTCCATGAAGTCTTCCCTAATCCTTTCTCCAAAGATAGAAAAAAATGTCTCAAATTTCCTGCCTGTTTACATTTCTCTTCTGTCACATATGACGCTGAATGTGTTCATCAGTGTATTTGTTTATCCCTTCCACTAGATTGTGGTCTCCCCAATAGTGGGAAGCTTTTCTTTTTCTCTTTTCACCAGTCTTTTTGCAGTGTCTGGTATGGTACGAGTCCATAGAGAGTGCTTATTCAACACTTTCTTTGTGGTTGAATTAGACTGTTAGAACTACAGTCAAACACTGCTCTTATGCAATATTTAAAGACTGGAAATTCTAGCTTTAGAAAATGAAAGTGACTGACTGGTGAAGAAGATCTGAAGGATGCTCCTAGCCTTTTATGTGCTTTTTATTGGGCCTGAGTATCTCCTAGTTCATTAACACCAAGGAGAGGGAAGAATGCTGGCAGGTTTTTATCTCAAATCATTATTAAAGTAGAATCTTTCTTCCAAAAATATTCTCTGTGTGAAGCACAATTAGAGTTTGTCTGAAAAATCAGCCTTCAGGAAATGACTTGGGTCTTGACCTCATCCATAAAGAAATGGAACAGTGCTGCTGCTTGGCCTGGTGAGCCCATTCACCACTCAGGTATCTTCCGGATAAAGACTTGATTCGTGGTACAGGTAGAAAAGAAAGCATCTCCATATCTCAGTGTGTGCCAAACCGAACTCGTCATCTTTCCTCTCAACCCAGCACCACCTCCTGAGCTGCCTATTTTTGTTAATGGCATCACCATCCTTGCTGCCACCCAGGCTCAAAATCCCCCTGTTATCTTTGCTTCTTTCTCTCCCTCCGCTGCTCCCCAACCACCTGTCTGTAGTCAATTCTGCCTTCCCATTCTTGCTCTCGTCTGTCCCCTCCTCTGTTCCCATTGCTGCTGCCCTAGTTCAGGGGCTTATTACCTCTTGCCTGGGCTGCAGCAATAACCTCCCAAACGGTCTCTCTGCCTCCCTAAGACCAGCCCTACATATGGGGTTAATCTGCCTGAAGCACGGCTGTCACCACGTCCTAACCCTGCTAACAACTTTTCAATGGCTCCTCAATTCCCTGCAGAATCAAGTCCGCATTCATTCAAGGTGTGGCCTTTGCAACACGATTTCTCATTACTCTTTCCACGCTCCCTATGCTTCAACTAAATCAAATGGCTTTTTCTTCATTCACTCACTCATTCATTTATTCAATAGATATTTATTGAACCACTGGGCAAGGCACTGAAGATTCGTAAATCAAAGGCAGCATTTCTGATCTCAAGCTGCTTGCAAGTTCTGCCCTTTCCCACCTCTGGGCTGTTAACCTTTCTGTCCCCATCACCTCTCTTTTCCCCCTCCCTCCATCTATATCTGCCCCATTTCAACTTACGCTTCAATGCCTCCTTTCCTCTGATTCAAATATCACCTTCTTCCTGAAACCTCCTCTGCCCGCCTCTTTCTCTCTCCGAGCTGGAAGAAATCAATTCCTCCTCTCAAAGGTTATAGCACGTCACCTGCATTCTCTGAAGGCTATGTCTCCTTTTCTGCTAAAAACTATTTGCTCCTGAGAGAAAGATTTGTGTCTGTTTCACCTCTGCATCTGAAAGAACATTCAATATAATGCTGTGCAGATATTAATTACTCAGACGTAGTTGCGTGAACAAATTTCCCAGAGATGCACCAGGTAAATGAGGCCCTCCTGAGTCAGACTGTAGAACTGGAAAATAAGCCTTTTCTGTTCTTTGCTCCTAATTGTCCCAAAGACTCTGGCCTTTTCACAACCCATGCTCTTTTTGTCCCAGCACAATGCCCAATGCCATGTGGACTGGAGAAGTCAAAGCAAAGCTCAGGCTGAGTTCCTTGGAAGCCTCCTGACTTTGCATTCCTGGGGCTATGCTTTTTCAGACACATGTGGTGGCTTAGTTCCTTGGTGACCTAGATTATCCAGGGTTTACTCTGCCCCATCCTGGACACATGGTGGGCCCAGTCATCTGGGGGTCTCTGCACCACACTGGGTGGCAAAGGGAAGATGGCTTGGAGCCAGAAGAGGGGTCCCAGCAGAGCTTGGATGGTTGCTCCAGCCTTGTGCGTGAAGGCAAAGGGCCACTGGTGGGTGGCCAGAGTCAGAGGCTGCCATTGTTCCAGAACACTGCAGAGCCTAGTGGGGCCCCAGTGAGAATCATAGCCTGGGAACAGATTTTTGGGTAAGAACAGGGTGCTGGGAGTAAGCCCAAGCTCAGCCCAGAGCTTCCAAGGGCTCGTGGAGCTTCACTGGCTCCTTCAGTAGCTCTCCATGGATGGAAAACCGAGTTCACACCCTTGGCATTGATGGATCCTCCCTCACCTGGTCCCACCTACTTCTATCGTCCCAGTATCCACCACACCTCCAGGCTTAGCTTCTGTTCCCCTTGTAAGAGACCGCTCGTGGTTACATCCTGCTCGTTCATGCCCGGGACTCCCTCCTGCTGCTGGCCCCATTCTCAGTCTCTTGAAAGCCTCTGTGTTCACAGCCCCACTGAAATGCCACATCTACTTGCCCTTTTCTTGAATATCCCACTGAAACTGCACCAATTGCTCCTCTAGGTTTAGCACTTATTTTATTGTGCTCTATCCTACACATCATCTATAAGACAATCAGTTGTTGGTAAGTCTGTCTCCTTCAGTGGATTACAAGAGCCTTCAAAATCACCACATTTTATTCAAATGCGCCCCAAAGCCTATCATAGCTCCCCAAACACAGTGGCCCTGGGGATATCCAATAAATGTTTGTTCAGTAGATAGCCAGATGAAATATTATCATACCGTTCCATGAGATTAATGTGCTTCCAGACAGTTCTTCTACCTTGTGGAAGAGCGAGGCAAACAGGAATGCTCGTTCCCCCAGAGCACCTTGCTCTGGCCTTGAGGGTGTTTTCTGTCCTATTTAGCTCAGGCCCCTCCATCAGACGTATGTGGTTAGACTCTGTTCAGTGACACGGTGCGTTACCAACTGAAACCCAGTTCTGAGCGTTGTCTCTCTCCCTGGATCCCTCATCTCAGCCTTCCCTCTGACAGTTGGGGCTCACCTGCTGCCCGTCACTAATGTTTTTGGACTTGGTAATCAGTCGTCATGGAAACGAAGTGTGCTTGCTCAGGCTCAGGGATGCGAGGATGCTGAGACAACAGACACTGCACTCCACGCTCTCTGTCTACTTTCCAATTATCTCCTTTGACTCGCACATTTTTCAAAGTGCTCCGAACCCTCAGTGTCTGGACAGTGTGAGGGTATCATACTGTACCTTCTCCCATAGCTTCCAGTGGTCTCAGGTGCATTTCTCTCATTCTCAGCAAAACTGTAAACTTCTTGAAGGAAAGATGTATGCCTTATAATATTCTAGTATCCATAACACAGCATTAAGCATATAGTAACTACACAATGAACATTGTTGCCTTTTACAAGTCAAGCTCCCGATCAGGGCATCCTCACAAGTCATGGACATCAAAGTGAAACACTACGGTCTATAATTAAAATATCTTCACTGCAATGCTGTCTATAATAACAAATAACTGGAAATAACTTAATACCCAAGGATGAAGTACAAGATTCAGTAAATGATACATCACTTGATGGGATAGTATGCAGTTATTAAAATGGTAATTATAATATCTATGGAGCAAATATGAAAAATATTTATGATAGACTGGAACTGAAAAAAGAAGATAAAAAATAGTCCGAAGCTATAATTGTAACTATTACCTGCACTATAGCAAATCTGGGAAGGTGATATGCAAAAATAAACCCGGTATCAATGCTGTAGGATTTGAGTGATTTTTTTCTCTGTCTTTAAGGTTGTCTTTAAGGTTGTGATTTTTTTCTATTTTTTCTTTAAGGTCACTAGAATATTAAATATATAATATTTTGAATAAAAATATAGGTATATCTGTAATTAATATAAAAATAAATATGTTGCTTGAAGTCTAGGGCCATTAGTAGGGAGAAGTCCATCTGGCAAAAGAATGGAAGGATAAAAAGGTGATTTTAATCAATACCAAGATCCAGTATATGTTAAATTCTTACCAAATGAATTTTGATAATGATGATGGTACTGATAATCAAAAGAAAATAGTATTTCTTTGACTGGTCTCCTGAAATCTGTAAATCAGTATAGAAACTGAAAATAACCATGGCATCCCATGAAAACTATGTCAACTCCAGTAGGGTTGGGAATTTCAGGGAAGAGGGCTGCTCTGACCTTGGGAATTGCTGGTCCCCAACTACATGGTACATGAAGATGGAGTGAGAGGAACAGGGAACAGAAATATTGAAAGGCTGGATTCGAGTCCCAGTTCTGGTATTAAAGACCCACGGCATTTTGGGGAAGTCACAACCTCAATAGGTAATGTCCTTCCTGCAGCCAGCCAGCCAACCCCATTCAACAAAAATACAGCCAGTTCTTACTGGGAGGCAGTGCCGAGCTCAGCATTGGGCCATCCTTGGTTTCCGGCAGAGCTAGTTCATAGGGATAGTGGGAGGATAAAATGAAATAATGCATGTAGAAGTTGTGTGGAAAAGCTGCTCTAAATAAATGTGAGCTATTATTAAGGAACACAGAAGCAGAGCTGATCTGGTTAGTTCCACAATGCTGACAGCTGATTCAGATCACACCAAAATTGAGACAATCAACTACTAACAAAGCAGGGAAAACAAAGCCCTGATTGAAATGGGCTGCAGGTGACTTTTCCAAGCCTCCCAGCTGGACTCATTCGGATTCTCCCAGCGAACTGCCGCCCCTCCATCAGAGCAGTGATCATGCTGCCTAGGGCACAGCTCTGTCCCGTGCCCCTGTCCCCTCTACTAACCTGTCACCTTGCCCTCAAGGGCTGCTTAACAAACGTTTGTCAAATCTGAAGGCTGTGTGTGTGAGAGAGAGAGAGAGAGACAGAGACAGAGGAAGAGAGAAAGAATGAGAGGGAGAGAACTTGCGATCTTGATGAGTCATTTCCGACCTAGCACCAAGGATGAGCAGTATTCCCCCTCTGAGCTAGCTACTTACCACTTTCTTAAAAGACACGAAATGCCTTGATAAGGACTTTTAAACGGACCATGGCCTTTTTCTGAATATGTTTCCCCTTCTCATTTGGGCAGAAATGAGATGAGTTAGTTTAATGCCTTACGGAGGAAATGGGGAGAAGATAGAAAGGAGCACACAATCCGCAGAAAAGAAAGCAATTGACAAGAAACCGTAGGAAAGGTGATCCAGTCCAAGCGAACAGAGTCTCTTTGTAGAAGAGGCACTGACCCCTCTCTGCACCTTTGCACTCTCCGTCTCTGAGAAGGGCTGCGGTAGGGAGGTGAAGGTGGCATCTGAGGTCAGGTCCTTAGTCCCTGCCTCCCCAAGACAAAGGGCTTGGAAATACTACTCACAGCTAATGAGGTTTGAATTATGAATCAATAACAATTGCAGTCCTTTCTTTCTTGCTGAGTCCCTAATTGGCATGTTGGTCATTTATAAACTCGACTGCCTCCGTGTGCCCTCACAGTTAGCCTCGTGCAGGGGCAGAAAAAGCTGGGTGTCAGTGGCAGGACACGTTGGCACCTCCTCCGCTCTGCCGGTGTCTAAAGCCGGCAAAGAGGCTCACAGCCTCTGTGCCTGTGAACTTTAGGTTGTCATTTTTCTTTAATGAATTCTGAATTAAGATATTAATAATACTAATAGAGCTCACTAATTGAAGGCTTACTATGTTCAGATAGAGTGTCAAGATTTGTTCTTGTAACAGACTCACAGACACAGAGAACAGACTTGTGATTGCCAAGGGGGAGGGGGTCGGGGAGGGATGGATTGGGAGTTTGGGATTAGCAGATGCAAACTATTATATAGAGAATGGATAAACAACAAGGTCCTACTGTATAACACACGGAATTATATTCAAAATCCTGTGATAAACCATCATGGAAAAGAATATGAACCAGAATGTATATATATGTATAACTGAATCACTTTGCTATACAGCAGAAATTAACACAACATTGTAAATCAACTATACTTCAATAAAATAAATTTAAGAAAAAGATTTGCTCTTGTAAACTCTGTAGGGTCACAGAATTAATAAGTTGCGGAGTGAGTTTTCAACTCCTAAGCATGGGACTGTGAACTAGATAAGAAAGGATCATGTTGAATATTTATTGATCCAGTCGCCAGACCCCAACTTAGCATCTACTGGAGGAGTAGTCCTGGGCTAGGCATTAGGAGGGATATAAAATGTCCTACAGCCTCATTGCCCTTCTCACCAAGCTTCAGGCTCATGTGACACTCACTATTTTGGGTTAAGACACAACATCTCCCATCACTGTCACCAGCACGATGACCGTCACCACCATAGCCCCGCCAGCATCACCAGCACCTCCGCCAGCACCCTGGCCATCACCACACCATCATCAATGCCAAAAACATGTGTGAAGCATCTGTTGTTTGCATGTGGCCACATGGCTTTTCTCCAAAGTGGCAGCTGGGTCACAGCTGGGGTGCGCTGAAGGATTAAGTGGTGCCTGAGTGAAGGTGACATGTGACAAAATCTCCTCCTAGCCTGGAGCAGACTGCAGATGCCAGCCTCCCGGGAGCTGTCAATCCAGGACAGAACATAATGCTTGCAGAATGGGAAATGAGCACGGTTTATAGAATGTTTCAGGAGGAGTTGACGACCAGGACTTCAATCTCCCTTTCTGCAAGCCAATCTGAGCCGACGTCTCTCTTCCTGATCAAAGGTCCCACCAACCTGTCACAAAGGGCGTCAGGCAGTGCCTCACCTCTCAGAACTTGAGGAGATGCTGAAGGCACCGAGGCGGCATTGCCATGCCAACTGTAACCTCTTGAAACACACAAAAAAGGCCAACGCAGAACCAGAGAGCTAAAGTGAGTCAGAGTCTGTCCACATTGGGAATTTATTTATTTTTTATTTTGGGGGGGAATTTATATACAAATTTCATGTACATGGGCACACTTTTCAGATGCATCTATATTCATGATATTACTTTAATCACAGAACTGTATGAAACCAATCACTCTTTCAAGCGTATAAAACCACTTCCCTTCCCATCTCCATGCCTTAGCTTATTTTCTACTTACAACCTGGAATACCTTTCCTCTGCAAATGTCCAAATATTGATTATCATGGGTGGAATGGTATCC
The DNA here is from genome assembly GCF_965194805.1 of Balaenoptera borealis. Lineage (NCBI taxonomy): Eukaryota > Metazoa > Chordata > Mammalia > Artiodactyla > Balaenopteridae > Balaenoptera > Balaenoptera borealis. Next base: position 11,500,039 of record NC_138870.1, read on the forward strand.
CACAAAATATGCTGAAGTCCTAACGCCCAGTACCTGTGAATGTGACCTTGTTTGGAAATTGGGTCTTTGCGATTGATCACATTAAGATGAGGTCATTAGGGTGGATCCTCACACGTTATGGCTAGTATACTTATAAGAAAGGGAAATCTGGACTCAGAGACAGCCGTGTGTGTACAGAGGGAAGATGATGTGAAGACACGGGGAGAATGCCATCTACAAACCAAGGACTGCCTGGGGGTACCAGAAGCTAGGAGACAGGCCAGAGTCTGCCCCACATCATCAGAAGGAACCAGCACTGCTGACATCTTGACTTGGACTCCTGGCCTCCAGAAGTGCGGGATGACACATTTCTGTTTTTAAATCCACCCAGTTTGCGGTACCTTGTTATAGCAGCCCCAGGAAACTAATACATTAATCAAACCTCAGGATCAAGCTACTTTCTACAGAACATCTTTTCTGAGTGTAGCACAGTCCCATCTGTGATGATACAGATGTGCCATGACTTTACCTCCAAGACTTCCAATCTTTGTGCTTGGACTATAAGGTGGGATGTAAAGGTGCGAAACAGATTTTTAGAAAGTGAAAAGAAAGGCACTATTGCAGGAAGGTCTTGGGGAGGAGGTGGCAGATTGTGAAGTGGCTCAGGTAAAGGTTACCCCCTTTTCCTTGACAACACAGGGACCCCACTAACAATCTAATGGCCCTTGCCTGTGCTGCCTTGTTTAAGCAGACCTTAGAGGTCAGAGAAGGTGCTCAGTCTGGGGTCCTGGGATGCTGCTGATGGGCAGAAAGATGTAGGTGAGAGAATCCTAGGTAGGCTCTGTGAGTTGCCTCCCCTTCTGGAAACTTCTCTGGTGCTAACATGGGATTATGGGAAAGCTGAGTGTTCGAGCAGGCCTGGAAGCTTCTTGTATACAGAATGTGGACGCTACACAGCATACCTGTCACTTGCTTTCTTTGCTGCAGTGAAAACTCCCCGATCAGAGTCTGGGTTGGGAGTAGAAAGTGGTACAGACCATGGCTGGCCTTCCACCCAGTGCTGAAACTCAATGATCTCAATGATGTTTGTCATCAAGGGCTTTGGGGATCGCCTAGAATCTGCCTTGGTCCATTTCCTAGTCTCAGAAGCTTAGAATGCCCCAGGACTCGTACATCTGGAATACAAGGTAGAATGTGCCAAGCATCACAAGATGGGAAGGAAAGAAGCAGAGTCAACAGCACTCCCAGTTGGCGGATGGGGGAGGGGTCTCTCTCCCTTGTTCGCCAGACTTTCCTCAGGAGCTCTGTGCACCAGAGAGCAAGTCCTTGCCCCGACCTCCAGTGCTAGTAACTCAGGAAATCTGAACTCAGGTTCAGAATATCAGCGTTGTCCCTTGTGGCTGTCATTGTCACGTTGACCCTCCAAACAAGCCTGCCACCTGCTCCGTGAAACCATCCCTGATAATCTCGAGTGAAGCTAATGGCCCCATTCTGGCATTTTAACTTCTGCTTAGCCCTTACACAATCTTGCTTTACATTTTAGTTAAATACTGAGCTCAACCCCTAGTTATAAGTGCCTCAAAGTTAGGAAACATGTCCAATTTGTGTTTTTATCATTCTGGAGGCCGGCACAGGCCCATTGGTTGGATGAGAGTCAATAAATAAATCAACAGATATCTATTTATTGAGTGCCTATTAGCTGCTGTGCGCTGCTGGGGAGATCAATACTTTGAACAGAAAAGTGTTCACAGGTGAAATAAGATCTCGCTTTTATTCCTGACCCCTATTTCTCTTCAGACTCCAGCTTCCTAACATGACTTACTAACCACGTCTGTGGGCTTGTGCCCCACTCAACAAACAGTACATAAGATGTTCCCTGATTGGGCTGCGAGTTGTCTCAATTACAGGTCATCTGGTTGTGATGCCTTGTATCTGTGGTCAGGACCACTCACTGGGTCCTATGTCTTGCTTGCCCAGACCCCTGGTTCCCAACTGCTCACTTAAGATTTGGCTTCTTTTTAAAAATTTTATTTATTTATTCATTATTGAAGTATAGTTAATACACAATGTTGTGTTAGTTTCAAGTGTACAGCAAAATGATTCAGATTCTTTTCCATTATAGGTTATTATTACAAGATACTGAGGGTAGTTCTTGTGCTATACAGTAGGTCCTTGTTATTTACCTATTTTATATATAGTAGTGTATATATAAATCCCAAACTCCTAATTTATCTTCCCCTACACCCCACCATCCCCTTTGGTAACCATAAGTTTGTTTTCTATGCCTGTGAGTCTATTTCTGTTTTGTAAATAAATTCATTTGTATAATTTTTTAGATTTCACATATAAGTGATATCATATGATATTTGTCTTTTTCAAGATTTAGTTTCTTGCATGGGGGAGAGGTGTGAGGGAGGGATGGATTGGGAGTTTGGGATTAGCAGATGCAAACTATTATACATAGAATGGATAAACAACAAGGTCCTGCTGTACAGCAGAAATTAACACAACATTGTAAATCAACTATACTTCAATTAAAAAGAAATTTGGCTTCTTGCATTAGCTTGACTTTCCTGACTTCTGTCTTCTCACCTAACTCTGACCCCAGCTCTGCCTTGACCCTGGGCTCTCAGATGTCCCCTTGAATCTGGATCCATCAGGCCAAGCCACTGGTGCTCATTAGAAGTCTTGTCTTGCCATCTCTGTCCTGGATTTCCCATCTTTTTGATGCACAGCTTGCCCTCAGGCAGGTCTTCTTGAAAGAAGAAAGGAAGGGCAAATTTATGAATATATGTTCCAATATAAGTGTACTTGACTGTTGAAATAACAATCTTAGATTAAAAAGAGGAAAAAGGAACAAAAACATTCAACAAGTTGGTGAGGGAAAATGGAGGTAAGTGTTGTAAAATCTTTATACTGTATGTAATAAACATAAGGGTACTGATTAATTTAAAAATTTTATATACTAAGTATGTATGTTGCATTTTTTAGGGTATGTACTAAAAGAATAGAAACAGAGTGTATAACTGTCTAACGAATAGAAGGAAAATAGAAATAATAAAAATAAATAAATCCAAAAAAGGCAATAAAGAAAAGGAAAAGATACAGAAGTAGGGCAAATATAAGCACAAAAAGAGAGTAGATTTTAAACCTGAAATATTAGAACTTACAAAAATTTGAATGGATTAAGTTCTCTGGTAAAAACAACAGCAGCTATATTATATATGATATACATTCCTGTATGTACTATTTTCAAGAGACATGTCTAAAACATAAGGATAAAAAAGGTTAAAGATAAAAGAATGGAAAAATACAGGAGGCAAATATTAATCAACAGATGTCTTAGGAGAATTCATTAATATGAAATAAAACAGACTAAGCATTATTAAAGATAAAGAGTATAATTTCACAATGACACATTTTAGTTAACAGAAATACTACAATTTAAAATACGTAAAAAACCTTTAAAAAAGCTGCAGAATACATAAAATAAAAATTGACGGACGTACAAGAGGAAGAATAATAACCATCAAAGTGGCAGATTGTCTTATATTGTTCTCAGTCACAGATAACATCTTGCCATAAAAAAATCATAATGGCATAGAACATTTAAACCAGATTTTAAAAATTTACATAATGGATGCATATAGACATTGCATCAAACAGCTGCAGAAAACATATTCCTTTCAGGCACATATATAATGTTTATAAGAGTCAATTATTTCTGGACCTTGAGTCAATCTCAGTGAATTTTACTGAATTGAAATCACATCAAGTGTGAATTCCAATAAAAATACAATTAAGCTAGAAATAAAAAACAAAAATTAACTATAAAATTTCCCATATAATTGGAAATTTAGACACATGCTTCCAAATAATCAAAGAAGTGTGGCTAAAAGAGAAAGGACAGTTTACCCTGAACAAAGCGGGAGGGTAGATTAAGGGAACTGACCCTCTGAGCAGTTGAAAAATCCACGGATAGGCCCTCCACATCAGTGGTTCCCCATCTGTGGATTCAACCAGCAGTGGATTGTGTAGTACTGTAGTATTTACTATTGAAAAAAAATGTATAGGTGGAGTCGTGCAGTTCAAACCAGTGTTGTTCAAGGGTCAACTATATAGTGGAACATATTTTGAAAACAATAGTGAAAATCCTATTTAAAATTTTAGACATATAGCCAGCGGTGTGCTAGAGCTGCCTTGTATCAGCTTGCAAGAGCCGAATGTTAAATATTCAGGAAATTTTCCCACTGGTTATTAACCCACTACTAGCCTGAAATCAGTTGTGGTGAAGTATTTACAACACAGAAATATGATATTGGCATGCTACAAATCAGGACTTTTACTTTTTATTTTCCTTTCTTTTCTTTTCTTTCTTTTCATCCTTCTTCCTTCCTTCTCTTTCTCTCCCTTTCTCCCTTCTTTCCTTTCTCCCGTCCTCCCTCCCTCCCTTCCTTCCTTCCTTTCGCAAATTAGTTAACAGAACACTAAGAGATGCAGTTAAAATATTATATAGAGGGAAATTTATAGTCTCAAAAGCATGGATTAGAATTAAAAAATGTTGGAAATTCTATCTTCAGGAACTAGGAAAAAAAGCAATGCAAAATCCAAGAAAGTAGAAGAAAGAAAACAATTAAGATAAAAAGATAAATTAATGGCATAGAAAAATAGTATACAAAATAGAAATATAATAAAGAGAAAAAACAAACCCAAAAGTTCGCTCTTTGAAACTAAGAAAAAAATTGACAAACCTCTGGTGAGATTGATCAAGAAAATAAAGAAGAAATGCACAAATAACCAACATCATGAGTGAAAAACTGGGCATTACTACAGACACTGTAAATATTGAGAAGATAATAATAGAATATACAAAAAACTTAACACCAATATATTTGAAAACAGATGCAAAATGTATACATTCCTGGAAAAGTATAACATACCAAAACCCTTCTCATGAAGAGATAAGAATCCTGAATTTTCCTTTAGTTAGTAAAACAAAAACTTCTTATCCAGAACTCTCTAGGCCCACGTGGTTTTGCCAGTAAGTTCTATAAATGTTCAAGAGAGAAATATTTGCAATTTATACACATTCCTTCAGACAATAGAATAAAAGGGCAAATCTTCCATTATGCTTTGTGATACTACCCGTAATCTTGATTCTAACACTCAACAAAGGCAAAATGAGAGCGGAAAACTAGAGCCCAATCTCACTCATGAATGTAAATGCAAAACGTAAACTATAATTAGTAAACTGAATCCAGCAATATACATAAAAAATACATCATGACTAATTTGTGTTTATCTTAGGAATGTAAGATTACTGTCACTTTGGAAAAGCAATTCATGTAATTCACCACATTATAAGAAAAAAATGGAAAAAATGGGGTGATTATCACAGAGATGCAGAGAAAGTATTTAGTAAAGGTCAACATTCATTCATAATAAAACTCTTATGAAAATAGAAATAGAATGAAATTTCCTTAACCTTACAAAGAGTACCTACTACAATCTTATTACAAACGTCACATCAAATGTTGAAACTTTGAGAGCTCTCATTTTGAAATTTGGAACAAGACAAGAATTCCTGTTATTGCTACTTCTATTCAGCTTTGTCCTGGAGTTCCTTGCCTGCTCAGTGAAACACTAAAAAGAAATAAAAGGTATGAGAATTGAAAAGTGGAGAAAAACAGCTGTCATTATTCACAGATGATTTAATTATGTGTAGAAAATCTGAAGGAATCCATAGAGAAATTACTGTAATTATTACGAGGCTTTGACACGGTTGTACTATTCACATTCAGTAGTTAAACAATACATTTAATTCATATAATCGAGCAACAGACTGAAAATGAAATAAAAGAGCTACCATTTAGAATAGCATAAAACAAGATGATATCCTTGGGAACAGTACTAACAAAATATTTTTGTCCAAGACATCTACGGAGAAAATTATAAAGTGTTACTGAGAGACATTAAAAAAGAAAGCTAAGTGGAGAGGTATACCAAGTTTATGAATCAGAATAATTTTTATAAAGATGCCACTTGTCCTCAAGTTGAGTTATAAATTTAACTCATACCCATGCAAAATTCCATGATTTTTTTAAAAAAACTTGGCAGGTTGGTTTTAAAACTTATATGGATATGCAAAGTGTTAATAAGAATATCCAATATCCAAGACACTCTTGAAGAAGTAGAACTCTCTGGCTCTACAGGATTTCAAGATCAGCAGGCAAAACAAGAATTTTTTAACAAATTGCTGAGACAGGCATTCATGTAGAAAAAAACGAAGTTGGATCTTTACCTCATACCATCCTAAAAAAGTCGATTTCAGTGGATTAAAAGACTGAAGGTGAAAGGAAAATCAATAAGGAAAGATACTGTCATGATCTTGGGGTAAAGATTTCCTAAACAAGACACAAAAAACACAAACCATAAAGAAAAAAATTATAGATTTGTCCTACATTAAAATCAAGACATCCTCTTCATCAAATGGTATCAAAGGTAAAAAGATAAACCATGAAGTGGGAGATAATATTTACAACACACAAAACAAACAACAGACTAGTATTCAAAATACTTAAAGAATTCTTCCAAAATCACTAAGAAAAAGGCAGACAACCTAACAGGAAAAATGGGTAAAAGGTTTAAACAGACACTTCACAAAAAGGAAATTTCCAGTTAAATATAAGATTAATAATCAGTGAACTAAAATACAATCATAATGGAATTCCTTCCGTACCCCACTCAATGGGCAAACGTTTGAAAAGTCTGACAATGAAGGAGCGATGGAACATTTTGAACTCTCCTCGACTGCTGAAGACAATGGAAGTTGGTACAACTACTTGGAAATCAGTTTGGCATTATTTAATATATCACCTATAAATAGAAATACCCAGAAATGCAACCCTAGGTATACATCCTAGCAAAGTTTGTTCAGATGGGCACAAAGTAACCCAAGAATGTTCATAGCTGTGCTGTTTATAATTATTCCAACTTTGATACAACCCAAATATTCATCAACAATAGAGTAGATGAATTACTCTGTAGTTTGTCATGCAATGGAATAACACAGGTACAGGTAGACCCATGGATGAATCCCACAAGAGCAATGTTGAACGAAAGACCCCAGACAGAACGGTTCCATTTCTACAAACTTCAAAACCGAGAAGCCAGACTTTAGAGTTGCATACATGAGTGGTAAAACCATAAAGAAAATGAAAGGAATCATGGTCCTCAAAGCCAGCACAGCAGTTAACTCTAGGAACAAAGGGCAAAGTTGTCATCAGGAAGGGACACATGGGATCTTCTAAGGTGCTGGCAGTGTTCCTTTTCTTGTCCTGGCTGGTGGATTATCCGGGTGTTCATTTTTATTCATTTATTTGTTAAAGTGTTTTATGTTCAAATTTTATTCATTTATTTGTTAAAGTGTATACATGTGTTTTATATAATTTTCTGTATCCATGCATCATAACTTTTTAAAATAAAGGGGGAAAAGATTGCATTATCATCACTGGATGGCAGTTTCCATTTGCTGATAGCCATAAAGGTATTGACTCACAGAAGTCATAGAAGAACAGCCTAGCTAACTTCCTGGTTAAGGGATGCATGGGAGGTACCCCAGGGAAGTCCATTTGGGAGCTGAAGATGCCCAGAATCCGAGAAAGACTTTTGGAGAAAATAACCTGTGTAGGCGTTTCTATTCATCATCCGAGCTTCTAACAATCTTGGCACCCAACAGTCACTTACAAACATAGACTGAGCCCCACCAACGTGCGAGGCATGGGACTAGGTGCTGGGATACAGAACCCAGTGAGATGTGGGCTTCAGCAAGCTTACGCCCAGAGAAGAGAAGGAGAAAACCACCGATTACAGTAGGATGTGGGCTAGTCTCAAGTGGGTCTTGTGTGGGAAGTATTCCCAGAGAAGATGACACCTGAGTTCTGTGTTAGGGGACAATTGCCAGGCATATATGGAATAGTGAAGGATCATTCAAGAGAAGGAAGCAGCATGTGGATAATTGAGAAGCAGCGGGCGCATTCCGGAAACAACAAACAGCTCTGACTGTCTGGACCGTCCTGAGTGTTTATGTAGGGTTGATTTTATAAGAAGGTTTACTGCGTGAACCCCATCCGTTCCTGGCATGCCGAATTTAAGGGCTATTTAAGAAAATATTTTCAGCTTTCAGGACCCCTGAAAGTATTCTCAGAAGGGATTTAAGTGTAAAAATCAATAGGAATTTCGATACATTTTTACTAAGCGTCTACTATATGCAAAACAGGTGCTGGACCTGCAACTATCAAAAGCAGGATGTGGGGAAGTAAGATAAAAAGTATTTCTGTAACCAGGACATGGAAGCAGCCTAAATGTCCATGGACAGAGGAATAGATAAAGAAGATATCGTTCATGTATACAATGGAATATTACGCATTATAAAAGAACGAAATTATGCCTTTTGCAGCAACATGGATGGACCTAGAGATTGTTATACTGAGTGAAGTAAGTCAGACAGAGAAAGATAAATATCATACGATATAGCTTATATGTGGAATCTAATAAAAGGGTACAAATGAACTTAACTACAAAACAGAAATAGAGTTACAGATGTAGAAAACAAACTTATGGTTACCAGGTGGGAAGTGGGGGGAAGGATAAATTGGGAGATTGGGATTGACATATACACACTACTGTATATAAAATAGATAACTAATAAGGGCCTACTATATAGCACAGGGAACTCTACTCAATACTCTGTAATGACCTATATGGGAAAAGAATCTAAAAAAGAGAGTGGATATATGTATATGTATAACTGATTCACTTTGCTTGTATACCTGAAACTAATACAACATTGGAAATCAACTATTCTCCAAAAATAATTTTTTTGAAAAGGGGAAAAAAGGGTGTTTCTGTTGGGGCTCATGAAACATGAAGGTGACAATAATGCTTTACCTCTGTATGTCATTTTGGCATTTAAAATTTTTTTCACAAATATCTCATTTGGTTTGAGGTGAAGAGGACCTGACCAGAGGTTTTGCCTGACAGCTCTGCCGGTGATTGACGCTGTGTCCTACACACTATTAGCAGCACATCTCTGTCGTGGGCTGCTGACCCCTATCTGGGGTTTATTAGAGGATGGAGGAAGATCAGACAATTTGCTTGTCTTGCAGGGTTAATATGTTGCCTGGAAAACAGCGGCTTAGCCCCTCAGGGCCTGGATTTTCCCTTGGGTAGAATTGCTTTGAAATCCTTAGCGGAAAGGTTTTTTCTACAAGGGCCTTTTCTTTCATTTGTTTTTCTTTTTTCTCTTTTTCTTTTATTTATTTATTTATTTTTGGCTGCGTTGGGTCTTTGCTGCTGCGTGTGGGCTTTCTCTAGTTGCGGCGAGCTGGGGCTACTCTTCGTTGCCGTGCGTGGGCTTTTCATTGCAGTGGCTTCTCTTGTTACGGAGCATGGGCTCTAGGTGCACGGGCTTCAGTAGTTGTGGCACGTGGGCTCAGTAGTCGTGGCTTGTGGGTTCTAGAGTGCAGGCTCAGTAGTTGTGGCACATGGGCTTAGTTGCTCCATGGTGTGTGGGATCTTCCCGGACCAGGGCTCGAACCTATGTCCCCTGCATTGGCAGGCGGATTCCCAACCACTGAGCCACCAGGGAAGCTACAAGGGCCTTTTCAATAGAACTTTTGCCAAGAGAGAACTAGAAAAAGAATAATCCTGTAAATATCATCAGGCTGAGGAAGACAGAAATGAAGTCCCACGCAAGCTATTCCACTAGGTTTACCTGGAAACAAAGGACCATTGGAGGTCTGTAATGCCTTCCACTTGCAGCAGAGTGTCCTGAAAACAGCACTAAGTAAAAAGATGTGTTTTTAGCATTGGCCCAATTGTTACTTAGCTGTGTGGTTTTAGGCAAGTTATCCAACCTCTCTGAGACTCAATTTTCTCATCTGTAAAATGGGGATGAAAACTTCTACCCATCTCAGTGATTATGGCAAGAAATGAGATTAATGTCTGGGAAAATCAGCTTGTCTCAACCAAGGAAATTATTGTTGTTGTTTGTTGTTACTTAGCCTTTTTGTAGGATCGGCTTGGGAGGTCTGTTGTCAGGAGGGGTTTTTTTTTTTGTCTCCTGCAAGGTAGCTCTGAATTCTGTCTACTGAATAGCAAATTGCTACTTTGTTTCTTTGTTGTTTGACACTTAGGTTCTCATCCTAAAATTCTGTTTACTTAAATATTTCAGAGTCTCTTAGCATTTCAAAAGAGTATTTTTAAACATTAGCTATAAAAAAAAGAATAGAGGCACAATTGCTCCTTTTTCTAGGCTCAGCAGTTACCTATTAAATTATGCACATATACAGAGAGAAAAAATAAGATGTTCGCTTGACAACAGAAATAGGAATTATCTGTAAGTTTTTAAATCAATGCCTGGCCTTGGTGGTTAATTTCACATACATAATTTCACCCTTGCATGAAAGCCAGGTATGAAAATAACAGTTCCCAAGGGAAGGTTTTGTAATCCTAAACAACGATTCCAAAGAAGTCTCTGCTTCAGTCTAATAGTCTTGTGTGTGTTTTTTTTAAGGAACATCTTTTTTTTTAATGGATTTTCTTTCTTTCTTTCTTTCTTTTTCTTTCTTTCTTTCTTTCTTTCTTTCTTTCTTTCTTTCTTTCTTTCGGCTGCGTTGGGTCTTTGCTGCTGCATGTGGGCTTTCTCTAGTTGTGGTGAGCGGGAGCTACTCTTCATTGCAGTGCACGGGCTTCTCATTGCAGTGGCTTCTCTTGTTGCAGAGCACGGGCTTCAGTAGTTGTGGCATGCGGGCTCAGTAGTTGTGGCTCTCAGGCTCTAGAGCACAGGCTCAGTAGTTGTTGCTTGCTCAGTGGCATGGGGGATCTTCCCAGACCAGGGCTCGAACCCATGTCCCCTGCATTAGCAGGCGGATTCTTAACCACTGTGCCACCAGGGAAGCCCTGATAGTCTTGTTTTAAGACATGGAGTGACAGGACTTCCCTACAGCTTTGAAGACAGGAAACCAGGAGGTTCTAACTGACTTTGAATTCTAGATCTTGACTTCCCTGTCTCTTCTTTTGTAATGTTACAGCCCCAGTGCAGTTCAGTTCTAGAGGACATTTGATTAAAATGTTATTTTTAGCGAATACATAATTTCCTACATTAAAATTCAAAAACCCAAGAGGGCAGCTGAGGCTTGTAACTGTGTAAGGCTGTCGGCCACTGGTGTCCAACAAAATCTGAACAAGAGGGAAAGGGGGAAAGAACTGGTACACGAAACGTGCCCCGGCCTTGAGAAAATGACGCCAGAGCCCCAGCCTCCGATACACCACCTTCTCTGGCGTGAGGTCGTAAGCCCGCCTGCAGGAACCCACCATTCAAGTGACCTCTCATTTTCCAGGATGGGAAGAAGCCCCGCAGAGGGACTGTGGCCCAGATGTCAGGCATCTGGCAGGCTGCAGAGAGAAAGGAGGTGCCGAGTTTCCTGCCTTGATCAGCACAGGCCTAAATTTGCTGTGATATGATTCATACAGTGTGCTTCCCAGAGCACTGGATATAGTTGCAGCTCTGAGTCAGCCTCAGGCCCCACTCCCTCCCTCGTGGCTCTACAAGCTGCGCGGGGCTGAGTGGCAGACGCGAACCCCAGTGTCTCACCAGGGCTCACTTGCTCCCCATGTCAGATCAAGGTCCTTGTTAGGCCTGACCTCTTGTCCCCAGAGCGTGCTTTCAAAGAGATGCTGGCCCAGTCGGTAGGAAACCCAAAGTCTCTGTTGTCTGTTAAGTCTGAGTAATGGAGAGTTCTTTCTGGTTAATTCAGATTATTAGAGGCTTAGATCAATCTATTAATAAAGGTTTACCATTCATAGCATTTGTACATTTCCAGATTTCAAGGGATTGAAATTAACCTGCTATTCACTTACTGTGTTTCTAGTGATAGGGATAGAGTAGGATAATTAAACAGTCAGTGTAGAAATTCCACTAGGGGATTAAAGACAGAAAGGGAATTTTAAGGGAGTTTGGGAGACTGTTGTAAGCTAATGACCACTCAAGAAAAGAATCCAGTAACCTAGCAACAGTCTACACTACCTTGAAGGAAGACCAGGTGCATCCAAGCACCAGACACACTCAAGCCACAAACCCTGATAGTTAAAACACAAGACAGTAGATATGGGGTCTGAATCTTGTTACATGAAGTCAGAGAGTTAATAGTTCTTGAAGAGTAGCATTCCTGAACGTGGCCAAGACAGAAATATAGGTGAAAGGGGAAGGAAACTAGGTGAAAGGGGGCATTATACCGAAACCTGAGATGAATGACCATATTTAATATATGTTACCACCCTTTTGCTAATATACATATGATTTGAATAACGCCATGACAGTCCCAGTTAAACCATATAGGGCCAAAGGAGGAACTAATGATGGAAGCCTTGACGTCTGCCCAAGAATGACGAAGAAGGTGGTCTTCTCCCCTCCCCACTTTTTCTTTGATTGTAAAAATGTAGCCCTCTTTCTTCTCAGGGCTGTGCTCCCTTGCCTGCCCGCTTGTATCTCTCACAAGCATCCTATGCTAATAAACTCACTCTTTATCTGCCACTTTGCCTCATGCTGAATTCTTTCTGCACCAAGACAAAAGAACCTGAGCTTCAGTAGGTCCTGACACTAGGTGAGAGGTTTCAATGGAAAGACAGTGGGTTTCAGTCTCCTCCTAAGCTAGGGATTGTGGGTTTGAGTCCCAATCTGGATTTTGGCTGGGTTCAAGTCCCATCCGAGAAGAGGTGCAGTTTCACTAGTGTTTAGGTTCATATCTTAAAGAAGTTGGAAATCTAGCTGGTTAACAATCTAAAACACATGTAACAATGAAGAAGGCTTGACCAAGATGAAAACGGATCCAGAAGGACAACAGTGAAGAAGGTAGTTGTGGTCAGAGTTGATTTTCTGGAGGAGGTGAGGTACCCCCAGAGCTTTGAAGGACCAGTAGGATTTACCTGGCATGCCGGTGGAGAATAAACAGGAAGAGTCAGGGAGTGAATGTGAGAGAATTGCTAATACCAAAGCAGGAGAGAAAATAATTTAATCTTTCTTTGCTTTCTCAGAAGGCTTATTAGGACTTTACAGAACTCCAGGATCCTTCTAGATCACAATGTTCAGAAGCTATCAGAGGGTGCCAGCTGATAGCTGAGCCTGTGAGAGAAGAGAGGGCTGACAGCCTTCGTTTTAGCTCCTGGGTCTCCTTTGGGAGACATGAGAACTAAAATATTTTTTAAATCAAATAAAAGAAACTTTATTTGTTGGGTTAGTGAAAGGATCAGGGTATATGAGTCTGGTCGGGGAACTAGCCTCTTCCCCCAGAGCCATCCTCGCTCACTTGGTAACCACGGGTCACAGAGGAAATAGCTTTATGCCTTAGCCTGAAAAATGGAACTAATAACAAGTCCCCTTGTGTGTAAATACAATGGCGTCAGGGGTAAGCACTGTGCATATTATTCCTTACACTCTTTGGAAGAAAAGACTAAAATAGTTTCAAAGAATTATTATTATGATTACATATGCCTGGAGACTGAGGGCTGATTTTTCAATTCAGTGATTTCGTAAGTCCTTCATGGTGTCTTAGAATTGAAAGCAATATTCCAATTGGAATTAGAATTGGAAGAGGATCATCTACTGGGGAAATCTGGGGCTTTAGAATCAGAAAGGCTTGACCTTGAATCCCTGATCCCTTATTACCAGCACCATCTTTCTTTCGTTCATTAAAGAAATATGCATGAAGCTCCTGTGATGTGTTCTGATAAATTATCTAAGTTCTTGGAGCCTCAGTTTCCTCATCAATAAAGATTAAAGTATAACCTCTTAAGGTCATGATAATGACTGGCATATAGTAGACCTTTAATTAGTTTTCCTCCTTTAATTAATGAATGAGGGAATTAAATAAGACATGGCTACTGAAGAAGCTTAAAGTATGTGATGGGAGGAAAGGCAAGGCAGAATGCATCTAGTGTTAGAGACGGGATACAAAGGAGCTGAGATTGTCTGAATGGACAGAAGAGAATTGACTCAAGGACCGGGGCCATGATGGTTGAATGGAGGAAGTGGATCCTTATCCGCTGCTGCAGTGTGGCCCATAGCCAACAGGATGCTGTGAAGTGATACAAGGAAGTGTCCCACGTCAAACTTCGCCTTGTTTACCATTTACTAGTTTAACGTTGGCATTTGGGGAAGATGCATGTACGCATCCAAGCATCCATCCATTCTTTCCTTTATTCACTTATTCATCCATTGAAGAAACATTTATTACCCTCCTTCCCTGAGTCAGGCATTTATCTAGTGCTGGGAATACAACCAAAGTACTTAAAGAAGAGTGGAGAAGAAAGACAAGTAAACAGACAGTTATAAATCATCGTGATGAAGACTAAGATGGGATCAGACACAGACCTGACCACTTCCTGAGGGTCACACAAAACTGGGTGTTGGCTCTGGCTTTGCCACTCACTGGCCGTGGTATCCCAGGGAAGACGATAAGGAATCATGTACTTAAAAGCTCTTTGGAATCTGTGTTATGCCATATAAATGCGCATTTTAATATATTAATCATCAGTGAATTCATCATCTTATATTATCCCATCAGATCTGATCCTCTTTTATATTTTTCTGTAATAAATAATAGCTGGCACACAGATTTCATTGTCATTCCTGTCATTTTTATTTCATGACGTAGCTTCTTTTTGAACCTCTGTAAAACCTTGTCTTCTAGTCCTTTCTACCAACGTGGTTGTATCCACAGCTGTGTGTTCTGTGTCAGATAGAATTTTAGGGATGTCTAATAAGGTTTTAAATTGCCTTTGGAAAGGTATAAGGAGACTGATCACTAATGAGGGAAAGACTCAGACACAAAGATTAGAGGGGAGTCGCAAGTGTTCCAGAAAGATCACAGTAAGAACATGAAGGGTGGGGTTTAGCAGCATAAAGGGAACAGAGGTGGAAATAAAACCTAGAAGAATAGAATGAGTTGAGAGTGAGGGCAGAGGAAGAGACAGATACAGCCATCCAGCTGGTGGAGGAGAGAAAAAGGTGCTTCCCATTTTAAACAGCTTATCTCCTCTATCTGCGATATTTCTGCTGATGTCTGAATAGAGAGAAAGATGTATGTGTGTGTGAGTGTGTGTGTGTGTTTGTTAATAACAGTCATCTATTTATAGACCTTAAATTATACACCAAGAAAGCCTCTCTGAGACAAGATGTGTTATTTGGCTGCCAGAAGGAAACGTTAAAGAAAAAACTACCCAAAAAGGGGGCTTCTAGATGTCTTTCTTCCTTTTCCTCATCTCCTTTGTCCATCTTCTTATGGTTAGTGACAACTGTCAATTCTGTGTTTTGGAGACAAAATTCCAAAGAGGTGAAAGGAGACAGTCGAAGATTTTCCTCCAGAATTAGGGGCCTCCACGGTTTCCAAATCACATCACTTTCCAGCTGAATCAGAAGGGAGATTAGAGAGCAGCCTTTCCATTTCAGAGGATGCTCTTTCCACCAGGGTGCCCGCCAGGCCATCATCCCTCTTTCCAACTCCGATTCTCTCATCACATATGAAACAAGAAGTTTCCATTACTTTTTCCTCTAACCTCATCTTTCCAGAGAAGGGGCTGAATCCCTTAATGACCTCAAGATGACCTTCAGGTAAAAGGACTTCATACTTGGTTCCAAGTTTGTAGAACTTAGAAGAGTGTGCCTAAGAGTGTGAGCTTTGGTGTCAGACCCAGATCTCCCAGGTATTACTGTGTGACTTTAGGTACATGATTCTTTATACCTCGGTTTCCTCACCAGTAAAGTGAGGATAATAATGGAACTTCTCACATGGAGACTAGAGTGGAGATTGAATGAGGTAATACATGTAAAGCACTTAGCAAAGAGATGGAACATAGGGAACTCCCTGGAGGTCCAGTGGTTAAGACTCTGTGCTTCCACTGCAGGGGGCACGGGTTTGATCCCTGGTTGGGGAACTAATATCCCACATGCCACATGGTGCAGCCAAAAAACAAAAAAACAAAAAAACAAAAAAAAAGAGATGGAACATAGTAGTTCTAATGATTTTTTTTTTTCTTATTATCATAGCTTTCTAATGGGTTAGAAAAGCTGACTCCAAGGACAAGAGTTTTGGATGGGAACCTCAAATGCAGTGTCCACTCCCTCTGAGGCCCTTCATGTGCAAGGTATTGATGGAAGACATGATGATCAGCCAATAACCTACCAGTCAGTCTATAGATGGCCTTACTGAGGATGTCAGTGACAAGGGAAAAAGACAATAGTGGGAGGGATGGGGGAAAGTGGCCAGGGGCCGTCAGAGAGTATTAGAGAGAGGCTGGGCCTCTTCCTTTGACGAGAAAGAACTCACGTCTTCTGTCCTCCTCTTTCCTCTATAGGCCATGGAGGTATCAATTTTGAGCTCTTACTGTCTACGAGGAGGGACCACTTGCCAAGTTCTGCAGCCTGAAATGACTTACCCATCTCATATACCAGCCTTCTAAACTTCACCCATATAAAGTTTGGCTTCTGTTCAACTTCTGGATCACCTTTTGCTAGCAATTTAACATTTTCTTTTATGAAATATTTTGACTATTATTTTATTGGATTCAACGACTCCTCCACAATTTGAGAGCAGATTATGATTGCCATTTGCAGAGAAGTCAAATGTTTTCTCCAAGGTCCGACGTTTAGAAATTGGCTTCCTAAGTCCAAAGAAGGGGGGTGCTTTTCCTGCTGCATCACTGGACTGGTTCTTTGCAGTAACTTTAATCTTTCTTTTGCTCTCACATATACATTCAGATGCACAAGAACTTACACATTTAAAAAATCACCAAAGCACTATGTATTAAGAATTTCTTAGTGTTAAGCTGAACAATATATTCTCTTATTTCCTTTCCTCATAGGGGAAACACAGGCCCTAAAAATCCAGTCTGAGAAAATCCGTTAAGGCAGGCATAAATGAAGCCTCTATTAAAATCTAGCCTCTAAGCAAAACATTCCGTTCTCACATCCTTTGTAAACAACCCAAGGGTACGATTAGTATCTTATATATTTTATTTCTTATAATGTTTATGACAGTACTCTGAATTTAGCAGCATTTCAACAAGTGTAATAAATGAAACTGATTCAAAGCATCTTAGGGTGGGAGGTGGGATAGGAAGTCTTCTTGGGAGGCCTCAAATGCTGATGTGTGCAGCAATATTAGTAACATTAATGGTTTTTACTGATTATATAATGCTACGTAAGGCACATTACAAAGACTATCTCTAACTCTCAAAATCATCCTGAAAGGTAGATATTGTTCCTATTTTACAGTTGGGAAAACTGAGGCTCAGAGAGGTTAATCTGTCTAATTCACTAGGTAAGTATGAGGCAGAGTAGGAATCTAGGACACGCTAGTATTTTCGTTTTGGTTTTTTTTTTGACTCCCTTAGTTTTAAATTTATTTTGTATTGAAGTATAGTTGATTTACAATGTTGTGTTAGTTTCTGGTGTACAGCAAAGTGATTCGGTTATATATATATACACACGCACACACACACACACACACACACACACATATATATATATATATTCCTTTTTCATACTCTTCTCCATTATGGTGTATTACAGGATATTGAATATAGTTCCCTGTGCTATACAGGAGGATCTTGTTGTTTGTTTTATATATAGTACTTTGTATCTGCTAATCTCAAACTCCTAATTTATCCCTCCCCACCCCCGTTCCCCTTTGGTAACCATAAGTTTGTTCTCTATGAGTCTATTTCTGTTTTGTCAATAAGTTCATTTGTGTCATATTTTAGATTCCAGATATAAGTGATATCATGTGGTATTTGTCCTTCTCTTTTTAACTTACTTCACTTAGTATGATAATCTCTAGGTAGGATGCCCTAGTTTTGTGTAGTTTTATGTGGATCCAACACCACCAGGCCACCACTTTCATCACATTGGTTCCAGTACAGTTCCCTGACCTCCCACAATATACTTCTCTCCATCAGCAGAGTCGGGGTCATGCTTCCCGTGTGTGTGTGTGTGTGTGTGTGTGTGTGTGTGTGTGTGTGAGAGAGAGAGAGAGCTGGCGGGCCCTGCGTGGGAGCCACTGTTGAGAGAACTTGAAAAGTGGGAGGGGGGAATCTTCTTTTACTAAGCAAGAATCTAAGAGCTGTTGTCAAGGAAGAATCCCAGGCCTTCCATAAAAGGAAGGCCTCTCTTCCTCTGCTGGCAGTAAGTGCTGCCTTGAACAGCGAGTCTGACATTTTTCCTGGCCCACCTGTACTTGGGCAGCTTTGGAAAGGAGGCCCCCAGGGGTGGGCATGGGGGGAGTGACCTGGAACCAGCAGGTGGAACCTTTGCTCGAAGGCACAGGGCATCATGGGAGGCAACGCTCAGCAAAGCAGCAGAGCTGAGTTCACCAGCCACGCCAGGTGACAGGTCACCTGCCCTCCAATCCTCTCAAGATGTACCTGGGAGACTTTCCCAATATGCCACAATTCTGCCTAAATGTCCTTCCATGAATCCCCATCATTATTGGGTAAAATCCAACTTATTTTGCCTGACAAGAAAGGGCTTTTTCCTGAGCTGACCTTTGCTTGTTTTATCAGCCCTTCATACCAGTATCTCTCTGGCTATTTCCAAGTGCTTGCCTGCTTCAGAGCAGCGTAGGCTTTCCTGTGCCTCTGTGATTTGCACAGAGTATTTCCTCTGTCTGGTCTGCCACCCTCCTGACACATTCCAAAACCCTTATAGGCCTGGGAGTCACAGAGTTTTCACACAAGCATTTCAGATGAAGACCAGGCCTCCTCCCCAACAGCTTGTCAGTTATGACACACCCTTGGCAGTACTTCCTTCTTTCTCAGTTCCCCACCCACCCCAACCCTGGAGGAGCCAGACTTTAAAGAGAGAGGTGGAGTGGGTATGTTCCCACTTTAGACTATGCCTCTCCATTCCAAAACCTCTAATGAAAAGTGCAAGGTACCACGTAGCATCTTTCAACTTCCCTCTCTTAGGCCATTCAGGCTGGTATAACAAAAATGCCCTAGACTAGGTGGCTTAAAACAACAGAAATTTATTTCTCACAGTTCTGGAGGCCAGGAAGCCCAAGATCAAGGCACCAGCAGATTTGATGTCTGGTGAGGGCCTGCTTGCTAGTTCATAGATGGCAATCTTTTCACTGTGTCCCCACATGGCAGAAGGAGACAAGAGAGCTCTCTGGTATCTCCCTTATAAGGGCACTAATCCCATTCAAGAGGGCTCCACCCTCATGACCTAATCAACTCCCAAAGGCCCCACCTCCTAATGCCATCACTTTGGGCATTATGATTTAACATGTGAATTTGGGGACCCACAAACATTCAGTCTAGGGCTTCCCTGGTGGTGCAGTGGTTAACAATCCACCTGGCAATGCAGGGGACACAGGTTCGAGCCCTGGTCTGGGAAGATCCCACATGCCGTGGAGCAACTAAGCCCCTGTGCCACAACTACTGAGCCTGTACTCTAGAGCCTGCGAGCCACAACTACTGATTCTGCATGCCACAATTACTGAAGCCCACATGCCTAGAGCCCGTGCTCTGCAACAAGAGAAGCCACCGCAATGAGAAGCCCACGCACTGCAATGAAGAGTAGCCCCTGCTCACCACAACTAGAGAAAGCCTGCATGCGGCAATGAAGACCTAATGCAGCCAAAAATAAAAATATATTAAAAAGTAAATAAATTTTTTAAAAAACAACAACAATAAAAACCCATCCAGTCTATTGCATGTCCTTACCTCACCTCACCCTGAACTTCCTGAGGAAAGCAGAGGATATTAGATTTAAATCAAGCTTAAGATCTAAGTTTTAAGTACAAGTGATTTTTTTAAAACCTGAGAATGATGAAACCCAGCCCAAGATGTTACTGAAGGAAAGACACAAGAAGTATTGGAAGGCAGTTTATATCTGGCAGGGCTGAGACTACCCCCAAACGGGCTACATTCGATTCTCATTTCTGATTTTGACTGGCAGTCAGTTCCTCTGTCCCCTTATCACTCCCTCAAGTGTTATGTGGAGCGATGTTCTTCAAGGGGGTGTATAAACAGCTGTGTGTCCCATGCACATACTTGCAGGGCTGATGATTCATCATCAGCTTTCACTGTAGGTTTCCCGTTAGTATTATAAACAACTAGGGAACACCTGTGCTGACGGAAGCATCTTCATTATCTCATGAATCCTCTCAACCACCTGAGGTCTGATTCTGCCCATTTGTGCTGATGAGGGTCAGAGTTACACTGTTTGCCCAAAGTCACGAAGCTGGCAAGTTCTGAGGCTATTGGTCAAAGCCACCTCTGGTTCCCAGCTCCACAGTCTTTCTACTGTGCCACCGATAAATTCAGCTCAAAAGAAGCATTTATTAAGTGCCCGCTGTGTACCAGGCACCATGCTCAGAGCCAGGACACGTAGATGAAGAACGCTCAATTCTTGCCGTGGTGCAGCTCGTGTTACTCTGGGGCAAACACACCATGGTGAGTTTGTTCGGTGTGTCATGGTGAAGATGATGGTGATGGTCTGCATTGGGAGCGATGGGGGCATAGAGGAGGGACGCTGAAACCTACCACGAAGGGGTGATGCCTGAATAAGGAGCTGGGCTTTTCAGTATGAGTTTACCCAGGTGAGGGGCTCAGGGGATCGAGATGCTTTGCAGTGGGAGATGCCCATGTGCACAGGTACCATCTCTCCACAGGTGCAGATTGGGCGGCGTGGTCGTAGCATCCCCTCCCCCCTCTTGCTCTGGGGACATTATCGTTCATTTGCCCTTTAGTCTCAATCTGTGCCCATGCTAGGTGTTTTTATTTTTTAAAGTTCTATCTCAAAGTGAGGAACAGAGCACAAGGTCCAGAAGAAATATCAAGTACTCTTTGGGAGGAGATGCGGATGGGGGAGGATTATTTTAAGGGGCAAGAGGCCCATTTCCTGAATCCTACAAAATGTGCCACATAGACTAATACCTGTTGCACCTGTCCTAAGGTTGGTACTGGGAGGTGCTGTGGAGGAAACACAGACCATCAAGGAGATAAAAATGTGTTAAGGCTACTGTGGCTGATGGAAGGAAGAGGCTGTGCACATCTCTTTAGAAAAGCTCCGTATAATCAGAAGCTGGATTTACTCAGGGATGTTTGGGTTTTATAGCTACCCACTCATAGCTGTAAAAAAGGGTTTACTTTTGAAATTGCTGCTGGGGAATAACTTTTTAATTTTTTTTGGAAGGCTGAACTGCTTTAGTCTTTAACCCATTTTTCCCATTGAAACAATTGTTCTTGTGATACACTTTTTGAACTCAAGGTTTCGTAGCCACACAAAGAAAATATAACTAAAGAAACTTTGCGTGATAGAGTTTAATCCTGGAAGAGCTTACAAATGCATGTAGAAGACAGAATATACATGAAATAATGAAACCTGCCTAATATTTTTCATTAAGTGCTACAGTCTTTGACTTGTAATCACCTAAGCTCTGTAGGTTCATATATGTGAATATGGTATTTTCCACAGGTGGGGCATTTGTGTGACTGCAGTCTGTCTGCACTGTTGTGATCCAGGTGCCATCCTGGGGCAGCCTGTCCAGGACCCTTGCTCTAGGCATCAGGGCCAGGTCTGAGGCACTCCCTTCCCTGGGTGGGAATGCTGCAAGCCATTAGCATGGCAAAAGCACACCAAGGCGGGGGGGCGGTTAAAGAAAGGAATATAGATGGATGGAGGCAGAACCACCACCATGCACAACTCCAGGGGGCGCCATTCACATGGAATAGATACTTGAATACGTGGTGATTGATGCCCTCTGGAGTAGCTAACATGGCGGCCCACTGGGGAGCTGAGATTAGAGGATGAAGAGGAGGACCAAGGAGACGAAGCGAACATAATTGCTTTGGGCAAGCATTATTATCATCTACTTTTCTCTGGTTTTTTTCCCCCATCTCTGCCTCTCTTGGAAGCTCAGCAACTGTCCCCCTTCCTCCCAATTCCTTCATTTCTTTCTTTCTTGACTTAGTCCATCTAAGGTTCTCTCCCTGATGCCTCAGCCATCACTAATTTCTGGTCCTCCTCCATCTAGCGCATTTCCCCTCTCTGCTTCCATTGCTTTAGCCTATGTTCTTTCCTTCCCCTTAAGGTTTTCAAATATTTGGCTCATCATTTTAGGACTTACTGCCAAAGTAGGACATAAATTTTGAAATTTTGTGCAAAAATGTAAAGCTAGCCTAATCAAGATTATCCCTAAATAACTCCTCTAGCTGAGAGTATTTCTCTTGGACACCTCCAGCTCTGACTCATCTCACCTCTCTGAATCCCTTCCCTGGCCTCCTGGGATGGTCAAGGAAACATTCAAATGTCTGGCCCTAACTGTGTGCCTTCCCTCCCCTCAGTGTCACCCTGGGTCCTCTTGCTTCTCTTGCTGACCCAGACTTTCTGCGATGGACTAAACATCCTCTCCTTTCTGGTCCCCCCCTTCCCTGCCGATCGCCTGTCACTTGCCTCTCTCTCTGTATGCATGAAACATCACACTCCTGGACCAGCGCAGCCTTCTCCTGCTGGAGTCTCACATTTGATTCTTACTCAAAGCACCAGCCTCACCCTCAGAAGCCAAGTCCTTTGCCTCATGAAGGGTTTCCAAACAAGCCTAATCGCAAGAGTCAGAGGGAATGTCCAAAACCCAGATTCCAGGGCTCAGCCCAGCCCTAAAGAATCTGATGATCACTCCATAGTGAAATATCCTGGCCTGGTTTAAGGTCACCAGAACACTGGGGGGTGGCAAGGGCACGGGGGGGTAGGGCAAGGAGCTGGTCTGCAGCTCACTTAGAAGTCACATCCTCCCATCTCTGTCCCTCCAGGCACCAGGTTAGTTAATTCTGGAGCTGGGGTAGAGGGAGGCCTGAACCCAGCCAAAGCCCAGCTGAATGGTTCTGAGATCTGAATCAGCCGGAAGCCACTGCTCTGGTCCCCAGAACCCATGTCTCAGTTCCACCTGGCACCACCAATTATCTGTGCCTCTGACATAGGGTGTTTTTTTTTTTTTTATTCCCTCGAAATAGGGCTATAATTAAATCCAGAATTGTACTGGAGACTTTATAGTCATGGCAAAAGCAGAACACAGTGTCTGCAGACAAAGAAAAAACCTCTTTCAATAAAAATTAATTATTGGCAGCTCGTGTCCCAGTGCCGGTGGTGATATGGGGAATGCATATGAGGGTGAAGGCTGGGGAGGACCCCGGCGAGGAGGCATTGGATGGCAGCTCTCACATCTCCATTCATGTGAAGCCCTCACTGCGCCGCCCTCCTCCCCCCTCCCCTCCCTCCCTCCCTCCCTTCCTCCTCCCTCTGAGTAACTTCGTGTTCTCTGCGGCCCTGGAGGTTACTGCTTTTTTCTTTTCCCTCCTTCAGGGTCTGAGAAATTGAAAGCAGCCATAGAAGGGCTGGGAGAGGAGAGAGAGAGGAGAGGCAAGACACAAAAGGAGAGAGTGAACCTGTGATCTGTCATTCCCATTCAATCTCTCCTTCTTGCAAGTGGGGAGACCCTCCCTGGTGGGGGATGTAAGAATCTTGCTGGCAGTGCGTGCCTTCTGCTTCCTGCCGAGGGGAGGGTGCAGGCTCTAGCTCCCCCGGGAAGCTCTGGGGGAAGATGGGAGCCTGGACCCGGGCTGTGTAACACCCACGGGACAGAGCCCGCTGGGGCTCGGCCTTTCCTCTTGTCCAGAGCGTGAGTCCGGATGCGCAATAGAGTCAGAACAGAGTTCTGACTTGCACAAGCCTCCTGGAGGGGAAGTACAGTGAGAAATCAGAGACAGGGATGTGACGGGGGGAGGCAGAACGGGAGGGTCTCACTCTGTAACCTAGTCATCAGATTGGCCAGGAAAAAGGAAACGAGCTAGTAAAATCCAAAGTGGGCATAAAGCAGGGTTGGATATCTTCCAATTTACCCAAGGGCGTAGACACTGAGGAGCGCGAACCCGGCGTCAGCTGCTCCGTCAGCATCTCGAGTTTCTTCCTGCAATAGATCAGGTCTTCGCCATCCGCTCTGCCTGGAGGAGGGTCCCACCAGGCCACACGGAAACCCGAGATCAGAGCGCCCCGGGGGGCTGTGCGTCATCTAAACACACAGAGTGGAACAGAGGGCGAGGGGGCTTCCTCCACAGGGTGACTCAGTGGGGCACCCCCTGGGGTCAGGCTCCACCCCCAAAAGACACCCCTGTGCTCGTTTGGGGTACGGCTCACCCAGGCCTCCTTAAGGGGCAGAGCCAAATTTCACCCACAGAAGCCGCGGAGGTACAAGGCGACAACCACTCCTGGCTTGGTAGAAGGTGGAGGCTGGGGGTAGGTAACGCTGCGGGATCATAAACTGTGGAAAGCAACAGGCAGGGGTCATGGAAGGGCTGATGGGACGTTTCTGGAGATGCTCTTAGATGTGGGCATGCGCACAATTGTCCTCCAAGCCCAAGTTTTTCAAGATATTCCCAGGGACTCATGCTTTGGGTAGAAGATTGAATGAGATGCTCCCCAAGTCTAACATCGGGTGATTCTGCTGAGTCAGCCAGATTTTCCTGCGTTAGGGGGATTACATGGGTTTAAGGACCAGCACCTCCTTATCTCCTGCTGATGGGCACCCCATCTCCTCTCCCAGCACCACAGGCCTCAGCACATAGGCACTCAAATTGCACCAGCTGCGCCACATACAGTTGGGCAACACATAAGCAGGACAGGTCTGCCATTTATTCCACAGATTTTTTTTTCCTCTTCGTTTCTGCTGAGGCAAACTCTCTCCTGCATACCTATCCCCCCACCCCCGCACTTTATCCAGTTTCAAAGCTTATCAAAAGCTCAGATTATTTGACCTCGGAAGGGGAGAAGCCATGCCGTGCTTCAACCCAGATGGTTAAAAACTCTGTCAAGGCTCCCTTATCCTGGGGAATTAAACGATAACTGCCACTACCCGACTTGTGGTCAACATTGTATCACATGTCCCAGCCAAGATGATAAGACAAGAGAAGAAAGTACAAGGATTGAAAAGGAAGAAATAAAGCTATCATTAGTTACAAATGGCATAACAGCTTATGTAGAAACAATTTTTAAAATCTACAGATAAACTATTGGAATTAATAAGTAAAGCCAGTAAGAATACTGGACTCAGGATCAACATAAAATTCTTTGTATTTTACATACATATGCAACAAATTTTTTAGCTAAATCTTTTCAATAGTTACAATTTGAAAAGCATCAAAAATATAAAATAACTATGCATGAATCTTACAAAATTGTACAATTGCACTATCCTGCAGATGAAGAGACCCAAAGAAATTATTAAGGCAAATGAAGAGACCCAAACAAATGATGGGATACATATCATGTTAATGTGTTCAAATACTGTGAAGAGGTGAATTCTCCCTGAATTGATCTGTAGATTCAACATAATCATAATCAAAATTCCAGCAGAGTGGTGTGTGTGCATGTGTGTGTGTAAAGTGGCAAACTGATTCTAGAATTCATATGCCTGTGCAAAAGGATGAGGAAAGGCAAGACATTCTTGAAGAAACACAAAGCTGGAGCCCTTATACTACTGTATATTAAGGCTTATTATAAAGTACCAGTAATGAAGACAGTGTGGTATTGACCCAGGATAAACAAATAGACAAATAGAACACAGTAGGGTCTAGAAATAGACCACACATATGAGGTCACTTGATTTATCACAAAAGTGACAATGCAGTGCAGTTGGGAAAAGATAATCTTTCAGTAAATGGTGCTGGCTTAATCGGATATCTAAGTGGGAAATAATAATTTTACCCTACCTCACACCATACACAAAAAATCAGTTCCCAATGGAGAGTAGATCTAAATGTGAAAGGTAAAACTACAAAGCATCTAGAAGAAAACATAGGAAAAGATCTGCATAAGCTTGGCACAGGGAACAATTTATTAGATAGAAACAGAAAAGCAGAAATCATAAAGGGGAAAAATGATCAACTGGAGTTCTTAAAAATTAAGAACTTCTGTTCTTCAAAAATACTATTAAGAGAAAGAAAATGCAACCCATAGAGTGGGAGAACATATTTCCAATATACTTTTGTATCTTTCTATATCCAAGATATAGAGAAGACTCCTACAAATCAATAAAAAATAACTATTTACCGAAGAAGGTGAGTAAAAGTCTTGAATAGTATTTCATAAGGATGTCCAAATGGCTCATAACCATTTGAAAAAGATCAAACTTTCAGTAGTCATCAGGGAACTGCAACTCAAAACCACAGTTTAAGGTTCCACCATACACCACCGGAATCACCCAACTTATATAAAGTACCCATTCATATAAAGTACAGATTGGGCAAACTCAATCTATGCTGTTAGAAGTCAGGATCGTGGTTATTTCTTGGAGGGGGCAGTAACCAGATGGGGTTACAGTGGGGCGTCTGTGGTGCTGGGAAGGTTCTATTTATTGATGTAGGTGCTGGTTATTGGGGTGAGGCCTCTTTGTGAAAATCCATTGAGTTAAACTCTTATGATTTGTATACTTTTCTGTAAGTATGTTATACTTCAAGAAAATAATCCACTTAAAAAAAAAAAAAACTGCTGAGGAATTTCCTCAGAAGAGCATAATCCCCCTGGTTAGGGGAAAAAAAAAAATTAAAAACTGAGGCAGGAAGGTTAGGTCACAAGCTCAGACCAGCCTCATAAGAAGGCAGAATGGTGACCATCCACCTGGTACAATTTGAGGATCATCACACATGGTGATCATGGTGTCAGAAGTCCCAGCACCGTAAATCTATCCATTCCTTTGAACTTTCAGGAGTCCCCTGGAAGGCTTAGACTTTATGCCCTGTGATCAGCTAACATGTCAAGGAGGTTTACTGTCAGCTGGGAGATGGTCCAAGCTTCTTGAACACAGAATGGGTTCTGGGAGATCTAGGGAGGAGAGAGAGGACTGTACTTGTGAATGGGAGGCGGAAGGGTCCACAGATGCTCTGACATCCACTCAGGGCAGCCCCTTACTATGGCTGTTCCATGTAAGTCATTTCTTCATTGATTTACATGCGACACGTATTTATGAAGAAGCTACTGTGTCAGCACTGCAGCTGATTACAGACATGAACAAGATAGGTCCTGCCCTTGCCCCTTGAAGTGTACAGTCTGTAGACGGGCACACAAAGCTGAATTTCTAGTAGGTGGATAAGCTTACTCTTCAACAGTTCAAGAGCCACACTGGGCTTCAGAGCCCTCACCTCACAAGATGATCTCAGCGCAACTGGATGCAACCCTCCCCATCATGTAGTTCAAAGGGCAACAGGCGTGATCTTCTCAGGGTGCAACTCAGAACATGAAAGATTACTTTGAAATGGTTGAGGAGACACGGGCGCAGCATATCCGGAAATGGATTCTCGCCAAGACTATGAAGCTCCTATAATCTCATTTTATGTCATAATTACAGTCTACTTGCTCTTTGCTGTCATCAGCCAAAAGGGGTTCTTAACAGCGTATTTGTCATTATAAATGTTAACCGAGGAAGATTAATCATATTCAGGAGACACATTACATACTACGAAACACAAGACTAATTAATTATGGAAGAATATACCGCAAACCCCAGGCGACGGGGCACCTTCTCTCATCTAGGCTTTCACGGCCACATAGGAGCCCACAGCCAACCCTGCAGCCTAATTTGTTTTTGTCTTAGAAATTGAAGAGAGACCAGTTATCAGAGAGAACAATTTCATCCAAAGAACCAGAATAGACCGTGCATGTGCAGTATTCATGCTTAACCACGGACATATATTCATTTTGGTTCCTTTTTATTTCTAGTATATGTTAAGTTCTTATCTTCTCATCAATAAAACTTAATCGTCCTTTCATTAAGAAATAATTCTGGGAACTTCCCTGGTAGCTCAGTGGTTAAGAATCCGCCTGCCAATGCAGGGGACACGGGTTCGAGCCCTGGCCTGGGAAGATCCCACATGCTGCGGAGCAACTAAGACCGTGCGCCACAACTACTGAGCCTGCGCTCTAGAGCCCGCGAGCCACAACTATTGAGCCTGCGTGCCACAACTACTGAAGCCCGCGCACCTAGAGCCCATGATCTGCAACAAGAGAAGCCACCCCAGTGAGAAGCCGTGCACCGCAACGAAGAGTAGCCCCAGCTCGCCGCAACTAGAGAAAGCCCTCGTGCAGCAACAAAGACCCAACACAGCCAAAAATAAATAAATAAAATAAATAAATAAATTTAGTGAAAAAAAAAGAAAAAAATAACTTTGCAGCTTTTTTCCGTAAGAAGACAGGCAGGAGTCTTTTGTCTCAACACATCGTGCGTCCCAGGCCTCTCTACAGATGGTGGAAGAGGCGGAGTAACTTTGGCACCGTGCTGATATGTCCCCATGACCGCCTCACCCCCTCACTGACTCTCCAGTATTGCTGGGCAAAGCTGATCACGCATGAGGCCTGAACACATTCTTTAATCGTAGTCTGAGGCACTTGCATACCTTCAGTATCATTCCTTCAAGAAATATTTAATGAGTTCCTCCCCTGTGTCAGTCACCAGGCCTGTGCATTCCACCTGGGGCCCATCCTCCCAAGCCACCCGCCACTGACCATGAGGGCATTCTACAAACAGTCCTTAACCTAGGTGTATCCTTCTAGACCTGCTTCCCTCTCTCTGATGTTCATTCTGAATCTTGCACGAGTACACATCTAGAAGTGGACCCTCCCATTTACTCAGTGTGCCCTTTCTCATATATCATGCCAACTCTCACTAGCACGTTGTTGTGCCCATAGCCCCTCAATGCATGTTTGCTGGTTTGTTCTTTGAGATCCAGACACAGTTCCTTTTACTAAGATTGTGTGTTAATACTGTGCTCATGCCATAAACAATGTGTTCATGCCTTTCTTGGCGGGATGGGCAGACTGTCCGAAGTGGAATTCCCTTGCAACTCATGCCAAATCCAGATGACACTGTGCTTTGGGAGAGTTGTATATATGCCATGGAACCTGCACATGGTTAAAATACTACCGTGCAAAGGCACAGTGTGTTCCTGACAGCACATCGGGATTCACAGGGAGAGAGTCCACAGCCTGTAATTCAAAGATCACAACAAGATCTTTTCTATCAACACCACCTGAGAAGTTTAATTGTCAAGCCTCAGGAGGCAGCTGGGTCAGGTGAGGTGCTTGGGGGTTTCCTAAAGTATCTTGCTTTTTTTTTCTGAGACGACAAAGTGCAAGCTGACTCAATAATTAGTGCCATGAGGAATGTGAAGAGATAGGATGCTGAACCCACTAACAGATGAAAGCAGAAAAAGCTCATGGAAGCAGAGTGAGCCTTCTCCAGATTTCTGAGAAGAGGGCTAAAACATGGCACCCAGGCAGCCTTAAATCTTAAGACATACTCCCAAGCGCTAGCGGCACCACTGGGATCTGGGCTGGTAGCTATTTCTGCATCTCTACAAATTCATCTGGTGAAATTCCAAAGAAAAACAAGCATTGGGCTATAGATGGATGAGACTAGAAGACACTTAACTTTAAATTTAACTGAATTTATTGTTAATGTAAAGGCCACACAAGTTCTAAGAAATGGCAAGATGGATGATAGAAATAACAGGTATAATTTTCTGGAAATAACCAAAGTCATTCTGGAGTCCCATGCTGCATATAAATTTTATAGTCATCTTAAACATACTGGAGGCTCAGAGCTACTAATTTTAACCTCAACTTACTTACTAACCTTAACCAAATAACCTCCAAATATAAAAATTTTCATTATACATACAGAGAAAAAATATTAGCTTGAGAATAACAATGACAAATAGTGATGAGGGTCGTATGAGAGGAGTGAAATGGAGAAGTGCTGCCAGCCTCAAGGAGAGAAGAGAAAAGAAACGTCACTACTGGACCAAATAGGACGACGTTTACCCCCAACTGTCCTCTGAGATTAAGCATGGGCTGGATACCAGTTGCCTACTGCAGGGAAATCAAGTGAGCATTAAGAACCCAAAAGAAGAGGCCCAGAGTAACTCTCTGGCAGGTGACTGAGAGAAAGACATTCAGCTGAGCTGGCAAGGTTGAGAGCAAGTGTATGAACATATTTGAACTCTGCAAGCAGCTCTCGGCTAAAGCCCTGGATGGATTGCCAAGACAGGAAGACCCCTTAGCTCTCCTTTCTCCTTCTTCTCTTGGCCTAAAGGCTTCAACATTGATTGGAGTTTAAAAACTGAGAGTTCCTGAAAGGGTTCTTAGTTTCCATATTCAGGGTTCAGGGATGGAGATTAGATATAGATATAGATATAGATATACACACACATAACACATATATAAATAAATGTATATAAGTATGTATATTATGTATACATATATAAATAAATTTGTGATTTAAGAATATGTATATATATATTATTATATATATATATAATACACATACATACACCACACACACACACATACCACATATATAGCTATTTATGGGTCAGTTGATGGCTTTGATTTGCATTGAGGTAAAACCTACCGGGTAATGGATCAAATTACTATAGCTGATCAGCCAAAAATAGCCTGCCCTAGGCCTTGTTCCACATCCCCCAGAAATGCTCTACTGAGCAAAAAATGACACCCAAGCAAACACCAGAAGGATCCTCAGTGTGAAGTCCAACTCCCCAAAATGTGACGCCACAAATGCATATATGTGGAACCTAGAAAAATGGTACAGATGAACCTGTTTGCAGGGCGGAAATAGAGACGCAGATGTAGAGAATGGATGTGTGGACACGGGGTGGGGAAGGGGAGGGTGGGATGAATTGGGAGATTGGGATTGACATATATACACTACCATGTGTAAAATAGATAGCTAGTGGGAACCTGCTGTATAGCACAGGGAGCTCAGCTCCATGTTCTGTGGTGGCCTAGATGGGTGGGATGGGGTAGGGAGGGAGGTCCAAGAGGGAAGGGATATATGTATACATAAAGCTGATTCACTTCGTTGTACAGCAGAAACTAACACAACATTGTAAAGCAACTATACCCCAATTTAAAAAAAAAGTGGCATTAGATTAACTAGTGGCATATATATATATATGTATAAATTTTTACTTATTAGTCTTGAGTATGTATAAGACTAAACACTTGCCACTAAATGGAACCAGGGCATCATGGAGTGATGGTTGGTTGATTATATTTCTGTAGCATGGAAATTTCAAGTTCTAGAATATCTTGTACCAGAAAGCAAGGAATTGCTCAAAAACTATGGGAATGTCTTAAAAGTACAGAGGAGGAGATTTGAAGTAGGTCACAATGCCCAAAACTTGGTAAAATTCAGGCATTCAAAAGAATAATAATAGTGATGGATTATAATAATATACTCAATAAAACAAAGAATCCCTGGGTCCAAAATATTGCTACAAAAAGGGGAGGTGGTTCTTCTAATAGAAGAATGCCAGCTGATAGATATAGGAGGAATGATAAAGTTATAGTATAGCCACTTTACAATCACCAAAATAAGTTAGGTCAGTATCATCAATGGATGATAAAACCACTGGAGGAATGTTATTGGAAAAGGATATTCACACAGTCTCAAAGTATCACCCCACCGATTATATATTAACTACAAATGAAAACATGTGACACTTCGCAATGGAGAAATCCAGAAGGCACCTCCTCAACCAACTGAAATACTTAGCATCACCGATAAAGGGACAGACTGACATTCCATGTCTCCCAATTTGATGTACTAAGAAGTCACAACATCACCTATGTATATTCTTGGCATAAATGTTTAATATAATCATGAGAAAACGATCACATAAATCTAAATTGTGGGACAATCTACAAAATAAATGACCTGAACTCTTTAAGATGTCAGTGTTATGAAAGATTTTTAACAAGGCAGGGGAATGTTCTTGATTAAAAGAGGTTATAGAGATAGATCAACTAAATACAACACGTGGTCTTTGATGGATTCTGGATCAAATGATGGAAAAAAGCCATGGGAGAATGGGAGAATTGACCAATTTAAGATGAGCTATAGATTAGAAAGCGTTCTTGTATCAGTGTTAACTTTTTTTCAGAATTAACGTAGTGCTCTTAGGAGGCATTTGTTAAAGTATTTGGGGGTAAATTTTAATTGTGATGTCTATGATTTACTTTCAGATGTTTTTCTGT
Source organism: Balaenoptera borealis (assembly GCF_965194805.1). Classification (NCBI taxonomy): domain Eukaryota; kingdom Metazoa; phylum Chordata; class Mammalia; order Artiodactyla; family Balaenopteridae; genus Balaenoptera; species Balaenoptera borealis. The sequence goes on from NC_138870.1 coordinate 11,532,182, forward strand.
TGGGGGACAGAGAGGGAGGATGGCAACATAGAGAAAGCAAACACACGTGGCAAAATGTTATTAACAACTGGTGACTCAGTGAAACGTAAGTGAACCTTCACTGTGATATTCTTTCAGTTATTTTGTAGGTTTGGAATTTTTCAGAAGAAAAAGTTGGGGGAAATTTGCTTGCGAGGCTATAGAGGAAATATGAGGACATACCATTTCAATATATTTTATGTTCTCTGCTGTACTGAATAAAATATGCTAGCAAAGAGATCGAACATGACTGTGTTGCCAAAAGGAAATGATTCCTTCTTAATATTCCTAAAATAATAATAGCTCACCCTGGGATATTTACACATGTGCCAACCATGGTGCTAAGTGCTTCAGGTGCTTTAGTCTTGAAGTCAAAAACCTTATGACATAGGCACTATACTGCAGATGAGGAAACCAGGACTCAGAGACGTTAAGTAACGCACCAATGTTAAACAGTAAGTAGACGAGAACCATCTGCCTGACTACAAAGCTTGGCTTTCCACCTCTCCTTCACACCGACTCTGTGGCCAGTCCTGAGGGCCCTGACCCTCTGTAGAAAATCAGGTGACATGAGTCTTATATGTATATTTGTATATACATATTCTTAAAAATATACACAAACTTGTTAGAAATTGGGAAGAAGGTCACATAATTTTATGAAATTGTATTCTGAATACTGTTAATCTGGTAGCCATCAATTATGAAAGAAACTCTTAAGTTATTTAAAACTATCTGTTATTCAGGATGACCACTTAAATTTATTATGTTAATTCAATATTCTGGTCAACAGAGTTACCATATATACCATGGGTTGCCAGTTTTGAAACAAAAAAGATCAGTTTGAAGTTGCTTCTGTAAAACTCTACCAACTGTACAAAGTCGTTTATAATAGTAGCAGTATAAATAACAAGACCACCATTTACTGTTATGTCCCTTTTATCTTTTCAAAAAATGCCTTAATAATTATTATCCATTTTTCATCAGCTCAGGAATGTCCTTATTAACATGGACAGAGGCAGGTGTTGGTGCCGTAGAGATGGAGCTCTCTCGAAACTGTGTGATACCTCTCGAGATTTCCTCTAGAAAATACATCACTTGACTCGTGCCTTGTTTGCATAAATGTAGAGGAGAGAACGTGTGTCTCTGGCTTTGCTGGTGAGTAGAGAATTTCGTTTCCTTGAGTCCCTTCCCACCCCACAGGCTGGGCTGAAGGATCTCTCTGCTTGGTCAGCCCTGATAATGAAGGCTGAGGGCACTGTGACCGTACTTCTATCTGTTGATGTTCTAGAAAGCTAAGCATGGGTTCCTAATAGCTTGGCATTTTTCTCAGCTGTGGCCCGATGCACTTGGACTCCATTTGTGATGGGCCCCTCATTGAGCATGAAAGCCGGTTTCCTTTTTCCTGCCAGAAAACCTGGCTCTCTCATTTGCTATATTTTCTGGGTCTGTTGGACTCAGCTCAAAAACGCCCCAGCAGAGTCTGTCTCTAGGGAAAAGCAGCCCCCGAGAAAGGGTGATTAAAGGCAGTGTTTGTCTCTGATTCTTCCTGGCATCTGTGTGCAGGTGAAGATGTAGAAAAGGCCAAGGCCCACAGCCTACACACAACACAGTTGTGCAACTTAGCAACTTTCCACAAGCAGTCGCATTGGCAATAGGATCACTTAAAGGAGACTTCCTCATGGCACCAACTGGGGGAGGAGAATGTAGGCCATTTACCTACACAATGAGGCAAATGTCCTACTTGCTAAGTCTGGAAAGGTGGGTGGCAAGGATGGTGGCACGCATTTTTCTGAGAACACAGTTTGTCTCTTTGGCTCCATTTTCCCCCAGTATCATCCCTAGACAGGACTGTCCTGGAATTCAAGGTCATGGCTGAAGCCCTGTGCATCAAAGAGCATTCAACGGAAGGTAACCTGCAACACATTTGGTGCAGTTTTCCCAGAAAACAGCATCACTGACTTTTGTATAGCCTGGAAATTCTGATTTAGTTCAGAAATCTCAGGAAAACAAAAGGAATAGACATCAATCTCATAGCGTCATCTACTCTTGACTGTTCACTAAGCGTTAGATAGGGGTCATCATAGAAAATATTGCCTAGATGGCTTATGAACAGAATGGGTTTTGACATCTTTTCATTGCTGTTGTTTACCAGATGCTAAATAAGAGAGATTTGAACACCGCTCAGATTTCATATTTAATTTAGAAAAGACATTTAAAAAACCCCAACACCTCAAAATGTACGAGTCATTTATCCTGGGCTGACATAAACATTAATTGTAGGAGTGACATGATCTCCAGTATGAAGTGTAAAACCAAAATAAAGGTATCAGTGAACTTTCCAGCACTTCTTGAATTGGTCCCTCATGATTACTTTTATCAAGGTTACCCAGTCCCTAAAATATCAGATACTATTTATTAATTTAAACATAAATTTAAGAATATTAAATCCATATCATAATTATTGCATCCTTTCATTGAAGGTAATCAGGAGCTAAAGGTAGACGATTATTTCTGGGAAGGGTAATCTTTTTTTTCCCTTTGTAAGCCTATTTTTGATTATGACCTTCAGCACCCCAATTTATATTGTTCAGCTCCCCAGTGAAATTATGGAAAGAATATACAAAATAAGTACTTTTCCAAGGGGGAGGGTCTCATGCTCTTGGTGCTATTGAGAAATACAGGGTATCTCAGGGCAGTTTTCATATATTCCTGTACTTAGTCCACAACTCTGCAACCAACACGTTCAAAAGCTTAACTCCAGCTGCCAGTACTCTTCCTCTTTAGTTCTACTAATATCCAACTGCTGTTGACCCCCTCTAGTGTTCCACAAATTCTTTCCTTCCTTTCCATGTTCTTTGCCACTAGTCTAGTCCGGGTCCTTATCACTCCCATCCTGGACGGTGGTGTCAGTCTCCTGACTTACGTCTCCTCTCCAAGGGGGCTAGACATCACTACTGCTCATCAGATTCATGTTCCCCTGGACTCGATGTCTCCTGGAAGTAATATGTAGATTCGCTGAAATCGGAGCAGAAATCAGAGCAGAAGTGGAGTGTCTTGTGCCCTCTCTCTTCTAGGATGGAGAGTTAGAGCATTCCAGAAAGTAAAGCCTGTGCCAGCAGGGTACCTGATGAGGAGGTGGTGGAGCAGAGCCCCTGCCAATGTGATGTAGACATGCATAGGGATGAGAAAGTGTGCTGTTTCAAGCCACTGAGATTTGAGTTTTGTTTGTTCGTTGTTGTTTAGCTTAACCTAATACACTTCTCCAAATCTCCTTGTACGCTCTTGCCAGGGTAGTCTTCTGAAAGCACAGGCCAGATTGTTCCTTAATTGGAAGCCATCAGAAGTTCACCACTATCCACAAATATAAAATCCCCCTTTCTGGCTTTCAGGAAACCACAAGCTCTGCCTTCAGTTTCCTTTTCCATCTTTCTGACCACATCCATGTTTCCAGCCCAATGGTTAAGACTCGCTGTGACCTTCGAATACTCTTCTCTTGACTTGGGATGTTACTTTCATCTGGGGGGGCCTTTGCCCTGATTACATCATGTTGAAATTCTACCATCCTTCAAGCACAGGTTCAAATGGTAAGACTTTCCTGACTCCCAGAAATGGATAATTACTCCCTTTCTTCTGGGATTTCCTAGCAAATTGTATCTTGTCTACAGTATGTATCCCTTTCTATTGTGTAGTACAGTTATTTGAGTCAATATCTCACCCCTCCTATTAGACTATAAACCACATTAAGGCATATACCAATATTGTTTATTTTTGCAATTCCCAACAACACCAAGCTGTGCCGTTGCTCAGTAAATAAATTATGAATTAAATATTAATCTTCAGGGGAGGACCATGGAGTCCTATTTTAAATCCCAAGTGATCATAGTTTAGTAAGTGACTAGGAATGCCACCTGTAGAATAGAAATGCATTTTCCTGGTGAGTCTCCTTCTTTGGTGGGAGATTCTGCAAGGCCACCTCTGTATGAGGCATCAAAGAGAGCCTGTTTCCCAGGACGCCTGATTAAACTTTAGCCCCACAGTAACATCTATCCTGCAAATAAGCTAAAAACTAGAGGAAATCCTAAGGCAATAAAAGAGAAGCATATTGAAAGAACCAAAAAAAGGTCATTGAGAAAAGAATTGGTAATTCTTGGATTCAGAGGAACCAGCTGTATTGAAGAAAGTTTCCCAAGGTAAGATAGCACTGGCCATTGAAGCCTTGCAGCTACTTTTTGGGATGAAGAGAAAGGAGCAAAGGGGAACAAGAGACTAAGTGGGGAAGGCGAGCTTGGAGCAACTGATGTTACTGAAGGAGAACAGCCCAAATAATCAGCTGGGTGAATTCTTCAGTCTAATGGCATAGGGTAGGGAATATACATCAAAAGCTAGTCTAGAGAGTTACAGGTAGGGAAGGGCGGGGCCTGTAAGGAGACATTTGTAACTTTGGTGCCATTGGGATGGAATTTTTGTAGTTATGGCTTGAATCGGGAAGGGCCTTCCCCAGCTAGAAGATCAGACACCAGCTCAAGACCCAAGAGGAGCAGGCAACTGTGGAGTAAAAATAAAGCCCTGAAATGGTGCAGAGAGAGAGGCAGAGAAACACAAGGGGCTTACTTGGTCTGGAAGCTGTGCAGTCCAAATCTACCTTGAGTTTGATTATTTTTACCATCTGGCCCAAACAAACCCCATAACACCAAGAAGCCCACAGGCTGTGCCAACGCAGCTCATGTGTTTTTAGATATTAGTTGAAACGAAAAAGTACCACACAATTATAGAAATTAAGAAATTTATATTAATTTACAAAGTTGGTGTTGCTTTGCAAGACAATAAAGAATTGTGGTCACTCTTCCAATATCAAACACTTACTCTCATATGTACGCCAGCCAGTGTATGTGCCCCTGTTCTATTTCTGTACCTCTCTGTGTATACAAAGTAAGTTTTTGTTTCAAAGCCAAAGCACAGAGAGTGTTCTGCTTATGTTTTTCCTGTAAGAGTTTTATAGTGTCGGGTCTCACATTTAGATCTTTAATCAATTTGAGTTTACTTTTGTATATGGTGTTAAAGAATGTTCTAATTTCATTTTTTCAGGGGTGAAGTGGGGGAGGGATAGTTAGGGAGTTTGGGATTGACACAGTACACACTGCTGTATTTAAAATGGATAACCACCAAGGACCTCTTGTATTGCACAAGGAACTCTGCTGAATATTATGTAACAACTTAAATGGGAAAAGAATTTGAAAAAGAATAGATACATGTATATGAATAACTGAAAAAAAAGTATTACAATCCTAGGGGGAAAAAGTCACTGAATTGTGTACTTTAAAATGGGGGAATTTTATGGTATGTGAATTATATCTCAATAAAGCTGTTATTAAAACAACACCAACAAAGCCAAATCACAGTGTACTTTGTTCACAAAAAGTAACAACCTATCAAAGTAGCAATACAAATAGCTAAGAGGACTCTGTAAATGCACAGAGAATGATGTTTCATACGGGCTGCTAGCCCCCTACCCCCTGAGTTTGCAAGATACTTTGTTGGTGAGATGCAACCTGGTTTCAGATATCGTAAAATATGAAAAAAAAAAAATTGTTTTAGAGGGTCAACAAAATCCTCTCCTTGCCGTGCTTCAGAAGAGCCTGACACTTCCAGCTCAGACTGCCTTGAGGCCATGAGGTTGCACGTTTCGGGAGGTCTACCCAGGCATGTCCCTCACTGGCCTGCCTCATGCCTCCTGCAACCCGGCCTGAGCCCTGCAGGCCTGTGCTGGGTAGAAGCTTCTTCTATGTGGGCTGTGTGCAGTGAAGAGGGCAGGCTTCCCAGACCCTTTGCTGGACTCAGAACAGGATGGTCCCTGGTCCTCCGAGAAGAGCCAAGTTTTCTAGGTAGAGTTTTGAGCCCAATCTGAAATTGGACCTAAAAGTATTCTTCGAATTAATTGAAGAAGCTTAGAGTTTAATCTCTCCCTTTCTTGAATTCCCATTTCATCAAAGTAAGGATAGGGTTCCTGCAGGCACTAGACCATGGTCCTGGGGTTTCAGAAATACTAGAAAGGAAACCAAGCTTTTAGCTTATATGGTCTTCCCACCCTAGTTTTACCCGGAATTACCAGAGGCTAAACGTAAAACTGGAAACCTAGTGGTGCATGGCCCCCGAGGGAACAGGCTTCCCTGGGGCATCTGGGCTGGAATTCAGGGCTCCAGGTTCAGAACCCCCTCTGCTAGCAGCGCACCATCGGCTGCTTCTCTTGGAAGGCAGGGTGCTGAGAGCGGCTGTGGGCCCAGGAATCTCAGCTGTGCAGTCACAGACAGCCTCAGGAGTTGGGTTGGGCCAGCAGCCCTCCACAAGCTCTCCACTCAGTGGCTGGGCTGTGATGAGCTTTCTCCAAGCCCACACAGCTTCAGCCGTGCTCTGCTTAGACACAGAATGCCTTGTGGGGAGGCGAGAAGCAGGGCGCTGAGCATGACAGGGAAAAGAGACAGAGGGATCCAGTAGCTCAGTGCCTTTCAGAAAGGAAAAAGGAGAGGCTAATGAGCCAAGGTTTAGAAGAACAGGGAGACAGTTCCTTCTCGCCTGCTCCCCCAACACGGAGGGCATGGCCTTTCTGTGTGGATGAGAGATGCTGGTACCCGTGGCTTTTGTGTCACCACTTAGGCGTTTGTGGTGATAGGGGTTATGGTTCTCTAGGGACCGTGTGTGTGCTTGCCAGGATCTTCAAGCAAGAAGACATGTGGGAAGATCTAAGATAGAGGCATCTGGAAAATTACAATATCAGTTTTGATAATATTAATCTGTTGAAGAGTAAGAAGAAGCAAATACTGAATGATTTTATTGCCAGTTTCTTCAATAATCCTGCGGCATTAGAGCCAAGGGACTATGTGTACCTAATACACCGCTAATCCGTAGCAGATGTAGATGCCCGATACCTGGCCGGCTGGTAGATGGAAAAACTCACACCATAGCAACAGATTCTGAACAGGATCCTTAATCTCCTTAATTCCTGACCAGAGCTATGTCAGCTGGCCACTCTGCAGTTAGAAGAGATGGGTAGAAGAGATGGGGCAGAGGGAGTTTGGGAGAGAAGTTAAGCAGAGGTCAAGGAAATGGAAGCTATGTGTGTGACAGGGGTCCAGCATGACTGCCACACCTGACCAGTGTTGCCCGGAATAGATGGCAAGGAAGAGATACTTAACAACAGGATCACACCTGATCTACTGTGCTGAATAGTGTCCCTCACAACTCACGTCCACATAAAACCCATCAGTGTGACCTTATTTGGCAATAGGGTCTTTGCAGATGTTACTGAATTAAGACAGGGTGGACCCTAAATACTATACGACAGGTGTCTTCATAAGAACAGGGATATTTGGACGGATGGACACAGAGACACAGACACAGGGGAGAATGCCATGCGAAGACAGCAACAGAGACTGGATTGTAGGGATGCGTCCACAAGCCAAGGAGTGCCAAGGATTGCCAGCAACCACCAGAAGCTAGAAGAGTCAAGCAGGGATTCTTCCCTAGAGCCTTTGCAGGGAGTATGGCCCTGCCAACTCCTTGATTTTGGACTTCTGGCCTCCAGAACTGTGCGAATACATTTCTGTTGTTTTAAGACACCTGGTGTGTGGTACTTTGTTACGGCAGTCCTAAGAAGAGACTACACCTGGATCAGGGCTGCATTTCAGACCCCAGGTCAGGGCTCTCTGCAAGGGTGCCAGTTTTTACTAAACTCTTCCTCTGGGTAGACTGAGCTCTGGGTGATCTTGATTGATCTTGACCGATTTCTCTGATTATGGCCCAGAAACCTTGCATCTGCTCCTGATGTCCTGATGCTTGAGCTTTGACTGAGGGACTCTGAAAGCCTTTCTCTAGATATCACAGAGGCCTCCCTTATCAAAGCTGGGCTATTCCTGAGACCCGCAGAGCTTCATGCCTCAATACCGAGCATTTTGCCAATAAGGGAAAACTGAGAGGCACCTGTAAAACTCACATGCCTTGGAGAGCTCGCCACCTCGCTCCCACCAGGCACATTTTATCTCATGCTTTCTCATAAATATTGATTTGCATACAACGCACCAGCCCACCTTCATTCTTGATTGCAGGCTCACACAGACAAAAACTTCTAAGTGGTGAAAGCACACTTCTGCAATCAAATGCTTCTTTGCTTACTCAGATCATAGTGTCCCCCTTTTTTCCTCGAGTCTGTGTATTCCTATCCACTAGCCTCTGACACACACATGCTAATGTAGTCTTGTTCTTCACATCTTATGTATTAGTTATCCATTGCTGTGTAACAAATGATCCCAGAATTTAACAGTTTACAACAATAAATATTTATTGTCTTACACAGTTTCTAAGGGTCAAGAATCTGGGAGTGGCTTAGCTGGGTTGTTCTGGTTAATCAAGCTGTCAGCCAGGCTGCAATGCTTTCAAGACTTGAATGGGGCTGGAGAATCTGCCTCCAAGCTCACTCATGTGGTTGTTGGCCTCTCTGACTATTGGCTAGAGAGTTCAGTTCCTCGCCACCATGCCAACCCCTCAGTCTCTTCTGAATGCCCTCATGATGGGCTCTTCCCCCACAGAGTCCACGATCTGAGAGAGCACATACAACCAAGACAGAAGCCACATCCCTTTATAACCTACCTTGGAAGTACCATACCATGACTTCTGCCCTTTGCTATTGGTCACAGAGACCAACCCCAGCACGAGATGGCAGAGACTACACAGGATCTTTGGGGGTCACCTTAGAGGCTGGCGACCACACCCATGTGGAAATATTTCCTATATTTTCTGAGCCTGCAGCAGGAGACAGATTACTTATGGCCCCCAGAGTCTGGGAATATGTAGCCCCTCCTAGAGGATCCAAATGTCTCTATTTTTCAATCTGTCTTGATCTTTCCATAGGGCTAGAAAAACTGTGGTATTTTGTTCATTTCTCTTTGGTCAAACTGCCTGGATTCAAGTCTTGCCTCCTTCACTTGTTAGCTGTGTGATCGTGGGCAAGTTACTCAACTTCTCTGTGCCTTAGTTTCCTTGTATGTAAAATAGGGGCTAAAATAGTATATACTCCACAGATTACTGTATGGCTTTAATGCTGTAATACACAGAACATGAGTAGCACAATCCTAAGTGCTCCTAACATTGTAACTATTATGATCGTTGTTGTAATATATCCTGTTTTAGGAATCAGAAAGGAAGGAGAAGGGTTTAAAGGGGGTGATAAAACAATAAAACGTCAAGAATTCCCCCTCGAATGTTCTGCTGTGCTCTATGTAGCGTTGGACTTTTTGAGATAACTGTTATTCCGAGCAAAGTCTCTCATCCTCCCCTGCCCCTTCCTCTCATAAACACATTGCCATCAATTCCTGTACATTATATTGGCCGACTGAGAAGTCCTTCCCAGTTGCAGCCTGACCTATGTGTGTGTGTTTGGTGAGGGTGATCTGCCCCAACACAGAAAACCTTAACTCGGGCCTTTCAACTCAACGGAATTAACTTTAAAAGGAAACAAATTAAAAACCAATGAAGTTAATAAAAAATTAAATTAAATCTCCTTTATTAAATCCATTATTTTTTAAATTTCCCTTTGCTGAGTTCGGGGCAGTCCCATCTGCCAAATTTCAATGAGGTCAGCCCAAATGTTTTTATTTGTAACATAGTCATTAGTAAAACTACCTAGACCCCATGGTTCAGAAATGCTTGCCAAGTGAATCGGGCGCTGTCGGTTTAAGCTCCTTGTCATCAACATCGAGAGAGACTCTCGTTATTCGGATCAATGGCTTATAAACCAGACAGCATTAAAAGCTTGGTAGGACACTTCCTCATTCATATTTGTAAATAGAGAATTAGGAAGTGAGACCAACACAAATAAAAAGAGTAATAGGACTCTAGGCTTCACATTAGAAAACCAACCAAGGTTAATTTTAAAGGGGCCAAAAGAACAATGGTCAAGAGCCATTCATCTATGCTTCCCCCTATTGGTTGAGTATATTCACCAGGCTCCAACTAACGGTTTTCCTGGAAGAGCACCTGAGAAAAGCTTTGCCTACTGGTAAAGCGGGCCGCCATATTGCACCTTGAGTTGATATGTTTCCATCAGCCTTTTAAGGCCAGCAACCACAGCCATTCCTTATTAAGCTGTTAGAACAAAGAACCCAGAGCTTCCTTTATGTCTGATGCTTATTGATCAAGGTAGTTCCTACTGGTAAGAATCCTTAGGTTTCTTAACTTGTTAGTCTCTCAACATCTGACAACCTAGTGCAGAAAATAGTGGCTATTTCTCAGAAATGGAAGGTATGGGACAGGCGCCTCAGACTATTAATGGCCCAAAGATTCAGCAGTCAGGCCAGAGAAGCTCTGATAATAAACAGGATTCTTTTCCAACCTGTTGCCTGCCTTCCTTACCCTTCTCCCGTCCAGAGGCCCTGCTGCCTGCCATAGAGAAATTCATAATGATGGTGAAAAATTGCCAAACCCAGGAAATTTCTCCAAGCAAATAACGATTGCAATTAAGAGTGTTCATGTTTGCAATAATCGTAATAATGAAAATGATCCTATTTTATACACCTAAAGCACTTCTCATCCCCTAGTCTACTATTTAATATGTGAGGTTTATGCATTTGCGTATGCCTGTAGGAAGATGTGCACAGTGTACACTGAGTCCATAAAACGATTCAATGAAACATTGCCCTTTGATTAATTTCCAACGTTTATTCATCTTGCCTATTTCAAAATTTTAATACCAAATATTACATTAGCCTCCTCCCACTCTCATCAATTTCACCCATTTACATTTTTAGCATCAAAGTTGTTATCTATTAATATCCAATAGATGGCTAAGAAGTTGGGGGCCTCTTCCTGGGAGGATGTCATTTCATGCTCAGAAAACTGAAGCAGAAAGAACTTGAGAGACAGGAGCAAACGAAACATTTTGACATCGGGGATTGTGCCTGATTTCTGTTATCCTTACTCATGCTCTCTGAGGTCAGAAACTCATGAACCAGCACACTCCAGCCTGGCTTTATTCAAGTTTAGAAGTGAAACAGTAGAAATACCAAATTCTGCAGAGCTGGAGAGTCTTGCAGCCACGGTGACTCATACACAGCAAAGAAATGTATTTAATTTGGGTTTTGGCCTCTCAAGGTGCCACATTCATCTCCTTTTGGCCTCTGCTCCCCTGGTGGGATTCCACTTAGGATGGCAGAACCAGAGCTGTTGAACTCCCCAAGCTCTTTGAAGAGAAAGGCTCATTTTGTGCAAAGCGAATCCGTATTCTTATTAAGGATACACGAGAAAGTATCACTCGGCTTCCCAGACTGACTGGGAGAGGCCACTGTGCTGGGAAACGTAGCCATTATTGGCCCTTTCAGGATCTTTGATCTCTTCTGTGATGATCAAGGAGAAGAGGAGGACAGGGGCCATGAGAAGGAGAAGGGGAAAAGGAACTATAGGGAGGAAGTCAGTTCAGCACACATTCACTGACCTACGGGCTGGAGACAAAACCCCATAAATAACCTCATCAGTTATTTGCTGGATGGGAAAAAAAAAAGGGAAAAGGAGAATAAGGAGGCTTCTGGAACCATGGTCTTCAAAAGTGTGACAGCCAGACCAGCAGCATCAGCATCACCCAGGATCTTGTAAGAAAGTGCAAATTTTGTGGCACGGGAGGGAGCACAAACGGAACATTTCAGTATCAGGTCCTACGGAACAGTGTGGAGATGTGCTAGGGAATGCTGGGAAAACAGCATGGGGTCACTGAGGCCACCTTGTGGGAGGTTGAAGAAGGGTTTCCTGAACAACTGAAGGCTGAGCTCAGAGCCCAATGCACAGGTGGAGGAGTGGTCTAGGAAACGTGCCAGCGTCCAAGAGGACACGGAAACACAGAGTATGTGCTGGGGATTCCTAGCCCTTCAGTATCACAGGGAGTGATGGAAAAGGAGTGTGGCGAGGTAGACAGGTCCCTTGGGGCATTGCCAGCCATGCTAAAAAGCTAAACATTGTTCTGCTGGTAGAGTGGGAGCCACGGAAGATTTTTAACCTGAGACAAATGGCGTCTGACGGCTTTTAGATGGATCATTTCACTGGCCATACATATCGAAGGAGCAACATTGGAGGTGGAGGGCCCAGCTTGCAGGTCATTGGAATTGTTCACGAAAGAATGGCAGAAGTCCCAACTAGGACAGAGGTACCAGGGAGGAGACAGACTAATTTGTAGACAGAAACCAATGGAACCTGATCAGTTATTTGCTGGATGGGATCTTGTAAGAAAGTGCAAATTTTGTGGCCGGTCCCAGACCTTCAAATCACTGCATTTGAAGTTACTGCATCACTGACACTGAGGCTGGGGCCCCATAAATCTTCATGTTAACAAACCCTGCAGGGGATTCTGAGGCAAGTTCAAGTGTGAGAGCCAAACTCAATAGAATAACCTCCAGAATTTTGCCTTGGGTCCTTGGGTAAATGAAGTTGCTATATGCTGAGATAGGGAATACTCTAAAAGGAGCAGAGTGATTTGTTTTTGTTTTGTTTTCTTTTGTTTGAGGATGAGAAGAAGACCAGAAGTTAAAGAAAGGAAAAGAAGTAGGGTGACACACAGCAAAGAGAAACAGAAAAAGAATTAGAAAGAAAGACAGGAAGAGAGGAAAGGTAGGAAGTAGTAACTTTCAGACCCCACTTGAGATTAGCAGTTGGCAGAGGGAAAATTCTGAAAGCTGATTTGCTGCTCCTGGAGTAGCGATGGAACGGAGAATGCAGCCTGAATGGTTAGCAATTTTTTCCCCCTGAATCATTAAAGAAATCTGAGTTGCCCACACTATTGATGGTAACATATCCTGCTTCTTATTCCAATGCACAGTAGCCGTAATTTGGAAGGATTTGATTGAGGTCTTCCTCTTTTTGTTTGGCTGAAGAACTGGAAGGAATTTGCGAAAACACAGGACCCAGGTTCACAAGTACTTGGGCCCAGGTCTTTCTTGTGTCACGGGTGTGATTAACACCATGTTCAGGCAGCAGTGTAGACCATGGCAAGGCTTGGCCAACAGGTTGGAAGAGCCCTTCTCATGGGGACAAGACCTCAAGCAATTTGCCTCTGAAGTTGTCTGTCACTGTGCCAGGGTCAGAGCTCAATGTACAGCCCACTGTGACCCCAGTGCATGCTTCCGTTGACCTGGGGAAGATGGCGGGCATAGTGGAGGTTGATGTGCAGGGAGAGAAAGGGTGGTTCTGCTCTATGGAGCGCCCTGGATGGGGTCAGAGATGGATAAAGTGACTAAGGAGAGGCAAGGGCCAGCACAGGGGGAGGTGGTAAAAGAGAAGAGTTCTGCCTGGATCCAACCCTGCATAATATAAAGAGAGATGAAATAGCATCCTCATCCCTTTGAAATGGAGTGACTTGCTCAGGACTTTCAAGTCTGAAAATAGAAGATTTAAGGCAACGAGGAGGCCACTAGCTCAGTTATGACAGATGTATGGAAGCTTTCTCCTAATATGGTATCTGAAGATAAAAGCAGCTCAGGAGAGACATATATTTTAAGTGCCGTCCTCCTAATACAAATCCATCATCAGTTAGCCGTGCTTTTGACCGCGGTTTTAGCGGTGAAAATGGTTTGTGCTGATGAATCCATGTGTTCAGTGCCAACATTTCCAAGCCCTTGGCTTTGCGACATCATGCTCCAACCAACTGTTCCTTTGCCTGCTCCAATTTCTTCTACGTATCACTGCCAGATTGATTTTCAAAAGTAGGTCCCATGTTACTCTTCTGTTCAAAAACCTGCAAAAGCTCCCGCTTGCCAACATAATTGAATTCAAACTTTCCAACTTGGCCAAGGTACCTGAAATTCCCAATGTTCATGTCTGCCTTGCCTCCAAAGGCCACAGTCGTAATGGAAGTATGATGACACAGGGAAGGAGAGCACTTTCACTCATTAGCACCAGATGGAAAATTCAACAATGGGTACATTTAACAGACAGAAAGAAAGCGGGCTCCTTGTAGACACAGTATGGGCAATTTCCAGTGAAGTTTCCTTCATACATTTAGGGAATTTTTATAATAGAAGTTTCAGATGGTACATATTGATAGGGGGGTTGGAAGGAGGAAGGTCTAGCCTAGAGCATGGTGCACTGCTGGGGTTGAGGAGATTTGATGTGTATTATGAACAGCCTACTCTAAAGGCGTACGTGGACTCTCTACCCAGGATGGGGATGAACCCGGAAACAACGGGAGGGGCCTCACAAGAGCCTGGAATCTTTTGCAGTAAATTATGTGCAGCCCAGCTCCTCGGAGAGAGGTCAAGTTCAGAATTTCCCATTACAGAAATGCTTCTGCAAGGAGATGAGGGGACCCTGCCTCCACCTCAACTGCACTCATACCGCTAGTCCACTGTCCGCTGTGGGCTCCCCATCGCCTTCATAAACAGGTTTCCAGGTTCTTCTTAAATAATGTGTGGTGTTGCCAAGAGGTTGTCAAGCATTTTCTTGGGACCAGCAAAACTATGGGTGCAGGTGCCTTATCTCCAGGAGGATAGCTGAAGCTGGGACCCCAAGAAGGCACACAGGATGCTCCAATGCCCCCCTCCCGGTAGAGAGCCCAGAGATCTTGGTGGAGTCCCTTAACCTGCTTGTGCTTCAGGGTCCTCACCTGTAACCTGCACATGATGTAATACCCGTGCCCACACCACGAGATTGTTCTGATGATTAAGTGAGATTATATGTAAAATGCTTAGAACAGTGCCTTGTACTCAGTAACGCCCATGTAAGTGCTTGTTGCAGCTGCTGCTATTAGCGGTGGATAAGCCTGGGCTCTGGAGCCACATTTTCTGGGTTCAGATCCTGCCTTCACCTTGCTGACCTTGGGCAATTACTTTACCTTCTCTCTGTGTGTCTGATTCTTCATCTGTAAAATGGAGATGATAATATTTTTCTCATAGGACTGCAGGGAAGATAGTGCACTTTGAGCAGTGCCTCCTTGGCTAATACATATTAGCTCTTATATATTTTAGCTATTAGTTTAATCATCCTAGTTTTCCTTCTCTCCCCATTATTTTTCTTTGCCACCCTCACCCCACACTCGTGTAGTTTCTTAAACTTTGGTACTTGATGTTCTAGGAAGGGTCAGGATTCTCTGAAGTCTTCCTTCCTGTAAGTCCATTCTGCTTCATTTCTTTATCACTGGGTCGTAGACTTACAAACCTGATGCTTGGGTTCCACCCCAGAGACTCTGATTCAGTCAACTGCACTGGGGCTCAGGCATTGCTAAGGTTTTTGGGGTTTTTTTTTTAATATATTTATTTTATTTTATTTATTTATTATTTTTGGCTGCGTTGGGTCTTCGTTGATGCACGCGGGCTTTCTCTGGTTGCCGTGAGTGGGGTCTACTCTTCATTGTGGTGCGCGGGCTTCTCACTGTGGTGGCTTCTCTTGTTGCAGAGCATGGGCTCTAGGTGCACAGGCTTCAGTAGTTGTGTGGCACGCAGGCTTAGTTGCTCCGTGGCATGTGGGATCTTCCCAGACCAGGGCTCGAACCCATGTCCCCTGCATTGGCAGGCGGATTCTTAACCACTGCACCACCAGGGAAACTCCTTGCTACGTTTTTTTAAAGTGTCCCATTTTATTCTAATGTGCAGTTAGCATAGACCTGCTGGTCCAGGCTGATTGGAATCAAACGAATGGAAGGAGGAGAAGAAGCATGCTGGACCACTAGACAAATCCACCAATCCTTTTCTAAAGGAAGTGATCATGGAGCCTTGGTAAATACTCCAGGTGGACTTCATGCTTTTGGAACCCTTACATCATCTTGAAGTACTCTTGCCTTCAGCTCAGGTACCTGTGGTGAGACTACTGCAGAGCCCTGCTCAGATGTCCTGGGTTGGTGGGCAGAAGACGCTACTCGAGGGATATGTGGCATTGAATTTTCAGCCACACTGTTTGAGAAATCACTTGAGCTACAAAGGGGGAAATAATTCATCTCAGAGTGTTCCAGCTGCTGGACCGGAAACATTTAGCATTTCTTTTTATATCCAGAGGCAGCTTTCATAGTCACTGCAAAAGTTTCTTTGCCTCAGGTGAAGGATTTTGGACTTTCTTCTGTAAACCGTGGGAAACCTATGAAGATTTGGGGCAGGAAAGCAATATGGTGACAGCAGCATTGTAAGAGGATGGATGGTGGCATGTAGAATGGATTGGATCACGGACTGTCAGAAGGCAGTTGAAACCACGTAGGTGAGGAGTATTGGGAGAGAAGAAAGGCTGTGTGATGGGATGAAAGGACTGGGGTTCTGTGACCATGGTCTGTCAGAGATCAGCCTGGGGTTTTGAAGAAGGAGAATGAGACCCCTTTCACCACATCACTGCCCCCTATAGCCTAAATTATGAAGCCCCAAAGCCATTTTCTCATCTCTCATGCAGCAAGAAGTGTACTTAATCCCTAGAATGTGGCCATTGTAGGTCGTACAGTGAGTAGTGAATGGACAGCAGAGCGTGTATAGAGCCCACTGCCCAGTGGGGAGGAGAGGGAAGGGTAGACATTAAAAAATAAATACATTAGTGGGCATCACACGAACGGAAGTAAGCCAGACAGAGAAAGGCAAATACTGATATCATTTATACATGGCATTTTTTAAAAAAAAGTCAAACCCATAGAAACAGAGGGTAAAAAAGTGGTTGCCAGGGGCTGGGGGTGGGGAAGTAGGGAGAGATTGGTAAAAGGGAACAAACTTTCAGCTCTAAAATGTATAAGGTCTGAGGAGCTAATGTAAAACATGGTGACAATAGTCGATAGCATTGTAGTATTGGAGACTTGAAATCTGCAAAAGAGAGTAGAATGTAAATGTTCTTACCCTCCACCCCCAAAGGCAAGCATGTGAGGTGATGGTATTTTAATTAACTAGATGGGGGGACCCCTTTCACAATATATACATCTATCAAATCATCATGATGTACACTTTTAACATCTTACAATTTGTCAATCATACCTCAATAAAACTTGAGTGAATGAATGAATGAATGAACAATAATGAGATAAATGCCATGAAGAGGCCTAAAATAAAATGAATGATAGAGTGACTAATGACTGTTTTAGGTGGTGGTCATCAATGACCTCACTGAGGACGTGGCCTTTAAGCTGAGGTCTGAAGGAGAAGGAGGAGCCCTGTGAGACCTGCTGGAAAAACATTGCAGGCAGAGGGAACAGCGAGAAGGTGGCCATGAGCTCGAAAAATCTGAGGAACAAAAAGAAAGCTAGGGCTTCCCTGGTGGCGCAGTGGTTGAGAATCTGCCTGCCAATGCAGGGGACACGGGTTCGAGCCCTGGTCTGGGAAGATCCCACGTGCCGCGGAGCAACTAGGCCCGTGAGCCACAACTACTGAGCCTGCGCGTCTGGAGCCTGTGCTCCGCAACAAGAGAGGCCGCAATAGTGAGAGGCCCGCGCACCGCGATGAAGAGTGGCCCCCGCTTGCCGCAACTAGAGAAAGCCCTCGCACAGAAACGAAGACCCAACACAGCCAAAAAATTAAAAAAAAAAAAAAAGAAAAAGAAAGCTAGTGCCGCTAGAGTATATGATGCAGGGGAAGAGTGGTCTCAGATGAGGCCATAGGGAAAGGCAGGGGCCGGGTCAGTTTGGGAATTGAAAGTCAGGCAAAGGAGTTAGTTTCTGTGTTATTCCAAGTGTGATAAGAATGGGAAAAACAACTGGAGGAGTTTTGAAAAGGAGTGTAACGTGGTCTGATGTATTTAGTTGCAAATTGTTTTGGCTGCTCTGTGAGAATAAAGTGTAGGCAGGGCAAAAATGGTAGGAATGAATTGCCCTACCAGGGTGGGAGTAGTAGAGATGGAGGGGGGTGAATTGATCTGGAACATATTTTGATGATGGAACTGACAGGAATTGATGACTTAGGTGTGGTGGTGAAGGACAGGGAGAAATCAAGGATACTTTATAGATTTTGGGGTTGAACAACTGAATGCTATTTACTGAGATTGGGGGGAGTTTCAAGGAGTAGCAGGGTGACAGGGGTAGGTAATCTGAAGTTCTCTTTCTACCGTCTTAGGTTTTAGGTAACTATTCAACTTTCCAGCGAAGAGGTGAAATAAATAAATATCAATATTTGACATAGGCATCTAGGTTTGGAAAGAGTAAAAGACTGAAATAATGTTTAGGATGAAGGGGGTACTCAATATAGGTAACACCATGAGGCTGGGTGAAGTTGCCAGGAAGAGTGTATGGATAGAACAGAGAAGGGGGCCTGGCGCCAGCTTTTCGGCATGTTAATAGTTGGAACTGAGCACAAGAGGAAGAGCTGATAAAGTTATCTGTGAAGGACGGACAGGCCAGTGAGGGAGGAGGAATAGCAGGAGAGTGAGGTATCATGGAAACCAAGAAAAGAAAGTGTCTGCAAATGGAGGGAGTGATCAGCTGTGTGGAGCGCTGAGAAGGAGAGTAAGGTGAAAACAAAGGCAACACGTGGTCTCAATGGAGTGGGAGGATTAGAAGGGTTAGGCTGAAGAAAGAACACGAGGACCGGAAATGGAACGATGGAAGTCCTTGAAGGTGAGAGCAGACGTTTCCAGAGCCCAGAAGAAGACTTGATTCTGGATAAGAGCCAGGAAGGAGGGTGAAAGTCACGGATACTGATGCCAGAAGGATGGTGGACTTGGTGAAAGGGAGATAGAATCACTGTCCAATTGCTTGTATGCCCAAATAAAGTCTGAGGTAAGGTCGTTAATTAAGAGTGAATAGGAAAGAGTATAAGGTCTTCAGTGAGTGAGAAGAACAATAATCATAGCATATATTTCTACTGAGGTTACTACGTGCCAGACAGTATGTAAATGCTTTACATCTATTAACTCATTGAATTCTCATAACAATCCTCTATGGGGATTCCATATCAACCCCATTTTACAGATGAGGACACTGAGGCATGCTGCAATTAAATCCGTACAACTAATAAGTGACAAAACAATTGTTTGCACTGGCTCTATGGATTAAGTGTGAAATAGTAGTTTGGGGGATTGCAAGAGTAGAGATGTTATGAAAGTGTTGTAAGTTTGCCCATCATGGTGAGCGCCATTGGAAATTCACGCTCATGAATTTAAGGTGGGACAGCACAGTGTGTATTTTTTCTTCAGAGTTCATCAGTTAGGGAGCAGGCACAGAGTAGGTAGACAATTTGGTTTAACCAGCCTCGGGCTCTGCCTGGCAAGCTCCCTGGAGAGGGAAGAGGGCAAAGGAGTTAATGATGTCGGGGAGGGAATGAGTGTGATGATGAGATGCTCGGCCATAGATAGGACTGAGATGACGCGTGGGAGAAATGAAGAGTGGGAGAAGTGGCAGGGTCAGTGGATTGCAGAAAACTCTAGGTCAAAGTCCTGCTGCAGGGGTTAGTAGAAGAAGAGAAGTGGAGCTGGGAGGATGGGAAGAGGTGCTTGGATGCTGGAAATGAAATCCGGAGAAGACAAAATTATCGGTGACAACAAAGTCAAAGGCGTCAACCCAGTTCTCCCTCTGCTTCCATTCTTACCTCTTACCGTCCTCATGACAGATGCTGTGCTCCTTTAAATAAGCAACACAATCGTTCGTCTCCATACTTCTGAGTGTGTCCTTTCCTGGCTCAGGATAATTTTTCTTGTGTCTTCTCTCATTTAAATAGCAGTCATTCTGCCAGTCCTTTCTCAAAGTGATCCTCCTTTGTTCCTCCCCTTTTCCCACATGCTGATGCCTTTAGCCAGAAGTTATTTTCATTGCTCTCTTGTGGCACAGTTTATACCATTAATATAGTATTTATTACATAGTGCCTTTTAGTGAGACATTTGTTCTTGGGTCTCAGCTACTCCACTAGGCTTAAGGGCAAGGACCATCATTCCACAACTTGGTATTCTGGTCCAGGCTTGGCTTAGTGGTTTCCTACCAGTAGGAGCAGTACAAATAAAGAATCCAATCTCCTAAGCACAGGGGCTGGGTAGTAGATGCTCAGTAAATGTCTGTCGAATTGAATTAACGACTCAACACAACGGGAGCATTGTTCTCTATTTCTCACATGGATTTGTACTCATAGACAACTATGAACCAGCGTTCCTGCATATCTATTCTCTCTTCTTTATGAGGTTAAATAGTTCAAGTCCAGTCCAGTTCTTCATGAGAGACCATAATAATAATGATAATAATGTTAAAAACCATATAATTCTTACTCTATGACAAGCACTATTCTAAGTAGTTTCTTTACCTGTTTAACACGTGTAATCCTCAAAATCACATCAGGAAGGGAGTGTTATTATTCTCATTTCATAGACGAGAAAACCATGATTTAGAGAAGTTAAACAATTGTCCAAGGTCACTCAGGGTGCTGGCAGCAGAGCTAATCAGCAACAATATTTAATAAAGCTCATGCTTTTGACCAGTGTTTTCTAACTTTTGGACAATGGTCCAGAATAAGAAATATTACACTACCACCTAGGACAAATACACTCAACTCTGAAATGAAAGTTTCGTAAACGAATGCTTCTCTTTGCTACAAGCAACGTTCTTTGGTATTTTTGGTTACATTTTATCCTATTTTATTGCATTACAAATGTTAGAACTCCCTACATTGATTTCGCAACTTCCTAATAAGTTGAGACTCGCAGGCTGAAAAACACCACTCTAACCAATGTGCTTTACGGCCTCCCTTGGCTGGAATAGTTGAATGACTCTCAGTCCTTCCCTGCTTCTCCCAAGTCACCGGTCCAAGCTTTATATCTCTAAAAAACAAGTGTCCTAACTGGAATGTGTGGGAAATAAGACGCACCCAAGCTGCTGTTTAATTACACAGTGTCGAGCGTAAGTTAAATGACATATTCCCTTCTGAGTTACAAGTAACCCAGCTACAGGATTGCTGGAGGATTAGGTAAGACAATTCTAATTGAAAAAGAAATTTAATTACGTTCAGAGAGGTCAACTGCTCTGAGCCAAACTGCTCACCCATCCTGGGGTCTTTTCTCTTCCATATCACGCTGACTAAGCAACCTTCTGTAGATAGATCCCTGAATGCAGTTTTTCTCTTCATTCCTTCATTTAGTTACTAACGTACCAACTCTTTTATTTGGAAAAGAGTCGTTAAAAGTGGAAGCTAAGCGCCGTGATTTGTTTTCATGACGGCCCCTGGTAATACAAAGATGTCCAGTCCCTGCCTTCAGTTTAAAATTTAGTGTCATTGTGCGCCAAAGGAAAAATGTCCCTGCCACTGTGGGAGGACAGAGTGAGGTGGCCCTTAGTTGTGCGTGAGGCAAAGGGGGACAGGAAAGACATCCACAGAAAGGATGACATTGGGACCTTGGCCCCAAGGCCTGCTGAGTGATTTTCTGCGGAGGGAGGAGCTGGAGAAGATGGGGGTGGGGAGAAAGGGGAGAATGTCACACATGGAAGAAATCACGTGTGAAGGCAAGAGCATCGTACATTTAAGAAAATGCAACCACCGTAGAGTGTCTAGGGCTTGGGGGAGGTTGACGGGACATGGGGCAGGGAGAGTGGACAGGCCTTGATTATGAAGATTTGTGACATACAAGGAGTTTGTTCTTTATTCTGCAGGTGACGGGGGCTATTAAAGAGTGTTTGGCCATTGAATGGCACAGATGGTGTAATGTTTCAGGAAAGCAGCGATGGTGTGTGGAGTGGGGATGAAACAGGGGGAGCAGCACAGGAAGTGGGGTGAAGGCAGGGGTAGGAAGGCAGGGGTAGGTTGGAGAGCCATTTAGCAGGAGAGTGGACAGAGTGAGTGACAGTGTGGAGGGAGTGGGCAGTGGCTCCCAGATTCTGCTTTGGGTAGCCCAGGCAATAATGGTGCCATCTGCCGAGATAGGGGGTGCAGGAGAAGGAACAGGCATGGAGGACACATTAACAAGTTCTATTTTAGAGAGGATGAACTTGAAGCCACCAAGAGCCCCCCAGGTATGCATGTAACAGGCAGGCAGAAATGTTATTCTGGAGCTTGGACATAGGCCTGCTTACAGGTATAGATTTGGAAACTATAGGTTCTGGTTCCAGCCGAAGCCTTAGATGTAAATGAACGTGTGTGTGTGTGTGTGTGTGTGTTTGTGTGTGCACACGCACGTGCAGTAAAATTAAGAGGGCTAAAGGCAATATTTAAGAGGTGGGCTGGAGAGGAGGAAAATTAAAAAAAAAAAAAAAAATTCCTGAAAGTATCAGCCAGAAAGATGGGAAGAAAATTGCCAGGGATTATCATTATGGACACCACAAAGGAAAAAGACTTTCAATAAGAAATTTTCAACAGTGTCAAATAACGTAGAGGAGCCCAGAAAGCGGTCACTGGTTTGCTCAGAGCAAGTTCAAGGGTGAGGCCAAGGGTAGGGGGCTAGGGAGGGAGGGAGTCAGGTTGCAAGAAGGGGCAGCCCAGCATTGCAGTGGTGGGAAAGGCAGCAGTGGACAGCACACCATTGCCATTAAGGAGGAGACTCTGGTAACAGATTTGTTTATTCAACTGATATTGATCGAATGTCCACTCTGGGGCATTTACCTGAGACCTACGTGTGTTTCAGTGAACAACAGAATAAATATGAAAATCCCTTCTCTTCCAAAACTTACATCCTCAGATAACCTGAGTTTGACTCCTGACTCTGACACTTCTTCCTTGTGTGGCCTTGATAAGTTATTTTAACTGAGATTAGTCTTAGTTTACCAGTCCATGAAATGGGTATGAGAACAGTACTGTTAGGGAGAAAAAATTTTCCTCTACCTTTCTAGGTTTTTCTTAGGGCAGGCTGGGCTGGAATCTATGAATGAGATTGACATGAGACAGATTAACAAGAGAAAATCACACAGAAGTTCAATAACGTATATACATGGGAGACCCAGGAAAACTAAGTAACTCACCAAAATGGCTAAAACCCTCACTTTAAATACCACCTCTGGCCAAAGACAGAAGAGGATGCTGGGGGTAGTGGTCTGGGACCTCAGAGGGGAGGAAGGCGATTCACATGAAGATGGAAAAGCAAATGTTTGGTAGACCACTGTGTGCCGGAGGCTGCAGAGACAATGGGACACAGCTGGGACACAGCGTGACTCTAATCTCGAGGCCCTGCCGAGTTTCCCCACCTCATCCAGCCCATATTCTTTGCAGATGCCTCTGATGACAGCTTTCTTGGAGGAACAGGCCTTCTATCGAAATTCTTTTAGGCAGTTAGTGGGAAGGTCAAAGTTTCTTCTTGGGTCTTTCGGGCCTTGATTCTTTCCAGCTTGAAATAACCCGCACACTAAAGAGGCATTTTGGGGCGGCAAATTTTGCTCCCCTACAGTTCCTGTCTCACTGGGTAGTTGCGAGAAACTGAGAAAAAAGGAAACGCAAGTCACCGGGCTCCATGAACGGAACCTCATCACCTCTCAATACCTGTGAGCCACGTTCCGCAGACACTTTTCCCGGGGACTTGTCTAGAAATAAGAGATCCGATTACAGCTGAGCGTGGACCTAGCCCCAGGGGCGCGCATTTCTCCACACAGGAGAGGCCTGGCTGGTTTGTGTACCGGGAAGACTGAGTCAGGCTGAGGGGAAACGGAACGTGCAGGAGATCAGAGGTGGGGCTGTGGTTGCCTCTGGGAGAGTAGCTGCCCGTCAGGGCCACCTGAGCCTCAGTGAGATGAAACAGAATGACCCTGAGTTTTTGAGAGAATGACCTTGCCCCTGAACTCCCATGCTCCTTTGTCTTTCACTCTTATAATCTGTTTCTGGACCCAGAGCTGCCTTGCCCACCCCTGGAGTAACCCCCAGTAACCTCCAGGCTGGCACAGTCCACGGAAGCAGCCCGGTTGCCAGGGTGACCATTCACTCCAAAGTCCCAGCAGGATGTTTTTCATATAGACTTGGAATTTCAATGCTCCTCCACTGGGAGGTGTCTTCCTTCTCCAGATTCAGGAAGGGTAGGTGTTGCAGGAGCACATGAGTTGAGAAGTCAGACAGACCTGACCTCCATCTCTCTCATGCACTAGCTGTGTAGCTGTGGAAAAGCTCCTTAACCCCTCTGAGCTTTTGTTTCCTCCATGGCGAACATGAGAATAAGAATACCTACCTCATAGCGTTACTCTGTGATTCAACCTGAAAATGGAAAGTACCTAACCCTCAGCCTGGTACTCAGTAAGTGCTGAATAATTATATTTTTTTCTCATCTCAAAGAACCCCGAAGCATACAATCATTTAATAATAATGGAAATGATAAACACAAAGAACCGCAGAGTATTACATGGTCATTTACGTAGCAATTTCTCATCTATAAAATGGGAATAACAATAGCGACACCCTGCCCCCAGCACTTTGAGGATTATGCGTCACAAGGATGCGGTGTCACATCTTTATGGATAGTTTGACTATTGCTATTATGAAGGCAAACATGAAAATGCTCAAGGCTACTTTCCGTCAGGTGAGAAACCTTGGTGCTGCAATGAGGTGGAAAACTCAGGTGTGGGTCTCTGTTGAGGGCCAGATAGGAATCCTTAAACCTAAGAGACAGTGCGCACCATAAACTTCAAGCAGGGCTGTCCGCAGTCCAGCCAGCGTTGCCAGGAGTGCCGACGTACAGACCCTGCACAGACTGACCCAGTGACACGGAGCTCTGGGCCACCAGACCTTCCTAGACAGTGATGGTTTTGCACCAGAACCGTTGGTGTGAAAGAGGTTGGAAGTAAAGATACATCCAGGCAAGTCAAAGGTCAGGAGAAACATGGGGAGGGCAGGCCGCCAGTGAGATCTTCCCTTATAACGTAAAGAGGGAACCCAAGATTTGGCCCCCGGCAGATGTCAACATGGGAATCCAGCAGCAACCTGTGTCCAAACAGCTGGTGTGGTCATCCCACCTCAGTCAGGCACAACCACTGCATGTTCTCTGGAGTTTATGAATGTGCTCACTGCCCTTCACTAGCTGCAGGGCTTTCTGCCATTCCCTTTAATTTCTCTGTTCCCATCTGATTTCTCGTTGCATCCAGATACTCTGCACCTGGGAACTGGTCACAGGGACGGGCTGCGGAATTCCATAGCTAGAGAAAGCTAGGCAACCATCCAAATGCTATGTGAGCAATACAATTACCTGGTAAATGAGGACTTCTCAGAGAAAATAGGCCCTTTATCATATCACATAGCCAGGGCTGGCATGCCTTAGACTGACTGGGACGCAGGGAAAGGGTGCTAGGGTTCGACCAGTCTAAGTCATTGGCACTGATAATATTGATAATAATACTGCCATGACGGTGAACCTCTCTTAGAAGACAGTGAAGGTAGAAGGGAAAAAGAGAGACTATTACACAAACTCTTTCTCCTTGCCGTTCTTTTCACCCAGCCATTTCCCCAACACGCCACGCATATCCCATCCACTGAGCCTTTTCACTGGCCATTCCTTCTGCACGGAGTTGTGAAAACTCACAAAGGGAAAACTCACTAAAATGGAGTCGAGAGGTCAGAAGGGGGAGCACTCACGTGCATGCCATAGGAAATCGATACAGATCCCAACGCATCTCTGGCAGGAAATGACTCTACTACTGCCAGCAGGAGGAAGAAAGATTTTCTCCTCCCCTGGCAACAGCACAGCCAATGAAAAGCCACACTACTTCAAACTCCCAGTTTACTCCAATGGAGTTTTTGTTTATAACAGCCCCTCCCAAATTCCCCTCCTCCTCTATAAAAGAGTTTCCTCTCCTTAGCTTTACCAGACTTGCCTGTGGGTCGCCATAGCTGCATGTCCTGAATTGCAATTCTTTGTTGCTCCTGAATAAACCCATTTTGCTGGTAAAATAACTGGCTGTTTTATTGTTTTAGGTTAACAGAATGCTCTTCCCTAAGATGCTTCATGCCTCACTTTCTCTCTGCTCATGTGGAACCATCTCTGGGAGGTCTTCCTGGCCACTCTCCCTGGACGCTCTCCCCCGTTTCCTGTTCTACTTTTCTTCACAGCACTAATTACCATTCAGCGAACTAAATATCTCACATGTTTGTTTATCTTTTGCCTCCCCTCATTAGAGCTTAAGCTCCGGCAGAGAAAGGATTTTTGTCAAGTCTAATCGTTGCTATAGCTTTAGCAACAAGCATTTACCTGGCATATAGTAGATGCTCAGATGTCTGTTGGAAGGAAGGAAAAGAGGAGATGAAACGGAAGATAAAGATATAAAAAAAAGGCAAAGTTGCATTTTTTGCCCCCAAACTTTCCATTCAATTTAACAAGCCGTGTTTCCACCTATACTTTGTGCTGAGCCCCTGCTCACACCCTGGAGTAGTGAGTGGTGGTCTCTCTCACTCAGGACCTTCCAAGCCAGCTGTGATTTTGAGAGCAGGTAGGAAACAAGTGGCGTTAAGTTGTGGGCATCTCAGGAAAGAGAGACTACATGGTCGGGGTGACTGGCAAAGGCTTTAAGAAAGAGGAGACATTTGAGGTGGCATGTTATGAGATAGAGGAAGTAGGATATTGTGATTTATAATAAGAAACATACTTGGTCTTCATCCCCATACCTGGCACAGAGCTTCTAAAATCCTTGGAATTTCCTAAGTGATAAGAGAGATAAAGGTGTCTTTCGTTATTCATAACAAGCCCCTTTCCACCACACCTGAGTTTATGTTAATGAGGTGCTTTTTGCAAAGCCCCTTGATAAACCGCAGGATGGGAACCAGCTCTGTGACTAGAGGGTTGGAACTTTCAGACCAACCCCATCCTCACCTCCACCTCTAGGACGAGGAGAGGGGCTGGAGACTGACTTAATCAGCAATGGCCAATGAGTTTATCAGTCATGCGGACATAAAGCAGCCTCCATAAAAACCCTAAACGACGGTGCTTGGTGAACATGTGGAGGTGCTAGGAGAGTGGCCTCTTGCCCTGTGTATCTTTCCATCTGGCTATTCCTGAGTTGTATCCTTTTATAATAAGCTGGTAACCTGGTAAGTAAACTGTTCCTGAATTCTGTGAGCCACTCTAGCAAATTAACTGAATCAGAGGAGGGAACCTCTGATTTATAGCTGGTCAGTTAGAAGCATAAGTGACAACCTGGACTTAAAATTGGCATTTGAAGTGGAGGGAGGAGACAGTCTTCTGGGACTGAGCCCTTAGCCTGTGGGAGCCGATGCTGTCCCCAGGTCATAGCATCAGAACTGAGTGGAACTGTAGAGCACTCAGCTGGTATCACAAGATGGCTTGATGAATGGAGAACCCACACGTCCGCTCACGGAAGTGTTCAGTGACAGAGTAGAGGAGAGGTGACACACAAGAAGGCTTTTTCCTAAACGGGGGTATACATAGGAATATCTGCACGAAAGCAGGCAGTACCGGGCGTGACTGACGAACAGTAAATAACCCACTGGGCTTCAGCTCGGACTGTGTACTGGAACGCTAGTCAGGAGGCAAGAGAGGGAGGCCAGGCCATGATGTCAGGGGAGCGGTCCCACTTCACTGGCAGGCAGTGGGGAGCCGGGGTGGCTTCGGCTGGGAAGCGGCCTGGGTCGCACAGTTCTGGAAGGCAAGCCAGCAGGTTTGAAGCGGGGGTTGTCAGGAGGGGCTCTGAGTGGGGGGAGGAGCCCTCAGGACACCACTGCCATTGTCCCGGGGAGATCCGGAGGGCCAGACCCGGACGACAGAGGGCAGAGGAGGCTTTTAGGCACATTCCAGAAGCAGATTTGACAGAACATGGCAATTGACTCACGTCGGGGTGCGGACACAGGGAGAGTCAAAGATGACCCAGGCTTTAAGCCCGAATGCACAGGAGAATGGAAATGGAACACAAGGAGGGAGAACTCCCAGAAGTAGAGGGGGACTTTGTTCCCAAAGTTCCGGGCCGTTCAACCTTATTTTGAGTAGGAAGCCTTAGGACTGGGATACTCAGCCACGGGTCAGGTTCAGCCATCCGTCCCCTCCGCCATCACGAGGAGACCCTGAGATGTAGTTACATAGAGCGGCCTGCCGCACAACGTACTGGGAACAGAACATCTATTGTGAAGCGTAAGGACCGGATCACTGCTGCTGAGCCGAGCCACCTCGGCATGTCCCTGAACCAAGGATGCTTCCGTTTCTCCTTCTGTTGGAACTGGGTGATGCTGATTTGCACCAACTCACACTGCAGCATGAACGTCTAAAGACAACGTTTTGTGGTGTGCAATGAACTCCCGGCCTAACAGGGGCTGTGGTGGAAACACCGTTGGTCGATCCACACAAAGGGCTTGTCCTGTTGAAGGCGCTATTTATTGCGCGGGCGGGGGCGGAGGGATGTCAGGATCAGGCTTGATTCCAGCTCCCGTGGCCGCTGCTTCCGCTGTCCTGATTTCTTTGTGCCCAGCTCCTGGGCCCTCAGCTGCGGCTCTGTTCTGTTCCCATGCAGATGGTTCAGCCCCGCCAGGCTCCCCCCGGGGAAGGGGTTGCATTTGTGAGAGGAGAGAAAGGGCACTAAATATGTCTGAGAGACACAGGCTATTAAGCCCCAGGACACTGGAACACCCACCGCAGCGGCTAGGAGCAAAACAAGGTTGTTATTTTCCTTTCTCAACCATCCAAACAGGAAGCTACCTGTGGCATCTAAATTGCAAAGGCTAAGCGTGGAGTCTGCGTTGGGCCTACTGGTTTGGGGTAATTGGGAAAAGACCAGGGAGTTATTATAGGTTGAACGCCGCCTGCCGGGACCCAGTGATGCTGTAGTTGCTGTGATGAGAGCTCAGGACGCCTATTACTTTCCCACGTGATGGCAGGGAATACGCTTCCGCCCTCTGTGATGGAGACGGCAGAAGACGGAAAGCATTGTATGAACTGGAGCCTGAAAACCAGGGCTCTCCTCCAACTGGCAGAGCCAATGAAGAAGGTAATGCAGATCGAAGGGAGCAGGGGTCCAGGCTGCACAGGGAGAAGCCAGCGTGGGAGGCGCCCGGGGTCCTTGGTGGAGCATCGCAGCGGTCTATGCGCCTCCAGGCTCATGCTGCGGCTTCCTCTGCTTTTCGGAGCCAAGACGCCAAGGGCGAGCAGTCGGAGGGGAGAGCTGGGTTGACCTCCTCGCGGGCAGGCAGGGTGACAGCCTGCGCTAACATGGAAAGCATTCCTTTGAGGTCTTGGGTCCGTCTGACCCTGCCACTGCGGAGAACGCCTGTCAACTTCCTTCCTGGGGATTCTCACTCCAGGGATGGAGTGAAGCCTAAGGCATGTTAGAGAAAAGAACTCAGAAGGAAGAGAGAGGTCGAAATCAAAAACAGCGGCCTGACCCACGTCTGCCATTCACCTTTGTGTGGAAAAGGAGAGGGGGATTTGGCTTTCCATGTTTCTGTTTTGCTCAGTTCTGCTCTGTTACTGGGAAGGGCACCTTAATCACAGGGAAGGGTGTTCGTCTGTGTCTACATGTGGTTTCCTTCTATCCTCCCTCTGCCACGACTCACATAATTGTGTAGTGAAGCATTCAGTCCTTTCCCCAAACTCTCTTGAGAGGGTCTCTCTCCCAAGTGAGTTGTTACCTTTGCTGTTCCCCTCCTGTCAATCATTTTTGCAAACCCTCCTTTGAATCCTGCTTCTCCGGTGTTTACCCTGGAAGTCAAAGCCGCCATGGCTCAGAGCCCATGGAAGGCACAGCAGGGTGCAAGAGCAATGATGCTAGACAAAGCCCGGAGCTTCATCTTCTGATAATTAGAGCCCGTGTATGTTCTCGGTCCCCTTGGCCATCTGTGTGCCTTGAGAGCATCTCAGTGGCTGACATGAGTGGCTGCAGGCAGCCTAGAGGCCCCCTCGTTCATCTTTCTTTCCCACTTAGATAAGAGTGGCAGTGGGTTGCAAAATGATGTGGAAGAGAGGGGATCATCACCCTACAGACGCTACAGGATGGGACGGAGATAGCTTAGAGCCTGACATACCAGGAGGATATAGCGAGACAGTGCCTGAGCAGGAATCTGGCACATGTTTTTGCCCCTAGGACAACGTCTGTACTTGTTGACTCAGCAGGATGGTGGGGGAGTGACACTGGGCAACCAGGGGCTCTAGGACAGGCTCAGCTCTGGGGGCAATCACGTTGTAGATAAGCAGAAACCTGGCTAAAATGCAGCCCTCACACTGGTATTTCCTCAGCGGCCTCTGTGCCGTTAGATGCCAGCACCACGATGCCATGCTGGCAAGTAAGAGCCAACGCAATTTCTGTGGGTTCATATGATTCTGTTCTTGCTGGTAAATGTTTAGAAAGGATCTGCCAAGTTGTTGTCTTCACGTGAAGGTTTTGCAACAGTGACTTAATCAAAGCCATAAGGAAGGGTGTGCATCTGTCTCTATATTTGGTTCCATTTTACTTCCACTTCTGCCTCATCATCCTTCATCACCTTATGTTACACTAAAAAAAAAATTCCTGCAATTATCCATGTCAATCATGAAAGTAGCCTGGTGCAATGGAGAGAACACTGGGCTTAGAAAACCTGGGACCCACTTTTTACTCACTGCATTACCTTGGAAAAGTCCCTTTCCCCCCAGTTTTCTCATCTATAGCATAATAATACTCTCTGCCTGTTTACCCCTCAGGGATGTTGTGAGACTCAGAAAGACAGCTGGATGGAAGCAATTTGTCTTCCTAAGTCGTTCGCCTCTTTCTATCTCTCCCCAACTCCACCCCTACCTCTGGTTCTAGAGTTCATTATACTCTTATTTATGACCGTGTCTATTTTTCACTTCAATTCAGGTATGGCTTTCATCATCTGTTGTGGAGGCATTCTGCAAAATGAGTCTGTGTGGAAGAGAACCCC
This sequence comes from Balaenoptera borealis, assembly GCF_965194805.1. Classification (NCBI taxonomy): domain Eukaryota; kingdom Metazoa; phylum Chordata; class Mammalia; order Artiodactyla; family Balaenopteridae; genus Balaenoptera; species Balaenoptera borealis. The sequence goes on from NC_138870.1 coordinate 11,562,895, forward strand.
TTCTCTGAAGAGGAGTTAAGGCATCCGTTCCAGACACAAAGGCTCTTGCATTGGAGCTGGTACCCCAGGCGCAGCGAGCACTTCCTGGGACCACTGACTGAATCTACCTCCTGAGTATGTGCTGGGCCAGATGCAGTGGGCACAAGTGTTGTCCTGCCTGGAAGTCAACCCCGAGGTTCGTTGGGGCCCTGAATGATTTTCCAAGGCTCTGCCCAATTAAGTACTAGCATGGGAGTTCCTTGAGAGCAGAACTTTTTTCTGTTTTACAAGCTGCTGGATCTTTAACTTCCAGAACAACGTCTGGTGTAGAGTAGACAATAAATGGAGGAATGAATAAAATTAAGTGGAAGCAGTGGAAACCCTGCTCTTCCCCTAGAATCTTCACATAAGCCTTGCCTGGGAGTCCCCAGCCAAGTTTTGTGATCACTGTTGATTTGGAGCACACCAGCTTTATCAAAATTTTTCAATAAGTTTACCCTAATAAAAAGAGACACAGGGCTTCCCTGGTGGCGCAGTGGTTGAGAATCTGCTTGCTAATGTAGGGGACACGGGTTCGAGCCCTGGTCTGGGAAGATCCCACATGCCGCGGAGCAACTGGGCCCGTGAGCCACAATTACTGAGCCTGCGCGTCTGGAGCCTGTGCTCCGCAACAAGAGAGGCCACGATAGTGAGAGGCCCGCACACGGCGAGGAAGAGTGGCCCCCGCTCGCCGCAACTAGAGAAAGCCCTCGCACAGAAACGAAGACCCAACACAGCCAAAAATAAATAAATAAATAAATAAAATTAAAAAACAAAAAAAGAAGAGACACAGAGAAAATGATTGACTTCCTTATCTCTCCCCTACTGCCACCAACAATCACCAGAATCAATATAAAACATAAACGCATAAGCATTTACTTATATAAATTATTATTAAGTCACATAGAAAATTAATTATAAATTATATATTAGGTAACTCATCTTATGTAAATATCATCTGTATGAAGTTGTCAGGAAATCATGTCTCCTAATTATGTGTAGCTTGCAAATTAATTCACTTGAATTCTCCTACCATTGTGATAAAGCAGTGGAAGCAAAGCAAAAATCCAGTGTTAACTGTCACAAAGAAGTCTGCAGCTCATGGAGTCTTTTGTTAACCAAAATCATCAATTGAGATAGATCCCCATATTCCTACAACACCCATGAGATCTGTTTCCAGAAATACAACATCTGTCATTTGTATGAAAGGGACATGCTTATCCAGGCTTCACAGGGAAGCCTGTGCAAAGCTTTTCCTCCATCCCCGCTTTGTGATCTGGCAGCAGGGTTATAAAGAGAGCGATGGGTGCTGCACACAAGTTTTTGACGTAACCCAGTGCAGCCGTCAGGGTTCAGTAAGGAAAGAGAAACCACAGCCGTCATCTAAATGGGGAAAATTTAGCTTGAAGAATTGTTTCCTGGGTAATCGTTTACTGGAAGGGTGGAAGAGAACTCTGCAGAGAAAGGCTTCCATCCCTGGGACTGAGGGGAGGGTGAAAAGACAAGGGACTTTACTCTTAAAGGAGAACCTGCGAGGCTGAGACTTAACCACGGTGGCAAGAGGGAGCAACGCCCTGGCCGCACGATGAGGAAACGGGCTGGAGGCTGTTCTGGAACCCGGGGAACTGCCCACCCCACCGGTGTGGTGTAGCCTTGGGGGCCAGCTGTGCAAGGATGTGCTGGCTCGCTGACTGAACAAAAGAACTCTTCTTCCTCCACCAGCCCTCCAGTGCCCCTCCGGCGCCCTCTACTGGCAAAGCCTAGCATGGCGTGGCTGGCAAAGGAGAAAGGAACGTCGCAGAGACCAGCTCCAGAATCACAAAGCAGCAAAGAAGGGTGTGCGTGGAACTTGGAGGCCAAACTTAATAACTGACACATCCCCGAGGACATATGGGGTAAAAAGTATTTCTGGGTTTTATATATTCTGGCCATGAACCCTCTTTGCATTCACTGGGCTGAAGAAGTTTGTTCCAGCCTCTCCCCCATCTTGTGACCCTGATTTATTTGCTGGCATTAAGTGAAACCACTCGTTCCCAACCCTTGCTACATGTCAGCATCATCCCATGAACTTTTACAAACTACTGAGTATTTAGCATCTGTATTTTCAAACTCTGGTGGGGTAACTCTACTATGCAGCCAGAGCTGAAAACCTCTGGCGAGAAGAAAGTGGCAAAAAGTAAGGTTGCCACCAAAATAATGTGCTTTAGGGGCACTGTAAACCTTCAAAGGCTCTGTAGTGGAAAGGTTCTGGGGTTAGATGGATCTGTTCCACGTGTGAAATTCCAGGCACACTAAGTAACCTCGCTGAGCTTCTGTTTCCTTCTCTGTAAAATGAGAGATGGAAAGAAAAATATGATTTGTCCCAACATTATTAGGAAGAGCAAATGAGATGATACATGTGAAATATTTAGCACAGTGCTGGTAAGAATTAAGTATTCAATAGATGGTATTTATAATGACAGAAGTAGTGGCTATTTTCACTTGCAAAGACCACTTCTGCATGACTTTCTCAGAATGGCTACCAAACGTGACACTTTGGACAAAGCAGAGTGTTACAGCGTCCAAAGGGACAAGATTTGCCAAGATTGGTGCCTAAGTGAGCAAAAGTAACTAATGGTTGAGTATCAGAAAGAGGCGAGCGAATACCAAGCCATGACTAGACAGGTTAACATGACCTTCCATTTATCTGGAGTACGCTTCTGTTCCCAGAATGGCTGCATGCGTAATGTGTACTCCTTTTAATAGATCGGTAAGACTTTCTGACTGAATGGTGAGAGTGGGGTGTTTGGGATCAGCTTTGCTGGTTTTGAACTGCTGATCTTTCACTCAGTAGTGTGGATATACATTTCTAAGCTCAAGATGGAGTTGCTTCTGCCCAGGGTGCCATGTCAGCAAACCAGAACTTAGATAACGTTAGTGTCCCTGTAAATGCTCTGCTTGATAGCATATCCAGCCAGCCAATGTCCAAACACCAAGGCAACTCTGGGCTCTACACTTACTTCCTATTCTTTATTCTTTATCCCATAAAAATCTCCCTGCCTTCCGCCCCACTTTACAGTTCTCTGGACCCCTGGGGATAGAGACTGCCCATTTCGTGAAGTGTTAAGAAAGTTTGCTTGTATCATCTAAATTGTCTTCTTTACCCACAACAGCTGTGTGGCTTTGGGCAAGTTGATGAATCTCTCTGAACCTCAATAAGAATGTTTGTGAAATGGGAGTTATTAAGAGGATTATATAAGATGATGAATAAAGGGCCTGGAATATAATAGGAGCACATTAAATGATAGTTTCTTTTAGGTATCACTAAAAGGAAAAAAATATCCTCTCCTCTGATGTCTGGGAGGTTTCTTGGATAGGATAAAACTCACACTGCCATGTGCGCTGGGAATAAAGAAGGATCTATCCAAATATTAACTTTAATCTCAAAAAGAAGCAAAAGAGAGAGGAAAAAAAAAACTTGACATTTAAAGCTTTTGTGGGGGTGTGTACTTAAATGTTGTAGACGGTTGTGTAGTGGGTCATTTTATTAGTCATTGGTGGGACCTCAGTACACAGACTGAGGACGTGAGGAAAAACAAAACACTGTCACCGCTTTGCCCCGAAAGAAGAAATGCTATTTTCATGGCGTAATTACAACTTTGTTGAGTACCTTGCAGCAGTTAGGAGATTAGACTTGTATGTGTGTGTGTGTGTGTTGAGGGCAGGTGGCAGGGGAGGAGAGTGCTGCAGACTTAATTACCTGCTAAGATGAGACAGGTAATGGAAACTGAGAGGGGTTGTGCAAAACTCAAGAGCAGGTACTATCTAGAGGCGTTCAATCATTAGAAGATCATAGATCATTGCAAATTTCTGAATAAATCCAGGAATAATGGTATATCCATAAACCAACCTCTTGTAATAGGTTTAACTTTTTGACTTTCCTCCCGTGATCATGGGCATAGTCATATTTAACGTGCATCCCGAATTTAAAATGTATGTGTTGAATTTCCTTTAGGTAGAGTAACTTTTCAGTATATCTCTATCTGGCCATGGATTGTGGTGGTAGGCAAAATCAAAGAACTGGATTGTAACAGTAAATTGAGCCTGCCCTATGTTTATTCTGCAGCTCCAATAGAGGAGAAAAGAGGTCTAGGAGTTCCAGAGAGTGACCATCCATGACATGTGACACGAGTGGTGGTCCATAGTGAGGCTGAGAATGGGAACAGGCAACGGCTGCAGCACAGAGTTGAATTAGAAGCAAATATGAGACCTCCTTTGCCCCCAATACACTGCTGCATATTAAAATCACCTGGAGAGCTTCTAAAGTGCCCTATGCCCAAGCTGCACCCCAGAATAATTGAACAAGAATCTTTGGAAGATGAGACCAAGGCATCGGTGTTTTAAAAGCACCCCAGATGACACCACTATGCAACCAGAATAGAGAACCACTGATCCAGGTAACCTGTGTTGGAGGAGGGCAGAGAGGTGGATATCTGGGCTTAGAGGTAAGAAAACTGAAGTCCGCTGAAGTTCAGTGATTTGTTGAAGACCGCAAATGACAGCTTTGGCATAATTTTTTTGACAGGCTTCCAGACTCTGTATCAGAACCATCTTTCTGGTGGGCTTTCCCATTCTTTGATCATTCTAGAATTCTACAAGAAGTTGCTTCCTGAGAATAATTTATTTCAAAAGGATTATTTGGGGTTTGTGAAAGGACAAGGGAATAGAAATATTCAAGCCAAATGATCAGGGCAGGTGTTTGAGTGAAAAATGCAGAGAAAGGATGTCAGTCTGGGAAGCCCATCTTTCTGGGACAGTGGGCTGGTGGTGACATGACTGGCTGCCCTTCAGCCCATCGTTAGACGGCTACTGCTGACAGCCCCTTACAGTGGAATGCAGGGTGGCACAGAGATGTGAAGAACACAGGTGCTCGGAGCTAATTAATTCAGGAGGTCCCAGGTGGTGGGTGAGGCAGGTGGTATGAAGAATAGACATCTGCCACAGTCTCGAGAATTCCTACAGGGTGACCTGGTCAGTTGAGTCTTTGGTTTTTTAAGGTGCTCTGGTCACGGTCAAAGCTTTAAGTATGTCCTTACCTGGGGCTCCCACCAGAATTCTGATACCTACTCTTAAGCTTTCATTATTTAAAACCACTTTAAAATGGGGTGGAAATCTTATCTCCCCCAACTTTTATTTAAATGAATGTCATATTTTCAAATCAAGCCTACTGTATAACTTTCAGATTATTTTTAAAGCAAGTTTATGGCCCAAGAACAATTTGGGCTTCAATGAAATACCTCCAGAAGTGAAGAGAGTAACTATATCTGGGAAGAACTCTGGCTTTATGTTAGAGCTCATCTACTTTCAGGAGTGATCAGGGAGGTAGGAGACCTTTTTGTTTCAGTACAGAGGAAAATACAGGAGAAACCCTCACAGAGAATCCCTCTGAGACAAAGAAACAATACATCACCCTGGAAGATGCTCAGAACCAAGGATCAGAAGTGCTGGTTTCTAGCCAGGACTTTGCCACCTATGTTAGCTCTCTGAGACTCCTGAGTCATAAGGTGGGTTTCTACTAACTATTCTCTCTATAGTATAATACTTTCTAGCACTAGGATTCTAGGAGAAGCACATGGCTCTTAATAAAGTGATGTTGGAATGTGCTTTATGATTTCCATCTGAAAAGCTAAATATATCTATGCTATTTTCTTTTATTATCAGAAATATCATTTCACTTGAATAATTTAGAAATTAAAGTATAGTAAGAGAAATCATCCAGTGTGTGTGTGTGTGTGTGTGTGTGTGTGTGTGTGTATACATATATATATATAAAATCAATGACAGAACTGGGGCTAGAGGAGAAAAAAGAAGACCTTTCAGGCAAATGTAATAGCTCAAAAGGACAGGTTGAAGAGCCAGACCAAGTACTGTTTCTTGTCTTGGCTGTGAGAGGAGCTTGGTCACCTTGTGACTAGACCCACATTACTGTTGACCACCTGGATGTATGTGAGTAGCTAATTCTTTTCAATGCACCACACATTGGTTAAAATGAGGTTTAGTTTGCTTTCCTGATAACTCTACACAACGGAAGAAAAATGCATTAAAGAGTAAGAAAGACAGTTAACAATTTAAAGAACACACAGAGGATAGAGGAATATGTTAATTGCGACCATGGGGAGGCCACCAGCAAAATCTAACTGTGGGAACATTTACAGGATAAAAGACTCCATGTCTTTAACAAACACATTTCAAAAAATAAGTTGAGAGGTGAAACTGTAGGTTCAAAAGAAATTTGAGAAATAGCCACCAATTGTGTGGACTTTATTTGGCTTGTGATGAAAAAAAAAAACAACCCCAACTGTAAAACAGTATTATATTTGAGGCAAGAAATTTGAACAGTAACTAGATATTTGTTATCAAGGAATATTGGGAAATTTTGATGTCATAACGGTATTGTGGTTACTCTAAAGGAGAGTCCTTAATTATTAGAGATACGTTAGTGAAATATTTACAGATTAAATTATACCATTATGGACTTGGCTTCAAAATAATAGAGAAGAGGGAAATGGACAGGGATATGATTGAAACCAGACTGGCATCAGTTGATAATTATTGAAGCTGGATGATGGATAGGCGGAGGTTCATTATACCATTCTGTTTACTTTTGAATATGTTTAAAATTTTCCATGCTGAAATGAAAAGCAAAGCAGATGACAGGTATCGTGTAGTAAGAAAGAATGTTATGGACACTAAAAAGTTGCTTTAAGATCATAGTTATTTAGTCTCCTCCCAACCCCTTACCAACATCATTTTCAGTATTACCAACATTTTCAGTATCAGCTAGCAGAAAGTCTCCTAACTTAACTGGATTCACCAGTCCAGACTACCACTGACGGTTAGAAACCGATTGGGAAAGGAATTTTTTCCAAATAGCATCTTGTTATAACAAGCTTTTCCAAGCCACAGTAAACAGTAAAGAAAGCACAAAGACCAAAAAAAAAAAAAAAAAAACACACACACACACACACAAAAAACCACTCTGATTTTGGATTTTTTACCCTGATAATTTATGGTAGGTTTCTTTATTTTTTGAATATAAAGTGACAGAAATAATTTGCCATTAGAAAAGAGAAAGAATCTTTGACTATTTACAGCTTTTATACATCACAAAGTTTTTCTTGTTTTTATGTTGTGTCTTTTTTTTTTTTTTAATTCATTTTAATTTTTGTTCCTGCATCATTTGAACAAGTCCAAACTGGAAATCTATACAGCTCACAAAAAAGCCCTCCACCCAAAAGAACCCCCCCACCCAACCCCCATGAGAAACAAGATAAATCAAAAGAATGAGATCAACTTATTTCTTTTTTTTAAAGGTAAGTCATTTGCTTATATATATACTTGTAATTATTTTTTTTTTCAAGTTCAAACACCAAAATCCAAGAGAGAAATGAAAAAAATAAGAAGACCCGGTCATCCGCCCTCTCCCCCCACTCCAGAATCTCAGTTGATCCCTGCACGTCCAGAATAAGAAATATATATTTACAGAAAACAAAAACAAAACAAACAAACAAAAAAAGAACTTGGAGGTGGATGGGCTGGGGATCTGAGAGTCAAGAGGAAGGAGAGCCGGCCCCAGGGACGGGAATGGGATCTGGGCCTCACAGAGTCAAGGTGAGCCTGAGTCCTCTGTGTTTTCCCTGGGGAGGGTACCACACTGGGAAAGCTAGAAACGTGTCCCCTCTGCCATGGTGCCTCGGGAGGGGTGCGGCTCTGAGTTTGCAACCCAACCCTGCGGTGGATTTGTATTTTGTGGTTTCCACCATCACCCCCTCACGCTCACACACATATGCGTGCACACACACACTCACAGGCACACACACACATGCGCCAGTCATTGTGGCACAGTGTAATGATGACAGTGCTGGAGCTTTGGCTTCTGTCAAGTGGACGAAAGAGATTGGCCCTTCGGGACGAGAGCGCATTGCCCTATCTTGTCCCTTTTCTGATCTCCACTGTAACATGCCGTCTAGGGCCTTCAAATGTTTCCAGCTACACTGAAAGATTAATGCTGGGATGGTCATTGGGTAACAAAGCTCCTACGGAGATTTGCCCCCTGCCCCCTCTCCTGCAAATTCCCTTAACAAACAGGTACACCCACTTCACCAGGTGTGGGAAGCAACCTGAACTAGGGAAAAACCTGAGACTGAGGCAATGGAAGCCATATTGTTTCCTGCTCACCTTTGAAAGGTTCCGTTCCCAGGCATCAGAAAGCGAACAGAGGGCATGACAAACCCATCCCTGGCTTGCTTCCCTTGCTTCCTTCTTCCTTCCTAAGTGGGGTCCCTTAGTCTTTGGTGCAGAAAGCCCAGTATACCCCCTTGGGTTGGTCGCAATGTCCCTCCAATACAAGAACTCAGGACGTGGCATTAGACAAGCCAGGGTGAACACAAGAGACTATTTTGGGGAAAATGCCAGGCAGGACGTGACTAAGCTCAGGGGTCCCTTTACTGGGGGACAGAGAAGCTGAACCAGTGGTAGCCGTGGTGTGATGAAATGCATGCCTCGTTCAAGATTCTGCAGCGGCTTGGAGAACTAGTGCACCAGAAATGGTTGAACAGCTTCTATCTCTTTTCAAATTATGAGAGTTTTTTTTTTTTTTTTTTTTTTAAGGGCACAGGATATAAAATAGAATGAGCACGCCATCTGTGTCAGAAGCATGTGGACTATTCCTGGGGGCAGACTCTAGGTTGCTCTTGCTAAATCTCTAAATGTCGATGCAAGTGGATTTTTTTCCCCTGCCTCCCTTGGTCAAATTTCTGATTTTTTTCAGCCCTCCCTAAAAGCCCTCACTTGTCCCTTTTCCATGCAGCCCCACTCAAAGTCCTTTTCTTCCTAACCCTCTCCTGATCTTCCAAACCTCTCACCCAGGGCTTTTAAAGACTTCCGATCATTTCCTTACGTTCCTCTCTGTCACAAAAGAAAATACTAAATAAAAACGATCAGTCAGAGAAAACTTTCATATAGCAGAACTGGGCAGAAGCAAAGCTGCTTTCCAATCCTTTTACTTTGATTTTTTTTTAAAGATAAATGAGGAGAAAGGTGAACAAAGAGTTATGATTCCCCCAAGGAAACTGATGTCGTTGGGAGCCTTGAAAATAGAAAGGACAAGATTTACTGGGAAAATGTGTTCTTTCCAGGGCAATAGACAAAGTGTGGCCTCAAGCCACGATCACATTTGCTGACATCTATAAAAATAGGCTGTGGCCTACCACAGATGGCAATGGAGTTTCTAGCGAACATCAGAAAAACCCAAACATCAAGACTGAAGAAGAGGCACCAGAGTTCCGCTCAGTTCCTTGGCCTCCGCTCCATCAATAACCTTTTCCTCCACCTAACGGCAGTCCCACCCCACCCCAGACCCCAGATCAGTAACTCCAACCTCTGTGTAATCGAAGCCTCAAGCATAACACTCTCTGACCCAGCTCCTACTTCCCAGATTGCTCTTTCTGGCAACTGACTCAGTAATTCAGGGACCCCAGCCTGCATCTCAATCCCCTCCCCCTACCACACTTCATTATTCCTGATTCCCTAAAAAAGCCTTACTTTCCTCCTCACCCAGCTTAGATTCCAGGGCCAATCATAATCACCAGTTTGCAGTTGCCCTTGACTCTGTTTCTCGTGCTGCCCTCATTGCATTTACCTGGCTAACCCCCAACTCTGTTTAAATCTGACGCTCTGCTCTAGCTAAGCAGCTGAATGCAGCTGAAGAAGATTCTTAAATTACTTTTAAACTCACGCCTGGAAGCAACTCAAGTAGGTCCTTCGTGCCACCTAGGATGCCTCTTACATTTACTTTGTCTCCTGGCTCTTCTGCTGCACGACAGTATGAGTAATTCATGCCTTCTTTTCCTTCCAAACCTCCAGTACCCATTCCCCAATACTCACTATTGGCTGATGAACTCCCTTTGTAATTCACTAAAAAATGATCAGTCAGAAAAGACATACTCCCAGCATCACATCTACCAATCCCCTTGCATCTGTGCCCCACTCTCTCCCTTCTGTTACCATAACAACCTGCTTAGGCTCCTAAAGCCAGTCCCTCCACTTGTGCCCTGGATCCTATTGCGTCTCACTTCGTCGAAGACATCACTCCAGCAATTACCCCCTCTCCTTAAGAATCAGCAATTTCCCCTCTTTACTGGATCATTCTGGTCAGCATGAAACAGGCTGTTATTTCTTCCACCTTTGAAAAAAATAACCTCCTTGGGCCTCACATCCTTTACCATCTAACATTATTCTATGTTCCCTTTACTGCAAAAGAGTTGCCTTTTCATATTGTTTCCACTTCCTCTTCTCCAACTCTTTCTTGAACCCACCCTGACCATGCTATTGGCCCTCTCAGTTCACTGAATCAGCTGTTTTCCAGGTCATGAAAAGAATGACCTCCCTGTTGCCATGGAGGCCACTCCTGGCCCAGTGCTAGTTGCTCCTCATCTCCTGGGGTTTTGAACATCCCCCCCCAGGGCCGAGGGACTCTCTTCTGTCTGTACTCACTCCTAGATCTAGTCTCATGGCTTCAGATACCACCCAAATGCCTCTGAATTCCAAATTTATATCTTCAGGCTCTACCTCTTGCCTAAACTCCAGGTTCATATAGCCAACAGCCTAATCAGCATTTCCACTTGGATGTCTGAGAGACATCTTAGCCTTACGAGAAGGATATCTTTCCCAGTCTCCTTCACCTCCAGGATTCCCATCTTATTAATGGTGACTCCAAACTTACAGTAGCCAAGGCCAAAAATTCTAGGATCATTCTTGACTCTTCTCTTTCTCTGACTCAATATCTAATTCCTCAGCAAACCCTTCAGAGTATTTCCGGAATCCAACCACTTCTTACCACCTTCACTAACACCATGGCCCAAGCCACTGCACCTCTTACCTGGATGGAGGCAACAGGCTCCTAAGTAGTCTTGCTGCTTCTTCCCTTGCCCACCCTCTCACAGTGTATTCCCGACACAGTGGCCACAGTGCTGCTTTTGAAATGAAAGTCGGCTCCTATCACTCTCTACTCAGACCCTTCTAGTGACTTCTCATCTTGCTCTTGGTAAGAAGGCCTTACAATGGCCTATAAGGCCCGTGGGCCAATGCCACCTCTCTGACCTCATCTGCCACACTCACCTCCTCACTCACTGGCCTCCTGGCTCTTCCTCAAGTACGTCCAACATGTAGTTTGACCTCAGGGCCTTTGTGATTGCTTTCTCTTCGCCCGAAAAACCCTTCACATAGACAACTCCTAGTCTCACTCCCTTGTTTCCTTTTAAGCCTTTGCTCAACTGCCACCTTTTCATAGAAACTTTTCCTGTCCACCCTATAAAAAGTAGCAGGCCCATGTCCACCGCATCACCCCCTACCCCCCTCAATCTGCCTCATTTTTCTCCACGGCACTTTGAAGTGTCTGACATGAAATATATTTATTGATTTTTTGCCGATTTCCTCTCATCAATATGTAAGCTTCACAAGGGCATGGATGTCGCATTCTTCTCTTTTGTATCCCTGGCCTGGGGGTTCCAGTCAATAAATATCAATGCATGAATAAACAATCACTCCAAAACATGCTCCTACACTGCAGGCCAAATATCCCCCAAAGAAGAGTAAATGACATCTTGTCATTTGTAAATGACAAGAGTAGAGCTTTCCTTTCTGATTTAAGAATTGTCCTTGGGTTTATTATGTTTTTTAATAATTAAGAAAAAAATTTCCTTGAGTCTCAAAAGCTCTCTTGCTGTTGCCTAACTCTTAAATCCCTTGTGGGTCCAGTAGAATTTATAGAGACTCAATATTTGGAAGGATAGTTAACATTTTTCTGCCTTTCTGGTTTGCTTAGAACATACGATCTACTGCCTTTCAATAATATTATAGCTTGAAAAATCATGTCTGAGTCAGTTAATTCCATGTTAATATGTGTAAGACTCGGGATTAAATCAATCTGTAAAAAATGCCTATTTGTAATCAAATCTACCAATTTCCTTCCTGAAGTAAATAGTAATCAGATTAGAAACCTGGTGGTTTTCTCAGGGGATGGGCAGATATAATTTTATTTAAAAGATTTTCTCTCTCAGAGGTGACTTAACTTTGTGATCCAAAATCATTCCAAAGTTGAAAAAAGCTCCAGCTAATTCTATTCCCCTGATATACTTTTTTCTCCACAGCACGCTTTGCCTTCCCAATTTAAGTAAATGTAATCATAACGGGGCTACAGTTCTACTCAGAACATTTTTGACTGGAGAATGGAAATCGTTTGAGAGGAGCTTCCCTAAAGATTTGTAGACACATTTTGGAAGAGTTAAGGTGCAGTGCTTACCAATGTCTACCTGGAAGCAAGCCTATGCCTCTTTCTCAAGTCAGCGTCACTGTTTTTCCTGAACAATCAATACCTGCCCAGTTTCCCCTGCTGCCCAAATCCCTTATGGAATAAACCAGAGCGTCTGGGTGTCGGTGTCACTGCCTCCTCACCCCCAAACCGTTCTACCCTGATTTCTCCTTTCCTTGCTTTTGAATTTTTCTCAGCTCAGTAAAGAGCATTTTTCAGAAGAAAGCTGTTTGTCCACTTGTCACCACGTCTGTCTCCTAGTTCACCTTCTCTCTCTCATCCCAATAGAGAGACAATGTTAACGATTAATAAAATCACGTACAACAGCTCATTGGGTGAGATATTTAGGAAGTCTGTGGCCGCCGGGCCGAGGAGAGCTAAGGAGAGGGTCATATCCCCAGCACGTTCAGACTGGAACGCAAGCATCCCCCGTCTCACAGGGCTTGTGCTTTGAGACAATAAAAAAGAGAGAAGATGATGACAAACACAAAATACCTCTGTGCACACGACAGGCACCTCAACCAAAGCCCTGGCGCACGCTCTCAAGGCGGTTGCCTGGTGTTCAGAGCACACCCCCTCTCCACTAGGTGAACCACAGGTTATCACCGCAACAGGCACACACTTTCCCAGCATTTGACCTTGAGTTGAAACATCTGGTAGTAGGCCCTTCTTGTTTGCTTATCATTCTCCTTTTAAAACTTCTCCATCTTCCCAAGTTAAAAAACAAACAAACAAGAAAACCCATGAGAAATTACCAGTGGTTTCTTTTAACGATCTAAGAGTTTAGATAATAACACGGCCTAAGGAATACATCCCTCCTTGAGGCGGGGGGGGAACCAAATCCATGAAGAGGAACCAGGAGAGACACCAAGAAGGCTAGGAGGTGAGGAAGAGTTTCCACGTAAGAACACTGGAAGGTTCAATGAGAAAAGCCACCTCACAACAGCTAAAAACATAGGTATTTTGGTCTATTTCCTATCATAGCCATCATTCTTCTTGTTCAGCGCCAACCACTGAAATTGGTTTGGGAATCATGGCTGCCAGGCAAGGAGCGAGAACAAGTGCCCCAAAGAAGAGATGGCTCTGGAAGAGAGAACAAGATCCCCAAAACGATTGGGATTAAAGGAAATAACGCCGATTCTGTTCGTTCTTTGTGAATTTCCATACCAAACTCTGCCTGTAGGATGTTTGATGGGTGATGACCAAGTAGATTTCCCCACAATGTGGCAAAGAAAATGAAAACGAAACAAAGGAAACCGAAAAGTGATGACGACAGCCCAAGAAGATCACAGTTTTGTTCTTGGTCTCATTCATCTTTCCACTCACCGGACTTCACCCACTTACCTGAATTATCATGCGGGTAATTCTTTCATGTTGGCTACAGAAAGCAAGAGGCCAAGGAAAAGTGTGAGCTGCCCAGGTGCCGATGACCAAATGGACAAGCCTGGCTTGAGAAGAAATCAAAATCACGCTACCAGAGGAAATTACATCCTGTCCCCAGCCTCAGTGAGAAGGAGCTTAAACTCATGAGGAAGTTGCTGCCCAGCAGAGCCCTTGGCTCCGAGATGGACTCTCGGCTCCGAGATGGACTCTCCGCTCCGAGATGGACTCTCCGCTCCGCTGCTTTTCCACGGGACGCCTAGCACCCAGGCCCACTAAAATCTACTCCAAATGGGAAGCTACCCGCATTTTACCTGTGCTCTCGGCTTAGAACTCCAGTCTCGTGCACACGTGGATTTTCTTTGGACAACTTTGCCCCTGTAACGCTTCCTATCTTTCTCTAGGAGCTATCTTTTTGGCAGCTGTACTGAAGGGTTGGCTTTTTCATTTCTACCATAATCTTTAATACTAAGCACAAAAGCTCTGTAGTTTTGATTAAATAATTCTCTGGTATTTCTTGCCCTTAGGGTCCCCATGAATCCTTGTATTCCTCTCCCCGCTTCAATGAACAGAGCTGCAGTAGAGCACGGAATGGCCATCCCAGGCACTAAGATGTTCCGAATGCTCATCAGCTGTTGGCCCTGTTACTCCTCATGAAGCAGCATCAGGACCAAGTATCTGTAGTGACACTCCTGTGAAGGATGAAGTTCCCATGGACTCAAGGTGGAATAGCCCCCATCCCTCTCTCTTAGCTTCCTGTTAATACCATCATGATTTCAGGTGGTGTATGGGGAACAGAAAGGAATGGATATTTGTCATTGGCTTGATTCTAAACTTTGAGCTTAGGGAGGGCTCTAGTACCTTCTTCTACACCAGCCCCGTACATGAGAATAAAACTCACCTCCTTCCTCTGCCCCTATTCTCTCTACGAGTGAGGGTCCTGAACCAGGCTCTGGGAATGACCACACTATGCGATCGATGATACAGAAGACCACCACCTTCCACTGCCCCAAGCAGCTATTACTTTTCCAACTTCCTATTTCTTCTCCTATCTTTCCCCTGGGGTAGGAGGGACCAATGAAATGAAAAAAAAAATTTCTACATTGAACTAGGACACTTAGAGCTCTTTCACTGCTCTTGGTATAAGCAGCGTGCTCTGTACGTGAACCAAAATCTGTTCTGTGACAGAAACTAAAGACTATCTTCTTTGGAAAGACTGATGGTTACTTCCTGATCTTAAATCATTCATCAGTGAACAGGTGGATTGCAAAAGAAGATGGTTGCAGGATTCCCTGGCCCTTGGGTGCTTAATGATTTTACCGTTATCATCTTGGGGCGAAATTAAGGTTTCGTAAGAATTCTCAGGAGACCTTTATTAGTCTTTGCAACGTCCATGCTGCCCTGGCTCTGGGCTTTAGGCAGCAATAATTATTACAGGGGATAATTCCTTCCTCCTGGAATTCCTTGCATACGTGAACTTCCTTATATTTCTACATAGGCTTCCAGAACTAACTCACGCCTTAAAACTGGCATCAAGCTTGCTGTGTTTGAACTTGACTAAGTTACCCAGAAGAAACTAAAAGTCTCTGTCTTGAGGTTGCCCGCTTCGCTGTGAGCTGATTAAAAGCACTGATACCTTCAGAGTATCATGACTTTCTCGCAGATTCTTAAGTCTCCCTTCCCCATGGAACACTCTGGAAGAGATCCTCTGTCTCAGTTTTCCTTGAGCTTTTTATTTGAGTGGGTTACATGCTACATACAAATTTTTTAATGATAAAAAATTATTCACAATGTGTCACCCCACAAAATTCAAAACCATTTTTTTAATTTAGCCTTCAACTCTTCTTCATTATAGAAACTCTTCTATACCTTTCTCGTTTTTAAGTTTTTTGTTCTTACCCCTTTGACTGGTCTCTGTAGACTCATGTGGACTGTGTGTGTGTGTGTGTGTGTGTGTCTGTGTCTGTGTGTGTGTGTCTGTGTATGGCTCTGTGAAGAAGACAGGTTCTCATGGGAAAGATTTGGGTAAACCATAAACTAGCTGCCTGGCTTTAAGGACTTTTATCCTCCATCAGATGCTGAACACAGGGTGGGGTGGACAATTCAGGCGGCACTGTTTTGTGAGCTAGGCTGACAGTTGGAAATTCAGACAAGTTTTGGTTCCGCCAAGAATCTCCTGTATAACCTTAGTTCTGACTGCTCATCTAATTTTGCTGTGCTTCAACATTTTCATCTTTAAAATTAAAAGACGATCGTATTTACATGCCAAAGGAAGCCATTCAGAGGGATGGTTGTGGCGGAGGTCTAAGTGGGCTGCTGGTGATCCTGGAAACTATCCTTCTCCAAGCACGGGTAGCAGAGTCAGGCTGAGAAACTGCCATAGCTCAGGGCCATTTTCCATGGGACTTAAGCTACGACTGCTCAAGAGTGACTCCTCAAATTTCTATGCACCCCACTTCTTGTGCCTGCTACCAAGACACAACCAACGTACTTGCCCTGATCACTGAAAGTGCCCAGGAGTCCCAGGAGGAATAACAGTAACAAGGTTGTTCTCTTTTCTGGGATCCTAAGTACACAGTTATGTGCAGCAGGATCTATCCTCCATCATTAAAATGCAGCGGGGCTGACTGTACGAGGCTTGTTGGGCTCTGGTTTGAAAACATTAAATACCACGCACATGTGCAAGCTCTGTGCTCTCTCAGCTTCTCATTCTAACAATGTGTGTGTGCATGGGTGCGGGTGTTTGGAGGGTGGGCTGCTCGGAGCTGACAGAACACAGAACACTTCGAGACCCTTCACCTGAGGATGGGAATGTAAGATGATAAGTGAAAGAGGGAAAACACGGCTGTAAGTGCCCTGGTTGTCTTCCAGTTGCGTTCGCATGAAAGAAAGGGTATTTTTGCTATTTTATGTCTGTCTCAATAAGAGTTCTGTCTGGATGCCTCTCTAGCCTCTTTGCTTCCTGCTGACGTGAAGTCTTGCTATTTTCCCTGCTCTTGACCCTGGGAGAAGAAAAATTATTGAATCTCCCAAGGTATGTTTGCTATTTCCGTCCCACTGAGGACAGACCTCTCCACCCCCGCTCACGGTGTTGTCAAGAGGAGACGTGGGTACCCATGGAGACGTAGTTATCTAAGCAGCAGGCCTGTCTATCCTTGGCGAGGCTGGCTTCTACGTCTCCATCCTCTTAGCACTGATCCACTAATGGGACATCAGAGGACCACGTGGATTCCACAGGGCTCAGTAGGGACGGGCAGTAGGACAACCACGTGGTTGTCCCATTACAAAGAAAAAACGCTCCCTTCATATAAAGCCTGGATGGTCTGTCAGACCTGGAGGTGTCAGCGATCCACAGGCTAGGAAGGGCAAAGCGAAAACACTGGCTTGAAAAACTGTAATTATGTCCATCCAGTTCCCAATGAACACTTCCATCTACCAAGAATGCACCCCTGCTCCTCCATAACATGACTGACAGTGGCACTGTGGGATCTGGTTGTTAGGAGTGTGAGTGTGTGTGTGAGTGTGTGTGTGTGTGTGTGTGTGTGTGTGAGATGTGTGTTGGGGAGGTGCACAAGCATGACAGACAGGCCAGATTAGGTGTAGTCACGCTGTTCGGGTGCATCTGTGGAAGCGTTAAGAGCACACCTCAGGCAGAGGCAGCGTCATGGTCTAGTCTCTGATTTTCAGAGGGTCCTACGTCACAGCCAAAGGGAACATGAAAATAGCCCTTGATTTCAAAAGAAAATGATCAATGACAATTAAAATGTGACAATGACATTGGGCGTTAACTACAAAGACTGTTCTGTATAAGACTGAGATTTCAGGCAGGCATGTTTTGGTTTTTCAAAAAAAAAAAAAATGTCCCCTCTGGAAACAGGTAACATCCTTACCTAAGAGCAGCCGGTAGCCAAGCAAACTCACATTCCTGGGGCTGCTTCCCCTGAAGCCTTGCTCCTGGCAGACCTCTGAGACTATGCACCTCTTAACACAAGGAGGGAGATGGAGCCACAGCCTGGGGGCTTAGAGCTCCTGTCACTCCCTCTCTGCCCGGGTGATGACCAGGGGCTCTCTGGGTGCTGTGGTCTGAAGGACACAGCCTGAGGATGGGCTCAGGGCTGACCTGTGGCCTGACTCCCTGAGGACATTCGGGACGTCACAGGTATGGTGGCCTCCAGGCTCCTCCCTCATCCTGGGGCGGGCACAGTTACCACTGAAGGCAGCCGTGATGTGGCTCTGGCTTTCCTGGCACTGCCCTGGACGGCTGTTACCTTCCCTGGTATTTCTGGCATTGCATCAAACAACTCCCAGTACACACGAGGGCAGGAAGGTGGCCCTCAGAAAGTGCTTTTGAACCTGCTGCATCTCAGGTTACAAGTGGAAATGGAAAATGAGAAGTGTAATTCTATCTTCAGTCCAATCATGCCCAGAAAACAAGCTCCAAGTTTGAGTGAATTTTCACGCCCTGCAAAGGACTAAAGGAACAGACACTTGAAAGGTCATCAGCTTTGGGTCCTGCTCTTTTCCAAAGCTACCATCAACACCAGTAGCCAGTGGGGGTCCCAGAGACGCAGGTGCAGCTCCTGGCTTTGTGACATGAAGGGCTGCTCTCCTCTAGACCCCCTGTACTTTCCCTTCCTCCTATGCTACCCTTCCTCTGCTTTTGTAAGTATTTATAGGCCAAAAATTGACATGAACACCTCATGGGTAAAGCTGCCTTCTGGATATATTCTGAGTTCCCTGGAAACTTCTTCATTCCACTCGTCCAAGAGGGATCCATGAATGTCCTTCTTCATGAGGATGGCACCTCTACACCCTTCCACCAGCTATTATCAGACTATTTGTTTCAACTGGTTAAAAAAAAAAGTGTCATAACATAATGAGCTGGATTTTGCTCGAAAACATTAACTATCCCTATTCCTTGGAGCAGGACTATCTAGATTTAATGGGATTTTTGAGAAGAACAATTCTCCCCCAGACTTACATTTTAATTTTCATTAGGGTGCTTCCCAAGTTGTCACAGTTTGCCCCACCTTGCCCTTAATAATTCCTCTACCCGCTCCTGTCTCAATGAAGAATGGACTTTGTTCACTTTTTTTGAAGAAGAGACTTGCCACTTCCTGTAACTTATTTGAGCTTGGTTCTCTATAGGATGCTTTAAATTAGCACACAGTGGCAGAAGATGCCTCCCACGGGAGAATAATTCACGTTCGATGACAAAATGAAAGTTATAGAGGAGGCTGGCCAGGAGAAGGGAACATGATGGGTTACCAGAGCAGCGTAAGTGAAAGGACAGTACCAGCTCTAAGAGTGTGTTCAGGGGGACAAACAGCAACTGACATTGACCAGAAGGAATAGGGCAGATTGCTTAGTAGACCACCAAGGAGGTGGGGGAAGGTGAACGCGGCTCAGAGACTACAGTGACAGAAGGGCCATAAGGTCAGAAGTGATGTTGTCTCTTCCAATGCTATGAATCCCTTCGCATTTAGAGAGAAAGGAGTCCTTCAGAAACTAGAATTGTCTCTGAGCCAGCTCATTCAAATCCTAAGCTACTTTCGTTTGTGATATCAAGATCAGAAATAAAGCGCTTGATTACTTCAACTCCTGTCTACCCTTTGGGAGAAGTTGTCCTGTAGTCCAAGCCTCAGAAAGGGTGAGAATCACACAGAGTCCAGGAAATGAATATCATCAAGACACAGGTCGTGAGCTGCACAAACAGTTCCCCCAAGTCTGATCTAGCATAGATACAGAGGTGGAAAATACCAGGCGTGCAGCATGATACATTGGTCCTAGTGCACCGCTGTTCGGGGCCCATAAGACTGTGTGCTTAATGAGCCTGAACTGGGACAAGTTCTTTCTGGTATTGCAAGTGCTTAAAAAAGGGCTAGAGGTTACATCAAAGCCAGATGAATCCCAGCGTAGGTCAGGTTGTTAGAGACTCAGTCTGGACAGTGCAGTGTCTGGAGACAGGCTCCACTCAGAGCACCTGGAAAGCTCCTGATACCTAACATTTGATCAATATCCTCCACGGTCTCTCCCTCTGTGCCTTAACAATATGTATACATATTGTATGCCAAGGACACTCCACTAACCGTAAGATAGTCACAGCATAGCTTTGAAGGACAAAGCAAAACTTAGAAAAATCCAAATTCCCACCTGAAATGATAATTTACCTGGGAATGTACACATGTCCTGTGTTGCAGTGACTGTTGGTGGGTGCAGATGTACAGAGATAAATGGGAAGGGACTCGTCCTTAGGTTTTACTGCAGATTCAAGTATCCTGTGGGCAAAATAAAGTGACTCCTTTTCGATTACCATTTATAATAACATCAAATATTTTTCAGCACCTTCCATAAACAAGATGCACTGCTAGGTGCTACAGGAGATAAAAAGATGAATAAATGCATGACCCTTGACCTCAAGGAGTTTATAATTACCAGGGGAGATGGATGTATAGTTAAATAACCATAAATAAGATGGTCCATGATGGCTGCATAATACCATGCATAATATATTATGCATAATATAATTCATAATATCTTTGACTCACACCCTGAAGCCAGAAAAAATTAAACCTGCAAGATCAGCTAAATAACCATAAATAAGATGGTCCATGATGGCTGCCACTAGACAGATTAAAGTGTTATGAGCATTCACAAAAGGCATATACATATATATGGGGTTTTTTGGGGGGGGGGCGGGGGATGGCAGACAAAGACAGTGAACATGATGGACCAGATGTTCTGGTCTTTGAAGACTTGTATTGAGGAAGATGGCTATTATGCAAGAAGGGAATGAGATAAGAGATGGGGAGGAGAGAATTTGGGGCAAAGGGAGCAGTTTAAGGAAAGACAAAAGTGGGAGAACAAGTTGGTACAGGAAAGGAAAGGGACAAAAATGTGATCCCCCTGTTGTCTGGGCCCAGGTGCACACAGGCAAATAACAGGAAGTTATTCTTGCTGGTGGATTGTGGCAAATACAGCCCACTGAAGGGTCGTTTGTTTTGTTCCGAGTTGGAAAATGACATGATTTAATTTGTACTGAGCAAGTGATACTGATGAGATTAGATTCAAATATAAATTCTTGGAACAGTGCTAAAAGACACAAATAATCCAGACTAGAGGGAAGGGCCTGAATGAAAAGACTTGGAAACTTTCAAGGTATGAATTAACGGCTTTCCAGATGACTAGACGTGCAGGATGAGGGAAATCAAGGAGGCAAAAGTGGCTGAAAATCTTTAGTTTGGTGACAGAAAGAATCGGGGTACCATTAGTCAAAGGGGGGGACTTGGTGATTATGTTGGTTTCCATTGGATATTTGACTCAGTATGAAGTTAGTTGTCCAGGAAGTGGCTGGAAATATGTGCATTAAGATGAAGTGAAAAGTTGGGTCTAGGAGTGAAGATTTGGAATTCATCCTCATGCAGAGAGTCGTTGAAGTTGTGGAAAATAGAAATATTGCTACAGAAGCACAGAGGAAAGAAGAAGAGCGTCAAGCTCAGAACATCATGGCAAGTCGATGCTGAGGGGGCAGGACGGACAGCAGGAACCAGTGAGGGAACACAGAGAGAGGACCAGATCAAAAACCAGAACGTGTTGCTACCCAGCGGTGAACTTAGGGTGGTATTCATGGTGCCGAAGAGCAGAATTTAAAAAAAAAATAAAAGATTACTGGATTTTGTAACAAGGAGTTCACTGGAATGTTGCCACTGAGTAGTTCAGTAGAGTGGCAGGATGTAGCCCAATTTTAAAGGGTAAGTCATGCGCATTAACTGAGGAAATGAAGAAAGAAAGACGACCCTTTTGAGAAATTTGGAAGTGAAAAGAAAAAAAATGGAGATAGGACAGGCATTCAAGAGTCTAACTGGACTGAGAGAAGACTGGGATTTAGGAGCTGTTGTAGGACTTGTTTTTGGAGATGGTGGAACACTGAGGACTGTTTTTAGAGATGGTTGTAGGCAGGTGTGTGGAAGGGATTAAAGATGCAACAGAATGAAGTGCTATTGGCTGGAGCGCCATAGAAGAGGTTGGTGGGGGTGGGTATCAGAGTACGGGGAAGAGGGGCACTGAGTTGGGAGGGAGGATGGCGAAGATGAGTGAAGGATGGGAGAAATTTAAAGGTAGAGAGGAGAGGTCATGTGAGAATTTGCAAAATCAGGTGTCTTTTCTTAGCAATTCAGTAGGAAAGAGATGAGATGAAATGAAAATAAAAAACAAATGAACAAACCTTTGGAGAATGTGACAGGGAGTCAACACTGGAGAATAAAAAAGATGTCTGAGCTGGGTAGGGTTTAGGTGAGATTAAATGGATCCATTCTGTGCTCTTTGGTATAGGTTTTGACCTTCTGTTCTTGGAGATGGAGTGGATGTTGGGAGAATGGGAGACAGAGTTAGAAAAGCAAGGTAGGTGGGGTGAGAAGGCAAGAGGAGGAAGAGATTGCTGGTGAGGGTGTAGTTGATATGGGTGATCACAGGGTGAGACCAAGGAGGGAAGTAAATGAAATCAGAGGGGTTTATGGACCAGAACAACAGAGGGACCCTGAAGGAAGGCACATGATAGGATATAGAAAATGCCAGGTTGTGGTCAGAGAGGGAATTTCAGTTTTAGCACTGGGAGGTGGAATAATTCCAAAAGAAGGATTCAGGCAAGGCCACGATGGGGAGAGGTGAATCTCTGTAGTGTTTTAAAAATAATATAATGCATAATATCTTTGACTCACACCCTGAAGCCAGAAAAAATTAAACCTGCATGTATAAATCTACCCATTTATGCACACCTATTTATACATACATAATACATCCATTTAAATATTGTATGCTTTTGCATTCGCATATTATATGTGAGTATAATATACTCCATTTTAAATTTTTTCATGTTCTTCACAGCACTAGCCCAGGGGCATGATATGTGTTCAGCAGACATTGGTTTAATTGAACTAACACATTTAACTAGAGCTTTTACTTTTTTCTCCTGCAGAGTACTGGAATCTGCTCTACCCCCTAAATCACAACGCTAAGGTAATTACGAAAAAGAGAGTTCAGGTTTAAACTGAGGAGACCAAACCTTTAAAATAACAGTTTTATAATGGGCTTAGTGTTGTGCTTTTTCATTGTACCCTGAATCCTTGCAGCGAGTTCCATTTCTCTCACCTTTGCCAAAACACGAATTCTACACACAAGAGTCCCGAGGCTATGGGGAATTCTACTCATCCGCTCTGCTTTCCACCCTTAGTTCTCATCAGGAGTCCTCACCCTCAGAATCACACCAGCAACTCTGCTGTAAAGCACAGAACAGAGCCAGAAACTCACTGCGATGGGCTCGGAGATGGATGCAAATGGACACGTTGGCAGAGAAACATGGAAGATTTCTAACTCTGCCCACTTATTCCCAGTACTGCTATCCGAACCCATCACTCTCTGGGCAAAATTCCTTTTCCTTGCTTCAGCATTGTAAATTGGAAGCCCCAAACCTAATTAATCTCTCCAAGGCACAGAAAGAGCACTGATTTTCACTTAAGGTTTTTGGGGGCATTCTTTGTCATGAGAATAGATAGGTCTCTATGCTTTAAGTCAGAGGACCCATAGAACCCCTGCATGGTGATTGAGTCAATGTGGTTGGAATGGGATGGAGGGGGGATATATGAAGATATCTTGGGATTTTATATGATACTGGAACCCCCGAACTAGAATGGAATCCTAGATCTAAACTATGATTAGAAGTTCTCAGACTGCTGAATCTACATTTTAGCGTTGTCCCAAATACCTGGTAGGTCTAAAAAAGAACTGCCCACCAATTGTTGTACCCGGTAGTCCAGTAGCTTCCATTAGTGTGTGTTGGGATCACCCGAGACCCCCTATGGAGGTGGGGAAGTGGAGAACATAGAACGACCCAGCTACACTGGAAGATTAATTGAACTGGGACAGAGGAGAGACAATGACAGTAACTTTTTATTGTCATAATTTGATCTTTCCAGTTGTCTACTCAGTAACTTGTACCAGATGAGAAACATCAGTCTTCCATTTTCTACAGAAGGAGTCAAAGCCCTTAACCTGTCCTACAAGGTACAGATGTTAGAAATTCATAAACTACACATTCATGTGGCTGCTTATTGAAAATAATTCCCGGCTGGGAGTCCTATTGCTGTGTCACATGAGCCTTAAATAAAAGCAGGAGAAAGATGAGATGGTTTAAATGTCTTCATACTCTAGAACCTGTGTCTTTCCTCCCTACTCTGTGACTCTTAGCGTTCTTTGTGCTATGCCTCTTCTCTTATACCATTACTTTATTTCCAGGAAAAGAAATGAGAACCCTAATGCAAGCTAGGTGTTGCAATGTCTAAATTTCTAATATGGCTTAATACGGCACCCTTCCTGGGATGATTTTCATTTAAATGACAGATGAGCAGCTCAGGGCTAAAGGAATAATTCTGTGTGGGAAGCCAGTAGTTGGAGTGGGGTGGGGAATAAAAAGGAAAGGTCTTCTCAGGACCTCTGAAGCCACACCATGGACCATATGCCATTTGTAAGGCCAGACCCATTCCAGGGTAACTGTCTACCCTGAGCTGCTTCTCACCCATAAAGAGTTCCTTAGACAGGAAGGAGAATCTCTTGACACGCGAGTGAAGAATGAAACGCTCCACCAAAGTATCTGGCAGTCTACTGAGCACACATTCCTTATATGGCTTTGGGCTCAGACAGCACAGAAGGTATGGCCACAATACCTAGAAATGCCTAATGCGTTCATCCTATTAGCACTGCAGCTGCATCATTTATGCACACATCTGAATCATTCCTAACACACCAAACAGACACACACAGGGTGTCAAGCAGTGAGAGGGCTTTTTTAAAGAGATGGGAATTAAAAGAATAAAGTGAGTTCTGGAATAGCTTTTTCCAAAGGTTATTGCCCAAACAATCTGGTTATGCTGTCCCTAAATCTTGAACTAAGTAAAAACCAAACCAAAAAACAAACAACAAAAACAAACAAACAAAAACCCCCAAGAAACCCTAGTCCTTAAATGAGATGTGCAGGTGACCAGCGCGCTGCGTTTTGGTAACACAGTTTCTTCACCTCCCATGCAGAGAATTCACCCTTGGGCAACTTCTGACGGCCATGGAAGACTGGGCGGGTGATATTCCCTTAATTTTCTAGACGACTCCTATTTTATCACATTACACATGCGTTTTGGCACTACTGACACCACCGACATTTAATGGAATCATTTGGGATTTTTTCTCCCTCCGTCACAATATGGCTGTGGCCAGTAGAGGGGAATTCAGATCAAGGACGTTTCCCACGTTCTGGCTGAAGAAACACAGTGACATACTTTGAAATTACAAGATCCACTGTACATGCGTCACTCTGAAGGGTGTGCACACTCTTGACTCAGGCAAATTCAAGGGTCAGACTACCTAAAGTTGGCAGAAATGCTGAGATTTAAGCATGGCCACCGAAAGGAGTGATATAGGACCACACCCACCGACTCACTTCCACAGTGGAAGGGAATGATAGAGGACACGGAAGATAGAAAGCACGGACTCTGAAGAAAGTCGGAACAATTAGCGCTCCCGAGGGTGTCTGTGGAATCTCACAGTTTGGACAGACTGGGTCTTTGTCCAGACCCATCTGTGGAAGAGATGGGGCTGATAGCTGAATTCATCCTCATGCATTTTTCCTGGCTTCTTATTTTGCAATGAAGTTAACATCTAGAACTTGGCATGGCTCAGCCTTCCTTCCTTTAAGCTTTCTTGAGCAGGCCATGAATATCTTATTTGGTCTCAATTCATACATTCAGTTGAAGAGAAGTGACCAACGGGGGCCAAAGAGGGGTTTAGAGAAATGGAATTACCCAGCTGACAGCTTTTGATGATGGCAGGATAGGACAAAAATGTAATGTAATATCTCAGCTAAATGGATTTGGAAATTTCATACGGTGGTAAAGAGAGAGAGGCTGCCACCCTTCACAAAGCCAAGGGTCCAGTGAAAGAAATTCTACTTGTCTGGTTAACCCAAGGGCAGGTTCTGAATACCTGGCTCGAGGCAAATAGCACCTTCCTGATGGCAGAAGCAAGGACAAGGCAAATATAAAGTCACTACTGGCACTGTCCCTCCTGTGCTCACCCTTCTACCTCTAAACCCAACTCCTGAGACCTTTCTAAGAGAATCCTCTGGCCACTGAGCTTTGAGTAGAGCCGGTAATCTTTCCTGGAAAAGCATGCACATTTGTCAGACATGTATCCAGGGCTACCTCCCTGTAACCAGATAGCACATGCTTCAAGAAAGGAGACCTCGTGGGAATTTTCTGGGTGTGCTTGCAGCGCTGATCTCTAAGGAGGAATGGAGGGGGCCGGGGAGAGGGCTGGAGCCCAGGTAGTAGGAAGAAAAGAGTCAGAGTGACTGAGGTGCTTGTTAAACATTAGAGGGGGCTGCGGGGAGATTTCTTAGGACTGAGCTTCCTGAAACCTCTCAGCCACATCAAGGATGAGGGGTTGATTTGACCTCAATTCTGGTTTAAGCCCTTTGGGGAATCTTTCCCACCCTCGGTGCCGACAGGGAAGCTATGGCGCCACCAGCTTGACTTTGCACGGATGCTGGTGATCTATGGTCTACCTGGAAGATAGGAGCTGGGCCTGGGGTTTGCCTGGAGCCAAACTGGACCTGACGTCAAGCCCAGGCCGACAGGCATGACTACTTCTCACAGGCCAATGAGAAGACTGGTGAGGTGGGAGGTGGGACACACAGCCCCTTCCCTGGCTTAGTCACCACGGTGGCCTCCATTCCCGTTCACTGTTCTCCGGACACCCTGAAGCGAAAGCCATACAAAACAATTCCCCCGAAATGGAAAATGAAACCCCGAAACAAAACACTTCTTCCCCCTTCATTCCCATCCCGACCCCGCTCCCTCCGGCCAACACCCTGAATACTCACGAGAGAACACTTTATCTATACAAAATTAATTAGAAAACAAAATATTTACATATGAAATAAACACCATCTTGATTTCTGTCACCAGTGGAGACGACAGAGCCCCCTTTGTTCTAGATTGCTGTTCGCTAGGTTAGTCGGTTTGGTTCTTTTATTTGAAAGGGATGAGGTAAGAGGAAGAGTGAGGGAGGAGCCCCTGACCTGGGACAGAGTCGGGGCGAAGAATGTTTGATGGCCCTTCGCTTTCCTCCTCCTGGAGATGTCTCACGCCCTGTGTCCTCTCTCTCCAAGTCCTTCCTTGAATCTAAGGTAAAGCACTCCGTGCTCCTCTCTCCAAATCTGCGAGAGGTTCAGCCCCTTGCCCCCAGGTTCGTTTTAGAAAGAAAACAAAGCTTTACAAGGCCTTCGGTTGGCTTGAAAATGAAAGATACTGAGGTAAAAATCAAGGAGGAGAGTGGGGGCAGCAGTCAAGGGCTGGGGGGTGAGGAAGGGAGGTGAGTTGGGGCGGGTGGGACTTGAAGAGACATGGCCGCTTCCTTCCAGAGGACGACGAGCACCTTTCTGGTTTGTGTGTCCTGTGTGCAACATGGAGATCCTGCAGCCAAGCTTCCAAACTGACCTGGCTCTTTGGCTGCCACCCTGGGTAAGGGGAGGATGGCAGGACAGTGGAACTGACCCACGGAACACGCCTACCCCAAGTGTCAGGACTGGCATTGACAAGTATTCGTTTCCCTTCTCAAATTTCCAACTTTGAGTGAAGGGGGTATCACATCTGCCAGTGCCCTCATCCCTGGAGTTTTATATGTATATATATATATATATATATATTTTTTTTAATTCTTGACTGGTACAATCTGGGAGGGGAAGGAGGTGCTGCAGGAAGGTGGAGGGGTTTCTACAGAGAGTGTCCGCACTGGGTTCAGCGTCACATCCGCAGGGAGCCAGACCCAATGGGGTAGCGGGGGAGTCCCTTCTCGCCTCCCGTCCCCACTTCCGAACCTCTTCCCTTCCCTCCACTGTTTCCCGAGCTGTACTCGTGCAGCAAGCTCATGCCTCTTCACTGGTGGTTCCCTATCGGCTGTGGCCAGTTCAGGGGGGTAACAAGCCTGCTCTCCCGGCTCCAGGTTAAGCAAGAAGGGATCAAAGCATTGAAAACATCCCCCTCTCTCACTTACCCGACCATAAACGACCCCCCTGTCCTTCAACACCTTACTTAGCTCCTCCCCACAAACTGGCCAGCTGAGGGTCTAAAAAGCTCAGACGAGCTTTGTACAATCTTCTGCCCTCAGGTACAGGCCAAAAGAATCCTGGCTGCTTCTATTTCCCTTTAGCCTTCCTGGAAAGTTCTTGGCCAAAACTGGTGGAATGTATTGGCAACCACGGAGGAATTATTTTTGTACGATTGCTCACCCACGTTTTTGTCTAGACCACAGGAACTTCTCCGTCAAGAACTTCCATTCTCCTCATTCGGGAAGGGTGAAGGGGAGAGACAGCCCAAATTCAGGTAACATAGGACCACCTCTGTTTGTATATAAGCCAAAACAAGCCCGGTGCTTAGGGATATTGAAAGAAACAACATTATGAGTCAGGTTGCCTTCTCCGCATGAAAAGGCCTGATGGCAGGCGTGTACAGACAACACGTGTGCAAGTGTATATAGACACACATGCACACGCAGTCCCTCCTTCCTTGCCTCTAATGCACCACGAAACAGTGCTCTGATGTACTTTCCATCAGACGCCAATGACCTTTCATTCCAGTTCACCACCAGTAAGTCTCATGGAACTGAAGCAAACTTTTTTTTTTTTTTTTTGGCTTATATAGAAACACACATGGCTTCCCACCCTCTGCTTGGCGCACGATCCCCAAACACACGCCATCTAAGCAACAAGAATTTAGCAAAAGCCTCTTTTCATTCACAGGCAGTATGCTAAAGGAGCTTATTGGGGCGCTTCTGCTTCCTCACCTAAACATAAAGATCAGTTCGGGGAGAGCTATCCTGTGCTCCCGTGGCCTCCTCCTGCTTCTCCTTGCTTCACTCGAAGTGGGTGGCAAAGAGTCCTTCCACGCTAGGAGCAAGCTCGCGTGTGGCCACTTCCTCCAACCACTCCGCCCTCGCCGGCTGAGCGAGCCCACCGTATCCTCTCGCGGGAACTGGGAACTGGAAGGATGGACAGACCGGGAAGGAGGAGGGGACTGGAAAGGGAGCAGAGATGCTTCTGGTCACCAGGGTCGCCCTCAGAAGGAATCGGAACTCCAGGATCCCATAAATAAATGAAAACGACAAGAAAGGAGCAAATGGGAACCAAGTTCACCCCCGTCACCCTCTGTGACATGCGCACCACACGTCCACAGCCCCGACCCTCCCGTACCCACCTTCGCCTCTCTCTTCCCTCACTCAGACATCAGACTCAATGCTAGACAGTTTCTCATACACATGCCCATTGCTGGAGCCATTGAAAGCCCTGGGGTTTTTGTTGTTAGGCACACAGGGGTTGGACTGGTTCCCTATACAGATGTCTTTCTGGAAACGGCCTGGTACGGCCCCGTGCAGGGCCGACACCACCGGCTTGTTGGTGACAAGGGCACGGAAGTCCGGCCTGGCCTTCGGCACCCCTGCCACCGTGGGCTGCCTGAAGAAGTAGGATTTGCTGCCGTGGAGCAAGCACTGGTCGTCCCCGAAAGTGGGGATGAAAGGGTTCTGCGTGACCCGGTCGGGGTAGAGCGACTTGCTGAGCATGTAGCTGCCGCCGCCGCCGCCGCCGCCGCCGCCGCCGCCGCCGGGGTTGCCGTGGTTGCCATGGTTGCCGTGGTGGTGGTGTCCCGCGGCCGGCGCCGCCGCCTTGCCGTTGCCAAAAGCGCTCTCGCCGGCCGGCATCTCAAACATGTGCGCGTAGGGACTGCCGTCCAGGAAGCGGCCCTTGTCTTTCAGGCTCACGCTGCGCGGGGCCAGGGCGGCCTCCTCCTTCTGCAGGTCCACGAAGGTGTCGTAGGAGTGCTGGCGCCGCAGCTTGTTCCGGGTCTTCTTCTGCGCCTTGGAGTTGGTCGGGCTCTGGGGGTACTTGGCGGCGGACGCGCTGGACGTCACGGCCACCGGGGCGGCCGGCTGGTCCAGCTCCTGCAGGGAGTTGTCCTCGCTGATGTCGTACAGGTTGCCGGCCTTCTTGCACGCCTCGCAGCGGATGCACGCCTGCCGGCCCGAGTTCTGCCCGGCCACGCTCGTCGAGTAGTTGTGCAGCTTGGACGGGCAGCTGCGGCAGAAGTTGCCCCCGGAGCGCTCTTCCCAGTCCACGTTGGCCAGGTTCTTCTCCCAGGGGGCCGGGACCCCGCCGACTCCGCCGTGCTTGTCACCCGGCGCGTGCTTGAGGTGCGCGCGGTTGGTGCAGGGCCCTCCCCCGCCGACCGAGTCGCGCTTGAAGTCCTCGCCGCGCTCCTTGTAGATGTCGGTCAGGTCCACGTGCTCCCAGTGCGGCGAGGTCTCCTTGGCGCGGAACTGGTCCAGGTAGAAGTCCCGCAGCCCCTCCTTGTCCCTGAAGTAGCGCTTGTGGTCGGGGGAGCGGGGCGGCCGGCGGCGGTAGGCCAGCTCGATCTCGTCGAACTCGCGGCGGGACTTGGCCGAGGCCGGCCGCTTCTTCAGGCTGTCCTTGTACTGCTGCTTCCGCCTCTTGGCCGCGTTGCCCTCGATGTTGCCGTAGGTGACCGTATGCGTGGAGATGTCCGACACGTCGGAGCGGATCAGGTCGTCGTGGCCGCCGTAGCGGTCGCTCTTGAACGAGAACTTGCCGTACAGGTCGCTGAGCTGGCTGTGCTTGGCGGAGGGGAGGCCGATGTCCAGGGGCTTCTTGCCGAGGGACCTGGGCTGCGTGGTGAAGGGCGGGTTGTCGCAGTCGTAGAGCCCGTCGATGGAGCTGGCGCTGCCGATGCTGTGCGGCCGGTGGTGGGGGTCCTGGTACGCGTTGCTGTCCTTCAGCTGCAGGTTGCCGAAAGTCCTCTCCACCTCGCTGATGTAGTCGCTGAAGAGGTTCTCCTCGCAGGGCGGGTTGTTGTAGGATTTGCAGTCAGAGTGTGTGAAGCTGCGGCGGTGCTCGGAGATGTCGTAGACGGACGACTCGCGGCGGATGAAGTCCAGGGCGCTCTGTGGCGAGCCGTTCACGCCGGACAGGTTGGCCATGTTCTTGGCCGTGCGGAGCAGACGCAGGATGTTGGAGTGTGTGTTGTTCATGGTCGCGGTGGGGGAATTCATCACGGATTGGCGCTCCTCGATGGCCACCCCGTGGATGCAGCTGTAGATACCCTGGAGGGAGGATGGGACCGGTTAGGTCTCCGGCGAGGCAGGAGGTGACTAGAAAGACCAGCCCCCAACCAACCCACCACTGACTGCCTAAGTGGATGCGAAAAGTCAGAGAAGACATGAAAGAGATGGTCTTACACACTCACAGAAACATACGGCTAGAAGCTTGCCTGCCTCATCCCCCTGCACTTAGCAAGTCGCATCACGAGCTGGTGGCCTGGCGATCCAGAGGGGACATGGCTACACCAAGTCACTTGAGCAAATGGATTCGAATTGCAAGACAGGACATTCTTGCCTCAACTCCACTACTGACTCGAATTGATTTTCCTTTCTGTGCTGAGGTTTCTGTGTCTCAAAAATGAGGCCATGATATCAACTGACAGCAAAAAATATTGTCAGCCTTCTGGAAATCAGTAGCAATGCTCTACAGATGCTGGGGCTTTTCGGCCCTGCTGGTCACCCTTGGCTGGCAGTAAAGCTCGGCGGAGCCCAGGCGCTCACAACTGCCACTCTTTCCCGGCTCTGACAAACTTTGAGCAGCTTTTAGGATTTTGGTCACCAAGTCACAGCTGAGCAATTCTCTTCTTGAGCCAAGCGTGAACCAAATTCACAGAGACAATCAGGCAGCCCTGGGGTCAAAGAGGGATTTTTCTCCTGCTGTGCCCTATACCGGGGCAGGAAGGACCTGGGACAGATATCCCAGTACTAAATAGGAATAAAGAATCCCCTTGTTGGGGAGAGGGAGGTGGGGGAGGGATGGATTGGGAGTTTGGGGTTAGCAGATGCAAACTATTATATATAGGATGGATAAACAACAAGGTCCTGCTGTAGAGCACAGGGAACTACATTCAGTAGCCTGTGATAAACCATAATGGAAAAAAAACTATGAAAAAGAACGTATATATATGTATAACTGAATCACTTTGCTGTGCAGCAGAAATTAACACAACATTGTAAATTAACTGTACTTCAGTAAAATAAATAAATAAAAGAATCTCCTTGTAGAGTCCTCTCCTTTATCCTCTCTTTAGCTGCTGGTTTCCTCCTTATAGTTTCTCACCCAGTTACTCTGATCATAAATAATTAATATCTTAACAAATTAGTATTGACTGAGAACTCCCTGTGTGCAGCTCCTTGTGCAGAGCCCTGAAGAGCACTGTCCAGGAGAGGGAAAGGCTCGGGCTCAAGTCTAAAGTCAGGCCGACCTCCTGCCAATCTCTTGTTCCCTGCCTTGAAAGGTGGACACATTTGGAACTTTTCTGCCTGGCAAGGGAAGGTCTTTGCAGAGGAGGTTGTTTGAACTGTATCTTTAAAACTAGGGGGATAAATTTGGAAAGGGGCTGTCCCGATGGAGGGGGATGAGAGGAGAGAAGATTAGAAAGGAGAACTGCAGCTAAATGGGAAAGAAGGAAGATTTGCATATGATAAGCCTCAGTTTCCCCGAGGCAGCCGTGAGGTAAGAGATCTTTAAGAGAAGGTTCCTCTACATTCCTTCTCAGGCCTCCTTTCTAACACTTGATTATGGCCAGGAGAAAATGCATTTTTCCTCTACAGAGCCATTGATTATGTCGAGGGGCTACGAATGGGATTTCTATTACAGGTTCCCCCCGCTGCCACCATCCCCCTCTCTGGAGAGGTCTTGGGAAGTGCCACGCAGTGCAACGACATGGCTCAGGGACCACAAGTCCCGACCGACCTCCAGCTCCCAGGTAACTGAATAGCCTGCAGCAACTCACAGCCGGAGAGGACACTTTCTGTATCAACTAAAATACTACAGGAAAATGATCAAAAGATGGAACAATTTAATGAGTACTCCATTTTCTTATATAATTCCATTAGAGACAAAGTTGGTAATTTATGTCTGAAGCCTAGACCTCTATTCGAAGAGGACATTTGAGTTCACCTCTCATGAATGAATCCCATAACTTTATTAACAAATTCAAAAGAAGTCTGTTTTGTTTTGTTTTTTTTTAGCTCTTCCCTGTGACCCTCTGTTCATATTCAAAACTGTGTTCAAAATCTCACTTTGGACTAGACACATAGAAGAGAACTAAATAAAGAACGACTTGAGTTATACTCTTGCTCCAATTAAGGAAGTTTCTGGAATGCAAATTTCTTACAGGTCAGGACTTATTTCTGAAGGTTCTGTTAAGCTCTTTAACTCCCCAAACTCACACATGGTTAAAACATAGAGTAGGACGGTGAAATTACCAACAATATACCTTTGGATGTCAGAATAAGAGAGATCTATTTCACGATTTAAATAGAAATGGGATTTTTTAAAAGGATTAAATGATTAATCCCACCTCTGCAGAATTAACTAAGGGTGATGAAAGGCATCTGGGAAAAGGCCAAATGTTTCATTTTGATAGATCTGCCAGTTCTTATTGAGAACCAAATGCCCAAACCCCAGACAGAAATCTGTTTCTTGAAGGAAAAACTGCATCACCTGTTTTTTGAGCCACTTGAAATTATGTCACCCCACCCCCCTGGGGAAATGTACATGATGCGGTTTCTCGCTTTAGCAGCCTCAGGCTGGAGTTAGTGCCCTCCTGGGTCTCTGTGCTCTGCACAGTGAGCTGTCTTTCCCAAGCTCCAAGCACCTAAATCAAAACACTTACTCTGCTGATGGAGAAGACCATGCCAGGCTTGCCAGAACACACACCCATAAAGCAGTGCCTGAACTGCCAATAGAAGAGGTGTTCGCAAATGAAGGTGATGAGGCTGAGAGCCATGGCAGCCCCCAGCATGTAGAAGACGCCCGCCATGTTGTCAATGTCCAGCTGGCTGCTCATGACCTCATTCTTCTCATTGTGGCAGATGCCCGTGAGCCACAGAGCTTCCAGCTCCTCCATCTCCCCTGGGGATGGGACGGGAAGGAGAACAGGCAGAGAGAGGAGAGAGGGGAGGAGTAGAGAGAGGGGGTGAGAGGGGTGTTGGGGAAAGGAGAGGAAAACATGAGAGAGAAAGAGAGAAGGAGACATAAAGAAAGAAAACCAACAGAGAAAGTTAGTGATTTTATTAAATACCATTATGTATTAACTTATCAATGTATTCAGGTATTCAATGAAAACATAACGTGGGTACCACCGGTGACAGAAAGATAGGAGACATTACCTCTGTGCCCCATTACCTACCCAGTGTAAATTGGTATATAAACAATAAGTATGACAAGCTATATGCAGGTCACAAGACCTGAATTAGTGAGAGTAATTTTGCAGATGGGTGGCCAGTGGGTTTTCATGAGGAATGTAGGACTTGGAGGTGGGCATGGTGAATGGGTGAATTTTAATTTATATTGCACAAAAAGGCACTCCAGGCAGCAGAAATAGCATGATCAAGGGGAGGAAGGTAGAAAATCACAAGGCGTATTTGGGAAAGGCAGGCAGAACGAGTCAAACAGAGTAACTGTAGGCAAAGGAAGCTGAATACAAAAGGTTGATGCAAGATCGCTGAGGGCCTGAGTATCAGACTAAAGCACTTTGAGCTTTTTGTTGTTGTTGCTGTAGACAGTGAGGAACAACATAACCGAACAAGCGATTCAGAAAATTGCTCTCAAAAAATGTGCAAAGCAGATTGGGTGGGGGGGAGGAAAGACAGAGACATATCGGCAGAGAGATTGATTGATTCCCTAGAGGCCCTCAGGCTTCCTGATCTCTTGTTGAAAATATAAGTATTCACAGTAAAAGGGAGGAAGCAGCAGTAAAATGAGACCACCAAATTCGGACCTGCCTCCTTTTAACGCTGCTTAAGGAAGTTTTGATTAATTCAAGTCATGCCAGGTTACAATAACCTTGATCCACTTCAGTGGATACTAGGAATTAGAAAGGTAGAAGAAATCATAGACAAAAGGAAAATGACGGAAACCATATGCCCGAGAATGCATCTAATTCTAGAGAAGCAAAAATCTGAAAATCTCATGAAGAAAATTGCCTGTTCCAATAGTTCCAGTTTGGTTCAAAATGTGAACCTTGTCTGAATAATCTGACCGAGGCTCTGGCAACTTCTGCAAATCATCTCTACAGCTGCTCTTCCTCGTGCATAGAGGCCCCGTTATTGCCTTTAAGTGACAGCTGCATTACAATGACAGAAGCTCTTAGACCAAAATGGCTTGTAACACTCCACCTAGAACCCCCCTCCTCTTTCCAATGTTAATCAAATCACTTTTTACTCATTTCTTGGCTCAAACTATGATTTTCCTAACTAGGGAACAACTGACCTCACCCAGAGTCTGACAATCCCCCTATGCTCTTCTGCTTCTTCCCGTATCCCTAACAGCAAAGATTCTGCAGACAGAACTTAGGGAACCGCTTGGTTGATGGCCTGTGAGGCCAAGTAGAGTCAGGCTGCTCATCTGTAACTGGATTAGCTTCTGTGAGATGAACAGGAGGAGTAGGTGCTTTAGACAATAAAGCGAAGAGGGGTGCGGAAGGCGTGAGTGTAATGAAACAGGAGATGAGATTTTCTCAACGCAAGCTGTCTGCTCAGTCTGCCACGAGAGTCACGCTGGGGAGTGAGTGCCTTCCGATGTCTGCCTCTGAGGACCCTGGTCCTGCTTCCTACCTCTTCCAGAGGGAAAAGCAAGATGGGAGAGGGAAGGACGAGCAGATGGCCACGTGTGGATTTCTCTGGGCCCAGAGAGAGCAGAGACCTTTCCGAAACTCCATCCACTGCTCTGGCCACATGCGAGCAGGCTGTTTGGGGAACTTCTAATCCCAGCCCCTCTTACTTTATCCCTGAGGGTTGGATCATACCCTGCAATCCTGAAACACACCTCCTTGACTGACTAATCCTCTCCCCCAAATTTCACCCTGGGTTGGACTGTATAACCACGCCCCGCTGCCCCCCGCAGTTCCTTTTGTTGAAGTCCTAACTCCCAGTACCTTGAAATGTGACTTTATTTGGAAGTAAGGTAATTGCAGATGTAACTGGTTAAGATGAGGTCACCTGGATACGGTGGGCTCCTAATCCAATATAACTGGTATCCTCAAAAAGGGAGGGAATCAGACACAGACATGTACAGAGGGAAAACATGCACACAGGGAGAAAGCCATGTGAACATGAAGGCAGAGCAGGGGTGATGCGTCTACAAGCCAAGGAACGCTGTAGATTGCCAGCAAACCACCATGAGCTTAGGGGAGAGGCATGGAGCGGATTCTCCCTCGAGTCCCTCATTAGGAACCAAAGCCGACACTTTGATCTTAGGGTTCTGGCCTCCAGAACCTTGAGCCAAATGTCTGTTGTTTAAGTCACTCAGTTGGTGGTACTTTGTTACAAAGCGTTAGGAAACTAATAATATATACCCTCCAAATCTCCTAGTATACTGTGAAATGCTTTTCTGGAAATGCAGAGGTTAGAGGGATGGGGAAGGAAGAAGGGTTGATGTTTCGGACTGGCCATCGGAAGAGGCCAAATAGGCACTGTCCCTTTCTTTAACTCACCATCTCCGAAGAGCTGCAGGATAGCAAGGTCCACCTGGCGCTTCCATCCAGAATCCTTCTGGATGGCAATGCCATAACCAGTGGAAGCAAAGACCTTCCCGCTGCCAATGGTCACCAGCTTGCAGCCTTCGTCTCTGCCTGCCATGTAGTTCAGCACTGCTGCATCGTAGATGAAGGCATCCAGTTTCCTGCGGGAGAAAGAAACAAACAAAGCAAGTCCAGTGGAGGAATTTTAGTACAAAACTACCCATGGGGTCATTAATAGGAAGCGGTAGGGCTCCAGCAGACTGTGGGGAGAAGTGGTTCAAAGTAAGCCTCAAGGTGGAACTCAGCCAGAAACTAAAGCCTAAGTCCCAGGCTGTTCTTTGTGTGATTTCAGGTTGAAAGGAGGAGTTCTCTCCCTCCCACTGGGAATGATGAGAATGTAAGCTGGGCCTGAAGCCAACTCATAAGCTGTGTCTGAAAGGAGATGGAGTAAAAAGGAATCAATAAAAATAATAACAGAAATAATGAAAAGGAACCATCACAATGATAACAACAAATAGCATGGGTTAGACTTATATACCATTTTTCATTTCTCAGTTCATTACAGTCTGGAGTGGGGTAAGTGTAGGTAGACGTGCAGCAGTAGATGGGCAATGCTTTTTTTGCAGTCAGAAGGGTTTCAATATTCTGTTTTGCAGCGCAAGGAGAGAAGTGAGTCATTGGGGTGGTGGCAGCACAAGCTTGTGTCAAGAGCAAATGTGTGAAACCACAAGCCAGTGCAGCATACAGGAGAATTCAGAGAATTCAAATTCCAAAACGTATGAGAATCTCATTGTACATACTGTGCTTTTCAAGGAAAGAATATATAGGGAAGGGGGTAAAGCTAGGGGCAAGGTCAGGAAGGTACAGGTCAGTATTTAAACACATCAAAGGGAGAAGAAGAAATTGATATATTCATATAGGTAATAGGTCTGCAAGAAAGAAAGGCAGGCATCTTCCTCTTCACTTTTACAAGTTAAGTTAGCTTTACTCCTCCTTAAGAAAAAAGAAACCCTTTCTGGCGTGATAAGACACAGAACATTTTTTCAAAAGGCCTGTGAGTATCCTTTAGGAGGGTGTCCTTCTAAAAGCCAAAACTGTGATTGTACCAGGGACCAGATTGCCCAGAGTGGTCCATCCCAAACTCAAATCCCATCTTCTGAAATCTGCTGTGACTTCATAATGATAAGACAGAGTCTAACAGTATTTAAGTAAACATGCATCTGGCTGGTTCTTCCAGAACCAGAGCCACCAGGAGGTCTAAGTGTTGCTAGTTAACCTACAACACAGGAAATCAGCTATGAGGACCCAGGACCCTCAGATTCCAACAACTCTCATGATCAACTGTCTGTCTTATTCTGCAGCTGTGGCTTCTGAAGGCCAAATGAATGAAGGAACCCATGTGGCTGAGATTATGCAAGCAAACGTATTTGCAGTTCATGAGCTCCTTTTAGTGAACGAACTGAGATTATAGAGCTGGAGCAAAGAATGCCAATTTTGTTGGAATTGGAGATTGATTAACACATTCTTACTGTGTGTTATCTAAAAACGTTTACCCTTTCATTGTTTATTTCTCCCTGTCCATAAGACACCAAAATCATCATTTTCACCTTTTGGTCAACAGGTCTTTATTTCGTGTGTAATGCGTGAACTTTAGCCTTGACTCTCCCCTTCGACTTTTACCATCGATTACATTCTTGTTTCATGTTTACATTAATGCAAGTAGAATACAGTTTATTAAAAATACATAGAGGTGAATAATAGCATAGGAATCTCTGTGCACTGGCCTGAATTACACTGTCACTTTAGCTTGGAGATCCATAAGGAGCAAATGCTGCCTTCTTTGCTTTAACATGGTGTGGCACCAAGCATGGCACATCTGATTCCACGTATGTTTAATAAACGTGAGCAACATATCAAAGATTCCGAGCTTGGAAGCAGTTCTTACCCTGTTTTCAGGGAGAGCAATGCATCATCCACACCCCTCTGGTTGAACTTCCCCATGTAGGCGTGCATTTCCGCATAGTTATTGCGAATATTCCTCTCCGTGCTGCCGTTGGGTACAGTACCAAAGCGGAAAGGGGGTGAGAAGTCATTAGGTCTCTGGAACTGGAGACAGAGAGAGAGAGAGACAGAGAGAGAGAGAGAGAGAGAGAGAGAGAATATGAGTGCTTCAGAAAATGTGAAGAGATATTATGTTAGCATTAGTGGATTTATCATGGAAGGGACAAACAAGAGTTCACCAAATACATTAGCCCTCACTCAGGAGCAGCAATTGCTATCTGAAAGTGAACTTCAATTCAACTCAATTTATTCCACATTGTTGAGAGCTTTCTATCTGCCCACCCTTGACTTGAATCTGTAACACTTGTGTGCCTCATTTATGCACACCGCACAAAACCAGGGATGATGGAAATGTGCTATTAGCGTAACTGCAGTGGGCTGGTTACCTTTATTTCTGAAAATTGTGTGAAATCTGCTTCCAGGCCCCTTCATTGCACTATCAAGGCTACAGGACCTTAGTGAGGTAAGCTACATCATACTCCTGAAAATCACTTGTTGGATAGCAAATACGTTTTGCTAAGAAGTTTTCTCTTGACCTTGCTTGATGCTTTAAAAGCCCATATTTATCCTACATGAGTTGTAGGATAAATTGTAAAAGCAAATGCAATTTTAATTATGTTCCCTCTCGTGTTTAAGAACTGAGTGTGTATTATCAGGGCTTAGCATCACAAAGTGAAATCTCTTGGATTTTCACCCCTATGACATCAACTTTATTTCTGGCTATTGCCCTGCAATGAGCAAGTCTTTATGTTGCTTCCTGAACACACAATTCATTCATTTGTATCTTCACGGCCTCACAGAGTCTGTTCCCTCAGCCTGAACTCACCTTTCTCCCCGGGCCAATTCATGTCCTTCACCTCAACATGTAACTCAAAGCAATTTCTTCAGGACACTTTCTATGAGTTCTTCCTTCCATCAAGTCTACCCAACAGTGACCTATCAGTACTTTGTGTTCTTGGTTTAGATCATAATTAATACTACAAATTCATTTACTTTCTAAATGAGCTGGCTAAGTTCTGAGAGCTAGTCTCTGACGTAGTCATGAAGCTCTAGATTGAGACAGATATGGACGGAAGAGGAGCTCTGCCACTTATTACTGTGTGACGTGGGGCAAGTAATAGGAGCTCTCTGTGCATAATTTCCTCATATGTAATAAGGAGACAATAATGTCTACTTTTCAAGATTGTTGTGTGTATTAAATGATACAACGTACAAGAAGTGCATGGCACAGCATCTTGCACACAGTAAGTGCTCAAAGAAGACTCCTTATATTATTTTAAATTCATGTCTATATTCTGCATTCCCTAGCAAACTTCATACTTTCTAAGTTTCTCACTCTATTAGAACAGCAATGATCAGATAGAATGTGACCAGAGTGTGTGGTCATATGTGCTGTGCCTTGGTATAGGAAAGACAATCTAGATATCTGAAGTCTACTTGGTTTCAATACTATACCATTTACTGTGGAGATACATTTGAAAATCTAACTCAGGAGTACTCTGAAGCTTTGGAGCTGTCTGGGCTTCAAGCCATCCTCCTTTCTCCTTCCCTTGACCTGAGACACTCAAGAGCTTCTCAGAATATGGGGATTTCATGGACCACAAAATGTCACAGCACCAGGAACCGCAAATGCCATCTTCATTGCTTAAAGTTGGCCATAGTTAAAAGTAAGGTCATGCAGTGGTGTTTGTTAGGTAATCTGAAATGCATCAAAAGACCACTACTCTCTGACTTACCAAGGTGCTTTTTGCCATTAAGAGTTTCTGTTTAATTATTTTAAAACAGGTTGTGATTTTTAAGTGAATAAAGACACTATAAAAGAGTCAAAGAATTTTAGAGTTGGATGAGCCACTCAAGGTTAACTAGTCCAAACCTTTCATTTTACAGATGAAGACAGAGGCCCACAGAGGACAAGTAATTTGCTCAATGTCCCATAGTAGCAGTGATGGCTAACATTATCAGGAATCATGTTGGCTTAATTAATAGTATTCCTCATGGTCCCCAGCAGATAACAAGTTTAAAGTAAATAGGGATATGTTTTGTTGGAAGAGACAGAATGCTGTGCATAGAACTGTCAATTACAACACTTTAGATGTTTGAAAAAAGGTATCCCCCAATCAAAAGTAGAGTAGATACCATGGCAGGCAGCAGTATAACCAAATAAGCTCTCTTTAATCAGTAATTCCCCACTTTGCTAGGACAATGACAACTGATGCTCACAGTGTCCAAATACTAGGGCCCAAAGTATTTTCTGAAACATCAATGAATGTTGAAATCATGTCCAGTACAATTCTGGTATAAATTTTTATGTTCTAGTTTTTTTGAAAATCGGCAATCCATGTAAGGTAGATACAATAATTTTTTTTAAATTAAAAATTTTTTATTGAAGTATAATTGATTTATAGTGTTGTGTTAATTTCTGCTGTACAGCAAAGTGATTCAGTTATACAAATATATATTATTTTTCATATTCTTTTCCATTATGGTTTATAACAGGCCATTGAATATAGTTCCCTGCGCCATATAGTAGGACCTTGTTGTTTATCCATTCTATATATATAATAGTTTTCATCTGCTAATCCCAAACTCCCAATCCTTCCCCCTCCCACCGCCTCCGCCTTCCCCTTGGCAACCACAAATCTGTTCTCTATAGATACAACAATTTTTGATTAACCAAATGGAATGTGATACCCAGAGTGCCTCACGTCCTGATGAAGCTAGATTATGGGAAGTTTCCACTTTACTCTTAATTAACTTTAATTTCTAAGTTATCTTTAGATTTCTAGATGCTGTTTTATAACTATATCTTTGAATACATAAAAACTAAAGAAATAATAAAGGACCTAGAATAGCCAAGATGACCTTGAAGAAGAAGAACAAAGTTGAAAGACTTATACTACCTGACTTCAAGACTTATAAAGCTGTAGTAATCATGACAGTGGGATATTAGCATAGAGAGAGTAAAGACATCATAGGAACAGAATGGAGTGCCCCCAATAGACCAACACATGTATGGTGCAAAGGTGATTCAGGACAGATAGGACAGTCTTCAACCAGTGGTGTCAGAACAGCTAGCTATTCATATGCAAAAAACCTTCATTCCATACCTCTCAAGATATATAGAAATTAACACAAAGTAGATCATATATCTAAATACAAATCCTAAAATTATAACATTTCCAGGAGAAAATATAGGAGAAAGGTTTTGTCACCTTGAGTTAGACAAAGGTTTCTTAGATATGACACCAAAGTACAATCCACCACAAAAAAAAAAGATAAATTGGACTTTGTTAAAATTAAGAACTCTTTGAAAGACACCGCTAAAATCATGGAAAGACAAGCCACTGGCAAGATAAAAATATTTGAAAACAATTTAAAGCTATTAAAGAGCTAAAGGAATTAAATAAGAAGATAGCAAGACTCTTGAATAGTTAAAGCATCTTCCATCAGAAAACAATCAGAGAAATCAGCCAACACTAGAAGAATGGAAGGCGTGGTCCTGTGGAAAGCATTGGTCTTGGAGGCAGACAATTTGGATTTGAATTCCAGATCTTTCTCTGACCGACTGCATGAACATGGGCAAGTTATTTAAATTCCTGGAGCTCCATTTTTCTGGAAGTATTATTTTTAATTAATATTGAGATAATATCTGGGATTACTTAACACAATATCTGGCACATGGTGGATTCTCAAAACTATTAACTGCTTCCATGAGGATGAAGTTCTAATATCTACAATTGTCTTATGTTAGATAATGTTCCCTAAGATGGAAAACTCTTGTTCCCTAATTTGTTCCTTAAACTCAGCCAGTCTGGGGACCAAAAGGGTGAGTGTATCACCCCACAATTAGCCGAAGCAGAAGCAGAAGTGAGCCTGCCTCTTCCTTTGAAGATTCTTGTCCCAGCTTGGTGAAATTTAAATAAAAACCTAGATTTTTTAAAAAACTGTCATTGGAACTTGAATTTTACTAAAATTCATGGCCATGGAGAACTGTATTTTTAGTGAGGAAGAAGGAAAAAAAGAATCCTCCAAATACCACCTTGATGCTTCCAATAAACGCCCTGTAATAAAACTTACCCCAAGCTGTGAGGCATTATATGGCACTTATTTAACCTGAATGGCAATCTGTGCTCTCTGGGGTTTGGGGAAGGAGTAAAATTTAGTACCGTCCAGAACCGGAAGTCTTAAAAATCCATAGAACAAGAAGGACTCTAAGAAACACATTTTTAAAACATTAAAAAACCCAATACACCAAGGAGACCAGCATTGAATTAAAAAGCTCAGTCTGATTTTCAAATAGGGAATTTTATATAGTATTCCTTATTAGTCGCCTTGGGCCATTATAGAGCTTTCTTGAACTTGGAATCTTTTCCCAGAGCTACCCAGGTCGGGATTCTAAAAACATAGAGAGGAAAATAACAACGCAGAAAGGAAGGAACCTGGGGGATGGATCCCATTTCACAGATGAGGAAACTGAAGCTCTGAAGAGACCAAGGAAGTTGTCCCAGGCCACGTGGTGAAACAGGAGGACCAGCTGATAGGGCTTGACCCCCGAGCTGAGCCGTCCCGCTGCGGCTCAACCAGCAGCCGCCTGGCTCTACTGCTCACGGGGGGGTGAAGCCACGCACTGTGGTGCCGCCCGGTGAGGGCGTCCTTCCCTTCCTGTCACATCAGATGCCAACACCTCCTTGGGATTCAACGCAGGGTGCCCAGCCATCACTGCAAGCACGCTCTCGCACAAGGGCAGAACAGTGCCAGAATGTTAAGAGACCTGTAATCTCACTTGATCCTCCTGGAGAGCTGCCGGCAATCAGAATTCAGCCCTCTGAGCTCCTCAGACCATCATCTCAGCCCCCATCTTAATGACCTCAGAGTGAGTTAGTCTTGGCAGTCAGGCAAGGAGAGAGGTGCGGAGGCCAGGAGCAAAGGCCCTTTCCCCACCCAGAGATGGTGGGATTAGGGGGCCCTGGGGCTGCCCCGTCCCAACAGAGAGGCTCTCCCGCAGCCTGCTGCAGAGGGAGAGGGAAAGGGAAAGGGGAAGAAGTCAAGGAAGTGGAGATCTGGTCCATTTTGTTTATTTATTAAATAAATATATAAACCGATTTTACTACGTATAAGGCATTACTAATTTATTAATAGCAGCTACTCATATTCAACACCTATATATGTACTGGGAACAACTCACGTTATCTCCTTTAATGATCATTAAAATGCGTCCATTCATTTGACAAATATATCCTGAGCATCTAATAGTGCAGAGGACTGTATTTATGAGGAAGCAAGAAGTTTACATACCAGAGAGTCAGAGATGTAAACATTCATTCAGTTTTTCATTCCTTTACTTTTTCATTCATTCATTTGTGCATTCATTTATTCTTTCATTCACACAGACATTCAGCACATAGTTATAGCATCTGTCACGATCTTCTGGGTGCTGGGGATACAGTATGACAGGAGAGTAAGAACCTGCCTTCAAGGAGTTCACATTGTAAAGAAGTAGGGCAGATAATAAGTCGTTTGTTTTCTAACGTAATGGACTAATATAGAGCCACAGATTCTTTGCTAGTCCTTGTACGAGAGAGGAAGTATGTCCCCTGTCCTTGATTCTGGCCTGGCCTTGTGACTTGCTTGACCAATAGAATGTGCAGAAGTAACATTCTGGGACTTCTGAGGCTAGGTCCTAAAAGCCTTGCAGTTTCCTCCTGGGCCTCTTGGAACCTGGCTCCGAGAGGAGCGGTCACCTCTGTAAGAAGCCCTATGACCCTGCGGGCTCCACGCCGGAGCTGTCGTATCTAGGCGCTTCTGTCTGCAGGCCCGGCTGAGCCCAGCCTTCCAACCACTCCAGCGAGGGCAGCAGGCAGCCGCGCCCACACGTCTGACCCACACACTGGGGAAATGCACTGAAACGGCCCTTGCTTTAAGCCACCAGGTGCTGGGGTAAGGCGCCGTGCAGCCACAGGTAACGGGCACGCAGGTGGCCTCCAATAGCGAGAACCAAGTGCTGGGAAGAAATGGACACAGCTATGATACAGGATAAAGAG
This sequence comes from Balaenoptera borealis, assembly GCF_965194805.1. NCBI lineage: Eukaryota > Metazoa > Chordata > Mammalia > Artiodactyla > Balaenopteridae > Balaenoptera > Balaenoptera borealis. Next base: position 11,607,423 of record NC_138870.1, read on the forward strand.
CGACCGGCAGAGACTAAGTTTAGGCTGGCTGTCCTAAGAAGCCCCCTCTGGGAAGGTGGCTTCTGAACAAAGCGCTGGATGACGAGGAGGATCCAGGCACGTGGGGATCGGGGGAAGTGCAGCGGGTGTGGCTGGGGGACTGGGAGTGACACGCTGGGCGCCACGGAGCAGCGTGCCCGTGCCAGTGGAGGCCAGAGCAAACGGCGCTGTCCTGAACAGCCTTAAGGAGGCCGCAGAGCCGGGGCAAAGAGCTGAAGGGAGAGTTATCTAGTAGGACAAGAGGAGAGAAGGGGTTTTTAGATCGACACAGCAGTCTGTGCAGACGCAGGGCCCTGGGAGAGACCGGGCATGACTGGAGATCATGAGCGGTTTGTCATTGCCGGAGCCTAACAGATACGGCCCTGGTAACTGGAGGGCAACAGGGCTGAAGAGGCAGGGCCTGGCTCACAAGGGGAGTTGAATTCTGCACAAAGGAGTTCAGAGTCCATGCCCTAAGGGAAAAGAAACAGCAGAGCCTCTGGAGCCAGACTGCTTGAGTTCAAATCCCAGCTCTGCCGCTTAATAGCTGTGTGACCTGGAGCAACTCACTTAACTTCTCTGTGCCCCAGTTTCCCCATCTGTACAATGGGGCTAATAATGCTACCTACCTCATGAGGCTTCTTAGTGCTCAACAGGTTAATCTGGGCAACATGTTAGCACAGTGCCTGGCACGTGTTAAATACACTATATTAGCTATTATTACTGTCATCGTCATCATTATCAGAAGCAACTGAAGAATTCTGGCCAAGGGTCAAGACTGGGTTTTTGTGTTAGAAAGAGCCCGGAGGGTCAGCATGAAGAGCAGGTTGGAAGGAACAAAGCAGAGAGACAGGAGCTGAGGAGGACGTGCGCGCGGATGAGGGTCTGGGCCCCAGGGAGCACAAGGACGGTCAGATGCTTCCTGACCGTCCAAGAATGGGAAAGAGGCCGTACACACAGCTAGATGAAATCACGACCGCGGGCTGCGTGCCAGTGCCACCGAAATTCCACAGGAGAGAGGCTGCAAGCAGCCTGGTTTCCTGGATGGCTTCTTGGAAGAGGCTGCATTTAACTTGGTAGGGGGATGGGTTGGGCTTGGAAGGGTGGAGGTGGGGCGGGAATATCCCTTCACATTAGAAGAACCCTCTGCTGTAAGACACTCCTCGTCCAACTCTGTTCAGTTCCCACAGTGAGGAAGGAAACAGATCCTCGCGGAGTTTTTGAGGCCATGATGGCAGAAGAAAAGAAAACCAGAACCCTCCTCCATGTTGATGGCGCCCAGGCTTCTGCGCTGACGACCAGACACAGCCCAACAAGGTTCCTTAGTGTTAGATCTTGGGAATGACAGCAGGCGAAGGAAAGGGTCTCTACTCAAAGGAGGAGGGAGGCAAGGGGGAGCACCCCTTCTGGGGTGGCTGGCGACCCTGAAAAATGGCTCTTCTCCTTCAGTCGGGAGTCCGATTAGTATATGCAAATTAGGACAAACCAGCTCTGTGACCTTGCAGAGATGGATATTGTAATGTCCTGTTTGCAGGGTCCACCCGCGTGAGACACGGAATCTGGGGGCTTTTGTCTTCAAAGCTTGACAATCCCACACATCAATATTCATTCCATCACTCTGGCTTTTACATTTGAGTCACACACAGAAAGTCAATGCCCAAATGCCACTCAGCCCTCTGAGGCACCCAGGAGAAAAGGTGGGAGTGCTTAGGTGACAAGGGCAGCTTTTGCCCGGGCTACTAATAATGAGGAGGTGGCAGAACAGCAGAATTCTTCGGGGACCACTTTACCTATGCAGCTCTCTCCTGTTTTCACTGCTATTAGCATCTGCACCCTCTGTTTCCACAGGGCTGTTTTATCATTGACTTTCATTATTTTTTATGTACAGTTCTAAGCATTTTGTTATTCTATTGATTCATTCATTCATTTAAATTGGGGTAAAATAGACATAAACTTGACCATTTTTTGTTATTGATATATCTTTTAATCCATTGTTTGTAGTTTGATTTTGCTTTGTGATCCAATCTGAGAACCCTTTGCCTTTAACACAGGAATTTGTGCTATTTTTATTTATTCATAGGAAAGGTATGTTTGGTACTCATTTTATCTTCTAAGAATGTCCTTCTGTTTTAGCAATAAAATTTACCATTTAACATATTTCTAAGTGTACAGTTCTGTGACCTTAAGTGCATTCACATTGCTGTGCGACCAGCACCACCATCCACCTCCAGAACTTTTTCATCTTCCCCAACTGCGATGCCATACCTGTTAAACAGTAACTCCCCGTTCATTCAATTAATTGTAACCACATAGAGAATCTTGTAACCAGCAGCACGATCAGGGCACAAAACAATTCCATCGCCCCAAGAATTCCCTTATGTTCCTTGTCTACAGTCCTCCCTCCACCTTTAACCTCTGGCGACCACTGATATCTGTCCTCTGTTCCCATAGTTTTGTCTTTTCCAGAATGTCCTACAAATGGAATCACACAGCATGTAGCCTTTTGAGACGGGCTTTTCGCTTCTCATAATGCCTCTGAGATTCATCCATGCTGCTGCTGTGTATCCGCAGGTCATTCCTTTTTATTGCCGGGTAGGATTCCACTGTATGGCTGTATTGGTTTGTTTATCCATTCACCCATGGAAGGACATTTTGGTTACTTTCAGCTTGGGATAACTATGAATAGAGCAGCTATAACACTGACATACAAATTTCTGTGCGAGCATAAATTCTCATTTCTTTAAGGTAAATGGGCCATGAGAGCTACCACACTGCCTGGGACCCCGTCCCCCCAAGTGCATCTCTTTTTGCATCTCTCCTCTCTTTTGATCCTCCCAATTTTCCCATGAACTATAAAGTAAGTACATCAACTGTTATTATCTTATTATTCTGCCTGATACTCATTCTTCCCATAATATTATCCTACAGCCAAAGTAGGATGATGTGTGTATGTGCGTGTGGCTTCAGACTCTGAACAACACCTGAAGGCGGGACGGGGTGGCTGGGGAAAGTGGTCCCCGTCCTCTCCCACGGTGACACCTTGTTCGCCCGAAGAGGAGAGAAGGTCAGATGACAACACAGACCAGACTCTCTGAAGGTATGATCTTCACTGTTCCATGGCCCGTAAGTACTTGGGACGGATGGGGAAAGCAGGCAGAATGCGCTTACACTGAAAGGGCCATGTAATGACAGAACAGTTAAGTAAGGACATGGGTTATGGGCTCAGAAGATCTAAATTCAAAACCGAGCTCCACCGTTTATTAACTGAGCGACTTAATAAACAAACCATTTAGCTTTGAAACTGAATTTCAACAATGTTCAGGAGGAGAAATAAGGAATAGCATCTCATTACAAATCTTCCATTTCAAACATGGGGCCCAGCGTAGCCACCTAGGACCCCACCATGGAACGAGCTGGCTGTGGATATAGTGATGGGTTAGAAAGTCAGACTCTTCACCTTCATGAGAGTTATAATCTGGGATGGAAGTGGGGGGAAAAAATAATTGTTTTTACATTTCATTATACATTATTCATCGGAGAGAATATTGTTCAAATTCATTTGGATAACAATAACACAGAATGTAGTTAGAAGATACAGGTATATAATGAATGTGCCCAAATTAACTCAGTTCTCTTCCTGGGCACCAGGAGAAACTGATCCCATTTTGCTACCAGGAAGTGAGTCAGCATTTAGGAAGCACTTGACACCTTAGTTGTTTCTGCTCTTTTTTCTCTTGTTATTAATACTAGTACTGTGGTTGTCTACAGTGGCAAAAACATCTAAGTTTGCATGTGAAGAAACCTCTACTTGGATGCAAGAAGCCTAGTAAGTATCTCTTCACAACTCTGGGTGCTGTGCTTCTGCGGAAGGAGCCCCTTGCCTCTCTGAGCTGGGGCTCCGGTGGGTGACAGGCTGTAGAGGGGAGGGAGTGATGGAGGGAACGGAACTCGCTCTCCTCCTGTCACTTCCCTCCTGCTGTGGCCCAAACGAGAGCTTGTAGAAAAGAAAATACAAGTTCTTTGGATTCCTGGAATTTATAGTCAATGATCAGTATTCCTCATTGTAAAGCAGTCACTTCTTTTGTATTTTCCTAAATTTGCATATATAAGCCTTAATAAATATTTCCTGAAATATTTCATAAGATTAGATAGTGGCATCATAGTTCATGTCAGCTCGTTGAGGTTTGGTCCCTGAGCTAGTAGAGCAGAGCAGATGGGCTTACTCCTGCATTATGACACTTCACCATGTCATACTTGTACCCTGAAGTCTTAGGTGGGTAACCCTAAAGTATCAACATCAACACACATTTAACGTGGATAATCCATGCATAAGTCACTGAGCTCTGAAATGACTATCTGAAATGAAATGGGGCAACAGATACAATTCTTACATTGCAGTTCAGTTGGAAATAATAGTGATAGTATAATACAGACACAGCTAACACGTCTATGTTAATGTACCACACAATTTACATATAGTAACTCACTGATCTTCCCATCCACCCTATGAGGGAGGTATTATTATCCCCATGTAACCGACATGGAAACTGTTGCCCAGAGAGATAAGTAACTTGAAGAAAGCCACACACCTAGGCTTCCAATCCAGGGTTCTCACACGTATCTGTAAAACACATCACAGAGCTCTAGATACACAGAGTAGATGTTCAGCAAACATGTAGAGTAGAATAATCCGATGACTAAATGAACAGGCCAAGTTCCAAAAGGGACGTAAGGAAAGTAAAGGCAATGGAGGTTTACAGGGAGTCGAGATCATCATAAGAGAATGGGGATGAGGAGGGTACAGGGAGGAAGCAGAGCTGGAGCTGACTTCTACAGATGGGCCAGGATTTATACAGGAAGATGTGTGGGGAGGGCACTCAGGACAAGAGGAAGGGCACCAGCAAAGATGCAGAGGGACCTGGGCACAGTGTGTCAACAGAAGTTGGGAGGAATGTTTGTATGTGTGAATATGGACCACCGAGTTGGTGTCCAGGCAGGAGCCGAGCGGCTGAGCACGTGTCGTGGTCGGGCAGGGGAAGGACGCAGCATTTAGTTATCATTACACAGCTAAAGCAACCGAATGAAGAACAGAGAGGCTGGGGCGGGGATGCTCACCGGGGGTCTGGCCTATTCCCAGGAGAAAATAACGGGAGGAATATATGGAAAAGACACCAAAGCGTAAGCCTTGACAGAATCCAAGTCTGCTCATACGTTCAGAAGAAGGAAAGAGAGGACGTGGCAGGGGGGGCCTCATCCACACCACCTCCTCTCCCACTGCTCTCCTCGCCTGCCCCTCATAGCCACCCTGGCCTCCTGGAAGATCCTAAGAACACCGAAATCCCCAGGTACTCATCACTCCCTCACGAACTTCAGGTCAGACCTGATAGTCTCACTGAGACCTTCCCTGACCACCAGATTTAAAGATGCAACTTCTCTGCCAACACTATCTCCCTTCTCTGCTTTATGTTTCTCTGTGCAGTAAACACCTTCTTAGATTGCATATAATTGCCTTTTACTTTTCTCCCCTCCGCCAACCCCGCCTTTAGAATACAAGTGACATGAAGGACAAGATTTTTGTCTGTTTTGATCACTGCTGTCTCTCGGGTACCTAGAATAGAAAGTGGCACTTTGTAGGCTCTCAGTATGAATGAATGACTAAATGAGTGAATGAACTGAATAGCACAAATGTAGATCTATTTATTATATTTTAAAAAATCACTCAAAGTGCCCTCCTTACTGGTGAATGCATTATCAGGCAACACAGTTGAGAATGACTTGTTCAGAGCTTGTGCTCTTCTGGCATCCCTGGTGAGTAAGGAGTTAATACGTCCTCAGGCTGGCTGGGGACACCTTTCCTGGCCCCGTCTCCATCTTTGCCTTCAAAAAATATATCCGAGCTGAGATCCCACAAGAGCTTGTCAAATTTAGGACTTGACAATGCGTATGGATATTTCTTTGGCACCAGAAACGTGACAGAGCTGGAGATGATTATGGTAACATGGGGATGAAGGAAACAGGCGTAAGGACTGAGGCATTTGAATTTTATCCTTACGTCATCCTGTGCCTGACGGGTGGCCTTGATCGTGCCTCCTCCACCTCCCCTTAGGCGAGACTGTTACAAAAAGCCGTTACTGCCTTCTGTCCGCTCACACCACGGCGCGGACAGACCTGTGAGAGCGCAGGGACCGTGTAGGTATTTTATGAAAGTTGTGGGCGCTGGCAAAGAGACATGGCCTTTAAAGAAGATTTTAAGTAAATGGTACAGATGGATTCACCGTGGAAACTGGGACTCTAGAGCTTCACTAGAAGCCCCGGCAGCTCATCTACAGTTTGGAGGACACCGCTGAGGGTTACTACCAGGATTTCCATACGCAGGATGCCCCAGGAATTTAGGGGCGCTCCACTTGTTAGCATGATGACCTGAGGTTCTTATCACAGTGGAAACAGCTCAAGGATTGCGAAGTTGGGGTCAGGGGCGGGCAGCCAAAGGTCTGTGCCAGGCAGGGCTGAGGATCCAGGGAGAGGCGTGGCAGGGGGACGGGCACACCTCTGCTTTCCTGGCCACCAATCAGATCAGTCACTTCCAAACCAAGAGATGGAAACTCCAGCATGAGCGCACACGCTCGCATTGTGCCACATTTACGCAGACCAGAACTCCTTGCCTTGGTCAATAAAGTCAGCCCCCAAGCAGGGGACATTGCAGCCTGCAGAGTGTCGGCCCAGGGAGGGGGTCAGTGATCCCGCTGTACACACTGCATCCCCTTCTGGGTTCACAAGGGACCCGCACAGCAGAGGGCTCCAACAAGTCCTTTGGTAAAGGAACTTATTTAACCTTGTTACAGCATTTTCCCGAACACGTTCTGCTGTGGATCTTTTAAAAGAATACCCATTATGTGTCCCAGGACACTCGTGGGCTGTGAAACAAAGTTTGAGAAATGCCGACTGAGCGACGTCCTCATTGTGGAGAGCAGGAAGCAGAGGCCTGGGCAGTTCATGACCTAGCCAGGGCCAAAGGGCCATCCCCGGCCCCTGTCCCCTCCATCCCCTCCATCATCCAGACACCACGCGCGTACTGAGCATCTACTCAGCACCAGGCGCTGCTCGAGCGTCAGCATCGAGGGAAGGCAGAGGCTTCCACTCCCCGGGGCCTTTAGGGATAATGAGAGTCCAGTTGTGCTTCCCTTGTCCTTAATGGGCCTCCAATTACAATGCGAGTGTCATTATTATAAGGCGACTGCTACAAAAGTAAAAGACCAATAACCACATCAGGAGAGGAATGGATTTAACTTCTCCAGTTGACTGAGGGTTAAGTCAAAAGCCCTTTCACTTTCAATCCTTTTGTCGTAGATCATCCTAAACTACGGTAACTCACGCTCTTCTTTAGGGTTACCCTTCATCAGACGTACTCAATGAGCTCCGCTATGCATCATGATACTGGGGTGTGAACGCTGTGTAGGAATTTAGACCCAAAAGATCAAAGATGGTTTAAGAGATTGTGTTTAATATGTGTTTATTCTAGGAAAATCTTAGAAACTGTTTTTACTTTTAATAATTCCTTTATATAAAGCTGGTTTTATCATCATTTATCTCTTTTCCCTCTAAAAGTGGAAAGTGGCACTGTTACAGTTATTTCAGGGCTGGCTACCTCTTGTTAAACGAGTGATGGGAGAGCAGAAAGCACTTGCTGGACACCTGGCTGATTGAGAAGCTGAGGTCTCGCACTCAGAGAACAATCCGGACTTCGTGAGCACATGCGTACACAGAGGGCCCACCATACCCTGCTCACACATGAGATGAGGAGCCATCAGGGGCTTGGAGAAATCAAATATCTTGCCAAATAAATCCTGAAATCACTTTATAATTTAAGATATGACTAGCCACAATAGTAGTATTATTTGGTATTCTTCTTATACACCTGCTTGATTTAGATGATTTGACAGTAGAAATCACAAGACGAGCAAATTCTGAGACTATAAATGTCCAATATTTCTCTACATTACCCTCTCTTCCCCACCATTATTGATGAAACTATCTCCTCCTGTTCTGCACATTCAAAGGGCTAATAAAGAAAAGGAAGTATTGGCTTATGCTATGAACGCTATATGAATTATATAACTGTCTTATTCATTCATTCATTCAACTAAATAGTTCATTAACTCATTCTTCAACAAATATTTGAGCACCTATATTTGCCAGACTCTATTATAGTTACTGTGGATACATCAGTAAATAAGGACAAAAAGTCTTGCCCTCATGGAGGTTACGTCTAGCAGGGAGAGACAAAAGTTGTAAATATGTTAAATATGAATATGTCACACCATATAATATAATTTCCATTAGTGGGGAAAAAAGAGAAACACAGATAGGGAGGGATAAACCTATTTTAGAACCTCTTTGAGATTTTAGATCAGTTGCTTAACTGGGGGCCTGCCCTACAGGATGTCCTGAGCTTAGACTGCCTTTTAGGGTCACTGCTCCCTGGAAACTCTTGTCTCTAATAACATACCTCCTGTCAGTGCCTTTCTCCTTGAGTCTAGCCCCGCTAGCTTGGTCTGATGTGAATTCTCAGAAGAACAACTTCAAGTTCGCATCAGATAAACATATTAAGATTAATTTTTCCACTTAAAACCCAAGGCGTGTTTTGTCTCAGGCTTGGAGAGAGACTTTTTCTAGAATAAGCAAATGAAGAGAGAGAATTACTGGCAGGGTAGCTTGCTTATGAATTGCAATATATATTTGGGAGAATAATCTAGATGAGTCCATTTCACACTTATATTTTATTAAATCCTTATCTGGGTGGATTTACCTTATCTGGTAATTAGAGGTAAATGTGTGCACTAATTGGGTTATTGTCTCAGCTACCTAGCAGGAAGTTATTCAAGCTTCCTTATCAAGCTCCATGATGATTCTTTCAAGATACCAGCCCACTGGGTCCTTTTAATGGTTCCAGGTGCATGTGTCATGTTCCCTTTGTCAATGGTTTACAGAGAACCTAGTCTACTTTAAAATTATTCTATAAATTTCAAATCAGGAGCCAATTAACAGAATGGGAAAAAGTCTCTACCCAATGCCAGAGTAAACTGTAAAGAAAAAAGTTTCTCTGTATCAAAAGGTAGATGGGACCCTTGGTGAAAGGGTAGATGTGATTGCTTGAGTTGGGAGGGTGAGGGTAACATTAAATACACAGGGAAAGGTGCCATTTTCTGTCATCACTTAGATGGTAGGATGGAAAACTTGCTCCTTGAATCTGCTATGACATTAAATTGGATTGGATGGCTGGCCATTTGGAAATAGAAGTAAACATCAAAGTAATAAGTCTGGCATGAGAAAAGAGGATATTAAAAGGATGAAGTTCAACTAGGGATCATACAAAGTAACTCTCACAGGATGTAAAACCACACGGTCCTAGAGTAAGAAGGGGCAGGAACTGGCTTTGTCAAAGCATGGTCAAAAAGGATCATGGAGCCCTAGAGGACCACAAGCTACACGAGCTGATAATGCAGTGCTGCTATTTAAATAGGGAGCCTATAATGGGAAGCTAAAGAGAAATGTGGCAGGTGGGAAGGACATGGTCAGGCCCTGCGATGCGCCAGTGGGAGGGCTTTATGGTCACTGCTCTCTCCTATAACTCACAAGTGAAATTTGAGAAGGTTCAGAAAACCATTAAAGGTAAGGGGAGCAAGTCTCCTGCTGAAAGGTTAAAAGACTGGGTTTATTTAACCTTGAAAGGAACACCCAAGGACATTCCTCTATCATGGTACTTGATCTAATGTTTTGAGTGTCTGCCCCCCTCACCGGACTATGAGACCAGGACTGTTTAAGCCCATCTCCAGCACCTCACAGGTAGGGTTCCATGAAATCTGGGGACACATTTATACTAAAATCATATTTGCTGTTTATCAGAAATTCAAATTTAAGTACGTGCCCTGTATTTCTATTTGCTAAGTCTGGCAACCCTACTCACAGTGTAACTGTGGTAACCATCCAATAAATAACCTGTTGAATTCATTGTTATTATGTACTAGGTGTTATGCTAAGTGCAGAGAACAGAAAAACTTAAAACAAAAAGCCAGGCAGATGATACAACAGAGGCCTTAGTTAATCCAAGGAACTGTGGAAAGTGGCAGGATTCTGCTAGGAGGTAGAATCCAGGTTGAATCGGGGGCTTACGGAAGGTGGGAGGGGTTTCAGGAGAGATTTTTTGAGAGAAAGAAGCACAGCTATTGGTCTTTCTTATCCCCAGGCCTCTAGGCCTTAACCATGGACAGCGTGGCAGCCACTGGGATAGACAGGGACAGATGTGTGGTCAGTGGTGACAGGAAGGTGAGAGAGAGAGAGAGCGTGCTTGCACAGAGCTCTTCTGATCTTCCCACACCGTATTCCGGGCAATGGTTTATGTAGATATTTAGAGTCTATCTGCTGAATGAATCAATGAAGAGTAGATAGTGAGACTGAAAAACAACGCAACTGATTGTCTAGAGAACACCATTACACTAGGTTTGCATCACAGAGATACGCAAGATAAGGGGCACTAACACAGCATGTCCAAAGTGTGAACTGGCCAGTGGAGACACCTCAATGGTATAGAACATGGGAAGAGAGCTCCCTGGCTTAGCTACTGAGAAGAGGAGCTTCAGACACTGAAACCACTGGGTCTCAGGGTCTTCTCCCAAACCCACATCTAACTTGACTTTCTGGGAATTTTCCAAATGGCGAGGGGTCATTGGGGAGCATCAATCTTTCCTTCATTCGCGGACAAATTATGATAGAGTAGCAACTCTTTACGACAATAAGAACATGATTTATATTGCTAAATAAACTAGTCGAAACGGATATTAATAATACACGTAGGGATGTTATAAATTCTCTGGTTTCATCAATAATTCGCAGTGTAGCTAAAGCTCTTTTCTACGTCTTAAAGAGACCTCGAGGTAGAAGCAGTTAGGTTTACTTTTTCTGGGAGTCTGAAAGGACAGACAACTCTTGGGCAATACAGTTAGGGAAGGCTTTAAGGGGAACCCAGGTTTATAGTCTGTCCACTCCTGTGAGAAACTGTTTGGGGTAGGGCCCACTTGCCCAAGGAAATAATATTTGAAGTAGTTGTTTTCTATCACAGCGATGGGTGACTGACATAGATTTAGAAACGACCACTGAGCTCTTACTCTCCACCTAGGAGGATGCTCCGTGTTTTCTCTCAAAAGCCCCACAGGATGGCTGTAAAGAGGGCCCGGGCGCCTGCTGCCCGTGGCAGATACCCTCTTTCCAGGCACCCCTGGATCCAGAGCTATTTTCAGGGAGTCTAAGCACTTCAGAGTGCCACCCCCATCCTCCCCTGCACACCTTTCCAGCCCTGGTCCTCCCCACCCCATCTCTGAATCTCACTGAAATAGACAAGTGCAGGGATCCAGGAGGGTAGAGGGAGGGTGGGTCCTAGAGTGGATTAGGAGCAGTTTGTCTATGGCTTTCCAAGCACATGTTAATCATCTACTGGAAACAGCACGAGCTTTGTGAGATGGATTCCGACACAAACCCTGGGTCTGCCATAGGATCTGAACCCTAACATTTACTGAGGGTTTAGTAGGCATGCAACACTATTCTAAGCATTTCACAGTATTATAAGTAGATACAGTATTATACATCTTTAATCAGCACAACAGCTATAATGTAGGTGACATTTTTATCCCCATTCTATAATTAGGAAACTGAGGCACCAGAGGGGCTTAGGAACCCAGCCATATCACATACTTTCCAGTAGCTGAGTCTTAGTTTTCCCTTCTGGAAAGCAGAGGTAGCATCTGCCTAAAAGGTCTGGGAGGAGAAGTAAAGAAGACCAAGAATGTAGAGCATCTAGCCCAGGAAGGCAACCCCTGGTCAGGGATGACTGGTCCACTCTGAGACCGTAACTACGGATGTGGTTTCCATAGTGACTACCATGGATGATGGTCATGGTTGCTCACACTGCAGAGGAACGCACAATACAAAGACTGATTTATTTTTGGCTTTGGAAATGCAATTTTTAATAGGCAGGCTCCAACCTATGAACACGCTGTCCTCAATAGTTCATTTATAAGTCAGCTGTTCAGAAACAGAAATACATTTCCCCAGAGAAAGAAGACTGTAAATGCTTAGCTCATTAAAGGCAATTTAATCCATAAGAAAGCAGAACTTCAGTGTTAATATTATTAGTTTCTGTTCTGGGAACATTCATTCACTTAACACCCTTCTATAATGTACCAGGCACTATCCCAGGAGCTGAACAGACAGAGTTATTGAAAGCATGTCTGTTGCCTCAAGGAGCGCACAGTGCAGTGAAGGAAATGGGCATCGATCAGTGATTCTAGTGGAGGGTGACAGAGGTGGGGTCTGGTGGTGCTAGGAGGATGGGGGCGGGGTAGCTGGGCTGGGGGAGAGGCAGGAGACGGTGATGAAGCGCTGGAGGAAGGGGAAGGGCTTGCCTTTGCTTGGGGTCAGGGCTGGCCCTCACACTTCTCTTTCTGTACTCATACCCCACTTCCTGGGCCCTGCTGCTTTTCTAAGCTCCCCTCCAGGGCTTCCAAAAAGTCCCTATTTTCCTACATGATCCATGTCCACAAAATCAAAAGCCCCGTTTTTTCAGTCCAAAGGAATCACATCTAGGCATCAAAAGGGAGACAATCTTAAAAACAAAAAAGTCTCTGAGGACACAGGGTGGGGGAAGGGTAAGCTGGGACGAAGTGAGAGAGTGGCATGGACTTATATACACTACCAAACGTAAAATAGATAGCTAGTGGGAAGCAGCTGCATAGCACAGGGAGATCAGCTCGGTGCTTTGTGACCACCTAGAGGGGTGGGATAGGGAGGGTGGGAGGGAGGGAGATGCAAGAGGGAGGGGATATGGGGATATATGTATATGTGTAGCTGATTCACTTTGTTATACAGCAGAAACTAACACACCATTGTAAAGCAATTATACTCCAATAACGATGTTAAAAAAAAAAGTCTCACTAACTTGTGATTAAACTATTACTGAATGTCCCCAAGATCTCTTCATTTTAAGTAGCAGATAGTTTAAAATTTTTTAGTTCTTTATATAAACGTTTCAACTAGAAAGCACGTGAAAATGTTCCAAAACAGCAGCGGTCACGCAGACCAATAAGCCCCACTTGCGGACTGCCCTGGGCACCATTTTCTTGCAGGGATTCTTCCTTCCTCGCTGAGCCACGCGTCCTTCAGATCCTGCAAGGACGTCGAGGACGCCGCGCTGTTCTTTTTATGTGCGCGCAGTAGCCCGCATGGGGTGCTGGTTCCAGCGAGGGAGGGGGAGTGGAGGTAGGCTGGCCGCTTGGCTGGGTCATCTGTAACCCGGAGGGACGCGCCCTGGGTGTAGTGGATGGTGTGTGATTTCAGGACCCTTCAAACCGCAAACTGCGGGCACATCGTGAAGACTCTTCAGGAGGGGCTGGAGAACTGCCCAGCTTCCCAACAAGCCCTCCCTACAACTCCCAGCCCCGCTCCTGTCACCGAGACCACGCCGCCAGGCAGAGGGGCCCGCCCTGCTGTGAGCTGTGTCTGGCCCGTGCCACCCCCAGCAGAGACGACCAGGGCGACAATTACGTGATTCCGTTAAAAGCCGCTTTTTGATGACTCGGGACTGAGAGGAGAGACTGTAATTCTAACTCAAGAGGAGGCTCTGAAGTGCTGCGGTGAGGGGAAAGGGTGAGGCGGTCAAGAGAGCAGTCAGTCCTCCCAGCTGTGATTACCGGGAAGACTCCTGCTCTGTGTACAGCAGCTCCTGGATGAACCCTGCAGGCCTCTTCCAAAGAAATGACTCTCACGATGTGAGATCGTCGTGTTCATTGATTTCTTCGTGCGTGTATGTGTGTGTGTGTGTGTGTGTGTGTGTGTGTGTGTGTGTGTGTGTTGATCGTTTTGTGCCCTTTCCATGGTGGCTCATGCTTGCCCTTGACTGTAGGTATTCTGAGTATGGATACATTTATGGTTACACCTGACCCCCCAGCTTACGGATGTCCACATGTCCCGTGAACTGTTATTTATAGTTGTCAGACCACCGGGGAATTTAAAGAATCAAGCTCTTCCGTCTACACTGTTTGGACCCCAAGTCAGCCCAAATCTTGTCAGACCTAGTGGTGACTTCCCACGCCAGGGCCCGATTCTCGCCAGGGCAGTGGATGCTCGGGGAGCTGGCGTCGACTTGACTCTGCCTCCGTTCCCACTTGAAACCCCTCGTCCCCCTTCGTCGGCATCAGAGGATTAAAACGACCACACTGGCCGCCACCTCTTCTCATCGCAACCTGCAATCACTGCTGTGCTGAAGGCTGCTTGGCTCTTCGGCGCTGGAATATCAGTTTGCATAATGAAGCAGGTGAGACAGCCTCTTGCCTGTTCAGGCGGCCCCGACTAGCAGAGAGAAAGGGATTTGGCCGTAACTGGCTGGAATTAATCTGATGTGCTTTTATAAGGAGAAAAGGAAAAAAGCAGAAATTGCTCAGCACGTCCAGTCAAAGCCGCATTTGCACCCTCTGGTGCGTGCGCGCGTTTGCAGTGATGGGTGGGCGTGTCCCGTAAAGACACGTAAGTGGATGACCTTGTGGTTCAGGTGCATTTTTTCACCTGGGAGCATCACTCCCCAGTGGCACTTCTGCCCGGGAGGTATGCAGCCGCAGCGTGCTTCCTAACGCTATGCTGTTTGCCATCTTGTCTAGTTTGTACTTGAGGCCACCAGGAGACATCACTAGACGTCACAGCGTGCTCTCTTCAGTACCAGGATGACACCCAGCTCAACGGCTCTTTTGTACTCGGTCCAAAAAAGGCCAAGTCCCAGCTGTCTCACGGTCTGCTGGCAATCAGTTCTTGCAAGAAACGGAACTGCCTTATCCTTAACTCAGAACCCGCTGCCCTGCAAATGATGAGCTGGGAGATGGGTGAGGAAGTTTGAAGGAATTAAGCATTTAGCACATTTACTATCGAGGTGGTTTCTAGACTTAAGCCATTGATGGTCTCCTAGCCACAGGCACTTCAGAAGCAGTGAGTAAACCCTGTTTTTGCTTTAGTTCCCTCCTAAGAGGAGGATGGAGGTGGGGAGAAGGATACATTTTCCTCCTCTCCAATTCTTTCCTCTTTCTTGAGAGTAGGATCTTTTCTCTTCTGGCCAGATTAAGTAAGTATGTATATTGGTTACTTCCTGGAAGGGAGAAAACATGGTGCCCGACAACATTCTGTGTCTCTTTGATTCATTCATCCAGTCAACACACATTAAGTAAGTGGCTCTTAAAGGTGCGAGGGGCTATGAGTTCAGAAACAAAGACAATAGAGCCCTTGGCTATTCCTAGATTGGAGTGAACAGAAGTCTCTTCTAGGTTCCTATGCAACCATAGCTGGGTAGAGGGTCTACCCACTCTCAGTGGGTTGGTGGGGTTCCATCATCACCTCCTTGAGAATCCGAGAAGCCAGGTCAGACAGGGTCCCGTGACAGGGGCTTGACTGGATTCTGCTGCCCCAGGCCCGTGTCTCTAGAAGCGTGTCCCTCCTCCCCGTGTCCACACAGAGAGGACATGGGGCTACGGCAGTGCAGTAAGACAGGACGGTCGCAGGCTCTGGAGTCAACTCTCCCTGGATCAAATCCGATGCCCTCACTTGCTAGTTGTGTGACTTCAGCGAATTTGCTTATCCCTTAAATGACTCTCCTCATCTATAGAAAGATGTCGATAATCTCTACCGCAAAGGGTGGGCAGGAGGATTAAAGGAGTCACAGGTGTGAAGAGTCTGACAACAGGCACATAGTGTGTGTTCACTAAATAGTTCAATCATTGTTCATTAATAAGGGCCGAGGCGGCCGAGTGTCTGCAGGAACCCCAGGTGCTACCACCGAGCCAAGTGAAGCCAGCTCTTACGGGACCTGCCCCTGAGATGTTCTCCCCTGTTCCCTGGGGGGCCTGGGGTGGAAAGCAGAGAGTAGGAGGAGCCAGAGGCGGGCAGCGCCCACCTCGTGGTGCCGTAGTGAGCCGGCATGGATGCCCTCTTGACAAGGCCGCTGCGCAAAGCAGACTCTTCTCCTGGTCAGGCAAGTTCACGGGTTCCCCGAGAGCCTCTCGGTGAGCACCTCGGTCTCGCTCCCTGAAGGCAGCTGCCTGTCTACATCAACCCCTGCGGCTCCCCCACTGGCTGCCGCCCCCTCCCATGTATCTGTGGATGGGCAGCTGCCTCATCCTGAGCAGGAAGCCCAGTGGGCAGGGACCTTTAAAATCACCTCCCTCCACTCCCGGCCCAGACTGGCCCCCTCCTGCCCGAGTGGCCGGATGTGGACTTGGGGGATGCAGACCTGACCTGCCGTGGGTGGGAGCCTGGCCCACCCACCGGGCCACTGGCCAAGACCTGTCACCTGGGTCTTCTCAGGTTTGGGGCAAATGCCAGCCCCTCCCCAATTCTAACCACAGGGGGTGAATCCCAAGCTCTCCCAGTGACCCCCTCGAAGCCCCTTCAGTAGGTCTGAGGGGTGGGAGAAAAATGGAGGGGGGCACAGGCCTCCAATAACTTCCCCCCAGAGTAGTTCCCTCGCTCAACCCTTTTCAGATGTCTGGTTTCCTCGCTGCGTCCTGGCAGGTCCTGCTTAGGTGGCAGCTTTTGCCACCTGGACTTTTATTTCCAGCTGGATGGACAGAGTCCTGTTTCGTTTGAAAGGGTTCCCTGAGTGACTTTGGTATCAAGACTCGGCCCTAACTCACCCCTTCCTGGGTGTCCCCAACACAGACAGGTCTACATGGACAGACTAATCCTATAACGATTACAGAGAGGATTCAGAACCCCGATTTTCCTCCTCCCGACTCTGCCTCCTGAAAGTCTAAGCTGCCTGCACCTCGGGGACCCTCCATGCGGGCAACTCTCAGGACCACATTGGCCTGGAGCCATTGCCCTTGACGCTCTGAATCTGATCTGCCCAAATAGGGCAGAAGAAATGTCTGAGGCTATGGTGCCTGTAGAGCATGAGCCGTCTCTCCTTGGCTCTCTGTGACCCTCGCTGGCAAGGAAACCTTGATATGACTTGTAGAAGAAATGGTTGGGCTTCCCCAGCCTCAGGCTCTCTCAGCCACCACCCTCCCCCCACTCCGAACCTCCCCTTCCCTACCTTCCTGGCCCTAGCACGTGCCCAGCTAGCCCGGCTATGCAGAAGGGTTCCCAAAATACAACAGACTGCACACGGCCCACTGAGGCCCTCGCCCACTTCTCTTGCCACCATTATGGGGTGGAGGTGTACTGTAGGCGCCAAAAGACCAAAACAAAGGCCCAGAGCCAGCCCGGGCCACAGTTTGCACTGTGAATACGATTCTGACATCTGTAAAACTTGATTCATTTTAGGTCTGATGCCTTTGGCCACATATAAATTTTCATGGTTGCATTAATTTGTCTCAAAGGACTTGAACTTAGTTGCCCAGAAGTGAAACACTAATTCTTAATAAATCCTCAAAACACAAGCCAAGATTTCATCAGCCTGTAAAAGCCCCCTTTACGGAAACATTTATTTCTAATTTTTGTTTTTAACCAGAGAGAAAAGGATGTTGAGGAACCCTCTTATTTTTCTTGGACATCTATAAACTTCGGAATAAAAAAACTGCTTTCAACAGTTAGCTAAATGCAACGGCTCCCTTCTCTCAGAACCAGAGACTTGACCGTAAGTAGATTCGAACTTCTATGGGATTCCCCAGGGCCGCTTGCTCTTCCCAACCTGGAAGAGATGGCCTGACCAGAGAGGTCCCATATAGAAGCCACACAGATAAATTCAAGGACCTGACAAGTTCAGAGACGCGCTCACTATTTTCTCCCACTCTCAGTGCACCCAAAGCTTGAGTACTGCACTTGGTGGTACATGCTTTGATTTTTGTTAATAAAATTGTTTGTTGTCTATTGCTGGCTTTCACTTGGGGTCAATTCAAGTGGGGAAATTGTGAATTCATCCTCATGCTAATTTGTGTAGTAGCAATTTAAAACAATATCATGGCTTCAGGAAGGCATCTATCTCTCCAATACCTTGCACAGGACCACCTTTCTAAGAAGAGATATACAGAGCAGATCTAGCTTACGATTGGGTTCTGATTTTTTTTTTTCTTTTTTTCTTTCCTTCTTTCTCTTTCCTTCCTTTTCTTTCTTTTCTTCTTCCTTCCTTCATTTCATTTTTGTTTCATTTCACAAAATGATGGTTCCACTAATATCAGCAGAATGAGACAAAACTTTCTTTTTTTTCCAGGTAAAGACGTCCTTTCTCAGATCAACTCTGTAAAACGGAAGTTCCTATGGACATGGGAAACTTGCATTCCTTATGCAGCTTTGTTAAGTGTCAAGTTCCTAATTACCCAGTTATCCTGTTATCTTTATGTAGTTTTGGAGGATGGAGATATACATATCTATACACACATACATGCATATGTGAGTGTGCACGCCTATGTAACAGGGAAGATACATTCATCTACATGAAGAGAGAGGACACCTGTTTTGCCTTTGATGAGCAAAACATCACCTGTGCCTGATGATCAAATAACGTCCCTTGCAGTCCCGTGATATGAACAGCACAGTGAAATCCAGAATATAAGAGGGCTGCATTAATAATATTTTCCCCAGAAGAGTTGTGAAAATGATACATCTTACAAAAACATGTCCTCAGTCCCCTTTGACAATGACCTCCCTGCTCAGAGGTCTAGTAGAAGGCTGCGCGGGGAGTGTACACGCAGATAACACGCTACATCCTGGGAGAAACTAACAGTAATCAGGCTCAAGGACAGAGCAAAAGGGAGCACACAGTGACACGCGGGATTTTCATTGTCTCCTTAAAATTAACCAGCAGGGAGAAGACTCCCTCTGGGTGTAAACTATGTCTCTGCAAATCTTCAGGGCGACGTAGATCTGTTCTTCCAAGCAGAGGAGATTAGTGGGAAGAGGAACTGAACTGGATTCTGCTGTAGGAAATACCCACTTTGGAAGGACGGGGCGGGGTGGTTGACAAGAGCAGGTGAGTGGGAGGAGCACCAGGGTTTAGTGGGGGCCAAGCCCCTGAGAGTGCAGGTTACCGGAGGGGCACTGAGGCCCCGTGTTTGTTTCCGGTGGCTGCCGTAGCAAACCACTGGTGGCTTAGAACAATACAAATTTATTCTCACATGTTCTGGAGGCCAGGAGTCCAAAATCAAGGTGTCAGTGGGGCTGCGCTCCCTCCAGAAGCTCTAGGGGAGAATCCACTCCTTGCCTCTCCTAACCTCCGGTGGCTCCAGGTGTTTCTGCGGCTGCCACACTCCTGTCTCTGCCTCACTTCTCCTGGTCTGCTCTTCTGCGTCAGCTCTCTCTCTGCCTTTCTCTCATAAGGACACTTGTCATCGGATTTAGCAGCAATCCAGGACGGTCATAACCTGAGATGCTCAACTTAACTACATCTGCAAAGATCTTTTTTTTCCAAATAAGGTCACCACTCACAGGTTCCAGGGATTAGGATGTGGACGTTATCTTTTGGGGGACCACCATTCAACCCCTAGAAGCCCCAGCAGTATAGCAGAGGTGGGAGGTGAGGTATCCTGTGTGGGAAGTCACAGAAGGTCAGGAAGCAGGTGGTCATTCAAGGAGAGAAGGGCAGAGTGAGGCCTGATGCTATAAAGGGGACACAAGAAGGAGAGAAAGGGGACCCTGGGGCTCCCTCGAGCTCAGCAATCAACACGGGGACACCTGTATCCCTGGACCGGGAGGGTGACCACTGCTAAGCCCTACTGGATGCCTCAGTCAAGGCAGCCGGTCAAGAATGGACTCGGGAATTAGAGTTCAAGGGGGCCAGCTGGGGGCCATAAGTAGTCCCGTTCTCAAATAAACCTAGAGAAGTGGTGAGAGCTGACCCTGAGCGACGGAGCTGGGCTGCTTAAGCCCCAGGGCTTTGTTC
Source organism: Balaenoptera borealis (assembly GCF_965194805.1). Classification (NCBI taxonomy): domain Eukaryota; kingdom Metazoa; phylum Chordata; class Mammalia; order Artiodactyla; family Balaenopteridae; genus Balaenoptera; species Balaenoptera borealis. The sequence continues at coordinate 11,627,347 of NC_138870.1, forward strand.
TGGATGCATTTGGATGGAGGCCGCCCTGGCAGGAATGAGTGGGTTCAGTACTTGGGGTGGTGGTCCATGCATGGTGTCAGATTGGTTCAGCTAATTAGGAGACAAAGGGGCACGTGTCCCTTCTCCCACCCATGTGTGTCCTGTACCCCGTACAGTCCCAGGGTTTGGGGAGTTTTCTTCTCTTGTCACTTCCTCCAGAACTGCTCGTGACCAGCTGTAACAAAAGGACCAGACTCCCGACAGGTCCAAGGGACTCCATGTAATAAATCACCCCCTTTTTTTGCTCAGCTACCTGGAGGCCCAGCCCAGCCCTCATTTCTAGGTCCCCGGCTAGTTGGTCATTCCTGTTGCTTTCCCTGGTGAGCTACTTTTAGCTCACTATTCCATGACCTGACCAAGATGGTCTGGGCCAGGACCAGGGTGTGACAGATGAGGCTTGAGGTCAGCTGTCTCCCACTGGCTTCTGGCCTAAAGTTAATAGGGCAAGGAAGTACCATTTGTACAGTGGCAAGCAAGGCCCATTTCCTCACGCATGCTCAAATGCCATCTACGCATCACACATCAGTGTAGTTGTGGTGTAAATATGCTTATCCCCAGGCTGGTTTTCTTCCAGGATGCACACTGACACATTTGTTTGCGTGCTGATTTAAAAAGCCATACACTGCCTATCTGCCAAAAGGACATGAGACAGCTTCCAGACTCTATGGAACTTCTCAGAAACTCAGAATAATCATTATCTAGAAAAGCCACGGGGTTCTTACTTAAGTTTTTAGAAGGCTATCCTGATTGCACCTTCAATGTTGCAGGCGAAGAGGTCTGCCCTCATTAACCAGATAAACACCTTTTGACATTTAAAGTTCATAAAGTTCCTGTAGTTCCTTGAGGAAAAGAACAGCAAAATACAATGCGGGCCTATGTCACACTGGAGGCAGGAATGTGTAAGGTGGGACGCAGCCTCGGGAGCCCCCTGGCCTGACGGCAGCCCCTAGTGACCTTGACAGCCTCTGCCTCCCCGCAGGCTTCCTTCACCCCCTGAACCTATCACTGACCCTTCTCTGTCCTGCTGCCACCCCTCTGCCACCCTCCAACAGTGGCTTAAAGCTCACGGTCACAATAGGCACAGGCTGAAGTCCATTTGTGGGCCATTAGCCTGCCCAGGTCCAGGAAAGCACCACCATTCTCTGTTCAAAGGAACGCCTCTGAAAGACTTATTAAATAAAGGGCAAGTGTTAAAATACTATCTACTTATTTTGGATCAGTTAATCAGATAGCTCCTCTTTAGTAGAGGAAAAGGATCTCACTCGTTAAGCTTCGGGAAGGTAGATGGGAAGGTTAGGAAGAAAGGGGATTAACTGGAAAGAGCGCTGGCATCTGAACACGGGGGCACACTGTTGCGGGGCTGCTAGCCAGCCAGGAACAGCAGAAGGGCAAATGACTTAACCTCTCCAAGCTTCAATTTCCTCATCTACAAATGAAGGTATTATTATAGAAGCACCATTACATAAGATAATCTATGTAATGTATTTGGCGTTACGCCTGGCTCCCGAGAGCTGAAAAAAATGTTTGCAGAGATATCAGTGTTGAAGTCATATTAATAATAATGATAATTGCTATTATTATTGTCAGTACTAGTAGTAGAAGTAGTAATAGCAGACTTGGCAGTGGTAGTTTACGGTGACCTGAGAAGGGTTAGGTTAAGTGGAACCAAAACTGAAGGTCACTGAATGAGAGGGTAGGAGATTCAATGAGGAAGTGGGTGGGGTGTAGGGGTGTCAATACCAATCCTTAGCTCTGTCATAACTTTGTCTGGGATTCACTACAAGGGAGACATCCTGGCAAAGTGATTTTTAAAGCCAGACACACAGGAACTCAAACCCTGGCTCTGTCACTTGATAATGTGTGACTTTAGGGAATCACGAAACTTCCCAGAGTCTCAGTGTCCTTATTTGTAAAATGGGAATAATCATACCTGATGAAGATTATTCATATAACATATATGTAAATACTTAATGTATCCAGTGCCCGGAAAATATGTCTCCTGTTCGCCTGGCCAAACTCTCTCCCCTCCATACTGTGGTTGGCCTACTGCGAAATGAGAAATCCATCTGGATAGCTGAGAATATGAGAATGAGCATTGTGGGCTCTTTGTTAAGAGAAGAAGATGTCACCAGCTTCCTTATACCCTCCTCCCACTGGGAGAGCTGATGGAATGTACAGTAGAGCTGCTAAATGTTAGAACTTTCACCCATTCTTAGTTATAGCAGGTAGTGGAATAATTCTGAATTCAATGATGTAATGTGCTATTCCAAGATGGAAGCCATCCAATAAAAAAGGAGCCCCCAAATAGGATTTCATGGAAATTTAACTCTGAACATTCTGACTTTGTACCTTAACATAAATGAGATCTGGGAACATTTTCCTGCCATAAAGTTGAAGATAATTTCTTAAAATATCTAAATCTAATGACTACAAATATCTCCCCATCATCACTCCAAAATATGTATCATTTGGTCTGAGTTACATAGAAGATATGTCATCTGCGATCGTCAAAACAAGTTTAGAAACCCTTCTCCACTTTAAATGTTACCTTCCTTGATGAAAATTTAATTACACTGAAAAGAGAGTCTTCAAAATCACCTCATTTCTGTTCTCAATGTTATCATTTTGAAGACTTTACTATTTCCTTTTGCTAAATTCACAGAATATACTTCCTCTCATGTAAAGTCATTCTCAAGACTTAGTTTTCTTTAGGTGTTTTGAAGTAAAACTAATAAGAATTTTGACATTTTAAGTGCACTTTCAGAAAACTCTCTGACTTACAATACTGTTCCTGACACTGACCTGCAGTTGTATGTCATTGGTTACTTAAATGTTTTCTATACTTCTGTGAATTATGTTGACACTTTCTGGTCAGATGCTTACAATTCACTATTTTGTCATTTGCAGAGTTCTGAAATGGGTCAGATAATCATTTTCAAACTGAACAGCTGTTAAAGGGTTCTTGCTCTCTTGCTGCTTTCTTTGCCTGTAATGCTTAGTCCATTGCTCTGTGCAAGAGACTCTGAAATTAGTATACCATCTCTCCCTCTCTCCCTATAGGCTTTTTGTAAAAATGATAACCAAGTTATGGTCACTGACCTTGTGAAGCTCATGGTCTAATAAGGGGAGATATGGACAGGTACACGTCTGTAGATTACAATGTGGGAGACAAGTGCTATAATAAAGGTATGAATGATTGCCATGACAGAAGAGACAATGGCTAACTTCCCAGATGAGCCCAGATGGGAAGGCTTTGCAAATAAAGGGATCTCTGATCTGTGTCTTGCAATTTCAGTAGGAGTTTGGGGAGTGAAGAAGTAAGGAGAAGAACACCCCAGGCAGATGCAGAGAGGCGTCGCTGGGAAGGATAAGGAGGCAAGAATGTCTACAACATAGGATGCAAGAGTCTACGCACTGGCCGATGAGACGGAATCGCTGGTGCACACTGGGAATCATTTGTAAAAGCTCTGAGCGCCACGTATGAAAAAAGTCGTCTTTATTCTGTAGGCAATAGAGCCACTCAAGTTCTTTAAGCAAAGATGGGATCCAACTTTTCAGAACATAACCAACGTGGTGTGGAGGACAGACAGAGGCAGAGCCTCTCTGTTCAAGCAGCCCAGAACAATATGTTCTTTCGAAACCACAGAAGGGAAAACAGTCTCCCTCCATCTCAATTATGCTTAGTTCAAGTAGAAAATCATCCAGCTGTTGCCGGATGGCCCTAGAGAGGATCAGAAACATAAATACAGTGTCCTAACCAATTCTCAGAGGAAACGGAAGAAAACACCATGATAATTGTGGTGGATCCCTCACTTAACAGCCCAGAGTCCCCGGAAGGGCTGTGGCCCACCACCCTTCGACCATGTTATTTACTGCATGGTGACACGGTCCCACCACACTCTGCACGGGGACATAATCTGCCACACCCCTGCCGTTCCCTGATGTGAGGATACGGTCCTCCGTACCCCTGACAGATCCACATGTGGGGACATGGTCTGTCACGTTTCTGCCACATTCGTGTCTCAGGGTGGCCGTGGCCCACCTCAGCTCCGCCACATCCAAGTACGGAGGCCTGAGGAATCAGCTGTTCTCAGCACCACGACTGCCCAGGTCACAGAAATAGGCACAAAAAGTAGTTGTAGAAAGGGATGAAGGGAGAGGTCTAGCTCAAAGTTTCTGAGAGGATCAAAATGGTAAAGGAAGGATGCTGACAAAGGAACAAGGAGAGAAAGGTTTAAAGTGAATTAAGTAATAGATGGATGAATATCTGAAGAAATGCATAATAAATCATGTGTTAGAAGAAAAGAAGTAAAAAAAAAAAAAAAAGCTTAAAAATAAGGGAGAAAGGGGCTTCCCTGGTGGCGCAGTGGTTGAAAATAAGGGAGAAGGAAATAGAAGAGAGGGAATGTTTTTAAAAGTAAGGAAGAAAAATAAAGTGAAAAGGAAGACAAACCAGAGAAAGAGCCAACCTAAAGAGGTAAACATCGTGAGTGATCCACGTATGCGTGTGTGTGTATATATATATATATTTATTTTTCATTCCCTTAAGAAGCTGTTTATCTTCCCTATGCTTTTGAATGTCCTTGGTGAGTAATGATGAGTAGATGGAGAAATCATAACTTGAGTCCCCAAAGAGAATATCTCCTCCTTTTCGTTCTTCTCAAACCATTTGCTAAGTGTTTAAGGTTTTGTCTTGGGGAAAGCTGACCCATGTGATAAAGCATTAACTACATATGACCTGTGTGGTCTAAACACACATCTGTCTATATCACATAGTTTCATCCTGGGGGAAGGGGTGGGAAATCACATTTTCTAAATCTTAAGGAAACAGAGAAGAGGAGACGTTGTAAGTGAAAGCCTCCGGAGTGATCTGGGGTATCCAGGGGCTCTCCTGGGCACTCCAGGATGGTAGCCGCTAGTACTGGGGTTGGACCAGAGCTCCCACGGAACCTGTGTTGCTTCCAGCAGACCTAGAGAGTCACATGTACTGAGCCTGGGTTTTACACATCCTCACCCAGAAAACATGGCAACCAGCAGACACTTACTTCCCTTCCTCTCCTCACGGCACAGGCCAGCAGGGAGGCCTGCGGTTGGTACGGGGACAACCCATTCGTCGGCACCCCCCGATCCAGTTAAATAGCAGCTACTTTTCTTCAGGACACAATGAGAACAATCCTTTTTCTCAACCCTGGGAACCCACGAGTGTGCAGAGGAACAAAGGGGGAGCGCGCAGGCGAACAGCCCTGGGAGGGAAATGAAGGCCGTGACGGGCCGGCACCCTCAGCGTGGGTGCGCGGGGCGGTCCTCTAATAACAGCCCAAACGCACAGCCCTGTGCTACTGACAGGCCACCTGAGCGTCCCCGACAAGAGGAACCCTGTACTCAGAGAACCGCTAACACACCAAGCCCCTCATTTGCAGCCCAGGGCGTGCTGGTGACAACCTTTCACAAATGAGAAGGCGAACGTGAAGTAATATTATTTCGGTGGGGAAACTGAATTCTGCTCCCGTGTCCCCATTTCAGGAGCCATAAGGAAGAACGGTCGATTCTAAAGATTTAGGAAATTAACCGGTCCGTGAGAGCTCTGAGTGTGGCTCAGAATGGGACTGGGGGAAAGACGGGAGGTTTCAAATGGTGCTCCTACCTTTTTGTCACTCAGGCCGGAAACCTGGTCCACATACTCCTCTTGGATCATGAAGGCAGCTAAGTTGGCAGTGTAGCTGGCCAGGAAGATGACAGCAAAGAAGGCCCACACCGACACCATGATCTTGGAGGTGGTCCCCTTTGGGTTCTGCACGGGGACGGAGTTGTTAAACACCAGACCCCACAGTAACCAAATAGCTTTGCCGATGGTGAAAGATGGGCCACCCGGCTCTGGCAGGACAAAAAGACAAGGACAGAAGGTTAAGACAGAGTCACTGGTTCTATTTAAACCTACAAGTACATAGAGCCGGTAAGTTCCTGCTCAGAGCAGGAAACCCGCCAGCGACGCCCCAGCCCTAAAGCTACCCTTAGGTAGCTTTTTCAGTTGAGAGCTTGTGTCTCTCTTCTCCTGGGACCCACAGGAAGGTGGAAGAGAAAAACCAGAGGCCTGGGGTGTGTGCGGGCTCTTACTCCAACCAACGATCATGACTCAGCCAGGGCACCGCAGGAGCCAGCTTCCTGCCCTGATGGATGTAAGACCCTTAAGGGCCCATCAAGACTGAGTAACGAAGGCAACCATCCCACTATGGTCACACTTGCATCCTCATTACCATGTTCCCCAAATTTATATTTGTATCTCCCGAGAAAGCATTTCAATTTCAAAGAAGGTCAGCGAGAACCTTGTGGGGTCTTTTTCTCCCACTAGTCGTAGATCTCCTCCAATTTTAGTCACGGATGCCGCCTTGAATGCACTTGATCCTGATTCTTCCGTGGCTTCCAGCTCTTAGCACTCAATGTTTTGAAGGCAGCCTTGACCTCACTCCAGGGCCAACACCTCCCACCTGGTCCCCTCCAGGAGTGCCTGCCTTCCGTGTAAAAGAATACCAGGCGGCCCAGAGAGTCTGCCAGAGATCCCTGGCTTGGCCACATGTGTCTGAGGGCGGAAAGGTAGGCTGTCTTTGTCCTCCACCCAACCTTCACACAGATCACGCCGGGCTTCTGCCCACATATTTATTGTGACCTCTCTGCTTTCTCTGCTTGGCGATGGTGAAATCTTGCCTGCTGTCTGGGTCTGCACGCAGCCCCTCCTCTGCAGAAACGAACATCTGCCTGCACAGTTTTACAGCACATTAGCACAGGTGTTTCGATGCTATCTGTGATCCTGAGAGCATCTGCTCAGTCACCCAAATCATCAGTGACTACACGTGTCGAGCCTAAGATCTAACTGTGCACACACATCCATGCGAGTGGACCTTATTTCATGGAACAGATGCATAACTAAAAAATTGTTTATAAATCAAAGTTTTGTGCGTTGTAAAATGCCCCAAGGAGACTTGATAGTTAAAGCGGCCCCATGTTGAATTCTTTGGCGAAGTCAAGCATCCTTTGGTAAAGTGAGTAATCATAAGCCCTTGCTCTGATTTTTGTGTCTGAATTTTTGCCTCTTTGATTTTCTTTGCGGGGTCGGGGAGGGTGAACACTAGCTTTGGTTCTTGACATTGTCAACATATGTGTGTACTCTTGTGCTTCTCGGATGTTTCACTTGTTACTAATGCTCATTGGGATGGGGAGTAGTCATGGCTTTTGGATGACCCTTTGGCACAGGCAGGAAGCCCCTGACTATTCCGTATTGTGGAGACATCCAAGTGTCCACCCCAGAAGGCACACCCCAAATGAGAAGGTAGGTCTGCACCTGGAAATACTTCAGTGCAGGGGTGGTTCATAGCTTGGACTGTGAATTCAACAGAAGCACAAGGGGAGCTTTGACAAAATACTGACACACCATCCCCAGAGATTCTTATTAAATTGGGATGGGGTGGGGTGGTTATTCTAACATGCAACCAAGGTAGAGAACCACTAGTTTGAAACATACAATGGTTCAAGTCCCGCTCTGGACTTAGTGAATCAGAATATTAGAATATGAGGTCTATGCATCTTTGTCTTTTAAGTGCCCCATAGGTAATTCTTATGTGTAGCAAGGGTTAAGAATCTTTCCTCTTTGAGGCGTAATTCCAGGGTAAAGCTCACATGGTGGATGGGAGAAGACTCAGAGAAGGCATAATATTTCCTAATCCTGGCGTTCTCAGGAAGTTTTAGAAGAGATATCTATAAGGACCCCTTGGCCCCCTTCAGAAATCTAGTAAACTTTTTGTGAAGTCTCACAAATGCCTCAAACACATGGGTAGCCCTCACATCTCTGGACCTTCCTAGCCAGGAAGATGGACCACCCCCAAGAGTAGCTGTGGGTGAGAATTGTTATCTCCCAGCCATTTTATTTCAAATACCCAACTCCTCTACCTCCTGGCAGAGAGATGTGAGCCGGGGACACATGCTTTGGGGATCTTGTACCTCAGAGGTTATCCTTTGGCTGTGGAGAGCTGTTTCAGCCACAACTACCCTGCATGTACCCTGGGGTAACCTGTTTTTTCTTACTCTTGATACATGTGTCTAATCTGCCTTGTTAGCGCATCTGATCAGACAGACGGCTCATAGCCTAAGGTTATCAAAAGAGTTTCCTCTGACATGTTTATGTTACACGTTTCTGCTGCCAGCTTTGATCTCACTTGCTTAGGGGTGGAACTGGGCTTGGGGTCAGGCTTGAGGCAGGGAGGGGACATACAGATTCAAACTAACATCTAAATTGGGGTCTTTGTGTGTGTGTGTGTGTGTGTTTGCTTCTTGTTGTTTATTTGCTTTAATAATGGGAAGTGATCAGAAAGTTTTGGAATCTACACAAGTTTTTGTTAAGGGGTTCAGTCACACAGTCTAGAAGATAGGTAATAACAGAAGAAAGATAAAAGTTTTCACATTCATGCTCTACTAAGTTTGGGCTATTTAATAGAATGGCTACATGTGCATAAAACTTAAAAGACTAGAAGTATATATACCAATATATTAACAGATATTATTTCTTGCTGATAAACTTATGGGTGATTATTTTTAGTTTTATCTAGTGCGTTTGCAAATCTTTCATAAATTCCACAATAAACTTTAAAAGTCAGGATAAAGCTCCACTCTTTCCAAATGAACAGATGAGTAGAATGTTACGAGGGTGTCAGTCACTATTTTTAAGGTATATTACTTTCATATGAATTAGTCTTCTACCTACTTCTCAAGTTAAAGAACAATGGTAATCCCAATTGTCACTGTACATTTAGAAATTAATATTTTCTGAACACCAAGGTGAAATGAAAAACCATAGCACTGATTAGAACCCCTTAATTGGGGTCTTTCTAACGAGTCACCAAGGTGGTGACCTTGAAGACTGAGGGTTAGGGCGGAGGCAGGCAGCAGATGGGGGGCACAGAGATTCTGAGCTGAGAACGAGAGAAAGGCAGAAATGCAGCGGTTACAGCTGGCCTTACCCCTGCCATCGGCGAGGCACCTGTTGTAACCCACAGGGCTAAAGTACTCGAAGACAAAGACGGCCACGGCCGAGACGATGAGTAGCATCACGAACATCATAACCCACACGTCGGCGCTGAATGGCTCTGGGGAAGCAAAACATCAGCGCTCAGGGTTAACGCAGAGAACAAACCAGATTAATTCGCACGTTCATTCACTCGCGCGACTCCTATCTTTGGGGAAACAAGCCACAGGTGTGTGTGTCCCTTCAGAAAGCCGGGGCCTGGCTTAGGGAGGAAGGAGTAAGAGGCTGTGTCTGAGCGTCTCCATCCCCCCGATGGGCGTGTCGAAGCTTGTTTTCTTTCAAACATATGAGAAGGGCGGCCTCTTGCCCGTCCTTTTTGAGACTGTACAGATAGTTTCTGCCATGACTGGACCGATATCTGGGTCTTTTGGAAAACAGTGGAACTAGAATAAGTACTAGACATGGATAAGTGAGTCGTGTTGGGCTGGGTCTTGGTTTACGCTCCTATCTATATGCCACACCCCACAGCTGGACCTGGAAAAGTTTTCACCAATGCTTCCGAGCCGTGAGGCCAAGTTCATTCTCGACAAACTTGGTTACTCTTTGTGGCTGGAATTGGTTCAGTAATAATTAGGCACAATGAATAACTCCCTTGCCCCCTTGCTTCACTTCTCTTAAACTTTCCAGCCTAGCTTTGCTTTTTCAACCTGGTTTGACGTGGTATATTTTATTAGACATCATGAGTGTAGGAGAATACGTCAATGTTAAAAAAAAAAATCCATCCACATTAAATATCAGTGTCTACAACACTGGGAATTTAGCAAATGACAAGGGGACATGATAATGAACAAAACAACCTCAATCTAGTCCCTATTTCCAGGTGACAAGGTTGATGGGACAAGAACAGGCTAGAGAGTAAGAATGTTCTACATATGCTTTCTTTAACTTTTAAAAATCATTTTTGCTGACTCTCTTCCAGTTGATCTAAATCTCTCTGGCTCAGAGGTGTCCAGAAATTGAATACTGAATTCCAGGAGCCCTCTCTCTGGAGGCCTGTAAAAAGGGACAATCACTCTTCGGTCCCATAATACAATGCTACCTCAATTGTGCCTCAAAATAGTTCTGGCCTTTTTAGCTGTCACATCACACTGTAAATTCAGAACTAAGTGAATTAACATGCTGCTTCCTCCATCTTCCAAATCATTTATAAAGATGAAATTGAAAAGGGAGGGAAATGGGCTGAAAATTCGAAAATATTTCCTTATTTTGAAACCTACTTTACTTTTGAACTCCCAAGGGAATTATAAAAGCCTGGCCACTTAATTAATTTAAAAGGGACCTTGATAAGGCACACACCGACTGTAAAATGCAAAACCTTTCGGTGGCAGCCAGAGATGCGAGGGTGGAAGGTACAACTCAAAGCCTCTGTACGGTGGAATAGAGACCCTCTCCTCCTTGGGTCTGATTGATTGAAATCCTACTCTGATCCCAGTTTGTCCAAGATTAGGAAATAACTGAGTAAAAGCACTGTCTCTATGCTTTCTTTCCCCCCATTAAGCCCAGAGCAACTTTCAGTACACAAAATACAAAAAATGTTTGTGTTGGTCTATATAATTTAGAAAGTACTTTCACCACATAGTTTCTACTATCCTTTAATGGCCCTTTCATTATGGATTATTATATCTATTTTACAGAGCAGTAAACTAAGACTTAAGAGGTCCCAGTCCTTTGTAAGTTCATACTCAGAAGGTGGCAGAGCCAGGTTATGAACAGAGGGGCTCTGAAGGCAAAAGTCTGTGCTTTTCCATTTTATATCACATCTTAGTCTCGGCCCACTGCACTGTTTCCTGATTTTAGGAGTCGAGCTCTGAAATGCCCCCATGTGTACTAAAACACAGGCTGCAAGGGCTGCCACATCTGGGCTTTAATCCTAGATCTGCTCCTTACTAGCTGAGAGATGGCTGGAAAATTGCATAACCTAGGATTCAGTTTCCTAAGCCATAAACTGGGTATTATAGTAGTGTCAATTAAGTAATATAATCAAAGTTTGTACAACGATGCCTGGGCCTTCACATAGCAAGTGTTCAATAAAAAAAAGTGCTGGTATCCTTTAGAGAGACTGTGACCGGTCCAAGGGCTTTCAGCTTGTTTATGACCAAACCAGCTTCCTATCTCCTAGCCCAGTGGTCTGGTTTTCAAGGTGACATTTTCTTTTCCAATCCCTTGCTCTCACAGCCCCTGCCAAAAATATGGGGTATGAGCTCACAAAAGACCTCATCTAATTGAAATCTTGGCCTCATCTCACCCAGTCTTACATCATATGGAAGGCTTTGACACATAAGTAATGCTGGAGAGTGAGGTACAGGTTCTATGGGGAAGGATGGGGTCGGTGGGTGGGAGAATCAGAGCAGCTTTATCTGGCAAAGCCTCCAAAAATTCATGTGAAAACAGAAAACCTTTTTTTTTTGGTAGCACTGAGCTCCACTCTTGAAGCTAATTTGAAACAAACAGGTATTTGAATGATATCCAGAATTAGACATTATTAAGGCAGGAAGCAGCTTCAGAGATCAGCTAGTCGAAATGCCTTATTCTATGGATGAGGAGACTGGGTCCCAGGATGGAGCAAGTTTGTTCAAGGTCAAATGCAGGAGTGAGACTCAAGTAGGACCCCTGGTTACCGGTCCTGTACTGTTTTCTTACCGGGTACCATGCCTTCCTATTTTTGAGGGTATTCTGCAGTTTTCATCTTGGAGAATGATCAATTCTGAGGTCCCCAAAATGAAATCCCTGGCTGAGGGAAGCTCCTGAAAAATCAGCTCCTGGCTGAGAGAGCCTGGCCACGAGCTCCTGCACCTGTTCCTCATTCCCTCTATCTGTCCCTGTGTCCATATCCTTCATGCCTGCAAGCCCATCACTCACCTAAGAAGGCAGAAGGTGAGACGGTCCCATTGCTGCGTGACACCATGACACTGATGCCAGTCTCTATGAAGGGCACGGAGAAGTCGACCACCTCCGACCGCTCCTCGTTGATGGTCAGCGACCCCACTGCCATGTAGGCCCTCTTCATGACCACCTGGGGAGAAAGACGCAAGGCTCCAGTTAGGGCATCCAGGAAGGCAAGGGGCCACACCATGCAGAAAATACTTGGGGCCCTAAAGTGCTTTCCTTTTTATAGTGGGAACAGTACATTTCATTTATAGCCTTCCCTCGGTATCCACGGGGGATTGGTTCCTGGACCCGCCGTGGATACCAACACCTGAGGACGCTTAAGTCCCAAAGTCAGCCCTTCTTATCCGCGGATTCCACCAACTGAAGATTGTAGACACAGTACAGGATCCGCGGTTGGCTGAATCCACAGATGCAAAACCCACAGGTAAGGAGGGCCGACCATATACTTATTGAGAAAAATCTGCTTATAAATGGACCACATAGTTCAAACCCATGTTGTTCAAGAGTCAGCTGTACTATTTTATATTTTCTAAAATTTATAAAATGAGCATTTTAAAAATATTTAAATGAAACAAAATAAATGAAAGACAAAAATGGCCCTTAATTCTTGACACTTACCTCTCCAATCATACCATTCCAGGTTCCATTGATTTTCTTCCCATGCTTGCCATTGGTAACCAGATAAAGATCATAGGTGAACTTCACAGATTTAGAAATTTTCTTAAGGATGTCAATACAGAACCCCTTGCAGCATTTTTTGATGTAACCTGGCTCCTCATCTGTTTTATTTCTAACCAGGTAAAGAAACAAAAAACAAAAACAAGGCTTTTATACAAGAGGCAAAATACTACCCTTGCCAACCACAAAGCAGGCCCTCCTTCACAGCTCAGCACAATTTATGTCAGGCCCGGGTGAGGACACAAATCAGACCACAGAACTGCAATAATCTCATTACCTCATCATATTGGACCATGTTTTCTCATAATTTTAAATGCTCCTTTGAGGTATAATATATATCAGGAAAGTGCACATATCCTAAGGGTTCAGCTGGATGAATTTTCATACACTGAACCCACCCATTTAGCCAGAAAACCCAAATTCAGATACAGAAGAGTTACCAGCACCTTAGAGGCCTCTTGTTCTCCCGTCCAGGCCCTTCCCACCCTCACCAAAAAGAACCATTATCCTGACTTCTATCAGCATAGATTAATTTTATCTATTTCCAAAAATGTTTCTAAAGACATGCTGGCCTCAGATAACATCTTTCAACACCAATGTAAACTTAAATCTCCACGAACTTGAGGTCCTGGTCACTGAGACCACGCAAGGCCCCAGAAACGATAACATAGTTAGCAGTAATTCTCCCGGGTCACGATCCGGACAGAACCAGATGCCAGACCACAGGGCTGCCAGAAACTCCACTGCTCAACAGTAACGAAATTCAGACATGGTGCCCAATTCATTCTGTGCCTCGGATCCCAGCCAGGTGCTGACAGCTGGGGCAAATCTGACTTTCCCAGGCCACGTACTCAGAGATGATGCGCTTTTGGCAGGGCACCGTGTTCCTCATGCAAGTTCCACTCAGAGGGTCCACGCTTTCCACAATGACGAACGGGGCCTCCTCCAGCGTTACGATGCTCAGATGGTCGTCCTCCTGCTCTTCCGTCTCAGGACACATTCGGGGCCACACGTAGTACTTCATCTGCAGGGACTTGTCTTTCCACTTCCCCACCTGCACAGGGATAAACAAGCACTCAGAAACCACTGGCGGAGACAGAGCCGCTTCTGCTGGCATCCCCTGGGAAGCTGTTAAACGAAGTCCAAAAATGCAGGCATTGTCCACAATAGAGACAAATCCTCCTTAGACCACATGCTCAGGATGAGACTACTGTGTCCAAATCTAAGAAAGGTAGGCTCTTCATCTACTCACCCACTTACCAAACATGTGCCCGGCACTCTGCTAAACCTCGTGGCTTAAAGAAGCATCTTTCTGCCCTTTTGTCAAGTTCACACTGAGTGAAGGAGTCAGAAATGTAAGCAAATGTTTACAGCACCGTGTGGTAAGTGCTAAAACTGAAGCCTGTCCCAGTGCTGGGAAGAGGCCAGAGCTTCCTGCCTTGAGTGCCTATTGGTGTTTTCTCCTTAACCGTAACAAGGAGCAGGACGGTGAGAGCAGCAAATAGCTTTGGAAAGGTCAACAGAGCGACTGGAGCAAATGAGCCAGAGGATGTGCTTTGGCTTCTGCCAGAGGTCTAGTGGGAAGCCACGTGGAGAACTGTGTGCATGTGAATTGGAATAAAATGGTGAGTCAGGATGAAAGAATAGAGCACAGCTGGGCTGGGGAAGGGAGTGTGGTCGAGGGGGTGATGAACGTCACAGGTCAGCGCGGATACGCACCTGCTGGGCTGGGTGGGCGCCCCGGGGGGGGATCAGAGTGGTCTCTCTGTGAGCTGCCACACGTGGCCACATGGGCTGTGTGCCTCCACTTCACGTACTCCAGTGTGAAAGGCGGGTGCCCCTGGCATCACGCACGTGGTGGCCCTGCTGCCAATCATCGCGAGAAATGTGTGGGTTCCATTCTTTTTTAAAAGAGCCATTCGTTCCTGTTTTTATAATAGAATCTGCACGCCTTGTTGGTAGGTTCTTGCTCTCACCCTGTCATTGAGTTTATTGAAGAAAGAGGGAACGCCTTTTAACTTTCTATAACCAAACATCTTCAGTTATCACCAGGAATTAGCGATGGCAAGTTCCTGCATTTTCTTTCCTCTATGCAGCGAAACAAATTAGTAGCACAGGTGAGGCACCAGGACTACGAAACGACTTAATTTATGAACTACGAAAACCAACAAGGAGCAACAAATGGGCAGCATGTCATAAATTTTCAAGCAAATGGCTTAGATTTCCGTATTAATACAAAACCAAAATTCACTCCTTTGCTACTGCTTTTGTCTACTCCTAAGTTTCTACCTAGTGCCTCCCTTGGTGTGGTTTATACCTCCCCCCAACCTGTTTGGTAGGTGTTGCCTACTTCCATGCCCAAATAGGCCTGTACAGCCACTGCCTTTGTTCCCGTGCATCACTGTAACGCGGGCAGGGGCTCGGTGGCCCGGGCTCTTTCGTTTGGCATTAACCCTGATGCTACTTTTCTTCCAAGTGTGTAGCCATATGTCACTTCTGTGTTCGGAATTATGCACTGAAGCAGACATTTGCTTCCCTTTACATGTATAGTCTCTTCCGTACTGTTGGTCCTGATTTCGGTACAAGTCTATTTTTCTTCACATTACTAAGACTACTCATTTCTAAAACAAAAATGTCCAAATAGCTCCCCAGCCATGTGGAGATCTTAACGTCTTCTGCCTGTGATTTGGGGGAGGTGGGGCTTGGGGAAGGGCAGACCCAGCCGTGGGAGCCCATGACATTGGGTCATGTCCATCTCCAAGCGGCCCTAGTTACCCCAGTGGCCAAACTGATATTTTCTGCACGTTCCATTATGTGAAAAGGACTGGGAAGCCCTAAGGTACCTATTTTTATTTTTTTCACTGATATCATGTTCCCCCAGTGGTCTCTCTGAGTTTTTTTCTTTAATCCAAATGTATGCTCTTCCATCTTTACTGCTACTAGCTTAGCCCAGTGGTCCAGCAGCCCATCTTGGGGTTACTGCCGGCAACTTCAAACTTCACATAAGGTTTCCCCTAGAGTCCACTGTGGACACTGCTGCCAGATGGCTCTTCTCAAAACATCATTTCATCATATAATTTCTATTCAAAAATTTCAACAACTTCCTACCACCCTCAGGATTGTGTCCAAACTTCTCACCTAGATGGTCAAGATTTGTGCATTGAGCCTAATCTACCTTGATACAGTTAACTTCACTATTTTGAAACACGCATCCTTTATTAAAGTTGGAAAAGGAAGCTGTCAGTTTTGGAAGTCAACATAGGTTAATCAGGAACAGGTTTCAACAAGCTGGCTGTATTTTCTTCTCTGATAGTCTCACTATATCTGTGAAACAAAAATGCTGCAGACATAGCATGTTGGCAAAGTTTTTTCATGAAACTTGTGAACAAGAGGGAATATAATATAGATCCTTGTATACTTGATAGATTTGAAAGGAGTCTAAAATCCATATCCAAAAAAAAAATAAAAAGATTGTTTAACGAATTAATGCCAACACAGAAAAAGGTCTCTAGTGACATGTCGGGGACTCTGTTTTTAGAAGTGGCCTGTGTAGTGTTTCAGAAAACAAAACAGAAGTCATGCTCACCAAACTGCAGATAACACAAACTAGAAAGGATAGACGACATACTGCAATGCAGAATCAAGGTTGGAAGCCATATGAATTCACTGGAATAATGGACTGAACGAAATGGAATAAAATTCAACAGTATTTATACTTAATGTCTAGCATTTAGATTTTTTAAAAGCAACTGCACAATACTGAAAAGGAGATATTTCAAGGAACAGCAGTCTACACAAGCTATTGCAATGACAAATGGTATATTTACAAACTTACGGCGTCTAGCTCACTGAGGGAGGGGAGGGTATGGATGATCCCACCCTGCTCTGTGTTCATCATACCACAGCTGGAAAGCTTGGTTCTGATCCTATAATCCTATGATCAACTGATTTTTATTTACTATCTCATCCTCATTTCCCCAGCAATAATCTGTTCATGAGGTCTCCTCCAGCACTCTTTATTAACTTCCTGTCAAGATAGCTGGATCACATTCTTGCTTCACTTCGACGAAATGCAACCAACATCAACTGCACATCAGTTCTGTGCCAGGCGCTGGGCTGTGTGCTAGAGAAAACAATACCAGGCAACATTTACTAAGGGCTTAGTATGTGCTAAGCACCAAACACATCCAGGAAGCTCACGCATCGTCAGAGTGAGGCTGTTATTTAATGTCTCATTTTGCAGGTGTGAACAGAGGGGTCTGATGACTTGCTCGTGGTCTCAAGGTAAGTGAGCACAGGGTCTGGATCTGAAGCTGACCAGTCTGGCTCCAGAGCTTGGGCTCCCACCCACCATCCTGCACTGATTCTCGGATAATAATGAAGGAGTAAGACACGGTCCCTGTCCTCCAAGGACAGTCCCCTGGGGAAAGACACTGTCTATTGATTGACAGTAATATCAAGTCAGGCTTTGGTCATTACCCTAATAAAAGGTCTAAAGAGGGCTTCCCTGGTGGCGCAGTGGTTAAGAATCCACCTGCCAATGCAGGGGACACGGGTTTGATCCCTGGTCCGGGAAGATCCCACATGCCACGGAGCAAGTAAGCCCATGAGCCACAACTACTGAGCCCACGTGCCGCAACTACTGAAGTCCCGCACCTAGAGCCTGTGCTCCGCAACAAGAGAAGCCACCGCAATGAGAAGCCCCTGCTCGCCGCAACTAGAGAAAGCCCGCGCGCAGCAACAAAGACCCAACACAGCTATAAATAAATAAATAAATAAATAAATAAATAAATAAATAAATAGATTTAAAAAAAAAAGGTCTAAAGAATTACTCGGATTCAGAGTAGAAGTGACTGTTTCTGAAAGGGTCAGGGAAAAGCTTGACTGGGACCCTTTTTTAAGCTGGGCCTTGAAATGGAAGTGATAGCTCAGGAGGTGAAGAGTGGTTTATCTGCTGAGGCAAGAGCAAAGTTGCAGAGTCCTGCAGCTGCTGCATGGGAAGACCAAGGATGGTCCTTCACGTGTGGGGAGAACCGGTCTAGCTTAGTTCTCTTCCTTAGAGACCTGCCCCCTCCAGCCAGAAGATCTCTGTTACTCTTGACAGCCAGCTAGACTGTATAAATCTGTTCCCAACTCCTTGTTCGACGGCTTCAGGTTGGTAGTTTGAAACTGGTTGTGGGCACCATGAAATCAGGGCTGCCTCTGCCCAGCCCTGCCCCCCGCAGTTAAACATTTACCAGATCACCACTGCCCAGAATAACCAAATCATTCATTATTTCATGCTCTTTACTCCCTTATTTCGTGACTTTTTAGATGTCTTGTCTCCTAAACGAAATTCTTTTTTTGATTCATTTTTTATCCTTTTAATATACGTGGGATAGTAAGTTGTTTTTTTTTTTTTTTTGCCTCACCCCAAGGCATGTGGGATCTTAGTTCCCCGACCAGGGATCGAACCCACGCCCCCTGCATTGGGACCACAGAATCTTAACCCCTGGACCGCCAGGGAAGTCCTTCCTAAACTAAATTCTGAATATGTCTCTAAGTATTTCTGTGACTGCAGACAAATATCTATAATTCTCTGAGCCTCAGTTTCCACATCTGTAAAATAGGGAGTGATTGCTAAGGTGTCTTCTACATAATTTCATGATCTTTAGGACACAGGCTCCCTACTACATTTCCATCTGATGAGAGCCCAGTAAAAAGGTGTTCTTAGTGGTTATTTCCTAAAGGGAGGGAAGTAGCTGATCTGATTCTACAAAAGATTAGCTTGTCTTAAAGTCTTGATTCTTTTTTTTTTGAGGAATTTTTTTGAGGAAAGCCCTTAGTAGAGCCTCTTTGGGCATCAAAGGTTATTTTCCCCAAGTCAAATCATCCATCTTCAAGGATGATTACAGTGAGAAAGAAAGTTAACAAATTCCTTCAGGACTGAAAGGAGAAACAGGTTTGAAAAAAACCCAACACAACTCAGCTATGAATATCAGATTTGCAATGCCACTACACAGTGCTTATGTTAAAGAATGTGTTTAGTTACCACAAATTAATTACTTCAACTTCTTGTGAAGCAAGACAGTTAGAAATAAGTAAACAACTAAAATTAAATAAAATAGGGGCTATTTATGTGGAAGAACAAGGCATATTTCAAGCAATTCTTCTTTTAAGGGGGAAAAAGTATAGTGAAAGTACTAAAAATGGGAAAGTTTGTAAAGGTAAATAGAGAAAGAGAAGCCTGAGATTCCGAAAGGAAAAATCTTGAATTCTTTTCTAGGGTGTCTGAACTGGCGTTAGTATATCATATTGGATATGCAGAGTAGGAGGAAATGAGGTTAACAGGAAATATTTCAGAAAAAATTCAGTGAGAAAAACTGAATGAAAAATTTATAGTCGAGAGTAAAATATGTTCAGGAGGAAGAAAAAAACCTTAAGTAATAATGAAGAAAATGTCTGTAAAGCACTCTGAATTCCTCAGAGGAAAGCGCTAAACAAACATCTCCAGAAGCACATTTAACAACAACATCTGTCTGTAAAAAATGCAGTTCCCTGCCACACTAAGATTTCAGAAGATCTCTTGAGACCTGAAATCATCTTTCTCAAGAAAAAAAAAAAATCTCTGATTAGTTTTCTCAGGAAAACATGGAGTCATTTTGAGGGTTTCTGGTTGCTTCTCTCAGTACAAGCTGAACACCTGTTCAGCTGGGGATTTCTCCTCAGAAGGAAGTCTACCTCACAAACCTACAGCGTGTTACTCCGTAAGCTTTCCCTTAGGAAAATTCTAGAAGCAATCTGTGGTGATGGGAGACGTCAAAGTCTTCCTTCTGCTAACAGATTTCCCCCACCACCGGCAGTGAAGCTGGCACCCAACAGCACGCTGGGACACACAGGGGCGGCACTCCTTCTGGAAGCCCCCGAATCTGTCCCCTTGGTGAGCGTGTCCTCGGGGAGAAGGAGAGGAGCCCAGGCAGGGCATGGCTTCTGTGAAGGCCACCGTAGTCCTTGCCCAGAGAGCAGAGGGCATTGCTCTCCCCGGGCAGCCTCTCTCATCTGCAGGCAAAGTCATCTCTCAAGATGCTGGAATGGAAGCCCTTAGTAGAGCCTCTTTAGGCGTCAAAGGTTATTTTCCCCAAGTCAAAGCATTGCTGTTTCTTGCTGGAGATGACATCTGGATCTAACACTAAACGCTTGCTGCTTATTTGACGCCTTCGTCTGACTGTTAGAATGCAAAATTGAAAACTACATGTAATTTCCCTGAGCAAGCCGAAGGGACCAGCAGTCTCTGCCAAGCAGCCCCGATCTGCACCCCATCCCGTCCCAAAGTGGCGTCAAGCAGGCAGCTGTCATGTGTGGGGCATGCCCTGGGGCAGGCCTGAGAGTCCTAATAGAACAGAAATCTGAGGAGAGCAGGGCACTCCTATTTCTCCTCCCCCAAAGCTACACATCTCAGCTCTGAGGATTTTCAAAGGTTAAGTGTCTGATAACACTTCATTTTGTTCAACCTTTATTTTTCTGCATCCATCCCTCCCCTCCATTCCTCATAAGCAAGTAAATATTCTGGTGTATGACCATCCATTCTCTATTCATACAAAATACATCTGTGAGTACGTATGTATGTATGTATGGCACCAGGTCATAGTATGCATGTCTCTGCAAACGTGCTCTTCCCACTTAATTATACATCGTGGGCTTCCTTCCAACTCAATAGATGGCAGACTTGAGTCCTTTTAATAGCTGCATAGTACTTCCTAATAATGAATTCATCCTAATTTATTCAGTCATATCCCTATTGATAAACATTTAGGATGTTCCCCCCAAATTTAACAAAAATGCATACTATTGAATACATATCTTGGTATTTCCAAAGCATCAATTACCAATAATACAAAAGTAGAATGAAAGGATATTTGTGCTTTCAAATGTGCTTGATGTTGCCAGACTACTTTACCAAAGGTTTAGAGTAACTGAAATTCCCATCAGCAAAGCACAAGAATGCGCCTTACTCACATTCTCACCAGCACTAGGTTGTTACCCCTATTAAACGTTCGCCAATCTGAAGAATAAAAAATGGTATCTAATTGCTCTAATTTTCATCTCCTTGACTCACGGTAAACCAGAGCACCCTTGCACGTCTGTTAGCCATTTTGATTTCTTTCTTTTACCCTCTAGTCACACCCTTCACCCATTTTCTGTTGCGTTGTCGGTCTTTCCTATCTACTTGTAGGAAGTTCCTGGTATAGTATGATAGTAACCCTTTATCTGTCAGATGTGCTTGAAATATTTTTCTACTCTAAGATTTGTCTTCTGACTGTTTTTGGTATTTTTTTATGCACAAGATTTTACTTTTACTTCTTTCTGTCAAAGTAAAATATGTCTCTTTTTATACCGAACGCTTGATTTCCCACCCTTACTTGAAAAAAAAGATCTATCCCACTCTCATAGCATTCCTTATGTTAATGTTTGGCAGTGTTATTTACAATACTAATTTAAATGTAGAGCTAGAAATAAACACTAGAAAAACTAAGGTTATACAATGAAATGTGTGTTATAAACCTTGACAATGGAAAATAAAACAGCATATACTAAGAGTCAGGGAATGGGAAGAAGTATAAAAGTACTAAATTTGTTTTAGATGTGTCTCTAGAGTATAGCATGCGGTTGGCTTTTGCTCTGTAAACCAACCTGAAAGTCTTTTTGTCTTAATACCTAAATTTTGCTCATTTATATTAATTGACATGATGTATTTGGCTTTGTCTCTGTCATATTTTGGTCTTTACTATTATTTATTTATTTATTTTTAAGGATAGTTGATTTACAATATTGTGTCCATTTTCAAGTGTACAGCTAAGTAACTCAGTTGGTTTTTCTTAGATTATATTCCATTACAGGTTATTACAGGATGTTGAATATAACTCCCCGTGCTATACAGTGAATCCTTGTTGCTTATCTATTTTATGTAGAGTAGTCTGTATCTGTTCATCCCATACCCCTTATTTGTCCCTTCTTCCCTCCCTCTCCCCTTTGGTAACCATAAGTTTGTTTTCTATGTCTTCCCACAGAGTTCTTTGTTCTTACTCTTTGCACGGAGCTTTGTCTACGCTACGTGCGGTCGACGTGCAGCTTCGTTTTCTGGGCTGCGCGGTCTTCTCTCCATCAGCCCCTCCCACGTTTCTCAAGTGCTCTGCGTCCTTCGCAGCCCTCCTCAGGCCTCAGCACCACCACGATGCCGTGCTTGTCCATCCCCAGCCAGAGAAGAAGCTCTGTTTGATCTTCCGTAATCATTTTGTGGGTCAACTGCTCCCTTGCGCTATTACATTAAAATCTCTGTCTCTGAATGTGACTTTAAGCACTCGAGGGCAGAGACTATATTATTTACCTCTTTCTGTCCCTGTACGGGCTTGAAACAAGTGTGTTCTCGGTAAATTATTGACTGATGTGTCACCGGGGGACAAATACTTCATACCCTCAGAAAGCCTCCAGTGCTAGATATCAGTCCAGTGCTCGTCCACGGAAAGGCTGTAGTAGGTAAGGGCTGCGTCACACACTGCCTCTCTCAATTCTGCCTGTAGATTATAGAGTGCCCTGGGCGGACTCAGTTCCACGTGGATGGCTGTACGTACAACGGCACATCTGCTGCGCTCCTTGCCCTAATCACGTGCACACTCGGTGATGTCTAGATTTGGAAAGCTAGTGTTTTGAAAAATGTGTTAGAAAATAATTTCCATATTCAAATTTGATCCGTGCTGCCTTGACCCTTTACTGCCTTGACACGTACTAAGCTGGGGACTGGTGGCTCTGGGCACACACGCCAAAGGGAGACCCATCCAGCCACTCTTGCCTGGCACCTGTGTGGGTCTCCCAGTGGCACTGAGATGTCAGTTGTCATCTCAGGCCTCATCTGCTATCCCTGGCTGACCCCTGCCCCTCCGAGAGAGCCTGGGGCTCCCTGGGGGTTGTGCAGACCCACTGCTGCCACTGCCCATCGCCCCCTGTGTGGTCCCTGTTCTCCACGGTTCCTCCCTCCATCTCTCCTGCTCTGGAGAGTGAAGGAATGGAGAAGTGGCGAGCTGGGGTAGAATCTGGGGCCGGGAATGGAAGGTGCTGATTCCCTCGGCACCAGAGAACAGCTGTGGTCATCGCAGATAACACCACAAGCAGAGATGCGATAATATTAGAGTAACCGTGTGTATTCTGGGTCAGGCCCTGTGCCAGGCACTTCACACAGAGTGATGGCATTCCATTGTCACTAGCTCCCAAATAGGCGGGTACTGTGATGCCCACAGTAGAGGCACAGAAACTGAGGCTCGTTGAGGGTCCAGGACGTCATCCCTGATCTGTTTGACTCTGGAAGCCCGTGTTTCTTGCACTGTGCCATGTTGCCAAGAGAATATTTCTGACCTCTTTACTCCTCCCCTGCCGTGATCCGAGAGAAGAGGGTCTGCTGCAGCTCCACGGCCTCCCCGCAGTCACCTAAGCCTCCCAGAAGCTGGGACTGACGGCTGTGTCTAAACACTTTACAGCAAGTGTCAACTGGAGTCCATGGAGGGTGGGGGGCACAGGCAGGATAGTAGCAGTAGGAGGCAGGGCACAGACAAGCTGTGTGACCTTTGGTGAGTTATTTCATCTCCGGGCCTGGCACGCAGTAGTTTTATGCAAGCAGTATTTGCTATTTTTTCTCCTCCTCCTTCCCCTCCTTGCTGTTACTGTTACTCCTACTACCAACAACAGCAACTCTCAGTGTGCCTACTTTCCTCCCAGAACCAACTCCAACTTCTCAAACTCTTAACGCGATCTGTTTCAAAATGTCAGACTAAACTCCATGCCATTCTTCCGGTTCCATGCAATATTTTCATTCAGGCGCAAATAAAAACAGAGATCACGAGAGTAAAATTGCTACGACCCTTCAAGATTTACCAAAGGCCTTGAACCCAACGAATGCCACCGAGCCAGGTGTTCCTCTCCCATAAACCCCTCCCTGGGGCAAGATGGCTAGTTTAGAAAGCGTAGTAATTCTTTTAGGTCAGAGCATATTGTAAATAGTTTGCTCAACAGGCTCAACTAAGCTGAAAGATTGAACATGTTTTCCTGGAGTATCTGATGCCTTTCTGGCCCGAGGGTTTGAAACCTCCCAAGCCATCTCCCCATCCTTGGACAGCAGTCCTCGGAGTCCATTCTGGGACTCAGAGGGGCTCAGTTACTGAGAGCGGAGCCCCATCTACCTTGTCCTCTGATCCAAGTTTTTCCAAAAAAGGCCCTCTTCTTGAACATCAAGACTGAGACCTGGGCCATCTCCTCTGGGACATGTGGGACCAGGCAGAGACCTCTGGAACTAAACAGCACCAAGTCAGGTCCCACCTCCTCTGAGTCAACTTCCTCCTGTATCATGGGGCTCTAGACATGTGTGCAACACGCCCAGGGCTTAGGTTGCTCCAGAACCCAGCTCACCAGGGCTGGGATGCTGACTGAATGCCTGACTTGACTGATGGATGCGGGTGGTGTTACAACCTGCTTCGGGGCACCGGGCTACAGGCTTTAGTCACGGACATCGCTCCTCATCAAGTTCCCTTCTCATTGCTACCTTTATCCTCTGATTGCAAACTGGAAGGATAGAGCACAAGTGCACAATGCCTGAAGGTTCTGAATGTGACTTCCTGGATTTGAGCCCTGGCTTGGCAAGGTCTTCACTGGTATTTACATATGTATGCGTGACTGTATGCATGCATGCACGTATGGATGTGTGCATTCATACATTCACTCACTCCACTACTTCATTCTGATTTGTCATCTTAGTTAAATGCAGGGCTTTGAGTCAGAAAGGCCTAAACTGAGTCCTGGCTTTGGTTGCGTGTGACTCGGCAGGGGCTACCTAACCTTTTAAGTTCTGGGTTGTGGATAACTGCTATTCTGTCTACCAACCAGCCATCCTCTGCCTGACCCCCTAACTCACTCTCTCCCCCACCCCTCTTGCTTAGCTCGGTCTCTCCTTTTGTGAACTGCCCCTTCCTCGATTCCAACCACATGGTCCTCTGAGAATGACCATGTTATTAAATCTCCCAGTCCATCCTCTGACCCAGCTACAGCTGAGGGGAGGGCACCTGACCGATTGGGTCAAATCCTTGGGATTTTTGGCCTTAGGAACAAAGAGTGTTAAGTCAGTCTTTCCCCAGTAGCACAAGCTATCATATGTAAAAATCAGAAGCTCTTTCCGCCATCTTTCCGTGCCGCCATAGTGGTGCCCATGAATGTCCCGGCTGATGCTCTCACGAGTATCAACAATGCCGAAAAGAGAGGCAAATGACAGGTTCTTATTAGGCCGTGCTCCAAAGTCACTGTCAGGTTTCTAACTGTGACGATGAAGCATGGTTACATTGGCGAATTTGAAATCATCGATGATCACAGGGTGGGGAAAATTGTTGTGAACCTCACAGGCAGGCTAAGTAAGTGTGGAGTGTTCAACTCTAGATTTGATATGCCACTCAAAGATCCAGAAAAATGGCAGAATAAACTGCTCCCATCCCATCAGTCTGGTTTCATTGTACTGATAACCTCATCTGGCATCATGGAACATGAAGAAGCAAGATGAAAACACACAGGAAGGAAAATCCTTGGATTCTTTTTCTAGCATGTATGTAATACATACATGCAAATAAAATGCCTCAGAGGGGGAAAAAAAAAAAATCCCAGAAGCTGTGGGCCACCATGTTTCACACCCTAGGAGAAAACTGGCCAAGGGAGAGAGAAGAACGAAGCCAGTGGCCAGAGGAAAGCACATCCCAGTGAGAGAGTGAGCAAGGTACCTGAGAGGATCAGTGTTCTGGAGGCTCAGCCATGTTCCCATCGTGGGTTCTGGAGAGACAATCCAGTATCCTTATAATAAATCTGCCTTTTGCTTAAGTTCATTCAAGTTGGATATTTATTCTTTATCATCAAAACAGTCCTCATAATGCACTGTTTATCTCATCTATAAAAGGCAATAGATAATAACTACAACTATCTTCATGAGGTTTTGATGAAAATTAAATGAAATAATGTATCTAAAATGCTTTTGCAAGATGCCCGGAACTTGGTGAGCCCTGAGTAAATGATGCTGCTGGTGGTTGGTGTTTATCACCAACTTTCTGTGAACATCTCAGGGGCCAGGAAGTAGGTTGCGTCACCAGTGACAGGCAGATCCCACCGCCATTCCTAAATAAGCACCCCCTGCATGGGATCAAGGAGAAGCAGGAGGCTTCCCCTCAAGTTCTCAGGTTCTGGGGTGTAGGCAGGGCCAATCAGCAGAGTTCCTGTTGTCAAGTCCCACAGTGACTTGTGGCTGCATCCCCTTCTGGCCCCCAGGCCTTGGGGAGGTGGGGAGGGGTTACTTGGACAATCACAGGGTCTCCACTTGTAACCAGTTTCACTTGGCAGGTCCAAAGTATACCAAAGTACCTTTTACCCACTGGCCCACATGCTAAACTCTGCTGCCAGGTCCCGTTATTTCCATTCCCTCCATCTCCTTTTCTACTCTCCATGGCCCCCTTCCACAAATCCTTTTCCAGGATTAAGAGCTTATAACAAGAAGGCTCTTATAAGATCCTTATATAGAGGTTTCAAAAGCCAAGCAAGTGGTAGGAACAACATCTGAATCCAGACATTCTAATACCAGAGTCTTTGCTTTTTGCCACTCCTCTATGTTGCCTCAAATATTGGATAAAAGACACATAAGAATCGTATCAGGCATGTAGTAATGATGCTCAGTAAATGGTACTGATCCAGAATAGCCCACCCGCCCTGTTCTCCTTAGGCAGCCCATGTGCCTCGGGCCCGCCATAGTATCAGATGTCCTAGAGGCCCAGAGCAGCAGCAGGACAAAAGACACTAAGTGGAAGCAGTGCCACCACCCTGAAAGCACCAGCTTGTTGTGCGAGACCTCTGGAAGCCAGAGGTGATTATACTGCTCTTCAAATAATGCTTTACTGAACCGCTCCCTCCCTGCTTGCTCTACCCTTGGCCTCCTGGTGAGTTTCATTACATCGTCCATCATGATCTTTCACTTAATTTTTTAAAATTTATTTATTTATTTATTTATTTTTGGCTGCGTTGGGTCTTCGTTGCTGTGCACGGGCTTTCTCTCATTGCAGAGAGCGGGGGCTACTCTTCGTTGTGGTGTGCGGGCTTCTCATTGCGGTGGCTTCTCCTGTTGCAGAGCACGGGCTCTAGGCACGCGGGCTTCAGTAGTCGCGTCGTGTGGGCTCAGAAGCTGTGGCTCGCGGGCTGTAGAGCATAGGCTCAGTAGTTGTGGCACACGGGCTTAGTTGCTCCGCAGCATGGGGGATCTTCCCGGACCAGGGCTCGAACCCGTGTCCCCTGCATTGGCAGGTGGATTCTTAACCACTGCGCCACCAGGGAAGTCCCCTCTCTGAATTTTAAATGTATTTAATATTTAAAGACAAGGTTGTTTGAAAATATGCAAGAATCTACCCATAAATCTTAGATACATAAGGCTAGCACCTGTAACAAGTACATCTCAGGACACTAAGAAAAATGAAGCAAATGTTGCACACTGAGTGAACCCACCAAACAAGCAAAATCGGGTTCTCGTGCAAATCTTCAGGAGCTAGAAAAAATGCCCAGGACTGAAGCAGGACCTTCTCAGGTGAGGTTGCGGAGAGCTGTTTTCAGCACTGTGGGGTGCTCGAACATGAGAGCCAAAAGGAAAGTAATGGGAGGGATTCTGGAAAAGGAACACATTGCATAAGTGTAACGACAATGTTTCCCAGACCACAAATCTGAAGTAAACTCTGATGATTATGAATGTGTTTTCAGGGACAATGAAGCAGCATAGTTGAGAGCGTGATCACCCAGGAAATCCAAGGCATAAGGTTGTGAATATATATGAAAAGAAACAAGGCATAAACATTGATAAGGCACATAAAAATAACTGAGGCAATAAGGGAACACAAATAGAAGAGATCAAAGTCATTGAAAACGCATTAAAGTTTAAAAAGATTAGACCACAGATAAAAGAAAAAAATCGTGAAGATGTGTGTCCAAGAAGGTCCCTTGTAGCATTCATGGAACAGAGTGGTCACACGTCACTAAGGCCCCGCAAAAGAGGAATGAATTCCTACTAAGAACACTCTAAGACTGTCCAGGGTCTACCACCCCTCCTTAGCCAGAAAAGGTCCATTTTGTGGACAGGCATACACTTGTTAAGTATGTAGAAAATAGGTTTTTTCCAGAATATTCTGGACTATGCTATCCTAAACTAGAATATCTAAAGTCATTCCTTTTCTCACTGAAGTGCCTTCCCCCAGCCTTGCAGGGTGGAAATGGCAGGAAAGGATCTCAGTCTGGCCTCCATTCTCAAATATTCTAATGCTTGCCTGGATTTCTGGATTACTCCTAGCTGGTCCCTGGCCCCCTCCAGTCTTATCTTCCTCCAGTTCATCCTCTTCTTGGCCCCAGGTTTCTTAAAATACAGATCTGACCCCATCCCGACTCTTCTCAAAGGCTGTCAGTGCCTCCTCATTCACCTACAGAAAAGTACCCAACCTCCTTGGGAGAGGACACATTTGTTCCCCATACTTTCCCTTTATCTTTCCCGTTCCTACCCACCCTCCCTCCCTCTCCCTCTCTCTCTCTCTGTCTTTCTTGCCTTCCCGCTTTCTTTTTGGGTTATCGCTTCAGATTTCCTAGCCTTTCACTCTGATAATAGCACACTACTCTCTTTCTTACCTAATGCCTTCACTCATGCTGTAATTCTCTATTTTAAACGCCTGCTCTTCTGGATGAAACCCACTCAACCTTCAGGATTCAGCTCATATGGTATCAAGAAGCCTTTTCTCACCACACCCCCAGGCTGGGTTAAGGGGTTAGGTATCCCTCTTTGGTACTCCCCAAATACCCTGTGCAAATCTCCGTCACTGAACTTGCCATACGACGCTATATTTAATTGCTTGCGTGTCTGGTCTGCTCCAGTAGACTATGAGTTCCTCAATGGCAGAGACTAAATATTATTTCTTTTTTCCCAAATGCTCAGCATAGAGAATAGTACCACAATGGGCACTCAGTATTACTAGGTTAGTTGAATAAATGAATGAATGGGATTTCAAAAGGAGAATCTGCTCTTGGCAGCTAATAACGGCTAACTGTGATTCCACTACTAATACTAACTAATATTTATTGAGCATTTTACTATGTGTTAGGGATTGTGCTAAGCAATGAACGTGGATTATCAAATTTAATTCTCACTGTAGTCTTATAAGGTGGATATTATTTTTTACACCCATTTATGGTAGTTTATTATATTAGTGGTACCCAATGAATCACATGTCTCAGTAGCCATGCCCTTGTGACTCGCTTTGACCAAAAGGACAGCAAAAAATGTGACACATGTAGAGACCTGATGATTGACAGTGCAAAGGGCGTTGCCTTCTTGGCATATTGCTGACAACTCTGAAAAAACTTGGGCCAGCCTCCCTGAGGATGAGCAAACCTGCAGAATAAGGTCCAGCTGATAGCCAGTAGCAACAGTTAGACCCACGAGTGAGGCCATTATGGATTACCCACCCTTGGTTGGGCCACCGGATGACTACATCAGGTGAGTGTTCCCATGTGAAACCAACCCAAGGACCACCCAGCTTATCCCAACTCAAACTGTCCCAAAGAATAACGAGTAATAAAATGGTAGTTGTTTCAGGTCACTAGGTTTTGGGGTTGTTGTTACATAGCAGAGGTTAATTGAAGTATGTCCACCTCAGGAAAAGGCTCTGTGTAGCTGGCAAAACCAATGAAGAAGATAGAAGCAAGAAGAAAGACACATGGAGATAGAATTAGAAGACAAAATAGCACAAAGTCCTTTAGAGTGCTTTAATATAAATAAGTACAGTGCTCACGTAAGTCCTTCTTAATTGTAGTACTGTTGAAATAGTGCTAAACCTAGAGATGGAAATCCTGGATTTCAGGCCCAGCCCTACTCCTGACAAGTCCTGGGAATGTGACAAATCGCTTAACCTCTTGGACTCTGTTTCTTTATCAGCAATATGGGAAGTTACGTATATATGTTTACAGGTATATTCTACTTCTGCTAATCTCACAGGGCTGGTAGAAGAATCCAATGTATATAACAAATTGTCCAAATGTAAGTATTAATGTTGTTGAATTAGTTAATAACTATGACTAGCAATTTACCCACGAACCAACAAAAGCCGGTGGGACAGTGAGGGAAATTCGGAAGTTAAACAGTCATCATGTTTCCATGTATCAAATAATACTTCTCTAATAGGTATTTCAACACCTTTCATGTCAGTGGTATCTTACTGTTTTCTTGTACAAGGTGCTCTTGGGATATCTCGTATAACTCTTTTCCTTTTCTCTCCAGTGTTTATAATCTAGTTTTACGTCATCCACTGAAGGCCAGGGGGATACCTGGTCTCAAAGCAAGAGCACTGGACCAGAAGTGTGGACACTTGCTCGGCCTCTGGCTCTAACCAGCTGTGGGAACTTGACCCTTACTTTCCTGAGCCTGAATCTCTATCTGTAAAATATGAGGGTGACAACATTTACCAAAACTCCCCCAAAGGGGTTCAAGAGCGACAAATGTGATAGTGTGTGTGGAAATGTCTTGAAACTGACTATTCCCTGCACAAAGTCAAGGTGGTATCAAGCAGAAAATACCCTTGATGTTTAAAGGTATTAATTTATTTAGAGGTATTTAAATTGAGGATATGCCAGACACTGGCCTAAGTGGTAGGTCTTGCAGGGGAAAAATGGGGAAACTGACCTTTTGAGATGCGAGGTCATTTGCCTGTGGTCACATAATAATTAATAAATGGCTGAACTGGATTCAAATCCTTGTCTGCCTCCCTCTAAAGCTCGGGCCTCTTGTATAGCTCTGGGCAGCCTCCAAATGAAAACTCCTCAGCCCCTAGGAAAGCAAAATTATTGGCCAGGTTGTTTACCATTCAATGGGGTCACCAGCTTGCGGCTAAAGAAACAGATGATGAAAAAAGTGCTGGGGGAGAAAAGGCCTGTTTACAAACACAGCTTAATTAATTAGTCAACTCAGACAAGGCAGAGGAGGCGGGTTTCCAGATGCCTGACACAGAGGATTAGTTAGCAGACAGGCACCAGTCCCTGGCCCTTGATTTCTGTCCAAAGCACATGGTGGGATTAAACGACTAAATTGCCTCAGTGCCCCTCACCGAACTCATCTAAAGCCACTTGACTGGAAAAAAAAAAAAGCCACCTCATTGAGGATGACAACCGAATTGAAAAGGCTCCACCAACTAAAGCTTCAAGTGCAGTCCAGAAAAAAAAGTAGTTTCCAGTGTTTCTAATTCAAGTTACAAAGGATCAGAATAAAAGTAAAGTGATGTTAGGTTGTACCCCACTAGCATGTGGAAATTCCAAATCTGTACCTACTCAGGTAAATAAAATAGAAACCCTCTAATTCCTAGCAGGCAAAGCCACCAGCTTCACTGCCACTGTCTTCATGGTTGCAATGGAAGTGTGTTTGGGAAAAGCCAAAGCACGCAGACCACTGCTTCCATTTTCTAACTCATTTTGCTTCTTTAAAGGATAAAGGATTATTTAGGAAAGAGAGATTTACTGTACTCACCTGAGTTATGGTAAATATAAAGTACAACCATCCCTTGATCTCCACGGGGTATTGGTTCCAGGACTGTGCCCCCCGCCCCCAAGGTACCAAAATCCAGGAATGCTCAGATGCTCAAGTCCCTTATATAAAATAACATAGTACAGTCAGCACTCATATCCTCGGATACGGAAGGCCAACTGTATGTGTGAAATCTTTCGGGATCACGACAAAATGGGGTTGGACCAGCCTAAGGGAATAAATAATATGGAGTCAATATTAAATGAAATGTGTACTGTTCCAGCTCTAGTGTGACTTTACGAGTCAAAGTCACTTTCCAGGAATGGGTCCTTCTCTGCTTCCACAGTTAACATTTCCTAGGGGTTCTAAAAGCGCTCTTAATTCATTGTTTATGTTTTTGTCAGTGAATTTCCATGTATTCTGCAGTTGTTTGGGACTTGTCCTCTGCCCAATTAAGCAGAGGAAGTTAATGAGGTATGCAGTGACTTCGTGCCACCCAGCAAATAGAATACAAAGTGCACAGGGAGAAGTCAGTGAAGGGTCAGGGCAAAGAGTCAAGGGAGACTTGAGGGTTAGGTCTGCGCAGAGGCTGGAGGGACAGAGAGGCCAGGTGAGACTCCACATTTGTGGCGGGGGGGTGGGGGGAGCTAAACAAAGACTCCTAGATCTGGAAGTGGTCTAGATAGATTTCAGTCATTTTTCAACCACGCTGTATATTACAATCACCTGTAAAGCTATCAGAATGCTGATTCCTGGGTCCTGTCCCCACCCCCAGTCTTGGAATTGCAGGATGTAGTCTAAACAACAGTATTATAAAAAAAATCTCCCCAGGTGATTCTCCTGGGCAGCAGGATGGAGGACCACTCATCTATGGTGACCTCTTCATTTTACTAAAGGGGAAACGAGGGAAAAAATATGGGGAAGCAAGAGAGAGAGCCACTGGGGGCCAATGGTGGTAGGTGACATTTCACTGAGTTGCCCTGAGCAGCTTTGCTCTGGCTTTATGCGGAAGGAATTTCTCACGGCCCGGCATCCTAGGCCTTGTCAGGCTGTCGCACTTGGGCCCATTTGCAGATTCCTTTGTTAACGTGAAGTGAGGCTGAGGGGATTTAGACCAGTGGTGCTCAAAGTGTGGTCCCCACACCAGCCCCATCAGCATCACTTGGGAGCTTGTTAGAAATGCATGTTCCCAGGCTTTACTCCAGACCCTGTGAATCAGCAACTGTGGGAGTAGGACCCAGAAATCTGGGTTTTAACACACTTGAGGCACACTGAAGTTTGAGAACCACTGGTTTAGACCATCGTTTTTCAAACTTGGGTCTTTAGAGGCAGGAAGTAGAGTGGGTGGGGATGGTAGTAAGAGGTTCATGAGGACACTGGCCGCTGCAACTGAGGATGAAGGATGGGGTTTTCTTCTAAGGAATCAAGGACCACAGGGTAAAACTCATGCCCGTCCACAATGAGGATTTTAATATTTACCATGTGTCACCTGCCTGGCTACAGCCAACTGGTGGAAATAAAGTGCCTTTTCTTCCCTCGAAGAGATGTGAGGCCAAACTGACACATTCCTGCTTTGATAAAGTTCCATCTTTGCTTACGATAGGGGTTATTTCAGAACCCTACCTGGTCTTAACTTTAATAGTTCTATTTCAACTCTTGATTATGTCTCATAATAGATAAGAAAATTCACATAATAGTAAAAAAAAAAAAAAATCAACATTTTCCTTGCTTGCAGAACGTATTCACGACTCACACCCAGCGACACAAGCACCCACCCCCAAACCCTCCCCCACTTGTTTCTCATTTTCCCTTGGCTCTGGGCCCTTCTCATCGCCTACTACACAGCTGTTGACAAGAGGAATATGCTGAGATGATGGAAGAGCCGGGCCACAGCAGATAATCCATTTATGGATAACAAAAAATGTGTGTCACACTTCGCTGACCATGTCAGTTCTGAGCTGCTGTACATACAGGAGAGACCCTTCATTCCCAAGATGGATTTCAAAGCAAAATGAAAAACCCGTATGATTTGGCCATGTTCCTACTCATGTTTTAACTCGTCCTAGAATAAAAGGTAGAGAGAAGCTCTCTGACCAACAACTCTTTATTGATCACGTGGGCTGGGCTAGGCTCTGTGTGAGACTCCCTGCCGGGGACACAGAAGGCACCGACACAGACTCTGCTTTCCAGAAGCTTATAGTCGTGCCTCGGTATCCACTGGGAATTGGTTCCAGGACCAGCCAAGGATACCATATGTATGAATGCTCAAGTCCCAGAGTTGGTCCTCTGTATCTGTGGGTTCCACATCCACGGATTCAACCAACCCCAGCTGGTTGGATTCAATCCTGGTTGAATCTGAGGATGCAGAACCTGTAGACACAGAGGGCTGACTGTATAATAAAATGGAGAGGAAAGAAATACACATACTGAAAACCGTCTTACAACATCTGGTGGATTGGCTATGGTGGGCCAACTGCTGTAACAAATAGCCTGTGAAATGTGTTGTAAGTCCAACACAATAGAATTTTATTTCAAGTTCATGTAACTGCACTGAGGTGGCCAGGGAAGCCTCCTCCATGTAGTTATGTGGGGACCCAGGCCAGCGGAGACTTCCACCTTGAACACGAGGCGTTCAAGGCCCCATGGAGGTGTTTCCATTCCAGCTAGACAGAGACAGGAGGAGCGTAGGTGAGCTTGTGTGGGAGGATTTTACGGCACCCATCACTCCTGCTCACGTTGCATTGTCTAGCCGTCAGTCATATGGCCACGCCTAATTGTAAGAGAAGCTGGAAAACAGAGTCCAGCTGTAAACCCCAAGGTGAAGCACAAACACATTTTGGTAAAAAGCTACAGCGTCTGCCATACCAAGCATGGTTGGAGGGTGTGTGAGGCTCGGTGGGGAGGGAGATTGGTAATCGCTTTCTCTATATATGTTGGTCTTGTTTGGTTGTTTCCCATTATCAAGTTTTACTTTTGTAATTTTTGAAGATCCCATTATCTGTACTTACGGCTACTTCCTTGATCTTCCTAGAGCGCTAGGGAATACTAGACAGTACGGTCCACTCCAGGGATGAGTGTTATTGGGAGGAGAAACTGAGCAAGAGAGGGGTAGCAACATTCAAATGATGCTACTTTGACGTCTTTCTGTCCCGCCTTTTAGCCAGTAATTCACTGCTTAATGCCAATGCATGAAAACCACTTTAGTGTTGGCACTGACGAGGAAGTGATGGATTTCATTCAGATGCCTGGGCCAAGAGAGGTCCAGTAAGGCAGGACACCGAATGAATGTTTGTTCTGGGGTCTGATGGGATATGAATGCTGAAAGGAGATTTAAAAATACAGAGTATAGAGGAATATGAGAAAAAAAAATCTCTTCACATGGAGAAAAGCAGGATGGTGAAACAGTCTGCAGTACTAAAGAGGGATTGGAAAAGGAGAGAGGGCCATTTGCATTTTTTCCTGTCGTCTGCAAAGAAGGGAAATCAATAGACCCTCCTTAAGAGCTCCCTCTGGGCAAAGAACAGATACCTATCTCATTCCCCCCCCCCCAACCCACTACCCTGCCAGCACTTTCCCAGACACCATTTTATTAGTTCAGGGTACTGAGAGAAACAGAGGAAGATGGAAAAGCAGCACACATCTGGACTTACAGCCCCCCTGCTGCTTGTCTGCAAAGATAATTATCTAATTGGAATTAACAGACACTCAGCGTCTGTTGGAAACAACAGACGTAAGTAGTCATCAAAAGGTTGAGTGTGAGCACAGAAGGATTGGCAAATATGTGAACATGGCCTCTTTAACTCGGTGCCCTGAATCTAGCCGTCTGCTTGCTTTAAGTAAGACATTCTGCTTCACGTAGACAGCTAGTGGCAGGGAGGAAAGGAGTATGTGTTAGATGTCACGTGCATTATGCTGGGAAAGGTATTTTACACCTCTGGCATTTGATGGTGGAAACATAAGCTCAGGAAAAACTTTCATATATTGATAGCTGTAATTAGAATACAGGTTTTTGTTCTTTAACCCATTCATTCATTCATTCATTCACTCAACAAATATATACCACTCAGGAGACAGGAGCTCTTCTAGCTGCTGGGGATAAAGGTGAACAATCCAGTCCCTGGCCTCCAGAAGTTTACATTTCAGTGAGGAAGAAAGACAGTTAGCAAATATATAATAAAATGTCAGCTGGAGAGAACTGCTATTAAGAAAATTAAATGTGGGAAAGAGGATGGCATGCGATGGGGCTTAGACAGGGTGGTCAGGGAGGTCTTCTCCAAAGAGGTGGCATTTGAGCAGAGATGTGAATGAAGTGAGGGTCCTGGGAATATCTGAAGGAGGAGGATTTCAGGCAGAAGAGTGCAAGGGCAAAGATCTTGCAGTGGCACCTTCCTTGGAGTGTTGAAGGGACAGCAAGTCGGCCAGTATGGCAGGAGCTGGGGAATCCAAGGGAAGAGTGGCAGGAAATGAGTCTGGAGGGGTCGGGGGCAGATAGACCAGGTAATGAGGCTTTGGATGATCTGTGTTTGATGAAAAGCTGTTGCAGGTTTGTGAGCAAATCACTGACACGAACCGTTATGTTTTGAAAGTACTGCTTTGGCTGCTACGTAGAGAATTGACTATGGACAGCAAGAGAAGATACAGAAGTCAAGTAAGGAGATGATAGTGACTTTGACCATGGTGGTGGTAATAGAGGGAGTGTGAATTGGTTAGTTTCAGGAAGATAGATATGTTTGGAAGATAGAGATGACAGGAGTTGCTGACAAATTTGATATTGGATGGAGAGAAAGATAACTCTGAGGTTTGGGGCCTGGGCCATGGGTGAACGGTGATGCCATCTACTGAGACCCCGTACAGAAGCGTGATTAGGCTGCAGCCAATGCAGACGTGGACGCCAGGAGGACTGAGATTAATACCCAGTTCTGCTATATATGAGCCATGTGACCTCAGGAAGTTCTCTCTGTACCTCTCTCTGTATCTCAGTCTTTCCTCTGTGTAATGGGGATGCTAAAAATACTGACCACATAGGGTTGTTATACAGATGAAATAAGTTAATACCTGTAAAGCACCTAGAACAGAGTGGAGTATAGGAAGCTCTCAATAAATACTGGCTATGATGAGAAGCATGGAGAGTGGGAAGCAGACTCATAGAAAAAAATCAAGAGCTTGATTTGGGACAGGTAAGTTTGAGTGCCCTCTCAGACATCCCAGTAGAAATGTCAGTGAGCAAGTAGGCATAAGAGTTTGAGTTCAGGTGAGAGTTCCAGACTGGAGATATACATTTGGGAGATATCCACACATAGAAGATTTTGCAGGTCAAGGGGTTGGAGAGTATAAGCTTGCCCTTCCCAAGCAAACACAGACCATGGACTGTAGCCACCAGGGAGAACAGTATGGAGGTTCCTTAAAAAACTAAAAACAGAGTTACCATATGATCCTGCAATCCCACTCCTGGGCATATATCTGCAGAAAACTTTAATTTGAAAAGATACATGCACCCTTATGTTCCTAGCAGCACTATTTACAATAGCCAAGACATGGAAGCCACCTAAATGTCCATCAACAGATGAATGGATAAAGAAGATGTGGTGTGTATACACACACACACACACAATGGAATATTGCTCAGCCATAAAAAGGAATGAAATAATGCCATTTGCAGCAACATGCATGGACCCAGAGATTGTCATATTAAGTGAAGTAAGTCAGACAAAGACAAATATCATACAATATCACTTATATGTGGAATCTAAAACATCATACAAATGAACTTATTTACAAAAGAGAAATATACTCACAGACATGAAAAACAAACGAATGGTTACCAAAGGGGATAGCGGAGGGTGGGGAGGGATAAGTTAGGAGTTTGGGGTTAACGTATGCACACGACTATATATAAAATAGGTAAACAACAAGGACCTACTGTACAGCACAGGGAACCATACTCAATATCTTGTAATAACCTATAATGAGAACGAATCTGAAAAAGAATACATACATACATATGCATATACACACACGTATATACATATATATGTATGTATGTATTCTTTTTCAGATTCCTTTTCATATACATGCATACATATATATGTGTATATATATGGTATACATATGTGTGTATATATACATATATGTATGTATAACTGAATCACTTTGCTGTACACTTGAAACTAACACAACATTGTTTGTTTTTTTGTTTTATTTATTTTTTATTTTTGGCTGCACTGGGTCTCTGTTGCTGCACCTGGGCTTTTCTCTAGTTGAGGCGAGAGGGGGCTACTCTTTGCTGTGGTGCACTGGCTTCTCACTGCGGTGGCCTCCCTTGTTGCGGAGCGCTGGCTCTAGAGCGCAGGCTCAGTAGTTGTGGCGCACGGCCTTAGTTGCTCCGTGGCATGTAGGATCTTCCCGGACCAGGGCTCGAACCCGTGTACCCTGCATTGGCAGGTGGATTCTTAACCACTGCGCCACCAGGGAAGCCCAGAAACTACCACAACATTGTAAATTAACTATACTTCAATAAAAAAAAAAATACAGACCATGGCCAAGAAATTAATGTGTTCTGAAAGCTAACAAGGAAAGGCAGGACAGCAGAGTAATGCACAAGAAGAGGGGCTTACTTAGACTTG
Organism: Balaenoptera borealis; assembly: GCF_965194805.1. NCBI lineage: Eukaryota > Metazoa > Chordata > Mammalia > Artiodactyla > Balaenopteridae > Balaenoptera > Balaenoptera borealis. The sequence goes on from NC_138870.1 coordinate 11,665,235, forward strand.
GGGGACAGGGACGGTTTCTCTGAGCAACTGAGGTTTAAGTTGAAACCCGGAGGGAGAACTTCCATTCATAACTATGCTCCCTGCTCTTCTTTGTCTGTTTTTGGTCAAAACACTCATGGCCCATATTGAGCAGATTAAGAAAGATACACATAGAGAAAAGGACAATGACAAAATTAATTGTGCATCTATGTACATTTCCTTAGGAAAGACATCAGTTGGTCTTCTTCAAGGAGATGTTCTGTCTTCAGTAAAGTTTTGGCATTTACCAGTGAAAGGAAATGTCAGAATTTCCATACATTTTGCATTTGCAGCAAGAAATCACTCACGGCTTAGTCAGCATTTTCTTAAAACAATAACGATAATCATGACACACAGCCTTACCTAAGCTAACAAACCATTATCCTTCATAACCTAAGCATAAACAGGACCCTGATGAAAAGGTTTACTAGTTTTCCTCCCTGTTTAGGACATTAGACCCTTAACATACACATAGAAGCCGTATATATTAAGATGCCTGTTCACACAGCCCACCAAATATTTCAATACTCTTTTCCCTTTCCCTTCTACTCTGGGTGCCAAATCACTAAAGTCCATGCTGCATCGGTAAACTGTTTAACTCAAACAGAGCTTGGAAAAAAAAAAAAAAAAAAAAAAAAACAAAACAAAAAAAACAGAGCTTGGTTAAGAGTCTAGGCCAAAATAATGTCACTAACCTGTAAATAAGTGTGCAGGCCTGACCGGCAAAGGGGATTTAAAAGACACAAGATTAGATTTCCCACTGAAGTGGAAAGGAAGGCTTCTACTCTTCAGAGAGACCTGCTGTCATTTTTCCACTGTCCCAGATGGTGAGAGTTATATACTCCTTGACCTGAGCCAAAGACGATGTAAGAGAAAACAAAGGGATAAACAATATCTGCTCAAAGAAGCTGAGCAAAAGCCTATCTCCAATGGCTTAAGTACATGACAAACTTTCCAGACAAGGAAGCCTCGCCTGACCCTGTTTTCTACACTATGGTTGACAAGGTAACTGAAAAAAAATCTCATAAGAGACTAGTTCAAAGTATCCCACAATACCTGGAAATGACAACACTAGATTTAAAGGACTTTGAACGCAGTGATTTTTTTTTTTTTTTTTTTTTAGGTAAGGAGTAAACCAAGGCCAAGATATGTCCATATGCACACGTAGTACACGCTGAATGAACGTGGACGGACGGGTACTGGCAGAGGCAATCACTGGGCACGGGCCACTGATCAGAGAAAGTAACATCTTGGGGGAAAAGCCATGCCTGCCAAAGAGAATCAGAGCTGGGGATCATAGTTTTCAATCTAGCCCTCTGTCAACAGCACAAGAAAGGGTCTCCTTAATTTGCAAGCTAAACACGTCTCCAGAGTGCAGGAGTCCATCTCTGTTTATGGAAAGGTGCTTGAGCTCTCATTTCAAAATGGTCTGTCTTAATAATGCAAGTAACAGAGCACAGATGTCAGCCTTTAACACTGAGGAAGCACTTGGCAAATGAGAGTGGAGGGAGTTTCTAGTAAGTCACATCACGTAGAGAACTGTGCACTCCCAGTGACCTCAGTGCGGCGAGCCCCATCCTACCCCTGTCTGTGGAAATGGGATGGGTCTGAATTTGCTGGGCATAGAACGTGACTCCTCTTCTTACCCTACTCTTGGCTCCCCTGCATATGACAGCCTACGGTGAAGATGAGGCATTCGCTTCCCCTTTGTTTACCCCGTGGGAAGGAAACAGGAAATGAAAGATAACATGTATGGAATACCTCCAATCTCCCAGTCCCTGAGGAAGGTCTACATACCCAGCTAGGGAGGTTATATTTTCTCCTTTGTACTGAGGAGAGAACTGATGCTCAGGAACGCTGAGTATCTTGCCCAAGGTCATCGAGCCAAAAGCTGCAGGGTCAAGATTCAAACCCAGTGGTCTCTCCCAAAGCCACGTTCTTTCCAGGGGAGGCAGTCTGCTTCTGACCATGCCTATCCTACTCGAGGTCCCAGCAACACTTCAGGAACAATGCTTTTTGATTCATACACTGTGGCAACCAGTCAGCAACAGACCCTAGTGCCAGAGAGCGCCTTGCTCAGGTCATAAAAATAAAAAGGTTTTGTAGTGGCAGAGGCAGTAAAAGCTGTCACAGTGCTCACAGACAAGGAGGAGGTTGCCCTAATACCAGCTACATCCTGTGGCTTTTGGCAGTCATGGCGTTAATAGCTTTTGCATACCTGAAGACCACTAATAGGTCACTTCTCAACGTTCAATGTCCCATTTCCTTTCAAGTTCCCACACGTGTTCCATTTACTGTCCTTTTAAATCATTCTCTTATTTTCCAATAGACACTCACCAGGTTCTCTTAAATTCCTGTGGAGTCTGCAGTTTTCAACAGGATCCAGTCTTCCGGGAAGATTGGAAAAGTACAGTACGTCTTGGAAGAAAGACGTCTCGATCAACACTTAGAACGCGCTTGTCAGACACACGCCGCGTCCTCTGCTGGGGTTTCACACTCCCCCCCCGCCCCGCCTCATTTCACTGCGGCCTCCTTTCCCTTCATTTTTTACCTATTTCTCCCTTCCACTGCTCCTGCTATTTTTCCCTTTTCATTCTCCTCTCATTTTCTCTTTCCATCGTTCTCCCTTTCACTTAAATTGCCCACGTTCTTTTCTTCACCCTTCTCTTCCTTTTATATTTTTAGAGGCCAATTAGTTCAGTTTGAAAAACACAGGTGTTGATGTCACACAAACCTCGTTCGAAAGCTGATGCTTACACTTAGTGTGCCCTTGGACGAGCAACCATCCTGCTCCTTCCTTCGGTCTTCCCATCTGCAAAGTATAGTTATCAACTGCATTCATGGCTAGATCTGAATATGAAATGAGATCATCTGTGGAAATGCAGTTCAGGGCTTTGTATGGAAGTGGGACAATGCCCCGGACTTCTGCCCTGTCTCCTGTCCTGCTGCTGTGAATCCTGCCTTCTCTCCGTTCCTCTCCTGGCTGTCAGAGGTCTCTGGTCCTGGCTCAGCATTCAACTCAGCTCATTCCCCCTCACCGTGATGTGGTTTCCCTTCGGCTGACTTCTCCTCATGATCCACACTCCTCTATTCTGGGTCCATCCTTGTGTGGAAATAATTAGACATCACAGAATATTGCACGTCGACAAAACATTCAGGCACCTCAGCGACAAGCTGATTTTAAAGAACAGAAAGAACAACGATATTAAATTATCTCTGGACCATTCTGAATTATCTATGAAGAACGAGGAGCTTTAGGACCAAAGAATGGCCAGGTTGGCCTGCACCTCCAGGAACCAGACGTGTGACTGAGAACGAGCCTACCTCACTGCACACTCATTACCTGCCCAGATAACGAAGGCGAGGACATTTTTTTTTTTTTTTTTTTTAAAGAGCACAACTGGAAGCAACCTTTATTTATTTATTTATGTATTATTTATTTGTTTATTTATTTTTGGCTGTGTTGGGTCTTCGTTTCTGTGCGAGGGCTTTCTCTAGTTGCGGCAAGCGGGGGCCACTCTTCATCGCGGTGCGCGGGCCTCTCACTATCATGGCCTCTCTTGTTGCGGAGCACAGGCTCCAGACGCGCAGGCTCAGTAGTTGTGGCTCACGGGCCTAGTTGCTCCGCGGCATGTGGGATCTTCCCAGACCAGGGCTCGAACCCGTGTCCCCTGCATTGGCAGGCAGATTCTCAACCACTGCGCCACCAGGGAAGCCCCTGAGGATATTTTTTAAACTGAAAGTTTTCAAAATTTGTGAGTAATATTAACCCCTGGCTCTTAGATTACTTTTTGGTGGACATAACTCTAATCTAAGGAGAACAATTTAGGAGGTAAACCTTCCACAGAAACTTCAGACTCATAGTTCTCCTTTCCATAAAACATAGGACCCCGCACAGAGACACTGACGTGCACTGTTGCATGTGGCGGCCTCTGCGACGTAACTGCATCGTGTTTATTTCCAGGCCTCTGTAGCCCATGCGTCTTTTGGTAGTTCTCAGCCTGACCTGCCATTTCCATGTCTCAGACTCTTCTTGTCTTTATTTTCTCTGAGTCCTCGATTTCCCTTTGCCCTTGTCTTAACTGAACTTCATCCTGTTAGTTTCTGATTACTTGTCCAATTTGTTGAGGTCATTTCCAATTCTAATCGCATCCCCCAAGGCTTTAGTCTCCACTTTAGATTCAGCCTCATCTGTGAACTTAATGAGTACGCTGTTGCTGCACCCAAGTCATTGATGACAGTCTTAACTAGAAGTGGATCCAGGACTGGGCCCTGTGCAACACCATTTTTTACGTGTTTACTTGTCAGAAGAAATGTACGTGCAGGCACCTTAATGATATTTAGAGAACATAAGCTTCTCTTCTCTTCAGAATCTAGGGTTATCTGGGTAGAAGTTGTGACATTTTTGGCATTTCAAGTCTGTAGTTCCTTACAAGCCAAATTAAATAATCGAAGTCACTGCTCAAAACATAACTTTCTTTCTTTAAAAAGGTCTCAGTATTTTGAATATAAAAGTCAGTACCTATTTTCACTATTCTTCCCTGGGAATCACTCATATGCACCCTCAGCCTTGATAAGGGGGCACCGGGAGGGGAGGGCAAGGCCCTGGCTTTCAGTTCTATCTTTGCCACTCAGCGTATGACCTTGGGTGAGTCACATGACCTTTGTCAGCCTGGACCGTATCCTCATCGGTAAATGCCTTCCAGTCCGAGAGACTGTGATTCTCTCGTGATGAAGGGCCTAATTATTCTCAGTGACAAACTGCTACACACATTCTTTGATTATAAGCTTTTCCCATGACACTTATATATGATATTACAACTCTGAATACATTTAAGAAGTAAGAGTTAGATTAGCTCTACCCATCATCCGGAATTTATTTGCCAAAAATGCATGTTTATCTGCTTAGGTGTGCCTTCTCTGTGCATTCTCAAATACTTGAATGTTAGGTATGTGTGAGGTGCCCTGATGCTTGTCATTTCCTTGTGATATCACTAACAACCAATATTCTCTTGCAGAATTCTCACTTGAAAAATGAGGAAACTGAGGTCCAGACTGGTTTAGTGACTGTGTAGGGCAACAGAGCTTGCTTGTGGTGAAGTTTGGGCTTGAACTTGGGTTTCTGGGCACAGAGTTCTGTACTCTTTCCATATGGCATGCTCCCCTTCCACTTAAATTATTGTTCAAACTCAGTATAGTATATGCTCTAAAAGAAAATACCATCAATTATTTCAGCAATCAACTAAAATGCCTCCCCACACTATGGAGGACCGTCTCTTTTTCAATGATGAATGATCATCAACTCAGCTGGTGGAGACAAAAGTAATTCTAAATTTCTTACACTAGGGATATGTCAATTATTTTCTTTAAGATATTTGGCTCTAAGTCTGGAAACAATCAATTTTTTAAAAGTCAAATTCTTGGTACTAATTTCTTCACAGAAATAAACAATTTCCTCCTTCTTCTCCCCAACTCCCTTTTCCTCCTCTTTCTCCTCCCTCCTCCTCTTTCTTTTAAGCCCAGGGCTTAAGTTTTCTTTTTTCTTTTCTTTTTTTTCCCCGCACTTAATACTAGATTCGGCCCCCAGGTAGGAGGAATGATGTCAACAGCCCCCTTTCCCGACCTTCCTTAACACTTCTACCCTCTGATTCACTGATTTCTCTGATTCACTTGAATTTTTCTGCAAGACAAGTGCTACACAAATAAATATTTAAACAGCAGGGAAAAAGGTGGGGGGCATCTAAAGACCTAGTTGTGGAGTCTGGGGAAGAGTAAAAAGAAAGAAGTATATTTGAAAGGAATGATTAGAAGAAACTTGAAAGCATCATTTCACCTCAGAAATTTGTATTCTTCTAGTCAGTCATCTTAAGACACTGGGAGTTGTTTTTTTAGTCCCTCAAACAATTCTCACTAATAAACAAGGGAGCAGTGTGCAATGCTTGCTCCATGGAACAAAAAACAAGAACCTGAAACAGCAGTAAATCGTAAGGGGTTAATGATTAAGTTCCTCTCCCTGAAATTACAAAAAAATAATCCAAAGAAATACTCGTAATGTTTCTAATGAGAGGCTTGTGAACAGAAGCGTCTGCCTTCTCCTTGCTGAGACCTTCCTTTATTACCCATTTTTCCTCCTCCAACTCTCTCCATTGTCTTTGTTTCTTCTTCTTTAAGATTCTCAGAACATCTGCCTCAGTGTGTCTCCCAGATAGGAAGAAAGGAGCTGATATTCTTTTCATATGTTTTACAGAGATTATCTCATTGAATCCTCATTGTAACTGAATGTGGGGGGGGATATTATTTCAGCAGATACTCCCTAAGGTGACTCCTACTGAGTTACTACCTTGTGTAATCTCCTCCCCTGGAGCTTGTTTCTAACCAACAGAATGTGGCAGAGGTGATAAGATGCTACCCCCTTGGTTAGGTTATGTTAATGGCAAAGGTGACGTGACTGTCACTTTCATGACTATGTTATGTTACGTAAGATTTCTTCTTCACAGACTAGGGGGAGAGACTCTCCCACTGGCCTCGAAGAAGCAAACAACGTGCTGTCAACTGCCTATGGAGAGGACCACAGGGCTGGGGCCTGTGTGTGGCCTCTAAAAGCTGAGGATCGCCTCTAGCCCACACCCAGCAAGAACCTCAGGCAAGTAGCCACAAGCAAATGAATTCTGCCAACAAAGCAGAGTAAGCTTGAAGTGGATTCTTCCTCACTCAAGCCTCCAGTTGAGAACACAGCACGGCCGACACTTTGACTGCAGCCTTGTAAGATCCTGAGTTCAAGACCCAGTTAAAGACATGCCTGGACTCCTGATCTCCAGAAACTGTGAGAGAACAAGTGTGTGCTGCTAAAGTCACCAGGTTTGTGGGAATTTGTTACACAGCAATTGAAAACTACTACAGTTGCTCTCTCTGCTTCATGGAGGAGAAAAGCAAGCTTCGGAGAACCTAAGTGTGCAAGTTTTTGAGAACTTAAATAACTTTGTTCAAGATCACACAGCCAGTAAGCAGTAGAACTCATATGAAAACTTAAGTCTCCCTAAAGCTCAGAGGTCAAATGCTCTCCAATATAGCATGATGCCTTTCCACAAACCCCTTCTCATTAACTGGCACTGTTAATGGGATATCACCACCTATGGGCTATGATATCACTTCTGGCAGTTATGAACCTCTAACGTACATGGTCTTGAAGGTTAAAATGAAAGAACTGCATTAGTTAGTTCCTCACCCCATGCCCCCCTCCCTGGCCATCATGTAGAAGGACGCTGCCCACTCCTCACCCTTTAGAGAAAGAAGAGAGGAGGAGACCAAATGGGGAAGTGTAGAATGGAGGGGGCTGCCTGACTAGCACTGGACAGAGGTTCTCACCCACTCAAAAGGGGAACTAAATGAATGTTCTCCAAAAAAGAATTGCTCCACCTAGGAAGAAGCTCTGAGGGTCACAATAATGCACCTCCCACCAGGAATACCCCAGAGGCAGAAGCTCAGGGATGATGAATAAGGGTCCACACTTTGGGTCAATATTGGGTAATAATGAATCCCGCAGCTTCACTTCAATAACATTTGCTTTGGGTGGGATGAAAGAACGCTGGCGGCAGGCTAACTTTGAGCTTGACAAGTCAAGGAGCATTGGTTCAGATATCTTAGGGGCTGTTTGTTTGATGTGGATTATAAAGGCTGAAATTTCATTGGTTAGGCTTGGCTGGACCTGCCTGCCGTTGGGCAGAGTTGGACTGCACTTTATATGCACCTCGGTTAAATGACTGGAACAGTAATAAACTAGGTGTATCAAAATTTTGACATGCCAAATTACATGGGAGCAGAAAGGGACTAGTATAAATCTTAGCTCTCTGCAGTCCATCATAACTCTCAATTTCTACAGCACAGCTTCAGAAAGAGCTCAAGAGTTGAGAACCGATCCCATGCCAGACCCAGGGCTGAGTGCTATGAGGAGAACAGGGGTGAGACACAGCCCTCACCATGCCCCCCACTCCAGAGTCTAGAAACAAGTAAGATAGAGAAGGGTGTACCTTAATAACTAAGCAACCCTCCTTACAGTTGGAATTTGCCATCTTTGGAGCAGGAAACAGTGAAGGGCACAGCCAGCCCCTACTTTAATGCAGTTGATTAGATGACACTAAGTCACTTGGAAGACCAGGTAGCAGGTGTGAAAGGCCTAAGGGACAGACTGTCATTTGCTGTAAGAATTCCTAGGATTTCGAATTCCCTTCCACTGCCGCAAACAGCTTCTTCTTTGTTGAAAGATCTTATTGCAAGTACCTCCTATGATAGCAGGCAGGGTCTAGTTGAAAAGGGGTGTGAGATCCATGAACACTTCTGGACTTTACCATCTTCACCTTCCAAGAAAAAGGCATGCATAGGCAGTGTGCAATGAGAACTTTAGGATATAGGTAACAAATCCTGGCCCTGGAGGATCTTGTTGATCGAGCTAAGGAAGACTAAATTACCTGCTAAATTTTAAATACCTAAGAGGCACAGGAGATGTGGGAGCCTTATGGTTGAATACCCTTGAGAGTCCAATATTCTCCTTTAACTCATTTAACATGGATGCTTTGTGTGGTTGACATTACAAGGGAGAGAAGAAAAAGAGAGGAACAAGAAGAAATAACCTGGGAAGAATAACATAACAGACAACAATGCTAGCTTTAATTAAACACTGGTTTGAATCTGGGCTCTGCCACTAAATTAATTGTATGATCTTGGGCAAGTGACCTACTGTCTCTGAGCTCAGTTTCCTCATTTGGAGGGGCCATTCCTGACCTTGCCAGGGGCTTACTAGGAACAAGCAAGATAATGTACGTAAAGTCTGTAGCATGAGGTTTTACATGTAGTGGACACTCAAAAGTTATTTTTGTAAGGAAAGAATGAAGGCAGGAAGGCAGGTGAGAAGAGAGAAGACAGAAGGAATACTGGTTTTTCCGTGATTATTTTCAGGCTTTCCTCTGAAGCTTCTCTGATTTATCTACCTTCCTCTTTCTCCATAGAGGCTCTGAAAGAGCCAACTGTTGCTGAGGACAGATGGCTCATGGTTCCCAGGAGCGGTTCCATAGGATCGTAAGTGCTTAGTGGAAAAAAAAAAAAAAAATCAACATGGTGTGATATGTATGGAGACATGCTACAGAAAATTTAAACAATTTTCTTTACTATCACTAAAGAATCTTAGAGGTTATATTTTTCTACTGTGCATTATAACTCTTCAAGATGATGATATAGTAGATAGCATCTCCCAAGTGGACTTGACAGGGACCAGTTTTTCATTGTGGATCACATGAGGCTAGGGTTCCCTGGAATACCCATTTGAGGAACTCTGATTTATATCAAGACAGTGGGCAGTAGCGGGCACCAAACTGGGGGGAAAAGTCCCCAGAAGAAGCTGTTGGGAAAATATTCTGGAAGAAGAGTCCCACCTTTCTTATCAGCTAAGCTGCCCTAATCCTCAAACCTCTGGCCCTCTGTTTTCTCATTTGTAAAATAAGGGGTTGGAGACACATATTCGAAGTACCCTTCTAGCTCTAACAGTTGAACATTTCCATGGGGATGTGACCTATATGGTTAAGGATTCAAAAATTCTACACGTTACTACGTCCCTTCTTAGATAACCAGCAATTCCCTCCCAGGAGGCCTTCAATGGTATTCACCAAGCACCCACCATGAGCTGTGAGCTCTGATAAAAGCTCTATACTCCAGATTCTTCTAACTGATTGTTAATGCAAGAACTCCCCTTAAGAACAAAGTAGAAATGGAAAGAAGTCACTTTGGCCTGGCAGTCAAGGCCCTCAGGGTCTCTCCATTTTGTATTCTCCATCTCTCAGTAATCCTGTGCCCACCACGTTCCACCGGTCCAGGTAGAAGCTCCCCTCCTATTCCATTATTCTACTCATCTTCTCATTGGGCCCCAGCCACTTGCTTTCCTCTTTCTTTCACAGCATCATCTTGCCTGCCATCCCCTTCCCCCTCCTCTGTCAACATAAACTCTGTTCTTCCTTCAGGACACCAGTCAGGTCACAAAAAGTCTTCCCTGATCCCATAGGAGGGACCCTCTTTTTTTCTCTCTCACTTGAAATTTAACAGGCCTTATTCCTGTGTGTACTCTCACTAAGATGAGAAAAAATTCCCTTTGCATGTATGTCGATTTATCTTTCCAACAAAATCTTAAGGATTAGAGACTCGGGTCTACCAGCCACCCATTTTTCTCTCTGGAGTACTGAACAAGGAAGTACCTCTCATAACCATCAATTGGCAAATGGGGGAAAAATGCCACTTCATTTAGTTCAGTAACTCCCAACTCCCCCAACCCCCTTAATTCCTTGGGTGTGCCTCAGTCACCTTCTCAATGAGGTCTTCTTTGGCTACTCATCTAGAATTTCAACAACCTCCCTGTTACATTTCATTAATCCTTCCTTTCTTTATTTTATCTCTTTTGCGTTTATCTCTATCTAACATACTGTATAATTTACTTAGTTCCTATGTTTTCTGTCTCCCCAGCTAGAACGGATACTCCATAAGAGCAGAGAATTTTGTCTTTCGGGTTTGTGACTGAATCTCAGTGCTAGAGGACTACATAAGTGTCTGGTGCATAGTAGGTGCTCAATAAATTTTTTTGCATGAGCAAATTAATGCAGAGAATGCCGTTTAACCTAAAGGGTTTATATGGCCTTTTACTCTGCTCTTTTATCTACCAAATCTTTCCACGAAGATGGGATCTTTCCACTCAGTAAGGAAAGTCTGGCTTGAAGCACATCCACCAGTGCCAGAGGAAAGGGAATGAAAGAGATAGTTGGAACATTCTGCTTGTCTCAAAAACCTTGAGCTAAGCTGCTGTAGACCTCCTAACTCAAGGTAGGGACAGGACCCAGGCCAGGCTGGCATGTGGAAGAAAAGAGAGAGGATGACAAGACTGATTTCCTCATGCAAAGAGAAAGGGCGATGTGGACCCAGATGCGTGCAAAAGGAACCAGACAGCATTCAGGCAGAAGCACACACACGTCTTTGACAGTGACTGTGTCCTCCATTAAAACAGGGCGTGTGATCAATCAAATTAGTCATCAACCATGTGTAGACAGGTGGGCCTCCAACATCTTTCCCCCAACCTAGTGGGGGAAAAGAGCCTAAAAAGATGTTTAATTTCTTTTGAGAGAGAGACAGGAATGAGAGGAGAGGGGGAAGAAAGATATCTCAGTGCAGACTTTGACAAGAAGTGGCAATACTAGTTTTACATTCTCCAACAGGCCAAGCATAAAATGGTGGTTCGGTGAATGCTAGTGAATTGGATGGCTGGTGCTGATTTTATAGGCATTAGGAGAAATTCTGGGACTAAAATAAAGGCCAGCATAAAGTCCATCCATTTCCCTGGGCTTCAGGAGCTATTGCTGATTTTCCTCACTCAGCCTAAGTATGACCCTAACTCCTTAATATGAACTCTTCCCTACCTATCTTCTAACCATGCTCAAAGCTGTTCTACATCAGAAGTTGCTTTGAGTGCCAGTAGATGGCCATTAGTCCCCTGGCCCATGCAAACTCTCCATGAGGTTCAGACAGACCCACACTCTTCTGTGATTTGATATTTGCATGATCCTGGGCCAGTTATTTAACCTCTTCAGATCTCAGTTTCCTCATCTATTAAACTGGGATAATATTTACCCAGTGGGAAGTTGTGTGGATTAAATGAGATAATTTAGGATTTCATTTATTTAACCTTTACTGAGCCTTTACTATGTTCTGGGCTGCATTATGCACTAAGGATACGGAGATTAAGGATGCAGTTCCTGCTCTTCGGGAACTTGCAGTCGGGAGAAAGAGACACAAACACAAGCAAGTACAATATAGTGGGATAAGCGTACGGATGAAGGTATGTGTCCGTTGGTTCTGGAACACACATACTCAGTTTCTAAACTAGCCTGCAGGGAGGTCAGGAAAAGCTCACCAGAGAGCTGAACTGAGCCGTGAAGGGTCATTAAGAGTTAGCCAAGTGGAAAAGGTCTGGGGCAGTTGACCCTTCTAGACAAAGCACATTAAGAGCACGGAGGTGAGTGTCTAGCAGATTCAGAAATCCACAATCAGTTTCTTATGGATAGAAAGTTGGGTTTAAGTTGAGGAATGATGGAAAATGAGAAGGAAGAGGATGGCAGGAATCTGGAGCCAGAACATGAGAATCAAAGCTTCTCAGCATGGCTTTGAGTTTTCATCCTGATGTCACTGGAGCGCTATTGCAGAGTTTGAGTCAGGCAACAGACATGAATACTTTTATGTTTTAGGAGGATCCCTCTGACACTGTGTGAAGGATAGATTAGAATAGGGTTAGATCAGAGTCAGGGAAAGGAGGCAGATGCAGTGATTCATGTGACAAATAACAAAGGCAAGAAGAGAGGAAAGAAAGAGATGAGGTGGATATAAGAGAGGGATAGATGAGAAAGAGAAATCACCTAGAATGATTCCCAGGTTTCTACCTTGATAATTGGGTAGACACTGGTGCCAAGGTTAATACAAGAAGAGAGGAGGAGATGAGAGTTTTGAGTTTGGTAGACTTGAGGTCTCTATGGGATATAAGAGTCAAGGAGGCTGAGCACCTAAGTCCAGGGCTCAGGATAAAAATCTGGGTATAGACGTTTTTAAGTCATCACTCGTAGGCATGGGTTGTCCATAAAGTCTGTGTAGATGGGTCTGTGATGAGACCAGAACCCTGGAAGTACACCAGTGAATAAGGAGAGGCAAAGTGAGAACAAGGGTGAAAGGTAAGCCAGCAAAGGAAGGAGAGACAAGACAGAGAGGAAGTCTCAAGCAGGAAAGAGGGGTCACCAGTGTCAGCTCTCAAAGAGAGGTCAGAAAGGGAATAAGTCAATTTACTGGATTGAGAGCCAGGAAGCCACAGTGGCACTAGGAAGGGCCATTACAACGGAAGCACGTTATGTGGTGTTAACTCGAGACAACTTCCATTCTGCTCATCAAGTGTATACAGTGCCAACACTGTGACTTTATCATTGGAAATAAGTTTATCTCTTAAAATTTTTTTTAATTAAAAAAAATTATTCTATGGGGTTAAGAATACAACATGAGATCTACCCTCTTAACAAATTTTTAAATGCATAATACAGTAGTGTTACTATAGGTACAGTGTTGCACAGAGGATCTCTAGAACTTACTCATCCAGCATAACAGAAACTTTATGTCATTGGTTAGCAACTCTTCATTTGCCCCTCCCCCTCAGCCCCTGGCACCCACCATCCCCCTCTCTGATTCTATGAATTTGGCTGTTCTAGAGACCTCACATAAGTGGAATCATGCAACGACTGTCCTTCTGTGACAAAATATTCACATTGTTGAATATTGCAGAATTTCCTTCTCTTTTTTAAGGTTGAACAATATTCCATTGTTTCTAATAAGTATGTCTCCATCCAGTAGGCGAGTTTTGTCTAGAATCATTAATTGGTCACATGCATTGTCCATCTTTCCCCTTAATGCAGTAGGTCTCCGGTTCCTTTACCCTAGAATTTCTATTTGTTGAGCCAGACTCAGGACTAGGTATCTGCTTTTGTCAAAAATCACCAAGAAAAGAGTTGCGTAACCCTGCGACCTCCTTCCTGCACTCCCCACCCCCTGACTCTCAAAACACAAAGGGGCTGCACCTGCGTTTCCAGCTCTTCCCCTCTGTGACCCGGAAGCAGAGGAACGCTGCCCTGGTGGCCAGGCTGCTGAACAGTCCTCACTGCTTGAGCGGCTCCGTGGGAACCCGCAGATAAAAGGCGTGAGAGAAAAGGGAGATGTTATTTCTGGAATTATCATGATAAGAGGTGTAATGAGAAGCTCACGGCTGGGCTAGACAGAAAGAAGAAGGAGGAGGAGGCAGCAAGGGAAAGAAAGGCTTCCTTGGTTTCTTTGCAAAGAAGCTGTAGGAAAATATTTGAAAATGTGTGAATGTTGAGAGATAAGTAGGAAACTGAAGAATGAAAGGCTTCAGTGCTGGTTAACTAATCCCATTCGCTTGTTTGTATGTGAAAGACCAAAGAGAGAAACTTGACATAAAGGACACCTTTTAAGAAATCTGTTGCTAATACTTTACATCTGAGGGTCTCTGCTTAAACGTGCAGATAACAGCCTTGCAGGGTGACACCCACAAGAAGATGCACGGGGCAGCTTAGCACTGGCTTCCCTAAACGACTTGCTGCCAGTGAGTCAACTGGTTCCGTTTCTGACTGTTTCTGTTTCTGAGTTAATTTTCATTTTCGCTGAGTTCCTGTAGACAACAAGTGCTGACTGTGTTCTCCTTTGTAGCTGAGACTGCTAAAGGCTCGGGAGTCCAGTTTTGCCCATCCTGCTGGTGTGTTTTGCTTTTCTGGGCTGGAACTGTCCCCATAAATAAGGTCCCGGCATCCCTGTTCACTCATTACCATGGCAATTACAATGAAGTAAGGCTACGTTTGCATCCAGTTCTGGAAAGCCCAGTCCGAGGCTTAAGAACAGTTTTTAGGTGGAGGGTGACATTCTGGCCCGGGTTCTGGCTACTTCCTTCAAGGTCTGCAAATAAGAGAAACAGAGGCTTCTAACTGTCAGAGATGGGAGGAACAACATCTTGACTGAGGAAATGGGATTAGGAATGTCAGGCTCCCACAGCCTTCTCCCTATGAGTCAAAAAAATAAACAAGTAACTCCCCTAAGTTGGGTCAGTTGTTTTATGTGCTTAGTTGGAGCACACTCTTGAGAAACGTGGAGAGGCTAGAAATGAGTGTGGTGTCAGTTACATGAAACCACCAGGCACAAGATATCCAAGGTATTCAAAACCCACCCAATTCGCATCTCTCCTTCTCTGTACCAGCAAACCTGTGGGCCAAACGTCTCCTCTTTTCTCAGGCTTGTTCTCCTGAGAACAGAACCTGGCTCGGCCCAGAATAGAGCCGCACAGCCCAACCAGCGATGATTATACTCAATGCCTGAGGCCAAAGCGAATGTGCTGGGCGCCTTTGGCAAACATGGAGCATAAGGCTTGAATTTCAGAGCTACAAGGATTGATGGGGAAGGAAACAGGCATCAGGACACTTAGAAGCTAGAGCATTAATGCACACTGCCCCCCCCCGCCCCCCACCCCCATGGAACATGAGTGGGATCAGATCTTTTCTGTGCTGCATTCAGTGGTGTGTGGTAGTCAGTGCTGCCTCCGGAGTCTCACTGCACGGTCCAAATCCTGGCTCCTCCACCTCCTAGCTGTGTGACCTTCAGAAAGCCACTAAACCTCTCTGGGCCTCACGATTTTTTGGCTTGTGGTTTTGTCTTAAATAATGCTCCATAGGGATGTTGTGAGGGTTAACATGAGTTAATATAAGTAATCTGCTTAGAACAGTGCCAGGCCTATAATACTGACCTATTACAGAAGTGATAGCTATTACTAACACTGTTACCTGTCAGCCAGGGCTCCTGTCTCTTTAGAAGAATTGGCACAAACTAGGGTTTTGACTCCCCAAATCTTCTGATTTCTTCCCTTCACTTCCCCTGCTTTCTGCCCTGGGTGGGGTCTACACTATTCTTTACCCCTTTTGAGAAATGTTCGCCCTTTCTCGCTCCTCTTGTAGTGCCGACCCTTTTCTCAGTTCTCTCTTGCTTTCTCCGCCTGTCCGTCCATTTTCCCTCACACTCCTTTCTCGGAGAACAGAATCCAGCACGCTGCAGGCATTAATGAAAAATTCACTCAATGAATGGTAAACCGGAGCAGGAACATACAATATAGTCCCAGAATACAATAGTGACTTCAAAATATAAAAAGGAAAAAAAAAAAACCCTATAAATTATTTCTAATTTTGAAGGACGGGATCGCAGAGAAAGAGATAAGTGATCAGTTACAGGACAATATCCAGAAACACAGAATAAAAAATAAGAAGAGGCTGGTTTCCAGTGCGGTGGGGAGCCCTGGTGGTCTGCGTGTGGGCAACCGTGACCCTGATGTGTAGGTGACACTGCTTGACTCCAGCCACCCATGTCTCTTCCGTGAAAGAGACACAAAGAGTCAAACTGCATAAGGCAGTCAAGGCTTTTCCCTGAGTGCTCAGGAGCCAGGCCCCGAGGAAGCCTGCCCTCCACTGTTATTTTGTGAATTACTAGAAAGGCCAGAGAAGCAGGGCAGTGGGAAAATTCAACCTCCCTTTCCAGCCCCCATCCCAGAAGTTAGCTATTAACAAAGCCCGTGGAGCCAATGACAGAGCCATCCCACCTAGGAAATGAAGTTCTAAAAATAAGCAATTCTTATAACTAGTTAACGAATAAATAGATGTCACTAAAGATATGCCACAGACAGAACACTGTGAAAAATCCAAAGGTGTACTTGAAACCACAGACTGTCTGAACTAGAAGATCTGGGGGATTTAATGCAACCCTCTTGCTTTATAGATATGGAAACTTGAAGCCCAGGGATCTTAAGTGACTTGTCCAAGGTCATCCAGCAGATTGATGTCAGAGCCAAGACTTGATAGGCCAAGGGGCATGGACTTGCCTATTTCTGGGAATTTAATGCCAACTGAGTCTGGATATCCTGCTTGAGGCAGGCAGCAGCGAGGAGCCAGAGCAGAGAAAGAAAACAGGGAAAGAGCTCGGGAACTTCCACGCCAGCAGACTGGCTTCAAAGATTCAGTGAAAGTTGAGGCCAGGACTGAAGAAGTAACTCGGGAAGGAAATGGAGCGACAAAACCCACCAGGCAAAGCATTTGCTGTCCTGGAGTGAATGGTTATTAAACAGTGTCCCGGGGAATTGGGGATGTTCCAAGACTCAGCTCTAAAGGGCCAAATAGCTTTTTCATGTTCTAAAAGCCGCTTGAGCTCTCCGAGAAGAACGGCCCAGGTGCTCATCTATTATTGAGCATGTTTAAAAAGGCATTTAGGAAAGAGCACCAAGAAACAGATTTGCAATACAACGTCAGTCCCAGGAGGGCTGTGCTTGCTTAGAGAAGGAGCAGGGTTCACGTTCAGCGATACGGGAAGAGCCACCATGGGCAGGTGTCCTGGCGTCCTTGGGAACACCTGTTGGTGTCCCCCCTCCAGCAGGTGCCCGGAAGTGAGTGATGCAGGGGGCGAACGCCAACAAGGGCAGCCTCCCTACTGTCAGCTTGCTCAGATCAGTGAGCTGTGGCCAAGATCTTGCACCTTGTGTGTTGGGGGGACCGCCTGGTGGGGGAGGGATTTTGTAACACATACGTCTACACACACAGTTTCTAAATAATGAAATAATATATAGCACTAAAAATTATGTGATAAGTAGACGAATGCAAATAGATAATAGATCAATTACTGGCTTGATAAATATTTAATGATATATTTTCTATCATATTTATATTTTTAATATTTTAATGATACGTATTTGTGGCATACCATTCACAACACGTTGTTAAAGGAAAGTGTAGGTTACAAAAATGGGAATGTATGCTACTATCCCGATTTTATAAAAATATGCACTTACATTTGTAAAACACATTTATAATCTAGAAGAGCATAGAGGAAAAAAGTGGAATGATAGAAACCAAAATGTACATAGAAATTACCTCTGGGGGGTAGAATTTGAGGTGAATTTTACTTTTTTCTTAACACTCTATTAACTTTTTCTCAGTGAACAGCTACTATACTTTTGGATCAGACATAAATAACAAATATCATTACATAAAAGAGAGGTTTATTACTCAAGATGAAACTAGATTCCTCTGGTTCTGAAAAAGAGATCCTCACAACTTTGCGTGCAATACATTTAAAACCACAGTCCCTCCTCCTTAAGGAAGGCTTTTACTTAAGCATAGTCTTAAGTAGCCAAGAAGTCATCTGGAAAATAAAAATATAGGTGGGGATTTGGGGGTCTTCTTAGTGGTTGCCTACCACCATCACGTTCTTCCCGATATTATACCTGTGTGATATTCTCAACAGCATACATTTTTTCAGAACAGAGTGTCTTGTTTACCTCTATTTCCTCTTAGCGCCCAGCACAGGGTCCTTCATAGAGAAACCCTGCAGAATATGTTCGCTGAATTGAACTGAAGCTGCCTGATAAAAGAAGTGATAACTGGATACAGGAAGGAAAAGCAATGCCTTCTGGTGGACTTTGAGATTCTGCTTTCACGTGAAAAGAAGAAATGCCAATGGAGACCCAAGAAGAAAGGTTTATCTGAGTTTTGCAGAGTAGAAGAAAATGCTCGGTACTCATTGTCGTTCTTTGGATACAGGAAGTTCCATTCGGAGGTGGAGTGTTTCTCACTTCTGGGGTGGGATGGGGGGAATCTAAAATTCCACGTCTCCAGGGCAGAAAGAGACCAAGCACTCCCCTTACTTCCTTAGTTAGCGCTTGCACAAAGATCAAGATACCCCTGTCATTACTTTCATGATGAACTGGCCTTCCCTTACATCCTGAATGCTCAGAATCTCATCTGAGTGTGGCTCCTTTCCTGCCCGGACAACTTCAACCTCCTTGTTTCTTGTCTCTGCTTTTTCCCTTTCTCTCTGCATTAGTTTAACCAGACTAGCATAACTAGAGTCATCTCGCTCCTCTCTACACTCAGACTCTGTCGCTCCCTCTCTAATTGCTATCAGTTTTCTGTTCTTAAGACGTGGCATTTCCCCCACCTTCATTTCTAATTTCAGTTCTTCCTATTCCACACATCTCTTTCCTTTCATTTGCCCACCGCTATCCTTCATTATCTTGGTCTCCTGGCTGAGATTTTCCCCTGCAAAAGCCTTCCTTTCTTTGCCAGGTACATGCTCTTGGATCACTCAAATTCCCCTTGAAAGCTCATGTCTATGAAGCCTTTCCAAGATATTCCTCCAGGTAGAATTATTTGTTACTTTGCCAAGAAAAAAGACAAATTCACACATGCCTAAAACTTTTAAAGACATTAGAAGTGTATATTTCTGTGTTTCACTGTCTGACAAATAGAAAGCCCTTTAGACAGGTAGTGTCTTTTGCCTTCTACAATTCTAAGGTGAATTTGGGGATTCAGTACAATACAGAACCGTGGTTGTCCTGTGTGCTGATGCGTTTTTAAGACAGCGCTCAAAATTCTCATCTGCCCCCTAGGGACTACAAGGTGAACTGCAACAAGCGATCAAAAGGCTGTGTCCGCTCCATTTTTACCTGATTCCTTAATCCTGAATGTACCCATTTCCAAGGTATACATTTTTGTTTTTAAGCAGGGACTGAATCTCTTCTGAACTCATTCCTGTTCTAGGAGTTGCAAACTCCAATGGCTGTAAGAACTAGGTAGATCATTAATAAAAGGGACGGGACACCTGGAGGGTGTGTATTGAATCGAGAGCATGTATTCCGTCCAAAGGAGGCTCTACCCCTCGGCCCCGGCAGGATGTGAGCCCAGTGTGGCCACTCCAGATTTTTTCAGGAATCCACAAATCTGGAGCTTTAAGGTAATCTCTAAATTTGTAAGTGCTAAAGCCAATTTAATCTTAAATACACCACTCTTGGGCCACCTAGAACATGTCTATGACCCAAAGGCTGCCTGTGAGTTTTATGACCTTTCCTAACTAAACATTCTCACCAGGTCCTCGTGTAGTGTCACATCGTGACCACGGGGTCAAATGGAGACAACTCAGGAAGTGAAATAATTTCCACAACAGCTGCAAAAGAATGTCATGCTCACTTGGAACAGTTGGTGAGGGTACGTGACTTACTAAATGCAGTTCTAATTAAACAAAGAAGGTTAATGTTTTTCGATTCTTTGGAAAAATCAAGCATAAATAGTGAAATGTTCACAGCCCAATGTGTCAAATTATAAAAATTCATGACCGTATTCTCTAAAACAAAACCTAGTAGTAATGGGAAAAATGGAAGATCAAATACTACCCATATTTGCTCTGCTGCTTGGAAGTGGGTCTGTAGTCTCAACACAGTATCTATGCCAAGTTTAAGCAGAGGACCTATGGGCATCATTTGAAAGGTTTTTACTTTAAGTTGCCAGTTAAATTTCTAACAGCTGTTGGACATACTCCTTAGAAATTTAACTGTCATCTTATTTAAAATAAGAAATTGTAAATAAGCCCCGCTGGGGGCTGGTATTTCTCAAAGCCCCTTGGGGGGCTGGCATCACGTGGGTGAGAGCCACCATACCCCATCTTACCACCTTAATGGCACTAGACGCCATTTGAAGTGATGATATTTACTTATTTGTTGATGTGTTTGTTGTCTGACCTCCTCACGAAGACAAAAATTCCTTGAGGGTGGGGAATTGGTTGGTCTTATTCAATACTGTTTCCCCAACACCTAGAATAGTGTCTGGTACTTAGTAGGGGCTCAGGAGATATTTCCTGAATGAACGACCCCAGACAATCAGCCTAATATCCTGGAGTTTCTGTAGCAGTGACTGAAGACCATAGATAATTCACAATCTCCTGGAGTGAGTGATATAGGCCTTAACTCTTTCTTGCTGGGCTTCTGGCTCTATCCTCAACTTTGTGGAGGGATAAAGATTCAGATTTATTTCAAAGTAAAAGGCTGGAAAATAAAATGAGAACAGAAAACGGTGACAAGGTGGCAGTCTTAAGTATCCATTAAACAGATACGTCTCTTCTTGTGAAAGGGAAATGTCTGTGGTCAATATCCCTGCGTTTTATAGGTCAAAACTCAGATTTCTGGGCCTCATCCCTGGAGCTTTGGCAGGAGGGCCTGAGAATCTGCATTCCAAATAAGTTCCCAGGTGGGAACTTTATGTTGCTGGTCCAGGGACCACACTTTGAGAACCACTGCTGTAAACTATAAAATGCTACGTGTCAGTTGCATTTCCTATTTCACTCCCCACTTCACCATCATCCCCCCCTTTATAGTCAACCCTGACTAGGACGTGTCTTTTGACATAAACCACCTTCCCTTGTGGGAGGAACTCCTTTAATGCTTGTGGGCCAATCTACCCGCTGCACAATAAGGAAGCCATAAAGGGGAGACTGGTGGCGGTTTGTTACAGTGAAACAAAAGCCAAGGAGATCAAATGGCACAAGGACACACCATGAGGTTTCATGAACAGTCACTATTGCCTGATGTGGTTTGGTTGTTATGTAATGGTTACTGAGAACCCACAATGTCCTAAATCTAAGCTGGACATGTTTTTAATTCCCTGATTTGGGGGCAATGAGCCCAGCACGGGCCGCTGTGCTGTGTTGGGGACTTTACCATTCTTTTATTATTAATAAGACTCAATTTTTAAAAATCCCTGTGCAAAAAGTTGTTTAGGAATAAAGGAAGAAAGCGTGTTCTTTGCCAGTGTATCATCGGGCACGTCAAGGGTTCTATGTGTTGTTTCCTAGTTCCTTCCTTTCAGTGACTAAGGCCAAAATCCAACCTTGTTGTGTACTTGTGTATGCAGTTCATTTTTCTTCACTTTCTTGTTTTCCAGAACCCAATTTCAGTTAAGATTGGTTTAAAATATGTCCAATTATACTTCAAAAACAAACAAACAAACATAGAAAGAGAGATCAGATTTCTGGCTACCAAAGGCAGGGGGTGGGGGGAGGTGGAATCGGATGAAAGTGGTCAAAAGGTATAAACTTCTAGGTATAAGATAAATAAATATTAGGGATGTGATGTACAACATGATAAATATAATTAACACTGCTATATGATATATATGAAAATTGTTAAGAGAGTCAATCCTAAGAGTTCTTATTACCAGAAAGATACTTTCAAATTTCTTTAATGTTGTATCTATACCAGACGATGGATGTTCACTAAACGTATTGTGGTCATCATTTCATGATGTATGTAAGTCAAATCACCTTAAACTCATACAGTGCTGTCAATTATATCTCAATAAAACTGGAAGAAAAAAACATGTTCAAGTAAAGAACAGTGAATATTTGCACAGCACCTGCTACACGTCAGATACTGTGCTAAGAATTTTAAATGAATTAAAGCTTATTTGATCCGTATAGCCAGAGTTTGAGGTAGGTGCTATCATTCTTTCCGTTTTATAGATAAGGAAAGGAAAACAAAGAAAGTTGAAGCAACTTCTATTTACACTGCTTTGGATGAATCACTGTGTTAGGCAGAGGTGAGGAAGATATGATGCCTCTTGGCTTTTAAACTATGCCTCAAAGGGTAAGTTCAAGAGTCCAAGGTTGAGGGGAAAGCATAAGCCAAGGCATGTAGGCATAAAAGTACAAGAGGTTTGGAGAAGGGGTAGTTGCAGTTATGCTGGTGTGTAGACTAAATACAGAGAGCAGAAGAGGAAAGAGGACGGGAAGGTAGATCAGTCTTGACTACTGTGATTTGGAACCGGGGTCTGGAACACACTTTGCCCTCTGGAAGCATTTCTCAAATTTCAGTCATTTGAGCTCCACTGTACCAATTTTTGCCACATCTGTGCACCACCTACACTATTTTTAATTACATATGAAATAATCTTCTTCTAAAAAATATATTTATTTAAAAATTTCATATCATGACTGTAAATGTAAGACAAGTGTCACTAGTCAAAGACAGAAGATAATGATAAAGATAAACAGATTATTTAAATAAAAAATACTTATCCCTCTTAATTCATGTACCACAGTGAAACCCACGATCATACTTGGGGAAACACTGAAGTGACCATGATGAATCACAGAAGATCAGTGGTCTTAGCTACTGGATTTTGCTTCTACTTTCTCTTTTATATATTTGTATGTATTCATCTCAATGAACCTTCAGCTAGTTTGATAAGAAATCCCCAAACTCCTCTCTCTTAGCTAGTTGAGCTCATAAAATATTTAATTGATTGTGTTTTATGTAAAACAAAGTTAAAATTTCATGTCACTCTCTTGCTAAGATTTGAAGTCTGTTTTGTAGGTCAGCTATTTTAAATTCCTCTTGGTGTTTCGACATTTCTCTGCACCTCCCGCAGGTGTCTAATCAATGGGGCTGCATAGCTGCAGTATCACTGCCATGTGGCTGCACTTTAGAAGAGCTTTTAATGCAGAAGCAAACTATTTGCTAGAAAATCCCCTCTATGTAATCAGGACCTAGACAACTATTTCTGTAGGTAGCTGTGGCCTTTGCTATTGGGAGAAACGTGTTCTGTCCTCACAGTTTGAGGAGATACGTTCTTGTTCTAACTGAAAAAAAGAGGCAATGTATGCATGTATGTATTTTTAGGGATGTGTGTGTGTGTGAATGTGTGTTTAATAATAGATAGTGAAAAGGTATAAGGATGTAGGGATGCAGAAAAGCTTTTCTGTTGTTGTTCTTATCTTTCTTGCCTCTCTCCCTCCTTTGCTTACTTTTCCATTTTATAATCTTCTCAGGAAAATATTACACTGAAACAGCCAGTCACAGTTTAAGTTAACTCCCCCCCGCCCCTACCTGGTACAGGACCATTTCTGAACACTTTGTTTAAAAACTCTCATGTGATAGCGTTCACATATTTCCATGGTGTGATCTGTCCTCTGGTCTACAAAATTATCCCCATTGGTAGTGCTACACTTGATGCCATTAGTCTAGTTATACTGTTATACTCTGTGTATCAAGGCAAAACATATATTGGACTTAAATGGAGCCAGACGTAAATATCTACACTCAGCTCTGCCACTCCTTAAGTGTATGACTTTGGCAAATCATACAGCTTCTCTGAGCCTCAGTATACTTACCCGTGCAACAGGAAGTAAGTTTTAATAGGAATCAAAATTAGGTCATATACGCTAAAACTCTTCATAAACCACATTGTTAATAAAGGGCCCAATAAATGTCAGATGTGCTAGTGCCAAATCTTCCTAAGATCCCTTGATCTGAGGATAGAGTGTTCTAGAAATTGTACATCTTTCTCAGACCCTTTAGGGAGAATAGATGTTTTTTCACTGTTCTATAAAGAGAATGCTGAGGTGGCTTAAATATCCACCAGAAATTCTACCCAAGAGGTAGTATTCTATTCCTACGCCAGAAAGCTCCCCTCCTTATGGGATGAGTGAAAAAGATGGTACGCGTTATTATGAGAATAGCCAAAATTGACGATCTTAGAAGACACCACACACCAAACCTTCAGAGTAGAAAAACGTGAAAGGATATCTAGCAGAGTTTGGTGTAAACAGGGAATATTGTGCACTTTGAAAATACAGCTGTGGAGAATGGTTCTCTTTCCCTTGGGGTCTATCACTCTCTCCCAGATGTATACTTGTGTTCTTCTCCTCTTTTATTTGTCTCAAGACCATACTTTCATTCTCATCATTCCCCTGGCACAGATCTGTTTTAAGTTTAAACCTTCAGAACACGTAGCTGATGGAGCTAAGACCTGGAATGCCTGTAGAACTGGCAATGGGCAGCCTTTATGGGCAGCAGAGAATACCTGTGTCACATGATCACAGAGAGGTCGAGCTGGAAGAAAGTGCAAGAGCTTGTCTCTCTCTCAAAATGAACTGAAATGCTCACCAAATTATGGACAGAAATCATTCTGATAGAGAGAGAAAATAATAAAATCACACCAAATAATCTTGAGTGCTATGGCTGTTGTGGAATGCTTGTATTCATGGTTTTTTTATTAATAGCTTTCATTCTTAAAGGCAGTTTATTTTCTTAATTGGCCAACGCTTCCTTTCAACTCTTTGTACTGAGGGCCGATCAGCAGAGTTCACATGCCAAGGTCAGTGCTTCCCTCCCTGTGCGCACGAATCACTTTACCCTGGTCCCGGCCAGCTCTCATAAGTAGGTACTGTGGAGAGAGAGAATGTGCGTGGACGTGTACAAACCTGTCATCGCTGTAGGAAAAACTCAAAGCAGAAGATCTCCTGGTGATAGGTCAACAGAGGCGTGCATGTAGATGAAGAACATTCAGATATTATAGCTTTGATGTCACACCTCATACTTCAGGGCAAGTGTATATGCTACTAATGTATGCACGAAGTAGCTTGTTTGGTGGAAAGTACACCAAGGTATGAAAAGAGTAGTCCCTGCCATGATGGCCCTGACAGTCTTGAGGCACATCAGCCTGTGGATATGTGAGTCAGCCAGCCAGGTCCAGGTACTGCCCCACTGGTGAAAGAAGGGGATCACTCTCCCTTCTTCCTGGGTCACTTGCGGCACAGAGAATGGAAACAGCACTAGAAAGGATGTCACACCAAGCATGAGCCCTACTAGCTCCTTAGGAACATGGGCCTGAATTTTACAAGCTTCCAACTCTCAAGAAAATGGTCCCAGGATGTTGAAAACTGCAGACACAGACCACATGAACAACCCCATTCTCTGTGTGCTGTAACTGCCAAAGATAAGTATTCTCATCAGCAAAGTTAGAGGATTAGAAGGTCAGAAAGAGAAAAGCCCTCTGGGATCCCCAGCAGACCAGGAATCACAAAGGAGAGCCTTTCACACCCACTGCATGTGTGTCTACTCCTTGTTACTGAATGAATATAACCCAAGCTTCTTGAATTAAAGGATATCATTCTGAACGTTTAGGGACATAAAACAACAACAAAAAAGGTGACCAAACCTTGTCACCTCGGACATCAATCTTACACATCAAAGCTGGATTATCAAAAACTCTGAAATTATTCTCATATGAGTACCAGTTACACATATGAATGCCTAATCATGGGGGATCAGTTTAAAGAAGTATGATACGTCTTTACAATGGAATATGAGGCAGTCATTAAGTTTCATGCTTTTGGATAACATTAATAAAATAAGAAAATGGTCACAATATCATAGTGAGAGAAAGAAGAAGACCGCAAACTGTTCATACATTGCGTTTCCAGTTCTATTGTGTCACACTGTATTGTGTTAAAACATACACATATACACACACAGGCACAGAAAAAAGCATCAGTAAGAAACAGAAGAAATGTAAACACTAATTCTTTGTAGGTATGTAAACGGGTAAATTTTATTTTGTCCCCCCAAATATCTTTAATAAGCACCAATTACCTTTATAATAATAAAATCATAAATGTTGTTTTTAACCTGTATATTAACATAAGAGTCTTGTAGCCTCTACACCACTATTTCACCTTCAATACCACTACTGGAAAAACATTATAACCTAGAATTAGAAAGGTAGTTCAGAGGACTCAGGAGCCAACCAAAGACAACTGTCATGAAATAAAAATCTCAATAAAATTTAAACAAGGTGGATGAAAGCTATCTTTTGGCTTTGGGGATCCTTTCCTCTTTACAGTGTATCCTTAAGTCAAGATTAAGCCAGCACTTCTGTCTCCAAGCTCCATCCTGCTTTTCTCCCCCATCAGCAGGTATAGGTTTCAAAAGCAAAGTCAACCAAGGTTATCTTGTTCTTTTATCCTTTTCATTCAGTGGCTGATGACACCACATGAAGACAACCAGCCTTTCTGAAATGACATTTCTGAAGTCCTTTCCCCCAATACAACCTGCTCTGCTCTTCAAATTATTTTATAAATGTACATGGGGGTAGCAGCTTGACACTGTGGACTGAGTCTACCAGGGATGGGTGTGGAGACCTTGGGGGTTAAGGGCACACCTCCCCACCCGGGGCTGGCCCCCAGTGGTCTCTTTCCGGGACCCTGGAAAAGGGTGTAGGCAAAGAGCATGGGCCACGGCTCTTGGAGCTGAGGGAACCAAAGAAGGGAACACTTGGATGTGAAAGTCTGTGATAATCACAACTTGGAAAGACAACCAAAAGCATGTAATCCAGAGGCCTTGTCTATAAACCATTGTCATATATATGCAGGGTCTTTACTAGCCAAGCAAGATGAAAGAGCCACCCAACTGTTAGACCATATCCAGTAGTCAGATTTAAAATCACCTTAGGTTATAGAAATTTTAAGTGTCACAATAAGCGCCCTTCTCCTTGCAATACTTCTTTCCCCAGCAACTAGGAAAACAATAATACTAACTTGGTGGAAGCAACACTAGGCTCATAGTAGGTGCTCAATCGTTATGTGCAGGAAGGAGGGAAGGGAGGGAGGGGAAGGGAAGAAGAACTCTCAAAGCCTGTAGTTCATGCATTGTTGTCTGGGCAGGACTGCATGTTACAGAGCCCTGAAGATATACCCAATTTTTAGTTCTTCCAAAGTCAGCCCCTGGTGGGGTTAACAGTTCTGGTACTCAACACTTCTCTCTAGGAAGAAATTCTCCTTATAGCTAATATAAATCCTCTCTGCTTGATCTTAAGCCCACTTACTCTGGTTCTGTCTCGGAGGAGAAAGTGAACAGCTGATCTCAACACTTGGTCCAATAATTCTTCATATATTTAAAGAGAGTAAGTCATCACCTTGCTGCCTCTTCTTCTTCCCCTCCGTGACCCCAATTCCCACAGCCTTTCTCCATGGATCCTGTTTCTTAATCCCTTAATCCAATGATGCATATTAGTATGCAGTCCAACGTCGGCAAAAAGAGCATGTTGCCAAGTGGTGGTATCGGGAGATGCAGAAAAAACACACCAACATGGGGAAGAGCTTCCGTTTCACTCCTCGGACGCCCTCTACAAGTCTGGAGAGAGCGCGTGGATAGCCCGTGGCCTCTTCCCCCGGGGCGGGAGGTGGAATTCAGTTGGGGCAGGTGTGTTCAGGCAACACCAAGTATTTCCGGCCTGCTTAGTACTGCCTCGCACTGTGCTGGGCACAGACGTCTGGCGGAAAACCAGCCACGTGTGGTTCCTGTGTTCGTGAGCAGACCGTCAGTTTGTCCGTGATGAGAGAGACAGTGTGTGTGCGCACGTGCGCACGTTCTCTGAAGGGACGGACGGGCTGTTTTATGTCATGAGTCAATGGCTTTCAAGCAGAATCTGCCACAGTAGCGATCAACCTCTGTCACATCATCACCCACTTGATCCTTCTGGGATAGGATCTCTGTAGTCCTCAGGTGTCGGAATCACAGAGCGGCCACAGCCTGGAGTCAGTGCTGTCTCCTGGATACGGGGCTACCAGAAGCATCCCTTAACCTGTTTCGTGCATCCCAGGCTCCAGATGCTGGTGGGACCTTCTGTTTTATAAGGTTGTTGCTGCTGAGGCAGCTCTCGGGAGTCTTCTCTCTACCAGTTTGGTTACCCTTCCTCTCTCTCACTGATCCATACGTTAATTCATAAACACGACTATGGACTCAGCACTTCCTACTGACCCCTTTCACCTTTAACCCTTCTTCCACAGGTGGATATGGCTGTAATCTCTCAGGATTGTCAGCCTAAGGTGATAACTGGCTTGGGGAGCCCAAAGAATGACCCAGACAAACGAAGAATGTTTTAATCTACACAAGGAGGGGTATTTTCTGGTAGGTGGAGGCAGGGAAGAGGGAGTGCGCTTCTAAAATACAGCTCTGGCGAGTTTGGGGGAAAGACGAGCGGAGAGGCAAACCGTATGTATTGTCCTGCAATTCTGACCCAGAGACAGTCCCTTTGAGGTCTGTTTACCTCTCACAACCTGAAAAATGCATCATCATCATTTCTTGAAGTCATTACTCAGAACACACCCCACCGCATTTCATTTTTACTATCCCCATTTTAGCAACGATTAAATGGAAGCAGGGAGCAGTGGCAATGAAGCAAATCATGAGAGGCTCTGATAAAGACAGAAGCCTGAACGCTTGCTGGAACTGCTTCTCTGTGCCAGACTATTTTTAATGCAAGTTGATGCATCTGTCCCCCCTCTTAGAGAGACTTACAAATGAAGCCACTCTGCAAACAAATATTTTTCACCATCCCCTACCCTTTCCAACTCACCATGCTGTGTGTGTGTGTGTTCCTCTTTATTTTTTTTTGTACTTTTTTTTTATTGCAGTATAATTGCTTTACAATGTCGTGTTAGTTTCTGCTGTACAACAAAGTGAATCGGCTATATGTATACATATATCCCCTCCCTCTGGAGCCTCCCTCCCAATGCCCCCACCCCCGTCCCACCCCTCTAGGTCATCACAGAGCACCGAGCTGAGCTCCTTGTACTATACAGCAGGTTCCCACTAGCTATCTATTTTACACATGGTAGCGTATATATGTCAATGCTACTCTCTCAATTCGTCCCACCCTCCCCTTCCACCCCTGGGTCCACAAGTCCATTCTCTACATCTGTGTCTGTGTGTTCCTCTTTAAATGTTCTTCACATTTCTACATACCAGAGATATGTACTTGGCTTTCTGTGAATATAATTCTGATCCAGAGATCTCTTTGCTATTCTAGCCCCCAGCCTCCATGCCTCCTTAGAGGCTACTAATATACGATCCCACTAAAGGTTCACAAAAGCATGTACTATTCGTTTAAAAAAAGAGGCTGAGTAAATGTAGAAAATTTGTATATGCTTGGCAGTATTTTCAGAGCAAATACATAAGACATTGAGAACTATGGTTGCTCTGAGGAGGGACCTGGGGAACCAGGGATCATAGGTGATCAGAGGACATCCTTTTTACTGGATATTCTTTTGTATCATTTGACTTTTTACCGTGTGCAGATATGACCTTAAAAAATTACTTGAGGACGGTGGGGACTACCAATTGGTATTTGTTGAATACTGGCTATGTTTCAGCCACTATTAACTGGTTTTACTATAATATCTCCTTTATAGCTGGTTACTATAAAATCCCCTTTAATCTGTATGACAGCCTTATGTAAAGCCCCATCTTACAAAAGGGAAATAGACCCCGGTAATATCAGTCGCTCTGTATACACAGTTGATAAATGGCGATTGGGAAACTGAACTTGGCTCTCTCCGATTTCTAAAACCATGCTCAGTCCCACAGACTATCCTGCCTTCACTTGAAGTCTTTTGGAAGGAACCAAATTAATAAGACAGTAGCTTTGAGACTACTTTGTAAAAACCTGAAGGAATATGGTGAAATCCTACCACACGATTCACACTGACAACTTAATAAATCTTCCTCCTCCCGAGGCTGCCTGTTGAACACGGTTTGGGCGCGCCTGCCTGGAGACGAGCCCTCCCGAAGGTGCCCTGAGTCCCTTGCCGGTCCTCGGAGGGCTCAGTCCGTAGGGAGATGTACCTGCTCTCACGTGCTTTTCAGTAAACCACTCAGTCTACACGGGAGAGTCCCAGGTGGAAGCGAATGGTCGCTACCGGTCACGGCTCTAACCCTCCTGAGAGTACGGATTCCTCGTTTATCTAACAATGACCTTTTGAGCGGCCCCTCTGAGCCAGGCACTCTTCTCAAGTGTTAGAATTATTGAGGTGAACTAGGCCCTTGCGCCCACGCAGCATCCGACCTGGTGTGGGAACACAGGTGCTAAACAAAACAAACAAGCAGACAAATAAGCCAAACGTCAGATAATAAGTATCTTGAAGAAAATGAAAATAGACCTGACCGGGTGGCCACTTCAGCTTGGGTCATCAGGGAAGGTCTTCTGAAGAGATGACATTTACCTCAATGACAAGAATGACAAATACGTCCTGGGAGCTACTGTCCTTAAAAACAAAGTCTGGCTCCTTTTGTACGCTCCAGCTCTCACCAACTTCCACGCCACGCTCCTGTTTATTTACAGCGTGAATATGTAATCTCAGAGGTTAGAGCTGGAAAGGACCCATCACACGCCATGATTCCAGACATGAGGACAGAAAGATCCAGAAAAGTGAAAAGAGCAGGTCACACAGCCAGTTAGGGGCATCACTAGAAGCTAAAGGTCCCATCTCTCAGCCCACGCCTCCTCCACAAATTGAGACTCATTCTCTGCTTATCTCCCCCGTGACCTTCTCTTCACTGTAGAATCCTCACCCTGAGGCCTGCCTCTCTGAAGTCTAAATCTGCCCTGGACCACTGGGGACCTTCTGGAATGCTATTAGGGGTCCTGAGAATGCAGAAGGGTTCTGGGGGTCAGGGTGACAGTGGAAGAAAAGGTACAACTTCCCACGGTTCGATTTCGCCACATCCCAGACATGCTCTAGACCTGTGCCTGGCATCCCCACCCGGCCCGCGAGGGCTTGCAGGTTTGGGAGCTGTGTGGCTCATGAACCTAAGGAATACTGAAGATCTCTCTTCAGCAATGCTCCCTGATGTAACCAAGTCAGTATGGAAATGTTCTATTCTAGGATCCCAATCCCCCCAAAAGACTTTATCAAAAGATTACCCACAGAATTTCTTTAAATAACAAGCTCCCTTAGCACACTTAAAGTACGATCTATGAAAACTCAATCTGCATAAAGATTTTATCTCCCCTCGCCCAAAAAAATGAGCTCTTGTATCAAGGGCAATAGCATAAACTTGGGTTCTTAATGATGGATTTTAGACTCTTGTATTGTGTAATGGTCCTCATTCATTCAACACATATTTATCGAGCTCTGCTACATACTCCTCCAGGTTGCCATGAGGACACGACAGTATAAAGACACAGCCTCTGTCCTCTGGAATCATCACATATGCAACTCGAACACAGGCAGATGTGACGAGTACTACAGCAGAGGTATGGACCAAGGCTACAGGGGACAAGGGAGCAAAAAATTATATCTTGATCAAAGATCAGGGAAGGAGACTGCAACATTTTAATTGGGCTTCAAAGGATGATTATGATTTGTATAATTGGACCATTCATTCCAGGAAAAGAAAACATCATGACACACTGTACGGAGAGCAAGACATACAGGGGCACATTCTCAGAACAGAGAGGAGTCCGGTGTAGCTTGATGGTGAGATGGGAAATGGTGAGGAAGAGAAGATGCGTGTTGGAAAAGAGACCAGAGCCTTGAATGCAAGAATAGATAGAGTGTGGGCCCAATCCACAAACTGCAGAAGCTCTGAGCAGGTTTTGGGCAGAGAAAGAACATAACTAGAATTGTGGCTTGGGAAGCTCTTTCTAGAAGCCATGTCCAGGGCTGATCTGAATGGTTCAATGTGGGCGTCAGAGAGAAGGAGGCCCATTTAAAAAGTTATCCACATGGTTCCTGGATCATATAGAAATAAGGAATAGATTCAAGAGTTAGAGTAGAGGTAGATCTGTTAAGGAGGGGAGGGATCCAACCCCCAGGAAGGAGGGTCTAGTTTTGGAAAGGGCTGGGGGTCCCAGGCCTCAGATTCCAGCCTAAGGAAGAGAAGGCAGCACAAATGACGGGAAGTGGTATCTCTTTGAGACGGGATGGTTGTGAGAGGGCCCCTTACTGGAGACAGTAATCACGAGTCTACTGAATAAAAGCTACCCTAGCTGGATGTCTTCTGATCCACACATGAAGCCTCCGTTTTTAATAACTCCTCTTCTGGAGATATACAGAAGCGCCTGTTGTACGTGCCGGCCCAGACACTTCTTGAATGATTATGTCTCCAGAGCAGCAGTGAAAAGCAGCTTGACTGGGGTGAGGAGTGGGAGCCCAGGGAATAGGCATTTTGGAACAAATGACAACTCAGGGGAGGGGCGGCAGCTTCAATCAAGAACCCCGGGCATAATGTCAGCCTTATAGCCAAGCCCTGATATGAGGAACCCATGACAGATCGAGGTCTTCGGTTTGAAAGGTAAAGCCCTGGGTCCCACCACCTGAGACACACGTGCCTGATTTTACAGGTGAGCATTCTCATAACCACCTGCCCACGGCTCTCTGTGACAAGATGGTGAATTTCAAGAAGTTTATCTCTGGCTTCTTTTCCTGGCTACTCTCCTTGGAACTATATCACCTGGTTTCCATCCTAGTCAGAGTCATGCCGACATCCTGAAGTCTATTCTCAGCCAACTGGCCCACAGAGTCTGCAGAGTCTGTAAATCAATGTTTCCCAACGTGATTCACAGAATATGATTGCATGAGTAAAGGGATCTTGTGATAAATCATTTGGGGAAATGCCAGATTAAATAAAATGAAAGATGTTTCTTTGCTGTAAGACACCTCTATTGGCAACAACATGGATGGACCTTGAGGGTGTTATTCTAAGTGAAGTAAGTCAGACAGAGAAAGACAAATACTGCATGATCTCACTTATAAGTGGACTCTGAAACAAAAGAAAAAGAAAAATACCTAGTGCACAGATACAGAGAACAGATTGGTGGTTCGTCAGAGGGTACAAACTTCCAGGAGTGAAATAAATAAGTCATGGTAGTGTAATGTACAGCATGCTGACTATGGTTAATAACACTGTGTTGCCTATTGAAAGCTGCTAAGAGAGTAGATGTTAAAAGTTCTCATCACAAGAAAAAGAAATTTTGGAACTATGTATGGTGACGGATGTTAACTAGATTCTCTGTGGTGATCATTTCACAACATATACAAATATTGAACCATTACACTGTACACTTGAAACTAGTATAACGATGTATGTCAACTATCCCTCAGTAAAAGACACCTCTGAACTTTCAAATGCTAATGTGTTCTGAGAATCTCCCAGAGTGAGACAGAGTAGACAGCACCTCTCAGTCTTATTTACCTGCGAAACCATTTCTCAGCAAAGCGTCTCAAGGCACAAGTGCCCTGCCGAACATTCTCGGGAACACCAGTGATGAAATTACTCTCAGGAACATTTGCATTTAACTAGGAATCAAGGATAATAATAAGAGCCAATACCTAGTAAATGCTTACTATGTGCCAGGCACCCTTCTAAGTCCTTTATGTATATTAATATATTTAATCCTTATAACAACCCTGTGATATTGGTACTATTATTATTATCCCCATTTTTCAGATGAGGAAGTGGAGGCACAGAGAAGTTAAGAGATTTGCCCAAGGTCCTAAACAGACAATTTAGTGAGTAGAGGAGCTGGGGATTGAACCTAGGCAGTCTGGCGCCCACGTAAATTAACGCCTAATGGTAGAATTTCAGACACGGTGATCGACTGGCAGTGGGAGAGATCCTGAGAAGAGCCTTGCATGGCAAACCTCCAGTCACAGGAAATCCAGACTTGTGTGCTCATAAATTAGGCTTCTCAGGCCTCCCCAGTATACCGTGTAGGACACGACTTCTGAATTACACCATAATTCGGTTTCTCCACCTAATTGTGTTATATTGTGCATGCACACTCTTCCATTAAAACAAAGTCATGCTGCAGACAGCACCACTACCAATAAAACAGAAATACATAGGGACAATCATCTCTTGATTGACCAAAGTAGCAAGAAAATGAAGATGCAAGTTTGAGAAATGGCCTCCCCCGTGTTCTTAAAGTATTGATCTCTTGTTCTCCAGCTCAGAGAGCAAAACCAAGGTGCCATTTTCCTCCCATGTGTTGCAGACTTTCCGATCCCCACCCCCTCTACTTAGTATGAGAATTGCCAAAGACATGTCCTACCCTCTCCCACTTCCTCTCCTTGTTCAGAAGGATGATCACCAGTTTCGGGTGCATCTGGTAGCCGTCTTCACTGAAGGACAGATTTCTCCCTTCAAAAGTCACATTGATCAGATACCTGGAAAGATAAAATACAGAGAAGGTTGAAAGTATGAAGAAGGTACGCTAGAACAAGATGGTTAGGAACACGGAGAGAAAGGGCTGGAGGCAGACACGTGGATAGCTGTACAAATACCACGTAAAACTTGTACCCCTCGGGCTCCCATCTGATGATCCAGTACCGTCATCCAAGTTTTCACATAATAGGAATAATAAGAAAAGACAGAAATTTAAAACAAGGGCAGTGGGTTTGACTTTAGTCTGCAGCTATGACTGAGCAACTTATTTAGCCTTTTGAACATCAGTTTTTTCACGATCTGCCAAAAATGGGGTAATAAAGAACCTACTCTATTAGGTTTGTAAGGCTTAAATTAGATAACTTACCACGGGGCCTGGTGCAGAGTAAACTCTCATTAAGTATTAACGATTAGTATTCAAAAAAGGAGCTGGATTAAAGGACAGAGGTGGTAGAGACAAGACACAGGGGGCGTGGGCCAACACAACTTCCTGCTCAGAGAGGCTGGAGTTTAGGGTCTTTCCGCCTCCCAGAGATATGCCTACACTTTTGAACTCTTGCGATGTGCCTGCCCAGCCCATACTTCTAAGGGTTGCAAGATAAGTCCAGCAGTCAGGGATCTGGTTCCACGAGAGGCATCTGGAAACCAGGGCTATTGCACTTTGTAGAGTGAACAGAAAGTAGCAGGGGCGGGAGGTGGTGATGGGGGAGGAGGGAGAGACATTTCACAGACTGTTCTAGGTTTAGGCACTTAAACTAGCAGAAACTCTAATAATTAGAGTCAGACCAATGCCGTTGTCTCCCTCTCCAACACCTGTACCCCCTGCTCAGCCCATCCCCCTGCTGGCTGCTCTGACCTGATGACGTTCCCTCACCGGGAATTCCCACAGGCGTGCTCATTCCAACCGCATTAGTGCAACTGCGCTGATGGTAATTTAGGTCCCTTCGCCATCCTGGCTCAAGGCACCAACAATGATTAGCTCTGTGTTCACATGACATGCTACTCTGGAGCTTTGCACCTGGTGCTGCTGTGAGATGTGTCTCTGCTAAGAAGCAAAACGGGAATCTTGTGATCGTCCTGAGCATTCTAAAGGGCTTCAGACCTCTGACCAACAATGGTGTCCTACTACATTGGAAGGGCAGAAGAAGAACGTGCAGGAGGTAGCTTAAAGGCTCCTCTTTTAAGTCTTTTCATTCAACGGAACTGTGAGCCTCTTCTTTGATTCTTCCAGGTAACATTAGGTTAAGCAACAAAGTTGCTAGGATGCCATGTCCTTCGAGCAATTCTAGAGATGACCAGGCATTGTGAACCAAATCCTCATGGACCACTTCTCACTTCTAGAGCTGCCTGGGATTTTTCAACCTGTCATTCCGGGGCAAATGCAATCAAGAATATGGACCTCAGGGCTTCCCTGGTGGCGCAGTGGTTAAGAATCCACCTGCCAATGCAGGGGACACGGGTTCAAGCCCTGGTCTGGGAAGATACCACATGCCCACATGCCGTGGAGCAACTAAGCCTGTGCACCACAACTACTGAGCCCACGTGCCACAACTACTGAGCCTGTGCACCACAACTACTGAAGCCCACGCGTCTAGAGCCCGTGCTCTGCAACAAAAGAAGCCACTGCAATGAGAAGCCCGCGCACCGCAGCAAAGAGTAGCCCCTGCTCGCTGGAACTAGAGAAAGCCCGCGCACAGCAGCGAAGACCCAACGCGGCCAAAAATAAATTAATAAAAAAAAAAAAAAAAAAAAAAAAGAATACGGACCTCAAAAGAGTAGAGATTCCTAGAATCTCAAAATTGGAAGAGACCTTCACAATCAATTAGCTACTTACTTCTTGTAGTTTATGCTTCCCTTCTACATCATAAAACCAGCCCTCTCAGCTCTTCTTGAATACTTCCACTGATGGGGAGCTTATCACTGTACACCCTACCCTCAAGGCAGCTATCTCACTGCTGGGCAGTTCTTTTTTACCTAAAGCTGAAATCTGCTCCCCTATCACCCCTAGATCCCGGTCTCCTCCTTAGATATCATACAGTCTTAGTCTAATGCTTCTTCCACATGAGAGCCCTTCAAGTATTTGAAGATATTTATCATGTATCCCTTACAAAATAAATTTTAGTCTTTGAAGAAACCATAAGCTCAATTAGTTCTATAATTTTAACTTGATAGATCAGGGAACTGAAGCACAGAGAGGTCAAATTATGTGCCCAATGTTCTCCAGCTAATTGGGAGCAGAAATAACAATTTAAGCGCCATTCTCAATCCCATGTCCTCTCTAGCACCCCACCCTGATTCTCGTATGCCACAGCAGCTTTAATATCCCTGGTTCCTTCATGTGGTCCTGCTATGCTACGGCTTCAGCTCCCTCCCTCTATCCCCTTGGCCGCACTCTCTGGACACTTGCAGTCGGTAAAAGTGTAGCATCCCTGATTCCGCTCAAGGCTCCACCTGGCGTCTTCGCCATCCCCTGTGCTGTTCCTCCTCTCAGCTCAGTGCTGCCTGCTCCAGCCCGTCACTACTGAGAAGGTGATATTCGGGTCTCCTGTAGTTAACAACAACTTCAACACTCCAACCAAAGTCCCATATGATTCACTTCAGTGAGTATAATTACAAAAGCACAAAACACAATATTTTAAACTAACAAACAGACCAGAATTTAAGCACCCAACATAACCAACTTGAAAAATATGTTCTTACTACAACAATATGGTATGGCTTAGAGTAATTTCTGGAAGTCTGCAGAGAAGGTGTACAAAACATGTAAAAAAAATTAGTCTTGCCTCTCTTTTGGAAGAATGCAAGAGAGGAGGGGGAGACGGAGAAGGAAGGGGGGGAGGGAGGGAAGGAAGGAAATGGAAAGAAAGAGAGAAAGAAGTAGGAAGGGAGGGAGGGAGAGAGGGAAAGAGGGAGAGAAGGAGGGAGGGAAATAAATTATCTAGTTTAAGCACCCTCCTTTTCACCAGACAAGGCTCTGAATAATTCTGACTTTATCTAAAATGCCATTAAGAATATTTCAAAGAAAGTGTCCATTTCAGAAGGCAATTATAAAAGAGAAGTTCCAAAAATCATGTAAGTAATAAGCAGCACGAATGGAATAAGTATATAGCCTCTCAAGATGACTTCTTTGAAAGGGGACAGCACTGAATTAAGTGGATAAGTTGAGAAATTCGAACTCCGAGAAAATAAACCACATTCATGGGTAAATGCTCTGTAGTTAAATTTCTCTAATTGTTCCTGCCCCCGATCCTTTTGATTTTCCTTATATATTTCTCTCTCTCTGGGATGTTCACCCTCTTCCAGTTCTACATGTTCATTTTATTCCATGTTGACATTTCTCATATATTTTACTTATCAAAAATAGTAATAAAATGTTATGATGATACACAAAATACTCTTCTCCAAAGTATCCTTTAATCATTCCTATCCTTCAGCAGTATATAGATTAATCATTCACATTGTGTTTTTCTGAGTAATTCCCTGGGACGTGCCAACATTTAGCTATTAGTGAGGAGCTTGCAAACATATACTCGCCTTGAGCAAGGATGCCCTTTGAATAGCAGAAAAGACCAAACCATTCATTGGTAATGAAAAGTGTGAAAAAATAATTGGGAGTGTGGTCACTTTTAGACATGTGACCTTGGCCCTGAAACTGACTTTTTCCTCTTTAAAATGGAAACATCATTTTTTACCTCCAGCTTATCAGGTTGTGATGATCACATGAAATAGGGGGTAGAAAAATGATATAAAATATGACACAAATATAAGGTTATATAGAATAAAAAATATATATTAGCCTGATTTGAGTATCTAAAGGCAAGGAACTTGCCTTATCTTGGACCTCAGTGAGTAAAAGTGTGATGATTACATTTAATAAGACCAAATTGTCCACGGAACACATGGGAGGAATGGAAATTGTATCTCACACATGGAGGATAAACTAGGTCAAATGGTCATATTAATTTAATTTCCATAAGACCTGAAAATATCCAACTACCTTTGGATCTGGCTGTACTTTGTCAATTTTGAATATTTATTAAATTAAAACCTCAAAACTTCCATGTATAAATTCTCAGCAAAGGATTAAACTACAAGATTCAGAGATGCCACAGCAATTCTGTTTTTCTCTAAAAATGCCATCCTCAAGTATGTAATCAGAAAACCTAGCTTCAAGTGGCAGCCATATTCAGAAGCTCTGTCCATAAAACTTTAGTCCCCTGGAA
Organism: Balaenoptera borealis; assembly: GCF_965194805.1. Lineage (NCBI taxonomy): Eukaryota > Metazoa > Chordata > Mammalia > Artiodactyla > Balaenopteridae > Balaenoptera > Balaenoptera borealis. The sequence goes on from NC_138870.1 coordinate 11,703,695, forward strand.
GGCCCATCAAGGTTTGGTACATAAAAATATTGCTTGATTTGTCCCCGGGATGTAGCAACCTGATGGCTTGTCTCATAAAGTTCTAATATTACACAAATCTCAGATTGCCAGAACTAGAAGAAAACTTAGGAACTATCCACTGAAAGCTCTCATTTTAGAAAGGAGGAAACGGGTCCCAAGATGCTACCTGACTTTCCCAGGTGACTTGCCTGTTCAGGACTGCAGTTCAAGTCTTCCGATTTCAAGTTCAGTGTTCTTTTCCTTACATCACCAAGTAAAGTGAAATCAGCGTCGCTGAGTCCCAGATGTGCCCCTTAGCATTCTCACATCACGTGCCATGCCCTGGTCTATGCAGACCCCTCATACAGACTGCAGAAAATAAAACACATCTCATTTCCTGCCTGACCCTGGCTTGTGGAGAGTCTCAGAACCCTGATAGGCTCAGAGCCAATACATTTGCTGCGTGTGACCAGAGTCATCTTCCACTGGGTTTAATGGGGTCAAGTTGAGGTAAAAAGCCCTTGTGCCTCTTTGACTTTGACCATGCCACTCAGAGCTCATCCGCTGCAATGATTTAGCAGTACGCCCAGTGTGGGAGGTGCCCGGAAGAGCTCTGCCAGAATTTTCCCAGCAAACCAAGAGCCCTGGCACCACAGTACTAATTGTGCCCTCCATATTTTCACAAGGCACTAGATTCTTTTTATGAATGTCTTTTAATATGGTAATAAGAGAGACAAGTCTCTCCTCTCAGGCGATCCTTTCAATTTTCAGATAAGCAGATGAAGTCCAGAGGGTTCTGTGGCTTTCCCAAGATCAGATGACAGGGCTGGAAAGAGGATCCAGGCGTCCTCACCCCCAGGCCAGTGATCTTTCCACTCAACACCATGCCTCAAAAATGGCGGAGTTTTTCATAGCTCTCAATTTCCATTCTCCAGTTATTCAGAGCAAAATAAAAAAGGAGGAAACACAGCTCCAGGGAGGAGAGTTGAATTCTTGACCCCTTTGTGTACAATTTTCTAGCTCTGAAAATCTGTAACTCTGTCACTGTGTCTTTGGTGTGTCACTTACCATTTAAAGCCTGCAGCTCCCTCATCTATAAAATAGACTCGTTCAGACCATCTCACTTGTGTGATGCAGGAAGCACAGGGCTCCTTCGAGATGCTCTCTAGCTTGCATTTCAGCTGATTAATACTGTGGCTATTATATTGCTAAACTCTACCATCTAAATGACAAAACCACAGATCTTTCAAAAAGCCTTTCTCTGGTCTCTTTTTAACAATCACTATTTCATATGCATGTCTTCTCTTGAAATAGTAGGAACAATTTCCCGTGGGATTAGAAATAGTGGACTTAAAAACATTTAAAAGCTACTTAGTTAGAGACCAGTACTGGGGGAAGAAAGCAAAATATTTAAAAATTAGATGTTCCTTGTGATGGTTTGGTAGACTAAATAGGAATTCATAATAATTAAAATGAATCCAAAATGACCAACCCAGTACAATGTGGTCAACATGGCAGGCCATGGCCTGGGAACAATTCTCTCCTGTACTTACCGATAGCTTCTTCTGGGATCAAACCCAGAAGAAATATCTCATTAGTGAGATATCCTGCACTCAAATGAATGACTTAGACAATGCCCCTAAATGCTGGTAGAAAGAAAACAAGGAGAAACAGGAAAAAATAAGCTAATTGAAGGAGAAAGGAATGCAGTATGTACTACGCACACAGCTCCATCACCAGCACCAGGAGAAGCAGTAGGCAGTGTGCGTGGCGTTTAAGAGTACGGACACTGCAGTCAGACCACTTCTGTGCAAATCCTAGATCCACCAGTTCCTAGGTTACGTGACAATGCTTTCAAGGCAGCACACGCATTATTTTATTCTGGCCAACAATGGCTTTCTTTTTGAGGAAAAGGGACTTGAAGAAGCTTTAAAGGTTTCCTTTGGCACACAGGCATATATTTTCATATATAAAAACACTAAACCATGTTGTTGAACAAAATTAGAAATACCAGTTTCCTAAGCTGTCAAGTGTAGGCCTTTTCTCTTATTTTGCAAAATGAAACTTAGTAGAGAACGTCAGGAAAAACTAATTTGAAGAGTACATTGTAACATTAATTTATAATTACTTGAGGCAAATTAAAAATAGTTTGTCCTCCAGTGGATTAAACATTTTCTCTGAAGTGGTGTTTATGCCATTCATTTATTTTACAAAGCATTCCTTACAAGTTATAAAAGCTTCAAGTTTGGGCTAGTCCATATCTCAGTTATTTAAATTCTAAATTCATAGTGTTAAATTAATGAGATATTAAAGTAGCTTGAAGACTGTCTGATATAAATTTAATATACTTCCTCTCTCCTACTGGTGGTGAGGATTGGCCCCTTAGCAATCTGGCTGAGGGGTAAATGGTGATGTGCCAACTCACCAACTATTACAGTGAGAGAGTCTTCTCAGGCCCCTAGGCCTGACAATGAAATATTTCTGAGAGCTATTACCCGAATTCTGTTTCATGACTGAATGCCATGAATTAGATCTATCTGAAACGAAAGAAAACAGAGGGGCACTGCTGAGAGTCATCCGACAATCTCTGCTCAGATATAAGAAGGCTGAGAATATTTCATCTTCCTCCAGAAAGATGTTAAGTCAGTGAGCTCCGAGGGGCTCTGCCACCAGCTGCAGTGGCCTCCTGTCTACTCTTTCATCCTCGTATCTGTACCCTTTCACCAAGCGGGGTCAATGTGGCAGGCCATGGCCAGGCGACAATTCTCCTCTGGATCGTTCCATCTGGGATCAAACCCAGGAGCTTGTTCTCATTAGTAAGATACCCTACACTCGAATGAATGAAAAGGCCTGGAGAATGCCTCAAAATGCTTAGTGATGGGGAGTTAGTAGAAAGAAAATAAAAGGGAGAAACAGTACACCTGAAACTAACACAACACTGTAAGTCAACTATACTTCAATAAAAAAAAGAAAAATAGTGAAGATGGAAAAAAAGGGAGAAACAGAATATGTTAAGTGAAGAGTAAAGAAATGTAGTATGTATTAAACACACACATACACACACACACAACAGTACCACCAATATGCAGTGCAGCGTGGTATGGAAAAGCAAGAACACTGCGGTCAGATGACTTCTGCTCAAGTCCTTGCTCAGCCAGTTCTGAAGTTGTGTGACCTCATGAGTTATTTAACCTTCCTTTGCCTCGGTTTCTTCACTATAAAAATATGAATAATAATAGCACTTATAACACTGCTGTGAGGATACATAAAGGACTTAGAACTGTACTACTGCATCTATACATAATTAGCTTTAGGTTTTAGCTGCTGTTGTTGTTATTATGATGGTTGCCTTTTAAAAAACTACTGCGTGGATATCAGACAATGTTAAGAGTTTGTGGGGACTCCTGGATCACAGTCTGACCTTCCATATTTAAAGGAAGGCCTGGGAAGATGCCGCTCTTCGGCAGGGTAAGTTCGGAGTCCGGGTCTCCCAATTTCTGGATCTCTTCTTTTCCATAAAAGCACATTTCCTCCCATTCCCACAGTATCCGAACTGCTAAGGCTTCGGGACATTTGTTTCCTCCCCTATGGCTGGTTCCCCCTGTGAGGTACTGTGCAGTAGGGAATCACTTAATCGTACTACTTCCATGTATAGTTCACTTCCTGAGGAAGGCAAAAGGTGAGCTCATAGGCCCATAACTTTAGTCTAGAATAAATGACTCCTCAAAATGACCTCCATTCTGACCTCCTGGAACCCTGATTGGAACACTATGTAATTCTCTTTAAAATTCCTTTGGAGGGGGCACGCTCCTGCTTGTGGGTTCCTTAGGGAACTGGCGATGCCAATACAACAAGAGTGCTGGACACCAAAGCTGTTTCTCGCTGAGGGAACCGTGCACAGGGCTCGAGATGGGAAAGGAGTTCCTCCTGGTGCTCGTGCCCACAGCCTTGCGTCACCTCTGCTACGGGTGACACAGGCGAAGCTGCGATGGGAAACCCAGGGTTATCAGAGGCAGTTCGCAAGGTGACACTCCCAGTGGGAGGGAATCAAGTAACTCTTCTGGATAATGTTATCATCACTGGATTTTTTTTTTTCATTTTAACTTCATGCTTTCATGTTGCATGTAAGTTAAAATCACTTCCTTTTTCAAAAGCACCGAATAAAACCCCTCTTCTCTTCCCTAGATTATGTGCTCAGTATACTGGAATATAGCCCAGTGTGGGCTACCAAAACTAAGCAGTTGGGACCTTCCCAGAGAAAATGCCAAGACAGGTCAAAGGCTAACTGATCGCTGAGTACATTGCTATTTCTTCTTTATGCCTACTAATAATTTGCAGGTGAAGGCTTGCCTTTCTGATATCCATTTTAGCTCAAGAGCTGGCAGCCCTGCTCAGGGGCTATACGCCAAAAGCAGCCAAACAGTGACTGGCACAGACTTCTCTAGGACATTCAACCCTGACGACCAGAAGTCTTTTCCTTCTTGTGAATGTTCAGACTTTATTGAAAGAAACCCTGGTCATATACGCCCTTGGTCAAGAATCCAAAGTGACCTGGGCATGACATCAAGGGAAAAGAATAAGGAGGCTTTTCTCTTCCTTTTGGCCTTTCTCCAGCTCCTCAATTTGTTCTTCCATAGGAGCCCATCTCTACCCTCTCCTCTACCTGAGGTGGCCAACAAAATGAACACACTGGCAATATCTCCATGCACATAGCACCTACCCACTCTGTAGCTACGATACGCTTAGTTTCACAACTGCCCCCAACAGCTCTACTGAAGGGTGGCAGAAGAGTTAAGCAAAGGAATTAGTGAGATGGCTTCAGTTACAGGGGCTGGGAGTGAAGGTTATGAGGAACTGTCGTCCATGGAAAAAGGGGGTTATGATTCAGTCTTCCAGTCTAACAGGTGGGAAAGAACTTCAGGTGGAGATTTCTAGAAGCAATTACATTGAACGGGAGGAAAAGAGGATCAAAAGAAGGAAGATATTCCAGGGGCAGGGGATGGTTTCCAACAGACAGAGGACTCAGGATGCCTGGGTGTAGATGATGTCGTTCGGGGAGATGGGCGCCTCATAATGACCTCATGCTATGGATGCGAGACAGAGGGTGGTGGGGGCTGTTGACTCATTCCAGCACACATCTCCGTCTTCAGAAGATGCAGTCATGAACCACCTGCCACAAGGATAATGCCTTTTCACATAGGAAGTAGAATGATTCATTGAGTCTAGGGTCCAAGGAAAGACCAGGGGCATGAAACATACATGTGGCCCAGATGCAACGTGGAACATAATATGGGCGTGAAGGAAGTGAACTGTCGGGAAAGTTAGTTAGCGACAAGGGGTTTGTTGATGTGGTTCCCGCAGCACAGTCTGCAGAAGAGCTTTCTGGGGCTTCAGTTCAGTGAGAGGACCCACTCCTTAAAGTCTGGTTGGGTTTGAAGGTGCAGGAAATGTAAATATATCTGTCAATAGTAAAAGGGATATCAGGGACCTGAAAACAGTGAGATGAAATGTATAATATACCTTTATCAAGAAGAAAACGCCAAGATGGAAACTACAATGCAAAAGTGTTGATCAAAGGTTATCAACCAAACACAGCCTATGTTTCTAGAGTTTCTGTAAGTGCTGCTCTAAATCACAGTACTTTAGAGCATGGTTTCTAGACCAGGTTAGAGTAGAGGGGCCAGGGGAAGATCAAACTTGTTTATTTCTTTAACTAATTTTAGTTAGTTACTTGGTTAAAGACACCCATCCAGCTGTTCCAATATTCTAACATGGCTTGACCCTTAAGTCAGAATTTGAAGCAAGGTGAGGGCAAGAGTTTATTCAAACCTAACTCCCTTTCCCTCTTTCCTGGTCCTCAAGAGGACAGCACCATGGACCCCCAACTGCGGCTTCACAGGGAAGCTGAAAGAAACATGTAATCGTCTATCCCTGCTGTACTGTGCGGGGGCTAGAACTCTGCTGTTCCTTCTTTTCAGGGGATCCTAGCTCTTTCTCTCCCTCTGGAGGTTGATGTTTCCATGGAAACATGCTCTTTAATGCTTCTGAAATTACTGTGCATTTATACCATTAACTCTTTGTTGGCCAGGGGAGGTCACAGAGATTTATTTTCCAACTTCTGCAAAGTAATTCCATTTTCTACCTCTTTTTTCTGTAAACTTAAAAAAAAAAAAAAAAAGTAATTCACACTTGATGCCCCGATGTCTCCACCAGCCCTCACTCCTTCACTCTTGCAGTCTTGGTTGTTGCCTCTATCATTCTATGGAAACTGTCCTTAGGAGGTCATCAATAATCAAAGCAAAGTCAACAAAACCAAATCAGCAGCCTTTGTTTCATCATCGTTCTCCTTGACATTATACAGCTTCTAACAGTTGATACTCCCACATTTTCAGTAACTCTCCTTTCCTTTGTTTATTTGTTGATTAAAAGTAGGATAATTTCTTGGTTCTCCCTGTATCTCCCAGACCAGTTCTCTCTTCTTTTCTGTCCATTTTTGCTTGGAAATCCCTAATTTGGGGGCACCCCAAGACTCACGTTTTCACCCCTGCTCTCTCCCTCTGAGACTCATTCGTAGCCAAGTATCAACCATCACCTCCGCACCAAGGCCTCCGAAATTGCCATCGGAGGTCCCATCTCTTTCTTGACCTTCAGTGTGATATTTCTGAGGGGACCGTTCTACCTGAATGTTCTGATATCAGTTCAAACGTAACATAGCCAAGGCCAGGCCAGTCTCCTCTGTCTTCTGGCAATGAGACCACCACTCTCAGGGTTTAACATCCTGCCACACCTCTGGCTTCTCCCTCTCTGTTATGCTTTCATCTTTACAACATGAATGCAAAGGAGAAAAGGCTGACTGCTCTTATGAGCTGCTTTCTCAGAACCAGGCAAATCAGTTAAATCGTCAGCCGTAGTTCAGCATTATGTACAAAATAAGTTGAGGGATATTTTTTTTTTCCCCCTCTTTTCAGAATTTTGTCTCCCCAAGCTAAATGAATCTCATGGCTTTCTAGCCTATAAGTGAAATTGCTTAGAAGCCATATTTCTGCTCTGGTCACTCAATTAAAAAAACAAACAAAACAAACAAAACAAACAAAACCCTCTAGCAAATGCTACCATTTTTTGAGCACATACTAAGCTCTGTTCTGGGTGTTTTGCATTATTTGATATTGTCATAGCAATGCTATAAAATGATAGATCACGTTATAATGAAAGCCCAAGGCTGGTGACACTGGGAGTTGATCCCATTCGATTCTGAGTGGCTCTAAAACCCATGTTCCTCCCACTAAGGATAATGTTGTCAAGAGAAGCAATGATCAGGAGAGAGGAAAACAAAAAATCCCCAACTTCTAACATGGTAGAACCAAAATCTAAACCCAGTTCTGAATGGCTCCAAAGCCTAGGCTCTTAATCACTATTTACACCACCAAGCACCAATCCATCAGTTGCTTTTAATTGTCCCTCGTGCCAGCATCATAAGGGAAATCTTTAGGGAAGGGGGCGATAGACATGGAAAGACTGGAGGCGCGTTGCTGGTCAGGCGTTACGTTCATAGAATAACAAGAGAACTCCGGGTCTCTAGGGGCTGTCAATCTGTCATATTTCATAAGCACTAATCCAAAAAAAAAAAAAAGTGCAGAAATGGAATTAATTCGCCTTATAAGAAAACAGGAGACAAACCACAAAGCAGTAGCTTGACTGAACTTATAGAGGAATTAATTCTCAGATCACACTCTGGGAGGAAGTCAGTTATGAAAGCCTAGGACTGCATTCTTGGAGCTCTTGTTAGTGGCAGACAACAAGAGCTAGAATATTTATTTGGCTTGGAGAAGATGGGAAAAAAATTTATCCTGCTTTGGCACAGAATACCTAAGTTCTCTCTGGACTTAAAAAATACAATATTAAAGTATTGCTTTGGAGCTACAATCAACTCTCAGTGATCCTCCATGAGGGAGGCAGAACCATACTTATGATCTGGACAATCAAATACAACGATTATTCTTGGTACTAATTCCGTTCCATCTCATCATGGGTTTAAGCTGCAGGACACGCCCCCTCCTTTGGAAATGCTTCTAGTCTAGGTCTCATCACGCTGCATTGTCTTGGTTCTTCTCCTTCACCTGTGATTGTTCCTTCTTTCCCTTCTTTGCTGGCTGCTTTTATTTCTCTTTTCCCTTATTTGAGGTTTTGTAGGAAATTCACTACAGGGTCTCTGTTCATTTCAGCCATTCTCAGGGCACTAACTCTTCCTCTGAGTCCCAATTCTGTGCCTGCATCCTAACATCTTTTTCATGCCCCACTTTCACCCCTCGATGGCCATGCCTGCTCGCATTTCCCCGTTACAAACTCTTAGTGCTGGCAATGGATTTGCTTTATCTTTCTCCTCAAACGAGCTGATTTTCTAATTCCCCTCTCTGACTGAGTTGATATTCACCGAGCATTTGGGATGGTGCCTGGCACACAGCAGGCACTCAGTGAACATTAGCTGGCCTCATTCCTTTGGTCTTGAAACCTCCCAGGAGTCTCTGCCATCTTCCTTTTCCTAGTTTCCCACGACCAACGAGCCCCCCAAACAGTCCTGTTTTTACAAAATACTTCTTGCATCTGCCCCTTCCCTTCGAGTCCCACGACTTTCATCCTAGACGAGACCTTTATCACTTGACACCCAGACACCTGCAGCAGCCCTCTCCTGGGCCGTCTTCTCCCCAACATCAATCACCCCCACCTTCTAAATACCACCTGCACTTCATCTTACAACAAAACTTCTTAGGGGTATGTCACTGCTAACTCAGAAATCTCCAATGGTTCCCCACTACCTAGAGGAAAATTCTGCCCATGGTCAAGGTACTCTCCATCCTGGCCCCGTCTATCTGTTCTCTATATGAACTCTTGCTAAAGCCAAGTGGCTTCTTCACTGTCCCCTGAGCATTACCTGCATTTTCCTGGCCCCCTTCTATTTTCTCTCAACTGAGTACAACACAAATCTCACTCATGCTTGTGGTCTCAGATCCAATTTTACCCTCTCCCTATACTTTCCTGACCACGCCAGGCCCCTCTCTCCTCCTGCCCTTTCTAGTCTCCAGTCCACGTTTTCAGCATTTGATTTATTGTTGACCTGATGTCTTGCTCCTTTTTGTTACTCAGCGTTTTATGCGTGTGGATCTTGTCTTCCATGACAGACAATACACTGTTGGAAGGTAAGTATCAAATCTTGTCCTTCTATTATCCTTTGCAGAATCCAAGTTAGTGCCTTGCTTGTGGTACATATTCAATAAATACTTACTGATTTGTTTTTGAACTTCTAGAAGACTAGTCTTGAAGACTTCTCCTCTGCTTTCTCACTTCCCACCCCTCACACCCACCTTTCTATGTCAAACCTCTCTCTCTCTCTCTCTCTCACACACACACACACACACACACAGGGCTGGCACTGTGCATTGGTATCAGCATTGAGTATTGATTCCCTATAGAAAGTGACTCCTCCAATAATTGATTTAAAAAAGAATAACTTCTAAAAAATATACGCCTACAATCTTTTTTTTCTAAAAACAATGAGACAAAAAGTGGGGCTGACTTCATTTCTGCACGAGCTCTTTTTAAACTTCTCCCCTTTGGATGTTCTTCCCGTTACATTGTCCATAAAACATATATCTGCCCATGAGGATCACCTAACTTACTCAAATCTTATTCCATAAGAAAGAAAAAGAAATAAAATTTCTTGATAACAGGGTTGCTGGCAGTGATTCTTTCTTTGAAACATAAAAGCACTGGGGGAATCTGAAATATATGTAAAAAATAATACTGGGGTGTTCTCTACCAATGTAAACTCACTTTGATAGTTTAGGAACAGAGAAAAATAGAACTCATTTTGTTTATAACATTGAAGTGAGAAGGTCTTTAAAAACAAAGAAACCACAAAAGCAAAAGAATTTATTTGTTATTTGTTTTCTAGTATTTTTCAGTTTTAAAATTAAATTAAAAAATTAAAATGTCCTCAGTGGGGGAGGGAGATAACTTTTCCCCAATGTTCACGTGGTTAGGCACACATTAAAACCCCTCCCTCACCCCTTCCCTCTCCCCAGCTCCCCACAACACCATAGCAAGAGCAGAAGAGAAAGAGAAGCCACCTAAGTGTCCATAGACAGAGGAATGGATAAAGAAGATGTGGCACATGTATACAATGGAATATTACTCAGCCATAAAAAGGAACGAAATTGAGTTATTTGTAGTGAGGTGGATGGACCTAGAATCTGTCCTACAGAGTGAAGTAAGTCAGAAAGAGAAAAACAAATACCGTATGCTAACACATATATATGGAATCTAAAAAAAAAAAAAAGGGTTCTGAAGAACCTAGGGGCAGGACAGGAATAAAGATGCAGACGTAGAGAATGGACTTGAGGACACGGGGAGGGGGAAGGGTAAGCTGGGACGAAGTGAGACAGTGGCATTGACATATGTACACTACCAAACGTAAAACAGATAGCTAATGGGAAGCAGCCGCATAGCACAGGGAGATCAGCTCGGTGCTTTGTGACCACCTAGAGGTGTGGGATAGGGAGAGTGGGTGGGAGGGAGACGCAAGACGGAGGAGATATGGGGATATATGTATATGTATAACTGATTCACTTTGTTATACAGCAGAAACTAACACACCATTGTAAAGCAATTATACTCCAATAAAGATGTTAAAAAAAAAAAAAAGAGAAAGTGAGGGTGAATATTCAGATATTCACACTAAGATCTTTTCTACATTTGGCCCAACTCTTGATAACCCAGGATGTCAATATCTGCCGAGATGCCTGTGGGTCAGTGCAGAAAATGCACAAAGTGAATTACTTCATGGGTGGGAAATCAGGAGTTGAGATAGTTCAGGCTTTCTCCTTTGTAGATAACACCAGGACACGAAGAAGCAGTCCAGGTGGAAATCAGAAATATATTGTTAATAAGTCTCTCTGAACCTCCCGGTAAAAGCAGAGGAAAGTTAATTTGATTAACACTTGCCTGAATTCCCTCAAACTCTTGGTCATCCTAGCATAACATAAAGCAATTTAGCGTTTGAGTCAATTTCCTTCCCTCTCTTCCAGTCACTCCCAGGTTGCTTTGATTACAGGAAGTTAAAACACATTCAATGTGACTGGGGGCAGAGCGGCAAAACAGCCTGAAGAAATGCGGTGTTTGATGTCCTCAGTTATAAGGGGGTGAGGTTGGGTGTATAAGAGAGGATGGAGGGAGTGAGCACATGCTGGAGAGAAAGGAAGAGATGGAGAGGAGATGAAACAGCATGCAGTACGCTGGATAACATCTCCGTGGCAACCACGGTCCACGCACAGAGAACTGCCAAAATAAGTCAAGATCCAAGTAAGTAGGTGTTGGTGGAAAGAGGAGGTAAGAACTCAGCAATGGACAAAACCAGCTAGAGGAAATGAATTCTCTTTGTGAGCTTAACTTTTCTTCCTACTTCTTTCTCCAGCCACACTCAAAGCTCCCGTTTGGGTGAGAATGCAACTGAAGTTTGCCTGCTGTCAAATCTGCCATCTTGGGATGGCAGGAATGAGGCTTAAGAGGCCCCAGGAAAGCCAAGAGAGAGAGAAAAAAAATCCTAAGTGAGGTGAATTAGATCCCTGTAGCCATTAGCTCGTTTTCTCAACTCTTTCCAGCAATGGGCACAGAAGGAATAGATTTGTTTTCATTCTTCAGTTGGCCTAAAGAGGGGAAACAGCATGGATGGAGATACCGTTGGGTGTGTAAGACAGGTACAAAGCTCCTACGTTGGTGTTCTAGGCTGCCTGCCCAGTGGGGAATCTATCCGTGTAACATGGGAAGGAGCTTTGTCAAAAATAGAGTCAGGGTGTCCCTGGAAAAATTAGGTGCTTGGAAAGATCATTTACTGAGGATTTGAAAATTACCCAGTAAATAATGTATAGTCCTTTCTGGATAACTTTAGGGCGTCACATATAAGAACCATCAAGAGCGCCAGGATTTTGGGGCGTTTGTGCCTCGTGGCGAGCCCTGGGCTAACGCCCGATGCATGCGGGGCTTCTCCACACAGTTTACACCTGAGTAGGGGCCCTGCTGGGTCTCTGACACTCACGTGGGGAGCCTGTTAAAAAACATGAATTCCTGAGCCACACCCCAGAGACTATGCCTGGGATGAGGCTGAGAATGTGCATTTTAAGGCTCCCTGGTGGCTCTGTTGTGTAGACAGGTAAGGAGACCATCCCACGAAGCAAAGTCCCTCCCCCACTCTCTGGTGACTCCCCTACCCTCTGCCTTGTGGGGAGGCGAGGCTTTCCTCACCCCTGAAGTGGCACAGTCCTCGTGCCTGGTGGAGAGTTACCCCTCGCACGTTCCCCAGGCCAGAAAAATGTCAATTCTGTGTTGAAAATGAGTGTGAGACCGGCGCTGGTCACCAACTACTCCTGTGAAGGAGAGTCTGGTCTTGGAATCACTCTTCTATAAATGTTGGAGGGAAAGGGGCAAACTAGGCAGAAAGGGAACAAAGTTTACACTGAGGGCTTAGACAGTAAGTGAGAATAGTTAGGTTTTAAGGTAAAATAAATAGCTAAATTTTGAACGAGAAGTACAGCACTCTTAATTCTCCTCTGGACCCACAGAGGCACTCCCCTGCAACCTTCCTTGCCCCCAAAAAAGGCATTCTTGATATCACTTATCTCAAAACTCAGTCCTCTTTCCTTTCAGTAACACCATGCTTCTGATCCCGATTTATACTACCAAACGTCTGAAGAATTGCTTCCGAAACTAACTAAATCATACCTATAAAAAGTAAAATTTACTAGGTGAGGCATCTGACAGGAGCAATGTCAAGTTTATGCACCATAAGATCATGGAGCCCTAGGATATGTCAAACACTAAATACAGAGATGAGTAAGAGAAGTTCCTGTCATCTCCTAAGCGCTTACTCTGTTACACGTGTTTTGCAGATGTTACCTTATGTGATCCCATGTTACAGATGAGGAAACTAAGGCTCAGAAAGGTAAATAATTTTTTTCAAAGTCATGGAGCTAGTAAATGACAGGTGGAATTAAAATTGAGGTTTGTCTGATTCCTAAATTATACTTTTAAAATCTATCACATGAGCTCTTTCCCCCAGTTTTGGGTACAAACAGAAATGTATATACAAAATTAATATTGTTGATCACGTGTCCACGCTTCCCCTCTAGTTCAATCCCTGAACAGGTGCATGGAATTATCACGAGAAAAAAAACCAAACGCCCTCTTCTGAAAAGAGATGAGAGATGTCTCCCATTCCTTTGTCCAGGGCTAAGGAAAGAGAAGAAAGCCTTTCCATGAGTGGAGTAAAGGAATGTATACATACGTTGGTCTCTCTTTGCCTTTCCTTTTGTTCTTCCCCTTTCATAAGACTTGAGGCTACACCACGTACACCTGAGAGGTGACTGACTGACGCTGAAGAGTGAAGAGGATTGAAAGGGCTGTCAAAGAGGAGGAAGGAGGAGCCCAGCGCTTTGTGGAAAGCTGCAAAAAGATCCCTCCAGCAGCAACACTGCCCCCCTCCATTCACCGAAACAGACACGAAAGAAGCATCTACCAAGGAAACAAAAGCACCTGTATTTGGGGGTGTGTCCCAGCAGCGGTACACCGTCAGGACAGTAAAGCCTTGCAGGAAACGTGCATCACTCCACTCACCTGCCCCTTCCCTCCTCTCTGCCTTTCCTAGTGCTGGCCTGCCACTGTCCTATCTCTCAGGAACACAGCAGAGCAATAAGGGACCTGGTAAGGGGTACTGCTGAGGAGAGGGAAGCCCCACAAACACAACGTGTTAGGTACTGTAACCACCTTACAAGGAAGGGAGGGCCCAGAGGACACAGGGAAGCTGGGTAGGGAAGGGGCTTACGGCTTCACAAGGGGGAGCTATTTTCGTGGCTCTCAAAGAATGAGTCGTTTATCTGTCAGAGCAGAGATGGATGGAGAGTCCAGGGACTGTGTCACATGCATAGGTAAGTGTCTGTAGGAATGTTGGCGCTGTGGCCGCAGGATAGGATGGAGGAAAGGGAATAAGGTCACTGGAGTGGAGAGAATCAATGACAACAGCTTTATGCCTGGAAGGAGCGACTGAGGCCATGTGAAGGTCTTGAACATGAGGCTCTATCCCTATAAGTAAGTATCCAAGACAAGTCTTCAAACGGGGCAGATAAGTGATCCAATTAGTCTTTCTAATTAAGTTTTTTGTTGAGAACAATAATGCTTGGCGTGAAGACAAGTTAAGGGGCTCATAGTCTAGATAAGAGAAACCATGTGAATGTGAAGCATAGGAGTGGAAGTGGTGACTGAATGCAGGAGGACAATCTAAGGGACCCTGTGAATGGCATGGATGGATGTGGAATGCGAAATGTAGTGGGTTTAGCTGCATTACCTGCCCCCTCTCATTACAGGGAGAGAAAGTACAGCTCTGAGTTCTGCAGGCCACTCTCAAGGCACAGCATCTTGCATTTAGGACCTTCCTGATTACAACGACAACCTCCTTAGGACTTCAAGCTCAGAGGTAAACTGACTGGTTCTTATTAAAATTAGAAGAGGAAGAAGAAGGAAGACTGGGAGAGTCATGAAGGAAAGAGAGCTTGGAGCGTGAATAAAGACCAAGATGGGGTGCAGCAGAGTCATTTTGCACGTTGGAAGGTCATGCTGGCAGGAGTGGGGAGCCGGCAGCCCATAGGCAACCTGTGATATATCTGATGACACTTATTTAGGTACCTTAGGAGCTCCCCATCCTCAGGTTTGAGAATTCTTCTTTTTTAAATTGAAGTATAGCTGATTTACAATGTTGTGTCAATCTTTGCTGCACAGCAAAGTGACTCAGTTTTACACATATAGACATTCTTTTCTTTAATATTCTTTTGCATTATGGTTTATCCCAGGAGATTGAATATAGTTCCCTGTGCTATACAGTAGGACCTTGTTGTTTATCCATTTTAAATGTAATAGCTTGCATCTGCTAACCCCAAACTCCCAGTTCATCCCTCTCCCTCCCCGCCCCCCTTGACGACCACCAGTCTGATCTCTAAGTCTGAGTCAGTTTCTGTTTCATAGATAGGTTCATTTGTGTCATATTTTAGATTCCACATATAAGTGATATCATATGGTATTTGTCTTTCTCTTTCTGACTTGTGTCACTTAGTATGATAATCTCTAGTTGCATCTATGTTGCTGCAAATGGCATCATTCTGTTCTTTTTTATGGCTGAGTAGTATTCCATTCAGGTTTGAGAATTCTGATTCCTTTTACCTTTGTGGAGTCCCTTTAACTGTTTTCATTGTTCTTGCCCGGGTCCTCTCAAAACCACTGCCAGAATATAAGATGATATTTAATCCAAAGTCCACAGCCTGACCTGTCTCAAATGTTAGCATGCAGAGATATCAGTGCATTCAATTTGAGAAAGTTGCCCTGGGTAATTCTAGAATCTACCCCACCACACAGTCTCACCCCTGCTGAAAACTTCTACTTTACTGGGTGCCTGACCTGTGCTGGGTGAGGAGAAAGGCTGCACACCAAGTTGATACTTCAGTGAACGCATATGGATGCAGGCCCCCTCTCATCGTGAGGTCACATCACAGGACCACGTCTAGATCATGGCTCACTGCGGTTCTCAGCTGTATTTTGCAGCTGTTTTTCTGCACGTCAGCTCTTCATCAGCAGCACTAATGGAGGACAGGGAAGGCATGCATCACCCAAATCACTAGGTAACTCAAACCTCATTGTTGGCAAAGGTTCACAGTGCTCCCCCACCGAGTCCTTTGTAGAGAGCTCTTATCAAGAAGCAAAACTTAATAATGCTTTGCCTGTTCTCTCTGCGCCTCCATACCTGCTGGTGGAAGTCCTAACGAGCAGCAAAATGACCAAAACCCAGCAGGAGGGGGCAGGGGGAAAAGCAAAAGACCTAGAAACTTCACAAAGTGGATAATAAGTGCCTGAATGATGGGCTCTTGGAAAATCGAGCCCTGGCGGATGAGGCTTCTTTCTTCCCCCCAAATACAATGAAGACAAATCATCAAGCACATTTGCTCTAAGATGTAAATTCGGAAGTACCATGAACTACCCCACACAACTCAGGAGCGAGGCAGAGAATGGGGAAGGCCTCAGTTTTCACTCCTTAAATGTGCAACCATAACCTTAAAATTCATCCAATTCAGGAAGCAGCTTGTCTCTAAATGTGATGAAAAAAAAGAAAAAAGAAAAAAGAAAAAACAGTCTATTGAGTCTATCGGGGCTTCTGACACACTCACAGATGGTGCAATTAACATCCAGCTCAGCCCATATCCCCATCGTGCCCCTTGCCCCCTTGTCACTCTACTGGCTTTGGGCAACACCTGACTTCATCTTTCCTTTCGTTCTATCTTTTGTTTTCTCTTCTGTGGGTTCTGTAGTCACTGGAGGGACTTCATTTCACTTGACAGTGACACTCTGAGAGCGGGAACTAGAGCGGAGAGGCTGGAAGGATTTCCTGGCCCCCAGTTCTCATGCCAAAAGTTTCTTTCCAAGATATTGTTTAGGGAGGATATACCCACCAATGAAATATTGTCTTTTAAAGAGATTGGAAGCAAATACGGCCAACGCTGACTTCCATTA
This sequence comes from Balaenoptera borealis, assembly GCF_965194805.1. NCBI lineage: Eukaryota > Metazoa > Chordata > Mammalia > Artiodactyla > Balaenopteridae > Balaenoptera > Balaenoptera borealis. Next base: position 11,720,294 of record NC_138870.1, read on the forward strand.
AATCTGTGCAGTGGAAGCATGGTATCTGAGACAGTATTTTCTGTGCTTCCCTGTACACTTAAAGAATGTCACATCTTTAAAAATTAATTAATTAATTTTATTTTATTTAGTTTTGGCTGCACTGGGTCTTCGTTGCTGCATGCGGACTTTTCTCTAGTTGCGGTGAGCGGGGGCTACTCTTCGTTGCGGTGCGCGGGCTTCTCATTGCGGTGGCTTCTCTTGTTGCAGAGCACGGGCTCTGGCACGCGGGCTCAGTAGTTGTGGCTCACGCTCTAGAGCACAGGCTCAGTAGTTGTGGCGCATGGGCTTAGTTGCTCCACTGCATGTGGGATCTTCCCGGACCAGGACTCGAACCCGTGTCTCCTGCATTGGCAGGTGGATTCTTAACCACTGCGCCACCAGGGAAGCCCAAGAATGTCACATTTTAAAAATGTTTCACTGTATGGAACATAAAAGACAGGCGACTTGCACCAACTCTACTGTTTCAGAATGAATTAAAGCAGAGAATGTTGATCTTAAGAAATGCATTTTGCTATGCTGTACAGTATTTACTCCTATTGGACACTAAGCTTCCATATCCAATTTAACACAGGCCTCGGAAATATGCACCAAAGTAACAGACTGGCTTTCCCATCTCACAGGTAGGATGAGATGGACCCTGTCCACTCTCCTCCATTAGGTCTGTAGCATCCCTATGTGAGAGCCTGGGGCATTGTTCAGAGGTAACCACAGTTGCACAGAATAGCATCGTTTCGTCCACCTTCAGCGTTTAGCGGGAGGTCACCTCGCCACATCATTATCAGCCTTGCTCCATGGTTTATGAGGCAATGAATGCATAACATGCTCTGGTAAAGGAGGCATGTGTGTGCTGTTCTGCGCTGATGCAGCCCAATGTAATGTCACATTTAGGAACATCTCAAATTCCCAAGAAATTCCTACCTTGGGAAACAATGAAACACTCCAAAAGGAGAGTCCTTATAGAAAAACAAAGCATCAGGAAAAAAAAATTCTTTTGTGGAGACATGCAAACATTAGTTGAAGTTGTTGCTTTGACAGCATGATTCCACTTCTGCATACAATAAAATGACATATGTGTGTTTATATAAACAAAATATATTTATAACACATTTTTAAAGCCTGGAAGAAAATACTCCAAACTGTAACAGTATTATCTCTGAGCGTGATAAAAATCTTTGTATTCTTCTTATACTTATGTAGATTTTCAGTTGTTTCTATAATGCACATGAATTGCTTTTATATACAGAAAAAATATTTTAAAAACCAAAAAAAAATCAATCTACTTTGGTCATCTGCACAGACTATTACCTAGCAAATATAAATTATTATCGTAATATGTAGAAACGTGGGGGAGAGTCCATATATCAAAACATTTTCTGAAAAGCTTAATGAAAAATCGGGCATACACTTGTGATGGCAATTGTATAAAAATAGGCTGGCACAAGGTGAAAGGCTAAAACAAAATTAAAATACTTGTGTTATGGTAGTGGGAAAATAAGTATATTTTCCTTTGTTTCCAGTTTTCCTACTGTTGCTATCTATCTATCTATCTATCATCTATCTACATCATCTATCATCTATCTATCTATCTATCATCTATCTACATCATCTATCTATCTATCTCACCTATCTTTTAAAAAAATGGACTCAGAATTACAACTTGTTAAGGCAGTTTATCAGGGGCTAGGACCAAGTGCCTCAAGAAATGGATATAGTTGGCTCTGAGAGCTAAACTAGTACAGTTGGACCTATCATGGCTGATATAGGCTTCCATAAAACATCACGAAGGCAGTGGACTTCTTAGGAAAACCTGAGCTCACACCTGGTGGCAGCACTAAGTAAGGACCTCGGGTGAGTTGGCCTCTCAGAGACCCCTTCTCCCCAGATACCCACTAGGGCATATTGTGTAGTGCTGCCTGGGGACAGTGCAATGCATATGTACTGCCTGGAACCAACAGGTCATTGATAAATGGTTGCTACTTGGGTCTCCTAAACTCAGATAGAGTAAGCAGAGCCTGGAATGCTTATCAAGGTGGGTCTAATGGTATGAGAAACCTGCAGAAGAATCATATACGAAATGAACATATACAACTTGTTTGGCAGGAAATCTCTGAAGAAAGATTGAATTGACAAAGGAAACTTGCTTGAAATCTCTAGAATAACCAATGTATATAAATTTGCTGATGAATTTTCTAGCGCTGGAGAGGGGAGAAAGTCACCTGAAGGACAGAGAAAACTCTGTTTTTGGTCTAAATACATTTGGCAAGTAACATGAGAGTTGAGATGGCTATATCATAACTTTGGTGACACCAGCCCCTCAGACCATGTAATTCACTCCCTTGGTCTATACATATCAGGGAATCTTCTTAAAACGGAACCTTTTCAATAAAAGAGGAGCGCTGTGTGATTTGTGTGTGGGGAGGGCGGGGTAGGAGACGTTAGCAGACTGAGACTTCTCCTAAAAAGTCATCTGCATAATAACCTGGTTTCACTTAGATTGTACACTTATTTGCCAGGGTTTGGAAGGGCAACTGATAGGAATTTTAAGGAAGTCAAATACCATCCCCCTCCTTTGGCCTGGGTAATTTAGCTAACTGAAACTTCTCTGTAAGGAAGAGAATAGAATGAACAATTAACTTTAGTATCAAATCTTTAGAATAGCTGTTCTTCAGTGAACATTCGGAGTTTATTAAAAATGGCTACAAATTTTTATCACTTCCTCCACCAAGAGGTAGTGTATTTCTTATCCCCACACCCCCTGCCCTGGTAAACCTGGGCTGGGCCTGTGACTGCTTTGACCAAGAGAATATAGCAGAAGTGGCACTGTGCCAGGTGGAACCAGCCGCCATGCTGTGAGGAAGCCCAAGCAGCCAAGTGGAGAGGCGCCCATGGAGGAGAACTGAGTTCTGGTGACTCCCAGCTAATAGCCAGAACCAGTTGGCCAGCCGTCTGAGTGAACCATCTTGGAATTAGATCCTCCAGCTCTAGCCAAACACTAACTGAGGCTGCTTGGAGCTAAAATACACTGTTCCTGCTGAGTCCTTCGTAAACGCCAAAACTGTTAGCTTACTGGTTGTTTTTTTAAACCAGTAAGTTTAGAGATGATTTGTTATGGAACAACTGACAACAAAAACATCGTGACTAAGTGGCATCTGGCTTACACATCAGTCTCTTATGAGTCTGGTTGGGATAGGTTATTGCCCTGATTTTGACCAACTCAGAGGGAGCTATTACAATTGAGATTGGGAGCCTAAATATTCACAGGTCATCATAATCCTGTCAAAGCAATAACTTCTGTTCAAGTTCTGCTCAAGCACCCCACTGGCCTCTGTAGTATTTTTAATTCATTTAACTAATATCAAGCAACTGTTAGGCTCTGAGGATTCGGTGGCAAACAAAATAGACACAGTTCCTGCCGTCACAGGATTCTTGGTCTAGTAGGTGTCCAAGTTCATCTCTCTAACGATAACAGCAGTGTCTACTCTAACTAAATTTACTACAGCTCTACGACCGAGGCCAGATCGCAGTGGAGGGTCTGCTGTGGTGGTGAAGTCTGGCCCACCACAAGGAGTCCAGAACTGCACAGCTGAAATGCATGTTCAATTGCTGTCACCAGTTCCTGTGGCTTTTCCTCAAGCGGAGCACCCCAAGACACAGGCAAGAACTCTACCCATCCTCCTCGACACACTCTCAGTTCAGGGTTCTTTGGATGAAAGACAAATGCAAAGCAAAGCAGGGGGTTACAAGAGCTGTGAGAAGAATCCTTGGAGAACTCTCGAGAAATTCGCATGGAACTCCTCTACTAAGTGAGTTTAGAGTCTTTGCCATACAAACCAATACTGGTCAATTCAAACTCCAAGAAAGTTTTTTTTTAATTTGAATAAACTTAGCAATAACAGAACCTCAGCAATCTGCTAACAAATAATCACATTAATTAAGATTTGTATACTGAGCATCTTATAATTCATGGATCTCTTTCATGTGTATCCTAGTTCTTCCATTATCGGTCTCAGAAACTGCTTCCCACGAGACCTTGGCTTGATCCATCCTCAGATGCTACCATCACACCCAAAGTAACAGAACTATAATTGTTGAAATGTCTATCATTTTACTAGTTCAAAAATGTGTTCCCCAGGATCTTCCCCTTTAAAAGGGAATCTCAAGGTATCCACTTTTTATTTCATAACTTAATGATTGGTAACAATCAAAACTGCTTGGAGCCAAGGAGAGCTTTATCATATGACAAAACAGCCAGAGCACAGGCATGGTGTCTGCTCAGAGATCAGTCAGTTTCCTGGTCTGTTCTTAGGCTCTTGACTTCAGTGCATCGGGAATGACTCTGTATCAGTGATGAATGAAAAGATCTAGAATGGAAATTGTCATAAGTGGCTATAAACTAAACCAAGAAGCACAGCTGCAAAATAAGCATTATGATTTGAACACGGGAATAGATCACATTAATATGCCCTCCATAGGGATCCACACACCATTAGCACAACAAGTCTATCCATCCCTGGTAGGCAGCTCCATTATAAACCAGGGATTCGGCTCACTTCCAAAGCCCCATGAGGAGGGGTCCCACAAGAGTTCAAGGGCAGTGTCCCAAGCCCTCAGGAATGCAGGAGGCCATGGGTCAGCACCAAGAATCTGAAGGACAGCTTTTGGATGCCCATCTCTTTTCCTTTCTATTCTCTCAGACCCTGGCCACCCAGGTGCCTCCTTTTCCTTAGTTTAATGCCCTCTGTTGTTTCAGGCTATCCAGTTTCTGGATTCAGAGCTCCCTCAGACATCTTCTGCAAGGCGTTCCCAGTTCACTGCTCCTCCCATGGTGCCATGTATTCCTGTGCTCATGGAAACGCCCATCCTTTAGAGCTATGGTCTCAGCCAGACTAGGAGGAAAGCAATATCCACATCACTAACTCATGCAATGGTGAAGGAATGTTGTTTATGTGTGTGTAGGAAGGGCACTGCACAAACTCAGGAGGGTCGTCCTAACATGAATATTGTCGCTGAGTGTTTTCACTATGACAGTTCTCCAGCACACGGCAGTACAGTGTTTTAAGGAATGGACACCTTCTTCTAATTTGCACAAAAGTGACTTGTGGGCTAACATGTCCTGTGAATCACTGGTAAATCTTTGCCCTCCCAGGGGTGTTTATTACTTCAAATAAATTTCTAACTGGGTAGAACTTCTAGGAAGAGATTTTGGGCAGTAAGATGAGCTGGAGGAGGAGGGAAAGAAAGGCTCACAGGCCTCGTAACCCTCCCTTATTTGGCTGTAATAGTGACCTCTTCCTGTCGGCCCACTCTTTATATTTATGTTACTCCTAAAATACTGTTGTCATCTCACAACTTTATACTTCTTTTCTTATTCACATGCTACATGTTCACTATGGCAAATCAGAACATGCAGTTAAGAAAAATAATTTCACTTTCCAGGGGTAACCACATTATTATTTTAGCAATTTGCTCAGATGTTTTCTAAGCATAAATATGCAAATGCAATAAAAATATGTCACATATATCTAATCTTCTATTTTTAAAAAATTTTTATTGGGGTATAGTTGATTTACAATGTTGTGTTAGTTTCAGGTGTACAGCAAAGTGAATCAGTTATACATATACATATATTCACTCTTTTTCAGATTCTTTTCCCATATAGGTCATTACAGAGTACTGAGTAGAGTTCCCTGTGCTATACGGCAGGTTATTTATTATTAGTTATCTATTTTTCTAACCTTCTTTTTTCTTGTTCTTTTTTTTAAATTAATTTTTATTGGAATATAGTTGCTTTACGATGTTGTGTTAGCTTCTACTGCACAGCAAAATGAGTCAGCCATACATACACATAGATCCCCTCCCTTTTGGATTTCCCTCCCATTTAGGACACCACAGTGCATTAAGTAGAGTTCCCTGTGCTATATGGTATGTAACCTTCTATTTTCACTTTATGCCTTCATCTCTTTCTACACACATACACACATGTAAGCATATATATTTTTAAAAACTCGTATTTCATTGACTGATTAACCAAAACTTAATCAACTCTGTCACAGAAATGGAAACAGTAATAGAAATTTAGGATGTGTTCAGTTTACAAAAACTGGATAATTGCCCTCCTATGCATGTCTTTGTGCAGCTCACCTTTTCTTTATTTTAAGTAAGCTTGACCACAGGATCCTTTCAATATCAATTTACTCCCAGCTGCTTCTTCCCACCCTGAGAACATAAATATACATATACAAACGGGCACAAATACACCCTTCATTCTGTGCATACCCTTACTTAGGCACTTCCATTCATAATCACGTTCACATTCAAGCTTGAACCCATACAGAAACCCACCCCGCATGCAGGGTCACGTGTTCACTGTCTTTGGCACCCAGAGAGGGGGAGAGGCTGGGAGGGGGCTAGGGGCGAGTGAAGATGGGGACAAGGTAGGAGAGGGGCCCTGAAGGCTTGAGCAGAACGAAAGTCATCAGAGGGGTAAGAAAGTAATGACCGGGTCATGAGGGTGGCATCTGCAGTTACGGGAAGAGAAGAGGACGTCAGAGCCGTGGTCGGGAAGGGCTTGCTGCTGACACAGGCAGGCCAGCAGTGATGCTCCAAGGGCATGATGACGTGAGGAGGATCTGAGCCAGACAGAGAGCCAGGCCACAGCCACGCAGAGCCCAGGCTGGGGCCACGAGAAAACGGCCTTTGAGGGGTCTCAGAGGAGCGCAGAACAGTAGAAGAGAAAGGAGAAAGAATGGAGGAGCAGAGCACGGGATGAGGAAGAGAGGAAGGACTTGATCTCTGTGAAACACACCGCGTGAATGGCCAATCCCTACACGGCAGTCCCCCAGCATCTCCGATGACTCAACCAGCAGAGAGCTCTCATTCTGCATTCATCTATTTTCAGGAGTATGCTGAAATAATGCCTGTGGCATTCAGTCCTTCTTGGTCAACACAACATCCCTCAGTGCCATCCCAAACCCCTAGAAGTAGCCACATACCCGCTCATTTAGCGCCCCATCTCTCTAAATCCTATTGGCATCGTCTCCAAGTGAACTCCCTCCCTGCTACTCAGACCCACCACTCCACGAATTTCCGTGAGATTTCTCCTCCCTATTCATTTCCAGGTCTGTGTCTCCATCCGACGGAGATAAAACAGTATGTGCCTCATAGCGCTGTTGTGAGGGTTAAATGAATTAATACCCATAGAAGGACTGAGAACTTTGCCTGGGACGCTGTGAAAGCTCAAAAATTTTTAACCGTTTACAAAGGGGGGAGGAAGGGTGGGATGAATTGGGAGATTGGGACTGACATATATACACTACTGTGTATAAAATAGATAACGAATGAGAACCTACTGTATAGCACAAGGAACTCTATTCGGTGCTCTGTGGTGACCGAAATGGGAAGGAAATCTAGAAAAGAGTGGATATACGTATACGTATGACTGATCCACTTTGCTGTACAGCAGAAACTAACACAACATTGTAAAGCAACTATACTCCAATAAAAATTAATTTAAAAAATTTTAGCCATTATTACAGTGATTTCCTCGTTTATAAGGAAAATGCATGTCACTGATACTTTCGTTCCTCATCTCTTAACCCCAAATTTTGAGGAGCCAGTTTCCTCCTGCCTGAGGACTGATCTCAGTGGAATATCCCCACAACCCATACTTCCCTAGACGGCTTCTCCTCCAATGCCCAGGTGCCACAGTGCCACCACACAAACATACCCTAATTTGATCATCCCATCCATTCTTCATCCTTTCCCCTGAGGGTGATGTGTCGTTTCTGCCCATGTTTGTGTATCTACAGGACCTGGCGTAATGCTCACACATGGAAGATACCTGACGAGTGCTGAATCTCGCTCCCCTGCTTCCCACCTTCGCACATCCTGATTACCTATTAGCCCCTTAACCTCTCTGTGAACCCCAAAGTCATTTCATAAGGGAATAAATGTCATATACTCTTACAGTTATTTGTAGTAATTACTGTGTCTGTTATTTCAGATTCTTTGGACAAGATACTCTAAAATACACTAGAGGAAACACTCCCAAACTGATCAGACCAAAAAAAAAGAAAAAAAAGAAAAAAAGGAATGTACAGTATAAGGCATAGTGCCTTGTCTTCTCTAGGTTTATAATTTAAAAGTAATTTCATGACAAGAAGGCACATGATCATCTCCACAAGGATTCCAGAGAAATGTAGGTGAACCACAATGAGATTAAACAATAAAAAAAAAAATTAAAAAATGCAACAGCCCTACCTAGAACTGGGCCCTAGCAGCAGTCATTTTAATTTTCACCAAAAAAGGCCCATGAGCTTTGTCATTTTGAAAAATCATCAACGAGGCTCCCAAACAGTTATTCTGCACTCAGTCTAAATTTCTGTTCACTATAGTAATTATTTTAAGACAATGTAGAAAAACTCAAGAGTTCAGAGAACTTTAATAAAGATAGCTAAAGACACAAAGAAAACCTCTGATGAACAGTATAAGAAACTGGAGTTGTTTAGTGTAGAGAAGAGGGGTAGAAAGGTGATGAGATTTTGTCTTTAAGTTCATAAAGAGTTGTTATTAGTGGTGTAGTGATCATTTGCTATCCTTGCCCAAGTAGACAAAACAGGAGCAAATAAATTAAATTACATCAGGAAAGACTTCAATCAGACACAAGGAAGAAACTTCCAGCTGATTAATTACTAGAATGAGCTACTTGTGGGAGGCTGCCAGTTTCCATTTCTGGAGTGCTAATAAACAACTCTATTTCAGTGGGCTTTGGAAATCATCTACCTATAGGCACAGTGACCTCCAGAGGTCCCTTGCAGCTATTTGATTTGATGACTCTCACAGTGTTTACTGGTGTCTCATTGATCACATACCTATATTGGAACTGGCAAAAGGCTGAGGAACAGTAAGGATTAGCGGTTGAATTAAGTACTGAATAGACATCAGACGTGCCATCCTCCAATACGATCATATTCTAGCACTGTCAAGATCCAAAGGAAAATGCATAAACTCATACTTTCCCAGTGGGAGACTAAATGGTTAGAAATGAAATAAAGTTTCTTCCAGTGACCTAAGCAGAACTCCATCAGTATAGACAATTAAAAGGTCAACATAGACTCATTATTTAACTGTATTTTCCAGTAAACCAACTTGCATCACAGATCCTAAGCCCCAGCTTTATGCTGTGCGGTTATATGGACAGCAGTATCCCCCAAAGAAGTCTTACCCACTTCTTCCTCTAGCCTGAGCTTGGAATGCCCAAACCCCCATGTCTGACCATCAAAGTCCTAACCACCCCTACAATCCCAATTCATATGCCACCTTCTCTCTGAAGATTTACCAAATCCCCCTAAGCCAGAGTGCACCTCTTCTTCACCACATCACCACCTTTGTGTCTGGGTTAAGGCACACATCAGGGCTCTGTAACGTCTGCTTGACTGAGCTCCACAGAGCCACAGAGTCAAAAGAGTGGCAGTCCATGACAGCAGGAGAAATTTTGGTCTGTCTCATCCCAAAGCATCTTCCCAGGCCCAGAGAGCTCCCATGGCCCAGATGGCTGTCTTCTCTCCCTTTGATGCTAGCGCCCAGGACACAGTCTCCTTCCCCTTCTCTCAGGAACTTCCTCACATTCATGATCGCTTGTAAAAGCTCTTCGCTCAAGCTTGGCTATGCAGGGGAAATCAGTCTCTCTAACCCTTCATTTCTTGCTGCCCATGAAGGCCGACATATAAGCCCCTTTCCATTGAAAGTTGTTTTTTTTTAAAATCACTATGGGCTTATACATATGGGAACGAATTTTTAAAACACCAGATTATAAGAAATATTCTTATAGTCTGGTTTGGCTCCTTGGCCTTAATTCCCTTCTGAGACAGTAAATGGAAGTCTCATTTTGTTTTCATTCCTGAAGAACCTATCAACTGTCAATCCTATCACTTTTACCCTATTAATGAAGTCCTTGTAGTCCCTTTTTCATTCCAGAGAGATTTTTTTTTTTTTTTTTTTTTTTTAACCGAAGGGGAAAGGGGTGGGGGAGGGATAAATTGGGAGTTTGGGATTAACATACACACACTACTATACATAAAATAGGTAACCAACAAGGACCTACTGTATAACACAGGGAACTCTACTCAATATTCTGTAATAACCTATATGGGAAAAGAATCTGAAAAAAATATATATATGTATAACGGAATCACTGTGCTGTACACCTGAAACTAACACAACTCTGGGAATGAACTATACTTCAATTTAATAAAAGGCAAACAGCAGATGTACCCTGGCATCAGGCGGCATCTCAGAAGATCTTCATCCTGGACAGTAGGAGGTCTCCTCACACGCTCTAAAGGATATACTTTAAACGACAGCCTGGGACTCTGGCTTCTGACCACCCCCCTCCTTCCATATTTAATCCTTATATCCTCCCCCTGAATTCAGCAGCTATGATGCCGAACAGTAATAAACAGATCTGAAGGTACTCGTAGAGATGTCCCTCTGCTACATGTTTATATAGTTCCCAAGACGGTAACAGCATCTTCCCATAGACTTTAGAATGCCGTGGGAGTCTAAAGAAAAGTTAAATGGTGTTGTGTCAACGGACAATTAAATCAAGGCTGTCAAGGCATATTTTTGAACACTTACCAGATCTCTTGCATAAAGTCTGAAACTTTCACTAAGCACCTCTCTGGTTCAGGGCACGGGCTAGGTGGAAAATGTGAGTTGGATAAAATATAAATGCTTGGTGGACAGCAGTGTGAAAAAATTTGACGACTTTAGCTGCTTGGAAATGCTATGGGGGATATTTCCATTCAATACCGGGGAAGAAGGAATGAAAGAGATAAAACTCTTTGGTTGAGAAACAGTGCACTGAGAATTTGTAACAGATGAAATACTGAGCCAGATTACTAGGAAACAATGGGTGAAAGGAACAGGTTTCTGGGTCTCTCCCAGAGCTCTGGTAGAGAGTTGCTTTGGTGTGGAACCAGGCTGAGTTTCCAAGCAAAGCTGGAAGCCTGATGGATGTGGTGTTTTGGTCTGCAGGTCCCAAGGAAGCCACAGGCTTCATGCAGTAGGGAGTAACACAGAGTAGGCTGTGACTCAGCAGGCAAAGTTGTGTCAAACTTAGTCCAGCTCTACTGGACCAAAAGGTCAACAGCAGCAAAACGAATAAGGCTGCCAGTTTACCACTGTCCATCAGAATTGGTTTTGGGATGAGCTGGCAATTAAAAGATTTTCTTTGACAGGCTAGGAAATGAGAAGAGCCTATGTTCTCCTGTCCTCCCCACCTGCCCCAAACCTCCATAATTTTCATCCCGTCACACTTAAAACAGCTCTGTGGGAGTAGATATTATTATTCTCACTTTAGAGAGATAATTTGGCTCAATCTGAGGGAGGTTAAAAAAAGTCACCTATGAAGCCATCTCACTTCAGAGGCCATGATATTATCCTTTTTCATTTGAAGATCATTTTCCTTAATAGAGAAGATGGAAGGAAAATAGGAGTGGAGCATTTCTGCTTTCATTTGCCATCTGTTTACACAAAACCAACGGCCCCACGGAATGAACCCATCTTTTGGTTATTCTCCTTGCTCCCAGTTTTAAAAGTTATCTTTATTGTCTCTTTATTTGAAGAGGAGTGAAAAGGGAATGTTGAATCTGTGTGTTTTTTTTGGTACCTACCATGTGCGAAATACTTTCCGTATTTTTCTACTATGAAATAAATATCATTTTCCCATTTTAGAAAAGAAGACACTGATACACACAGAGAAAGGTGATCAACTTGTACCAAGTCACAGGTATTGGTTATTCTAACTGTTTTCTTGTAATACTGCTCAGCGAACATTAATGTATTCTTCCTTGTTTACTAGCTTATTTTTCATTCATTCCAAAATGTTTATTGAATGCCTTTGATATTTATTTAGTTCTAGACAGTGCTCTGAGTAGTTGGGATACATTGGTAATATAACAATGATCCTTGCCCTTAACCAAACATAAATGAATACCTGGGTTTTCTTTCATCTTGTGAATATATGCTTTTGAAATTCAAGCTTACTGGTTCTGGTTCCAGGTAAAATGGAGAAAATACATGACAACTTTTCTCTCCCACTGAAAACAGCTATTAAACCCGGAGAGAATGCATAAAACAGCTATTTAAGATCTCTGAAAATCAAATATCAACATGCAGATTGGAAAACACCAGAATTCAAAGTACCATCAAACTAATGGCTCTAAACAAGGCTCAGAATCTCGTAACACAGTACTCTAGATGTCCAAAATGCAACCCAAAGTTACTCATAATACACAAAGCCATGAAAATCTTGACTTGTATGGGGAAAGACAATCAACAGTTGCCAACAATGTGATGGCTCTGATGTCAGAATTATATGATGAAGCTTTTAAAGCAGCTACTATAAAAATACTCAAACAAGCAATCTCAAACACTCTTGAAACAAAAGTTAAAACAGAAAGCAAATGGAAGTTTTATAATTGCAAATACAATAGCCAAAATAAAAACTACCCACCAAACAGACTCAGCGACCAGAATGCTGATGGTAGAAGAGTCAGTGACTTAAAGGTAACAAAAGTCATTGGGCAGTACTTCCTCCTTGAAGCTCTAAGTACTGTACCAGATTCACATGGCACCAGGCATATATTCTCCTCTAAGCTTTTAAGTTCTAACCACAACCCTAGTGCTAGAAATAACAGGTGTTCCTGCAGGTATTATCTCTCAGGATTCACTTTTTGTTCTTTGAGCCCTCCAACTTCCTACAGTACATTCCCTCTTGTTGACTGAAATATTCATACAAATGTATGAATGGAATAAATATGGCAGAATGTAAAATGATATAACCACTTTGAAAAATGGTTTGTCCCTATCTTGCAAAGTTAAATATACACCTATCCTCTGACCCAACAGTTCTACTCCTAGATACTTACCCAGGAGACATGAAAACATTATGTCCACAAAATGACACAGAAAAAAATGTTCAGGGCATTTTTATTCATAATAGTCAAAAACTGGAAACTCAAATGATCACCAGCAGAAAATGACATATTCTAGTATATTCATACAATGGAATATTACTTAGAACAAGAAGTCACATGTATCAATATTTCATTCTACATTAAATGAAAATCCCGTAAATTCTGAAAATCAGAATCTGGTTGTAGCTTTTGCCTTTTTTTTGAAAATCAGTGTCACCAATGCTTAAGAAAGAAAAGTAAGGCAAGGATGGGACAAAAGTTGGTGGAAATCTGGGCTCAGAAGATCTTTCCTTCTTCGGAACAAAAGCCTGCCATCGGTATTAATCACACAGAGCTGTTAGGCTGCCCGGCTGGAGAAGGGTGCAGCGTGTTTAAGATGCTCTAACATCCGTGTTCTGTAAGGTTTTTTTCCCCCTTCCTCCTAAGGATTCATTCTTATTGCTCCTTTGTGACCTAAAGGGTATATAATTTTCAGCTTCTTTTTCGCATTGACAAAATGGGTATTGTTTCTGGCCTTATATTCCAAAAGCAAAATCCCCGAACTCCAACTCAGAAATTAAACAGATTTCTAAAAATGGACCCTCTATCATGCAACCAAAGTCTATCTCTCAGAAGGTGGGTGGGAATAGGATTCTCTCCTTCCTGTGGTCCCTCCCCCTCCATCACTGTTGACAGACAGGAGACGTCAGCTTGTCAAGTCTTATTGGGTGCTACCTGATGTAAGGCCACACTGAGGCAGTAAAAATCTGTTTGCAGTCAGCTCTTTTAATAAGTCCCAGCAAACAGGAGGAAAGCAGATCTATTCAGTTAGATGCTTCCTCTGATATGGTAGAAAAAAAGTAGTCCATGACAGAGGCTTGATATGAGGAGATTTTTAAACAAAGGACAGTTCTTTCTTTAGAGAAACTGGAGAGAAATAGCTTCCCTAGGGACTTTGGGATTCTAAGAAATATTATGTTGCTATGCTTATGATTTAAAGCTGACCTGGACTCCAAGCTCTTTGAAAAGGAGGTCATATCTTCTCTGTAAAATGCCCACATTCCACAGAGTCCTGCTGAGTCCTAAGCGTTCTGTGGGTTCTGAACTTCGATGAATAATATCGGTGCTGTCTCTTAATCTCAAGCCCAAAGGGAAACTCTGGTTGGGTATCCGGCCTTCCATCTACCCCCAAAAGGATAAGAAAGACTGAGAAGACCAAATGTTCTGAGAACAAATTTTATGACACAAAGGACCTAATTCTTGGGCGAACCAAAGTTAAAGGTTCAGCCAAGAGATTTCAGAATTCTAAGAAATATGTTCCTACGCACTATATACATATTATTAAGATCAAATTAGATGCCAACTTCCTGAAGACAGTGGTCCAGTCTCTTCAGTAAATATTCTCATTCATGGTGCCTAGTGCATTGCTGGTGGGCTATGGGTCTTATGGTGTTAATACTGATGGATGTTGCTGGTGGTGGAGGTTCCAGTGGTAACAATAATGAAGGAGACAAGGAGACTCACTAATGAGACTCAGCCAGGTTTTTAAAAAATGACCTGACAGGGTGAACTGAGAATTATTCTGAGAATGATTATCATGTATGTATTCATCCGTTCACTTTGCTGAAGCCTCTCAACTCTTTATCTTCCATGTCATACTCACTTCTCCTAGAATAATATAGATGTGGCAGAAAGTGAATTCTAGGAGTCGAGCTAACAGCATTCAAGTTAAACTTATTACATCATTAGACTGAGAAATATTTTTTTCTGGATGGAATTAATAAAATAAGAGCTACCAAAGTTTTAAATAATATCAAGCTCTTCAGAAATAGTCCTGCATAGAAGGTTAAAGAATTGCCTTTGCTCCTCACCTTCCAAGACAACTAACATGCAAGAAACACTTGGTAAATGTTCTGAATGAATGCATGCACGATTGTAAAATGAATGAATGAATACATGAGTGAGTGAGCAAATGAAGAATGGTTCCTTGAACTATATTTCTTTGCTAATTAAAATAGTTACTATTGTGTAGGTAAAAAAATGACATTTAAGAAATCTGGAGCTTATGCTCTGAAAGAATGATCTCAGGAAACCCGAACGCTGTTCCTTCAAATGAGCAATGCAAGACTGTATGAGCTTCAGAATTGCAATATATGACTCCCTGTTGACAAAGCAAAACAAACTGGTCATAATGATCTCATAAGAGCAAGTTCTTTTGTAAGCCATTATAATTTTTCATGTCAACTTTAACCAGAAGATTTGTGGAAGCAGAAGAATTTGATCCCTATGCAAAGTGGTGATGGAAGTCTGTTTCTACCAGTGTTCACTTACTTCCTCCACAATATCTATGCCCAAATCATTACCCTGTCCATAATGACCTGAGTCCAAAATAACTGAGCTAAGAGCCATAAAATCCTTTCTATAGGCTTTTTAAAAAAATCTACAACTAAAGTTATCAATGGACCATTGGTGATCTAAACCATCATCTGGTTGAAAACTCTTCAGGGATAAGAATATATCTAACTTACCTCGGATTTCCTTAGTGGCGCGGTGCTTAAGAATCCGCCTGCCAATGCAGGGGACACAGGTTCGAGCCCTGGTCCCGGAAGATCCCACATGCCATGGAGCAACTAAGCCCGTGCGCCACAACTACTGAGGCTGCACTCTAGAACCCACGAGCCACAACTACTGAGCCCGCATGCCACAACTACTGAAGCCCGCGCGCCTAGAGCCCGTGCTCCATGACAAGAGAAGCCACCGCAATGAGAAGCCCACACACCACAACAAAAGAGTAGCCCCCGCTCGCTGCCCCTAGAGAGAAGCCCGTGCACAGCAATGAAGACCCAATGCAGCCAAAAATAAATAAATAAATTAATTAATTAAAAAAAAAAAGAATGTATCTAACTTACCTCTGTATCTACAGTAAACCTAATATCAAGTTTTGAATGAAACAATCTCTTAATAAACTGCCATTGATTAAATGCAGAAGTGGGACTAGGGTGATGCAACAGGCAATAAATACTGTGCAAGTTTAGAGACAGGAGAGCACAGCGTGGGGAGGTGAAGTCAGAGTGGACTTCACGGAGGACATGGGACTTAAATAATATATTGAAATAAATGGCTGTGTTATCAGCCAGTGCTAATCTAAGTGCCTAATATGAAAAAGCCATAAGCTCTCCGGGTCCATGGCAACCTCACAGTGGCGCCTTACCCAAGGCTTTTCTGATGTTCAGTATCTTACTCCTTTCAGAGGGACCCTGCTGGATAGAGATGTGTACCTTTATTGTCACAGTGGATCATGGCAGAGGACATATGAGATGCTTCGGGAGACAATGCAGTGAGAAGCATCACCATATAAGAGATCAACACTAAATTTTTCAAGAAAGATGAAAGACAGGGGTATGGGATGAAGGTGAAAAAGAAAGGCAGAAAGAAAGAAATGGTTTCAATTAAAGAAACTCTCCTTTCTCACAATTCAGGGAAAGAATTAATCTGTCTTCCAGGAATGAATGTCATGTAACATTCTTCAGGAAAACATAAAATAGAGGGGGTTTAGAACTACCAATTATTCTCACATACTAGTCCTGCTCTGTCCACACACGTAGTAACGTTAGTTCTTCAATCTTTGGTCTTTGTTACTGAGAAAGTCCTTCCTATTCATCACTTATGAGGACTGTGCCTACCCCGATGTGACTAAATATGCAAGGGCTTCGTTCTTTGAGCATAAGAATAAGAGCTATGGAAAACTATTAAATTTTATGCAACCACAGGAAATAAGAAGAGTGGGTTCTCATCAGAAGGGGGAATGAGGGAAAGAGCACTGGATATTTCCTATCTAATAAGTGTGTTATATATTATATTAGGTGATATACATATATACACACACACACACACAAAATGATGTATGTACATGAGTGCACATATATCTTTATATGTGTGCATATGTGCATATTCACACAATCCTCACAGTAATCCTTAAAATAAGGAATTAATATCTCTTTTTTTACAGTTGGTAAAGCTGAGGTGCAGATAATTTTATACAAGTTAAAGAGTGGGTGGTTATAAATCCCAGATCTACTGGGATTCATAACCAGGTCTGGGTGACTCTAAAATACACTGCAGCTCAGTAAACAGGCAGAGCATGGCAATTCCTGGTAATAAAACAAAATTTTGATTTGAAATAAAAGCAAGATGTGCAGAATAATGAAAAGATCATGAGAAACTCACAAAGCCATGCTTGGAATACAATCTCCGTCACCAACCCTTGGACAAATAGATTAGCCTTAGTTTTCTCTTCCATAAAAGGGTACAATAACTGCCCCAAAATATAGCATCACAATCTAAATACGGTACCTTTGTGAATGTGCCTAACTGTGTAGCTGGTACGGTAGGGCTTCTGGAACAGAATCTGCAAACAGTAGGCATTTGGTAAATATTTGTGGCATGGTAATGAAGTAGAAGTGAGAAATCCCATAAGAACCATCTCCTTTTTTCAAAACTTGACAGATGGTCAACTTATTCTTAAGAATTTCCGATCCCTCCACCACCCTCAGAAATCATTCTACCTATGTCTTCACTGTCATAAATCGAAAGTGAAAAATACAAAGGCACCAGAGGTGGAGGTAAAAGTACAGCCTGAGGGTGGCTGGGGGATCCAAAGTAGAAAACAGACTTGTCCTTGTTCTGCAAATCAGTCTCTTTTCCCCTTCGTGCCCTGAGGTAGCTCCCCCCCCCCCCCCCCCCCCTGCCCATGGCCAGGGTTTCTCTTAAAGGAAGAACCGGGAAAGCAAATCCCAGAGGGAGCACAGGGGCTGGAGGGCAGACTGGGGCTGAGCCCTCCACCAGGAAAGAAACTCCTCGAGGCACGTCCCTCCTATTCCTTCCTGGGACCTCTTTGCTCAGCTCTCTCCTCCATGACCTCCTTTGTCTCTGGAATCGAGAATGGTGATTCCCTGCTTCTCATTTTGGAAGGGAAGTCTCTCGCCTCTCATGGCCAGCCACTTTCTCCTTATGCTTGACGTGGTCACTCCAGCCTCCCATTCCGGGACACCCTCCAACCACACACGCGCACACACACCACACACGCGCACACACAGGCATGCACGCACCACCTCCCTCTCTCCCCATCCCCAGGCAGAGATCCAGCTCCTGTACGATTCTCCAGAGGGGCGTGGGAGAACTGCAGTCCCCAGAACGGCATCTCTGCTGCCTGCAAGTCACACCCCCCCTGCTCTTCCTCCGCCTCTTCCCTCTTTTAAGGTGAGGAGACAAAGCCTCTCAGGCTGATCATTCAAGAAACTCAACTAAGAGTCTGTTAAGGAGAGATTCACAGCTGTGAAAGTCCACACGAGGCTTCAAGTGCAAGGCAGTGGTACGGAGGAAAAAAGGGCAAACACCTGGACCGAGGCGGTTGCAGAGGTGAACAACGGGTGGAGGGAAAGGGGGGCAGCGGGGAGCTGTTGCTGGCTTATTCCCAAGGGTAAATTGCTCGCTTTGCCCTACAGCATTTTACAGCATTGGGAAGTGTCTCTAGAAAACTCCTGTGGGACTGCAAAGGATACAAACGTAAATAAGAGAAACTATACTGCTGCCTCAGACAGCCACTTCTAAAGAGGATCTGGAAGCCCCTTTAGTCAATCACGTGACACCCCTGGTAGGCAAACTCTGTGACACGGGGTTGCGCTTAGGAGAGAGGAGAAAGTTCATGCCCTATGGGGCTACCACTGATGATGTGGCTTGGGTGTATTTAATTTTAAAAGGGGAACAGTCACTGGCTCTCTTCATGCCTAAGTGGAAACACAGAGGCGAAAACATGCTTCAACGAGCGTCTCTCTCCAACTCAGCCAAATGCATCATGACTAAAGATAGCCTCATCTCCCAAGCCTCGCCTCCCACTCTGAAACAGGCAGCCGCACTGCCCCACCTACTTGGCCCAGACCTGCTAAGTCTCAACCACTCCCAGTGCTGGTTAAGGCTACCATCCACCTACTCGCACAACTGCTCTCACACAAATCCTCTCCAACAGCCCCTCACGCACTAGAACCACTTACACACGCTTGCTGTCACCCCTCATCACCCACGGTCTTCCGTTCCCAGAAGCCAGAAGCTGACCTACCCCCGCCGTCACCAAAGGAGACGGCCATTCCTGCTTACACCCCACCACTCCGGTCTCCCCCTGCACACTGAGTCTATCCCCTGTATAAATACGTACACAGTGCATCCGGTCACTCACTTGTGCTGGCTTTTTCCCACCCAAATGAATACTCAAGTGTAAACCTACTCTTCCATTCACTCATCCACACGAACCAGACAAGCATCAATAAATCACCTCTGTACTTTGCCGTAAATTTCAAAGCATGGACATACTTCCTCGTCAGGAAAACATCTAAATTCTCCGATACATTTTACCAGATATTTGTTTTTGTATGCAAGTCCAGCCAGAAGAAGCCCCACCTCACAGCCGAAATGATGGTGACACTTTGGTTTACTGCCGTGTCACCATGAGAAGCCACGCAGTGGCACCTGAATAGGAGGCCATGACAGTACGGTAAGTACCGTACAGAGTCTAGCAAAGCCACGCCAACATTTCTGTTCATCGTCCAAAGGGCTCTTTTCCATGCATAAAAACACGCGATAAGCTCAAAACACAGCTGTCAAATTCATATGGCTACTTTTGGCATATTGACCTAGCATCTGGTTCAGAAATCCATTCTCATGCTAACTTGTCCCTTTTGAAATGTAGCTGTCCCAGGGCCACAGGGTCAGAGGCAATTCTTCTGTTATTTCATAGAAATGGAAGGCAATTTGCTACGGCGATCACTCTCATTAATTGATGCTCCAGAGATTCTGGACCCTCTGCTTGCAAGTACCAAAACCGTCAATCCCAACACTACTGCGGGAACCGCGGAAGACGACCCTCTGCTTGCAAGTACCAAAACCGTCAATCCCAACACTACTGCGGGAACCGCGGAAGACTCCCAGTTCACTCCCTTGTGCACCTTTCAATGGACAAAAGGGACAATTAACCCAAACCAGGGTTCCTATGTGAAGCCGGGAAGGAGCTGCCCCCTGGGATGGTGTATTTCACTTATAGTATTGGGAGAGGGGAGAACTGACAGGGACAAAAAGATGAGCCTGAGCCTCAGTCCCTGGGGCTAATGGATACATAGGTAAATGTCAAGTCAGCCTGTTTTTATCTAATTCAAAAAAATAACCCCATTTATATCACTTCCCAGGCACCCCTGTGTCCTGGCATCTGTCACAGGGAGTCTGGCTCCTTGGTTCTGGCATATTCAACCAAGCAGGCTTTCTTTTCTTACATCCCCAATTAAAAATGACACGGCCTTTCTAGCACCATGTCAGACTGTCTACACCAGCGCACAGGACTCCCCGTGATGTAAAGGGAGTGGTAGTAACGTCCCTGAGAAGTGAAAGTGACGAGGGCCAACAGTCCCCGTGAAGGTCTTAAGGAAGGCACTTAATTCAGTGGCAGGATTATTTCCATGTGAATGTTCACCAACAGGGCGTTGAGCTAAGGCTCACACTGTTATCAGAAAGCAACTTATTGAACAAACATGAACTGAAGCCTCTGATTTCCTTCCTCCCACCAGCGGATTTCTGAAGGGCTGCAAAAACCTAGGGTGAGCCCTTGATCTTAGGGCAATTCTATCATCACTCTTCAAAGACCCTTCATCCCCTGAAGTTTATTTTGGTCAAGTACTAAACAAACAAGCAAGCACCTTATTCACAGTCAGGGCTCCGAGAACCAGGAGTCTCCTGTAGTAACCCAGGGAAGGAATGCTGGTACCTTGGACAGGGTGACTGGTGGACAGGAGAGTAGGCTGATTTATATGATGAGAAGGCAGA
Organism: Balaenoptera borealis; assembly: GCF_965194805.1. Classification (NCBI taxonomy): domain Eukaryota; kingdom Metazoa; phylum Chordata; class Mammalia; order Artiodactyla; family Balaenopteridae; genus Balaenoptera; species Balaenoptera borealis. The sequence continues at coordinate 11,741,137 of NC_138870.1, forward strand.
CTCCATAGCTGTTACTTATGTTTGGATGTAGAAGTGAGAAAAGCAATGGGGTGAATTTGGTTGCCCATTGACTGAGATGTGAAAGGGGAGGAATGTTCTATTTTGGCAATGTTCGGTTTTAGGTGCCTTCCAGACACTGTGAGGAAATGTCTGGTAGGTAACTATACAGTGTAGTATACGGTTCTGAGGGGTGGTCTGAGTTGAGGATAAATATTTGAAAATCATTGCATAAAGAGGATATATAAAGCCATCGACTAGATTAAACCACCTAGGAAACCTGTGTAAATTTAAAAATAATAACAATAATAATAAGGGATCCCAAAACAGGGCCCATCTTTAGAGATGGAGAGGGAAAAAAAATGAAGCTAGCAAAGAAGATTGAGAGGAACTGACCAATAGAATGGGAGGAAAATTGCAAGAGTGTGGCTTCATGAAAACCATGGATTTCAATGAGGAAGCTGTCACTTGCGTCAAATGCTGCAGAGGGGACAAGATGACAATGGAGTGACCACTGTATCTGGCAACATGGTGATCATTGGCAACTCTGGCAAGAACCACAAGAGCCATTCCATTACTGTGGTGTGAATGGAACCCCATGGAATGGGTGAGGAGAGCCTGGCAGGTGGGGAAGGAGAGAAAGAGATTATAGGCAACTCTTCCAAGAAGTTTTTCTATTACAAGGAACAGAAAAATGAGGAGATAATCAGGGGCAGACGTGGATTGTTGGTTTTATTTTTAATATAGGAGGTATTAGAACTTATCTGTGGCTGGTGAACATAGTGTAGTAGAGAGAGAGAGAAAAATACAAGGTCTTTGAGAAAGCAAAAAGGCTGGGATCCAGAATTTAAGAATTCAAGAGATCTGGACTCAAACTCGTGTTTTCTCACGGACTTTGCTCTTTGTAAAGGGTTGGTCTCTATGAGACAGGGGGACTTCATCCACAGAACCTGGAGTGAAGGCTGACGGCACTGGTGCTGAAGCAGGTATAGCTGGTAGACTTGGTGATATGAAAATGAGGAAGTTCCTGGCAGAATAATTCCATTTTCTCAATGAATTCTGAAGGCAGATTTACCAGCAGAGAGTGCTAGTCAGAGAGAGGAGAGATGTAACAGGTTTGAAGTGAGAAGAGAGAGTGAGAAGTTATTTTGGAGTGGGAGAAAGTTAATATAGTAGGAAATGCAGCAGGAGCTCTGGGCAGGACCAAGTCACAGTTTGAGAACTGTGGCTTTGTCATCATGATTGTGTTTCTCCAACTTGGAGGAGAAACTGGAGTCGTTCAAGTGCTTCAAGGCAGGCATGAAAGATGCGGTTTACTCAGCCACAAAAACGAATGAAATAATGCCATTTGCAGCAACATGGATGGACCTACAGATTATCATACTACGTGAAATAAGCCAGACAGACAAAGACAAATAGCATATGATATCACTTATGTGTGGAATATAAAATACGACACAAATGAACTTATCTACAAAACAGAAAACAGGCTCACAGACGTAGAGAACAGACTTGTGGTTGCCAAGGGGGAGGGAAGAATTGGGAGTTTGGGATTAGCAGATGCAAACTAATATATAGGATGGATAAACAACAAGATCCTACTGTATAGCACGGGGAACTATATTCAATATCTTGTGATAAAACATAATGGAAAAGAATATGAAAAAGAATATACATATGTATAACTGAATCACTTTGCTGTACATCAGAAATCCCATTCACCACTGCAACAAAAAGAATAAAATACCTAGGAATAAACCCACCTAAGGAGGTAAAAGACCTGTCCTCAGAAAGTTATAAGATGCTGATGAAAGAAATCAAAGATGACACAAACAGATGGAGAGATATACCATGTTCTCGGATTGGAAGAATCAATACTGTGAAAATGACTATACTACCCAAAGCAATCTACAGATTCAACACAATCCCTATCAAATTACCAATGGCATTTTTTACAGAACTAGAACAAAAAAATCTTAAAATTTGTATGGAGACACAAAAGACCTCAAATAGCCAAAGCAATCTTGAGGGAAAAAAACGGAGCTGCAGGAATCAGACTCCCTGACTTCAGACTATACTACAAAGCTACAGTTATCAAGACAATATGGTACTGGCACAAAAACAGAAACATAGATCAATGGAACAGGATAGAAAGCCCAGAGATAAGACCATGCACCTACGGTCAACTAATCTATGACAAAGGAGGCAAGGATATACAATGGAGAAAAGACAGACTCTTCAATAAGTGGTGCTGGGAAAACTGGACAGCTACATGTAAAAGAATGAAATTAGAACAATCCCTAACACCATACACAAAAATAAACTCAAAATGGATTAAAGACCTAAATGTAAAACTCTTAGAGGAAAAAATAGGAAGAACACTCTTTGATATAAATCACAGCAAGATCTTTTTTGACCCACCTCCTACAGTAATGGAAATAAAAACAAAAATAAACAAATGGGACCTAATGAAACTTAAAAGCTTTTGCACAGCAAAGGAAACTATAAATAAGATGAAAAGACAACCCTCAGAATGGGAGAAAATATTTGCAAATGAATCAACAGACAAAGGACTAATCTCCAAAATATACAAACAGCTCATGCAGCTCAATATTAAAAAAACAAACAACCCAATCCAAAAATGGGCAGAAGACCTAAATAGACATTTTTCCAAAGAAGACATACAGATGGCCAAGAGGAACATGAAACGCTGCTCAACATCACTAATTATTAGAGAAATGCAAATCAAAACTACAATGAGGTATCACCTCACACCAGTTAGAATGGGCATCATCAGAAAATCTACTAACAACAAATGCTGGAGAGGGTGTGGAGAAAAAGGAACCCTCTTGCACTGTTGGTGGGAATGTAAATTGACACAGCCACTATGGAGAACAGTATGGAGGTTCCTTAAAAATCTAAAAATAGAATTACCATATGACCCAGCAATCCCACTACTGGGCACATACCCAGAGAAAACCATAATTCAAAAAGACACATGCACCCCAATGTTCATTGCAGCACTATTTACAACAGCCAGGTCATGGAAGCAACCTAAATGCCCATCGACAGACGAATGGATAAAGATGTGGTACATATATACAATGGAGTATTACTCAGCCATAAAAAGGAATGAAATTGGGTCATTTGTAGAGACATGGATGGACCTAGAGACTGTCATACAGAGTGACGTCAGTCAGAAAGAGAAAAACAAATATTGTATATTAACGCATATATGTGGCATCTAGAAAAATGATACAGATGAATTGGTTTGCAAGGCAGAAATGGAGACACAGATGTAGAGAACAAACGGATGGACACCAAGGGGGGAAAATGGGGGTGGGGGGAGGGATGGGGGTGGTGGGATGAATTGGGAGATTGGGATTGACATGTATACACTGATGTGTATAAAATAGATAACTAATAAGAACCTGCTGTATAAAAAAATTTAATTTAATTTAATTTAAAAAAAGAAATTAACACAACATTGTAAATCAACTAAACTTCAATAAAATTAAAAAAAAAAAAAAAAAAGAAATAGGTGGTTTACCCGGGTCTGTGTATCAGGCATGAGTTGGGTACCACTTCAAATCCTCTCACCTCCCCTGCTCTCCAGTCACGAAAGTGGTGACTATTTGCGCTTAGGCTCTGGCCAGCATCATGCAGCATTCTATCCTGGGCACATCCTGTCCAGCTCTGGCTTCTTGTCCCCAGGCTTCTCTGTTGCCATGACCTGGTACATTAGTGAAGGAACTGCTCTGTGCAACCCAGAAGTGGGAAAGTGCATGGGAGCCTATAAATAAGTTCTTCCCCTTTTGCCTTTCAGTACAGAGTTCTAAGACATATTTCTTAAGACTCCTTAGAGGATGCTGCCAGAATGAAGGACCACTTGCCCTCAGCAAAGCTCAGCCTAATCATGTATCCTTATACCAGCTTTTTCTCGTTCCTTGTCTCACTCTTCTGGTCCTCGACTCCTGCTCCTTAGAATTTCTTTTTAAAAAACCTACCTACATATTAGTCTTGGCCTAAGTCTCTGCCTTCAAGGGAACTCAGGGAAAGATCATTGGTACTAGAAAGAGCTACACAGATCAGAGCCTCAAGATGGGATTGTGGAGTTCAATGAAGACCCCACTGCTCAAGATGGGATTGTGGAGTTCAATGAAGACCCCACTGCTGGGGGTAAGTGGGGCAGTGGTAACTCCTGGCATGTACTAGCTTCACAAATGCTACCAGTCTCCCTTGTGGTAGACTGGGACAAGGTAGAGGTAGAGGGTGATGTATGGGGTTGTGTGGTGGCTCTGGTCTTTGAACATGTGGGCAGTTGGCTGACTCTGTCAATATATTTTGCAAGCCTTGAAAAAAGAAACTGAAAGGGCCAAGTCAGCCAACTATCAACTCAGGGCTTTCTGTGAAACCCAGAAAGCCTTCCATGCCATGTATAAGGAGACTCACACCTCGTAGCCACAGGCAGACTGTTGAAAATCAGACCCCAAGAACTAACTGTAGCAGTGACAACAATACAAAGGAGACTAAATGCACAACCTTGGACTATCTCCTATGTGACAATAATAGGAAAAGAATGGGACCCTGAGACCCACATGGGGACCTCTGGGTGGACAGGGAGGGAGGCTTTTCCTGAAACCTTGTGGAAGGCAAGAGAAGCTCCACCCCCAACCCCTTGCCAGAGGAAAAAAACCTGACCTTACTTAGAGACCCTGCAAGGACCTCATCTGAGGCAGGTGTCTTTCAGTATGACTCCGCTCCTCCAAGATATGTGCCCTGTCTGCCTTCATCCTGTCCTGGTCAATAACCAGAGCCTGGTCCCATGCAACTACAGCTGGACAGCACATCCCTAGACGGGGTGATGGCCAGCAGGAAACAGCTTCCACGCTGAAGGGATGGCCGTGGAAGGGCCTGGCTGCTGCAGACCTCAGAAAGCAGTGAGCAAAGGTGAGAGCGGATTCTGAGGGAGTCCAGGCGGGGTACAGCGATAGAGAATTTGTTGGCATGGGAGCACTCGCCTGTGAATTGAGGGCCGAGGTCCTGTCAAAGCCTCCTCGGGGCAATGCTAATACCCTCCTGGGTCGGTGGCCCAGGGAATGAGGCGGTGGATGATGGAGTGACTGTGGCAGAATCTTGGGGTCAGAAGACTAGTGAGGTGGGAACATCAGGCTGGAATCACCACGCGAGCCTGAGAACGATGACGTAACTCTGCGCTGAGATGATTTCCGAAGCCTCTTCTACGAAGTTCTGGCGGGATCAAGCACCAGTCACCCATGGGGCTTATCAGCTGCATACAGCTCCTTTCGCTGGCTTCCCTCCTCCCCTATCTCACTTTCCTAGTCCCTAATTTCTGCTCCCCAAGATGGTTCCCACACAAACTCCCTGTGCAGAAGCTAAGAGGCTGCTTCCGAGGAGCAAAGTTCTAGGCGAGGTAGAGGACCTGGAGGCTGCTCCTGGTACCGCCACTGAGTCCAAACACGGACGCTTCCTACTGCAGTGTCCAGGACCCAGTGGGTCCTCAACGTGCAACAACTCCCTCCTTCCCTTCTTCGCTCTTCCCCTGAATCAGTAAATTTGGAGGGCGGTTAAGGGCAAACAACTCTTTGAGACAGAACATCCACCTCTTCTGCTCTGTGCCTACCCAAAGCCCCTCTGAACTCACGCTTCCTCGGCCCCGACTCTGCTTCTCCTGCCCCAGCACACAGTTTGCCTCCCTGGGCACTATGTAGCCTCAGGATAACTGTGTCCCCCAGAGGGATCGAGTCCCCTTCTGGGGAAATCAAAGAGCAGATCAGGAATGAGTCACCAGACTGTGTCGCTTTGAATACAAGGAAGAGAGAAAGGAAAGGAGGTGGAGGAGGATGGGCAGGGGAGCGGCCGGGAGAGGAGAGAGGCAGGAGGGTAGCAGCGCTGTGGTTGAGGAGTTCACACATTTGATTTTCTTTCGTCATCACCGTACATTTGCAAGGTGTTCTCCTGTCACACAGATGACGGAGCCAAGGCTCGGGGTCCCTGTCTTAAACACCTGATTCCTAAGCTAAACTGACAGCTAGGAGTTGCAGGTGGTGCCACCACAAGAGCCAGAGACAGGGCTTGATTAAGAATGAGGGAAACCGGGGCTTCCCTGGTGGCGCAGTGGTTAAGAATCTGCCTGCCAATGCAGGGGACACGGGTTCGAGCCCTGGTCCGGGAAGATCCCACATGCCGCGGAGCAACTAAGCCCGTGTGCCACAACTACTGAGCCTGCGCTCTAGAGCCCACGAGCCACAACTACTGAGCCCGCGTGCCGTAACTACTGAAGCCTGTGCTCCGCAACAAGAGAAGCCACCGCAGTGAGAAGCCCGCACACCGCAACAAAGGGCAGCCCCCCGCTCGCAGCAACTAGAGAAAGCCCGCGCGCAGCAACAAAGACCAACACAGCCAAAAATAAATAAATTAAGAAAAAGAAAAAAGAAAAAACGAGGGAAACCAAGCAGACCAGATACACAGATGCCTTAGGCCTCTGCCTCCTTCAAGCTTGGATTTATTTGGAAATACCAAGTTATAGGGGAACTTCATCAAACTGGAATGCAGGCAACCAGAATATTTTCATTATTCCCTCTGCTTAACAAGTAATGGTCACCAAAAAGTATAGATGGAGCAATTTCCAGGGGAAGAGGGCACAAAGGCTGTGAAGAGAAGCACCGGCTTCACTGGGCCCCGAGCTCTGAGCACCAGGATGAGGCAGCCCAGAGCCAGGGCAGAGGACCAAGCCAGCTGCTGTTGACAATACAATGAACTTAACCATGACACCCCAGGCAATGGGACCAGAACGCCTTCAATTGTTCTGCTTTGCTTCTGGAAGGTCCAGGGCATTACAACACCTCCCTTTGCTTCCCTGCTAAGATCTTTGCCCAGTTATTTCCACCTATACCAATGAAACAGCTTATTTCTTCCTATACTATATTGCTTTCTCAAGGTTCCTGCTGAAGTCCTCCTAACTCTTTGCCATTTCAGCATTCTTCTTTAATGTCAGGTCCTTTGTAAATTGTACATTCTTTCTCCACTTCCAGTAATAACTAAGCTTCAAAGACTCATAATACCCTAGAGCTGAAGGGACCAATTTTTTTAAATTCAAGAAACAATTATATAGCATTTACCCTAAGCCACACACACAGTTGAATCCCTTGAAATTATTAACCTGTTTAATACTCATAACAATTCTATGAGTAAGGTACGGCTATTATCCCCACTTTTTTTCAGATGAAGACCCTGAGGTTCAACAAGATTAAATAACTTACTTTGGGTCACACAACTAGAAAGTGGCAGAGCCAGGAAGTCTGGCTCCGAAGTCTGTGCCTTAAAAAAAGTCTTAACCTTAGGGGTCATTTCACCCATCCCCTTCATTTTACAGAGCAGGAGACTCAAACACAAAAAGCTAAGTGATTTGTGCAAAGATAAGGTCGACTGTGGGCTGGCATGCAGGTTTTCTGATTTCCGGTTCAATGTTTTTGTCCCCGTATCCCGTGGCTGGGCTCCAGACAGCAGTCTTCACCTCTAGGCTACATTTCAACGATGGTTTCCCGTGATTTCAACTGACCCGTAGCTTTATAATATCATCATGGCTCTTCGTTCTACCAAGGTTGTGTAGAAACACATGGGACGTTGTAAGGCTGTGCACCTAGTCCTTTGGGGCTTTAGGATCGGGTGATCCAGGTCCTAGGGCTTCCTGATCAGCTGTGAGACCCTGGCAGGTTCCTTTCCCTCTCTAGAAAGTCTAGTTGGTGTATGGGAGGGTGCCCTGCACACTGTAAGAAACCTATAAATCCTATAATTACAATAATGATGATTAGTACTGTTAAAAGCATCATGTTTTACCCTTGATTTCTGCAGAGTTTGTCAAGTGGTGATGAGGATATAGTCTCAGATGGTCATTGTTTCTCAAGGCAGGAGGACTTGGTGCTGAGCTGGCTGTTGGGGGGATACGGGAGGCTGGGGGCAAAAGCTGGAAACGCAACCGTGTTCCTGTCATTACCAGCTCTGGATAGTAGTGGTGTGGGGCAAAATGTAAGGCTGTTAATAACAGAGAAACTGGGGGTCATGGAGACATACGTCTGTATGGCCCCCGTCCCCCAGCCCTGCGGCGCGTGCTTTCACCTGCTCTCTCATATCCGCCCTTACTGTAGCATCGAATGCAAACCTCAGGTCAGACTGATGCATTTGGTATTTCTGCTGTTTTCTCAGCCACCTCTGTCACTGGACATCGGGAGCCCTTCAAGGACAGGAACCCCTGTCTTTTATCTCTGTATCTACAAAGCCAGCAGCGTGGTTGGCATTCAGGAAATGGGGGGTGAATAGGGAATGAATGAATGCTTTTTTGACTTCCCTGAATAGCAACCATTTTGCTTTTGCTCAGCAGCCCAGGACTCAGGGTGTTCTATAAGTAGCCCTCCCAGGGTCGTGGTCGGGCAGGACTAATATTGGGCTGCGGGAGTCAATGGAATTTTCAGGAAGTGTGGGAAGAGACAGTGAAGCCTGGAACTTTTGTAGATTCAGTTTCTGAGAAGCAATGTGTGGTAGTTCTCCAGTATTTCCTCATGCAACCACCAAGGGTGCCCGTAACTCCCTCTGCATCAGAATACTCTCCTATACATATTAAGAAACAAAAACTACATCAAGTTTTTAAAAAACTCAATCTAGCACTTTGTCTTGTGGGCACTTCAATCCCTAGGAGATACTCAGAGAGCTGCAGTTTTTGGCTTCAAAGACAATTTTAAGAAAGAAAGTGGGGATAAAGGCCCTGAGAGAGGCGAAGCCAATTCACACATTCTTTGTGTATACTTCAAAATTGAGACTATTGAGAACTCCTTAATGACAGGAAAAAGTATAAACTTGGTAGGGCTCCTACAGCACCTAGCACTGGCTATGCACACAGACAATGCTCAATAAAAACTGGATATATAGATGGATGGATGGATGGATGGATAAATGGATGGTGGATGGATGGATGGATGGATGGATGGACAGAATACAACTTTCTATTGACACCACTACCAACAGTCACCTGTAACTAGTGTAACTCTAGTCAGAATAACCTAATAACCTACCATGTTCTTTCCCATTAATTCTCTCTGGACTTTTTTTGCACGGAACTGATATCTACTTATTGTCTGTTCTTTATTCAATCATTCAAAAGAAAACTCTGTCTCCCTCATCATCAAATAGTAAAACCCTCTACATACACAAGTGCCTTCTCACACAAATCAAACAACATAATACAATGGTGTTTTCATTCACTGTATTGTGTCTCCATCTGAGTAAGAGATGAAATCAGAGATGTAGTTAAAGTCTAAGACAGATGTTTTCTTTTTTCTGTCATTCATCTGGCACTAGTTATCGTGTTTCAAAACAAAAAAAGCAAAACATGCCAACAATAACCTAGCATTCGCTCCTTACCTGGGGTAGGGGAGGGGCTCATGTAAATTAGTCTCTGCAAGTCCTTTCATCTGTCATAACTCTTTGTCCCAAATAACTCATTGCCATTCCTACAGCTGCATCTGGCTGCTCAGGTCATCTTCCCCCATGTCCAAACTCCTTCTCAGAGAACTTTATTCCTTCTGTCCCTCCCGCTTTTGTGTAATTCCCTGTCTGCCCCAGATTTTGAGTGATGAAGATTTCCAAGGCCAGATAATTCTTGGGTTGGGAATAGGTGATTCATGGAGAGACAGTCTTGGAAGAGAAGGGAAGGAAGAGCATTAGAGAGGAAGCTTGGGGAGGCTGCAGAGAGGATGGTGCCAAAGGAATGACCAGAGGGAAAAAACATGGGAGAAGTACAATAGAATCTGGAGAAAAAAACTGTTTCCCACATCTCTTGCTCATTCCAGAACTTTCAGAAAAGAGGTGAAGAGATGGAGAATGGGTTTGGGGAAAGTCATCCTCTGTTCTATGACAGGATTCACTTTGTTACTGAAGGGAAATAACCGACAAGAGAAGAGAGAGACAGAAAGAAACCAGGAGTAGGGTGGGCGAGACAAAGAGGAAGACATATGGGGAGGGGGTGGAGGAGAAGGGTGAGGAGGAGAGAACACGGAATGCAACGGGAACACTGTTGGAAACAGAAAAACCGCCCCCAGAGGAAAATGCCAGCATCTCTGGGCAAAAATCTAAACTGTCATCACATGCATCTTTGCTCTCAGAAATATACACATTTTTCCCTTTCAAGATGATTCCCCACTGCGACATCAGGAGAACACTTCAAACCGAGAGACTAAGATAATTTCATTCCTGCTATCATGTAGCACTTCCAGGCCCTCCCTTGGCATTCTTCATAAATGTGCCATCACCACCCTTTAGACAAATCAGTGCTGGGAGCCCAGGGCAGGGAAGATTCAGGGGCAAGTCCTTGTCTCGATTTCATATAGATTTACCTCTTACAAAACTGGAGTGGAAGAAATCTGTCCCTCTTGGAAAAAAATGAGGAAAAGGGAATGCAATCTTGAATGTTTACACATTCTAAATACAGTTCTTCATTCAATTCTCCGTTGTTAATGTCAATAGAGCAGGGACAGTCCAATAAAACGAGTAGAATAAGACAATAATAACAAAACCAATGGCTACGGTTTTCGAGCACTTGTATCAGGTCCTCTGTACACACTTTGCATACATTCTCATTTAACTAGTATGAAGACAATAGGAAGCCTTTAGTGCTACCCATGTTTTTACAGATGAAGAAGCAAGCTCAGAGAGGTTAGGTAACGTGGCCAAGGTTGCTCAGCTGATAAGTATGGGGCCCGGATGTTGAGAGACCCTTCTGGCTTCCTATATCGTGCAAGGGCCTAAATTTTATTTTACCAACGGTCAATATTAAGCTCCTTGCCCACCAACATTTTCCTATACCTGGTAATGGAGAGAAAATGGTTGAATCCTTCCCTTCCCTTTAATTTTTTCCCTATGCTATTTACAGAATAATAAAATGAGCTCAGGGTCCTTCTACTCCACCGTCTTGGCCAGTCGGATCACCCTTTATCAGAAATTAGGCAACCGACCTGAGTAATCAAAAAACCAAATAATCAATCCCTGATCAATGGTAGTTAATGGTAAAAAAGAGGAAATAAAAGCTATGTATGGACCACATGTGCCTGCCCTCTCTACCATATTGGACACTACTGATCCCTTTTGCTTTCTTAAAGGTCATTTCTTTCGGCTTCAGTAGCCTGCCCTCTACAGAGCTGGTCACCACAGCCTCCCTCCCTGTATCCACTGGCCTGAGGCCTTTGCTGAATATTCTGCCTCGTCCTCCCTCCAACTGTACTGGGTGTTCAAGGCTCAGCCCGAATCTCACTTTCCCGTTCTCTACGTACTCTTCTCCTGAAAGAGCAGATCTTTTCTCAGCTGGCCACTGACAGTTGTATCAACACTATGCTGATGAATTTCAAATCTGTAACCTCACATTCCAGACTCTATTAGCTGCAGACACTGCAAGACATGCTCACTGACATGTCCTGCCCTCAGCTCAGAATTTAACATATTTTCTGTGAAAAACAGGTTTCTACTTCAACTTTTCCATTTCCATTGATTCATCACCAGCCTTTCAATCTCAAAACCTAAAAGCCAGCTTTGACTATTTCATCTCCTGTATTATCTCTATGTAGGACATTACTAGATCCTAAAATAGCATTCTTCAAAATTCTCTTGTGATTTCTGAGGCCACCAAAATCCTGGCTCTTGTCACCTTGCATTTGGAGTAGGTCTGACTTGTCTCCCACCCTTGGGTCACTCACTACTCTTCCCCCATCCTTTCATATAGTGGTACGGGATTAATCTTCTCAACGTAACCATTTCATCAAGTCTTTCCTACAGTGACCTCTCAGGATAAAGTTAAATGACATTAATCTAGCTTTCAGGGTTTTCCATAACCTACTGGTCAGCAGTCACACTCATTCAGCCCAAAGCAGGGATTCAAAAACTAAACAGGCTGTTTCTTAAAGAGAAGATTCTGAAGCAGAAAGATACCTCAGTGGTGTCTAATTCAACTCCTTTACAGAAATATAACATGTATTAGCTAAAAGTTGATGTAATCCTACTTTTTATTGATGCATGCTCCTTACCATGCTATTTTTTTAATGAGATTTGAACAGACTAAATGACTTGATTAAGTTCACACAATTAGATGCCAATTCCCAATATGGTAACTTTCCAACTCTAGCCTTTCCAAAAAAAACAACTCTGTCCCACAGTGACCCCACGCTTATTCCCACTAGTTGTCTACAAGTCCATTCAGATGAAGTTGATCCCAATATAACCCTCACATGAACATTCAGTGTCAAGTCCAAATCTTTGTTCATGCTATCATTCCCACTTGGAGAAAGGTCACCTTCCCTGGGGCCTCTACCTTCTACATTCTTTGAAGTCTAGGTCAAGTTCCATTGCCTCCAATTCCTCCACAATGTTTCAAGGCTGCAACTTCAACCTATGTAGATAACACTCCTTGACTGTAGCATATGAACTGTATTACCCATCTGAGGCACTTAATCATATTCTGTCTTACACTTTTTTTTTTTTAACATCTTTATTGGAGTATAATTGCTTTACAATGGTGTGTTAGTTTCTGCTTTATAACAAAGTGAATCAGCTATACATATACATATATCCCCATATCTCCTCCCTCTTGCATCTCCCTCCCACCCTCCCTATCCCACCCCTCTAGGTTGTCACAAAGCACCGAGCTGATCTCCCTGTGCTGTGCGGCTGCTTCCCACTAGCTATCTATTTTACATTTGGTAGTGTATATATGTCCACGTGTCTTACACTCTTATTCAACAATTTTGTGAATGTAGCCTTTGCTTCTTCAACTAAACTCAAGTTCTGAAGAGACTTAGAACATGTCTTTTTTGTTGTGTTGTCCTTCACACCAACTATAGCTCCTTGCACAGAGTAGACACTGCACTATTTGTTAAAAACATAGACTCTAAGAATAGAACTGAAACAAAGTCTTAAATAGATAATCCAGAGGCCCGGAGGAAATCAAATCCATAGATAATAAAAAGCTTAATTTTCCAATTAGCTTAAGTTAATTAACTGATTTTCAAATATTTAATAAGTGCCTGCTCTGAGCCAATTAACGTGTCTAGTATTAAAATGCGATGGTGAGTGGAACAGACAGGCACATTGCTGCCAACAAGGAGCTAACAGTCTAGTCAGAGAAAGACACAAACATTAAATGATCACATATGTGTGTGTGTGTCTAATTTAACTAGGACTGTAGGAAAAATGGGAAAAAGTGGACAGATTTGAAATATATTTTGCTATAGAACCAGTAAAATTAGAAAATTGATTAGATGAAGCGTCTGAGGGAGAGGAAAGAATCAAAGATGACTTGCAAATTTCTGACACATGCAACCAGAAAGATAACTGTGCCATTCCTCTGAGATGAAGAAAAGTAGTGGAGGGCAAGGTTGAAGGGATTGTATCATGAAAATCCAACCTTCGGCATGCTGAACAGTTCATTAGTAGAACACTATCAAATAAGAAAAGTCAAGAAGAAGCACTTGGAGGCCCAGGTCCTGACCTTTAACCTGTTCACCTTCAGATCGTGTTTCTTAAAAAGAAAACGCTCCACCCAAAATTGGGCCTGCGAAGAGGAAAGCAGAATCATGGAGCTCAGACGGCCCAGAAATGGGTAACTAGACTGTGAATAACTGCAGGTTACTGTTCGCTGAGGCTTGAAGAATACAAAATAAATCTTTTCAATCCAAGAAAATAAAATCTGGCCCATTTATTTTTCTTTATCAAGTGAGTCAAAAGCTTAGCTGAACGGAAAACTAAAAGTAATCTGAAAAAGGACAGCTTCAGGTGTGTATACTCATGCAAAAGGCAGGCTTAACACACAGGCCCTGACTCTTCATTCCCCGCCTGGTGCTTGGTCAGCTGCTGTATAATATGTGCTAGGAATGAAGCCACGGTTCTGGATTCCAAACCTATTCAAGCTTTGATCACAGGGTTGGAAAGGAGCATAGACGTTCAATACCTCATAAAATCAAAGAATCAAAGAACCTATAACCTAATCAGAAGGCACACAGGGCTCATTTTTTTCCGAATTCTTTTCAGGCAGGCATCTCCCCAAGACATTATTTTACAGATGAGGAAACCAAAGTCTGAAAAGGTAAAATGACTTGTAACACAGCTAATGGGTAAAAAGCTGGGAACAGAAGCATGCTCTCAGCACAGTGCCCCTTTCACTCTAGAGACCACATTGCAGCGTGGTAAAAAGAGGGACAGGCCTAGAAAAGAAGTCCCTTTTGGAAAGTAATTTGAGATCAGATTCTGAGAGCAGAAATTTGCTATCTAGGGAGGATGGCTGCTAAGTATCAATTTGGCTAAAAGAAGTCCCCATCAGTCCTTCATCACGTAAGCAAAATGATCCAAATGATATTTGAAAAATATAAACCTGACGGTGGGTAAGATGATTTTTGTGATATGAAAGAAAAGGGACTCAGAACAGCATGTTATGAGCATCTGGGCACAAGGGAATGAGGGCAGTGGCTATGGAAAAGAATGACAACTTCGGGGCGCCATGCAAGAATTATGGAGTCTGACTATTACATAAAAGAAGCGAAGGGCAGCGAGGAATCATTTCCAAGTCCACGTGACTGATTAGAAGGCAGAAGGCCATGTGAGCACTCTGCACGTAAAGCCAATGTTGAAAGCTAGTCGAAAACCTACATTTTACTGCCAATGAATCAGAAAAATCACCTTCACACGTGAAGGATAGCATATTGAATTTTTAAAAAGAATAATCACTTTTTCACTCCCCATGCATGAGCCCCACCTTTCATTTTTATTGATTCATTCACACTCTCATTCAACAGCAAAAAAAATGTGTGAGTCTTCTAGGCACTGAGTCCTGGAGTGGCTACGAAAAATGAATGAGACAGTCCCAGCCTCGGGTGCTCTCAGATCTACTTTTAATTTGAACCGCTGGCACATCTAAGTGTTTGTTATAATAGCGGTGTGAAAGCAGGGCTATGGGAACACAAAGAGAGGGATGACTAATTCTGCCTGGAACTGTTAGAGAAGGCTTCATGGAGGAGGTGACACTTGAGTTAGATCTTAAGGGACAGTCATGTATCCACCAAGGGAGTTGAAAGAGGACTATTAGAGAGTACAACCCACGTGATGCCAGGAGCAGTAAAAAACTGTCATATTTAGAGAATGGCCGGTCATGTCACTGGGTGTTGCTGGATCACAAGCAGGGTATGTTGGGGCCAGGCAGGGAGTTGGAAGAGGGAGGCAGTTGAATAACATAAGCCCAATCATGAAAGTTAGACTCAGATATTCAAGGTCTTTGATGGCTTGCTGAGAAACATATCACATCCAGCAGATAAAAGGGAGCCATCAGAGACTGGTGGAAAAATTAGCTTTCTGCTCTAGATATCCAATTCTTCATTATTTGCAGCATACTGAAATCTTACGTAAATCAATGAGTCTTGGGTTGCAAATTCTTCCTCACCCCCAACTTGATTGGAGAAAGACCACTTTAGCCACTTTGAGGTCTTCAGTGGCAACGGCTCCATCCAAAAAAGCACGGACGCCAAGGTGATGGGCTTTTCATCATCCAAAGCAGCCACCAGACCTCAACGTCCTGGCAGATGCTTGCTGGGGCCATTGTCATTCTGATCAGGCCTTGTGTCTTTCTTCTTTGTAAAGGAAAGCAGAATATGTTTGAGGGATTTTGAGCACGTACCCCCTTTCAGGAGCACACACCCCTTAACTGAATTCACAAAGGCAGGGTTTTCATTTTCTCAGCAAGGCATGATGCCGCTGCATTAAACATACTGCTCCCCTGCTGTAATGCTTCTCTCTACTCGATTAGGATGGGCCAGCGCAGGCCGGACCAACGGCGAGTTCTGCGGGCTCTGTGATCATGCTCTCAGCACCCAGGCATTACAGGATCATGCCCCAGTCTCATTTATTTCTGAAACGTCTCTTCTCCCTCAGATATATCCTGTTCCTTCTTTATATCTCCTGTCAATTCCTTTTTTTATAGACATATTTCCCTGCTGCTTACTAATAACCAGAGTGACTGATTCGACAGCTGGTATGACCAAGTGTGGAGAAGTAGGATCCTTTCCCAGTGCTCAGAAGGAATGGGAGAGACAGGCATTTTTCTTTTCTTTTGGAAAAAAAATAAGCTCACAATCTGAAGCACGTGTCACTGCCAGGGCTGACAGACTTAGCATGTGTGTCCTTTACACGGGACCCAAAAGATTTTGAAGCCTGAATCAATGCTGTACTTGCTTTCTTTTCCCACTTTCCAATTTTACCTTTTCAAAAGAAACATGTCTCAGTTTTCCTGACACTGAGACACATGAACTATCATCTCCCACAGAAAAGAGGAAAAAGCACCACTCAACTCCCGGTTGTACCCTCGGCTCCTCCAGGAGAGCATATGGAGTTTCTAGGTCACCCTTTTTTTTGAAAGTTCTCCAATTTACTATTTTTTTAAAATTTTGTTTTATTGAAGTATAGTTGATTTACAGTGTTGTGTTAGTCTCTGGTGTATAGCAAAGCGATTCAGTTATATGTATATATTTTCTTTTTCATATTCTTTTCCATTATGGTTTATCACAGGATACTGAATATAGTTGCCTACGCTACACAGTAGGACCTTGTTGTTTATCCATCCTATATATAATAGTTTGCATCTGCTAATCCCAAACTCCCAATCCATCCCTCCCCCACCCCCATCCCCCTTGGCAACCACAAGTCTGTTCTCTACGTCTGTGAGTCTGTTTCTGTTTCGTAGATAGGTTCATTGGTGTCATATTTTAGATTCCGCATACAAGTGCTATCATATGGTTTTTGTCTTTCTCTGTCTGACTTACTTCACTTAGTTTGATAATTTTTAGGTCACCCTTTTGACTCAACACATAAGACAGCACAGTGGGCTGCTCTGGGGAGATTAACTCTGGTTCCACCTTTTTCTCGCTGCCTGAAGGCAAGACCAAAGAGCCAGGATGAAGTGAAGTTGACATGAGAACAATGGCAGCAAGGAAAAGGAAACCCCTGTGCAGCACAAGAAACATTAAGCATGGCCACGGGTTCTCGGCCACTAAGTGCCACGGGTTCATAATTGTTTGAGGTTCACAGCGCAGGACAGTAGCTACACCTCCTTTTCTCTGCCCTTTACCTCCAGTGCAGAACCCAAAATTGTCTTGTGCGTCCCTGCCAAGAAATCCAGGGGAAAAAAAAAAAAAAAAAACCAACCTCTAAATACTTAGAAACAAACAGCTAAACACATAATCCTACTTGTAGCACCAGTCACTGGGCGCATGCAAAATAAAGATTTGACCGCATCTGCACGAGACATTCTCAGTCCAACCTGGAGGAGCCAGCTCGATATTAGAACATGCCTGGTCGAGCCCAAAAGAGGTACACACGTTGTACAGCAATTAATAAATGCTTCTCCAGAGTGATTAGTTCCTCCCTCCTCTTATGCTCTTGGTGTAGAGACATCAGAAGGCTCCGTTTAATAGCCCAGATCTGAAACCCGGAGTTTGGGGGAGCACAAGTGTTCTGCATTCATCCCCTCCTGTTCATTCAACAAAGCCCAAGTCTGATGGCCCAGGTCTGATGCTGCAAAATGCCATGGGTTCAGCCAGGCACCTTTGTGATAAACATGGGAGAGATGGCAGGGCGGGTGGAAAACAGGGGTCAAGGCCAGTGATAACAAACACCTAATAATCACCTACTTGGTAAATGTGTCTGGAGACTGTCATGGTTCTCACTCACAAATCACTAAGAGCTTTAACAACAATAATGTAGCATTTCTTTCTCTTCTTCTTCTTATTCCTTTGGACAAACATACAGTTTATGCCATGCAGAGTCTTTAATAAGACGGATGGCATCACCCAATTCTGAAGACTTCTGTCCTTCCTTCATATAATACAATTCCAAAGCTATGCCTCAGCCTAACCTGCTTACTTGCTCACAGCAGACAGAACCACCAGAATGCCACACATTATGAAACCACCTGCAAACCCACACCAGAACATTCTCAAGCCCAACGCAGTGGGCTGCCCTGAAGGAGAGCTCCCCTAGCTTCCAGGGGGAGAGCTGTAAGATCAAGATAGCCCACCACTTTTTTCTTATCTTACCTCTCACACCGTGTCTTCCTCATTCTAAACTGTTTTTCCTTTCATTCTGTGGCACTTCAGGGAACAATTCCATTAAATGTAATAACAGTGTAGTAATACAAAGAACATCATTTTCTAGTGCTAATAACTTTCATTTTAAAAACCACTTGTGTGCTCCGAAATTTAGCAAAGCCTCAATTTCTCATCAAGGCCAGCAGACATCAAATTTGAAGCTTTAAAGTTCTGTTTCTTTTGCGTTTATAATCTAAGTACAGGGGAACTGAAATGCCATTTAAAGTCAGATTTGCTTTGATGCTCATGCTGCCAGCTTTACTGACGGAGACTCATTTCTGTGCATAAAATAAACACACGGAGTACCAGCAAAAGGACCAAAAACCATATTAGGAAAGCATGGCCACCTGCAAGAGGACCACCAATGTATGTACCTGTATGTACCCCTTCCAGAATTTCCTGTATTTACCTTTTCCAGAATTTAAATTTCATAGTGCTGATAAGGATCACAATTTTTAGACTGGTCATCAGGAGAGAATTAAAGGAAAGAATTCTCCCATTAACGCCAAGTTCAAATTTGTGCAAATGCTATCATTGCCTTTCACCCTATTCTGGTCACTGGGGCCACAAAAATGGCAGCAGAGTTGAACACAGCGATTTGCAACCCTGGCTGTCTTTTAGAATGAACTTGGCAGCTTTTAATATATGTCAGTTCTCAGGCCCTCACCCTCTCCTGTCCTCCTAAATCAGAATTTTGCAGGGTGGGACCCCAGGATCTGTACACAGTTTCTTAAACCTTCCTAGGAAATTCTAACACATAGTCAGGACTGAGAAACACTGACACAGGGAACTCCAAACACGGGGAATTGAAGACAGCATGGGAGCAAGTCAGCACATCAGTACTTCCCTGAGGCTGTTAAATCAGCATCAGGTGATACATTTTAGAAGCCTCCTTTATCTGGAAAAGAAAAATGTTAACTTCTGATGATCACAGCAAACATAGTTTAACATGAATTACCTCATTCTCTGTTACTACCTCTACCCCCAGCTGCCCTGCGGCTGCTCTCGAAATATTTGTGGGATGCAGGTCTCATTCCCTCAGCAAGACCCAAGCTTCTAGACTGTTCCCCATGGTTTTGAGCACACAGTAGGTACCGAATGGTTTGTTCCTCGCAGCTGAGAGTCTGCAAAAAGCCAATCACGTGGAGAATGGTTCAGAACACACAAGTGTTCAACTTGGCTAGTCTGGGTTAATTTTGGCATCCGGGAAGGAAGTGCTTCCCTAAGGATTGAGCCGCTAGAGGCCGCTCTGAGCCAGAGCCTTGGTCAACTGTGCACCGAAGTAAAATCACATCAAAGGGAGAAGAGGGTTGCTGAGTAGACTGGGAGTCATGGCAACACCGCGGCTCCTATTTTTAAACTTGTTGGTGAGTGAGCACACAAAGTGCATGTGTATTTGTGGGGGAGGGGATTCTGATCTCTTTCAAAAGAAAATTCTTTCATGAGGTTTTGAGTTTGCAGGTGGCTAATAATCCGTGACAATGAGATCAAAGAATTCAGCTGGAATCAGCGATATTAGAACAGTTCTTTTCTCTTCTTCCACTCCACTATCTTGTTCTCTATCGGAGGACATCCTTCATGCCTTGTGTCAGAAATATCAGGACATTCTTGATACTTTTAACAAACATATTCTGAAATTCTGATCTCGGTTTCTTAGGCTCATTCTGCTAGCCTCTTAAGCAATTCACTTTGTGTTACAAGAAAAATAAGTTCAAACCAGCAAAGGGAAAGAACTTTCTGTGGATACCCCGCCCCTCGTGAGGACAAGCAAATGTACGGTGTGTCGTCTATATGCCCAGCACCCAGCACAGGGTGCGGGACATAAGAGGGAGTCAAAATACTAGCAGTGAATGTGATACTGGGAAGTACAGAAAAGCTACCCTCCCCATGTCACGTTTCTTTCACTCCCAACAGCACTGCTTTTTTCTCTAGTCTCTGGCCAAGTATTAGCCTTAAACAAATCCAAACTTATCTGACCTCTCAAAAATGAATAGTGGCCTTGGAGGACATTTGTAAATCATGACAGAGGCCAAGGTCTTGTCTTGTTTTATTACATGCCCCTGACAGTGTTTCTCATGTGTCTGTAACCTCCAGGAGCCTTGGCGGATCTTAAACAGAAAGTCTGCTCTCACTTCAGTTCAAAGGACTTTCAGGTCCACCAAGACTACAAGTTATTGCTTTTTTATATGTGGGCTTAAAGGATTTTGGAATATATAGGACTAAGATAAGAAACAAAAAAAAATCATCCTTTCTAATTGAAGAGGAAGGTGTAAGAAAGATCACAGCAAGGCTGGTAAATATAGATGTGACACACTTCAGGATGGAGAGAA
Organism: Balaenoptera borealis; assembly: GCF_965194805.1. Taxonomy (NCBI): domain Eukaryota; kingdom Metazoa; phylum Chordata; class Mammalia; order Artiodactyla; family Balaenopteridae; genus Balaenoptera; species Balaenoptera borealis. Next base: position 11,761,652 of record NC_138870.1, read on the forward strand.
AAAGAAACAGACTTTGGTCTGGAACGTCCCTAACACGTGTGCAAGGGACGACTCTGTTCCTGGGCTGTTTCCGGATTTATCATGGCTTCAGGACACGAATTCAGCAGAGTGCCCAATAAAGGAAACTATTACAAAACCACCCTGTACTGCAGGTTAATGATGTGTTCATCGACATCACATTGATGCCTAACTGACTCGGCCTCCTCAGCCACCGAAGGATGGACAACGTGGGGCAAAGTACACCTGGAATCCATCAAGACTTGGGTTTGAATCCCAGCTTTACCTGTATGGAAAGTAGGCAAGTGACTGAACCTTTCTGGATCTCAGTTTCTTTCTCTGAAAAATGGAAGTAATAATGCCTCTGAAATGTACTTTTAGGATTAAATAAGGCTATATAAAACACCTGGCACACGGCAGTCACTCAGTAACCTTTAAGTAAACTTTCTAAATTGCTGAAGCTTAGTATTTTTAGGTATCAAGCTTTTTCTTGATTACAAGAAGCATTTTTAAATGGAAAATTTCAGAAAGGTATTATAGAATTTGCTGACTTCTTAAACCAAAGATAATCAATATAATTTAAGCTCTTATTGATGACCTAAAAATGACTATGATATTTTGCTCTACAGGGATGCTTTAAAGGGGGTATATGCTTTCTGGGGAGTATAAGGCTGTTTGCCCCAAATGATCTTAGACAAATGTTCCTATCAAGGTCTTTCGGTGGGTTTTTCTAATACTTTCTGCACCTTACCATTACGTTTATTTCTTAATGCTGTCAGCTCACCTACCTGATTCCCATCACGTTTGTTATTTCTAAGCTGTTGTCATCTGGTAAATCAGATAAGCAAGTATCTCCAGACACTGCGGGTTGCTTACCAAACATATGGCCTTGACTTTCTCTCTCTAGTTAAGAGAACTTTGATTTTTAACTGGGCCTATTACTGCCCAGGTCAAAAACTCAATTAAACTAAACTAAATGGAACTTGCCAGCTTCCCTTGCAGCTAGCTGTGGCCATTGACTGATTTCTGACCAATGGGCTATAAGCAAAGTATGGGACTTCACGGTAATCTCCGTGAAAGGGAAAGAGCCTGCCCTCCTTCCTTTCTACCTTCAATCTGCTGCTTGAAACTGGAGTTCTGCAGGCATCCTGGGCATGAGGATGAAGGCCATACCCTATAAACAGAAGAGTAGAAAGCTAGCAGGAGTCTGAGGCCTGATGATCAGGCAGCTACCATACCAGCTCTGGACAAACCACCTAAATATGCTCACATATCTTGTTTAAACTGGGTTACTGACACTCCATGCCACATCTAATCCAACTGTCCCACAAGTGTCTTAGACGTATGTATAATATTAGAGTAAATGAACTCTGAGATAAAATAAGCCACATTCATTTTAGGGCAAGAATTTTGTGTCAGTGATTTTAGCTCAAAGCCCTTTCCTACTTTCTCTGTGGTTCAACATCATACTGCTGAATATGTGACCCCTCCTCTCCCAGGTAAAAGCGGTAAGTCTATGTGTGAACACACGTAAGCTATGGAAACAGAGCAATGAGAGTAATGGCCCTGCGTAGCCTGTGGGGGACATACACACATACACACACACACCTGGCTTTTCTTCTACGTAGTCAAAATGAGAGAAATTTGACATATTATTAAAATCTATGTAATAATGGACTATATTATAATGACATTCTATCATGTTATTTTTGCCTAAACAAAAGTTCCTGATAGATTTTTGTTCAAGGACCAAAAAAAAAGTAGGTAGGAGTGTCTGGAAATGCTGCTGGGAAAATGAAAAGAAAGTAAGTATCTGAGTTTTCTCTGTTGATCTCCACCGTCAATCTATGCAGTGAGTAGACAAAGCGCTCACAGGTTTGTTGTAATGATCTGGTGAGATGATGTGCATGAAGATTCCTTGTACGAAGATCGTCACTTTTATTGTCATCATTATTAGCCATGATCATGAATGACCTGAAGGTTCTGATCATCTGGTTTGATGTCAAACACTAAATGTACTTTGACACACAACCTCATGTGGACTCCATGTGTGATCTCTTTCAGGGAATGGTGAAAAGGACTACTTAGCATGAATATGATATTGTCACAGTGTGGCTTCCATGGCTATTTCTGCTGCTTTGTCAGGGAAGATCTTTCCTTCAGAAAAAGAAGACATTTATGGGTTTCTTAAAATTATATAGACCCACTTGCTTACTAAGTTTATCTCCTTTGCCCGAACAGTAAATGTGCTACGGTTACTTAGCAACCATCCTTACAGCCATAGAGATTTTAAAAACGAAATCAGAGTGGATGGAAAAGACCTTGTTGATATTCACCAGCGCTAACTGCAGGCAAACCATTTTAAAGGATTCTTCCCAGCTTCTGTCCCATCCGCAGCCCTTCGCATGCCATCAGCGAAATGGTCTCAGTGATAGGAAGAAGTGGGGAGATGTCCTATGTGAAAGTATTTTCACCCAGTTCTTTGAATAATTCTTTATCCACTTGACAGATGCCAATGCACATACAAATATCCGTGCTGTCTGGATGTCTAATACACGTGCACTTGGATGTGCGTGTGTGTGCACGCAAGAATTCCACACGGTCATGTATGACCACAGAAAGTGAAAGGCAGGAACGCCTTTAAAGCTTGTACAGGAAAGCTGGTGAGGAGAAGAGAGGGGCAGCAAGAGATCAATGAAGAGAACACCCTACGGAGAAAGAGATAGGGAAGAACAAAGAAGGAAAGGTGAGGGGCGGTGTGAAGCGGCCATGAATGAGGGAAAGTAAAGCCAGAGCAGCGAGGGAGGCGGTCAGCAGCCCCCGGCCGCCTGCTGCTGCTGGCAGCCGAACAAGAGGGAACAGATTCTAGCAGCAGGGGCTCTAATCTGTCAGCAGCAGTCCCTTCATGTGTGACCAGCCGGCCCAGCTTGGGGACTGGTGCCAGTCTGCGCACGCTGACCCTGCCGGGCCCTCCCGGAAGAGAAAGAGCCGCTGATGAAACCCTGAAGGTCCAGGGAGGGCTCCCCGACCCCAGCTCCCGCCGCTGCCCTCCTCCTCCCCTCTGCGCGCCCCTGTCTGCAGCGCTGGGTCAGATCCCTCAGCAGCTCCTTCCGAAGGTCAGTCATGCGGAACACCCTGCTTCCTCCCTCTCCTTAATGGCCACATCAGGTCCTGGAGGGTTCTTTCCAGGAGATGACCATCTACCCATCCATGACAGCTCCATTGGAGAGGAAAGAGAGAAAGGCTCAAACCATCATTTATTTAAAATGTGCGAGGTCTTATATAGACGCAAAAGCCACAGAGCCATTTCTGCTCTCAAGAAGCTTGGGTTTGTTAAGCTGACCTTGGCCGGCTGTGGTCGAGCCTTCGCTCAGCCATCCAGCCCGTGTCTGTAACCATAAATGACAGCACTCGCGCTTTCTGGCAACTCGCCCCCATCCTTACCGCCACTCAGCCAGCCTTTATCCTCTGGTGGGAAGAGAGAGCAGATGGAGAAATAACTCCCACTCAATTCCTAAATAACACCAGCTTCAATTCCCATTAACTGTGAATTTGCACCCTTGTCTGGGTAAGAAGCAAGGGAGCACGGATCACGGGGACATTGCCAGACCGAGGCAGAGGTTAACAGGGGAGCCCTGGCCGCCTGGCAGCCCCTCTGAGGCCGTGGGCAGGCAGCGGGGAGGCGGCGTGCTCTCTGCAGAATGCTCCTCCTGCCGGCGGGACACCTGGCTTCTGCCCCCGCCCTGCCTCTGAGAGACGAGGGACCACTCTGAGATTCTGTTCTCACATTTGCAAAATCCATTCACCATCCTACCTACCCTCTATCCCGTGAGAATACGTAACTTGAAAGGGTTGGATGAGATGAGCACCGAGGCCTCTCCCAGCAGCGGTGCTCTGATTTGAAGCCAAAGTTTCTTTAAAGCTTGATTACTATGCAGCAGGGTGAGGGGCTGAAATCCAGGTCCCCGAAGCAGATCCAGGCCAGATCCTGGCATCACACTGCCCGAGCGTGGGTCTCGGGTTTCTTAAAAACATATAAAATGGGGATAATGATTCCTGCCTTCATTCATGCTTTTATCGGACAAATATTTATCAAGTACCTACAATGTATCGGACACTGTGCTAGAAACACAGAGATTAAAAAAAAAATCCTGCTCTCCTGGAGCTTAAATTCAATGAGGAGAGTGAGACAACAGAATATTTTAAAAGAAAATATACACAGTATGTCCGATAAGTGCTACAGAGAGAAATAAAGCAGGAGATGAGGATAGGGAGCTTGGGAGGATGGGAAGGACAAACTGCCATTAAAAGGGTGATCAGAAAACGTCTCCTGAGGACATCTGCGTGGAACAGGATTTTTGTGAGGATCCAGTTAGATAACTGTACAATGCCGGGTGTGCAGGAAGTATTCAGAAAAGCAACCAACACTGGAGTTATTAACTTTGCCAGCCCGGCTGACAATGGGGCTGCTTTTGAGCATCTACCTATGACCCTCTTCTTAACCCTGACCATCGTCACCAACCCACATGCTTTCTGAGACAGAAAGTCTGCTCTCAGAATGAGCCTGTCTGCTTTCTCCGCGGAGAGCCACTGCCCTGCTCTGCTCTCATTTCCTTCCTCTTCAAGACCATCTTATTCCTTCCCATGGATACTGGACCACCTGTGTCTTCTTGCCCAGCGCAGATGGGCATCCTGCCCCCGCTCAAAATTGTCCTCGGTGAAATGGAATTCTTTTCCCACTCACTCCCCCTCTGTATCTCCTGCCCTCTCCTCCAAATTGTAAATAGTTTTTAAAAGAAGGAGGAAAAAGAGTGGGGAGGAGGAAAATGAAAGAGAAGAAAGAAACACCAAATATGTCATTGGTAAGTTTTAAATTTTGCAAGTCAGCTCTAGAATTAAGTAGTGATTAAGGAAAGAATCATGTAGGGGTCTCAGTGTTAAACAGTGGAGAAGGCTCTTCACAGGTTTGCATTTAAGGGAAAGAAGCAAAATCACTTGCTGAAATGACCATCTATATATGTGACATGAGGAAGGTGAAAGACTACAAAAAAACAGAAGAGCTTGAATAATCCTCACATTCAGCCATTCCTCCATGAACAGTTAAAGCTTGCTTCGCCTGAATTACAATCAGCAGTGAATATACCTTTCAGGATAGTTATTAGATTCTTCAGTTATTTTCCCGAATTTATATTTCCTGCTACACCACTGAGCAGATAAAGCCTGTCTCTATATACGCAGGTTGTGTCTTGCTTTACTGAACATTTCACATGAAAAATGGGAATTTCCTTAGATTCTAGTAGATTTCTTTAATCAGGTAAAGGCCACCATGCTTAACACTCCACTTATAGCTAGCTATGCGTTCACGGAAACTTTTGACTGGTTCACATGTAAATTATATTAAGTCAACCTATAATACATGTTTGCCTTACCGTAAATCTACCTGTGCTTGGCACTCCACGAATATTTAACAACAGCTAAGAGATAGGTAATGACCAAGCCAATCTTGCCCATGGTGTCTAAAAAACTAATGGACTCAATTCCTCGTTTATCTCTTAACCTCTCAGCACTTTCCAGGCCAAGAGTCAAGGAGGCATCCCATGGGAACAATCCCGCTAATACAATGGTTTCAAGGATGTGGCATCTGCCTCAAGGTTAAAGGAAGACCGTGTTCATCACAGCTCTTTTAATAAGAACCTAACAAAGCACCTTTCTTCACGTCGGTTATCCCCATCTCTCAAAGGCTGGGCCAGAGGAGGATTCTGGCCTTTTGAGATGGTGACTTTCACGGGGAAGGAAGAATTGGGGGGTGGCAGGGGATAGGGCAAAGCAACTGTTGAGTAGGAAACCTGAGGACACCAGGGGAAAATAATTAGGCAAGATTCATAAGAGGTTTGCTATGTTGAGATCCAGCCATCTCAAAGAACAACTGCTCTTTCTACAAGTCCCCAAAGTTGCCATGTATGAAGAGTAGGACCACTGGGTCCCCAGGACAGAAAGAGAGTCCAGAGGTGAGTGGCAGGCATGCCACCAGCTACGTGAGAGAAACGCACTGGCCAAGTGCGGGAGGCACACTGAGAAGGAAACTCACCGTCAACTGCTCCTCCAGGGAAGTGATAAAGGAAAAATACAGACATGGGCCTATTAACAGCTACCAATTCTTCTCTAGCTCAGAGGGATAAGGAAGAGTTTAGACAACTGGTCTGATCACTTTCTAAACACTTTCAGATCATCTGGTACCAAAAGATTTTCAGAATTTTCTCAGGAACTAAGAAGATCTTTCACTTCGAGAATGCATGGCATAAGAAATTCTCCAACTCTTTCAACCAAATAAAGTTCCCAGTTGGAATAAAATGCTCTCAGCACGTCTTGGTATAAGGGCTCTGTACTACATTTACTAATAAGGCATAAATGAATGCTAATGAATGCTAATAATGAAAATTAATTCTTATGGTACAAAGTAGAATGGTCATATTTAGCAAAAAAAAAAAAAAAAAAAATCAGGAGCCCTGTAACATTTGAATTTCAGATAAACAACAAATCCTCTTTTAATATCAGTATGTCCCATGCAATATTTGGGGCACACTTATGCTAAAAAAAAATTTGTCATTTATCTGAAATTCAAATTTAACTGGGTTCCTGTATTTTTCTTGCAGCCCTGGTAAGAAGCCTTATCCAGCAGCCTATAGCCTATCTGGAGACAGTCGCCAAGTCTATAGTGGGCCAAGCTTCCAAGAGCTAAGAAGTTATCAGTAAGGAATCTGGATTGATACGTGATAAACAGCATTCATTTGACAGTGAACGAAATAGTTCATTTTAAGGATCCTCTCTGAGGATGTTGTTTTTCCTTCCACAACTAACAAGTAAATCACTTCAAATATGTGTCTCTCTTTAGGACTCAGGGATATCAATAGAATCTCCTGTCTGTGATCCCTAAATCTAGACTTAGGAACTTCCCTCACGTGGAAAGGAAGCCACAGTCTGGTCAGGTAGGAATGAGGGATTTCCCTCCCCTTGCAATGCTTCTGGGGACGGACGACAGGGCCTGTGAATGCTACTGGGCTTTCAGAAGGTGAGAGCAGAAGGCGTTTCCCGACTGTATTTCCGGCGCCATCCCTAACAGTTAAGCGTCTGCAACAATTTTATGCGCAAGATTTCCTGCTGTGGCTAAACGCTGTGGCTGCTTGGTTTGTTATTTAAAAGAGTGACCCTAGTGAGACCAGAGCTCTGAAGGAGGGGCTGAATTCAGACCAGGGGAAGGAGGAGGAGCGCTGACTGAGGATGCCTAATTGAATCCCACTGATGAGTCGAATGCTGTGCTTCTTAGAGTCCCTGATAGTCAACCCCAACCCTTCCTGGGTCCTGATAGAAAAACATATTAAAATACTAAGAGAGGCTAGGAATTGGATTCTAGAACCATGGGAAGCTGCGTTTGGGAGGAGGGGAAGGAAAAGACAATGGAGAAGAGTGAGGGATGCAGGTCCATGGACAAGGGGAGATAGCCCAGAGAAGATGTCCAGCAGGCAGTCGGATACAGAAGCCCGGAAGATTCAGGGAACTGGGGCAGAAGAGAAGGTTCATAGAGGAAATAGCTTGGTGGAGAAACGCTCTGGTAAGTCTGGTGAGACCTTTACACAGTGTACTTGGGAAACTGAGGGAAGGTGCACTCTCTCTCTGCTCTGCCCTGGTACTGGGAGAATGTATGAATAATCTGTGCTGCGCCATCCTGTTCCTTTTAGGACTGCTGCACTTGAGAAGATGGAGGGGTGGGCGTTTGCGGTTCTCTTGACAATAAGCTCTAAGCAAGGGGTACAGAGGACTGAGGAGAGCCACCCTCCTGAGGGGCCGCAAGAGACAGCGACCAAGGTTAAAACCAATTGTGGTTTCAAAGATACAGTGGTTAGAGACCAGGCTTCCGAGATAACATTTACAGTCTAATGTAAAGTAAGCCAAATGGGAGATACTATCTTCAGACAGCTGCTTACCCAGAGGAAGTTTTAAGGTAAAAGCAGCCATTCCTGAACCATATGTATGGACCCTAATGTAATACCCACTTGATTTCCTTGTGTTGCTCGGCAGATGTTTTCTGTTCGTTCATCTTGGTTTCAATGAACAAATATTTGGGAAAATAAACTGCATTAGGGAGAAAACATGAATGTACAGAACCAAATCTATAGTAAGTTTTTAAAGGAGGTGCCCCTTGTCTTGCAAAGAGGAGCAGAACAAAGACACTCCTGTAGAGCAGGAAGGCACCGGGCAGCTCAGCGACTCGGAGGACGTCATTCATTTGCTCCAGGTGTCTTCCCTGGTGCCGCAAGAATGAGGAAGACAGAAGGGTCCCTGCTTTCAGAGAACCTACAGGGAGGAGAGATAATAAAGCACAGAACGACGATCGTCTTTAGTGGAAAGGCACAGGAGGCAGGGAAGGTGTGTGACCGCGTGATATTCGGCCAGGGCTCAGCTTCCAGGGGAAGGGATGCCAAGACTGAACCTGAGGGATGAAGAGAAGGAGGCGGGGAAGGGGCACGTGCACCTGTGTGTGGCTGGGCAGGGGCGCCTGGGGGGCACATTCAAGGCAGCAGTAGGAGCTGGAAGGGAGAGAGGACACGGGAAGTTCAGTGTGGCAGGAAGGCGGTGTTGAAGGGACCAGTGGCAGGAAACAATTTTGGAAAGCTAGGAAGGCTCATGCCGTGGAAGACTCCATAAACCATATTAAGGAGATGGGACTTTATTATCGGAGCAATGAAAAGCCACTGAAAGGTATTAAGCAAGAAAGTGATGAAATCACATTTTCATTTTAGATCACTCCGGCTGCAAAGGAGATTGAAAAGAAGAACTGGAGGCCAGAAGAGATTTAAGAGGCCCTGCAGCAATGCGAGTAGGAAGAAGGTGGACTCGGCGATGGCACAGGGATGAAAATAAGTGAAAGCTCTCCAGGGAAAATCCACAGACAAGGCCGTGATTGGCTATGAGGTGTCAGGGCTATGGCATCAAGGACACCTTGGACATCTGTACTTTAGGAAACTGGGTAACAGGATGTACCCTTTATAAGTGGTGCCAATTTGGCTAGAAGAGGGTGGGAGGGTTGATGGGAGAGGAGACAGCTGTGCAGCCTTGGATATGGTATGTTCTAGGGCCCATGGCATCCAAAGGAACAGATGTGGTCATACAGAGACAGACGTGGGGCTCAAGGGAGAAGTCTCAGCCAGCGATGTCACAGTTTGGGGGAACTTACAGACGTTGATTGTATTCTTGGCAATGGAGGAGAAAAGAAGAGAGTCTAGGGACTTCCCTGGTGGTCCAGTGGTTAGGGCTCTGAGCTTTCACTGCCGAGGGCACGGGTTCTATCCCTGGTCGGGGAACTAAGATCCCACTAGCCGCAATGCACAGCCAAAAACAGAAAGAAAAAAGGCAAGAAGGTATAGGACAGACTCCCTGAGAAGCACCAATATTTAAGAGGTATGTAAAGGAAGAAGCATGCTGGGGAGGCTGAGACAGAATTGCCAGGGAGGCAAGAAGAAAACCAGGATGGTCTGTACCAACATGTAGGGATAACTAGGGACGGCAGAGAAAGCAGAGAGTTCAAGGTGGGGGAGTATCAGGACTGGACCACAGATGCAGCCACAGAAAAACGACTTCTAGTGTCAACTCTGAATTAGGAGCTTAGTCAAGAGGCTGCAGAGTCCAAGTCCCTTCCAGAAGTTCAATAAGTATAAGTCAGCACACGTTCAACCTCCTCTAAATGTCTTTCAACCTCCCTGCAGTACACTTCCTAATATTTTATTTCTTAAGCTGGGTGGTGGGTACCTGAGCATGGATTAAGTTTTTCTGAATATCTTTCTATATGTCTGATATAGTTCATAATAAAGGTGAAATGGATACCCAAAATACATTATTGAGTGAAAGGAAGTCAGGTTATTGAACAGCACGTCTGGTTATGTTTCCATTTACGTAAAACTGTAGATTTATCTCCACACAGGTATACATGCACCGGGAGATAGCTAGAAAGACAGTCATTAATTATTTCAGTAATGACCGTTTTGGCTAGTCAGATTTAAGGTCGTTTTTACTTTTTTTTTTTTTTTTTTTGAGCTCTTCTATATTGTTTGAGTTTTTACAGTGTACGCATGTAGCAGTTTTATACAAATAACAAAACCACAAAAGCACAGTATAGAATTTTCTACCCCACTTGGTCACACAATGGCCCCTAAGAGGCTGTGCTGCCATCGTAGCTGGATTCTGAGGTGAGGTCAGGGGAGCAGGATTCCTCCCACACCTTCTTCCCATTCAATAAGCCAGACCAACAGCAACCAGAAAAGTTGCCTCCACACCAGCACTTAATCTCAAAGGCAGAGAAAGGAGAAGCAAAGGCAGATTAAAAACCAAGGGACGAATCCTCTTCATGTGCCTACAGACCCATGTACCCTATTCCCCATTCCCTCTCTGTACAGCAGTGTCCCAAAGGTAAGGGGGCTGGTCCTCCTTCATTTCTATGCCTGTCTCATCTTTCATAGTGATCAGGTGTGTAGTGATCAGAGAGACCTGGGTTCAACTCCAAACTGAACCTCTTACTTTCAGCGTGACTTCGGACAAGCCTATTCTCTTGTATTGTAAAATGAAACAATTTTTAAAAGCGGCCTAATAAGAGTTGTTGCCTTGAGGGTTAAATGAGGTCGAACACACAAAACGCTTAGAGTAAGACCTGGCACATGGGGAGTGGTCAAGAAGGGGGAGATGTTTTGCATTTCTTAGAACAAGAACACAGCACAGCGAGCTTTGGATCTGGATCTCCCACCGTCACGAACGATCGCCATCCCAGTGACCCGTCTTCAACCTCAGACATCTTGAACTGCTCCTCCCACAGTTTCTGAACATCCAACCCAGTCTCGGAAGCTCTCCTCTGACCTCCCACACTCACCTGTTCAGCATATTGGACTGGTAGATTCTCTTCTCGTGGGTGTTGTAACAGCTGCTCTTGGGCTCAGGGATGAAGCTGTGTTCGGACAGCATGTCGGAAGCAGCGGTGGTGATGATGGCGATTCCATCCCTCACTCGGGCAGGGAGGCCATAGTCCCATTCATCGTAGGACACAGAGATAAGCCCGGTGGGGAACTCCGAGGGCACTGTGTCTGTGTCCCCTGCCACCAGACTAGGCACAATCCACGTGTAGCCGTAGCCAGTCAGCCCTACTGAGTTAGCCACTTCAAAGATGTAGGTGGCTTCTTCCTTAGTACAATAAAGAAGAATGATGGGGCTTTGAAGTTTCTTGAGCTGGTTCTGGATCTTAGAATCTCCATCATCCAGGGACATGTCCAGCAGGAGGACTTCCTCTAACTCCCAGCCCACGAAGCTGTTCTCGATGGTGCTGCGAATCTTGTTTACAAAGTCCTGGTAGCCAGGGAAGTAGGTGGTGACGATAGAGAAGATGTACCAGTCATACTCTTCCATGATATTGAGCATCACGGAAGCTTGTTGTTCAATCGATGGGCCAAACTGGAAGAACATTGACGATTCATCCTAAAGTAGTAAACACAAAGAAAGAAAAAGAGAGAGAAAAATCAAAACGAAGATGGTGAGGGAGAGTCTGGACCATATGGATACAAAGGTTTGTGTTCATTATTTACTTTTGCCACATAATGCCTTTAAAATTGGATATGTTTAAATTGCAAACATTTATAATACTTCCCTTCCTAAAACCCTCCTCTTGAGAAAATCGACATGGGTCTATACTCTTCTTGTCTGAAATCCTTGGGGCTACTGCAGAGCCTCAGGCAGCTTCCTAAAATCAAATATGTTAGTATTTCTAGAGCAAAACATGTGAAGAGTCACATAAAGTGGGATAAAGACGGTAAACGGCCTCATGTCAGTTCAGGTCAGGTTTTGCTGTCAAATGAGTTACATAAACACAAACACACACTTTCCATTTTTTGAGCCTTTCGGATTCATCAATTGGGGATATGTATTATTCAATCGGAGTGAATAATCCAAAATGCCATCAATCTGCCCTTAAATCTACCTCTAGTCGCCCAGCAGGTGGGTGGTACTCAGGTATGGCTAGCAGGGAAGCATGCTGTAATACAAGATTTTCTATAAAGACATAATTGTTAGGTGAAATGCACATGGAATTTTCTCTCTGTCTTCTACTCTGATAATGAGGTATGTAGGTGGAGTAATGCACAAGTAGTACGTGTCAGCTGCAAGTTAGAATGACTTGTCTTCAAGGTCATTTATGATTAAGCTTTATATGAGAACAACATAGAAAGGATTGTTCTTTCTCTTACCTATATAATGCCACGGGTCTCCGTCTGACCTGTGTATTACACACAGCCCTCTGTCAATTCTAAGCATCTTATGTTTTCTCCCACCTCTTGAGGGAGAAGCTATTTTAAATTTCTCCCATTTTAAGCTGTATTTCACCTGTTGTTTGGAGATGTCAGGCCCTGCATTTTATCTCGATCTTACAGCTAGAAGAATCTGAAACCACACAATGAAGACCCTCTCAGCCTTGGCCTTCTCTTTCAGTCCGTTTTCCCCTGACCTCCTCCTGGGTAATGACATCTCTTTTCTTGGTCAGTGGCCCCTATCTCCTATCTGATGGTTCATCTCCATTTTATAACAATCCAAGCTAACAAAATTGTGTCTTTAATTCAAAGGGGCAGTTCTTTTTTATCCCCCAAACTAGAGCTTCAAAGTACGGTTACAAGAGGTCAGGCTTTTAAACAAAATGATGCAGTGATTTCTTAGTTCAGGAACACATTGTTGTACAGCTGAGAAACGGCTGAGTATTTTTTGGGCACCCACTACTGAAAAAAAAAAGCAGGCTGGGAACTATCCAGCTGGTGTCCAGAGACCCTGATTCGGCAACGAAAGCTGCCAGCCCCTTGAGGCCCTGCCAGAGCTGTGTGTGCTTCACGTGGCTTGAACTCTTCACGTTCCCCGCAAGCGATCCAGAATGAAACAGTAGCTGCCTAGTCGTTTAGGGGCAATTCTTTCTGCTAAGGGTTAAATGGTGCGTATAATGGCTCCCTCCCCTGGCTTAAATATACAGTCAAGGAAGAGCCTGGTAGGACAATGGAATTCAGAGAAGTAGAGAGGGTGGGGCATCAAGAATGGGTGGGGAGGGAATGGAAATGAATGCAGGAGAGAACAATGATTTCATATGTGGCCAGCCCCTGCTCCTGGTCTTCTACTTCAATGCCACTATGTACTGCTCTTCAGGTGAAGCTGACCTTGTCCTGAGGTCATAGGATATAGTGGGAATCCAGGACAACAAGGCTTAATTACGACAAGACTTGTCAGGGGCCCACAGAGAACCACCACAACAGGAAAGGAAGGCCCTGTGACAGAACAACTCACCCAGAATGGTTATCACTTTAAAGAGACAGCCATTTGTCTTCCTTGTTACTTCCAGCTAAGTTAGGGGATTTGGGGGATTCTCAAATGAGACGTATTATCACTTGAGTTTTCACCAGCCCAGTGGACATAACAAAGTGACAAAAGCTAAATGTACCTTAAAATGCACAGGCTTAGGATGAGAGGGATCCCCACTGCAAACAAAGTAAGACTACCCATTCTATGATAAATGAACATATCACAAGGAGGTCCTTGAATACCCACAAAACTCCATCTACAGTGAAACCACAGCTGGTTCAAATACACAGCTAGAGATAGCCTTGAAAGAAAACCCATGGTGGGGTGTGGGGGGCGGGACGGTCCTTAGTAAATGAGCCCATGCTAATGAGATTGAATTTAAAAGAAAACCAATCTACTGTATACCAACCTGACCCTCTCCTCTCAGTCTTCTCTTAAAACTCTCTCACAGTTATCAATGAGCTCTTAAAGAAACCGCCAGCTACTATGTGAAGAAAGCCAATATACGGTGAAAGTAAGAACAGAGAAAAATTAATATGGCTCCGTCTAACCCTCACCACATCCCCGTCTAACCTTCTAATTCTCGCTTCCTCCACAATCACCCTTTTTCTGGTTCCTCTGCTCCCATCAATGCCCAGTTCAACCATCTTATCTTGCCAATCCTGCATTAAATAAGGATGCCTTACACGGCCATTTTATCTGTGGCACCAAGAGGAGGTTAATGAAACCAAACAGGAATCAAGAGACAAAGTCATAGCTTGGGCAAATGTCTCCCGGTATAATGAGTGGTCCAGCGTTAGTAATTTAGCTGACACATCAGTCTGGTGTATGGTAATCGGGAATGGAACAGCTCTTTTTCAACAAAGCTTTGGGCTAACTGAAAGTTGTAAGCAGTGACAGGCTTTGCAAATTATGGTCACAGCCACAGATGAAAGAGCAATCTTCATGTGTGCGTGGAGTGGAAAGGACTGCTGGCCAAGCATCCATCTTTACAGACCCCCAGCATGCATGTGATCACCACAAGAAGTAGCATCTTCTAGGATGAAGGACAGGGACATAACTCAGCTCACTACGCTTCCACACTTACGTCTTTATTCTCCTAATGTCATTACAGAATGTTACGTGCAGGGGTCCTCGGAGGGTCCTCCTCCTCCTCGGGAAGATTCCCAGTCAAATTTATTGCGTGAATGTACTTCTCCAACTTGCCTTGAGAGCCCCTTACAGCAGTCATAGGTAAAGGGCTATCATGACTGATAGGTGCAGTTAGCACAGGGAAGACACGACTGTACACTAGACCCCATCAGTCTGGAACTGTCATGGTGGACCTCATCACGTTGATGTTCAGGGTGTTTGTTTGCTAATAAGAAGAAACAAAAACCGGTACTTTTTTCATTCTATTAACTGTCTCAGAAAATAGTTGCCTAAAGAATTAGCAGTACAGGAGATTCTTCTTCTGCATCACTGAAGATCCCTTACAGATCCACTTCAGACATAAGGGAGTAACTACCCCAGCTGCTGACGGTGGCCCTAGCAATTGGTTTCAGCTGCCATCCCACTTTGGGGACTGTGTCAGCTGAAGAGAACCACCTGGCCCAAAGTCACGTCCCCTTCCTGGGGTAGAATGCATTGAAAGACTGGTGGTCAAGGCATCCAAAGACCTGGTCCTCTTGCCCTATTTCTAGGCAACTCTGAAGGATGATTCTATCTTCAGAACTTCCCACAAGTTTCCATTAATACTGCGTCTCACCTGTATCTCTCCCTCTGCCCACTCCTGCCCAATCTTCCCTTCCTTTCATGCTGCTGATCTCAAGAGCATTCCCTCCCGTCCACCAACTTAGTCTCAGATCAGTTTCTCAGGGAACGCAACTGGAGACTTTATCCATTTCCCTTTTTTCAACATGGAAAAGAGATGATTTGAAAGAGAATATGATATCTATTTTCAAATACAGAAATGACTTACATGGTAGAAAGATAAGTCTCTGCCCATTAGCTCCAGAGGAGAAAACCGGGACCAATGAGCAGAAATAGTAAAAGGCACGGCTTGGCTCAATGTGGAAAGTACATTTGCAACAATTACAGCTATTTAAAATGAAATGGGCCTCATAAGGTAGGGAGCTTTCTGTAGTTATAAACATTCAAAAAGGAGCTGGATTATTATCTGATAAAGGGATTCTCTTCAGCACTCCATCTGGAAAATGTCACACTCATCTTTCAGACCTAGTTCAAATGTCAGCTTTTTTATGCATATCATCTTTTCTAACGTCCCCAGGTCAAGTTAGTTCTCTTTCCCCTGTGCTTTCGCAATATTTTATACATGCCTCTATCATAATATTTATATATTTTTAGAAGTTTTTACTGAAGTATAGTTGATGTACAAAATTATTTAAGTTACAGATGTACAATACAGTGATTCACAACTTTTAAAGCTTATACTCCATTTATAGTTATTATAAAATATTGGCTATATTCCCCAGGATGTTGTAAAATATATCCTTGTGGCTTATTTTATACCTAATAGTTTGTACCTCTTAATCTGCTCCCCCATATTGCCCCTCCCCCATTCCTTTTCCCACTAGTAACCACTAGTTTGTTCTCTATACCTGTTGAGTCGGCTTCTTTGTTATATGCACTAGTTTGCTGTACTTTTTACATTCCATACGTAAGTGATATCATACAGTATTTGTCTTTGTCTGACTTATTTCACTTAACATAATACCCTCCAAGTCCATCTATGTTGCTGAAAATGACAAAACTTCATTTTTTTATGGCTGAGTAGTATTACGTTGTATATATGTACCACATCTTCTGAATCCATTCATCTGCTGATGGACACTTAGGTTGCTTCCATATATTGGCAATTGTAAATAATGCTGCTATGAACATTGGGGTGCGTGTATCTTTTGGTGAATCTTTTTAGTGATTTTGTTTTTTTCAGATATATACCCAGGAGTGGGGTTGCTGGGTCATATGGTAGTTCTATTTTTAGTTTTTTGAGGAACCTCCATACTGTTTTCCATAGTGGCTACACCAATTTACACTCCTACCAAGAGTGTACGAAGAAGGTTCCCTTTTCTCTTGGGAAGCATATATGCCTGCCTCATCCCATTAAAAAAGGTATGTTTCTCAAGAGCAGGAACTGTGCCTTATTCATCTCTGGATCCCTAGGTGGCACATGAAAAAAATTTAAATGTTGGTTGTATTAATATTACAAAGAAGATTCCATTATCAGGTGGGAGATGAACTGAAATGACCTTGATGATCTCAACCGGTTCCAAATTTCTACGCTGATGGCACATAGCCACTCCACGGGAATAAGGTATGCCTGAAGAGTTGTGCACTTTTACAAAATGTGAGGGGAATCCACCTTGGAGCCAGCCAGAGAGGCAGGAAGTGTACCAGTCACTTCTTCACTCCTCTCTGCAGCAAATTCCATGACCGCATCATCTATGCTTACTTCTTCCAACTCCTCTTCCCCACTTCTCTCTTGCACTAACTTCAGTCAGACTTTTGACCCCACTACTCCTCTAAAAATCCTCTTGTGAAAGGCAGTGGTGACCTTGGTATTGCCAACTCCAACATCCACCTGCAGCCTTTGACTTGGGTGATCACTTGCTCCAAGATATGCTTTCTTCCCTTGGTTTCCAGGGCTTCACATTCTCTTGATTTTCCTCCTGCCTTACTGGCTGCTGTTCCTCCATCTTCTTTGCTGGTTCCTCCTCTTCCTCCCGACCTTTCGAAGCTGGAGTGCCCCAGGGTCAATCCTTGGTGTTCATTTCGTTTGTATCGACATTCACCTCCTCGGAAATCTCACTCAGTCTCCTGCTTTAAATCCCTTTTCCGTGCTGACCACTCTCACACTTCTGTCTCCAAAACTTCCAACCTGTACATCAAACTGCCTATTTGACAGCTCCGCTTGGATATCTTTGAAACATCTCCAACATTTCCAAAACTGAACTCGGCCTTTCCCATTTCAGTTAAAGGCAACTCTATCCTTCCACTGCCAGCCGCTCTCTTTCTCTGGAATCCTACATCCAATCAGCCAGGACACCGTGACTGCCTGACCTTCGAAAGGGATCTAGAACACAACCTTTTTTTACCCACTTTGTTTGAGCCACCCTCATCCTTCACCCATCACTGAAAGGGCCTGCTGACTGGACCCCCTGCCTCTGCCCCAGTCTCATGCTCAACAAAGAAGCAGGATGATCCTTTTAAAGCTTAAATCATAAGATGTTACCTTCTGCCCCAAACCCTCAATAGCTTCCCAACTCCCTGAAGGGAAAAAGCCAACACCCTTGATTCGGACCCCGCTGCCCCTCAGATCCCACATCCTCTGACTCTCACTCTCTCTCTCCTCCAAGCACGCTGACCACTCTTAAATATACTCATTCCTGCTCCAGACCTTTATTTCAAGCTGTTTCCTCTGCCTGAAACACTTCCTCCAGCTACCAAGGCACTCACTCACAGGGCTCACACACACACCAGGTTCAAGTCTTTGCTTAAACCTCACCTTCTCAACAAAGCCCAAACCTGACCCTGCAATGCGATGTGACAGCCGCCCTCTCCTGTCACAGGGAGGCCTGAGCCCCCTATCCTGCTCCACTTTTGCTTTTTGCCGTAGCATTTACCACCATCGAACAGATGACGTGATGTATGTATTATGAATGTATGCCTCGTGCCAACTAGAGTGTAAACACCGTGAAGGCAGGGATCAATTTATTTGCTCATTGCTATAACTCAGCACCTAGAATGGGGCCTGGCCCAAAGTGGACTCCCAGTAAATATTTGTTGAATTTTAAAATGTGGTAATTTTCCATTATGCGTGTTTCTGTGTGTATTCACAACTTCTTTATCCATTCAACCATCAGTGGGCACTTAGGTTGGTTTCACATCTTGGCTACTGTAAATAGTACTGCAATGAACATGGGAGGGTTCATGTATTTTTTCTAGTTAGTATTTTCATTTTCTTCAGATAAATACCCAGAAGTAGAACTGCTGAATCATATGGTAGTTCTATTTTTAATTTTTTGAGGAACCGCCATACTGTTTTCCATAGTGGCTGAACCAGTTTATGTTCCCATCAACAGTGCACGAGGGTTCCCTTTTCTCCACGTCCTCACCAACACTTGTCATTTTTTATCTTTTTTATAATATCCATTCTAATAGGTGTGAGGTCATATCTCATTGTGGTTTTGATTTGCATTTCCCTGATGATTCGTGATGCCGAGCATCTTTTCACGTGCCCAATGGCCATCTGCGTGTCTTCTTTGGAAAAATGTCTATCCAAGTCCTCTGACCATTTTTTCATGATTGTTTCTATTTTTGCTATTGAGTTTTACGAGTTCTTTATACATATGATACATGATTATCAGATATATGATTTACAAATATTTCTCCCCTTCAGTAGACTGCCTTTTCATTTTGTTGATGATTTCCTTTGCTGTGCAGAGCTTTTTAGTTTGATGTAGTACCACTTGTTTATTTTTGCTTCTGTATTACTCAGCCATAAAAAAGAATGGAATCTTGCCATTTGTGACAACGTGGATGGATCTTGAGGGCATTATGCTAAGTGAAATAAATCAGGCAGAGAAAGACAAATACCATATGATTTCACTTGTATGTGGACTCTAAAAAACAAAACAAAACAAATGAATCAAATCAAGACAAAACAAAACAAACAAAAAAGCCAAGCTCATAGATACAGAGAACAGAACGGTGGTTGCCAGAGGTGGGGCATGACGGGGTGAGGGAAATGGGTGAAGGGGGTCAAAGGTACAAACTTCTAGTTATAAAATAAATACCTCATTGGGATGCAATGTACAACCTGATGACTACAGTTAATAATACTGTATTGCATATTTGAAAATTGCTAAGAGAGTAAATCTTAAAAGTTCTCATCACAAGAAAAGAAAGTTTGTAATATGTATGGTGACGAATGGTAACAAGACTTACTGTGATCATTTCACAGTATTTACAAATATGGAATCATTATATTGTACACTCGAAATTAATATAACATTACATGTCAATTACACCTCAATTAAAAAACGTGGCAATTGATGTTTCAACCAGATAATTCTCAAATCTAGTTTATTTTTGTTGGCTATCAAATTGATAATATATTTTTCTAGTATTTTAAAGTCTCCCACACTACTCAAATCTTGGTAATTTATAACATCATAGGGATTATGAGCCTGCTAGGACATTAAAGTAATTTCAGAGTAAACAAATCTGATTTTTCTCCGAGTCCTTCCTCCTAGTATATGAGTAAAAAAGTCCTGCTGTTTTCCTTCTAAATTCAGTTCTTAAGGAGGATCTGTGTTTGATAAAAGTCTAGAATCACTAGGCTTTTGCTGAAAACTTTCTCCACTACCATCAGATTTAGAAGGCAAGTGTAGAAATGATGGATTAAGAGGTCAGGTTCACTCCGGCTGGTTTAGTCCTGGGTATTTCTTCTTTACTTCTTCCATGCTGAGCACAAAGCAGAAGCAGAACATGGGGACAAAAATCTCTTTCCTCTCCCAACACGAGGGGGAGGATTTTCTCTCCCCGACCTAACTCCAAGAGACCCCCTCTTTGGTGACTATAAATTCTGATTCCAACCATCATTTTTTTTCAGGTGACTAAGGCTGGTGGTAGCTATTTAGGGTGGGTTTGGATAGTGTCAATTTTGTGAGCAATGCCCTGCAAGAAGGAAAAAAGGGCCTGATGTTCTCCAACCTCGCCATTAATCAGAAATATCATGACTGAAACACACAAAGGAAGCTCACCAGTGGAGAATCAAGATCTTTCCTGCCAGATTCATTCTTTGTAAACCATGGCACACAAAGGAGGACACTCTGGGTTTTCAAAAGCCCATGAACAGATATTCAAGCAGATTCAGCTAGTCTAAGAGCCACTCTGGATAACTAAACAACTCCCCCAGAAGCCAGCAGTCTTTTTCTTATTTGTTCTTTCAGAAGATAATTTCACTTTCTCCTTGAATTTTGTCCCGTTTTCTTCCCTGAGTCTCTCTCTTGGCTGTGCTTCAGTCGCTGAATTTAAGCCACAGCTGAGAAACAAACTAAAAGTATTCACTTTGAGAACGTCTACAAGGTTCTTCCTATTCTAGGTCTCAGAGATGATTTTATAGCAAGAAGAAAGCTTACAAGCAACAGACAGGGCAATAAGAGGAGAAGAATAAAAAGGCCTATCCCTATTGCTAAGATACCCAAGAGAATTAAAGAATTAAGTCGGAGAGCAAAAGGCCTGGAGAATACCAAGAGAACTTTTGGAATGTGCTTGTCCTCCTCTGGAAGGTATCAAGATGCCAAAATCTTAACAAGCCTCTTACATTTCATCTTAAATTAAAATCCCTCTCTATGGCCTGTGCCATTATGCACATCAAAACAACTCTCAGATGGACTGACTTGTATTTTTATTAAGAGGTTCTTTTCTATAAAAGAGCGAGCTGACAAGTTCAGCAACAATCACATTCTGTGACTGACTCAATGTACTCTTAAGTAAACACAAGCGAAGAAGGTAGGGGAATGTGAAAAGTTGGGAAAAAAAATGAAACAGATAGAGAAAAAATAGTATAAATATTAAACTAACAGTATTCATTAGGATTATCGATATCAGACTAAATTTATTTAGACACGTTTACAAAATCAAGTGTGTTCAACACAAATACAGATCTGAGCATTTCGTAGATAGAAAGAAGGGCATTTCATAGATAAAAAGAAGGGCATCGTAAAACTAAACCATACAACCAAGGGAAAACAAAACTTTTTTTATGAGGTATGAAATACTAAATCCAAAATCCAATACTATCAAAATCTTTCCATTTAACTTAAGCTGAGAGGGTAGAGTTTACAGAAGAACTGTGATCATTATTAAAGAACAAGGTGAAGTACAGGCCAGTGATGGTACTTGACACACCAGCAGCATTTTTCAGAGGGAAGATGTTGACATTTCTTTCAAATACATAAACATTCCCATCTCTTTATATGTATTTGCTCAGAGCATCACATTCATATACCAATGGAAGCAGAGAATGGGGGGAGATGCCCTAGAGAGGGGGAGGGTAGAAAAGGCATTTTGTATTTGGTGAAGCTAAGAGGGCTGGTACCTTTTTTGTTGCTAAAAATAACGAAGCACTGGTTCTAAATACAGTGATTATGTTCATACACGTGGGTCTCTGCAAGAGATCCCTGGAAAACAAAAGGTGCTCTGTCCTCCTGCCCCTGCTCTATATAGAAAGATGAAGCATTGCTGAATTTATTATAGAGTTTGGACCAAACATGGTCGTTTGGCACAGGTTAACAAGCCATTGCCTCCAGGGGCAGAAAGAAGTTTCCTGAGAAAGTTTTTCTCAACAGACATCAGTGATCTGTTTCCCCAGGTCCCTGGATTGAGAAACCAATTGCTACTTCCTCACATAAAGCCAAGGACGGCTGTTCACAATTAACGCGGCTTCGAATTTATTCACTTGTCCCAAAGCAATTTGGTCCTCCGTCTAAAAGAGGCATCGCATTTTGAAGGGCTCCAGAAATGAAAATAAAATTGCATACAGGCAGATTAAAATATATATATACATCTTCAACAGCTTGTCAGCACCTGCCTGGCTCAGCCTCACTCGATTGTAGGACTTGGAATTTTAGCCACCAGGCATGCCTGCCAACCTTTAAACCAGGATTGGCCCCGTCCCATCCTCACCAACAACATCTTCTAAAGCTGACTGGGCTCCTCTAAGCCCAGTATTTGGAGCACCTGATGTGAGCCTGCTGGGTGCAGACGTGCCCGCCCAGAAGAAGTCTTCCTCCCTCACAGACTAACCATGTGACCGACCAAAGTCCTTCCACGTGTCCCGACTTTTATTCCAGTCTCTATTGGATGAGGGGCCCTACTCAGAACTTCCAACTCTTCTGCACAGTCCCTGACACCCTTGATGCCGGACCCTGCTGCCTCCATCTGCAGACGCCAGCAGAGGTTGGGCACCCCTTCCTACCCTTACCAGTGAGAAGTTTACGTGGCTTTGTCCTCTACTGTACCAAACCCCTGCATTCCCACACCAGTCTGAGTCACACCGAGTGGGTTATCTGGCCTAAAATAGGTTTCTTGGAGCTTGCTACCTGCGGCAGGCAGTGTACACGGTTAAGTCCAGTCCCACCAGCCCTCAGCCTCTCCCTAGACTGCTTGTTCGGATCCCAGTATGCCTGGCCCGCAAAAGGGTACAAATGGTGTCCAGTGTTTGACTGGTTACATCTAAGTTTACTTGAGATTTTCTCTGTTCACTTTATACTGAAAATTGCTCTCCTTTTCCGGAATTATTCAACTCTCACTTTTGCTATTCCTCATTTGTGCCTGCTGGGTAAAAGCACTAAAAAGGTTTCTTTAAGAGTTCAGAGTTCCTACCCACTCACCCTTCATTTTCTTCCCCTCAAGCTCTGGGAGGCGTGTGTATATGAAGTCTCGTTGAGTACGCGACACCATCGGCTGGAACCGACACCCAGAGCCTAACTTGACACAGGGAGAGCCACACGATCCTGTCCACGTTCCTAGAAAACACCTATTACTCTCTCTGTACACAGAAGGAATACTTGGCCAAGAAGGTACAGAATGCTGGGTCTGACTTCAAGAAGGTACCAAGAAGGTACGGAATTCTGTACCAAGAATTCTGTACCAATTCTTCTTGGTACAGAATTCTGTACCAATTCTGTAGCAAGAAGGTACAGAATCTAGCTGGGTCTGACTTCAGAGTGGATTCAGCTTCCAACACAGTCCAGCATCACACTGTCTCTGGCCCAGCCCAACCCCCGCCCCGACGGAGCAGTAGCAGCCCTGCCAATAGCCCTGGCCATCTTGTCACTGCTGTAATGGGCACTGCAGAACCCCGGGCTGAGGTTTCTTCCTTCTTTGACTCTCTTTGCCCACAGGCCTAGTTCCACAGATAAAGACCCCATTGGAATGTCCTAACTGGCCTACACCTTTAGCCCAACGAGCGTTTCCGTTCTCCCTTCTGGGGCCTTGGATCGCTGAAATGCTGTCAGTATCTCAACTTGACTCTGGAAGATTGGCCAAGCAGGGATAAGCAGCAGCCATCACTCGAGGGAGGTATCAAAGTTGGCAAGATCTTTCCTGAAAATAAGAGCTGGACAAGTAAAGGAAGAGCCCATTTATACATTCTTATTTTGAAGTTTGTATATTTCTGGTTTTTAAACCACACTCAGTGGTCTCCTACATTTCTATAGTTCATACATTTCATCTAAATACGCTTCCTCTGTTGGAAGCATGTGAGCAGAAAAAGAGCTCTTTAAAAGAAAATGCCAATTGGCAATTCAAACAAAGAAGTTTCGAGCTTAGCCTTTTACGCGTCCTCATCAGACCCTCTGGAGTACAGAGCCATTGTTACAATCAGATGCCGGCGCATTTAATCTCTCATCTAGATTCTTCACAGTGGGGCCTCTGCCTATAGAGGAATCACCCCAGACAAGTATGATTCTTACATGGTCTCATTATCTTTAGACCTGGCAGTAAAGCCACTCACCTCGCAGGCGCACATCAGCTGGCTGTGAATTCTGGTCCATGCTAACAAAAACAGAATGGCGGATCCTGATGGCTCAGCAATGACATTCTGATGCTAATTCGGTACTGCTTGGAAGGTGTCAGTGCGTTAACCCTGTACAAGCACAGCTTAAAACTCTCTATTAAATAATGCCAGCCTGGGATCTCAAAGAAGACACATTAACCAGAGTGGCTTGAGAAGACACTAGTCCAGCTCAGAATAGGACCACAGTTAAACCAGTTTAGGAGAATGCGAGGTGGAACTAGATTATTTTCCAAGCCTTCAAAGACTATTCCACAATTTTCCTCAGATATACAGGCCAGTGAGTCCAGCAATCCTGACTTTCAGAAAATCTTCCCAATGTCTATCTCAATTCCATCATGCTGCAGATGAAGCCCTTTGGCTCTCACATTTTCCTCGGCGAAAGGCCCTCAAAAATTTTATTGAACTAAATTAAGGTGATGTCAACTTAGACGATGGTCTGTGATTTGTTTTGTGTGTAAAGATTATAATTACACTTACTCTCAGCCTTTTCTTCCTTAGCCTAAACAACCCCCTTTATATCTCCTCTATTATGTTTCTTATTACAATATTTATTGAGTTTACACTGTACTGGGTCATACATGCATTATGTCAATTAATTCTCATATCCCTATGAAGTAAGCCCTATTACTCTCTCTGTTTCATCAGTAGAGAAAGTGAGCTTTAGAGAAGTTAAGCAACTCACCCAAGGTCACTGCTGGTCTGAGAATCTAGCTGGGTCTGACTTCAGAGTGGACTTAACCACGCCCCACACATCCTCACGCTTCCGTGAATCAGCGCTGTGGCTCCCATCTGAACCATCTACACCTCCTGTTTTAATTGTGGACCACAGAATGACCACAGTTATCTAGTAGAAGCCTAACCCCCGCCTAGTATAGCACACAGACTATTTTCATGAGTTCTTAAGCTTCACCCCTATGCACCCACCTACTAGCACAGTGGCACTGCTAACTAGTGATGGATTTGGTCCATGTTATCACCCTACGGTGTTCTTTTACTGGACCTCATACAACCGGTTCTTTATGATCTTATGAGCTGTTTGCTAGTCAATCAAGGATTTATTAAATGCAGGTGCTGTGGGAAGTAGAGACAAAGTATAACTCATCATCCTCATCCTCAGAGTGAGCCGATTGGAAGATAGATCAAAATACACAGAATAATTGATGGCTTTCTTAAGTTAAGTGATAACATGAGGTTTCGAATATGTGTCATAAGAACGATGAGAACAGAGGTGCAGTGTGGCTGGACAGCTATATTTTTTAAGCTTCTTTTTACTTATCTCTTTCTTTGCCAATTCTCCCACCAGCTCTGTGCGGTGAGCAAATTAAATGCCCATGCATTTTAATCCAAATACCAGACTATGCACAGAAATATAAGTAACACTGGCCTTGAACTCAGCCTTAGATTTGTCCTCAGGTGGCCAACGAGCCCCTGATGTCCACTATCTCAGGCAGCGACGTAAGGGCTGATAGAAATACCATACAGTATCATATCCAGAGCATTCCACCGTCTAAATGAATTATATATAAATCTTTCTCCTTGATCTACCCAGTCTTTCATTTTCATCTCAGAAGATTAGATTAGTATGACAGGACTTGTCCTTTATGAAGTCAAGCTATCCAGTTAAAAAACCCTCTTCTCTTCAAATGATTGCAAATTGATTTTGTTAAGATTTCTTTTCAGTGTTCCTTCAGAAAAGCTAGGGGAGTGATACTTTCTAGTCTTTCCTTTCTCTCCATGTATTTTTTTTCTTTACTCTGGCCTTTTTCGTCTGATCCTCCAATAGTTTTCGATAATTGTGTGCATCAGTCGGGAGATCAATCAATTACCTCAGTGCTCCTTGCATAAAGATAACCTGCGATGGCAAAATTAAATCCAAGCAACTCACAAAAGTAGCCTGACACCAAATTTTCTTCAGTTCACTTTATTAGTCTCTATGCCCCATTCATTTAAAAATGCACAGACAACTACCCAAGAGCTATCAATTCTCAAAGCCCCCTCCACATCTCTTAAATTAACATAATGTTCTTTTTAATTCTATTTGCCTACTAATAAAGCAAGGGTATATTTCAAGATCTGCTTTTATTCTTGGCTCCATGAAATTAAATGAATACAGAGTAGCAATGGCATCCTAGAGAATTCACACAGTAACACAGTTTCTCACCTTTTGCAAAAAAAAAAAAAAAAAAAAAAAATGACACATCTGAACTAGTCCGGTGCTTCTTCCAGGTGTAAATGGAATGAGACACAATGTCCTTGTCTGTATGTTGAGGCTTATGTTGGTTACATATGCAACAACTTATTAACAAAGTTACTAGAACTAATCAGTTCAGTTTGCAAGTTATGTTTCACACAAAAAGGAAAGCTGTCTTGGCTCAAAGAAAATATCTCCTTGTATTTATATTCCTGAGTTCCACAATGATGCAAAGATTATCCAAATTATCTAGACAGAGTTCCCAAAAGACCTCCTACCAAGGACCTCTATGGAATCAAGTCGCTTAGTTACAGTAAGTTCTTAATATTCAAATCTTTGGTGACAAAGAGTAAGTTCATCTCACTCAACTTCTTTTTTTTTTGAATCTTTTTATTCTATAGCAACATCTTTCAAAGAACAGACATTTTAAATTTGAAGTCCAATTGCACTTTTAAAAGTGAATCATGCCTGTACTTCTCCACGTTCATCAGGAAAAGCAAGAGAGAGGTTCTTCTTTAGCAAGTAAAAAAAACCTCTGCCAGTTTACAGCCTACAGGGTAATCTGGGAATTCAACTTTCTCAGACATATTCACGAAAATATCCCCATTCCAAGTCTCAGCATTCCATTGTTTTTTATTAAGGTCCTTGACCGTAAAATAAGGGACTTACTAGAGATGTGTATCTGGTATCCTTTACACTTGTATTGTCTTTAAATTTTAAATTTTGGGCTTGATAGATAAACTAAGTTCTCCTCTCATCTCCTAGGATGTGGGACCATTCTCCTTGCATGATCTCAAACCATCTTAATCTTGCTGCTTACATGTGGCCTTTTCCATCCCCACCACTACCACCCCCTGGACAGATAACTTCTCTTAGAACACTTGGCCTGAACTTGGTAAGCAACAGTGGGAACTGTCTCTCAGCTTCTTAATCTTTTCCTACCATAAGGGAGAATAACTCCCAGATTCCCCTCTCATCTCCTTCCCATAAAGGCAAACATCCTCCTGATCTGGTCACAGTAAAACTCCTTGAATACCTAATTGTGTTTTTTTTAAATTAAATATGTACTAGTAGAGGGTTGCCGTGTTGCTCAGTGAGTGACTTCTACAGTCAGACTCGGTTAAGCTTCCTTCTTTGATGTGTTTGGTGTTAACAAAACCACAGACCTTTCACAGGCATTGGAAGGGTCAACCTTAAGTTGCTTGCAAATATGCTCCCAAAAGAAAAAAAGCAAGCCAGCCGATGATGTCAGGTAACTCAGATTATTACACGCAGATTGTACACGTACAGTGAAAAATGAGGAGCAGAGCCACATAACTCACAGCGACAAGACAGCTGCTCCGCATGCGCCGAGGCCACTGGGACCCACACAAACCTCTGTGAGCCATTGAGGAAGGCTGGTCCTGCAATACCAGGTCAGGACCTCACAGTTCAGAAAGTGAGCCATTTATTTTACCTGGAGTTCTACTTTTTTTTTTTTTTTTTTTTTTAATTTCTGCTACTCTGAACATGGCTCTTGTTTTCTATAATTTTAATACATCCCATTCTCCACCATTACAGGAAATGAAATTTCTCCCATCTTGCCCTGCAAGCTCGAGAAATTTATCAATACGCCCTGGAAGCCAAATTCATGCCAGTCTTCGACTTTTACTCATTGCACATAAAGCTCGTGTGCACTCTGTTCACATCATTTCCTATATCCTTATAAATTTAGGAGGAGAGAAAGGTAGTGTTCTATTTCTTCTGAATTATCGGGCATTTCACAGTGACCTATCTGTCCATGATCACTTCAAAAGAACTTAACGTTCATTGACTTTGACCAAATGTGGCTCATTCTGAGGGTATTACCCTCTGTGAAATGGTGCCTGAGTAGCTGTCAAAAAGACTAGTTTCCAGAATATTTAATAGATTTCACTGAAATTTGGTAAGTGGGAGAAGGTTACGGAGATATTTGCTGGCATTGAGATTAAAGGTCAAACATTAATTTAGCCCCTGGCGTTAGCATCTCAACACCCCTAATGTACAAACTGCAAACTCCCTCCATTTTAACCACACTTACTTAAAGATAGATATGTGTTATTTATTCCTGAGAATAACAGTCTAAAGATATTCTGTGATGAATTCTGTCTGACAAGAATAAGGGGCCCTGACCTCTAGAGATTTCTACAAACTTTTACTCTCTGGGTTTCAACTCCAGATGCCTCATCCTTCTTTGTGATTTTGATAACTGGTTTCCCATAGCCACCACTTCATAATGAGCCCTAAGTGAAAATCTAAAATTTAGATTTTGCTCTTTATAAACTTACATGGTTTTAGAAGGAAGAAGCCAAGGTAACAAAGCAGTAAGTACAAAAAGAGAAAACGCATACTAGGGCTATGGAAAAAGAACTGGATTTGGAATCAGAAATTCAGATCCAAATCTGGATACCTCTTGTCTGTGTGATCTTAGACTGTAATTTAACTTATCCGACCGTTATTTTCCTCTAGACAATAACAGTGCTAATTCTTAATTTATAGAGTGGTAAAGAGGATCAAATGGGCGTGTGGGGGGGTGGGATGAATTGGGAGATTGGGATTGACATGTATACACTAATATGTATAAAATAGATGATTAATAAGAACCTGCTGTATAAAAAAATAAATAAATAAAATAAAATTCAAATTAAAAAAGGAGGATCAAATGAGATAATACCTGTGGAAGTGGCTACTACAATGCCTGGCACAGAGTAAATTCTCAGATTCAGTAAGTGTGAGGTTATTTACCACGTACGATGACCAACAATATAGGCAAGGAAAAGTTTTACTTCATAAATATTTACATATTTACAAGCAGGTTAAGTTGATATATTCATCATCATTTTTATTGTCCTTCTTGCCTAAGCATCAGTTATAATTTATTAAACAGCTTTCAAGGTTGACGGGATATTCAATACAACCCAGAACAGCTGAGCTCCCAAGTTGTCCTTTTCTGAATGTGTGAGAACATTCTACCTTCTCAGGTCTTGGTGCGGGTCCCACTGATTCTTTCCATGACTTCGGTCATTCACTCAACTGGATGACTACTATGATTTCCAGCCCAAGAGACATACTCTTGCCTCTTTTTTGCTTCTCACTGTCCGATCAGAACAACATTCACCAGCCCACTGATGATACTCATTCTACTCTTTCATAGAAGTCATATTCTTCAGCCATTGCTCCCAGCTACTGTCGGGTCTCAGGTGGAAGAGCTTCTACTGGATCTGCTGGGCAGGTGCCATTTTGGTGGCTCTCTACCAAGAGGTTACCTTATTTTACCAGACACAGTTCCTCTCCATTATCTTAAGGAAAACCACCCCTTTCTTCCCACGTGAAAATCACAGGTTTCCTCTCAGCTTCCCCCAATCTGAGTTCTGCCACCAGTCTGAAGAATACCGTTAGCCTCTGGCTCATTTGCAGACTGGTTTGCTCTGAGCATAAAGAAAGACTAACACTCCCCACCTCTCACTCCAATTCGTGCCCATGGCTCAGGCCACTAGCCCCACCCAATTCCCTTGGTTCTCTTTCATGACTCATCAGCCAGCATGTGTACAGTGAAATATCTATCTAATGACCGCCAGTCAAAATTTTAGAATGTAAAACTCTCTAGGCGCACACATAAAGTATGCAAAATAACTCTTACTGAGAAAGAAGCAGTATTTAAATCATGTCTGCAGGGAGTAAATACCTAACTAAAAGCAAGAAGAGATAAGGCAGAAATAATAAATTGAAATTCTAAATATCTGAATCACTTAAGACATAGTACATTTCTATCACAGGCAACATAGCAGCCTTGTAACAGATTTTTTTTCTTTCACAGATCAACTAATTTCTAAATATCTTCACAAGTCTAAAAAATAATCACACTTTCCAACGCTGTTCCTCATCATCAAAGCCACCCCCAGGTCTCTAACTAATGTATTCTCAGCAAAGTCTTAACCTTTATTCATACCCACATCCTCAGTGGTGAGATCAGCGCTTTAGGGTCCATTCTCTGGGAGGGTCCAGAGATGTCACTGATTACAGTTGTGGGTGAATTTCACACTGAAACACTAGCAGAGTAGGAACTCTTGAACAACTGCAGTCCGTCGGGGTGCTGGGTTAGAGAGGATGGTCAGAACTGCAGAAGTGACCGGTGTTACCATGTGCCCACCCAGTGACTCACAAACACAGGCTTGGTAAGTTCCCTCCCATCCAGTCATGCAGAAACTGCAAGGCTCTATGAAAGAGATACATTTTTCTCTACTCGAAGACCCACACTTTCCTTGTTTCTCCCAAATTCAATTTTTACATCATCTGACATAGCTAGTGTGCTCTCAGTTGTGAGCTTGTGCATGCACACACCTGCACAATATTGTGTGCACATGTGCAAAAAAGGAAGAAGGAAGTCGGCCCAGAAATATCTATATATAGAGAGAGTACATATCTGTTAAATACACACGAGGCAGGTCATGGTGAGACAGAACTTAACATTGTTTAGTAAAAGAAGCCATTGTCTGCTTCTTCGTTAAGATGGACCTGGAAAGAAGTCTGCATCCTCCCAAGAAGTTCCCCAAGGCAAACAAACACCTCCTTTCCTGGGGGAGAAATAAAAGAAGACTTTCGGGCATAACAAAAGTATCCCTCTTGGTATGGACAACACTGATCTCTAGAGAAGAGGTGGAGAGAGTAATACAGAGTCAAGGATTCTGTTGGGAGAAAACAGATTGATACCCCCAAACTCCTTCAAAATTACTAGACACACTTCTGTAGATTGATATAGGTCAGACTGAGACCACTGACAGGAAAGAAAAATGGTGGAACTCGCCATGAGGCAATGGGGAATGTACGATATGAACCCAGCTCAACTTATAAGGGGCTAGAGGTTCACGGAGAAGGAGCAGTTTCAACACAGCACAAGGCTGAAGCTGGAAGTCCTTCAGATATAGACCTCCCAGGACAATGACCCTGTCTTGGGAAGAGTGGATGAGCAAATGGATGTAACTTGAAGCATTGTCAGCCCAAGGCAAGCCAGATAAACAAACCAAACCAAACCAAACCAAACCAAAACAGGGTCTACTAAGTAGGCTGCTCAGACCATCCAGTTGTCTCTCCTTCTGAGGTCTAGAATGAGGCTGATCTATAGGCTGAGTAAACTCCTCGTGTTCTTGAACAATCTGGCATGGATATTAGCGAGACCTTCAGAGGGTGAATGTGCTTTTCCTGATAGTACGGGCAGGAGGGAGTTTTAACAGTAAATTTAAAAATTAAAGATGTGACCCTTCTTTTAACCCAAGCTGATGACTGGTACAAATGGGTACAAAACTAGTTACACATATTAGATAAAGATTGAACCCCTTTGGGTTCAACTTAGTTAATTTTGCTAGCGGGTTTTTAATCAAAATGTGAAAAAGGTGAAGTGTAATGAGGTGAAAGGTGAACATCATCCAGATGGCTAATTATAGCTCATTTGCCCAATACTCTGAAACCAATGTGGTTCCAAGCCAACTTTATCAGAGAATGCTCATCCCTGAGATAGAAAATGGAGTAATGAGAATGGGAATAGTGGAATCCTTGAGTCTAGAGCAGGTATTTAATGATTTACAGGCCTTCATTGGGGTACAGGGGCATCGAAGAAGGAGTTGACACCCACTGGGTTACTAACGTTGCCGAGCCTAACGCACAAAGTAAGAGTAAATATCATTTTTCAAAATGGTGCCACAATGTTACAGTGCTTTGCTAAGTCTTTTTATCAAGAGCTCTAGTTGGGGGATGTGTTTTATGTATAGTCTAGCCTTCTCTATTTACTGCTAAAGACATAATACGCATTTAATCATTCCTGAGCACACACGACATGAAAGGCCCTGTCCTAGGCACTAAGGAGGATGCAGTAAGTTATGGGAAATTATCCCTGACCAAAATTCTGACACCTGGAATGTACAAGTGACAGTAATGCAAAGTGTAATGTAATTATCACAGGGTGAATTAAAATAAATGTTATGGGACTTAGAAAGGGAAGGGATCACACATGATCAGGAATCAGGAAAATTTTCATGATGGAGAAGTAGGACGATGGTGGCAGTGGTGGTGGTGGTGATGATTATGACCAGGTACTAATAGGATTAGAAGCCGATTCTAGTGGTGGGAGCAGTTCAAGCATACGTGAGGATTTGGTTCTGAGGACAATAAAGGTTCAGTTAGGCTATTCCTTCAGCAGATATTCATCAAGTGCCTAATAAATGCCAAAGGCTGGGTTGGAGGCTGGGGACAGAGACAGGAGCTACTTGCCTAAGCTTTCATGGGGCCGAGCAGAGGAGCAAAAGGTAAACCAGAAAAATAACATATTAGGTAAGCACTATACTGCATTACACCGTGTGGGTTAAGTGCAGCAGCTCTGTGGTAAGACTGTCTCAGTGGGAACAGGACCATATCACCAACAGGCTGTTACCACAGGCAAGTTACTTAGCCTCTCTCGCCATGGTTTCCTCATCTGTAAAATGGGTCAGTAATGCACCTACCTCACAGGGTAAATGAGATAACGCCTCTGAAGCACCTGGTGTGGTGATGGACACAGAGTAAGTGCTTAGTGAATAGTACTATAAAGAATACATTTGTTTGTGTCCATCGACAGATGAATGGATAAAGAAGATGTGGTACACACACACACACACACACACACACACACACTGGAATACTACTCAGCCATAAAAAAAGAATAAAATAATGCCATTTGCAGTAACATGGATGGACCTAGAAATTATCATACTAAGTGAAGTAAGTCAGAAAGAGAAAGACAAGTACCATATGATATCACTTACATGTGAAATCTAAAATATGACACAAATGAACTTATCTACAAAACAGAAACAGACTTTCAGACATAGAGAGCACACTTGTGATTGCCAAGGGGGAGGGAGTGTGGGGGAGGGATGCACTGGGAGTTTGGGATTAGCAGATGCAAACTATTAATATATAGGATGGATAAACAACAAGGTCCTACTGTATAACACAGGGAACTATATTCAATATCCTGTGATAAACCATAATGGCAAAGAATATGAAAAAGAATGTATATATATGTATAACTGAATCACTTTGCTGTACAGTAGAAATTAACACATTGTAAATTAACTATACTTTAATGAAATAAAATTTTTAAAAAAGAATATGTTTGTACTTCTGTCTGAATATCTGATGTCATGAAGACAGTCTCTTTAGAAGTAGAATTAGGGAAGAGTCAGTCAAGGATACTAATTTTAAAAGTCATTAATGCATTTTTACACACTGTTTTCCAAAAACGTTGCATTATTTCACACTCTCATAAGCAGTGTAGGAAAGTGCTGATCTCACTATACTCCATAGTTAATATATTTTTTAAAATTTTGCCAATTTGGTAGGTGAAAAATATGTCATTACTTTTTTAATTTTCGTATCTTTCATTATGGTGAGGCTAAACATTTTTCATGTGTATGAGCCACACATATTTTTCTTCACATAAAATCGTATTCCCATTTTACAAGTGGGAAAAATGGGAATTTTGGTTGCAGACTTTGGACTTAAAAAGGTAGAAAATGGGAACTACTTGAAAATTACTGAGAGGGGAACAAATTGAAACGATCTTATGCTACAGTGCACATGTGCTAGTTCATTTCTTGTCATATTATTGGGAAAGAACAAAAATAAACTAAATTAATACTAAGGAAAGTTTAGGGGGGTCTTGGAGCAGGAATGGATTAGAAGAGAGCCAAGAGAATAAACTGAAAACATTAAGACAGAAAGAGGAATAGGGAGCAAAATAAAGAGAAAAAGACAGTGAGAGCAACACGATTACCAAAGGCAGGCAAGGAAAGGAAGGAGATGAGAGATAAGCCCCCCAATTAAAATTTACATCTAGGGGGAAGGGATAAATTGGAAGATTGGGATTGACACATACATATAAAATAGATAACTAAGGACCTACTGTACAGCACAGGGAACTCTACTCAATACTCTGTAATGGCCTATATGGGAAAAGAATCTAAAAAGGAGTGGATATATGTATATGTATAACTGATTCACTTTGCTGTACACCTGAAACTAACACAAGATTGTAAATCAACTAGACTCCAATAAAAATTAATTTAAAAAGTAAATAAATAAAATAAGATAAAATTTACATATAGTTTGTTTCTTTTCATCCCCCTGCCTCTGTACTTGAACAAATATGGCTTTAGCTCTATAGCTTGTGCAGCAAAGTGTACACTGATGTGGAGGGGAGGGTAAGCGTGGAAGGAGAGAGCAAGGGCACGCTAATGGGAGTCCCAAAGGTGCACCGTTCTCAAAGGCAAGGTAATCCTCAGCCCCATTCCATTAACCTGGTGGCCTCATCTCTGACCTGACCTGGAAGCAAAAAAAGAAGATCCGGAGTCAAAACAGCTTCTGGATGTGGATACTTCAGCCCAAGTCACCTTTGGAATGCCCCGTTTTGGTTCCAAGAACAGAAGGTCAATACAGAGAAAACAGAGTTAAAACTGAGGCCAAGAATAGGAGTGAATTGGAGCCAAAAGCGTATTCTCATCAACTTGCTTAAGGACACCCCTTCCGCTCAAGAGTGATCACTTAGCCAAACTCTTGTCTCCATCCTGACCACTCAAGAGTTCCCAGCCTCCTCTGGACCTCATCTCTTCCATGTCAATTTCAGCCCACCTCACCTGTGCCAGGAAACTGCAGGAAAGACATGTCAGCTGGGAAAGGAAAGGCGGCAGAAGAAAGAGTTAAACAAAGTCCGTATCTCCACTGCCTGAGGTATTGTGCAATACCCCCCAGCCCTCAGCAAAACAAGAACAAGAGCAGCTGCAAGATCCACAGCGGCCGGGATAAAAGGCCCCTAAAGGAGAGAAGACGCGACATCATTTGGTGCCTTCCCATCACGGGAACCCGGAACGATTTCTCCTCCAAAGCCTCGTCATTCGTTAGCCTTTCTCCTTTGTTCTCCTTCCTCAAAGAACACTGACATTCAGAAGATATGCAACAGATATTTAAGGTGCGAAGTATGTGCTTAGAGCCCGCGGGTCAGGTGGTGCCTCCCTACTTTGGGGCAGTCTTGTTGATTTGGGTCCAAGTATCAGCTCTTAGGCTAGCACACTCCAGAACCTTTCCTGAACTTCTTACTGTTCCTGTGGCTGACCTTCTCTCAGTCTGTCTCGAGTTCCCACGTCCACCCTGTTTGTCCACTGTTGTTCCAGCCAGACCAACGGAAATCTGAAGTCCAGCCTTAACTGGTATCTACATAAAGGGAAAAAAAATCCACTTGTTTCATCCACCTTGTGAGCTTAGTAATTTTACATAAGATCTGGGTAACTAATTAGATGGTGTCCATCCTGGCCGAAACAGACCAAACATAACACAAAGTGAATTCAGCCAAGTACAGACACAGTGAGAAGTACATTTTTTATTTACCTGGTGTCTGAATCTTTATTCACCACTGAACTATTTTTTTAAACCAGTCTCCTCATTTATGTAAGCAACTTTTATCTCTACGCCTGAATTCTAGCCAGTATTTCATGAAGGCTCAGCCAGAGAAAAGCATTCACCGTGATTTACCCTCTCAAATATTACAGGATG
The DNA here is from genome assembly GCF_965194805.1 of Balaenoptera borealis. Classification (NCBI taxonomy): domain Eukaryota; kingdom Metazoa; phylum Chordata; class Mammalia; order Artiodactyla; family Balaenopteridae; genus Balaenoptera; species Balaenoptera borealis. The sequence goes on from NC_138870.1 coordinate 11,797,393, forward strand.
TTATTTATGCGGCCTTTGAGCAGGTTTCATGTCCATCCCCAGCCATGACTGGGTAGACCTAGGGAAGGGCCACATTACTGCTGGAGCGGGCCAGTACCATTTCCACGGCTGGTCCACACCCTTGTGCCCCACTCTCTCCCCCTATCGTCTTCCTATTCTGGGAAATTACATATATATTTATATATATATAATTATGTACATATTCTACATATAAAATACATATATATATATGTTTTTATTTATACCTTACTCATGTAGTTGTTCATAGATCAAGCAGAACAGTTTCTCCCACTCTGAAGTCCCTCAAACTCAGCTTCTACCCCAGGCAGATTTTTCAAGTTGTTTATTCTGAAAAATATAGATTAGTCTCTCTAAAAGGTATTCTGGAGAACACAACTTTCTCTAGTCATATTATAACACAGGATGGTGCAAATTATAAAAAATTATAGAGAAGTTACAGGTTAGAGTTTCCCTTAAGCATGAATAATATTCAAGATATTTAGCAACTGACACCTTCGCCAGCCAATCAGAACTGAAGGTGGCCTCAGGGATGGAGTGGGGTCCTGGGCCCCTGCACCGCCGGGCATCAGCCCTTGCCGCTGACTTGTGGGAGAGCCTGGAAGAGGGACCAGGTGCGCTCACAGGCTTCAGAGCAGCTGCTCTTTACCGACTGGTTCAGAAGTGGTTCTACAGTTTAATGATGTACAACCACACTAGCGCTCACCAGCTGAACCCGGGCCACTCATCAGAAACAATCTTACTCGATCCCATTCCATCTGCTGAAAACAGTGCTCCATCTCTCCCCAGTCCTCCCTGTTTGTAAAATCAACCGGAACCCATTATTTTGGTCATCCTGCCCTTAACTTGATTGTTCACTTTCGGTTTTGATTTTGGCCAGTGATTTAGACCAGTGCCCTGGGATTTTTTGGTCTCCGGGAAACCAATTTACTCTTTTTTTTTTTTTTTTTTTTTAATGTCTGTGTTGGGTCTTCGTTTCTGTGCGAGGGCTCTCTCCAGTTGCGGCAAGCGGGGGCCACTCTTCATCGCGGTGCGCGGGCCTCTCACTATCGCGGCCTCTCTTGTTGCGGAGCACAGGCTCCAGACGCGCAGGCTCAGTAGTTGTGGCGCACGGGCCCAGCTGCTCCGCGGCATGTGGGATCTTCCCAGACCAGGGCTCGAACCCGTGTCCCCTGCATTGGCAGGCAGATTCTTAACCACTGCACCACCAGGGAAGCCCCCAGTTTACTCTTGATCGAATATTTTAGGGAGAAATCAATTCCTTCAAAGTTACCCCAAACCGACTCTGGGGCCTTTCCAGAGTCCAGGTATAACATATATTACCAGCAGCCTCCTTTCCTTACAGAACCCAACTCAACTAACCAAACCGCTCTGCTCTGTTACCCTCTTCATTCCTTTGTAGCTTTACGGACATTACCAAAACTCAAGTGCGTTTGTTTATTTGTTTGTTGCTAAACAGCAGTCCTTGGGAGTTAAGCTCTAGAACAGCACTATCCAACGGAAATACGCCGTGAGCTACCTAGGTAATCTGAAACTGACTAGTAGACACAGTAAAATAAGTAACAAGAAACAGGTGAACTTAATTTGTATATATTATTTAACTCAATGTATCCAGAATATTATTTTAATGTGTAATCAATATAAAAATTATTAATGGGGTAATTCACATTCTTTCGTTTTTTACAAAGTCTTCAATTCCCGGTACGTATTTTGTGTTTACAACACATCTCAGTTCCACATGGAAAGTGCTGATAGCCTCATGGGGCTATAGTGGCTGCAGGCTGGACAGCCAGACGGTGTCTACCTCAGCTACTTACAGCTCCACCAATTCTCAGCTGCTCAGTCTTGGGTAAATAATCTATCTGTGTCTCAATTTCTCATCTGCCAAAAAGTGATCATAATGGTACACACCTCATAAGACTGTTGTGAGAATTCAATGAGAAGGCACTATTCCTAAAACATAGTAAGATTTCAACCAACGTTAGCTACTGTTATCACCAGCATTATGCTGCTACTTCATCCCCCAATACTACTATCCGTTCTCCAACCTTTTATTCAACATCCAAAAGAACGGGGGTAGTAGCCACATCCATAAACTTCTCTCTCTAGGAACTTGTTGTCCCGCCTCTGCCCTTTTTTCAGGTGGAGAAATAATGACCTAAAACAGTCCCATATCTTTAATAACTAATTAGATGGTGTCCATCCTGGCCGAAACAGACCAAACATAACACAAAGTGAATTCAGCCAAGTACAGCCCAAGTACAGACACAGTGAGAAGTACATTTTTTATTTACCTGGTGTCTGAATCTTTATTCACCACTGAACTATTTTTTTAAACCAGTCTCCTCATTTATGTAAGCAACTTTTATCTCTACGCCTGAATTCTAGCCAGTATTTCATGAAGGCTCAGCCAGAGAAAAGCATTCACCGTGATTTACCCTCCCAAATATTACAGGATGTTATTTATGCGACCTTTGAGCAGGTTTCATGTCCATCCCCAGCCATGATTTCATTTCAACCACAAGAAACAGCAGAGGCACCATGTTTCCCAAAACTCCTTTAAAAACAACCCTGCAGATGCCAGGAGAACTGGGAATATTAATGACTGAAAAGCTGGGAATTAAGGGATGTATGCAGAATGCTGGGAAGGGAATCTAAAGAACCCAGTTCTATCGAGCGTGAAATTGTTAACAGAGGGCAAACGTTTACAAAGCTTTGTGGCAGGAGAACTGATGATGGAGGAGAAAGTCAGAAGGCAAGAGTCTGAAATAATCTAGGGTCAAAAGTATTTGCAGAACCAGGTTGTACGATATTATTTATAGAGAAAAATAGATTTTTTTGGGACTCAGAAAAGGTGTTGTAAGAGTGGGTTTTGCCAAGAAACATACAAGATGCTTTGGCATATGTAAGTGGCATGATTTATGAAGCCTGAAAAAAAAGGAGAAAAAAAAAAGAGAGAAGCAATTTTGTTCACATAGTATGCACTTATATTTTATTTTTCTCAAGAAGGAATACGTTCTGATCACAGACGTGGCCAAATATTTCAGCAGGACACTCAACAAAGACCCTTATGAAATCCTGGTGGAAAGAAAAGGTGGAGAAACAAGCTAAAGGGAGGTCTCTGGGGGACAACCGAAGGATAGAATCCTGTTTTATTCAGCATTTTTATCAACAAAGTGGGGAAGAATAGTTCGGCAAATTTACAAACTACACACAAGACAAGAAAATGGAAAGGATACTGAGGTGACAGAGGGAAGAATCAAATTTCAAAAATACACGGGCAGGCTGGAAAGATGAGATCCACCTAAACAAACGATACGAACTGGGTTAAATTTAAAACCAGCTGCACAAAGGGAGCGTGGGGAAGGGGCTTGGCTTACTTTGGGTCTCAGATCACTGTAAACTTGGGTAACCAGGCTGCCAAGGCAGCTAATGCAATCTTAAGGTACTTTAATAGAAGGATAGCATACCAAACAAGGGATGTGATAATTTAATTGTAGTCGATAGTGAACGGAACACAGTGATAAACTGATCACTGATCTTGATCAAATGTCCGGCGTGAAATATCTGAAAATCACTGAATGTGGAAACCCGCTGAGGAAATTTAGGCTGCTTAGTGCGAAGGAGAAGACTCGGCAGCTGCCTGAGTATTGTGCTGATGTACCTGAAGGCAGTCATGTGGAAAAAGGTTAGAAATAATTCCAGAGGGTAGGATACGGCCCTCCAAATGGCAGTTACAGCATGGCAGACATTGTCTCAATATAAAGAAAGCCTTTCACAGGCTGAACGCAATAGACTCCCTTGGCCATCCAGGTAAGGTCCCTGCCACCAGAAATATTCCACCAGAAAGAGTCTCAGGGCCACCTCCCTCTCAGGGATTCCTGCTCTAAGTGAGATGCTGAACCGAATGACCTTTAGGGTTCCTTCTGAGGCTACGCTAATATGGTATTTATGCAGTAAAATGTGCACAAACTGAGTCAGCTCTTTCTGACACTGTAACATAAGTGAGGTAATTACACATACATACCCCCATCACAGAGGACGTGTGTTATTACTAGAATCAAACCTCAGCTCTTCCATGTCTGTAGATCAATTATGTCAACAGAGTTACGTGCTGACCTTGAGCTAGTGAGGTTGAATGTAGAACAGGATCAGAATTTATCTGAGTTGATGAAATAGGCTTCACTTTTCCGTAACTAGAAAGCACAGGTCAGTCAGTAGGCCTGTTGAGGGAAGGAAACAGGCTACAGAGAAAAAGGAGTAGTTTTCAGTTCTCCTGCCTATGCTGGCAACACAGTGGAAAGGAAGGGAAGGGGCTGTTCCACACACACACACACACACACACACACACACGCACACGCACACACACTCTCACTCTCATGGGAGCAGCCAGACACTAGGCTTCTGTGACTGTCAACATTTCTAAGCAGCTTGAGAGCAAACGTTCCTCTTCTATATCCAGATGATCTTTGCCATTGAGGTTAAGAATAGTACTATATTTCTCCTTCTCTCAAGGGATGAATTTGTCAGATTGTCAGATATCATTTTTGTCTTTGAGTTGAGGATACAGTACAATACAGAAAGAATTCTATATCATCTCTCAGCCATTCCGGTTTTAGAATTGATGATTCAATATGGCTCCCTTTTTGACAATAACATAATGAGGCTCATTTCTTGCAGATTTGAGAAAAGAACTCTCACTACGTTATAGTTCCACTTTGTACGTCATTCTTGAGCTATCTTTCACTTTGGTGAATGAAGCTCGGGAGGCTCTTTGCTCTAGACCCGAGTCCCTCATATATTTTTATCTCCCCATCACACTCCTGGTTTCACTTTAACTCCCCACTAAAGGTCAAAGTTGCAGCTCAGCAGCAGACCAGGAACTCAGAAGGTAGAGATGTGGAAGGAGTCCATCCCTTACTCTATGGAGATGGGAAAAATAGGTCTTTTCCTAGTCTTCACAGAAAGAGGCATATACTGTGTAAGCACCCGGAGCTCTCCCACATTTAGAGAGAACCAATGACTTGACACAAGTCTTCCGTCATTCCCAAAAGAAATCAAATTTTTCAAAGACTGAGTGGGAAATTTTTAAAATACTATTAGTATAAAAAACTCCATTTTGTATTCTCAATGTCAAATTTAAATAATAGAAAGATCCAACAAGTTTATGATTTGCTACAAAAAAAAAAAAATAGGAAAAGCTTCACTTTACTCAATGTCTTCACTGAAAATTCATTTAGGTCTCCTCCAGGTCAGCTCATCCTTCTCCCACCCCAATAATCAAAGGAGCAGGATACTGAAAAAATAGAAGGACTCATGCACTAGGGATAAAGAAGGGAGTAAGTTAGTGATGCCATATACAATACCTACTTTTGGCTTATAAGCAACAGGATTCCCTACGTAATGAGCTATGGACGTTCTGTTGATGTCCAAAATATAAGACAAGAGAAATACTAACATGAATGGATTTTTAGAAAACCACAGATAGGCAGTAGGGGGAAATGCAGCCCTTTGTTCCAAGCAATAGGCAGAGTTAGGTGGGTATTAACAGAGAAATATTTCAAAGGCTAAAACACTATGATAATAAAGACACTATGATCTAGGCACAGAAATCTGGGGCATAAGAACAAAGGTAGCTGACTGAGGTCTGTGAATACCCGGCAAGACTGATGAAGGCCTTTGGGCTCTTTCACAGGACAAAATATGTTTCTTTGTCATGAAGCAAATGATCTGAGAAAAGAAGTGAAATAAATTTATTCTAAATAAACAAAGGAGCCCACTCTAAGCAGCAAAGCTCTAGAACCTGCTGGCCAGACTTGGTGTAGATTAGCTCAAGAATCAGGAGATACTCAGTGGAGGCTAACACAACATTGTAAAGCAACCATACTCCAATAAAAATTAATAAAATATGTATATATTAAGAAAAAGAACCAGGAAGTGCTGAGCCTCAGGGTTCAATGTCTTCAGAATTTGTGTAACTAATACAGAACATATCCCGCTGTGCCCTAGCTCAATAGGAAGCTTCCTGAAGGCAGGGGAGGCCTGCAGTAGTGACTAGAATATAGTAGGTGCTTAATAAATATTCGTTATGTGAATACAATAGCTCAATTCAAGTTGTCCCCATGTATCAATGGTGGACTGAACGTACTAATGGCTGCCATTGATGGCCTCCTCTGAAGTTCCTCCCATCGAGAGGTATAGTCTATTTCTTCACCCTTTGAAATGAACTTGCCCAATGACTCATTTTGGCCAATATGATGAGGGAGAAGCGTCACCGTGCGAGTTTCAAGTTTAGGCCTCAAGGGGCTTTGCACACTTTTGCTTTCTCTCTTGGGAGCCTGCCATGATTTGAGAATAAGCCTGGGCTAGCCTGATGGAGGATGAGAGACCACATGGTGAAGAGCCCAGCTGTCCCGACTGAGGTCATTCTAGACCAGCCTATAGCCAGCCAACACTCACACATGAGGGAACTCGGCCAAGATGTTCAGAGAGGCCAGCGCAACCCAAAGCCTACCACAGATGCACGCCTGAGTCCAGCTGAGACCAGAAGACCTGCCCAGTTGACTCCTAGGCTCATGAGAGAGAATAAATGGTTGCTGTTTCAAGCCACTATGTTTGGATGGTGGCTTTTAATCCAACAATAGCAAACTGACACACCTCACTAAATGTTGCTTTTCTGTCCTTTATCACTGACCTTGTCTTTAAATGTTTGTGAAATACTTTCACTCCTAATAGTTTAATTCAAAAGGAAAAGCAAAAAGAATCCCTATCATTCATTCAATAATAACTTATGTCTGAATGTCCTTTCTCTTCCCCCTCTTCTTGCCTCTAACTTCTTGAAGTCCTCATTTCTGTCTCAGTTTTTCTATTAAAATCAGTGCCTAGCTGGTCTCCAGGCATCCATCTTTGTTCTAACCCCATCTGTAAAATGTGTAAGATTTATCATTCTAAAACATATGTGTAATCATGTCACTCCTCTCCTCGAAAAGTTTAAACCTTTCACATCACGCACAGAAGAAAGTGTGAACCACGCATATGGCCAGTCACATCCCTCACACTTTTGCTCCAACGTCTGTTCCCAGTGTGACCTCACACCAGAAGCCCCCCACGGCTCATGCCCCAGGACACCTGTCTGCCTCCGTACTCCCACCTTTCCCACCCTCATATCTCTGTCCAGCTTGTTTCATATGCTTGCAACTTCCCACCGGTGAAAATCCCACTAAAGCCACCACCCTAAGAAGCTACCCTAATCTTCCACTATATCTTTATGTAATAAAAACGATATAATAATAACAACAACAATGCCGATAGTAATACTTAGTGAGCATGTACTATAAGCTAGCGCTGTGTTCAGCACTCCCAAGTGCATTCTCTCTTAACCATCACGTCAATCCTAGGGCATAGCTATTCTGACCACTATCTGCATGCTATAGATGAGCAAACTGAGACTCAAAAGGTTAATCAGTCCAACGTCAAATATCTACTGAGTGGCAGAGCTAAAATGTGGACCTAGGATTCTAGGAGTAAAGACACTGAGCTACATCACGGTTTCATTTGAATTTCCCATGTTTATTATAATAAAGTAAAGCACAGAGGAGTTAAATGACTTGCCAAGGCCGCAGAGTCATCAGCAGAACTAGATCATGAAGCAAATATTTTGAATCCTCCAATCTTATGCTGATTTTGTGCCACCAGGGAAAATATAACTGCTGCTTGGTCTCCCCAGCAAAGCACGAGCGTTTTTGCCTTTGCCCCTTTTGTTCAGTTAGAACGCCTCAGCTAAACTAAGCAGGTAAGTTTTAGTTTCTCCTGCTGCTGTAGTCATCCATAGTTCTTCAGCCAAGATTCCAAGGCTAGAGGAAGAAACTGAATCTAAAACCAAATTAAGTTTTAGCTTCCTTTGATTCACATGTCAGCAATAGTCCACCCAGTAACTCTGTTAACATACAAATGAACTAAATTTCCCATATTCCCAACTGTGTTTAATTCTGTTGGGACCACAAAGGTCGCACTGATGCCTTAAACATGCTAATCTCATTCTGTCCTACTTTAGGTACTGGTCTCCCAAAAAGCACCCCATACATAGCTGAATATACTTGCTTTTCAACAACTGTGCTCCCTTTGAATTATAGAAAATGTCAGCCAGGGTAGTCCCTGGTCCTGATGGAGACACGTGCACACTTAGGAGTGCAGGCCTGCGACTGGCCTGTAGCTACGAGTCTCCAGAGGTTAGGGCCAAAGAAAGGACTATTAACCAAGAATATAGCAGATTTTGCCCACAAGTATCAGGGTTGAAAAGAAAAAAGCGCTGAATACAAGCCCAGGTGAACCATGTAAGTTTAGAAATAGCTCTTTCGCTAACTCAAAGGGGACGCAAGGGAAACTGACACAGCCTGTTTGGCCGCTGTGCCTCTTGTCCACTCCCTTTCTTGGTCCACGCAGCCGCGCAGCGGGTGCAAGCAGCCACCGCGAGCGGCAGGGGCTGCAGAGGCAGCGGGGGAAAGGGTCTATTCAGGAGCGCTTAGTCCTCCCAGTTTGAGACTCTCCACAAAAGAGAGACAACAAATGCAGGCTTCAAAGGAGAACAGAAAATGTTCCAGTGATCCACCTCCTCCGAGGAGCCTTTGATCGGCAGCTCTTCCTGCTGCTTTATGCCCATCCTCACCTCCCCCAGTTCTGGCTCATCTAAGAGGTTTCTTTATTCTTAAGGCCTATAAAGTAGGCATAACAAGTAACTGGATGAAACAGAGGGTCAGGCTTAACCTAGGCCTGGAAAAGTATCCACTCAATATCATTTGAAAACTTTCTGAAGTTTACGAGAAGCCCCTGTATTAAAGAAGAACTTCAGCTGAATTCCGGATGTCTTTGGTTATTCATTGCTTATCTCACGTGTACCGTAAGAAAAGATGAAGATTCGATTCTGTTCAGTCTGGGAGAGAGGGAGGTAATAGCAGATAAGATGGGTCTTTGCTGCTGGGAAGGCCCTTAGAAAAGAACCCTTCAGGTTCTAGGGCTGGGCATCTACCTGCCAGAAGCATGTGCACTATTTCGGACGTCCTTTCCTCAAAGTCTAACTTAGAACCACTGGTTCTCCCCCAATCCCTCCCACTCTGCAAGCTTATGAGCACCTCTGCCAAAGGCCGGGGACTACCAGTGAAATGATACACAAATAACAGCCAGCTCAGCTAGAAAAAGATCTCATGGGGGAAAAGAGCAAGAAATGGGAGCTTCCATAATGTCTGCGAATTATCTAAGGATTTCACGTACCCTATTACTCTCTCCTAAGGCCTATACTAACTCCATCGCACGCTGACAGATTCACCACCATGCTGGAAGACACAGTTTAGGCCAGCGGGAGCACGCTTTGGTAAATAAGGTGTCAAATCGCCTTTTATTCACTCTAGATATGGAAGAGAAAAGGGAAGGTGAAGAACAATTAGCATAAACATGTAACCTACACTTCTAAGAATAAAGAGCTCACCTTTTTTTTTTTAATTGAAGTATAGTCAATTTACAATGTTGTGTTAGTTTCAGGTGTACAGCAAAGTGATTCAGTTATACATAGACATACATATATTCATACATATATATATACATATATATTCTTTTTTTTTAATAGATCTTTATTGGAGTATAATTGCTTCACAATACCAATACCATGTTAGTTTCTGTTGCACAACAAAGCGAATCAGCCATATGCATACACGTGTCCCCATATCCCCTCCCTCTCGAGCCTCCCTCCCACCCCCCCCATCCCACCCCTCTAGGTCATTGCAAAGCACCGAGCTGATCTCCCTGTGCTATGCTGCTGCTTCCCACCAGCCAACTATTTTACATTCAGTAGTGTATATATGTCGATGCTACTCTCACTTCGCCCCAGCTTCCCCCTCCCACCCCATGTCCTCAAGTCCGTTCTCTATGTCTACCTCTTTATTCCTGCCCTGCAACTAGGTTCATCAATACCTTTTTTTTTTTTAAGATTCCATATATATGCGTTAGCATATTCAGATTCTTTTCCATCATAGGTTATTACAAGATATTGAATATAGTTCCCTGTGCTATACAGTAAGTCCTCGTTTATCTATTTTATACGTAATAGTGTGTATCTGCTAATTCCAAACTCCCAATTTATCCCTCCCCCAACCCTTTCCCCTTTGGTAACCGTAAGTTTGTTTTTTATGCCGGTGAGTCTGTTTTTGTTTTGTAAATAAGTTCATTTGCATCACTGTTTTTTAGATTCCACATATAAGTGATATCATATGATGTTTGCCTTTCTCTGTCTGACTTACTTCATTCAGTATGACAATCTCTTTGTCAGATCGCACATTTTTTATCTCACTAACTAGACTGGGTCAGTCCCCAAGATACAAATGCACCACCTTCCAAAAATTAACTCCAAAAAGTTATCACTTAGAAACCCAAAAGCATTCTCTCACTGAGCCAATATAATAGATGGTGATTGCAATCTCAGGCCAGCTTGCAAACACCAATTTATCTCAAATACACCAGGAAGGGTCTTCCTAGGAGCCTCAGGCCTCTCTGAACCTAAGCCCATGGGGGCTCCTTGAATCTTAAAGTCCCTTTAGTACCAATATCCTGACATCTCAGAGCCAAGGCCGGTGGAGAGAAGGAAAACATATCAGGTTCCATCACTGTGGCAGCTGGACAGATGCTCCGGTGGGAGAGGTGGAAAGATATAATATTCCTCCTAAAGTCAGGGAACATGAGAGGAAGGGAGATGGTATGTGGTGAAACTTTCCACTTTAATCCTAAGAAAAGATGTTGAGTTTAGGGGATAGAACTAGACTTTCAGAACATTAGAGAGGCCACCATAGCCTTTTTAAAAAATATTTATTTATGTATTTATGTATTTGGCTGTGCAGGGCCTTAGCTGCGGCACACGGGATATTTGCTGCCACGTGCAGGATCTTTAGTTGCAGCATGCGGGATCTTAGTTGTGGCATGTGGGATCTAGTTCCCTGAACAGGAATTGAACCTGGGCCCCCTGCATTGGGAGCGCAAAATCTTAGCCACTGCAACACCAGGGAAGTCTCGAGAGGCCACTATAGCCTTTCAACAGAATGCTGACTGCAGACATAACTTTTTCAGCAAATATAACTAATAAAAAACCACATTTCTCTCATTTCTATTGATTATAACCATTATATACTAATTATAGAAAGATACAGTTTTAAAAATCTAGGTCGAATGATCTTATCAATACACTCAACTCTTGCCAAGAATGTGCTAGCACCATAGAATTTTTGCACTTAAGGGGGCACTGGAGGTCATCTACCCCAATACCTTCATTTTAAAAATGAGGTCACCAAAGGATGGAAAACTTGAGTGATTTCCAGAAGGTCCTCCAGTTCTTTAGATCCAGAAATCACCTGGTGTCCATTGGGGACACTATTTCATGTGCCTCTTATATAAACTTTGGTTTCCCTTCTTTGAGGAGCCTTTCATTTCTCTGCATTGATGCTCCCCCTGGGAGTTAAATCCCACTCCCAGCCACAGAGGTTGTTTATTTGAGGGAAGGTATTAATGGTCTCATCCCAGGCATCTCCCTTTGAACTCTGAGGACTCCGCTGGAACTCTCTTTGCAGCCGGGAGAGCCTATTTTCCCCTTTTCTCCAAGGAAGGCCAGCCTTGGCCCTGAGCATCAGGCCTTCTGCACTCGCTACCTCCAAGCAAGTGGAAGACGGCACTGGCGATAGAGCAATAAAACTGCGAATGTCAAACTCACTTAATTTGCTGACCAACTGATTAACGGCTCAACTCCACATTTCAAGTCAGCCCCACCTAAACCTCTGGAGCTTCTTGCCAAAGCCTTCTTAAACAGTCTTAATTTTTTTTTTTTCTACACACACTTAAAAACCTCACTAAGCAAGAGAGAATGTTTTTAAAACAGTCAAATAGTGTTTTCTCCATAGCCTTGCATGCCGAAGGTTATAAACTCTTATATTCAGCAACTGCCTCTACAGGATGCATGCCAGGGCAGCAAGATGATAAACCACTGACAACGGTGCAATAATGGTTTCCTGTCAACAGTGGAGATCTTAAGTGGCAATAACTGCAAAAGGATGTTACTATTAAGCTAAGTGTGTGTGCCTTCATATTCCTTCAACAGGTTTTAGAAGATGGCTGAGGTTGAAAGTAGCTGGAGGAGGGTAAAGGGTGCCCTGCTTCCTTGTGTCCCCTGGGCCAGTCCTTTTCAAACCTCAAGACACCCTAAAATGAAGAAGAATATTTTGGTGGTAAACACCTTGCTGTTAGACCTGAGTGTCAGTCCAAGGTCAGCTTGTTAGTGGCTCTGAATATTGCCTGACCACTATTAGCCTGAGTTTCCTCAGTTGCAAAGGTGATAATAATGGTCCCTTTTCCTTGTACAAGGACTGTTGGAAAGATGAAATGATCCGGGCTATGCATTAGAATTTGGCAAAGCAATGAGTACAAGAAGTAAGTGCTCAATAAATGTTAGCTGCCGTTGTTTTTTAAAAAAACAATACACATGAAAGGATGCTCAACATCACTAATCGTTAGAGAAACGCAAATCAAAACTACAATGAGGTATCACCTCACACCGGTCAGAATGGCCATCATCAAAAAATCTACAAACAATAAATGCTGGAGAGGGTGTGGAGAAAAGGGAACCCTCTTGCACTGTTGGTGGGAATGTAAATTGATACAGCCACTATGGAGAACAGTAGGGAGGTTCCTCAAAAAACTAAAAATAGAATTACCATATGACCCAGCAATCCCACTCCTGGGCATATATCTGGAGAAAAACACGGTTCAAAAGGATACATGGACCCCAATGTTCACTGCAGCGCTGTTTACAATAGCCAAGACATGGAAGCAACCTAAATGTCCATCAATGGACGAACGGATAAAGAAAATGTCGTACATATATACAATGGAATATGACTCAGCCATAAAAAAAGAATAAAATAATTCCATTTGCAGCAACATGGGTGGACCTGGAGATTATCCTACTAAGTGAAGTAAGGCAGACAGAGAAAGACAAATATCATATGATATCACTTACATGCAGAATCTAAAAAATACAAACAATACAAATGAACTTATTCACAAAACAGAAACAGACTCACAGACTTAGAGAACAAACTTATGGCTACCGGGGGAGTGGGGGGAAGGGATAGACTGGGAGTTTGGGATTGACATGTACACACTATATTTAAAATAGACAACAAACAAGGACCTACTGCTCAATACTCTGTAACAACCTAAATGGGAAAAGAATTGGAAAAACAATAGATACATGTATACGTATAACTGAATCACTTTCCTGTACACTTGAAACTAACACAAGATTGTTGACCAACTATACTCCAATATAAAATAAAAAATAAATAGAAATGACACTTTGAAAAAAATCTGTTGAAATAAGATGCCTTTCAGCTTTCCCCATCACTGCTGGTCTCGAATGATCGTCACTTGCTATTACCATCACCCAGAAGTATAACTGGGGAGGGGGATCAGATCACAGTGGTAGCCGGAAGGCTGGGTGTGGGAGGAGCGATCGTTCGCTTGTCTTGCACTGCTCCTTCCCTCTTCAGGCCACAGAGCTTCTGATGCCCTGCGGTGATTTTACACAACTGGCTTTCATTGAAAGGTGGAGAGGGCCCATGACCACAGAGGTGAGGCAAATCAGAAGTAGAGTTTCACGTCAGCTAGCTTGGCACGAGCTTAAGGCAGAAACACACCATCATCACTCTCTTTGCACAGCACCTGGTACGACACCTGATACTTGATGGATCATCTGGGGGCAGGTCCCCCTTCGAGATGTCTGCCCAGCTTTCAAACTTCTGAACTCCCATGGAACCGTGGGGTGCAAAGCACTACCTGTCCAGGTGTGAGTCTGTCCTCAGCTCTCCCAGCCTCCACCCGCCTGTCCATCACAGACAAGGTTCCTCTGCAGTGAATCTCTGTAAGCTCTGGCCTGCAGGGCCTTCGGTCCCTCGGGCAATATCCTTGCAGGGACCTGCCTCCTAGCCTCAGCCTCTCTTTCTGTCTCCTCTCTTCTGGGCTCCTCAGGCTTCCCTGGCCCACTCATCCCCCCAAGCCCTTCTGATCTGAATCATCTCTCTTTGAGCTCATTATCTCTGCTTTCCTTGAATAAATACATTTCACTTAAAAAGGAAAAAAAAAAAACTTATTTTTTTATACTGTTCCCTAATCATACATCCACCTGACCCAGAAGAAAGTGTTTTTATTGCCCCTTTCGCGAGATGCAAATAGATATGGACAGTTGAAGACAGCACCAGCAGGCCCCCAGAGGTCTCTCTTCATGTTTTCCATAACTTTGGGAGTAGCTGCATTTTATACTAGTCATCTCCCATGAACGCTCTGTGGAGAATCATGTCTTTTCTATTCTATTTTTGGCAGGGGGAATAGTGGCAGGGCAGTGGGCAGTGATTTTATACAATACATAGCAGGAACCTTGGGTCCAGAGAAGGCACACGCTCCTGTCGTTGAAGATGTTAAAGTGAAATAAGCACCATTATTAGGACCCAAGCCAGGGCTGAAAGCAGGACCTAAGATGGGCAGTTTGGTTTGGGCAAGACTGAGGTTGCAGTAAGGACCCAGAGAGCGGGACCAGGAATGAAAAGGCAGAGCCAGGCCGGGGCTGCCCTCAGCGCAGGGGTGAGGAGGCTGGAGCTCCGCCCCAGAGACAGAACACGAGGCCTGAAGAACACGGGGGTCAGAGTCCAGGCCCCGCATCAGGCAAAGGAGAAGGTGCTCAGGGGAGCCCTCCGCGTGGTCCTTACTAATTTCAGCACTGGTCACCAATATAATAGCTACAGAAAAGAATGACAGTGCAGACAGAACACCACTCTCTATGAACTTTTTCATTTTCTCAATAGCCTTGTGAGGTAGGAATTTTTAACTCAAATGTGAAGATGGGGCAACTGAAGCTCAGAGATACTGAGGGACTTGCCCCAAGGCCGTGAAGTGGGTGGGTGTCAGAAGTGGGACTGGAGCATGCATTCTGACTCTGCGACTGGTGCTCTTTTCTATAAGCCTCAGCTGCCGGCCACCACCGAGGGCAGAGTCTCCCACTTCCTAAAGGGCAGTGGTTGGCCTGGGACCCGTGAAGGTCCTTGTTCCAGCGTGAGCCAGCAATGGACTTTTCAACGTTCGGGCATGTCTTGGAAACCGGAGGGGTGGGCTCTGCAGAAGACTATTTTCATTGTTTTATGGCTGAATGAAAATAGACGTCTGCAGAGCCCACCCATCCAGTTTCGAACTAATGCCATTTGCAGCAACATGGATGAACCTAGAGATTGTCATACTGAGCGAAGTAAGTCAGACAGAGACAAATATCATATGACACCACTTATATGTGGAATCTAAAAAAAAAAAAAAAAAAAAAATGGTACAAATGAACTTATTTACAGAACAGAAATAGAGTCACAAATGTAGAAAACAAACTTATGGTTACCAAGGGGGAAAGGGGGGGAGGAATAAATTGGGACACTGGGATTGACATGTACACACTACTATTTATAAAACAGATAACTAATAAGGACCTGCTGTATAGCACAGGGAACTCTTCTCAAAACTCTGTAATGACCTATATGGGAAAAGAATCTAAAAAAGAGTGGATATATGTATATGTATAGCTGATGCACTTTGCTGTACACTTGAAACTAACACAACATTGTAAATCAACTATACGCCAATAAAAATTTTTAAAAAAGAAAAAGAAAACTGTATCAAGAAAACATTTTGGGGCTGATGAAAATATTAAGACTGAATTGTGGTAATGGATGTATAATTCTACACATTTACTAAAGTCATGTAATTATGTACTTAGAATAAATGAATTTTATTATATGTAAAAAAAATAAAGAAGTCTATTTTCACGAGAAATGAAGGAGCAGGCTGGGGGAGAACTTATCTTAAGAAAAGGAGGAACCAAATAAATTCTACCCACTCACAGGGCTGTAGTCACAGGGTGGGAGGAGCAGTTTGGAAGCCACCGTAATGGCTGTTGCCTAACCTCACCCCAGCCCGACTTGTGGGTCCTCAGGGAATGAGGAAATAGGAGACGTAAGTAAATGCTGAAAACCCGTTTCATTAAAAACTTAGAAGAAATTATGTCACAAGCATGCCTGTGGCTTTGGTAATGGCGTATAACAGAACGGGGGTTGGACCCAGTTTCACCAGACACTCCACCACAAACCATGTTGAAGCTTTGGCATCAGGAAGGCCCCAGTGCACTCGAGGCAGGTGCTTAATGGGAAACCATAATATCCATAGGGAGTGGGGTTGCAAAGAGGCCGAGGTGCAAGGCAGATGCCACGGAACTCAATGAAAGCAGCAGGAAATGACAGTGGTACCATGGAAAAAAACCAGGAAACCCACAGAAAATGGCAGCCGTTCCCAGCAAATCTGGTACCAGAACCGTTTGTGAACCTGTGACATACCCTCCTGAGGGCTGCCCAAGCCACACCAGAAGATAATGAGTTTGTGGGGGACTGTGGTCTTAACTGAGTAGGAGGAAGTAAGAATGGATGGGATTTGAACTGTTACTAGTATACACACACAAAGTGGGGAGGGCTGGGGAAATCGGTGCTATGTATCGTATTCCTAACTGCATTTTTTTTCGGAAGTATAGATGATTTACAATGTTGTGTTAATTTTTGCTGCATTTGTGATGTCTGTCATTCAAACTAATCCCAAAGCGGACCTGAATCTTCTGGATAAAGTGATGAAACTCACAAATCTTTAGTCCTCAAGAAAATTTCAGGACATATTTGTCCTCCAATCAAAAATGTGTTCGGCATCCTCTTTCCTTTCCAAACAGAAGGAATTGAGCATCCAGGACCCTGCCAGATGTGGTTCTGTTTTTCTCCCACTCCTCTCTGGCCTGTGTTTCCTTATTTGAATCCATTTCCAATTCCCCAAAGGGCTCCAGTAACCTAGCCCCAGCACGTCACCTCACTGACAAGTGTGCGGTGGATAAGCCGCCTCTGGCCTTGGCTCTCTCCATGGTTTGGCCCCTTATTTGAATGGTGTGTTCCAATGGGGCTCTTCAAACCCCGTCTCAGCATCTGAGCACAATAGGTAATTTCCACCTCACCATGAGACTTTTGTGTGGGTAGAAACAGAGGGGGGCAAGTTTTAATTCCGTTGCCATCTATGTCTTCAACTCCTTAGTGAAAGTGGGAAAAATTAAAGCAAAGGAAAGGTGAGTAGTTTACTTATTTATATGTTCCTAAGGACCACCTCCGTTTCTATGGCAATGGGCCAGTAGATGCTTCTATAGCAGCAGGTCCACTTCAGTGCATCTGCAAAAGTTCCTCTCTACCAAATTAAACACTAAATGAGGAAGAGCTATCATCAGAACGAACTATCATCCCTCAGTTAATTCCATTACCGTGACACCTCCCCTTCCCAAACCCAAGAGGTCATAGAGATTCGGTGACAACAGGAACATAAAATATTTCTACATCAGCATGGCTCCAGCAAGAAATTCCTCTACAATTGTCTGACAGAGACATCATTTTTTTCTCACAAAGTTGTTTAAGACAATTGAGTAATCAGAAGAAATGAGGCTAAAAATAATGTTAGCCATGCAGTGGGAAGACGTAACTCAGCAAAATGCTGGCAAGTGCTTCTCTAACCGCCAAGCCTCAGAATACACAAATGCCCTTTTCTGTTCAGCCATGACAATCTAATTCAGGTTTTGTCCTCCCAGGAGGTGATCGGTGGGTCCAGATGGACACCGGGCCGTCTCATCTTCCCGGGCACAGAAGCCAGACTGCACCGCAGGTATGTGCTCCGTGTCCCCACTGCCAGCTAGCTTGGCCAGGAGAGGAGCTGCCGTGCCCAGAGCCAGCTCCCGGGAAGGCTGGGTAAGGCCACAAAGCCCAAGGATTCCTTAGGCCACTCTGATGTTTCAGCACCTAAGGGAGCAATCAGAACTCAGCTCAGCTCACCCACCAGAATTCGGAATGACTGTACGACGAAATCGAGACATGATCAGAAGCAAGAGAGAAAAGTTAACAGGAACAAGTGCTGCTGAGTACGAAGAGGCTGAGTCAATCTGTACGAAGCGGAGAACAAAACAAGTCCAGGAACGTTTAGTGGACAATAAGCCAACTGAGTTAGTGATGCAACAAGGTTGGAACAAGTTAGATGAGGATATTTAAATTTCAGAGCGCAAGGCAGACATAAGAAGGCGCTTATTCATAAGTACGACAGGGTTAGATCTGTCGGGGAGAAAAAGATCTCCCTCAGCACTCCTAGGTTCTTCTGGCTGGTCTACGAATTAAATTGACATGAGACAGATTAACAGGAGAAAACCACACAAAAGTTTAATAACATACGTACATGAGAGAGACCCGGGAAAACTGAGTAACTCATCAAAATGGCTAAAACCCTCACGTTAAATACCATCTTCTGCTAGAGACAAAAGAGGATGTTGGGGATAGTGGTTTGGGCCCTCAAAGGGAAGGAAGGCGATTGACATGGAGGTGAAAAAGCAAACATTTGCTGGGCCTTGCAGAGACCATGGGACACAGAGAGGACTCTTAACAGACTTTACTAGGTTCCTCCCTCTCTCCACACCTAGTTCATACTCTAGTGATCTAAGGTGACAGCTCCCCTTCCTGGAACAGGTCCTCTATCTACATTCTTTAGGCAGTTTGGGGGAAGGTCAAGGGTTCTTCCCAAGTCTTTTCAGCTCAAAGTAAAACACATGCCAAAGAGTCAGTTTGTAGTGGCAAATTTTGCTCCCCTACAGATCTTTTCCAGAGAAAGAAGTCACGCTGGGGCAGTGGCAAAAACAAAACAAAACAAACTATAAAAAATAGGTTTACACGTAGAAGAACTGGATTTGACCTTGCCGTGCACTCTCACTATGCCACCTGGATAAACTCTCTGAACCTGTTTTCTCACCTATAAGATGACATAATAACAATACATAACTAAAGAAAAGAAAACAGACAATACGTAATTCATTAGATTGTTGTAAGAATTCACGAGGTGGTGCACATAAAGCACTTTACAGTGCACGGCAAAGAGTAAGAGTTCAATAAATGTCAGCTCTTAATGGAACATCTATTTCTGATATTGCCAAAGGAAGACGAGAGGAAAGGTTCTTGGGGAACCCTACTGTAGAAGGTTCTTGGGGAACCCTGCATGCCTTAAATATCGTAAAATACGTTGTCTCCTGAAAATGTGACCAACCACGGACCTACAAAGCTAAGGACCAGACAGGTCGTCACACTTTGCGCCCCTACCCCGTTCTGCGAGGCTCAGCCTAAGGAATAAGCCAGACTCCTTGGTGATCTTTCCCTTTAACCTCACATTGTGAGTGGAGGGAAGAGGGCCAAAGGGGAGCGTAACTGTGACCACAGGGCACAGGCCTCGATCAACTGCAGTTGGGCTTGCAAATGACCAGCCAAGCCCTTCCCCAATTCTGAAATGCTTTTAGGACCATTTTAAATAGAAATGTCCATTAACCTTGAAAGCAGGCAATTAGTAATGCAAATATTAAGTCACCTTATAAAGAAAAAGGAACAAGATCAACGTATTTTAAAAACCTCTGTGAGAGAAACAGGCTTCCTGCCACAGTCTAGCCTCCTGCATCTGGGCAACCAATCCCTCCCACCCATCACTCTACCACTTGACCTGCCGTTTCCCCGCAGGCTTGGGAGCAGGAACAGGAAAAGACCTTAAAGCCCACCCAGTCTAAACTCCTCATGTTAACAAATGAGAAACTGAGACCGGGAGAAATTAAGGTGATTTCCAAGAACGCCAATTTAGCGGCAAAACTGGTACGAGACTCTAGTTTTCCTGATTACCCGTCATACCTGCGTTGTTCATTCTCACCTCAAAGATTTTATGAAACGGAGTATCATGCCTTCACTTCTCTCTATTTAATAGACAGCAAGCTCCTTAAAGGAGGGTAAAGCATCCAGCTTTTGTATTTCTCATGCACAGCCATAAATAGATTAAAAATACATATCAGTTGCACCTTTACGGAAATGACAGTGGAGAGGAGAGGAACCAGGACCCATGTGGGCAAGGATTGGTTTATTCTGCTTCACTCATATTAGACATAACTCTGCTAATAATTTTGAAAAATCCCTGAAGGTTCTCAGAATATGGATAGGACCAGCCTGCCATTTTCAAATAAGCCCAGCTTCATGCAAGTGGGCAGAAAGCTATTCATTTTGAGCAAAGTAACAACTGATTGTTCTCCATTTCCATATAGGATTAAAAGCTATCAAATAAACTGCAACAAGAGCTTCATGGTACATGAGACAGAGATAATGTCCTTATTCAATGGGCATAAAACTCTAAAAAAATTCCATGGTGTGATTTTTATTCTTACAAATCTTATAAAATAACGCTGTCCAGAAGACCTAAAGAGACATTTCTCCAAAGAAGCAAAACAGATGGTCGATAGGCACATGAAAAGGTGGTCAACATCACTAATTATTAGAGAAATGCAAATCAAAACTACAATGGTAGTTGTACAAACTACAAAACTACAACCTCACGCCGGTCAGAATGGCCATCATTAAAAAGTCTACAAGTAACAAATGCTGGAGAAAGTGTGGAGAAAAGGGAACCTTCCTGCACTGTTGGTGGGAATGTAAATTGGTGCAGTCAGTGTGGAAAACAGTATGGAGGTTCCTCAGAAAGCTAAAAATAGAATTACCATATGATCCAGTAACCCCACTCCTGGGCATATATCCAGACAAAACCATAATTCAAAAGGATACATGCCCCCCTATGTTCATAGCAGCACTATTCGCAATAGCCAAGACATGGAAACAACCTAAATGTCCATTGACAGATGAATGGATAAAGAAGATGAGGTACATATATACAATGGAATATTTCTCAGCCATAAAAAAGAACAAAATAATGCCATTTGCAGCAACATGGATGCAACTAGAGATTACCACACCAAGTGAAGTAAGTCAGAAAGAGAAAGACAAATACTACATGATATCACTTCTATGTGGAATCTAAAATATGATACAAATGAACCTATCTATGAAAGAGAAACAGGATCAGGGACATAGATAATAGACTGGTGGTTGCCAAGGGGGAGGGGAGTAGGAGAGGGATGGATTGGGAGTTTGGGATTAGCAGATGCAAACTGGTATATATAGAATGGATAAACAACAAGGTCCTACTGTATAGCACAGGGAACTATATTTAATATCTTGTGACAAACCATAAAGGAAAAGAATAAAAAAGAATATATATGTATTGGGTTGGCCAACAAAGTTCGTTCAGTTTTAAGTAAAAATAAAAGACACATTTTTCATTTTCACCAAGAACTTTACTGAACAACGTATTCATTAACCGAACGAACTTTGTTGGCCAACCCAATGTAACTGTGTCACTTTGCTGTACAGCAGTAATTAACACAACACTGTAATTCAATTATGCTTCAATTAAAAATAAATTTTAAAATGAATAAAATAATGCTGTCCAACTTGAATGGTTCAGCTACTCTCCCATATGAAGACAGAAGCTGGATATATGCCCTCCTGTGAGCCTTTCCATCCTCTCTTACTTTCTGCTGTTTTATGACAGTGATGTTCTAGCAATGCTTAATTCCTTACCACCATTATATCTCCTACCTCCAATAACTTTCATACTCCAACCCATCTTTTAAGTCACAATTGTGATTCAGAAGGTCTGGGGTGGAGCCCAAGTCTGCACTTCTAACAAGGTCCCTGAAAACATGGATGCTGCGATCAACTACCCAACCTTGACCTGGAATGTCTTCCTATTTTCCCAAGTGTGTCTACCCTGACCTGGATGTCTCCCTAAAACTCGGAGAGTGTCTACTCTGACCAGGGATGTTTCCCTAATTCCCCAGGTGTGACTACTACGACCTCAGATGTCTAATCACCAAGGTGTGTCTACTGTGACCTCAGATGTCTAATTCCCCAGGTGTGTCTCCTGTGACCAGGGATTTTCCTTAACGGCCCATATGTGGCAACTGTAACCTGCTCTGTCGGCCTAGTAACCCACGTTATTCCTGACTCATCCCCTTTCCTCAGTAACCTCTTTACTGAAGTGTTTAAGACGCTTTGTGTGTGTTTACTGTAAAATGAATATATGATTGCAGTGTTACGAAAATTAACCAATGGTGTCATTCATTCAGTTAAGAAAAATATATCAATGTGCAATATGGCATGTATCATACCAGCCCCTAGGGATACAGAGATGAACAACACGTAGCCTTATTTGGAGATAGATGTCTTGGTTCCACAGGTTACTAGCTGACTGACCTTGGGAAAACTACCTAATCTGTTTGTGTTAGTTTTTTGTTTTATAAAATAAGGATAACAATGTCTACCTTACAGGGTAGCCTAAGTATAAAAGAGAAGTATGTATGAGAATTCACAATACACTCCAAAATGTACTATAAAAACGTTTGATGTGCTCATTCTTATCTGTTCAGGTTCCCTCTTATACTGTAAACTGCCTTAAGATAAGAAATACCACTTTTTCCCTTCTACCAAAACTAAGAGTTTAGCATGGTTCTTTACACTTTACGGAATTTAAATTCTCTCTCATGGATTGTCTTATCTCTTTTTTTCCCATCGTTGGGTAAACAGTACATCCTAGAACATCTCCACAAGAAAAAAACCTGAACCAGATGGATATTAGGACACATCCTCCAAAAATCTCGGTTCTGAACGATTTCTCATTCCACCATTAAGTTCCTCCTTGAATTTAACATGGCACTTCATTTCCCGGTGGCCCCTTTCTTCCATTGATCTCAGAACATTTCCCACAATTGCTGGCACTCAGTAAATATTCATCGAATGACTAAATTAATATTAGGGTTTGACATTCGTTAAATCCAAGAAAATACTGACAGGTTTGGGAACTGGAGCCAGAATCTGTAGCCCTTTTCCCTTCATGAACAATTTCATTGCCCTGGGTCAGGGCCGCCGCCCATCATATCCCCTGGAAGCTGTCGGAGACCTTGATACTGTGCCTTGGAAGCACTTATGATTTATACACCTGTTCCTTTAAGAATGGTGGCCACTCACGTAATTGACACCAATTAGCCCTTCTCACTCCAGGTCCCCACGCAGGGCCAAAGGCTAAATAAGACACAAGCACAGTCCGCCTCTCTCAGCGCGGTGGACGGTGAGTGACACAATGGCAGAGGGGGGAGAGGAATTTCAGGCTTTCGCCATTGTTCGCTGCATCTCTTTCGTTCTGGTATTAACACTGTGCTTCCATTTCTAGGGACTGTCAATCCGGCACCAAATCCACTTAAGCGGAGGCATAGCCACTGTGAGGCTGAGTCCAAAGGCTTTCAGAGCGCAGCACACCTGAGAGACGGCTGAGCCGCCATCTCAGGGTAGAACCTCAGGGCATCTCTTGCCCGTTGCCTTCTTCTCCAGGTGCTGTTCCTGCTGCCGCCACGGACAAGATTAACAAGAAGGTTATATTTAAACTTCCAAGAGGCGCTGCTGTGCCATTATGGGTCTATTTAAAATCCTCCGGGCAGCTGCAGTACATAATAACAAATCAGTGGGAGGGAGGAAGGAAAGGGAGGAGAAGGGAAGGAGGAGGGGAGGTGGTCAGGAGCATCATGGATTGTTTCTGTGAAAAACTGACTGTCAAAAGATGGCAGGGGGTTCAGGCAAGTTAAAGATGCCCCCGTGGTGAGAGCCAGGGAGAGAGAGGCATCAGGAGAATGTGCTAAGCAGGGGCTGGGAGGGCACCTAGGATCCTAATATGAAAATCTGCCACACCTGAAAACTTGCCGCCTGCCTGGGATATGGCATAGCTCCAGGACACTCTACTTCTCCCAGGGGACCCTGCTGAACAATACAAACCATACAAGCCATCGGTTCAATGCTGATGACAGATCAGCACCAGAATATAAAGAGCTCTGGTGTCCGGGGTACAAAGCGGCTCCCTCAGACCCAACGAAGGCGTGCCATTCTGCTCCTCGATTCAGCACCCAGCACTTCACCCAGTGCAGGGCCAAGTCAAGGTCCCTTACAGGACGTTCCCTACTGCAAGAGCTTTAGCACCAAACGACTCACCTGCAGCTGGGCTCAGTTTTGACCCTGAAGACCCACCCCACTTTCTGCTGCCTTTGCTAGGTTTGGTCGTAAGGCTTTTTTAGCTTCTCCTTGCCCTCTCCTATCCCGTGGGTACAGCTGGATATTTACAACATTCACTGAAGTGTAGGCCACAGTCATGTTCATTTTCATTTCTCAGCCCTACCTTCATCCATGATATTTGTTAACCTTGGTGTGCCTCACATTACCCAAACTCTTGACCATTTTTATCACGCTTTGCTAAAGTTGCTTCAAAGTTATTAACATTTCTCATGATTTTTTTTCTTTTTTTGTGGGCAAGTTTACTTAAATCTCCACTAATTGTCCAAATGATCACTCTCTGCCCACCCCTGGGGCTCCCATGTGATAAAAAACTCTGGTCTCACAAGCACAGACATTACAAGATGAAACCAACAGGGCAGTCCTGGGCAGCACATGCTTAAAATGAGGAAAACAGTTATGACCTAATTGATTTTGCTTCTGTGAATGACCAAGCTGGATGTCACAGGCTCAAAAATATATTTACTATGAACATAAGTCAGAAGACTTGGAAGTTCACTGTAATCCAATAAACCAAGTAAATATCAAAAATTCACTTTCTACTACAAAGACATATTTTAAATGTCGCGTCATATTCTGATGTAAATATGTAAGTAAATGATGTAAGATGTAAGTTCTATATATGTTATTATCTCAAATACAATATTCTAGTAGATCAGCATATGTTAACAGTTTATACAGATTAAGAATGCATTCCTCAAGGAGCTTTATCTTCTTTTTCTTTTGTTTCTGGTTAAATGCCTAATAAGCAGGAGATTTATAAAACTATCTGTCCCTGCTAAAGCAACAACTGGCAAACAATACAGACAATTTGTTATAAGCCCAAATCTGCCATATCAACATATACTTACTGATAGTAACTATAGATTTAGAATTAAGTTCTATAGTAAGTATAGTAATTGCTTATTAAGCACATTATGTGGAATATATTGCGCAAATATTACCAACATACAGAGACTGTATAAAACACTCTGCCACGATATGTTCAGATTACACTCCATGACCCATGTGTCATAACTCTGTAAGATCTATAAATGATTCATTACCTAGTGTCAATGTCCTCCCTTCTTTTCATTCCTGTATCTTTTACTATAAGTATGGGGAGCTCAAAAGAGA
The DNA here is from genome assembly GCF_965194805.1 of Balaenoptera borealis. Taxonomy (NCBI): domain Eukaryota; kingdom Metazoa; phylum Chordata; class Mammalia; order Artiodactyla; family Balaenopteridae; genus Balaenoptera; species Balaenoptera borealis. The sequence continues at coordinate 11,822,682 of NC_138870.1, forward strand.
TAAGACCTCCAGAGAGAAAAAGCCAGAAGAATTCCTACAGGAGGTGCTACACCACCGGGTCCAACCTCTCCAATGACTGAGGGGACAGAGAACCTTGTGACAGCATCCCGGCCAGGCTCCACCATCCACTATGAAAGCAAATGGTCTTGGCCAAATGAAAATGACCTTTTCAATAATAAATGCAGCAAAGACCCATTATACTCCAAAGACTTCCTTCTGCGTGAGATGATCAATTGAGGAAATCGCATATAACGATTCCAAGGTGTCAGACGGGAAAAACATCGACAAAACAAAAGAAATGCAGCCCTATGGACACGCTGTCCCTCATCAGGCCCCCAGCTGAACCTGTACCGACCACTCAGCTCATTCTCTGAATTCCTGGCCACTTGACTCACTCACTATCTTACATGTCATCCACCTCTGGTTGGAATGAGACTTTTGAGTCGGTCCCTGGGAACGGCTCTGAGCTCTGCTCACCAGCATGGCTTAGAGGAGACCCACCTACACTCGCTGACTGCGCTGAGTCTGGGGGAGCAGGCGGGGGGCGCTCACCCCGGCTCAGCTTCATATACGTCCCCCATCCTTCCATTCGCTTGGGACCCATCTCTTCACACACCCACCAGAGGTTTACTGAGTCCTCATGCTGGTGCTCAGGATAGAAAAAAATAAGATATGATCTGCCCTGAAGGCACGTGAAGGGTCGCTGAAGTAATAAACAGGTAAACAAAGAGTAATAATTTATTAAAGTGAAATCATGGAGACAGACCCAGGGGAAAACAGGCTGCCGCTTTAAAGTCCCTACTGGAATAACAGACAATTCACAAGAGCAAAATAAAAATCAAGTGGCTAATAAGTATATTTTAAAACTTCAAGCTCACTGATAAATCAACTAAATAGAAATTTAAACATTTTTTCCAGTTTTATTGAGAAATAAGTGACCTACATGACTGTATAAGTTTAAGGCATATAGTAGGATGGTTTGATTTATACATATTGTGAAATGATTACCACAATAGGTTCAGCTAATATCCATCTTCTCATCTAGATATAATTTTTAAAAAGGAAAGAATAAAAGGAAAAATATTCTCCTTGTGATGGTAACTCTTAGGATTAACTCTCTTAACAACTTTCCTATATATCATTCAGCAGTGTTATAGTCATCATATTGTACATTACATCCCCATAATTATTTATCTTATAACTTCCGTTTATACCTTTTGACCACCTTCCTCCAATTTCCCCTCCCCCTGACCTTCATCTCTGGTAACCACAAGTCTGATCTCATTTTCTGAGTTTTAAACAGTAACATTTTACCTTCTTAAATATGCAAGGTTCTTTTCTTCATTGCAAAGGTCAGAGTAATGGATATTCTCATACGTACACACAAGCACAAGCACATATAATAGTTTTACATTTCTGGAGATCAATTTGGTAATATATACTCAAAGCCACAAAACGTTGATGCTATTTGACCAAGTAAATCCAGTTTTACAAACTTATACTAAAGAAATAATTAAGGACAGACAAAACGATTCATCTGCAAGGATGTGCATCATTAGCTTATTTGTAAAAGTCCTCATTTTGAAAGTAACGTAAAATGCTGAACCATGAAGAATTGGTTAAATTGCAGAATTCTATGCAGTCAGTAGAAATGATGTAGAAGGATGCTTTTGACAGGGGAGAACGATCACTGTATGTTGAGAAAAAGAAAAGGCTGGATACAAAACAATATGCATAGTATGACCTCATTTTTTATTTTGCATAACACACACTGAGAGACGTTTACAGTGCTGCTATCTGGTGAGATGATGTCTGCTTTCATTTTCCCCTTCTCTTCCAATTTTTCTCTGATGTGCATGTATTGCTTTTGTAATAAGAAAAATAAAGTTACACTTAACTTTAGAAGAAAATAAAGTGCACTTCCTGGGCTAGGCACTGGGCTGGGGGGGCTCTGTGTGTACACCATCTCTAATTTTCACAATCCTGCAGACGATGAGTGAGACTAAGTGACTCACCTAGTCAGACAACTGGTAAACCAGCAGTCGAGATTAGAAACCACGTTTCCAAACTCCTGTCTCCCTCCCTGTTGGCTAGTTCATAATACTTGTTCCCTAAAATTAGACTTTTTTCATCGATTTCACTATGATGTTACAAAGAGTTTTTCATATAAGCCAACCCAAAACATTTTTTAAACCAACACAATACCTAAAATAAAATTTAGGGGACTGTGAACAGGCAGAAAAGTGCCTTTAAAAGGGTTCTTTCACTTTATATCTGAGCTCATAGCAAAGCCTCCTGAAGCCTGTGATGAGAGGGGGAGGGGGTAGGAACAGTAGGAAGTCAAAAAAAAAAAAAAAAAAAAAAACCAGAAGACCCTCATGTGTGAACAACAATTCACGCAGGGTTACCCACAGTCAAGTCTCAGCTGATGGAGAAAGTCAACCAGACGGGCATTTGCCTTTCTGCCTGTGAACCTGCAGTTATGTTTGTCCCAACCAGTCATTTTATGCCCCTCTGCCTCTGTGTAAAGTACAGTCCCTGGAATTATATTGTGCTCAGTATGGACTGTCACTTCACTGGGTGCTTTATTCATTACTTACCCATTTTCATCTTTCTCTGAACCTGCCAAATTACATCTTTGTGTTGGGATACACATTTCTGGGTGATCAAGTATGAACCTGTCAAACTTCTGCCTCTTCTTTCTGATCTCACTGTGTCTTGTGGTTTCTACAGTCTTTTTGTTAGTGAGATATTGTATTGAGATAAGAAATCTTTTAAATGCTGCTTTAATCCTCTATTGTCTGTTTTGTCCAAACTACACTGTGCATTACTTAGATTTAATAAATTGATTTTCACTATCTTCTTACTGAAGATCAGAGCTTTCTTAACGTTTTAGGTTGTTATTCCTAAAATTTGTACATTCATCTATTCTTATGCCTTTTAGCACTCCGCAGTCATTTAGGCTTCTCCACATTCTACCCCAACCTATTTTTCAGTCCTTTCTCTTTAGTCCTTCAACACAAATCCAAAAGCAAGTCATCCAGACTCCTCATTTGTGAAAATTATTCCACTTTCATCCACATTTGGTCATGGTGGCCCCTCCACCTAGACTGCCCTCCTCTTTGTCCTTGGAAATCCATGGAATTCAAATACCACCGCCTTCTCTGATCACACTAATTAAAGCTTCCCTCTGCATTCATATGTTACACTTAGTTTTACAGCTCCGGCAGCATTTCTCATACAGATGTATATTATATACTCTTGGTTATGTCTTATTGCCTCCAATCAATTCGTAAACCCCATGAGGTCTGGAAGAGTGTCTTGAGGCAATAATGCCTTGCCCTTAATAGGTACTCAAATATTTTTTTTAATGAATGAACCCAACAGTGTTTCTCCAAGATCCCGGTCCTGAGGGCAAGGGCCAATGTGCACAGTGTACCTGGAGTTCATGGGTTTCCTGGGCAGGATGTTGCCCCCTCCCTTGTCCCCAACACGCACACAGAGCCTTGCTGCTTGGCTAGTAAGTTCAGTCTGGTCTGGCCTTGATTTCATTTTCCCTATCTACATTTTATTCAGCAGTCAATTTATTTCATCTTTTAGTATTTATTTAGTACTTCGTGTTTGGGAGGAGCTTTGCAATCATGTATTAGTTATTCTTCTGCGAGACAGACCAGTATTGTCATCCCTCTTTTACAGTCAAGAAACTGAAGCCCAGAAAGCTTCTATGACTCACGGAGGATCAAAGATAATGTCAGTGTTAAACGCTACAGCTCTAAAGCTTCTTGCCCACGGATTCCCCCATGTCACCACATCTCCCACCAGAAACCAGGGCTCAGGGATCAGCATAAAAGAACCTCACAACCCAAACAAGATTGGATTGAGAAAAAGCTGAAGCTCACAAATCCAAACAGTTATCCCAAACTGCAGGATTGGTGTTTTTTTTTCCTTGAAAGTAATACTCTTCAATGCTAACTATAGCACCAGAGAAAGGAAGCTGCTTGCATCTCCACTGTAAGGTGTTTGCTTTTCTAAGAAACAACAAGCATGTAGGTTATTATCCTGTATGTTGCTAAAAATCTAAAAATATTCAGTTCAAACTCTAATTTGAGCAATATAGCCTGCCACTTAAATGTTCTGAAAGTGTCTTGTAAATTATAATACTTTCTACAAATGTAGGGTCTATCACTACGTTATGTTTACTTTCCTGCAAATCCCATGAGATTGCGTAAGCATCTTTACTTTCTGTCCTAAAATCCTGCTTGGTATTAATAACAGGCACAAGTTCCTTAAGGTCTCTGGGGCTGTTTTATGGAAAGAGGCAGGTGGATTAGAAGATGTCTAAGATGTTCTCCTGCCCAAACAGGTTACAGCCGCGTGTATCTGCGTGGCTGCCGTCTGAAAGGATGGAAACATCTCAGGTAGGGGGGTGGTGGTCGTGTGGACAACCGCACCCATGGCTTCACACCGTGTCTAGTAATTAGGGGCCCTAGAAAAATTCCGGCCACTTCTCTGCATTTGTTCACATTTCACTCCCTGTGCTGCCCTCTCCTGCCTCTCACTTCCCATCTCCTCTCTGACCACAGTCACCTTGCCTTCCCTCTTCTCACCCCAGGACGCAAGCTTTACTAAGCCAGGGGAGAATCTCACCACAGCGAAATCTGCCTCAATTTCAATCAGCAACAGAGAAGGGAAAGTGTCCAAATTAAGCTGCTTGATTGCGGAAATTAATCTTGTCATTTAGCGTCCTGTTCTGCAGAACAGGGCCTTTGATTAGCCTCCTTGTTTCAGAATATTACAAGCAGGAGTTTATTAGGCAGGAGGCATATTTTGTAGTCAGGCGAGTCGGAGGGAAAGCAAAAGTGCCAGGAGCTGCCGATAGAAGGACAGCCAGTCGAGGACCCTCGCCGGCTTCCACGCCCAGGTTCTCCCAGGGAAAGACGGTCACAGAGTTGGGGCGCAACCAGCCCGCCCAGCTGGGGACCACGCCTCTGATGGGGAATTCAAGAAGCAGTAAGATAATGCATAGTCCTTTATCCTTTAAGTAACAGAATGATGAGAGACATTCTGATGACTAGAGAGACAAAAGATGACTAGGGGTAACTTCATGCACTGTACAATTAAAATCCAACGTGTGGTGAACTTGCTTTCATAGGGCCATCCGCTGTAGCAGTTCTGAACTGTGTTAGTGTCTAGACTGAGAAAGCCGTAAAGACTGAATGTGTGTACTTTTATTGGGGGGGGGGGAGGGGGGAGGGGCACAGAGGTCATTCTGTCTCTCCCATCAGTGTGCATCAGCATTTTTAAACTTTGAAGGTGTGCGCTCTCCAGTAGAAGGCAATTTGCTTACTGGACCGTGTTCTCAACCTCACAGCTGCTGGGGTCGCTTTGAATTTGGTAGCAGGAGGGAGTCAGGGTTGACCTGCTCCCAATTCACACAACTTTCTGGTGGAAGGGCTTTTTCCAGTGCTGATAGCCTGACCTGCACCACGCCAAGTGAAGCACAGCGTGGAGCAACGGGGCAGTTCAGTGCAGAAGCCCCAGGATTCCATTAGCGTGGCTCAGGGGCTCCTGAGCCCTAGAATCAGAGCCCAGGCCACCAGCAATAGAGAAATGGTGCTGGGAGAAAACCACTCATCAACCAAAGTAAAACAAAAAGCAGCTTAACAGCAGAAGTCTTTCTTCTTTAGTTGCATCCCAATTTCTCCTTAGAACAATAGCAAAGAAACATAATCAGGGTGATGACTGATGCAGGAGATGGATGCTGATTAAAGTTACGGACAGATCAGGAATGCAGAAAAACAACTCTGGAACAGGATCTCCGAACCTTGGCTCTGTTGACACCTTGGGCAAGATCATTCTTTCATGCGAGGCTGCCCCATGCCCCGTAGGATGCTTTAGCAGTCTCCCTGGCCTCTACCCACAGGACGGCAGTAACACACCCTACCCCAACTTGGCACAACCAAAAATGTCACCAGATACTGTCAATGTCTCCGAGGGTCAAAAGTCCCCTCCCTTGAGGACCACTGCTCTCGAATAATATGCAATCTCAGAAAAACCAATTTCCTATGTTTTCCCAAATAAGCTCATCATGCCCTTCAACTCTAAGAGACAGGAAGACCGTGAGGTTTGGAGGCCAAGAGACCCACGATCAAGTCCCAGCCACCACGCGTTTGTGTGTGGCCACGGCTGAGGTACTTTATCTCTCTGAGCTTTAGTAGAATGAGAAGAAGAATTTCCTTGCACAGTTTTTATGAGGATTCAAGCATATACTACTATATGCCTGGCATCTGGTCATAGAGGAGACGTTGCAAACCAGTGGCAATCATTATTACTCAAAATCCTAAAATCCAAATCTGAGACAGAGAATGACACGCCAAAGATAAAGAGAGAACTTGTAAAGTGAAACATTAAGCACCTTAGCTGGTCACCGTCAAAGTTTGTTGTCAAAAGGGTTTAAGGAGGGAAAGGAAGAGAGAGATAAGCGAGGCCCCCTGGAGCTGGGCTCCTCAAGGCAGGGGCCAGCTGGGCCGCAGCCCTACACGGGGATGCTGAATCGGGAGAACCTCCACGTACGCCGGCCTCCGGGCCCACTTAGGTGTCCCCACCTCCAACAGCTCGTCTTCCACCAGCACCCAGAGCGCCCTTCTGCAGACGTAGCGCCCGCCCGGTCCTTCTCCGCACACTTAGCATAGCATCCAGGCATCTCAGCCGGGCCTGTGGGCCCAGTCTGCCCCGACCTCAGCTGCTGCCCCCTCCCCTGCTTGCTGTTCCAGCCAGGGGGGCTTCTAGCTCTTTCTCCAACTGCCAAACGCCTTCCTGCTTCCCGACTTCTCCACTTGCTGTTCTCTTAACCTAGAAAGCGCCTCCCTCCTCTCCCCCCTTCAAGCCTTCGCTCAGATGCCATCTCTTCTGAGGGAGCTCTCCCTCAGCCAGCTTCTCGAAGTCAACTCCTCCTCATCGTCCCATATTCTTTATCCCCTTACCTTGCTTTCCTTTCTTCACAGGACTTAATTCTGTCGTGAGTTAGATCTGGTGTTACCTGTTTTCTGTCTCCCTCAGGAAAGTGTAAGTTCAAAGCAGGGACTCCATCTCGCCCACTCAGTGGCCCCAGGGTCTAGGCACCTGCCTAGGTGCCCTGCCTTGGGCACTCAGTACGTATTTGTCGAATGATGCAGGTGAGTGCATCCATGGTCATTCTAAAGGATTTTCCTACTGCTGAGTGCAGCCCGGCCCGCATCCCTGAGCGCCAGCCCCTGAGAAGTGGAGTAAACCCTGTCACTCCTGAAGGGACAGTCACTGGGTCCTGCTTAATAGTGCTTTTGTGCCTCTGCCTAATGCCTAGTACTGTGCCTGGTACAGACACCCCAAAACGCTGATGGCTTCTGCCGTCGCAGAGATGAGAGGAGCAGGGAATAATACACCTTCTTTGCTCTGTCCATACATCCAAATCCTGGGCCAGTTGTTCATACTGTATAAGAAGAGGGTCACAGAAAGGCTGTCTTCTCCTCCTTCCCAGCACCCCTAAAACATGCCCACAAATAACAGTCTACCACCTTGTAGGGAAGTCTGACTGTGTGAATTGGATTAATGCACCAGTGGGCAACAAAGCACTGGCTGCCTGTCACATAGAGTAGGGTTAATTTATCAGATCCAGCAGCAAGATTCATTTATCTAATCATTAGCCACTGCCACCTATGGTAACTAGTAGGAAACGGCGGCCTTGTTTCAGTAAATGAATGGTGGGCATGTGTAACTGGGGAAGGAGATAATGAGGAAGATGTCAAAGCAAACTAGAGTTGGCAATATGAGAACCAAACCCTCCCTGCGATCCCATTCCCATTCCGCGAGGGACGGGCCTTATTTACAGTTGTAAAATACGGTCAAACATCAAGAAGGGTCCTCACTATGCCTACACAATGACCTTCTGGACAATAGTACTTACAAATGCTAGAGCAGGCTTTTTCCTTCATCAAATAGAATAACTTGGGCTAGAGGAAGCTGCAAACTCTGGCAACTAACACAACTAGTCTGATTGGAGGGCAGAGAGTGGGTAATTACACTAAGACTTCTGGTTTGGAATTGGGCACAGAGGTCATCTTTCAGTGGAGATAAGGAAGAAGGAAGACATCCAGGGAAACCTATGAATAGGAAGCAGGGACGCTAAACCTGAGGTTCGTGAATTGGCCTCAAAGGATCCATAAATCCCCTGAAACCGCGTGCAGAACTGGGTTTGCGGATACTTCTCTGAAAAAGGGATCTACAGCTTCCTTTAGAGTCTTTAAAGGCCCCATAAGCCATGGCCACTGTTTTATACAAGTCTCCACAGAAAAAAAGGAAGTATGTCCGTGACTCTAAAGATATAGTGGTGTTCATAGGCAGGGTTCAATGTTTCAGTTAATCGATCTATCCAACCATAAAAATCAATTCAACAAATATTTGCTAAGACCCAGACTGTGCAAGATACTGTGTAGCACCATTTCCGGGGGTGTGCCTAACAGAAGAAATTTCGAGAAAATGTTAGCATTCTTTTTTTTTTTTTATGAGGGAATAAAATTCTTAACAAAATGTTGACTGAAATAACTTCTGGGATCAGGCATTTGGACTGAATTTTATTCACCTGTTACATTTGCATTTTTCACTATTGACTCTCCCCAACCTCTATTTTCATCTGTACGTAACATTTTTTTTTCATTTTTCCTCTTCTCATCTGCTACTGAATCTATTTCAACTTTGAACATTTTCCACAAGCAAAATTCTGCCACAGTGCTTTGCATTCAATAAAGGAAGAACAGTGTAAAATCCAACAGATAAAAACTGCAAATGAAATAAAGAATTCTGTTTTACTCTATTAAATCTTGCAATGTCTATCAGACATTGCAAGAGATTAAATTGCAATGTCTGAAAGAAACGGAAGTGAGGAAGAGACATAAGAAAATTAATAGTAAGATAGAGATGTTGATCAGGGTGTCCAGCATACACATGCGATATTTAAAACCATGAAACCATTTGCATTGGGAGTGAAAAGATAAGGGACTCGCCTTTAGAGTGACCGCTGTAGAAATCAGTAAAGGCATTTCATGGTAAACTGGGATCCAGGCTACAATGAGGTAAGCAACTGAGAAGTTTAGGGAAATTTTATGTAAAACTGAATCAAGAAAAGACCAAGCAATAAAGCTATTTAAAGAGCCATCCATTTGAATACTGAATATCAGAATTATGACATAAGGCTAGAATAAGAGTGCACAAAAATGAGAACCAGATGGCAAAGCAAGCATGTGAGAATGCTGTAGATCCCAAACACTCCACTTCCGGGACTCGGGGTACCGGAAGTTGGGAACAGGGTGAGGATAAAAAGTTGGGGGGTGGAGAGCAATTAACAACAGCAGCAGCAGCAAAATAAAAGTAATAATAATAATAGCTAAAAGTAATGAGCACCTACTATGTGCCAGTGCTTGACACACACTCTCATTTCATCCTAATGACCACTCTACAAGGTTCTGTGAAAAAATGAGGAAATGGAAGGAAGGTCGGAAAGATGAAGGCACTTGCCAGAGGTCATTTATGCAGGATTTAGACCCAAGCCTGCCTACCCTCTAAGTGCTAATTCATTCAATGAGGTATAGAGTAAAAGCAGTGAAGACTTGAGAACACATTCCTTTTTCAAAGTGAGTACATACAAGTCAATAAGGGTGTGGCCAAGCTCACAAAACAGGTAAAAAAATTACCCTCCTCGAGATGTTTTCTATTTTTTTCTCGGCCTTGTTTTAATTAAGCTGTACAGTCCCACCTTTGGGGAAATTGGAAAATCTCAAGGCTGACAGCGTTTATGCCTCTGTGTACACGTGTTCTCATGCTCCATTGACTGAGTCTTCAGATCAAGGTGGGCAATGACTCAAGAGGCAAAAACCACGGACGTGTCGCCACTTCAGGATTTCCCCAAATGGTTCCTTTTAGACTAAATAAGAAAGTGGCCATTGATTTTTTTTTAAAAAAAGTCATAAAGAAGGAGACAGCAGAGATTCAGAGCTGGGATCAAACACCTGGGCTTCCAGGTAACCTGGGAAGTGTCTGGATTTAGGAACTTAATGCCTAAAGTACAAAACGCTTTCAAAAGAGATGAAGGCTTGGTACTTCCCTGGTGGCACAGTGGATAAGACTCTGTGCTCCCAATGCAGGGGGCCCGGGTTCGATCCCAGGTCAGGGAACTAGATCCCACATGCCGCAACTAAGAGTTCGCATGCCACAACTAAGAGTTTGCATGCCGCAACTAAGGAGCCCACCTGCTGCAACTAAGGTCCGGCACAACCAAATAAATAAGTAAATATATAAATAAAAGAGATTAAGGCAGGCAAATGAGAGCTTCCCTCTGCTGTGCATTCCTCAGTGTGCAGTCCCAGCCAGAGGGACCCAAGAGAGGAAAGAGCCAGGTCAGACTCCACAGGTCATGTTCTGCCATTAGGGTTGGCTGAGATGGCCCGCAAAGGAGAGAATCACTACAAGGCAAGTGTTTTTTGAATGTGATGCTTATTTTATAGGTTCTAAGATTTGGGACCAGTTTCACTGGGGCCACTAAGAGTTACAAAACAGCCACAAAGCTTAGTACCCAAGGAGAGAACAAAAGAGTTTCAGTGAATAACCAGAGCCTCCTCCAAGTCACCAAACCTTTTCTCTGTCATTACAGATATTCTTAAGGAAGGTTCAGTTCTCTTAACCTGTAGTTTCTGCCACGATCAGTTCCCTCCCTAAGTTGCAGCACTGTTCAACAGAGCTTCTGGCGATGACAGGGACGTTCTCTACCTATGCGGTCCGATGTGAGAGCCATTAGCCAAATGTGACTATCGAGCACTTGAAATGTGGCTCATACCATTAAGAAATTGAAGTTTTCATTTTATTTAGTTGTAACTAACTTAAATTGAAACTCAAACAGCCACAGGCGGCTAGCGACTACTGTATTGGTCATGGCAGAAACTTCAGAACACTGAGCAGGCCTGGCTTCTTATTTCCTAGTTCTTCCTGTCTCTGAATGCTGTTTTCAACTCTTCCCTTAACTCTCATCTCTTGGATTTTTGAAAATCTATCTTTAAATGTCAATCTTGTTTTTCGAGGTCTTTTTATACTGCACCTTTATCTTTGGTTAAAGCACATAAAATTGCCCTTTTACAGGTCAGAAACAGTGGAATATCTGCAAGTCTCATATGGTTCAACTCTATATAATGTATCTTAGGCTTCTTTGGTATGACTAATACGTGACACAAAGCTATGCACACAGGAACCATCTGTGGTTGAATGAATGAATGAATGAACAAACAAATGGATACTGGCTGAATAAACGAGTGACAAAGTTAGGTGGCCAGCAAATATTTAAGCATTACTCAAGGTACCTTTCTTCGAATCAGTGGGCAAATATAATTGATACCGAGGTTAAGCCACAAGGCAAAAGCCTCTCAAATCAAAAACACATAACAGGAATATGTTTCAACTGAATCTAGTATTAGGCACCATTCAGAACAAATTTCTGACATTATGAGAGTAAAATAATCACTGAGTAACTTGGGATTCACGAATTCCTGGAGCAGAAAATGATTAAAAATCATTAAGGATGGGTTGTTCATTGAGGAGGGAAATGGAGTCGTTAGAAAAAGGAGATTTGGGGATATGTACCAGAGACATTTGAAGAAACTATGGAAAAGATGTGGTCACAGTCTAATAATGGGTCTTTGGGAATATTTCTGTGTAATATGAGAACTGGAGAAGTGAAAAAAGAAAAAAGATATTCAGTTTTTAAAGTCTAACAAAATAAGCTCTCACTGCAAACAATCTGGCCTGGTGTTGTTCATGAAGGCCCACTGTGCCTATCTTTGAAGTGGAAAGGTGGGTTAAAATACACATGCATTTTCTGTCTCTCCTTCTAAAAATGTGCTTGTAGACTTTAGCCTTTCTTCTGCTACGTGTATTCATGGGCTTCTTTTGACGTCATTCCTTACACAATAATCTTTCCATTAAAAGAACACAAGTAGGTGATAATTGCCAGTGTAAATCAATACCCTGAGTCGAGACCCAACACACACACACACAGCTGTAGTTCTCCATGTATGAAATGATGCCACAAACCCACGGCCAGCAGTGCGTACACGGGAGAGGTGTTTGCAGAGAGAAGAAGAATCATCCATGGTCTGTCATATGGTTCCCATTCGTGAAAATCAGTTTAGACATACAAGTCATATGAAGGCTAAGACCACCATCTGTGGCCAGGGGTAAGAGATGACAGGTCCCTAAAGGGTCAGATCCTGCACCCTAACTCCAAACAGATTATGAAAAAAATAGGTACACGGAGCTGACACCTGTAATACTACGGGTTTTGACAGTGCTATAAAACGGAACCCGGAAAAGTGGATGCATATGGATGTGACAACCGATACACGGTAAAACGAATTTTTCTCTCCGTCCTACTGGAAAATTCACAGAAGATTTAAGGTTTAGAGTTTCCACCAGTGGTTTGGACTAGGTTCCTATTTTTTTCCCCATTTTCCTCCACTTATAAGAGGCCAGAACGATAGGTTACCATGAGGTTACAAGGTTAAAGCCACAGTTCAGGTAAGAGGCCGGCAGGCTTTTTTGGATCCCATGCTACATGAAGCATGGAAGTTCTACTCTGGCAAGGAGTGAGCGGCAGAGCCTGGTTTCCATAGCGCTGCCATGGAAACAGCTCTCGGTGACTCTGCCTCCAGGCCCTCTGAAACTGAAGCATCTCTCCCTTTTTTGCTCTAACATCCACCTCCGTATCACATGCCCCCAACCCCTCACAAATGATTAAGGGGTATTTTGAGAAAGCGGGGCCCTAACTGGGCTTTTGCCTGGTTATATTAATATACATTAATATCCTTGAAGGAAGAAAAAAAAAATCAGACGTTTCTTCCTCTTTCACTGGGGGTGGGAGGGAGGTGGTGGATCAAAAAGAGAAGAATAAAAACCGAAAGGCTCAAACCCCTAAACTTGAAATTGCAAAAGTAAAAATCTTGTCAAGTGGAGTATTAAAGATGGGCTTACTAATCTCATGCAGTGGGTTCTTTTATCCTCTTTTGTCTGCCTGGAATGCCAGTGTCCAAATATAAAGGATTTAATTAACTGTTAGGATGTACAAGAGCCTCTCCCCTCATCGTTATCATGGGTGAGCAATTGGAGGTTTGGTAGGATTTTTTTCTCAGTCTCCATCCCTTGGTCATGATTCGGAAAGTAGAATAAAAGTTCAGAAATGGCCTTCTAGAATCCGGTAGAAAATTCCAACAGAAGGAAGCATGGGTGACTGAACAAGCTTTGTATCCTTCGTGCCTCTCTCCCCAGTCCCTCTGAGGGTTGAGTGACAGCAGGCCAGCAGTGCACGGGGCTGGAATCTGGCTGGGTGACGTGCCCTCTAGCCGAGCTGGAGCGATGCCCATGGACCAGGAGCAGCTGGGAGCTCAGGAGGCCTGGTAGCCAGCAGATGCTCGGGAACTTGACAGAGCACGGCAGGATGGCTCCTGGCCCAGCCGGGGGACTGCACCTTGGACCCTCAGAATCCTCTTCCTGTTTGCAGTGCTTTCTCCACCTGATAAAATCAACTGGGGACCCTGACCTTTCCACACGTGTAATGCACAGATGCATAAAAACATTACACCTGAGAAGAGCCTGAAGCTACAGTTCCTAGTAAAATTGTTGAGAGGAAACATAAGTAAAGGAGGGCTTCAAAAATTGCTGATGGGGAAAGATGGGGCTGTGATTGTTTTTTAACCCCTTCAGCATCACCCGATCATGAGTAAAGAGTAGGAAGAGTGCACATATATATGCAGAGAGGATGGAAGTCGGGCCGTGAATTTCCAGCACCTCAGGAATGCTTCTTTGGGGCAAATAACTAAAATACTCTATGTCTTTATTTCTTCACCTGAAAAGTCTCCTCTGCCTGCCTTGCTGAGAACTGTGAGATGGAAAGCAAAGCCCGGATCAGTCAGAGTTAGACAAGGGGGAGTAAAATAACACAGGAGTTCTGAATTATTCATTTTTATTTGTGTATTGTAGTGATAATTGCTACAGTTTTTTTTTTTGTTTCTCCTGGATGTTGAAAATTGTAAAAAGAAGACTGAATAATTCAGCATGACTCAAGAAAACATAAATGGAGTACTGTCTGGGCAGTGAATGCCTATGAAAGAGATTCATTTTGCTGTTATTCTTAACATTTGTGTGATGCACTGGTTTATAATTTAATTAACAACCTACGATGGCTCTAATGAACGTGATAATATTTGTAAAGCATTTCAATGCTCTAAACGTGAAAGGGACTGAACAGTCGCAATCCCTTGGTTTTTACCAAAGGGTAGAAAGGAGCAAAGGACCCAGTGGGAAAGAACAGGGACGTTCTCGAACCAAAGGCCATTCCAGGAAGACATCAGCACCCACACATGCCAGAGGCACATTTCCGGGCACTAATTCCTGCCCTGGCTTTTGAGCACTTGTGCCAAGCTCTACATGCAATCTTATTTCATACCACCGCAAGCCTAGAGGCAAGGCAGGATTTATTTTAAAAGGGGGGTGTTATTTCAGTCTAAGAGTCACAGGTGAGTTGGGGAAACATAGAAAGTGTCAATTTCTCATTATTCCTAGAGACTAAGGAGCCCAAACTCCAATCCAAACCTCATATACTTAAATCCATTTCCTCATGACATCTGCTTCACAGAGTCCAGAAATGCTGCCTGAGGGAACCAGCCAAAAAAGGGCGTGGAGAGGGGAGAGTGGACAGCAGTTTGAAGAAAAGAACATTCATCCCCTGAAGATTGCCAGACCTCAATTTCCCATCAAAGATGGGACCATCCTGACACACCCCATCCCAGGGGCAGGTCCAAGTCTTTCTTCGGCTCCTCCCTCTGTGTTCCACACCAGAGTGGTCGGCCTTCTGGGGGGCTCTCTTTCATATTACAGGCTGTTCAGCAGCCCTAGCCCCTCTCCCTTGTGACAGTAACACCCTACAGTCATGTAACCTCTGAAATGTACATCCACACATTTATTTCCAAACACCCCATGGGCAAGTTATGGGCTGAACTGTGTCCCTCTAAAGTTCATAGGTGGAAGCCCTAACCTCCCCTCCACCCGCTACTTCAGAATATGACTGTATTTGGAGACAGGGCCTCTCAAGAGCTGATGAAGTTAAAATGAGGCCATTAGAGTGGGCCCTAATCCAATATGACCAGTGTCCTTATAAGAAGAAAAGATCTGGACACATAGAGACAACAGGGACATGCCCAAAAGAGGAAAGACCATGTGAGGACACAGGAAGAAAGTGGCCATCTGCAAGGCAAGGAGGCCACAGGAGAAACCAAACCTGCTGACACTTTGATCCTGGACTTCCAGCCTCCAGAACTTTGATAAAGTAAATTTCCGTTGGTTAAGCCACCCGGTTTGTGGTGTTTATTATCGTAGCCCTAGCAAACCAATATAGGAGATAATACCACCTCCAGCTGAGAAGCAAAAAAAGGTTCTATGCATCTGCAAAACTCAACTCACACTCATTTTGTCCAAAAGCCTTTACTAATCTCTGAAAGGAAATATAAATCCACAATCCTTCATCTAAGCCTCTAGGAGCAGGATGTGCTTGATAATTTAAAATTTTTCAAATTTAAAAAGTAACATGGTGGTGCATTTCCTGAATATTACGTAACACCCTCCTAGGGGTGTCTAGGGTAAGACCCTGTAATCAAACACATAAATGCTTCCCCCACAAAACATAAAAACTGAACACTTTTAAGATTAAATTAAGACTATAAATGGATTCACATCACTTTAGGTCAGATTTTGCTGCCAAATGAATTTACATTAAATCAGGTTTAATAATTGAACTACAGAAAATGCTTTGTTCTTCAGCATATGTTGGATTTCTCCCCTGCAATTAAGAGATCATGACTCAATCCACCTCCCTTAATAAATGAAATCCAGAACTTCCAGAGTTGAGAATTAAATGGAGATTCTTCTGGTGAACAGGAGCAACCAACAAGCAACATTAACTTCCTGCCCTGAGGTTTCGCCTTCCTCACTGGATTCTCCTACTTTGGTTCCTGGCCCTGGGTGAATATTTCTCTCCTTAAATCTCTGGCCAACTTTGGACAAAGCCTTTCCTTTAGTTTCCCTTATTAGAACTTTAAAAAAAAACTTTATTAAATCCCAAGGGCTAACAAAGGGGAACAAACAGAGCTATTCTGACCCTACTTTGGGTAGCTAGCTCTCAGAGGCTTACAGCCCCCCAAATAATCCACATCCCAAGAGAAAAGAGGAAAGAAGGCCCATAGCCAACTACCTAGTGCTATCCTAAGTGCCACCACCTAGGGACACAAGCCTACATATTCTGACCCTTCCATTTTCAAAACCAAGAGAAAGGTCCCTTCTCTAGCCTACGACAAAGTAGAGAAGTTGTCATTCCCCTACCCATATACCCACCCACCCAAGCTCAAATATTTATTCAATAAACATTAAGCACCTAGTAGGTTCTTCAACTCAACCAAGTGCTAGGGATACAACCGTGAGTAAAACAGTAAATTTACCCTCATGGAACTTCTTAGAAACATTTTTGTTCTGTATACCAACAGCATACATTGCTTACTTCTGCTATAGTAGTCACCGTACTGCATTTTAATTCCTAAATGCCAAACTTTCTTACTAAATTTTGAGTTTGTTATGGGAAGAAGCCATGTCCTTTTTATTTCTCAAGTTTTTTACACAATGCTTGCCTACATTAGGGGGCCAGATAAATGTTGACTGGATTAATGAATAGACGAACAGGGATGAGGGAGAACTTGGCCACTAAATGCTTTTAATTATCTAAAAGGCAACCTTTCTTTCTTTTTCTCCAGATCTGTGCCTTTACTATCCCTTGGCTAATTACTGCAACAGTCTGATAACTGGTCTCCCTGCCCACAAAAATTTACACTTCACGTTGCTACTGAAGAGAGCTTTCTAAAAGAGAAATTTGATCATTCCACTACCTTTTGGTAAGGATCAAATTCCTTTGAATCATATACATGGCACTTCACAATCTAGTCCAAACTGGTTTTTGTTTTGTTTTGTTTGCTTTTTGTTTTTTCCACTCTTCTTGCACTTCCTACCGTGCAACATTTACCCTATTTACCCAAGATTACTCCATGTTCCTAAAATACACCCTGCTCTTTCGTCTCTGTATCTCTCCCCAGGCTGTTGTTCCATTTTCCTGTGATGCTTAATTATGGCTCCTCTTTCCCACCTCGCCCCCTACCCCCAAACACCTCCCCATTGAAAAAGCCCATTGTGCTTGTTCAGGGCCCAGCTCAAATATCTTTTCCTATATGGAGTCTCTTCAACTCTCAGGTAAAGTCATTCTTTTCCCCTGAAACCAAGCAATACAGTAAAGGAGGGTTCCAGAAGGAAGGGCTCTCTTCCTCTCTTATGCATACCATATACTTGGTGGAGGTCATTCCTGGCCCCAGACTTGAACTGGGAAATGTACCCCTCTGCCTTTAAGAAGATGTTGTTAAAATGCTAATATCTGAAAGGTGTATCACACGCAAAGGCTAACCTAATGATCAGTTAATTGTTATCAGGGATTAGTTAATGGCCAGCTGAGCAAGAGAAAGGGACTGCTGCCCGGGAAGAAGGAGAAGTCAGAGAGGAAGAAAGGTGCTACATACAAAAAGAGGTAGGAAGGAACATAAAACAAACTTTCCCTCTTTTACCACTTGCCTGGGATCAACGCTGGCCCATGTAGTAACAGAGACCCTGATCATTTGGTCATTTAGGGAGAATTAAGTACCAGCCACTGTGAAACGTTCCTTTGGAGCCATATATGATTAAGATACAGCCACTATCCTCAGACAGCTTACAATCAAGTGAACTACAGAATTCACAAGAATCACAAGCCTACCATCCTACCCAGGGCCAGATTTTTTTCCACCAACTGAACGTAAAATGCAGGAAGTATATTCCTTGGTGTTTCTAAGACTTCAAACATTACTAACTTTCTCCATTCTACAGAACAAATATGAGAAGCAATGAAGCAGTAAGAAGCTGCCCATAAATATTCTCAATCCTAGCCATGAAATATGTCCTAACTTCAACATATATAACAAGTCGAGTGAAAATCACGGAATGAGATGCAAAGCAATTTAATTTGCTCTGTCTCTCTACTCTCTTTTCTGTACTGTATTTCCTAAAGGGCTGGACCTAAAGTCTTATGAATTATTAGCACAGGGGTTTCAGAAGGGAATTTGGATGTGCGAAAAGAGAGGGAGAGAAGTCTATGAAAAAATTATGGAACCACACTTGTAACATATTTGGTTAAAAATAATGGTACCACCCTTGTAATATATTTGGTCAAAAGCAGCCAAACAATCAAACAGATTCTGAAAAACATCTGTAAGGGGGTTCAACCTTCTCAGCCTGTAATGCAGTAGTCAAAGATCTAAATGTATCAGGCAAAGGGGGATGCTTGTAGGGGTTACAAATAAGTACACAGCCCATGAACTTACAACCTATTTGCTAAAATAAAATGTGCCCATGGGGAAAAGTAACTAAAATATGACAGAATCAGATAAAGGTTAATGAGATGAATAGCAAAGAAAGTATGGGGTAACATCAAAACAAAACTTTATTTATTGGGAAGATTCTACATGTCAAGCAGTTTGCAACACCCCTGTTAAGTCTCATAACAACCATACAAAGTCACTACGGTAGAAGTCTTCTTATCTGACAAGATCAGTATAGACAGAAAACTTTGGTTGAAGCAAGTAATATTTATACCTTTTACGTCTTATTTTAAGCTAGAATATATAAATGAGCATCCATTTGCTAATCTCTTGATATAGAGACAAAGCCTTTTT
Organism: Balaenoptera borealis; assembly: GCF_965194805.1. NCBI lineage: Eukaryota > Metazoa > Chordata > Mammalia > Artiodactyla > Balaenopteridae > Balaenoptera > Balaenoptera borealis. Next base: position 11,841,551 of record NC_138870.1, read on the forward strand.
GTTGATTTTGATTTGATGACTGGAGTTCCTATCTTTCTTACATAAATGACCCCCAAAGTCCATAGTCTATAATTCTTAGCTTTAATTCCTTTAAGACACTTGCAAAGGTTGAGAATCATTTCTTTTTCCACATGGTTATCCAATTGTTCCAGTACCTTTTGTTGAAAAGCCTCTTTCTCCATTGAATTACCCTGGCATCTTTAATGAAAATCAACTGCACATATAAGTCCATTTAAGGACCCCACTGATCTATACATCCATGCTTATGCCAACACCACACTTTATTACTCTAAGTATGGTTAAGTTTTGAAATCAAGAGGTCTAAATCCTCTAACCTTGTTCTTTTTCAGAATTTTATTGGGTATTATAGGTCCTTTGTAATTCCAAATTTCCATAAGCTTTTTATAATAACTTGTCAATTTCTACCAAAAAAATCCCCCTGGGATTTTGATTGAGATTTAGATGAGTCTAAAGGTTAGGGTGAAAAAACCTGAATCTTAAAATAAATATTGAATCTTTTGATCTATGAGCACAGTGTAACTTTCCATTTACTTAAGTCTTCAATTGTTCTGAGCAATGCTTCACAGTTTTCAACATAGAAGTCTTACCCATATTTTGTTACATTTTCTGTATTTCACGTTTTTAATGCTATTGTAAATAATATTTTATTTAAATTTCTTGAATTTCCAATTGTTCTCTGTTAATATATAAAAATACTATTGATTCTTACATATCAATTTTGATTCCTATAACCTTGCTAAATTCATTTGTTTCTTCTAGTGATTTTATTTATATCCCTTGGAATTTTCTACATAGAAGATCATGTCATGATACTTTTACTTCTTCCTTTCCCATCTGTATGGCTTTTATTTCTTTTTCATGACTTACTTAGTATGCTACAAAACTTAGTATAATGCAAAGTAGAAGCAGTAAGAGCAAACATCCTTGCCTTATTTCCAATCTTAGGATAAAAGTATTCACTCTTTCACCATTAAGCACAATGTTAACTGTAGGTTTTTCATAGATGTGTTTATCAGGTTGAGGAAGTTTCCTTCTATGCTCAGTTTGTTGAGAGTTTTTATCAGAAATAACTGTTGAATTTTGTCAAAATGTTTTTCTGCATCTATTGAGATGATCATATGGTTTTTCTCTTCTTTTTCTGTCAATATGGTGAATTACATTGGTTGATTCTCAAATGGTAAACCAATATAGCATTCCTGTGATAAACACCTCTTGGACATAACGTATTATCTTTTTTGTTTCTTGCTATATTTCCATATACTATTATTTTGTTGAAAATTGTTGCTTTTATGTTCATGAGGAATATTAGTATACAGTATTCCTATAAAATCTTATCTCATTTAGGTACCAAATGTAATACTTGTTATAAGTTTTTATACGTTCCTTCCTCTTCTATTTCCTAGAAGAGTTTGTGTAGAATTTATATTATTCTTTCCTCAAGTAATTTGGTGGAATTCAACAGTGAAGACACCTGGGCCCAGCATTATCCTTATGAGAGGATTTTACCTAGGAATTCTGTTTCTTTGATAGATATAGAGTTATTTAGATCATCTTCTCTTCTAGAGTGAACTTTGATGCTTTTATGTGTTTGGAGGAATTTGTCCACTTATCTAAGTTGTCAAATTTATTAGCATAAAATTGGTTATAATACTCCTTTATTATCTTTTAATTTCTACAGGATCTACAGTGGTGTCCTGGTTTCATGACTGATATTGGTAATTATATTTAATCTCTAATTCTTAGTCTTGCTAGAGGCTTACCAATCTTATTGATCTTTTTGAAGATATAGTTTTGAATTTCATTGGTTTTTTTCTTTCATTTGTCCATTTTCTATTTCATTGATTTCCCCTTACTTTATTATTTCATTTCTTGATAAATATTACTAGTGTACTAGAAAAGGATGTATATTCTCCTGTTGTTGAATAACGTTTTCTACAAAAGTAAATCAGGTCAAAGTGGTGGATAATGTTCTCCGAGTCATCTATATCCTTAATATGTTTTGGCATACTTGTTTTGTAAATGAATGAAAGAGAAGTGCTGAAACCTCAGACTACAAATGTATTTTTGTTTATTTCTCTTTTCCATCAGTGTTCCATCAGTGTTCACTTCATATATTTTGAAGTGATTAGGTGAACATACATTTAAGATTGTTGCACCTTCTTGAAGAAAAAATGGACCCTTTTTCATTATGAAATGTCCCTTTTTATGCCTGGCTATATTCCTTGCCCTGAATTCTACTTTGTCTGATATTAGTATAGCCTATTCAGATTTCTTTGGATTAGCACTGGTATAGCATATCTTGTTGCACCTTTTTCCTTTTAACTTATCTATGTCTTTATATCTAAAGAGGACTTCTTATAGAGGCCTTGGTTTTTATCCAATCTGATAATCTATGCCTCTCAATGAAGTATTTAGGCCATTTTCATTTAGTATGATTATTAATACGTTTGGGTCTATATTTACCATTTTGCTCTTTGTTTTCTATTTTTTACGTCTATTCTTTGTTCCTTTTTTCTGTTTTTTGCCTTTTCTTGGACTGTCATTGTTCTGATGGTTTCTCTAGAATTTACAATATTCATCTTTAAATTATTATACTCTTTCTTCAAATAATATTATACCACTACACAGATATTCAATTTCCACAGATATTCCACAGATATTCCACTACACAGATATTCCATTCCATTTGTGAAATGGAATTTCACAGAAATTTCCATTTTCTTTCTCATCATGTTCACATCTTCCTTTACATCCTTGAACATATTTATAATAGCTCTTTTAGTATCCTTTACTGGTGTTTTGAACATCTTTGTTATTTCTGCCTCTCTTTCTAATGTTTTGTTGGGGTCTTTTCCCTGTTTACAGGTCATAGTCTCCTGTTGTGTGTGTGTGTGTGGTGGGGGGAGGTAAACTTTAAAATTCCTTTTAAAAATGTGGGATTTTTTTTTTCTGGCAAGGAGTTACTTACAGGTTAATTTATTGCTTCTTATGGCAGTCTAGAATAACCCTTATTTTAACAGTAATTTAACCCACTTCTAAGACATTAGATCTGAGATCTCTATTGAACTCAGTGAAGTCTTTCCACTCTGGCTTAAGGGAACTAGAATGGTCCCTGGCCCTGTGGGAGTCATGGGATTGTTCTTCTTATAGCTCCATGATAATTGTTATTTCCTCAGAAATTGTTCCTATCCTATCTTGGGGAGTTTCACTTGAAATGTGCACAGATTGATATTTGGACAAAGACTCAAGAGGAGCCCTGTGCATATTTCTGTAGCTCTTACTCATTTTGGGTGTTCTGTCCCACAAAAATCTTGCCCAGCCTCCCAAAAGTCTGACCTCTGTTTTCTTACCTGAGTGAGATTGCTCAACTCTACTCAGATCACCCCTCCCTGTGCCTCAGTCATGGAATTATCTCCAGGTAAACAGCATAGGATAACCTGATTTCCTTTTTCTCAGGAAGAACAGTCCTGTGCTGCCTATTTTCCAATGTCTAAAATTAGCCATTTCCTTTTTCCCTTTCAATTTTCTAGTTGTTTATGGTGGGGGGGGCCTAATTCTAGATTGTCTTACCCCCTCATGGCTGGAAGTTAAAGTCTCATACTTTTTATGTTTGATATTAAATTATATCATCTTGTCTCTGCTTAGACACCTTCAGTAGCTTCATATTACGTGTGGAATTATACCCAAAGTGTTTATCATGGCCTATAAGGATGTACATGATCTGATGCCTGTCTTTTTTTCTGACCTCAACTCCTACTAATCATCCTTTGCTCACTCCATTCCAGCTACATTCGCCTTCTTTATTCTCTATAATTCCTCATCAGAGCCCTTATCCTTGCTGCTAACTCTTCCTAGGGTGTGTCTACCATAGATCTTTACATAGGTGGCCTCTCGTCATCTAATCCCAGTCCAAACTTTACCTCCTCAGAATCTTCACTGAATACTCAATCTAAGCTAGCTACTCCCCCAGCCACTTTGCATTAAAAGATTCCCTTTTATTTTCTTTATAGAACTTACCACTACCTGAAATTATTGTGTTCATTGATGTGTTATCTGACCATCTCCAAGACTGGGACATGTAAACTCCATGAGCCCTGAGACAAGTCTCTTCATTCCTGAATATCCATCACCTATAAGAGTACATGCCTATACTGGGCATTCAATAAGTATCTGTTGAATAAATAATACTGTTCATTTTAAATTAGAATTTAGAACACGGAGAGCAGATTGTGGTCTAGAGAAAGAGAAAACACAGTGAGGGAACTAAGCCCTTGGAGATGCTGACACCCTTTCTTTTCATTTGCTCTTTCAACACACCCATTCCTGCTTCATTATCTGCAGTCCTGGCCTAACAGATAAATTTGAGACCTAAGGATGATGCAGATTTCACCAGGTCCTGGTTGAATATTTGAGACTGATCTTTACCTGAATTAAAATTAGAATCCTCTGAGATGCCAGTCTCTAAGAGGGAGATGTAGGAGGTAAGAGAACACCAGCCCTGCTAAGTCCACCTGCCAGGTTTCAGTAGCCTTTCTCTTTGTGTCTCAGATGAGACTATTCCTGAACTCAGGGCAGGAAAGGAGGAGTCCCTTTACCGAAGTAGTTTTTCCACGCTTACGCGGTGGCGGCTCTGTGATAGCACTCTGTCCGAAAGGGGTCACCTCAAAGAAGGTGTCCCCCCTCCCTCTTTCAAGATGCTGTGGGAAGGTACAGGCGTGAAGAAGGGATGTGGAGTGCTGGCGAGTGGGGGGGGGGGGCAGTGAGGGAGGGGATGAGACAGGAGAGTGTGTGTGGTGGTTCTAACCTACTCTCAAAGCACCTGAGACCCACCCACTCTCTGGCAGACAGAGATGGCAAATCTGTCACCCTGTGATCAGAAAATGGTTGAGGTCTGTCAACAAGCCAGAGTCCCTTAAGACACCCACATAAAAGATACCTGACAAAAGCAAGGAACCTTATAGAAGGCATTACCTAAGGTAAGAGATTACAACTCAGCAAGAGGCCCAAACCAGAGCAGGACCAAGTCAGTCAGCTCATTCTTATGCCTTGGGTTATGACCCAATTCCATTATTTTTGTGACTTGGATTATAACTCATTAACACAGACTCAGATAAGAAAACTATCAGTCTTGCAAAAACTGAAACAAATTAGGCTAACCTAGGCTTCCACCTTGAGGAATACATTTTTTTGACATATGACTTCTAGCTTTATGATCCTGTACAAACACCCAAAGAGAGCATGTCTTTCATTTCCTAAGGAAATGAGCGTTGTAGAGAAACTACAGAGAATATAATTGGAGAAAAAACAAATGCCTTCACCTTCTTTGGAGCAAACACTAGCATTAGCTTATCTTTGTAACACCTTATCAAAGGAAGAAGGAAAAAATTTAAAAATTAAATTAAAATATATGTACATAGATTGGGGAGCTATATATACATAAATAGATAATATAGATAAATCTATAGATAGATAGATAAATCTATCTATATATATATTTCCCCAATCTAAGAAACTAAGCTACAGGACAGTATAAGCCATATAGACCAAAAGCCCTCTTCTCCACTGAGGAAGGCTTAAAACACAGGCAGCAGTCCTGCCCAGATATCCCTGCTTAAAGAATCCTTTTTCTGCAAGAAAAGAACAGAGCCCAGCAGGAAAGTCCCACTGTAAATACCATCATGCTCATCACCACCTCCCCACCCGCCCGTCACAGCTTTAAAGTGAAAACTGCAGGTGAGTGAGTTGATTTTCTGGTTCCCTATCAAAGTACAAGTAAATTCAAAGTTGCCCCAAAAGACAGTGTCAGAGGTGAGAGAATTCCCAGAGTCTACCAATTGCTGGTGATCGTCTCTTCTAGAACAGGAGCCAAAAACACCCTTTCTGGCCACTGGAGATGCCAGCTCAGGCCTGAGGGACAAGAAAGCACAGGAGTGGCGGGTGAAGCCAAGGACAGAGGGAGGGAGAGGGCGGCATGACGCCCGGGCACGGCAACGCTGGGTAAACGTGATGGACTGAAAGGCGTTGAAATTGAGTAGGAGATCGGCAACGCACTGCGAACAGGCAAGGACGGGCGAAAGGAGCAGAGGGGTCCATGTGGAGGAACCCAGTGACCTCAGTGACTGCCCCTCACAACTTCCTCTACAACCAGTCAGCAGACCAAAGCTGCAGGCCCCTCTCTCTGCACCAGGCCAGGCCAGGCCGCCTTCTTAGTTAAATAGTTTTAGTCTCTCTTCCCTACTCAACCTTATAAAGAAAGACTGTGTACTGACACATCCAGAAACAAAAAGTGATCTGGGCTTAAGAGAAACAAGTCAGCAGGCCTAAAATAAATTCAATAGGCAGTACTCTGCTTTTCATTCGTTTTCTATAAGGTTTGGGGGGAATTTGCCTTTATAAGAGAAGGCTTGCATGTATTTATTCCAAAGTATATGCTATATGCCGGGGGAAGGGGGAGGGGGGAGTGGTCCTGGTTGGGGGACGGGTTTGTGTTATTTTATTTTCGTTTATTGGTGCCAGCCATTAGCAGTAGGGGAACAAACTTAAAGAAAGGTGGTGTTCACAAATAAACATGGAGTCCAAGAAAATTTAGCAATTTTCCTGAGACCTGTTTCTTTTTTATAAGTATGTATCCTTATTGTAAGAGTATTATTATATCTTGTAATTGTGGGAAATTGGGGGATTATAAAGAACATACAGAAGAACACTGAAATCATCTCTGCTGTCTTCATTCAGAGATCATAACTTATCGCTTTTGGTGTCTGGAGATGAACATTTTTTCCATTGCTCACATCATTCATTGTTACAAACATGGGCTCCTCCTAAGTTCACTCTACACCGCAGCAAAATACACACCACAATGGACTTCGTCTTCCAGAGAGTACACGCCGCCACACCACTACGGAGTAAAACCTTCAGAGCGCACCCCCATCTCCACTGGATAGAACCTTCTAGGGTGTAGGGTCTGTCTCTTTTATTTACATGCCATCCCCTGCATATCATAATAAATACAGTGTCCTGAACACAGTAAGGAATCAACAAATATTTGTTGACTAATTATTACAACAGCTTTTTTCATGCATTTATTGAATATAACATTTTACCATTTCATTAATTTTTGTCTTCTATAATGCAATTTTTAATGGCTGTTTAGCCTCCATACCATAATTTAAGTAGCTCATCACTGAACATGTAAAATGTTTCAAATCACTATGATAAATAATGCTTTGATAACCATCTTTCAGATAAATATTTTTGCATTGTCATAGGGTCATTTTCTATAAGCTGAACAGCTGTAATGTATACACATATTTTTGAGGCATTTATTACCAAACTGTCTTCCAAAAAGGTCATTCTGGTTTACATTTTTACGATGAATTTATGCGAGTGTCTCTTTCCCCATACTCTCACCAACACTAAGTACTTTAATGCAGAAAAAATTGTCACTCTGATGGATAAAATATAGTATCTCATGATAGCTTGAATTTGAATTTTTTGATGTCAGTGAAATTGAGCTTCCTGTATTCAAAACTGTGTTACTTCCCAAAGAAAAAAGTCAATTCTCCACCTTTTACCATCCTTATCTTCTGTTATTCCTCCCATATCTACCTTACAAAAAAGCCATAGTGGGTATTTGCTGTTCCTCCCAGGCAGGCTGGGCTCTGTAGCCTCTCCTCCTTCTGCCTCCTTTCCCACCATGCCATCTCCACTTACAGGAAGCCTACCCTTCCTTCAAGGCCCTTGTCCAAAGACAATACTTCTATTCACCAGAGCAGCATTCACGGAGTTCGTGAAGAGGTTCCTCGCTGTGCCCCACCAGGTGTGCTCTCTCCATCACAAAGCTCTGAAAGCTCTCTGTCTGCAGCAATCGTGTCCTGTCTTGTGTCGTAGTTATTTGCATCCCTGATTCCTTAGCTCTGGCCACACTGGCCTTCTTCAGACTCTCATACTTGGCCATGCAGCCTCCTCTGACACAGCCATTGCACGTGCTATTTCCTCTGCCTGGAATGCTCTTTCCTCCCCTCTATGCCCAGTTGGCACTACTCATCCCGATGCCGTCCTGACCTCTGCGACTAGGTCAAGTCCCCCTAACACTGTGTACCTCACATCCTAGTACTTACTACAGTTGGAGTTTTAAGTTTACTTGTGATTACTTAATGACCTGCTCAGCTGCAACCTGCATGAAGAAAGTATCTTTTTGTGTTCACCACTGTAACCCCAAGGCCTACAACGTCCATAACAGGTGCTCAGTGGATAATTATTGAATAAATAAATGAATGAATAAATGGTACGGAAAACAAATGGGATAATGTGACAAGGGCTTTGTATACAAATGGTCACTGTTAAAGTTGTAGTTATTACTGGGATTGCATGCTTCTTGAAAACAGTGCCTAGCATGGCATTTGGCATATGGTATGGTATTAAAAACGATTATCTCTTGAATTGAAAGTAGACAGGTGATGTGGATCTGTGTTGACCCAGGAACTTACCATAAATCTGACCTTGGAAGATGGCTCAGCACTAAGACATCCCACAATTTCAATCAATCCATTCAGAGGGTTGTAGGCACTCAAATGTAAGAATCGTTAGGCCCATTGTCCAGTCCTGGTCCTTACAAGGAGAATTAACACACTAGAACCTGCCTTAGGACAGCCTCCATGGGCCTCAGAACATTCTTCCTTTCTGTCTCCTCAGAACCTTGGCCTTTTTCCTGTTCTAATTTTACACTATGACTCTTCCCTGATTCCTAAATCCAGTTCATTAAACTAGCTGAGAATATTATAAACTATAAATTCCGTTATAAAACTGTTATAAATTCAGTTGTTTTCTTTTTTTATATATAAATTTACTTATTTTATTTATTTATTTTTGGCTGCGTTGGGTCTTTGTTGCTGCGCGCGGGCTTTCTCTAGTTACGGCGAGCGGGGGCCACTCTTCATTGCAGTGCGTGGGCTTCTCACTGCGGTGGCTTCTCTTGTTGTGGAGCACGGGCTCTAGGCACGCGGGGTTCAGTAGTTGTGGCATGCAGGCTCAGTAGTTGTGGCTCACGGGCTCTAGAGTGCAGGCTCAGTAGTTGTGGCGCATGGGCTTAGTTGCTCCACGGCATGTGGGATCTTCCCGGACCAGGGATCAAACCCGTGTCCCCTGCATTGGCAGGCAGATTCTTAACCCCTGCGCCACCAGGGAAGCCCATAAATTCAGTTGTTTTCTGATTGGTTTTCCTGAATGACCCCTGAGCCCAAGATTCTCCAACTGTGGAATTTCTCTCTTCTAGCATATCTCTCATCCTGATCTAAGATGGGGGCTGTCACCATGTGGCCACCTGCTAGGTAACTTTGAGCAAACGGCAGGTGCTAAGGTGAGATTGACAGAAACAACATCCTCAGAACCGAAGAGGCTATAACGGCCCCATCTCACTCCCATTCCTACCTTCTTACAGATGAGGAAACGAGGTCCCCAGAGGATGAGGTACTGCCCCACAGCATCACAGCGCATGACGACAAAGAGGTATCGGGCCCCTCCTACAGCCCCATGAGTCCTTCCTCATGGAAGTCACAGAGGGAAAGAAAACTGATGGTCATTCTACTGACGCTTCCCGAATGTGATCAAAATTCTGTGAGTTGAAGGCTTGCTGCTTTTTCCTAACGTGTCCACTGCCCACAGGTAAAGGCAAGAAAAAAGAGCAAGGTGAAAACACACCTTTTCTATCTGACAGTGTCTCGAACTAGAAGAGACCCTCCATAGGAAGTTCCATCAGCAGCTTTAGGTCAAGTTCCAGACGCAAATCAAAACGCCAAGTCATGTTTGTTTCACGCGCACCACAAACAGCATTATCTTTCGACCTGAGTGACCACCGGAGTGCACGATTTCCCCCCGTGCCCCCTCGCATTAGGCCCCCCTGACTCTGCCTGGGTTCCCATCTTGTTATCCCCCATCAGCTGGCGGACCTTGACCCTGGGACAGCTCCCGCCTGTTTACCTGGCTAATTGCAGTGGTGTTCGCCCTTCACCCCTTTCACAGGTCAAAGAATGGTCATGTTTCACGAGGACCTTGCATTTTCTAAAGGTGATATGCAGAGAGGGAGAGGGAGGTTTGAACTAAATCTGAGAATTATGTGCCTTTTCCCCCCAAGGATTTCAGAGATGGCCACTTTACAGCCAAGTGTGCGGAAGCCATGATCACTGCCTTCGCCAAACAATCCCCAGCTAAGCCAGTAAATCTCAACCTGTTACACATAAGAATCACCTGGAGGGTTTAAAAAATTACATTTGTGTGCACCCCAAAATGATTACATCAGACTCTGCGGGTGGGACGCAGGCACCTGTATTTTTTTAAACTCTGCAGGTGATTCCCAAGTGCAACCGAGTCTGTGCACCTCTGTTCCAAGCACAGGCCAAAGGAACCTTCTCTAACTGACCTTTATGTGCCAAGGACAGAGCACCAGGAATGGAAATGAGGAAAAGGAGAGTTAAATCGGTGTCCCTTCCCCTATTCTCTTTCTTTCCCCATTTGCATCACAGGCTGTAATTCAAGTGGCTCGAAGAGCTATCTACCATCTATGGAGCAGAAAAAAATCCTGAAGGAAAGGAATACCTCCCCCTGCCCCTTTTTTAAAGCACTGACCAACTTCTGTCCTTACTCTGTCCTTACTCTCAGTTATCGTGCTTTCTTGATTTGAAGCTCATATTTTCCCAGGATCCTAAAATGAGTTGTAAGGGAAGAGACAAGATGCCCGCACGCTCGTTTATCTGGAATCCTGGTTACGTGAACATTCCCTCGAATAACTATGTGCCTAAGAAGACGTTTCTGAGAAAGAATATTTAAAGTCCTAGCTTCAGCTGTCTCTATCTTACCTCTTCCCATTCACAGAAGCTTTTATGTAAAACAGAAAAAAACTCATTTGCTATTAGCTCAGCCCAGATAGAACAGGAGCCGAGCCGGGAGTGAACCCAGCAGAAAGTACTCTGTGAAGGCCACTGAAATGACCTCCACAGACACAGTCCCTCATGGGGTTGGACAAGGGAGGGGTGAGGGTGAAACGCAGGAAAATGCCCCCTTAGGCTGGGGACCCAGCCAGTTCTGGGGACAGGCACTTAAATTAGCATTTTGGGGGAGAAAGAGAGGGAAGGATTTAAGGAAGCCAAGGAGTTGTGTGAGAGAGAAAACATACCACATTAAAAAAAAAAAAAAAAAAGAAAAGAAGGCAGCAGGAATATGTCCTAATTTGGAGAAACAGGCCACATTGCCATGGCAACTCTGAATCTCCACGAGGCAACCAGGCATGCCTTTAAACACCGTGTTAAGTAGTTCAGTTACGAAGAAGAAGGAAGAAAGAGAAGAATGTAGGGGTCGGAGAGAGAAAGAACAGGTCTGAAGTCTGCTGTGGGCCAGAGAGAGGTGCCACCCAGGGCCCGGGCACTCTTCAAGGGAGGTCTGAAAAGTGAACCTGCAAGTTCTGAGCTGGATCTTTCCTCTCCCACTTGGGCAGGTCGGGGACCGTATTTGCAGAGAGTTAACCTGTATCTTAAGGAAGATTCTCCCAAGAGTTAACCCAGATGTTGACCCACACAGATGTTAACCCAGGATTCAACCTTTACCATCTGAACTGCCACCCCAACGTGGAAGGTGGCCTCTGCGCCCAGGCCTCCTCCCAGGACCCCCAAGGGGCCGGCGGTCTTGAGCCACAGGGCAAGGGAATCCGGCAGCCCTGAGGGCCGAGGAGAGCCTCACCTGAGCCACACCTGGAACCCATTCATGGCGCACTGGTCGGGAACTCTGGCCTAAGGGAAAGAACATTTCATGTATAAAAAAAAAAAAAAAATGTTTTTAAGCCACCTGGAAACCATGCCTAAATGAAGTGATGCCATGTGTGGTACTTTGGGATGCAGCCAGTGATGACAGGAATTCAGGAAACAGTTTACTGAGTGGCTCTGAACCTTTAGAAGATATGAGTCAGGATATAAAACTGTGCTCCCATCTGGAACATTAATTACTCAAATTATGCACGTAATGTTCAGCATTTATTTTACCTTGCAACTGATTCTCAACTATCTTGTCTTCCACATTACTTGGTATCCTTTCCTTTTAGAAAGTCCCTCTCCTGGCCCCTTCTGGCTTTGTCCACCTGCCTTTCCCCACTTCTCTGTTAGGGCTAAGGGCTGCCCGAGACACAGCAGGAGAGCAGAGCCGCTGCAGGGGGTGCCCAAGGGTGGCGGGAGGAGCCTGCATCGCAGGTGACCTGATGGGAATTGACAACAGCAAGAATAATAAAAGCAGGTGTGTATTGTTTCCCCAGGCCTGGCCTCCCTCTCTTTTTGTTCATCTGCTTACATCAAATCCTCTTCCCCATAGATCTATTCTTAGCACACGAAGCTGAAATTTCCACTTGCTCTGCTGTGCTCTCTCAGGAAGTTTCCTGTTCCGAGAACACCGCACAGCCCAGCGGGGGTCCTGTCTTATCCCGCGTGGCCGGCTGTGTCTCCAGCTGGAGACGTCAAGGCCCGAGGGAGGCCACGCACGATCCCAAGCCAAAGAAAACCAGGCCTCTCCCCCATAAACACCCTCCCCCTCGCCCCGCCCCTCCACCTAGAATGTATCTTCCACGTCCTCTTCTGCCGCCGTTGCACAGACTCAGACCACAATCTCCCAAGTCCTAAGTGTCTTCACTTGTACAATAGTCTCCATCCCCCCAGGACTGCTGGGAGGACTGAAGGAAGTATCTGTGAAAGAGTGAAGCTCATTTGCAGGCTGAAGTGAAAAGGGGTCCCTGTGTGCATATGTATATGTATATGTGTATGCCAAGTGCCATAAGGCATTTCCTTCTCTGTTGACCCCGCAAGGTATCGTGACCCTGCTTTAAAAGGAGAGCCTGAGGTTCTAAGAGGTTATATAATTGCCTATGTCCAAACAGCTAGGAGTGGGCAGAACCTGATTTTGGCTTTCACAGTCACAGCCCTTGACTGCCACCCTACTCTCAACGGTGACTCTCTCACCCTACTCTCACCCTGCTCCGCACAGAGGCGTTCGGAGCTGACGGTCTAGTTGGAAGGTAGGGCTTCAGGAGCTGTGCGGAGGCTGCACCGCGTAGCAGAGTCAGCGTTTAGCATGTGTCTCTATTTGGGGTGACTCATGTTGGGGCAGGGAGGTATAACTGATGGAAAGCTGTGAAGGGGCTGAAGGCACCTACCCCCCCAGCCTCTCTCGGTGCTGCCCTGAGCACACTGCCTTTCTGATAAATGCAAAGAAATATCTGTTTAAAAGAAAATGCCATACCATGTATTCCCTGGTTGCAATTCTGCTTTTTTTTTTTTTTTCCTAGCTGGAGCTCCATGAACTACCAAGGGATTTAAAGATTTAGGAGGGAGATAAAACAGGAAATGTGAAACCATTCATTTTTATAAAAATTAAACGAGCAGAGGCTGCACATCAGAGGGGTGAGAATAAGAAAGAATGAGATAGACGGTGAACGGGGAAAAGGAGAGAGGAAAGTAGTAAGTGTTTAACAAACTCACTACTTAAAATCCCACTTAGGACAAAGCCCGGAACACAGCCAGATGTGACCCAAAGTGCTCCATTTCCCACCCTTCAAGCCCCTGCTATTTCCTTGGATGCCTCATTCTCTGAGGAAAAAATTCCTACTCTAAGCCCATCTGATCCAGAGAAATTTCCATGCCCGGAGCACCCCAGGCCCCCAGAACTCAAAGACTCTGGCACTGTTTTTCTTGTCAATTTCTTATTCTTCCTATCTGACCTTCCTGTTTCTCTCTCCATTCCTCAGGTCAATTAACCTGCATTGAAAAACAACTGAATTATCCTTGCATTGTTTTGTCACATGACTTAATGGCCTCTTGTGAGGCCACTGCCAGCCTTCTGGGTTCCACCTGCTGTAAGGTTCACGTCTGTCTCTCCTCCCTCTTACCTAGTCCATCTCCTGTCACCTCTTCAAGGACTTACAGGGTCAAACCACTCATTCACCCAGTAGTCACTGGTGATCAGGTGTGACACAGGAGAATTTCTAACATGGCCTCAGAGCTGTTTAATAGGCAAGACGTGGGGAGGGGGAGTGGTTGCAGAAACCAGATGTTTTGCTCAAGAGATGAGTATATTTCAGGGGTGTCATACAGAGGGACCTGGCAGCTTGCTCTTGGCACCCTGCTGATGCAAGATGGCATAAAACCCATCTCCCCGCTTCGAAGTTATCCCGGGCACGCCAGCACTCGCATGCCCACCCTCACTGACAACCTGACTCATTCACCCTTTCGGAAGCCCTCCTCTGGGAAGCCACCGAATCTGCAGTCATTGAGCAAGGCCCCCAATGCCTGAGCCACTTTTTGGTCAACCCTTTCACCCATCCACTCAGCCAACATGTGGCAGAAAGGGTGCCACCAAGGACCCTGATTATAACATGTGCCGATGACACTCGGTGGTCGGGTCAGCCCTGGCACCGTGAAGCCCACATGTGCAAAAAGATGAATGAGTCTAAAAGAAACAGCAAAGAATCCAGCGGTTTCCACGGCAGCCTGGCAGGCTGATTTCCCATCATTTACAATTAATTATTCACCATAATGTACACAGACAACCACAAAAGAAGGGAGTTTGGGTAAGGGCTAAGAAGCGACAGAGTGAGGGTGATGGGGCCCAGGAGGGACTTTACCATGATTTATCTACACAGAAGAAAGATGTGGGCTAGATCCTTTCCTGCATGATGGAAATTTTAAAGTGCTGAAATGTAACCACACATACAATCACCGTGGTGAAAATCCCCAAGTTCTTTTCACTTCCTTCTAACCAGAGTAATAATTACACCTAATGCTTGTAGAGTGCTTATAGCTTAACAAAGCACTCTCATGTATATTATCTCATTTTTAATCATTACATCATCCATTGTCACTTTATGGACAAAGAAACTTTGGCTCAGAGAGGTTCAGTGATCTGCCCAAGGTCATGCAGCCAGCAAGAAGCAGAGCCAAGTGGAAGACCCAGGTGTCAGACAAAGGTCTTGTGACTACACGCTTCAAATTTATTGCACTGTTGTCCCCAGTCCTGGGAGAAACAAGGGCAGGCACAAGAAAAGCCCAAGATCCAAGAATAACGTGCATACGAAAAGCCACTCAACAGCATCAATTAGCTATTGAAAAGGCACCTTCTTTAGTGAGGGATAACCGGGTCAAAGCTTTGATTTTATTGAATGGACCAGTACAGCTCATTCAGTGAACATAAAGCATCTCCATAATAGGAAATTCTGCATATGTGTGTATTTATATAGGAATCATGGAATATTCTTATACTTGAATCTTTCTGAATAAAATGTAACATTTCTCCCCTACCTCGCAGGAGGAAGGAGTTTATCCTGTAATGAAGGACCAAACCACTCATAACTCAAATGGTGAGGCGTGTTCCCATCATCTCTAGGAGGACATTATGTATGCTACCACAGTGCACGACGCGCTGCTCTATTTCATTCTGTGCCTCTCAGTTCTGCCCCATTGCACCTCTCCATATCACAGGGACCAGCTTTGCTCCCTCTGGAACCTGTTTATTCGGTAAGAATCCAGGCATTCTAGAAACACACAGCTGGAAAGGAACTCAAGGTCATCTCATTGGAAAGGAGAACAGCAGAACGAGATAGATAAACAGATTCCAGGGCTGAGAAAAATGCCCTGGACACTTACTCTGCAATAGGAAGGAGCAATGAATGACTGCATCTGTGCGGGGGCATCTTGCAATGTGGAGCCAAGAGGCCTGGTTTAAAATCTGGCAGCACCTCTTAGCTGATGTGCAACCTTGACAACCACCTCAAATCTCTTGGCCTCAGCTTTCTCCTATTCAAAATGGGGGTAATAATATCTACCTCACAGGATTATAGTGAAAACAAGATGATATCATTAAGGTAATAGGTTAAATAACATAAGTAAATAATATAATCAGATGTAATAAAATAAAATACATTTTGAACTGAACAGGTACTCAACAAAGTACCTGTTCAGTTCAAGTTAGATCCCTTTCCATCTTTTATATGTCCAAAATCACTGAGTATTTCTTTGGTGATTTAATTTTAAAATAATACTACATGACTGATTTTTATCTCTGATGTGCTACATCTTCTGGGTTTTTTTCCTTTCCTCTCTGAGCCTTGAATTGTTTGTCCTGTCATTTTTTACACATTTCTAAAAAGTAAATGTATGAATCTCTTCTTCAGCTTGATTCTCCAGGGGCCAGAAGCAAGAAGTAAAGGCAGCTCATTCTTCACTATGGAGATGACATAACGCCCTATATCCATGTGTTTATTAAGTAATCATAGTTTTCTCCTTTTTATTAATAGGTATTGGAACACTATGAGGTAACCATATATCAATGAGCTGATATACTGGTAACTCAAAGCGAAGAAACATATCACTTGTTTAGCCTAAACAGCGTAGTTGTGGGTAAATGTAAAGTTCCTGTTGGGTTTTTTGAACACTGAAGATAACCCAGTGGGCCCCAGGGGATACAGTTCTCATCTTATAGATGAGGAAATTGAGACCGAAGAATGAAGTGACTTGTCCCAGGTCACACGGCTGGCCAGTACAGAGCCAGGACTCGAACCCAGGACGTGGAACTCTCAGACGAGCCTCCTACTCCTCTATACCACAATTGTGAAATAACCTTCCCACCAGCAAGTTGTGCCTAGATTTTATTTTCTTAGATTATGGATGAATATGTCATGCAGGACAGAAATAAAAGGCTCGCTAAAGTCAAGACTGAGTGCATAGATCACTCCCCCCCATCCCCCGTACCCGAGCCTCCTCTATCAGTCACTGAAGGAGATTGTGATGTACCCCGGAGAATCTCAGGGCAACACCTTTGTGATTTCTGGCAGAGAAACAGGATACGAGCAGAGCCCCTAACGTGTCAGGCTCCAGACCAACAGTTCAGCGGATGCATCTGGATCCACAGCTCTTAGAAGTAATTTACTCGGTAACGCCGCCTCTGGCAATAGTATCTACACCAGTGCTTCCCAAACACTGGTCCATGGATCAATGACAATCCAAGATAAACTTATCATTGGTGCCCAGAGAAATGAGAAATGTAAGAACAATGCAGTGGTTGTTGATACAGCTAAATGTATTCAATTTAAAGGACTCTCCTTTATGCGGAGATCATGTATTTCCTAGTTTTGTTTTGTTCTTAGTAAGTATCCAAAGACCTTTCTTTAAAAAAAAAAAGTGGTATAGAGTTTACAAAATATATCTTTAATTGGGAAAATAAAGACTCACCATGCTCTATCATGCCACCACTGCCATCATGATTATAAAATAATTAGTCTGCAGATCAAGTAACCAGGAAACCTCTCCTCTAAACAGCAGGCAGCAGAGGCTATGTGTCAGGAAGCACTAAAGTCTCCACTGAGGCTGGGGCCATCCCAGCAGAAATGAGGCTCTGGGAAGGCCCTGCTACTGCCATGGTCAAGGGGCTTCCGGGAGCATCATAAAACCATACTCCAGCATGACACCCACCACTCAGTATCTTCTGAATTCAGTCACATAGGGTTTTTATTGTGTTATATTGGGATCTTTGTTTTAATTTCTTTGCTTCCGTTTTTTACATTCAACTAACATTGGTGGATAACCACCTACCAAGTGCCAACATCTGTATCAGCAGCTCTTACATGCATCATTTTTCTGAGCCTGTGAGGCAAGCCTTCAAAGTATTCAAGGTGGCCATGCCTGGTTTTTGTAGCTCACGGCTGCAAATTTTTCATGCTGGCCTCTCAGATCTTAGTTTCTCAAATTCGGTCCTCTTCATCTAATTTCTGTGCCCTTATCTCCTTTAGCGAGGCGTTCTGCACGTTACTATTGATTAAAATCCTATTTATGTCCAGCTATTTCTCCAACCTCACTACTGTGTTCTCAGTGACATGTACCAGGTATAACACATAATGGATGCTCAATTATATTTACTGAATGAGTAAATTAATCCTAGATCACTTTCTAAGAAGCTAATCATAATTCTATGAAATTATCAAAATGTTGACTTTTTTGTGAAAATAGACCTGAAAAGAAAGCTAACTTCTATAGTTCATTATGGAAATAGGGTGAAAGTGAGGTCTAGGGAAGTGATGGGTTTTCACCAGCAAAAGTAATTAAGATAATTATAATAACACATATAAAGTTCTTACACATAGCAAGGGTTCCATGAACGTTAATCTTCTTCCCTTTCCAAGCCCTCTTCTGATTAGTTGCTTGTAGGAATGCTGGGGTGATTTATTTTTCTTTGTTTTAGGAAATTTGCTTTATTGCAGTCACAACACTGCTTTTAAAAAACTATAGTAGCAACACTGGGCCAAGGAAAAACACCTTAAAAACATGATTTCACCATTTGATATGTTCTCCAGAATACACACACACACACACACACACACACACACACATTTCCAAAATTTTGGTTGACATCAGTTTGCCGATAATTATAAATATAATCTTCCAGCCACCTGAGTTCACATCAAATACTTCTAAGGGCGTCACATTTGATCCAGTTTTTAAATTTTTCCAATTTTTCATGGATGATCAAATCTAAAGCTTCTTCAAAGTAAAGATTAAATATATTATTTTTCTCTTAAAATGTCTGCACCTTCAGGCTTTCACAGTTTATTAAGGCAGTGTGACAGGACTTATAGAAGCACCGGGAAAGCTTCTGCAAAGTGAGCGTTATTTAATTCTAAGAGCACCTGGTAGTTGATAAATATTAAATAGCCAGAAGAAATCGATTAGGGCTAGAAGCACCAACATCCCAAGAGTCACACAAGATTATTATCTCTGTTTTTGAAAGAAGCAATTTTTAAATAATAGGTACAAGCTGCAGATCTATCAAGATCCTATCGTTTTCTAAGTCCAACACGGCTCAGGTTTTTCTCATTTGTTTACAACAAATCACCAAACCTCTCTGAGGTGTGTCATGTTACACTGGTGTGCACACCTCTTTCTGCTTGTGCCTATGTATTCTATTTACACCGTCCAGTGTAAAATAGTTTTTAATATCCATTTTAAAGCCAATGTTATCAAAATATATTTCGGCCTACATTCAACAACTCTGGAGTACGCCAAAAACCTAGTACATTTTCTCCTCATTATCACCTCAGTAAGAGTCCCTTGCCAGGATCTGGCTAGGAGGCTTGTATCTGACAAAGCTGAATTAAGTGTTAATGAAGGGAAAATGTCCCAGCCCATTCTGAGCTTTGTTCAGAACAGGTTTAAGTGTACCCTGGCAAAAAGCTCTACTAGTGGCTCTTTTTTTTCCCCCAAGAGAGGACAGATAAAGGGAGAGGTTGTACACTTGGCTTTGCCACCTTTTGCTTGAATGGTGTGGTCTGTTGTTCACTAACACTGAGGTTTAATCCTTGTCCTTATTTTTAAATTCCTTGGTATGAGCTTTACCCATGAATTCCCCAACCTAGATACTGCCCGACCTTTCTGACGTGTCCATACAGATTTAATATATCCATGGCTTCTTTTTCTTCCCTCTAAGTAAATTCTTGATCTTCTCCAGTCCCATCTGAGCTCTTCATTCAACTTAAATCTCATCAGCCAGCGTCTACGAAGAATTCCTGTGGCCAAACCCTCTGGATTCCGTGTGACCCCCCCTGTACTGACCTGAAACCGCAGGTCATTCATGTCCCTCAACACTCCTCAGTATGGTTCACCTGATTCTCTCCTCTCATAGGCACTAGCTTTGGGGCCAGAAAACCTAGATTCCAGTCCTAGAGCCTATAATTTCTTGGTCTCCGCTATATCATTTAACTTCCCAGAGTCTTCGTTTCCTTAGCTGGAGAACAGGGATGATGGTGACTATTATCTTCATTCTTCAGAGAGACAACCTGAGGCTGTACATCCCATCTTGCACAACTGTCATTATCAAATGAAGACAAAGTACTAAATACATAAATTCTCTTTGAAAGGTGTAGAGCATCATAAAATGTAAGATTTGGTTACTTTTTTTAAATCTCTAACCACATATACTGAGGAGTTTCTTTCTGATCTCTCTCCTGCTTTCCCTCTTTCTTTCTGGAAGCCTCCCTGCCCTTCCAGTATGAACCCCCAGTTGCAGACAAATGTCCATGCATACTTGAGTCCTGCTTTCCTAATTATCTCAGTTAGAGGAATAGCTCAAAATGAAAAGTAAGAGGGGTAATCTCAAGGCACCATTTTTGCAGAAAAGGGAAGACCGATCTGTAAGTAGTTGGAAGATACCAGCTTCTTTGATCATTGAAGAGTCTCAACCAGATGAAATTTACTTTATCCAAAGTTACTTTCCATCTGCCTACCTGTGATTATCATAAATTCATACAACCTCCCCTTGTATGGGTCTTTTACCATAAAGAGACCAAAAATTCATTCAATGATATTTACTTTTATCAATATCCGACAGATTAGTTAAAATACTTCTAATCAATTATCTCAGACCACATTGGTGCAAAAAATGGTAAAAAAAAAAAAAGTCATCTCCCCGCCCCCACCCATCCTAATTCAATTTGCCCTTGTCCTTCACCTCTAGTCAGGAGAGAAGAGACTGCAATTCAGTATATCACATTATCTGCTACAGCGTGAACTAGCAGGGTTGGTGTTTTGTGGAGGTAAAAGTCCTACCAGAGACTGACCTGGTAATCTGGAAAATTAGGCCAGCTCCAGGAGACAGCAGAGGTGTGGCCTCAGGCAAGTCACTTAATCTTCCTTGGCCTCAGTGTCTTCTACCATGAAATAAGGGCACTGATCCAGTCTCTGAGATCCCTTCCGGGCCAAATGGTCTTGCACATGGGACAGCAAGATAAAACATGCATCCGGACTTCTATGGAAGGGTGGGGACTAGGATGGGGTGAAGATGAAAACAGAAAGCTCCTTTTCCAAAATCCCCTTTCCCTTCTTCACTGCGTGAAGAGAGCTGCAACCTTCTCTTTGCAACCCTCTGCCTGTCAAACCTCAAAATCTGTCAGAAAGGATGCAGCTGGAAAACTGATAGTCGGACCGCACGTTTTCGTATTTTGCCACTGTCCCTCGTTTCCTTTATTTACTTTTATCTACACATGCTGACTCTTGTACCTTTTTCGTGGCTTCCCCCTATTCAATTACCCACTTCTCCTTCAGTCAACATCTGCTTCTCTTGGACATCGTATCAGAAACTTCTAGAATGGATTCTCTGCCTGGCCTTTGTAGCTCATTGCTGCAAAACTTTTCGTGAGGGCCTCCAAATCTTGGTTTATCAACTTTGGTCTTCCTCATCTAATTTCTGTGCCACCTTCTCCTTTAGTGAAGCATTCAGCATGTTATAAATCCCAATCCCTTCATTTTGCAGATGGACAAAATGTAAGACTAAGAGATATCAAGGGACATGATCGCTGTGGTTGGTTATAAAGGAAGGATGAGAACCAGGCCTCCTGATTCTGCAGTTCAGTCCAGGCTCTCCACCGTAACCCCAGCCACCACTAAGTGAGTATTTCCACTCAACCCCAGGGAGCAGCTGGAAGAAGGATAAAGTCTCTCCCCAAAAATGGGCAGTGGTGTTCCATCTACTCTATGGCCTCTATGATCCGAAGTGGTTTTCAAAAAAATTAGCCCCAATCGCTCCCCGCTCAATTCAGATATTGATGACAGGTATCTCACATTTTATAGTCCCAGCTGGGAATTAATTGCCTGTTGTGTTTTTGGTTTTTTTTTTTCCCAGCTCTTTGACAACTGTGATGAAGTCTGCTGTAGACTCTTTATAGCTGCATCCCCACCTCAAACCTACTCGAACCAACCCTTTTCCTCATGGCAAGTGTGCTTGCTGATACGCTCCAACTCCACCATCATCTAGCCCAGGATCTATGTGGAAAAGGTAACTCAGTCAGTTCTGTAATTATTCTCTCATGCTTATAAGTAAGTAAGTGCTGCACATTCTCCCGGAAGCCACGAAGGACCCAGGAGCAGTGAATGACGGGGGGGAATGGGTCAGGACACGTGCTTTGCGAAGTATGTAAAAATTCAGAGAGGGGTTGATGGAGGAGAGAGCAGGAAACGGAGGATGAGGAACAGGCTGAGAGTCAGGAAAATGGAAAGAGAAGCACAAAACAGGGAGAAGAGAGGGGCAGAGTTTCTAGAGACATTGGACAAATGTCCAAAGAAAAGGACAAATAAGGAGGAAAACAGTGTAACTGAAGACCTAGTAACAAAAGAGGCAGGGGAAGGTGTGCAGGTAAAGGGATGCTGAAGGAGGCCAAACGTGTGCCGTTGTCATCATGACCCTTGTCTCACAGCTAAGGAAACTGAGGCACAGAAAAGCTAAGTAACCAGGCTAAGGTCACAGAGAGCCAGAATCTGAGTCCAGGGCTGTCTGGGCCTGAATTCTGTCTATGACATTGAGCTCAAACCTTTTTTAGACCTTTAACATTATAAAATGTGAATCTACAGTGATCTCAAAATAAAAATTTAATTTGAAAACTCACATATATAATATTATTACCGATGTCCCTTATCAGTAAGTTAGCACTGATCCAGCCACAGCCCCTCAGCCACAGCCTCACTGTGACCAAGGGCGTGGACATGAAAGGGGGCAGCTCGAGGTTACCTTGGCCATGACTCGGAGGAGAGCAAGCGGGATCCTACAGAGATAGGACAGGTATCTTTGGTTGGCCTCCTTAAATGCCAGGTTCTAACCAACTGAACCCACTCGACACAGACTACAAAAGTACTGTTTGACAGCCACGAGCAGACCACCTGGGAACTTTTAACTATGCCAGGTTCAAAGGCGGGCCACTGAGGGACCCGGACACTGCCAGGATGAAGCATGAAGATGGCTGCGTGCACCACATAGAGTGTGAGTCACGTGGAAGAGTGTAAGTCACGTGGAAGAGTGGAAGTCACGTGGAAGAGTGGAAGTCACGTGCACCACACAGTGTAAGTCACGTGGAAGAGTGGAAGTCACGTGCACCACGCAGAGTGTAAGTCACGTGGAAGAGTGGAAGTCACGTGCACCACGCAGAGTGTAAGTCACGTGGAAGAGTGGAAGTCACGTGCACCACACAGAGTGTAAGTCACATGGAAGAGCGGGTCATAGGAGACAGGGGAGGGCAAGGGGAGAGAAGGACAGAGAAACACAAACCAGAACTGGGATGATGGGGGAGCAGGGAGCAGAGAAGAGAGGAGGGAAAGGAGGACAGAGAGAAGGAGAAATCAGAGAGTCTAATGGAGGGAGAAGCAAAGAAGGGCGCAGACACAGGTGAGGGGTGGAGCCCTGGGGGCAGGAGGAGGCAGCCCAGAGTTCTGAGCACAAAACATAGGATGTGAGCCTTCTCTACGGTGTGGAAAATTAGAACGTCTCGAACTAGAGTTCACTGATGAATCTAGGCTTCCCATTTCTACCGGATTCGCTTCCATTTCCCAGAATGAGCTCCAGAGGCCTCCTGCCTTAGCTGCCGAGACGCCCCCCAGGCTCCGGAGCAGGTTGTGTGCTCTCCCCTCTCCCTGGGGGTAACTGACACCCTTCTCGGTGGCCTCCCTTTAGCTTCTGTTTGCAGCCAGGTCCCCCAGCGGAGCCTCGGCTGACGCTAGCACTGACGAGGATCCTTACGAGTGGCAGGATTTGTGGGAGTCGGGAAAGGACCTTCGGTTTTAAATGTGTATTTCCCTTAAGGTCCAACAGGGTATCTGAAAGTCCACTAGGCCAAAGTTCTTCCTCTGAGTTAAAATATAAATGCCCATGGAAAGGGTCACACGTTAGCTGCTTTTGTCTATTTAAATCCTGGCAAGGACCTAGTTGTACAGGTTGTCTCCCAGACTGAAATGAAACAGGGACCTACGAGGAGGACATCCTTGGGGGCTCCATGGAGGACAGACCCAGGGCTGAATCACATCGTGCTTCTTGGGGAAGCCCTATCAGTGGGCAATGCAGGGAGTGGGGGGCAAGGGGAGGAGGGTCCTCCGGGCAGTCAAGAGGCAGAAAATGGACTCCGGATGGTTAAACAAGGTGGCAGTTGTCAAAAGAGGAGAGAGGAGCATGGGAAAAGGGAGTTAAAAAAAAGATTAAAAACACATTCTTTTCCAATTGTGTAATTTTCTCAGGGCTAACTGTCGAGGTCAGGATGACAAAGGTGGCCACGGTTGCTACTTGGAAGTCCCAGCAACACACAAAAAAACCCTATTCAAGCCCTACTGCTACCTCCCAGAGGACAGGAAGCCAGCTCCAGATGTTTGCAACTCTTAGAAGCAGCAGAAGCCCCTGCTGTAATGACAGGGGAGCCTCTCTATTGGATCAAAGAGCACAAGAGCAGAAAATGCCAAAGGAAGAGGAGGTGCACCTCGTCCAGAGCATGGAAACCTGTGTGCAGGTCCCCTCCTCTGCTGAACAGACTGATTTTCCTCATAATCGTGAAACTGATCTCCAAGAAGAACTGAAATGACACCAGTAACTATTCACGGTGTTATCAAGTCTTCCCTTCCACTGACCAGGGAGACTTCTCCTTGGCACAGAAACTTCGGGGACGAATCGGAGAACTTCCAGAACCCCAAAGGCCACATTACGTTCCTTGGTAAAATAAGCCACCAATTTAGTCTCGGCAACAGTGATCAGAGACCAAGGCATTCATACAAAAAGTACCCCAAACTCATGGATTCTTCTGGTACAGACAGGTTAGATGTCTCTGGGAAGACGGTTGGGCAGGCAGGCAGGATGAGGACTGGGACCCCGGCCACCAGCCTTCCTCTCCACCCCGCGGAGCAGTCTTGGGGTCCTGCTGCTTTGCCTGTGCCCCTCCTTGGCCTGAGAAAAGCTTCCAGGGCCCAAAGGAGTGCAACCGGAGTTGCCGCTGTTGACAACTTCAGCTGAAGCTCCCCGCTCCTCTCCTGCCTGGGTCTGGGAATTGTGCACTCACAGGTCCTGCCCCAATTCCTCTGTCCCTGGGCTCCAACCCCGGGATACAGGCCTTTCCTCCTTTCAGTATCAACTCCGCCTTCCAGAACCATCCATCCAGGGTAGGAGACCCTCTGTGATCTCCATTCAGAAGGGCTGGGGGGAGATGGCTCTGGCAGAGATTCCAGGCAAGTGGCCAGCCTGGGCCAAGGGGAAGTGCATTATTCACAGGATCACAGATGTTAGAGATGAAAAGAACTCACAGAACCACATCTCACTCATCCATCCCACCTCGCGATGTAGGCCCTTTTCCAAGAGCATATGGCCTGTTCCCGTCTGATTTCAAAGGCTCTTTCATTACCAATAAGGTATTACACGTACTGAGTGCGCCTTGTGTACTCCATGTGGCCCCAATCACAGGAGGAGGAGACAAATGGATTCCCCTCCTCAGGAAAGGGCTGCCACACTGCGAGATACATTTGCCTCTCCTGTGCATTGCTTGAGCCCACCCTGCTATCTGTCCCTCCACCCCGGCACGGATACCGTTCACACAGCTGAATACAACTCTTGCATGTAAACAGGCCTCTGATCATCAGAGAAACTAACAGGGAGAGTAGGTGGTGAAGACCCGGCAAAAAGAGAGGAACAGCGGGAAGGGGCCGAGGAGGGGGCTGGTTGAAGCAGCCTCTGGATACCACCCCCAGGAAGGTGGTACCTTCCTAGATTTTGATCCAAGGTAATAACAGTTACAGCTGATTTCCTAAGACTATTGAGAGAATAGCAAGAGACAGTTTTCTCCAAGACCTATAGCCATCCAGGACAGTGAAGCAAAAATATTACCCCTTCTTTGTCAACTTCTCATCTGCTGAGATGGAACCTCAGACTGATGTATATCTGATTTCACTTTCTCGGGACACACAGCAAGCTAGAAAAAAATACCTTTCCAATCCCAAAAATGTCAGTGAAGAGTTTGATTTGATCCAGGAGTCAAATCCTGGGCCATCCACTTGGAAGTGGGTGGGCTTGAGGGGGCAGTTCCCCTCTGGAGAACGGAGACCTGGGAAGGCGTGGGAGCTCCTGGGAGCCTCAGTTCTGGCCCAAGCAGACTAGGAATCGACCAGCAGTTTTGTCCACCCTCATGGACCTCTCTCTTTGACTTCTCTTTCCCTTTCTACTTCTTGTCTCTCATCTCACTCTCTTCTCTCTTTCAGAGCTGTTCTCTTGTTTGGAATGTTTAAGTCCTAATCAAGACCAACTGGGAGGGGGAGGAATCAACTTTCAAGGTCAAGTGCCAGTTGGCCGCTGTCTGGGCAATTGGGAGAGTCCCTTCCCAGGCTAAACTGGATGTTCCAGGAAGACCGAGAACATGACAGTGACCCAGGGCAAGTGCAGCCCCCCGGTGAAGTCCCTGGGCGTTACTGTCATCAGATGAGGGTCCCCGTTGCCACACTGCCACTGCTAGCGTGTGACCGTGGCCAGTTACTTTCCTTTCTGACGCTCAGTTTCTTCATCTGGAAAAGAAGGAGAACAATCCTACTGCCTAAATCCTAGGGCTCCTTTGAGAGTTAAACTGGCTAAATGTAGCTAAAGCAGTATCTCATATTAACGTGTAGCCCTAACTTGTAGGAGGCACTTGGTATTTTTTAAACGGGGAAAGAGAATGAAGCTGACTTCTTCTGAAACTCCAGATCTAGTCCTCCCCAGTCTCTCAGTAACCAGGGAAAACACATCCAAAAGAGCATGATAATCACTTCTAGACCAGGACACAAGAGCCTGCACTCCAGCTGAAAGTCAGGGCCGAGGGCCGTAGAGCCTGACATATGATGGCTGATTGTCCCAATTCCACGGCCCCGCCTTATCATGTCCGCATTCACTGCTCCCTCCCTTCCAGCTTCCTTTCCTCTCCTCCTCACCCCCTTTAGCTTCTTCTCATCCTTCTCCAACCCCTCTTGCTCCTTCTTAAATGTTATTAAGCAGCCACATGAATACATTGCATTGGGGACCACATGAATACACTGTACAAAAAGAAAGATCAGCGGAGAGATCCTGACCCATCGCAATACTTTACAACCTAAAAACATGCCATGTTCTACTCACCAGTGGTTCCCAAACCTGGCTGTGTCTCCCAGTCCCTTGGGGGATGTTTGTGAAAACTGTGAAATTAGTGGGGCTTTACTCCAAACCTATTAAATCAGAATCACTGGGTATAGAATCAGAGAATCTGTATTCTAAAATCATAATAAAAACTTAAAATTCCTCTGTTGCTTCTAAGTTCCAGTCAGTTTAAGAACCACTATCATACACTGCACAACTGAACTACAAAAACAAGCTCCTTTCCCCTCTTTTTCTTGATGTTTTTTGGTTCCTTCCTTCTCATGACCCTCTCAACTTATGATACGACACAGCTTTATTTTCTGAGAATTTACAATATTTGCTTTTACGTGAGCAATGAGAACCCTGGAATGGCAAGAGAACGAAAGGCAAAGGTGTTCGAGGGAGCTGGAAAGACTATGCAGACATGGATCTATGAAGGCGGAAGGCACGAGAATGCAGGTGGAGGGCAGCAGGAATTAGGGCCGGCGGGGGGGCGGGGGGCGGCGGGAGGGGCGGGGGGCAGCAGCATGGAGAAACTACAGTGAAGCCTGGCTGTAGTTGTCTGTTGTCCTGGCAACGTGATGCTGAAAGACTGAAGGCTGCTGCTCTCTGTAACACTGGACAACATGTCGCCAAGGCAACAGAATGCATCCAAGACACATGGCGGCTGGCCATGTGGTCTTGGGGGCGTGCCAGGAATCCTCAGTTGAAGGCGGGCGACACTGGCTGCGCTGTTACACCACCTCCCACTCTCAATGCCCACACCCTTCACCCCCCCATCAAATCTTGCCCTGGCTGTTCCATTCCCTGTGGCACTGTTCCCAGTGCCATCAGCCCCCTTTGGAAAGAGTGGAAATTCTATCAGGCTGCAGTGATGTAGATGTAAGTCCAGGAACTGGCCATGCATGGGAACTCCATAAACTCAAAAGGAGAGGAAGCTCTTTAGCCAGTGACAATGGTTCTAACTTCCTCCGTTGCTTGGCTACTTTGCTCCCAAGTTTGTAAACGAACTTTGTAAAAACAACAAAACTGCATCATCCATAGACATATCAAAAGAAAATGACGCCCGATTCCAGAGGCATTTGTATTTCAATACTACGAGAAATGATAATAGCAGCGATTTTGTAAAACCAGGCATCTTCCTGGCAGAGTAATGAGTCCTGTAAAGGTTATTTCATTTCATTTCATAATAGCTCTTTGAAGTTAATGAGCATTAACCCTATCACAGAGGTGAGAGAAAACAGATCACAGAAGTCACACAACATGGCAAGAGGTCACTCAGCTTCTGAAAGATGGAGCCAAGACTCACACTGGCTCCAAGGTATATGTCCCATCTACCACACTCTACTGCTCCCATCTGAAAAGATGCTAAGTCAAGTTACATCACTCCCTTCTTACACCTTCTAGAATGAACTGAAAAATACCCAACTTTGTACCAAGGCTCTCAGGCCCTCCAAGATCTATCTCACAGTACCTTTCAACCTCAGCTCCTACCTTTGCCCCCATGCCCATCCCCCTCCAGCTCTACCGACCTTCCGGCCACTCATCAAACAACAAAAAACGTGCCCACCCTTCGAGGCTTTTGCACCTGCTGTTCTCTCTGCCAAAAGGCTGCTACTCAGATTTTCATCCTTCTGGATCCTTTTCACACAAATGCCAAGTGCCACATCCTCAGAGACCTTCCCTGACAATCCTAACATAGCCCACAATATCCCTCCCTGCTGTTTTCATTAAAACATTTACCACTGCCTAAAATAATACTGTTTACTTTATGTGTTTGTTTATTGTCAGTCATTGTACCATGAGGGCATGCCTCTCTTATGGACTAGATTTCCAAGACCTTGAACAGTTCCTGACACCTAGTAGATACTTAATAAATATTTTTTGAATGAATGAATAAATCAATGAGAAAGGCTGTTGTTTGCTAAAGGAAGTTTCAAAATCTCTTGCTAGTACCTTTGGAAACTTAATTGCATTGATTAAAGTTCATTGGTGCTACCTGGCTGATTAGCATGTCACATGAATTGCATATGTTTATCTTTCAAAACTTTTTAAAAAATGTTTATTTCTTTCTGCTTCCTCCTTTGAAAGAAGGCTAATAAAGTCAAGATTATCACCGGCTCCCATCTGCTTTGCATGATAAAAGCTTTGCTCTGCTACCTCAGAATGCACCCCTAACCTGAGACTGCCCTCTTGCCATGACTGTCTGCTGGAAATTAAGTGGCTGTGAGTGCCAAGGTGTTGACTGCTGGTATCTGGCAGAGGTGAAGAAGGGAAGGGTGAGGGAGATAGCAGCCTGGAGAGAGATAAGGAAGGTACTCGCCAGTAACCAGAGATTAATCCTACCGTCCATTTTTACTTGGGTTTAAGATACTTTTCTCTTAATTGCTACTAACATCTGCTGCACTGAAGCAATAATCTACCCATATATTAAATAAGTATGCATTAAGGGCTTACTATGCGCCAAGCTATATGTTAGGTTCTGCAGACACAAAAATGCAAAAGACATAGCCCCTGCCCTCATGAAGCTTGTAGTCTAGCAGGACAGATGGCTAATAAAAAACGATTATAATTCATTACAATTGTGATAAGGACTATGAAAAGTATGACATGAAAGGGGATAAAGGGAAAAGAAACAGGAGCTTTTATTTGAGGGGAGGGAAAAAGAAAAATCTGAAAGCTTGACATTGGATTAGGAGGGCAGCCTTAGGTGAGATGCCCCATCCTGAGGACTGGACAAGAGAAAGATACAGGCAACTAATGGCAGCGGCAAACACACACACACACACACACACACACACATGCACACGCACAGGTACACAAAACAGAGAAGCAAAACCAAACCCAAGGAGAGAGGAGGACAGAAAGGGATGCTAAAAAACAAGCCTCACTGCCCTTAAGTTCCACCAAAGAACAGCTGACTAACTCTGACACCTCCCCTCTCAGCACTGTCCCAGGCTCCGGAGGTCCAGAATACGCAAGCCAGGAGCTAGGTGAGTTCAGATCCTGCCGTGGACGGCTTGCGCTTCTATTCACATCACTCCCTCACTCATTCATTTATTCAATGGAGACACTGAAAACCTCTCACAGACCCACTCTTACTGATTCCTGCTATTTGCCAGGCCTTTTCTAAGCACTTTTAATAACTTTACTTAATAACCTTAAGAAACAGGGTCTATTTTTACCACCATTGTATAGACGAGGAAACTAAGATTCAGAGAAGTCAGGTTATTTGCCAAAGGTCACACAGTAAACAGTGGAGCCAGGAAACAATCTAGGCACTGAGATTCCAGAGCGCCCCTCTTAACTGCCGTGTGAGTGTTGTTACTTCCCTAGGGCTGCTGTAACAGTTGTATCACATACTTGGTGGCTTAAAACAACAGAAATTTCTTTTCTCAGAGTTCTGGAGGCTGGAGCCTGAAATCGAGAGTCGGCAGGGTCATGTTCCCTCTAAAGGCTCCAGGGGAGAATCTTCCTTTGCCTCTTCCAGGTTTCTGGTGGCTTCCTTGGCTTGTGGCTAAATAACTCCAGCATCTGCCTCTTTCAAGGACTTCCCCTTTGTGTAGAGGTCTTCTCCTCTTCTACCTCTTAGAAGGACATTTGTCACTGGATTTAGGGCCCACTTGGCTAATCCAAGATGATCTCATCATAAGATCCTTAACTACATCTGTAAAGATCCTTTTTTCAAATGAGGTCATATTCACAGGGTCCAGGAGTTAGGACACTGAAGTATCGTTTCGGGGCCACCATTCAACCCACTAGAGTGTGTATATAGAGTGTACATTTTAACAGTTGCTAATTGTGTAGTAACAGTTGACTGTTACTATGCACCCGACATTATGGCATGTGCTGGGAACACAAAAGTCAGTAAAGCATGGCCTGGCCCACAAGGAGCCCGCTGTACAGCAAATGAGATGGATAAGTAAACAGGATGGGTTATAATAAAAGCTTAAATAGAGCACAGGTGAAGTGCAAAAAAAAAAAAAAAAAAAAAAAGAACTAGTAAATTCTGTGAAGATGGGAGTCAGAAAAGGGTTCACAGAAGTGCCACGATTTCTCTTGGAAAGTGAGTAGGTGCTTCTGGGTGGACAAAGGAGGAAGAGGCACTGACCAAGGCCCAGAGACGTAAAACAGTCAGGACCAGACCAGGAGCGGTGACTGATTTAGCGTGACCTCACATTGCTGTTCAAGGGCGGGGAGGTGAAGGGAAAATCCTGGAGAGGTGGCCTGGGACCACATCAGAGAGGATGTCCTAGTCTCAGCTGCGGGAAGCCGGTGTGGAGTTTTAAGTGAAAGTGTAACGATCAGATTTGCGTTCCTAAAGAACCACACAGGTAAGCTGCCACGTGGCGGGGAGGACAAGAGGGCAGAAGTGCCGCTGAGGTCACTGCAGTGCACGGAGGGGACGGGATCCGCAACAAGGCTTCTCTACCGTTGGCATAACTGTCCTGAGGGGAAGCGAGTGGCCGGGGTGGACCCCCAGACTGGGCAGCTGCTCCTTCCTGCTTTAGATAAGCCTCTCTTTCCTTCTCGTTCTTCTTCTCTTCTTATCTAAGAATTTCTTTAGCTCTTTCCCATCTCCCCCTCCTCTCACCCCTCAAGTGGGGGTTCTGTCCTGGACACACTTCTCTCCTCGTCCCCCTTGTTCGTTCTCAGCCTCTCCTCCACCCTCCTGGTTTCAACGACCCTCTCCATCCTAATGAGGCTCATCTCTTAACTTCCAGCCCAGACCACTCTCTTTACCTCCAGTCCCAGATCCAACTGCTTACCGGTCGTTTCCACTCCTGTGACCCACCCATGTTCCAAATTCTACTCATCCTCATTCCCACTGTCACCAAATCGGTGACAAACCTAATGACTCTTGTCATCATAATTTTTGTAATAGCACTAAAAGGGTCAACGGTGTTCAGTGCCACAGAAGGTCACGAACGACTTGAAAACCCCATTTGGATTTGGCATTTTGGATAAAGGGAAAGACGAGGAATTGAAAACAGCAATTTCTGACGAGCATTTAAGGAATTTAACTATGAAAACAAAGAGTGAGGGAGGAAAACCAGGGTCAAGGAAAGCTTTCAGGTTTGTTTATTTATGAATATGAGAGTGATCTGAGCATGTTCGAAGAGGGCAAAATTGACATTTGGGGGAAGACAATTCTTGACTGGTGGGTACTATCATGTATACTGCAGGACACTTAACACGGCTGGCCTCTGCGTTCTAAGTGCCAGTAGTGGGTGCATGCAAACACACACACACACACACACATACACACACACACACACACACACACACACACACAGACAAGTCATTATCATCATCCAAAAAACTCCCCCCGTACATTTCCAAACATCTCCTGAGGACCACTAAGCTAGTAAGGCAGATGCCAGCAGGGAGGAATAAGTTGATAATTAAGGAGAAAAAGGACATAACTGGTGAGCCAAAGTCCTGGACGACATGTGAGGCGACTGGACCAAGGGCACAAAAGCAGAGTTTGGTGTAAAGCAGGAGAAATTTCACATGAGAGATGTTGAGCTTTAGAGTCACACAAACATTGGTTGAATTCCTAGGTCATCACTTCCTTCCTTTGAGAGACACTGCCTGTTGACTAACCTCAAAGTTGGTCCCAACGCTTGTCCCCTTGCCACCTCCACCAGAGAGCCTGCAACCCCCAAAGGGGTGGCCATGTGACATGATTTGGGGTCATGAGATCAAGGATATGGGGAAGACTTTTCCTGATCTAATCATACCCACCCCCTGGCTTTCCCTGCTTTGGGTATGGGGCAGGACAACAATTACCAAAATGTCAAGAAAACCCCAGAGGTCAGCCCTGACCTCACCGTGTCACTGCCCCAGCCCCAGCGGTCCCCAACTCCAGGAAGCTTGTGCTGAGACACCAATAAGCACCTATTGGTTTAAGCCATCGTGAGCAATCAATACCTAAACATCTTGGGCAAAACAGCCTCTCTGATCTACAGTTTCCTCATCTGTGAAATACAGACAAAATGCGTGCCTTATAAAGGCAAGGAAAGAATTAAATGAAGCAACATATAAATGAAGCTCATATTAAGGTGACCAGCTCAGAGCCTGACAAAAGTAAATGATCAGTGTTAGTTCTCTTTCTCATTGTAACCTCCTAACAACCCATAATAAACTCGGGTGTTCTTTGTCCCTGTGAAATAGAATAGTAGCAGTAAGGTATTTTGTCTTCAGAAAAATGGAATAAAACTAGCCTTGAACATTACTCTCATACATGGTGAACCCTTAAGCCACAGAATCAAAATATAACGTTGGGGAATATCAATTGATACAGCCACTATGGAAAACAGTATGGAGGTTCCTTAAAAAACTAAAAATAGAACTACCATATGACCCAGCAATCCCACTTCTGGGCATATACCCAGAGAAAATCATAATTCAAGAAGACACATGCACCCCAATGTTCACAGCAGCACTATGTACAATAGCCAGGACATGGAAGCAACCTAAATGTCCATCAACAGAGGAATGGATAAAGAAGATGTGGTACATATATATATAACAGAATATTACTCAGCCATAAAACGGAACAAAACTGGGTCGTTTGTAGAGACGTGGATGGACCTAGAGAGTATCATACAGAGTGAAGTAAGTCAGAAAGAGAAAAACAAATATCATATATTAACACATATATATTGGAATCTAGAATAATGGTATAGATGACCTTGTTTGCAAAGCAGAAATAGAGAACAGATGTAGAGAACAGATGTAGAGAACAAATGTATGGATACCAAGGGGGAAAGAGGTGGGGTGTGAGGAACTGGGAGATTGGGATTGACACATATACACTACTGACATTATGTATAAAATAGACAACTGAGGGGAACATACTGTATAGCACAGAGAACTCTACTTAATGCACTGTGGTGACCTAAATGGGAGGGAAATCCAAAAGGGAGGGGATATATGTATATGTATGGCTGATTCATTTTGCTGTGCAGTAGAAGCTAACACAATATTGTAAAGCAACTATACTCCAATAAAAATTAATTAAAATAGGTACATATATAAAATGTTGAATAAAATATAGATATAAAGCCTAAGAATGAGGCAAAAAGATGGAATCACAGAAGTCTCAGAAAGGGGAATGAAAATACATTCTTGGTGTATAAATCAGAATCCAAGGAGTTTTTCAGCAATATCAGTGTAATCTATTAAAAACTGGCTGGTGAGGGAATTCCCTGGCGGTCCAGTGGTTAGGACTCCACGCTCTCATTGCCGAGGGTGCGGGTTCAATCCCTGGTCGGGGAACTAAGATCCTGCAAGCCGCACGGTGAGGCCAAGAAAATTAAAAAGATTAAAAACTGGCTGATGACATTTAGTAAATTAAGTGCCTTCCTATGTCTATAACATATTACTACTTCCTACCTAGTACTTTTAATATTCCCCTCATCTCATTGCTCACTTTTTCTTTTATATCAACACTGACAAATCCATGAGTAACCCTGGATTCAAAGACTATTTAATTCTGCTCTGCTTTCTTTTCTAACGTTCTTGGCTTATCTTCATTGCTTACATCCTATGTGTATCAGTTTATTGAAATCACTGTATGTCTCTGCTTTGAAAATCGTGATATGTCCTGATCGGGGCACAGTCAGTAACTGCGTGGCCGCAGAGGTGGAACCCACGGAGCTGCAGCTGAGCCACCAGGCTTAAAACGAAGGGCACTGACATCCCAAGCTCCTCTCTTTGGGTTCATGGGAAAACAGTAGAATCCCATTTTCTTCAAATGATTTAGGTAAGGTCTGGTGTAGGAAAACACAAGGCAGACGTATACTGAGGCCCTACTGTTTACCAAGCACTGGGCACGCTGCTTCAGAAGGCTTGGTAAAACCCACTAAGAGCCAGGTGTTATTTCTGTCCCCATTTTACAAATGGAAAACCGGAGGCTAAGAGTGTTTAAGGAACACAGCTACAGTCACATGACTGGGAATGCGCAGAGCCTGAGCCTCCGGGCGACACAGCCCGCCTTCCCTCCACGTGATGTCACCTCCTTCCTGCCACAGACACACCATCACCTCCAGCCAGCCGCGTGAGAAGTGATGGCTCACGCGTTACTTTCTAGCAACAAGCACCTTAATTTCTGTGAATGCCTAAAGCGATTTCTGGAGCCTCAGTTTTTCCAGGCATTAAAACTGCACCTGGACTTCAAGTGGCCGGTCTCTTGAAAGCAAATCCCAGCTCCAACTGGAAAAGAGCAGATACGCTGGCCAACGAGACGCAGGTGGATAGTACTGGAATCCACACAGGCTTGAAGGCAGCACCACCGCAACGTCTATGGTGTCTCAGGGAGAACTGCCCACTCGCCTTCCCCCAAAGTATAGTTCAAGGAAGTAGGAAAAACGGGAGAGGAGTAACGGACCCCCAGGCCCCCAGATGATTCTATCCTGGCTTTTTTCTGACTTCCTCAGTGTGGGGACTGGAAGTTTTAAAGTCAGCGGAAAAACTTAAAAAAAAAGACTCAGATCCCAGGCCCACTATGTTTCTAGCTATGCGACTTTGGCCACGATACGTAAACTCTCTCTGATTTATTTTCCCCATCAAATGAAATAATGCTACTCGTCTCACAGGACTGCTTAAGGATTAAAATGCTCACTAACATCATGCCTGGCACAGCGTTGGCATATGATAGCAGCTTTGTTACTGTCTTGCCTCTCCCACCTCTATGACTTAACTCTGCTCATCACCAAAAAATGTTCTAACACCACAGTTTGCTCTTGAAGTATGCTGTCCCAAGAAACACCATATCACAAACAACTAAGAAGCAAGGTTAAAAAAACCTCAAAGTCACCCCAAATTCGGGAAGAAGCATAGAGTGGGATATGAATAGCATGGCCATCTTGGTTTCAAGATTATGTTGGCTATGGAAACCCACATGAGCAGACGGAAGGCAGTTAGACTATTTACAGGGTCACACTCCACCGCTAGCTCAACTACTGTCTCCAAACATATTGCCATTAGGTGTCGAGGCGGCGGGCGGGGAGTAGGGGGCAGGGGGAGAGTGAGAGAAGATGGGGCCAAAGGAGTGTAAGGGCCATCCTGCTGGCCCCAGCTGGATTCCAAAACATGGCTTTCTGCACAGAAAATTAGAGTGCTAGTAAAAGTATTAATTCTCACCCAATAAATTTAGAAATGAAAGAATCATAGCAACAGATGCCAGAATAAGAATATTTTCACCTGTCCTTTAGGGAGGAACAAGATAAGGAGCACGACACATGTCTTAGCTGCTGTACTCCACTCCGATCAACAGAGTGAAGATCACTCTGATCTATTTCCAGACCCTGACCCTTTACTCAGCACACCTTCTCTCTTCCATTTTTGCAGCATTAAAGCTTGGGTCTTCCATCCTTTTGCCTGATCCTACTGTAACTTCCACTTTCTGTATTCCTTCCTACCACCTACCCAAGCCATTTTCATTGGCCCTAATGCTAGTGACAAGATAGTTTTCAATGACTGTCAATCCCTATCCCCACTTTTTAATTACCTCACCTAAAGTATCTGTTTGCCCAGCATTTTTCCAACTATTTTATTTTATTTTATCTTCAAAATGTTGTAAAGTGGGTAGGGCAGAAAACAAAATTTAACACTTATAAACTAGAAACCGAGTATCATGCAGCTGAAGTGATTTGTTTGCCTAAATTTCCAAAGCTCCTGAGAATGGAGACTGAAACACAGGACTTACAATTCTTAGAGCAGTGCTTTGTGGGGCAGAATTGCATAAATAGAAAGCACAGGCTTCAAAATAGGTACTTCTGGGATCTGAATCCAGTCCCATTGCTCGTAAGCTGTAATATCTTGGATTAGTTACTTAACCTCTCTGAGCTAAAATCTGAAAACCCAAGAAAGATTTCAGCAAATCAGCAGAGAAACCTCCAGGAAAGAAATGAAAGTATGTCTCACTTTAGTTCATCATTTGGATTCTGACGAGCATCCTAATCCAGGATCTCAGGAAGAATAAAAGCAATTATAACAAGGCAAAATAAAATAGACTCTTAATACTCGGTGGGGAACTGCCAAAAATCACCTCATACATTTTTCAATGGGCCCCGTTACTGTTCTAAACGGTCTTCTGCAACAAGCGCGAGCAGTTCTTTCCTTGTTCGAGTTCTTCCTTAACTGAATGTGCCCTTTTTTGGCCCTGGAGCGTCTATGCCACCAATGAGCCTCGGCCTCCCTGGTGGGACAAGACCAAAGCTCCCACCACAGTTCAGAGCCCTTCCCCTGGTTTTCACCTGAGCTCCCTTCTTGGTTGGTCTCCAGTTCTGAAGTGCCTCTATATTTGGCTGTGATTCTATTTCATTTCCATGCTTCTCCTGTATCATGAAGCCTTCTCCTTTTCTTCAAACTGCTCCATACAACCTTCAGCTCAGCCTACTGAAGGCTGTGCTGGACACTTAGTGAAGCACCTGCTCTGTATTACTTCATTTAATCTTCAACAACCCTATAATGGATATATGATTATCCCCATGGTACAGACAAGAAAACCAAGGTTTAGCATAAGTGGTTTGGTAAGTTGTCCAGATCCCCACATCTAGGAAATGATGGTTAAAACTGCTCTGAGTCCGAATTCTGAGCTTAGAACAGCTCTGCTCTATCAGCTCCCATGTTTCTTTCTGCCGTGGCACAAGGTGCATTTCCTCAATGGGAAAGTGAAGACTAATTAATGTTTGTACTGATTAATTAGCATATGCAAAAAAGTGAGCGTAATCTATTTGATCAGATGCTGAACTATGTCTCCCTACTTTTGCCAAAAAGTCTCTGCAACTAACTGTGCTACCTTTCCTCCATCACGAACTCCTTGAATCGGGAATTTCCTCCCTGTAAACCAATCCTCCACAAGGATACTTAATAAGTTTTATTTGAAACAAACAAACAAAAAACAATTGAGTCAAAACAGAGTGGCAATTACCTACCTCGTAGAAGGAGGAAGCAAAATGGAAGGTTTATTCACCATCCTTCAGGTGGCGACTATACCTTCAAGACTATGCCTTAAACACAGCAAAGCTGTATTTCTTAGATTTTCTGCATTAGTTCTGCTTTCAAACGTGTTGTCCTATTGCCCCGTAGTTGATTCAGAGTTGTCACACTCTGTGTCCCCATTCTATGTTGGTAAAATACCGTCATGGTACTAAAAATAACTTCTATCAAAAAATAAAAAAGCTGGCCTTAGAATTTGAGGTGTTTTATTTTTGAAACTTGCCCCCAAAGCTTATTTCTCTGATTTCTGGGGGACTCTTTTCATTTGCCTTCCGGCTGGTCCTTCAGGCCTGTGAACGTCCCTCTGCACAGCTGCCCGGCACCTCAGTGCTGCTGCCCTCTGGACCCCGGAGGTCGGGAGGGCAGATCCTCCTGCTGCCCGACCCGGCCCCTGCAGCCGCCCCCCACCCATCCAGGCCTCCCACCCCGTGACTGAGCCTTCCACCCTCCCGCTTCTGTGGCACCAGGACCTCCTGCTTGCTTCTTTCTTCTTTCTCCTCTTTCTACCTACCTTTCAGTAACTCTTCTTTTCAGGTCCAAAGTCAGTTAGATATTATTTAGGCCATTTTAGCAAAGTGCCTAACAATCATTGCCTACCTCCTTTTTTTGATGGAGAGAGAAAAAGATAAGATGGGACATTGGGGTGTGGTTGCAGTGGGGGGAGGGGGAAGGGGGAGGAGACCAGAGGGGGATCTCGTTACAATGACCCGGAAAAATCCCCCTCACTGGCTTCCATCCTCCATTTGACCCCTGGAACTGGCAGCCAAGGGGTCCCCTACAGAATTAGGCTACACCTAAGCCTCCACCATTTCACAGCTCATTAATCCTCTCCTCTAGTCAGATTCCGGTATTGCCATAATGAATCAAGTGATGCATCACTTTTAGGCAGATAACATTCACCACAGTGCTATGTAACAGAGGAGAAAGTAAAGAAGAGGAAGGTATGAGAGACCTTAACCCGCCTCTCCATTTGCTTGAGAGGCAATCAAGCACATGGTCTGCGGAGCCAGCAACCAGTCCTGGACGCCACTTCCTAGCAGCATAACTTGGGATGTTATTTAACCTTTCTGAGCCTCAGCTTCCCCATCTGCTAAATGGAGATAAGTAATACCACTTAGCTCACTGGGCTGTTAAGAGTATTAACTAAGATAGTGCAGGCAAAGCAGTATGCTCCCAGCACATGGTAAACCCTCTGAAGCACCTAGGATACATCACTGAACAAAAGAGCCCAGTCTCTCCACGTGGTCTGCGTCATTCTTCATAGTATTATATTGTTATTATGCATTTGTAAGAGACACAACAGAGAAGCAACCAACCAGTTTAGCCAACAACCTTTTACACTGGGATGGGGGGAGGGGTGAGCCTGAAATAACAGGCTGCGCAGGAGTCCATAGACGCTATATCAATCAATCAATCAATCATTTTCACCTGACTTGCTCTCAAGGTAAGTTTGCATTTATTTATGATTCAAAAACTGGGCTCCTCCATCTTGGCATTCTTTCCAGGCAAATTGTGCCCTCAAAATACCACTGCTAAAATATAATATACTTTGCTAAGGGCAATGATGTTTAAAAAAATCTACCTGAAGCAAAAACTCATTAGGTTTTGCCATAGTCCACCTATATTTTCCGTTCTATTCAAGTTTATCCCACTTCCCTTAGCATGGGCTCCTCGGGGCAGCATTTTTTCTAACATCCTTACCTGTGCCTTTACCCATGCGAATGGGACAACAGCCTTCTCATATGCTGCTGAAAGCGTGAAGTTCCTCCACTTAGTACTCTCCACTTGACTTTTCCTAGACTGAACAAAGGAAGCTCCTGAACAGACATGAGTCATCTCTGCCTGCTGCCGACAGATGGCGATAGTGATCACGCCAGCTTACTTTACTCCGTTAAGCCCTGTGGCCTGGTGGTTCTCCACTGGCCAAGTAGCACGCTTGTGGCGTCTGTGCTAGGTTTTGAGGTGTTTGCAAACATCATTAAGCCCACAGCACGTCTTTTCAGTACAACACTGAAGGCGGTTTTGCAAGTGACATTAAGAAGTATAAGATGACAATGCAAAAGTAGAAACAATTTAAGAAACCCAAAGTGATGCAAAACAAATATTGCATTTGTGAAATGAATCATTCTAAGATATGAATGACTGCAAAGATGATATGTATATGAAAAGTACTGCACTTAAGCAATAAGCAATAATCACTGTACAAAGCAAGGAAAAATAACCGAATAAGTGAAAAATGTAAAAACAAAACATAACTACAGACAAAACACTTTTTCCTGCAGTCAGAGAATAAGCATCGATGTCACATGATAATTACTTTGTCATGTGACAATCTAATATTAATGTAGGAGAGACTATGATTTATTTGCGGCCTTAAAGCAGTGGTTCTCAGCCTTAATTGCACACGAGAATCACCTGTGGAGCTTTTAAAACTCTTAAAGCCTAGGCTGTGCTCCAGAACCTCTGGGGGTGGGACCCAGGCATTGGTTGTGCTGAAAGCTCTTCAGGTGATTCCAATGTGCAGTCAAGGTTAAGAACCACTGCCTTCAAATCTAAGCCTGGGGAAAACACAGCTGCAACTGGTTCTATGGATTAAAATCCGTTCACATGTGCAGATGGGATGCGTGTTGAGCCTGGACACCTTAGCAAGAAGTACTTCTCTAGGACATCTGAATCTTCAAGGAGACAAATTATCTGCCTCAGGGAATCTTGCTTTTTATATTCTTGAAACTGGTATGGGGGGAGAACATGTATTATCAAGGAAGAATAGAGCACACCTTTTCTAAAGTTTTGAAGGAGGTATTCATACACGTATTTGAAGAAACTGTATCACTGAGCTACAACCTTCAACATCTCTTAGTCATTTCAGTGAATCCATTTACAAACAAATGGACACACAGACCTGTTCCAAACAAAAGGAGCTTCTAGATACCAGCATCTTCCCCTCCCTTTCAACTCCAAAGCATTAGGCTAGCTCCTGGTCTAGCCATTCACTCAGTGCATTCTGGTTACCTCTGGTTACCATCTGGTTACCTCCATCTTTCATAATCGAGTTTGGCATTCAAACAAATGCATCATTTAGTTCTCAGTACATACCACCCCCCAGGCTCTTCTCACCACGGCCCCCTTTTACCTTGTCTGCCATTATCATCGAGGAGCCCCCGTGGATACCCAGGATGGGGGTGAGAGTCTGGGCTGAAATGAAGTCAAGGATCTGGGCGATGGCTTCCTGGTCTGTGTCGTCAGCAAACACCACCCCCTGGACCTTCCGGTCAGACATGAGATCACAGATGCGGGTTATGATGCTCTTTGGGTCCGTCTCATTCATGGCTACCAGCTCCACACGGGGCACCACCGAGAGATGGTGGAAATCATCTTTCTCGTGGGCATCCTTGATGGCCACCTCGTCTGAAGTGCCCACGAGGATGACGGCAATGCCAATGCTGGGCGGGCTCTTCTGAGAACGAGCTCTGCTGCCTGACACGGCCAGGACAGCCAGCACCAGCCAGAACTTGGGGGAACAGCACTCCGCTCTGGGCTTCATCTTCAACTCGTCGACTCCCTGGAAACACAAAGAGAGAATGGTTACATTACAACCCACACTGCATGACTGTCTGGGAAGAGGCTGGATACTGCAAGTCAAGGAACTTATCTCCTTTTACTGATCATCAAACCCAGCTTCTATCTTCTAGCCTAGTTTCTTATCTCTTGTGTTTGCGTAGCAGAGTGAGGAGAAAAAACTTTCAGAAGCGTCAGAAATCCTTGAGCAAGACGCTAAAAGATGCTACTGCTATAGCCATCAGCAGCAAACAGACAGGGACAAACAACGGAAAGAGGATGTAAGTGGTCCAGGCAGTCACACCAAGCGCACGAACACAGGAGTCTCCAAGAGCGTGTCCAGCTGTTGCTGCGAGATCCCCGGTACTCCTGTCACAACCCATCCTTGAACTGCTCTGGGGCCAAGGGATGGCAAAGGCCAGGCAAAGTGAGCAGCAAAATGGGCTCAGCAGAGGTTACCTACAAAACGTGGTCTGGAAGAGCCGGATACAGGAAGTTACAGATACATGAGCCCCCATTCTTGCTGCCTTTACTTTGTATTCACCTCAAAGAGGACAAGAGCCTGAAAATTCTTCAGCAACCCATCCGGCTCTTACTACTAAATCAAAAACAACCCATATGTTGTTTGGGCAGTACTTTTAAAAACATCTCCGATCCTTACAGTAAACCAGCAGGGGGGAAATAAGAAAAGCATTATTACCACCATTTTATGGAGGTTGAAGGGAAGACTCAGAAAAGCTAAGAAGTCTGAGACCATGAGCCAATTAAGTGAAATGAACACGAGCCCAGAACTTCTGGCTTTCAGGCCAATCTGCCTGACATCACATTGCCTCTTACATCATCAGTTATTACGAGGAATAGTTTTATTCCCATTTGTTTATGCATAAAAGTACGGTGATTTGGACAAATGCTATTAAATTACTGACATAGTGACCTTTCTGAAATGACTGACTTCACGTTTGCATGCAGTTCACCACTTTCTACCTTTTACCACAAACTCCTGCCTCTTTACTTCCACATGTGCCCCTAAGTCTTATACTCTGCACCAGACTGAGGACACAACTCTCTACAAAGCTTGGTCATTTCTCTTTTCATGTCTCACCATTCTCCAAGAGCTCCCCTTACTGAAATAGAACTGGTCCTGCTTAGATTGTATTGATTTGTTTTAAATAATCATTTATTGTACATCTGGTATGTGTTAGGTACTGTACTAGGCATTTCCTCCTCTGCAATCTCTTTAGTCCTCCTAGAAACCCTATAAATTAGTCATTTTATCCCCATTTCTCAAATGGAGAAACTGAAGTTCAAAACAGTTACGTAATGTTGCCAAGGTCAATGATATTACAACACCAGCATGCTAATACATGCCAATACAAAATACACATAGCGTTTTTGGGACTTCCCTGGTGGCGCAGTGGTTAAGAATCCACCTGCCAATGCAGGGGACACAGGTTCCAGCCCTGGTCTGGGAAGATCCCACATGCCGCGGAGCAACTAAGCCCGTGCGCCACAACTACTGAAGCCCCACGTGCCCTAGAGCCCACGCACCGCAACTACTGGGCTCGCGTGCCACAACTACTGAAGCCCGCGCACCTAGAGCCCGTGCTCCGCAATAAGAGAAGCCACCGCAATGAGAAACCCGTGCACCGCCAACGAAGAGTAGCCCCAGCTCGCTGCAACAAGAGAGAAAGCCCACGCGCGGCAACGAAGACCCAACGCAGCCAAAACTAAATAAATTAAATTTTTAAAAAAATAAAATACACATAGCATTTTTATACTCCAAGGAAATAGTCTATAAACGGCACCCCAAACCAAAAACCAGGGATTTTCATTCTTCTCCAAAGGGAGAGAATGTAATCAAGGATGATAATGTTGCTTCCTATCTCCTGCTTGTCTGGGAAAAAAAAGGTAAGATATTAGGAATCAAAAGCTTTGAGAGTTTAGCTAACAAAAAGCAAACAATAATGATGAGGGTGGCGAGCAAAGAAAGATAAGAAAGTGTCCAGGTTGAGCAGACTGACGGCAAAGGGCACTGATGATTTGGGGCTAAGATGCTGGGGACATTTTGCGGCTGAGGAAGCAGAAATCCAATCCAGTTCTTGGCAGAAAACATTTTGGAAGCCCTGCTGTTGTAGTCATCCTTCCACACTGCCAAGAAGGAGCCCTGTGACAATGGCCTTGTCTCCCTCTCGCAAGTAAGACGAGCAGCTCAGTGGTTCACATCTGAACAAAGTTTACTCCTGACAGCTTCCTCGGCTTTGAGTCTCTGTGGAGACAGGGGATGACTACACAGCCCTGGCAACCCGTGTGATGAACTGTCCCCAGTCGAGCAGGGCAGCCGGAGCCCGAATTCCTCCTCCCAGAGCTCTAAGCCAGCAGCACTATACCGAGTCCCGCAGCGCTGGATACTGAGGAAGACGGATGGCTTCAGCACCTCAAAGAGCTATTGGCAAAATACTAACAAAAATAATCTGTTAAATTTCAAGGACCGGTTCTCAA
Source organism: Balaenoptera borealis (assembly GCF_965194805.1). Lineage (NCBI taxonomy): Eukaryota > Metazoa > Chordata > Mammalia > Artiodactyla > Balaenopteridae > Balaenoptera > Balaenoptera borealis. Next base: position 11,885,585 of record NC_138870.1, read on the forward strand.
GGAGAACCAAAAGATTTAGAATTTGGCAAAAGTAGCAGCTAACTTCATTCCAATGGGATTCGAATCGTACAGTCATCAGTCACTAAATCAGGTTCCCTTCACATTGAAAAGTGGTCCACTCTGCCATGACTGTTTACTGACTTTAATGCAGTCTACACTCTCCCACTCTGATGTTTTATTGGGCCTCTTAAAATATCTCTTACATTCCTCTATTTCTTCTTACACAATATATTCTACTTTGTTATGCGATGGCTAGTTGTGACACTTGAAGAATAGACTCTGGTTTTACTGAGTGTCTCTTTTTATACTCAGGATAGAGCAAAGCACTTTACGAAGCAATACATTATGGGAGATACCAGTAGCAGAGGGACTTTGAGACAAACAAAGAAGTGCTGTGAATACAAACTCAATTTCACACCTTAGAAGGGGTTTAGTCGAGAGAAAGCTTGTAGTCCAAGATAAGCTAATTGGTGGTGCTCCCTTCCACCCAACAGACCATGTCAGTCTTCAGGCACCTGTTTATGAAGCTGTGTCCCCTCCTGTGCACTGCAGTGCCCCCTCCCCCAGTAGAACTGAGCACCGTTTCCCTTGGGCTCTTGTCATGGCCTGTGTGTGTCTATCTAAATACCCATAACAGTTTATTAGAGCATATGATTATGTATCTGCCTGTCTTCACTGCTGGTCATCTCCTGGTGGGCAGGGACCTTTTCAGTTCAGAAAGCACCCACTTTTATTAAGCACTTTTATTAAGCACCCACTCCCTAGCAGACATTGTTCTTGGTGTCAGGGATATGACGCAGACAGGTTCTACCCTCCAGGACCACAGTCTAGTAGAAGACACAGACACACAAGCAAACCTTGCCTCACTTGTATTTGCAATTCTTGGGGCCTAGCAGTGCCTTGGATACATACAATAAGGAAGGACTCAATAAATGGTAGCCGCTCAGTTTCTACCATAATAAAATTGTTGATGTTTGGCCATTTTTACCTATACTAGTAACCTATTTTATATATTATATATTTATAGTAACATTTTACCTATAACCTACCATATGCCAGACACTATTTTTCATGGATTGTTAAATCACATATAAACATGATATAATTTTCCCCGTATTACAAATCAGGAAACTGATCTTCTGAGAGAGAGGCTAGCTAAGTGCACGACGAAGGTCACACAGCTAATAATTTGGCATCAAATTTCAAACCAAAGTTTGTCGCCGAAACCCTTGCTCTTTGCATTCTACTGCCTCTCAGTATGAGTGTGTGAGTTAATGAATGAATAAACAAATTCACTAACCAAAACCAAACTGTGTTCTAATACCAGTTCCACAGTAGCTAAGTACCTGAGGGTAGGCAAGTCCTCATCACTGTGTCTATTTCCTCATCGGTGAAATCCGGATAATATACCTAACCTAAATACCTGAGAGAGTTTTATGTGAGGATCAAATGATAATATGCAGCTGGAAGTGCTTTGAAGAATATAAAATCTCTAGAGATGCAAAGGATGTTACCTTTAAGCTTCTACAGAAGTTGTTCAAGGAGCCTAGCTATTTATGAACGCACCAGGTCAGCATGTGGGAGGTGGGCGGGGAGAGAATGGCAGACAGTCTGAGAGGAATGTTGAGAGGAACTTCACGGCAGGGGAGGGTGGAGGTGGAGGTGGAGGTGGGGATGGGGATTGGGGGGTGGGGCGGGTGGCAAGAGATATGAGTTCCCTGATGTTCTAACTCCCTGAAGAAGATGTTGCATAATGGCCTCAGGGGAGCAGCAAACTCCACTGACAGCTTACCAGTCAAGTGCAGCAGAATTCAAGAGTAATTCAGGCCAGGGGCAGTAATGGGGATCAGTGGAACTCGGCACCCCCAAATCATGCTGTAAATTCAGACACGAGGGTTCACAAGCAGAACCAAAAACAAAGCATCAGGATTAGAGCGTCAACTGTTCACCTCCTGATCCTCTGCCTCCTTGAGGCTTGAGTTGAGTGGCCCTTAGATTTACAGCAAGCAGAAGACCGCAGTAGCTTGTGTTCATGCCTACCACCGGTGCAGGGTAACTAACAGGAACCAGGAGACACTTTGCCCACAGAAGGCTCCAAGGGAAGACATATTTGAGTGAGAAGCTGGGCCAATCCTGTTCTCAGAGAAAACTGAATCCTGGGGCAACCCCAAAAAGAAGGATAAAATGTGATTTAATAGATGATTAAGTCAAATTTTCCAAGCACCATCCTTAATGGAGTCAGGACGCTGTTTCAAGTGACCTAATTAAGGCGACTGTGATTAGAATACGATAGGCAGTGAATAAAATGAAGATCAGAAGTGCCAGAGCTATGCATCAGGTCCAGTTTCCCAAGCTACTAATAAAGACAGAAAGTTAGGATGCACAGGCCTTAAAATTTGTCACACAGGAGAATGTGGGGGAAAAGGAGTCTGTCTATACAGTATAAGTCAAGTGAAATACAAATGAGTATAACGTTTTTGGAGGGCAATGTGAGAATGTCTATCAAAATTTTAATATCAAGACAAAATAAAATTCAAGGTGAAAACATCAAAAGTGACAATGAGAGATGTCACATACCAGTTCCAAGAAGATACTATAATCATGAATATACATGAATCAAAAAATACAGGCTTGACCTGTATAAAGCAATAACTAAAATTACCCTGGGGAGTAACAGATAAATCCAACAGAGAAAATATAAACAATGACATAAATGATCAAAAAACAAACAAAACAAAACAAAGCATGAGTAATAAGCTTGAACTATTTCAAATATCTAGCAACATATACAACAGAGAATATATATTCTTTATAAGCACATGGAAAATATTAACTCTATGAAAGTGCTTCAACAACTTCCAAAGAATCATATGAAATGATTGCCATTTTTCTGTAATGTGATTAAATTTACAAATAAAATTTTAAAGGTAGCTAAACATATCACACATCCAAAACTTTTTAAAAACTTAATATTAAATAACACTAACGTTAAGGAGGAAATCATAACAGAAACTGAAAAATCCTTTGATTTAGAATGACAATGAAAATATTAAATACCAAAATTTCTAGAGCATAAATGAAATGGTTTAGAGAGAAACCTATACCTTTAAATTCACTTGTAAGAAAATAAGAAAATAAAAAAATGAATTGTAATTAAATTTTCACTTATTGAACAATTAACAGAGTCAACCCTAAGAAGGAATTGAATAATAAAGATAAGGGCAGGAATTAATGAAACAAAAAGCAAAGCAAAGAAAAAAACAAAACCAAAAGTTGAACCTTTGAAAGACTACACTAGACAAAATTCTGACAAGACCAATCAAGGAAACAAAAGAGAAAATGCAAATGAAACTGATGATGAAAAAGGGACAATAACAACATATACAGTAGAAATTTTAAAATAATTAAAGAATATTATGAAAGTTAGTTGCTTTTAAATTTAATGTATAAATATCTAATTTTAAAAAGCAAAAAGTTTCAAAAGAATATGGAAAATTTGAATATAATAATAACCATTAAAGAAAATAAAATGGTTATCAAAGGTCCCCAATCCTAATCCACCAAAACCACCCCATCACCCCACCCCATCTTTGCCAAAATAAAAGGAAGTAAAACAGGTACACGTGGAGGAAATGAGCCTTGTTCACACAAGTTGAACAAAACAGAAAAACAAGAAAAGTTTAATTCTAAATCCAGATAATTACAGTACAAGAAAATATTATCATAGGTCCCTTTCACTTATGAACCTAAAGGCAAAAAAATCCTAAACAAAATACTAGCTAACCAAAACAAAGAGTATATTTTAATAATAATAATAATATTCAAGCGTGGTTTATATAAGGAATGCAAGGACGGTTTAATATCAGAATATAAATCAAAATAATTCACCACATTAATGGACCAAACAAGATATTTACATGAATATCTCAAAAAATAAAATAAAATAAAGAAAACACATTTGATTAAGGGCAACACCTATTTATGATATAAATGTTCGAATATTTTTTTAACTGTTTGATGACAGGAAATGAAGGAGATCACCAGTCTACCTGGTAAGAGTATGTACCAAACACTCTTAATCAGATTTTTTTTGACAGTGAGTTAGTGCTATCACTGCTCCTGGAGATTCTGGTAAATAAAATAAGGCAAGAAAACAAAAGTTTTAAGGATGGGAAGGAAAGAGAAAATAATAGCAGTATATGAAGATAATATGGTTATCTACACAGAAAGTCCAACAGAATTTTAAAACTATTAATATTAATATGGGTAGAATGAGATTGCTAGATAAATAATACTCTTATAAAACATCAATAGCTCTTTTTAGCCAACCAGAAAATATAATAGTCATAATAACAAAAACAACTATAAATTATTTAGGAATTGGCAAAAAATGCACAAGACCTCTGCAGAGAAAATTTGAAACTCTATTAAAGGATATGAAAGAAGTCCTGAACAATGTAATCATAGATCAATTCACGGAGGGGATGACATAATATTTTCGAAAGTTCTATTTTCTCCCAAATTAATCCATAACTTGAAGGCAATTCCTATCAAAATAACAGCAGGATTTTTTTTTTTTTTAATTTATTTTTGGCTGTGTTGGGTCTTCGTTTCTGTGCGAGGGCTTTCTCCAGTTGCGGCAAGCGGGGGCCACTCTTCATCGCGGTGCGCGGGCCTCTCACTATCGCAGCCTCTCTTGTTGCAGAGCGCAGGCTCCAGATGCACAGGCTCAGTAGTTGTGGCTCACGGGCCCAGCCGCTCCGCGGCATGTGGGATCTTCCCAGACCAGGGCTCAAACCCGTGTCCCTTGCATTGGCAGGCGGATTCTCAACCGCTGCGCCACCAGGGAAGCCCCTAACAGCAGGATTTTTAAAGGAATTTTATTATCTTACTCTAAAAGGTATATAGAAGAATAAAGGTACATGCAGAACAAGTTAATTAAACAAGACATCTTTATCTGAACCAGTAATGAAAGTGTGCCTTGAACAGAGAAGTATGAATAACTTAACTCTGCAGAACAGATCCAAAATAAAAAATTTTTAATTAACACATTTTTTAAAACGTTTAAGTTCCAAGTCAATTTCAGGTTTTAAGTCATACTTTCTAAATTCAAATTTATAGAGGCAGAGCAAATGTTGAACCAAAAAGGTGTTTTTTTGAGTCCGAATGCTTAGCTTAGGTAATAAATGTGTTCACCAATCATCTGAAGCAGGAAGTAGGAGTATACCAGATGTCAAACATCTACTATCCAATGCCATTCTGAAGTACAAGACTAATATCTATTTCTAGCAAAAGAAACACAATGCCATCTATGTATTCAGGGCATTTGGAAACCCAATTTCAATCCTCCAGAAGCATTTAGGGTCTGCTAAACACATCTAAACTTCATCTAAATCTGTAAGAATAACATATAAAAGGCACCTATCTTTAATATTAGTGGACTTAGAACCTAAAACTTCTCTCTGCATCGTTATTCTCCTCTTTTCATACTGTTATCATCATCCAAACTCTTTTAGAGCTTCTGAGCTCCCTTGCCCCTGCTCTTTCTTCAAAAGGAACAAGGTAAGAAAGCCTGGTAGTCTGGGGTTTGGGGTTTGGGGTCTGGGACTATGTGCCTATGAAACCAGTGACAAAAGAAAAGTCTACCTGGACATCCTATAAACATGCCGAATCCATTTTTAATGTAGTGACTGACATGGCAATAAACCGCTCTCCTTGGTCTTCTCGGGGGATTTAACTTATCTAAATATACTCCTGTGCAGAGCTAATCCCAAATCCATTTCAACATACCATAGCCACAACAAATAATGTAAATAGACAATCAAAGAACTCAAAGCCTTAGTTAAGTCATTTCTGGGAAAGTACTCGATCAGGGAAGAGCAGGATAGATGGGAGAGAGGGAAAAGATACAGGAAAAAATTACCTAAACCTTTGACCCAGCAGATGGTTCCATCAAGTCCTCCTACATAAAGCAAGTAAGGATGCCGTTCCAAAGACCACCAGTCCCTTAGACCCTATGAGAAGATGGCCTCATCACTGCAAAGGGCCAATGTGCCACTGAATTCCTTGGCAGAGGAATTTGCTTTCTTAGGACTTCTGTTACCTAAGAGCCTTCTTGTTCTCACTCAGTCCAAGCAGACCTACCACCTGAGCCTTGTTCTACAACCTACCACCTTGTTCTGCACCACTTCCAGGAGTTAAATCCTGGCTTTTCTATCTGACCTATTTTTTCCCGCTGTATGCACAAAGCAGAAGTATCACTTCTACTGTCACCCAATTTCTTGACACAAGAGTTGAACAGATAACTAATAAAGGATCATAAATCACTTTACATGTATGCATTTTCACAGAAATCTGTAATACAAACGTAGATGATTATCTGTACTCTCATCAGCAACAGCCACTGATGGTTTTTTTTTTTTCTTCAGTATTCTGCAAGAGCAGACACCAAAATTTCTCTTCTAACATCTGCACACGGTTCTTAATTATAATTAATTTATATGCCTCCAAGGACAGTGTAGGCAGCCCTGCTGAAATCCAAACCATTTGAAACCTGATTCTGATTATCACCATTTGGCAGCAGATTAGGGCAATTGCATGTATTGGTTTAACAGCAAAGTAGCATTTTCAAGTGTTAATAAAAATTATTGGCTTGTCACTGACTATTAAGAAGGGGAATGAGGAGTAAAAATGGGTGATGGATGATAAAAAGAGAATCATGGGAACAGGGGAGCAGGAAAAATGTCACCTGGGAAGGAGGTCAAAGGACGATATTGGGAGGGTAACGGTGAGCCAGGGATGGGACAGGGACCACCAGACCATACGCATCCACCCAGAACACACTGGTGTTCTGAGTTGCACATAAACAGCCTGCGTTAAAACAGATTTAAAATTGGGGTGTTGAGGGGGGCCATTTCCAAGTCCCCCATATGATCTACTCTACTGCCTAAGTATATCGCAAGCCACTGCAACCCTCTACCAAGCCTGTTCTGCAACAGCAATAATAATCGTGCTGCGTTGTGGTGGAGATAGCAAAACTCTGGAGTTGAGAATATGTTTTACATTTACTCTTAACTTGCTACGTGATCTTAGATCAGTTTCTTGACCTCTCTGACCCTCAGCCCCCTCATCTGTAAAACGTGAGACAGTAACAGCTTTCACAGGATAATTGTGAAGATTCACTCATTGGACAAACATTTGTTAAATGCTTTCCATGTGCCAGAGAATGTGCTAGGAGATGGGATCCAACACTGAATGGAATACAGTCCACAAGGAGCCTTTAGTCTAGTGTCCAAGACAACGAAATAAACAGGAAATGACGGTACGATGTGATGAGTTGGAAAAGAGCATGCCCAGTGCTCCATAGGAGGCCGCCTAACCCTGTCTGGGAGATCAGGAGATTAACAAGCTAAGTACTAACACAGAAGCAGGAATAGTAATGAATATACTGAAACTGCAAAAATAATACAGTGTTAGTTAGAAGGATATTATGATACAGGGGAGAAAGCAAGGAACTAGACGTCAAAAGATCTAGAATTGACACTTGGCTTTGACACTTACTCCCCTTAGATGGAGGGGAGGCAGTAACTTAAATTACCTGGACCTCATTTTCTTCATTACAAAATGGGGGTGATTATCCTCACATCACATTGTTGTGAATATTAAACAATTTACTTGAAAGCATCTAGCAAATAGCATGTACCTGATATTTATTTACTGAATATGAATAGACTGTGTTCAGAGACAGATAAGGAGCTTCTTTTGCCTTGAATTACTTAGAAAGAAGTCAAAGACTCCTTCCCTCCCACCCCTCTCTCCAGCTTTAGTACAATTTCTACCGACCTTAGACACAGGTTGTTTTTAAAAGCTAATCTACAAGTAACAACCTGATATCCAATATAAACAATATTTAAAATAGATTTTATTTTTTTTAAAGCTTTTAGTGTTTTGTTTCGTTTTTTTAAATATTTATCTATTTATTTGGCTGCACCGGGTCTTAGTTGCGGCATGTAGGATCTAGTTCCCTGACCAGGGATCGAACCCGGGCCCCCTGCATTGGGAGCACGGAATCTTAACCACTGGACCACCAGGGAAGTCCCTAAAATAGATTTTAAATCCTAGAACCACCCAGCAGTAAAACCTATTCCCCCATCTCCCACCAGCCACCAAAGAGCCACCAAATTTTGTGCAAAGTAACATGATAACTTCAACTACATAAAAACATTCATTTCTTATCTTTGGAACCCATATCTTCACTTACTAATAGTGATTCTCCCTGCACGGAATATAGGAAGGGAGAACCCAATTCTCACTAGCTTGGCTAATAAGATAGCTTTTCTAGCAAACCCTAATGAAGTGAAGTCAAGGATAACGTGTCTTCCTTATCTACGTCCAGTGCTTAGCAGAGTGTCTGGCATATGGTAGGTGCTCAATAAATGTCTGGTGATGACACTAATGAATGAACCAATAAATAAGTACCTAAGAATGTCAATAATAAGTTGATTCTCTCCATCTCCATTGACACATAAATGAAGGCACCGGTCTAGGTCCTTCACTCCCAAGGGTTACAACATGAGGGGAAATACCATAAACAGCAATACCATTCCCAACTTCTTGATATTCTACAGGGTCATTCTTAGGTCAGTGTTGTTAGCTGATAATTGTCTATGTATCTGAGTGTTCATTTGCACATGTACATATGTGGGTAAATCAATGCCTATACTGGTGATACACATATGTGTACAAATTAGACCTCTTTCCCCTGGTCTCTAAGTTGTAAGATGCTGAAGCATGGTACCCAAACATGATTCAGCCTTCACTCAAAGCCTAGGTTTAAAACAAGACCCTGAGGCCATAAAAGACCTCAAAGAGAGCATGGTAGCAAGGCCAGAACCAATAGGGAACAAAAGCCACACAATTTGAGCTGGCTGGTTATCAGGCCAACTTGAGATGCAGTCATATGTTTCTTAATGTAAAATGCCATCTTTATTTTTGCCATCAATATTCATATTTGTTTAAGCACGCAACCAATCATAACTGAATTCTGAGCTCACTTAAATCCCTTTAACCTCACATGTGGAATTGAGCACCTACTCAGAGAATTAATCATAAGTGGAAACATACCTCTCTAATTTCACTTCTCACCCTCTCCCTCTCCAATTACTGTATGAGAAGAATGCGTAGTAGAAGGGACACAGATCTGAGGATTGGGAAACCCCAGGCCCTGTTACAACCCTGCTACTAACAAGCCAGGTGACTTAGAAAGAATTACTCAGCCTCTCTGTGGCTCTGGTTCTTTATCTGTGAAGTAAGAGAAATGGACTGGTTGCTCTCAAAGTCTCTTCCGGCTTTAAAACTCTGTGAATCTCTCTGTCTTCCATACCCCCCTCAAGTTCAACTCCCTACTCTTCTCTCCTCTTCTCTGAGCCCTGGGAGGCAGTCCTGTTTGGAGCACATCAATGGACGTCCTAGTCCTCTGGCTTCCGGTTGGGTTTGACCCAACAGACAGCCCAAGCAGGAGGAAAGAGGGAACAAGAAGGCCAAGACTGGGGGATTTCCCCTTCGTGCCTCCCTCCCTGTGGGTTCACGGTAGGTTGGCTGTATCACTTGACTGAAGGTCATGGCTTCCATGAAACATCCTTTTCCACACGGCTTTCTCTACCCAGTTCCCCCTCCAGATTCCAGATATCACTCCCAGCTTCCTCCTTCGGGACTAAAAATGGTGGTAACTACGCCAGGTCACTTCTAGCTCAGGACACTGTACCACCTCTTGCGGTTTCTGTGCATTGCCCACATCTTGGTAAACAGTCCTTCTTCTAAACTCTCTTCAAATTAAACCAGTTGAGGGTTGCTATCCGTTTCCTACTCTGACCATAAATGATACAGATTCCTCCTGCATTCCATAATGCCTAGGAGCCTCTCAGGTTCAAAACGGCAAAACCAGGACCTGAATTCCACCCCACCCACCACTGGATAAGGTGTGGCCTCTCCTGATACTGCTTCCTACTTATCCTCAGGCCCAGGTTCGGTCAGCAGTATGATAAACAGTAACATTCCTGGGCGCCTGGCCCCCCTGCAAAGAATGGATAAACGTCTGTCGAATATTTCAAGAGAATAGCCTCCGGGAGCTAGCATTTCGAGAGTGAGGAATATAAAAGCATTGGAAATCAGAAAAATACACCAAGCAATTATCAGAACGACTGCAAAGCACAACCCAGAGAAAGGCCAAGCATTTTCCTGAAGGAAGATGTGGTCATTAAATGGGACTTTATGTTGCTGAAGAAACAAACTGGGTAAGGAAGCCTTAACTTTCGTTCTTTCTCTCTGATTTGGTTGGAATCTGTTTCGTGAAAAAATGAATTTTAGAGTCAAATGTTCACTGTCCAATTATAAGCCAAAGTATAAACAAAGAAATACAGCAACACAAGAAACCATAAAGGTGATATTTCAAGGAAACGTGACAGTTAACTCTGTATTGTTTCTTAATATGTGGAAAAGAAATTAAAATAGTGAAAAAGAACAAAAAAAAAGGTTTGTGGCTCCCTTGCTGTAATGATAATAATATAGTTGTAATCTGGCCATCCTTCACATTTTACGTTGTTTTTAAAAAGTAGCTGTTCTCTCTGCCTGAGTCCAGCATTTTTACACTGTTAGAACAGCATGTACATCAGGCCTACATCACCATGTCCACTATCACCATAGAGGTGGCAGGGTGAGGCCAGCTGGCAACGCCTGCACCTCCCTTCCCAGGCCCCGCCCAGGCCAAATGAACCCCTCTCCCCTACAACTCAGTCGCAGGCAGCGCCACAATCCAGCTGCGGAGATCTGCTCATCCAATACAGGGAGTGCACTCAGGGCACATGCGACTTTCCCGTTAAAGTCAGATCTTGACATAGGAGATGATGAATGTTAACTAAACTTACGTGGTCATCATTTCACAATAATGTAAGTCAACTCATTATGCTGTACGCCTTAAACTCATACAGTGCTGTATGTCAACTATATCTCAACAAAACTGGGAAAAAATAGATTTCGAAAGCAAAAAACTCGACCTCACACACCAGCTCCTATCCCTTTCCCCTCAAAAGCCCAATGAATCAACACATCCTTACTGAAGACTCACTTTGCGAATCACACAGAAGTGTTCCAGGGAGTTAAGACTTTGCTTCTGCCCACGAGGACTACCCACTCCAGCAAGGAGACGACAGAGACTCCCCAACGCTGGACCGTCAGAGGGCATGAAGGATGTAAAGAACTACAGAGACGAGCAGGGGGAGACTGGCTCTGGGCTCGGTAGCGAGGACAACTTTGTCTGGAAGCAGCTCTGAGGGTATCTGAGGTGAGGAATCGAGCTTGAGCGCAGGAACAGAAGTGAGGCAGGCAGCGCTAAGGCAGCAAAGCGGTGAGACACAAAGCTTATCAGGGATGGTACACGGCGTGCTTTGGCCAGAAGAAGAGTTCATGGAAAGAGCAGTCGTGAGATAAAGCTGAAAAGGGACACAGAGAAATCTGGGTGCTCAGCTAAGGTGCTTAACATACTGCTAGAGAGGTGGCAAGAAATGACAGAAGAGAGGGGAAAGAAAAGATCTCCGATCATGAAATTCAGTTTATTCTCAATTTCCAAGGTGAATGAAACTCCAGTGCTGTTTGGGAAATCAACCAGGCTGGCCTATTACAGCATGGCAAATCCTTCTAAGCCCAGGATAATAGCCGCCACTGTTGAAAAGATCCCAATTTTATGATGATTAAGAAACCGAAGTACTGATGAAATGCCATTCACTGAAGCGTTTTTGATTGAGATATTATTCATGGAAACGGTCCTCTTCTCAACATGAACATTTCCCTGCGGGTAACACGAACCTCGACACCACAGCCCTGGACCACTGCCTGCCCCTGGGCTCCGAAGCCTCTCTCCTCCTCTCATCTCCATCCTAAATCGAGTCCCTCAGCTCTTCCAGTTTAGGACTCTCACTTGCTCATTCAAAGGCTGTCTCACAGCCTCATCGAAACCCTTCATCCTCAGGCGGCCTTTTCTCAGTTTGCAAATTCTCTCTGGCCTCACTGTGGCTGATGAATAGGTATAAGGTTTTGCATATGTGTGGATTAGACAGCAAGAGAGAATAACTCATTCTCACTCACCTGGCCTCTCCTCCATCCCTTTCATTCCATTCCTCACCTCTCTTTTCAAGTCTGTCTTCTCTTTTTCTTAGAATTTCCTCTTCCTGAGTTCTTTTTGAGTGTCTTCCCACTTTCATCCCCTCCATTTGACTAAAACTACCTTGACACAAGTCACTTACAATATATTCACGAACAACTCCGGGTGCCTCTTTGTTTCTGCTGTTCTAATTTTCCCTGGCTGTGCTTGACAGGATTCATCACTTGTTTCTGCCCCATCTCATCATCTCTCTGGAAGCCTAACCTCCTTGCTTTCCTCGGTCTGCTTGCATCTGAACGTCTCTAGGAGCCTCTGCCTCTACTCTCTTACTTTCTCTGGACCACTCTTTTTCTTTCCTCATCCTGTCTCTCCAGGGAGCTTCACTTCTACCCAGAATTTAACCTTATACTTTCCCCTCCCCCCAACTGAGCTGGTGACTCAAATCTTACTCATTCCTAACCTGTAAAGAATGGTCTTGTTTTACACTTTTATCCATCTGTTTAGTTGTCTGGCCTCACTTCAAGGTTGACATGTCTGAAATGCTTTCACAGCTCTTCATATGCCCTTGTCATTTTCCTTTGTCTAATTTATATTCAGGTCTAAGTCAGACCCTGCTACTCTCTCTATTTTCCCACCAAATTCTTTCCTCATCACCTGATGCAAGGTCCTAATGTTTTCATTCAACCATCTTTCTTCTTTCACTCCACATCAAAATATCCCCATCAGAATCATCTCCTCCTGGTTGCCAAACTACATTTTTCTTTCTTTAAAATCTGACATCTTGTTTCCTAGTCTTCTCTTCCCTTAAGAGTCTACAGACACTCAGCAATGTCGCTTGACAGAAACATAACTGATCCAGTCTGAACTCCACAGAGTTTAGTGAAAAGGCTGCTAAGCCTTTACCCCTGCACCTAATTAATCATTCAAGCCTTGACATTCACTGGTTCTTCTCCCAGCCGTGCGCTTGGTCATTCCCACACCAATTCTCCAAATTTCCATCTGTCTCCTCGTCCAGAGTCAACAGGCTCTTTCTTACACAAATCTCTCCCAAAGAGATGAAGAAATAACATAGAGATCAACTAGTTACATCCGACACGAACCATATGTGCTACATTTGCCAAAGGAAGGGTGCACAGTGGGTGCCCAAGGTGACTCTGGGCTCATCAAGAGCACTTTCCCAGGAGATCTAAAATCTGGAGGAAATGGAAGAGCTCTGAGGGAGGGGAAGGGACTGAGTGAAGCACCAGGGAGCTCCCTGGACTTGGTCTGGACCAGAGAATAAGTGCAAGGCACCAAAGCAGGAATTCCCAGCTAGTTAAAGGGGATAAAGAACACCCAGGTAACCCATAATGAAAAACAGCTTTTGTTTTTCTTTTTTCATTTTTAAAGAGGCACTGAGAAATTGTGGGAAAAGGCTTGGATTTGAAAAAATTTTACCATGTGACATTAAGCACATCACCTAGGCTCTCTGAACCTCAGAGAGGTGGTCCTCTCTAAATGTGAACAATGATGTGAAAATAACCCTATTTCACAGGGTTATGAGACTTAAATGAGAAAATATGTATAAAGGTAGCATATAAATTGAAAGGTACCATGTGAATGAGGAAGTCTGTTATTCTTAAATGGAACTGACAAATTATTCATTCATGCATACATCAGTATGTAAACTTTATCTAATTACAAAATTCTTTTTTCTTAGGTCTAGTTTACTGGAATATAATTTGCATACATTAAAATTCACCCTGTTAAGTGTACAGTTCTATAAGTTTTTAAAAACGTATACAGTATGTAACTAATCACCATCATAATCAAGATATGGAATATTTCTATCACCCAAAAAGTTCCCTCTATGTACTCCTTTATAATCAATCCCTTCCCCCACTCCAACCCCTAGCAACCACTGATCTGATTTGGTCCCTATAACTTTGCCTTTTCCAGAACATCTTATAAATGGAATCATACTGTATGCAACCTTCTGTGTCTGACTTTTTTCACATGACACAGTGGCTTTTGAGATTTCCCAATATTGTTGCTTGTATTGGTACTCGGTCCTGTTTATTGACAAGTGATATTCCCCGTATGAATGTACTACAAAGTATTTATCCATCCACTGTTGATGGACATTTGGGTGTTTCCACTTTTGGTGATTATGAATAAAGCTGGTATACCATTCACATAAAGTTCTTAGACATATGCTCTTATCTTTCTTAAGTACCTGGGAATGAAGATGCTTGGTTATATGATAAGCGTAATTTTAATTTTATAAGAAATTGCCAAACTTTTCCAAAGTGGCTATACCATTTTGCATTCCCACCAGCAGTTCTTCCACATTCTTACCAACACTTGATCTTGTGAGTTTTCTTTTTTTTTTCCTTCCTTCCTCTTTTTTTAATTAAAAAAAAAAAAAATCCATCCACTCTATTGGATGTTTAGTATTATCTCACTATGATTTTAATTTAAACTTCTTGCCAACTAATGCTGTTGAGGATCTTTTCAAGTGCTTATTTACCATCTGTATCTCTGTTTTGGTAAAGTATCTTTTACCCAATTTTTAATTGGGTTGTTTGTCATACTATTGAGTAGTAAAGGTTCTTTATATATTCTAGACACAAGTCCTTTATATGTATTTTCTCCCACTCTGTGGCTTATCTTATCATTTCCTTAACAATGACGTTCAAAGAGCAAAAGTTTTTATTTTTAATGAAGTCCAGTTTATCACTTTTTCTTTTATGGTTCATGCTCTTTGTATAACTAGGAAATCTTTACCTAAACAAAAAAGATTTTTCTTCTGTTTTCTTCCAAAAGTGTTTTAGTTTCATAGTTAGTTCTACGATACATTTTAATTTTTTACATGACTTAAGATATGGGTCAAGGTTCTTTTTTTGTCCAAAATCAATTGCCCACGTGTGTGAGTCTACTTCTGAACTATCTCTGCAGCCTGATTGACCTCTACATCTATTCTTATGCCATTCCCACACTAGCTTGACTACTGTTTCTTTATAGTGAATCTTATAATCAGTGTATGTCCTCCAATTTTATTCTTTCATTCCAAAGTTCTCTTGGCTTTTTTGCTTTTCCATATAAATATTAGAATCAACTGTCAATTTCTACCAAAAAAAAAATCTGCTGGGATTTCTATGGCGCTTGTGTTGAATCTACACAAAAATTTGAGAAAAACTGACATCTTAACAATACTAAGTCAGAAATTTTATAAAATTTACCCCTATGAGTATCATGTTTTTGATATCGTAAATTTGTTTCTAAATTACCATTTCTTTTTATTTTATTGAAGTATAGTTGATTTACAATGTTGTATTAATTTCTTCTGTACAGCAAAGTGACTCAAACATATATATATGTGTATATATATATATATTCTTTTTCATATTTTTTCCATTATGGCTTGTCACACAATATTGAATGTAGTTCCCTGTGCTATACAGTAGGACCTTGCTCATCCATTCTACATATAATAGTTTGCATCTGCTAATCCCATTTGCAGCAACATGGATGGACCTAGAGATTATCATACTAAGCGAAGTAAGTCGGAAAGTGAAAGATAAATACCATATGATATCACTTATATGTGGAATCTAAAATACGATACAAATCAACATATCTACGAAACAAAAACAGGCTCACAGACATAGAGAACAGACTTGTGGTTGCCAAGGATGGGGTGGGGGGGTGGGTAGGGGAGGGAAGTAACGGGAGTTTGGGATTAGCAGAGGCAAACTATTAAATTTCCATTTCTAATTGTACATTGATATCATTTATGAACACAATTAATTTTTGTATATTGGCCTTGTGACCTTAACCAAACTTACTGGTTCATTTTCATAGCTTTTTTGGGTCTATTCTTTGCTACTCTCTACATAGACAATCATAAATTCAGTTTTATTTTTCCCTTTCCCTTCTTTTTCTATTTTTTGTTACACTGGCTGGGACCTCCTTCAATGCAATGGTTCAGAGGAGCGGTACAGGAAGCACCCTTGCCTTGTTCCTAATCTTAAGGGTAGAGCATTCAGCCTCTTGGCATTAAGCAGGATACTACCTGTAGGGTTTTCACAGATGCCCTTTGTCAGGTTGAGGAAGTTCCCGTCTAGTTCTAGTTTGATGAATTTTTTTAGTCGTGAATAGTTGGGAGGTTTTGTTTGTTTCCTTCACTGGAATTTTTTTTTTTTTTCTGCCTTTGCTTCAAGATTCTTTCTATGAGCTTGCCTGCTCACAAGGACTTGAAAAGAAATGAGTGGTGCATTTAAATTACACATGTAGTGTGTTATTCTGATTAGAGTTTATCAGATTGACTGAAGTATAACAAAAAGTAAGAAGCCCCGCCAAGGAGGTTGTAGCTAGTCAGGTAGAAGATAATCAGGCCATAAAAAAAAAAATTGCTGGAGAGGAGAAAATAGACCTGAAATTGATGAGGAGTAAAACACAGTAAGATGTGGAGAAGGTGGGAGACTAAAATTATATTAAAATTGTCCTCTACACCAATGTTTTGGGAAGGAGAAGCCAGTGATGGGAGACAATGTAGGGAATAACTTCTGTGTATTTTATATCCATTTCCAGGTGTCAGCAGTATACAGAGTTGTAGAAAATGTTGCAGATGATGAAAGATAAATACTAAACCACAGAGAAAGAGCAGTCAGAGCCAAAAACACTGGTCTAAGTGACAACTAAATGAAGATGAAATCTCTCTCTAAACTGAAAGCACAGGTACACATCCTTATGAGAAGAGCATTCTTTCTACCTGGATATGGTTAGAAACTCCCCCAAACGAACTTTTTCTTCCGATTAATGTAAGAATTTTCACTCTTTCTTCCTTCATGTCTACTTCAGTCTTTATATAAATGCTTTCCTACTATGGTAGGGGCCCCCCGTCTCTGCCCCTTGCCTATGACCTGTATCCGGATCCCCACTTGCCCCACACCAGTGCTGCCAGCTACAGGGTTTGGGAAGTGCTGGTAACAAACTCTGGAAAGCTTAACTAGGCTTTTATATGTTGGCTTAGGAATCTACCAACCTTCCCGAAAGACATGTATTCTTAAGCTTTATTTTTCTAAAATACTTATTTATTTATTTTTAATTATTTTATTTGGTTGCGCTGGGTGTTAGTTGTGGCAGGTGGGCTCCTTAGTTGTGGCTCATGGGCTCCTTAGTTGCAGCTCGCCGGCTCCTTAGTTGTGACATGCGGGCTTCTTAGTTGTGGCATGCGAACTCTCAGTTGCGGCATGCATGTGGGATCTAGTTCCCTGAGCAGGGATCGAACCCGGGCCCCCTGCATCGGGAGCGTGGAATCTTAACCACTGTGCCACCAGTTTTAAACAAGAGTCTCAGAAACCGACTTTCAGAATACAACTTGTTCATAAGATAGAGTACTCGTGCACAGAAAGGACAAAAGGAGGGCAAGGTATACGGTTTATTAAAGAACTGATATCCAATGCAGTGTTTCTCCAAAGATGATTTGCAAGCACCTTGCCTCAGAACCACTTGAGCACTTGGCAGAATCTGTAGATACCCAGGCCTCACTCCAGAAAAGGTGGTGCAGAGTCTCTGAGAATGAAATTTGGAAATCTGCATTTTTCATAAGTGCCCCAAGTGATTCTACTGTGCACTTATAGATAAAGGAGCCTCGATTGGAGGAGTGTGGAAAAGCCAAATAATTGCAAAAATAAGCTGAAATGCTTTTGAAAAAACTTCAGTGAGACAGAAGAAATGAAAACACAAAGAAGAAAACAGATTACAAAAATCTGAATAACCTAAGTAACTTTTTTTTTTTTTCCTAAGTAACTTTTGAAACACTTTCTATTAACTGGTAACATTTACACAGGCAAGTACATACATTATAAGTATGCACACAGCTCAATGAATTTTTATAAAATAAACCACCACTGAAGATTTTAAATGTCTTCATAATTAAGTATAGAGAAATTTTCATGGGAAAAAAAAAGGGTGCTTGCTCTCTCTACCCCTGAAATTAAATTAAAAAAAAAAAAAACTAATATATAGGGACAGGAGGAAAAGGCGGAGAATTCAATAGAACTCTTACAAAAAGATGAGCAAACGATGGCATGAATGGAAGCTGAAAAAAATAAAAGGAAATCACAACTCGTAAAAGAATAATTCAATTCTTAGTCAAAGTGACCTGCTTTCAGACACTTTGGGGATTTATTTCAGACTTACTTACACTTACCCACTCCTCCAGGACACGTAATAATTATGCCAAGTGAGTAATGAAGACTGGGGGTTTCTGGATCTCATGGATTTTATTTCTTTGGAGCAATCTTGAGAAGGAGAGAAGGCCAATAGCTCTTAGGTATTTACTTCTGCAGCCTGCTTTGGGGACAGGTACTACACTTATATAGCAGCTTCGCTCTGAAATATGAAGGAAACCATGTCATGTCCTCAAATGTATTGTGACAAGAGCTCTGTCTTCGTAGCTGTGGACTGAGCCCTGGGACTAATGCAGTCTGCAGCCCACCTTCATCCACTTTTACAAGCCTGTTTGCTCCTTTGGGCCAATTCCAAGTCAGCTGAGCAAACAACGAAAAAGTTGAATTGGCATTGGAAAGAGAAGGCAAGGAGATGAGAGAGGAAGAGGGCATGAGGAGAATGAGTATAAAAGGGGACAGAGAGACAGTTGTATTTAACCCTGAAATTAATATATATAGATAGCATCTCTAGGCAAGGAAAACATCACCTATTAGCACAGGATAGGACATAAAAATGCTTTACTATCTGAGTCTGCTGAGGGGGTTTTAGGTAAGCACAATTACTCAACTTAATATTATTGAGTGCTTTATCTTCCAACTACTTTATAACCTTTACCTAATTAATTTTCAACAAACCTCCACAAGGTCTTATGTATTAAACACCCATTGTAAACGGACAAACCAAGAGAAAGAGGTTACATGACTTAACCTAAAATTGAAGAGAGGCTGGCATGTGAAATCAGAATGTGAACAGCAGTAAAGTATTTCTGTTCCCCAAGACCATGCTAAACCCATATTTTTCCAAACTGCTTGTGTTTTCAACCTCCTAGCATTTATGGAATGGCACCAAGGATGGAGTTTTGCACTAGTAAAAGGTGCATACACCTGGCTTTCATTCAAATGACAAAAAGAGGTGCATTTCTCACAAGTAAATATGAGCCCAGAAAACTAAAATACCCAGTGGTAATAGGTACAGAGAAGTACAAGCAGGGGCACAAAGCTCACCATCAGTCACTGTCATTCTTCAGCCTTGCTCATCAGCAGATTTCATCTTTTTTTAGGCTTCTAAGCGAAGACTGGTCAAGGCAACAGTCTGGGTCCCTCCAATTAGTGAGGACTGAAATGGTCTTCCTATCCTAATTCTGTCCTCCCTGTGCCTAAGAGGAACTGAGACCCTGCTGCCCACCTGTGGTGCTGGCCCTGACCATAGGGCAGGCCCACCTTGCCTCCCTGATCGCTCAAAACTCCCCTATTACAGGTGGAGGCTTGCCCGGAACTCCAGCCACCAAATAGAGCCCTGACCCTCTGTTTGGCTCTCGACAGTTTCCTCCTTCTAA
Organism: Balaenoptera borealis; assembly: GCF_965194805.1. Taxonomy (NCBI): domain Eukaryota; kingdom Metazoa; phylum Chordata; class Mammalia; order Artiodactyla; family Balaenopteridae; genus Balaenoptera; species Balaenoptera borealis. Next base: position 11,905,291 of record NC_138870.1, read on the forward strand.
GGGAACACAAAGTTCTCCAGATTCCCAGTAAGGACCTGACTTCCTCATGCCTTTTCGGACCCTATTACTTGGTCCATCCTCCACCCCTCCTCCTCTTCTCCACCCCGCCCCCTCTCTCTCTCCAGTATTTTTTGAACCTATCACTACTGCTGGATCAGTCCTACTTTCCCTGATCTCACCCACCATTTTCATCCTCCCTTTTCCCCAATGACTACTGCTAGGATCCCATTACATCTTAAAGTCAAATCTTTGTGAACCGTGGACTTTAAACATTAAGGACACAGTTTCAATGGTAACATCCTCTGTCCTTATTACCAGCGCACTGATGCCACCTCCAATAATTTCCTCTTGCCCCATCTGTCTCTTATCTCAGACTCTTTTGGTTTTAACATTCTGTGAAATTTGCCCACCTATCTATCACTTCTAGAAAGCAAAATACATCAGGGACTTCCGTACTCTGAATCTCCTACAGATGACTCTCTAACTTCTGACAGCCACACTGGGGATTTGTAAACCACAGCACCTCAGCTGGGTCTTGAAATCCATCTGCTGCTGACTGGGGGAGAAGGTAAGTGGAGCCACCACTACCAACACCCCATGCGGCCAGTGGCAGCACTAGAACGTCCATTTAAGAGAGGCTTAGGAGCACCAACCTGGTAGAAAAAGAAGCTGAGGGACTTGTCATAAGGCAGCAATTACATAGCAAGCACTATGTTTACTTGGTGTTTATGTTTATTGAGGAGAAGGGATGCTGTAGGAAGGCTTATAGATATTATGGGATGATGTTTCCCCATCATTCCTTATCTCATTGTTGTCATTTGAACCATTTTGACTATTTAGGTCTCTAAGACCAAACTGAAAGAGCCTGTGAAATCTAGTGGATGGTGGGTGTCTGGTCCACAGCTCACCCATACCCTGCGCATGGTGTGACTCCTGCCCAGCTCAGGTAGGATTTAAGGGAAAGCAGTGCTATTTGGGCACCATGCAGACTTTCCACTTCGGGAGAGAGGCAATACCCTGGGCACCCTGGTCGCCGAAGCTGCAAACTCCAGCGGGTCCAGGTCTCATCTGAGCCAGCTTCCTCTGCAGGTGAGGACACTCGAGGGCAGTGGCTTTCCCTCTCTCGCACTTTCGCCAAGCCAGACAATCTCTGCTCCCTGTCAGTATTACTGATGCACAGCCGCCTTTAGCTGATTGCCATCTTCCGTCTTCTGGAATGTGATTTTTAAATGCGTTATGTATCTCATTTGTGCAATGCCCTGGAAACTGGATTGGAACACAATTGCAGCAGATTACACTATTTATTTTACATTCTTGAAGATGGAGACTCTTGAACTAGATATGCAAATACATGTGAATAATATGCAAATATGTGTCTTCTGCCAAGACTCTGGCATTTTTCTTTTAATGGGACTGTGATTCTTATTCAAGAGGGAAGAGCATCTTCCTTGCATCCCCCTGCATCAATGCTCTCCCCATCTTCCCTTCAAGGTCCTGACCAGCTTGTAACTTCACTAAGCTTCAAAGCCCTGAGAAAATTACAGGCTCCACTGAATTACACTGAAACCTATAATGGTCATTCCAAGACATTATTTAGTGCCTTCCACTAGGTGTGCTACAAATGCAATGAGGGTCACCCTCCTTCACTGCCAATTTGGGGTTTTATTCTCAACCTCATGGAATCTGACAGTCTCCTTAGTAATTCTAAATTTAAATGTTCTCACCTACTGTACAGATGGAGCCACTCAAGCTTTCTAAAGAAAAAATGCAGTTTACAAAGCTTTTTAAAGTGATATTTACAATGGGGCTGGTAAAAGGTGTCAGACTGGCACCTGCAAAATTGAACCCTCTAGCCTCAGAATAGTAAATTACATGTATCTTACACATGCTACCAGACCACCACCATCATCATCACCACAACCCACCATCAAAGCTACAAGGAGAAAAGGACTTGCTAGGACCCAAGAGAAGCAACTGAAGAAACTAATCACATCCAACAATTACTTGCCTACTATGTACAAGGCACCCTTCTAAGTTGTTAAAAACATAAAGGTAAGACCAGTCTTGCCATTTAGAAGTGTACAATCTAATAAAAATAATGACAAGAACCAATATTCACTCAGCACTTACTTTGCACCATGCTCAGCACTCAACACGGGCATATCATTGGTTGCTCATGACAACTATACTTGCCCAAGATCCTACAGTTAAAAAATGGTAGAAGCCAGATTCAAACCCAAAGAAACCATCCTAGTGACTCATGTATAAATAATTGTTAAATGAATTGAGTTAAAATTTCATTGGCTAAACACAACTGTCCCAAAAAACCAAGGTGAGATCCTTAAATTAACTCTCAGAAAAGGTTTTCATTCAGGGCTATAATAACACAGGGGAAGAAAGGAATCAGAAGTTCCATCTCCCAATGGCCCAGTTCTAATTTGTATTTAATGCTTATATGTCAAATTCAATAAAATAGCCTCATGGTTCTCTAGTCCTAGTTCCCTTATAAAGAATATTATTTTAAAAAAGATATTTCAAATTCCCATAATGAAATATCATACAGGCTAGATTTATCCTTCCTATGTTGGGAATAGAATAAATGAAATTCCCTAAGTGATCCAGGGGGCGATGAAGGCCCAAGATTCCCAGACACCATGAGCTGAAACATCACACAGGCCAGAATGAAGCTGTATCTCCCACTCTCTCTACTCCCCAACCATTTGTTTATTCCTCTTGGTTCTGCAGAGGTCAGAGAGGTAAGGCAAAAAAACTGCCACCGTGGATAAAGAAGCTTCTCCCTGTAAACACAAAACACTCTCAAAAGCCTTGCGGTCATGAGAATACAGTGGGGCACCAGAGCATCCAATGAGAGTCCCAAGGGCCAACTATGGCCCACATTAACTACACAGTTTTCTTGAGGACTTTAAGGGAGTGAAGGTTATCCCGTTAGCCCTCCAGGAAGACTTCCTATTTCTGAGGTTTTAGAGAATGAATCTTAAAGCTTGCTCCAAAAGAATTCACCTGACATCCTGAAAGTACTTTCTCTTTCAGGAAAGAGAACTAGTGGATTCCAAGCTCAGAGCAACAGCCATCAGGGATGAGCACGCGGAGTCAGAGACAGACGAGCTATGACCTGACCACAAAGGCCTCCATCCCTTGAGAACCATCCGGGTTGGTTCCGGGCTTTGTTCACGATGCAAATGACTTGATCGACATTGATCAAAGACTAGCACTTGCCCATATCTAAGTGCCTGTGTACAAATAAAGATGATTAAATTGTTTTCAACAGCTTTTGAATTACACCTGAGCAGCCATATTTTAAAATAGCGAACACACTCTATTTCACCACTGTTATCAATAAAATATTCATGGGGCCCATACATACATTGATTTCTAATCATACAGCCAACTACCGAAGAAATGTGCCTTCCGGTTTTTCCTGTGCTGGTAAAGACTGATGCAGAAGACAGATGGTGGGAGCTAGGGGTAGGTAACAGAAACCCTTGAAAATTATATTTCCCGAAGAGTTTTTTGGTAGTCATAAAAAAATCCTAAAATTGTGATGTCAAATGAAAAGTGCAACATGAAAAATTTGTGATTCCAAATCAATCGAATAATCCACAGAAATAGGAAGAAAAAGAAGAAATATACCAAAATATTAGGTGAAAAACATTCATTAAATTCTTTGTTTAATCATGATTAACTAACTAATACCAAACCTCAAAAACTTAAGAAGGTTTCAGACCCCACACATGAGCTACCTGGAAATCTGTGAAAAGATATACATGAGCACATCTCACTTTATTTAATAGATGTGTGTCTGAAAAGCTACACATAAAACTCAATTCTATAAGTTTATTCCACAGATATTTGAAAGCCGTGTACTCAGGAGCACATCATCACAGCTTGCTATTTAAAACTATGATTTTGAGAAAACTAATGACCCAAAGGAAAAAATAAATCATGAACAACAACAAAAAAAGCAACTTAATATGACATTTTTAAAGGAAGAGGAAGGTTTGCAGTCATCTGATTTATATACTGATGACACAAAATTATGTTCATAAATACAATAAAGAATTTTTAAAATACTGCAGATATGAGCAGAAATTTCACAAAAGAGAAACTACAGATGATTAACCAACATGCAAAATTGTTCAATATCACTGGTAATTACAGAAATAAAAATTAACCTAGCAGTGGAGTGTAATTTTTACCCACCAAATCATAAAGGTTTTTTTATTTAGTTTTTAGAGGGGAGTAGCCAAGGATATGGTAAAACAGCACTCTCACATATTTCTATAGGGAGTATAAACTGATAAAACCATTTTGGAAAAGGCATTTGGCATTATGGATCAAGAGCCTTAAAAATGTTCATACCTTTGACCCTATAATTCAATTTCTGGGAATCTATCCTAAAGAAATAATGTAAAATAGAGACAGAAAAGCTTCATACACCAAAATGTTCACTGTAACATCATTTATAATAGTGAAAAATTCAAATTAATTAAATGGGTGACAGTAAGAATGTGGTTAAGTAAATTATGCTATAGCTATATGACAGAATGCAAAATATCTTTAAAAATTATGTTTACCAAGAATTTTTAATAACATAGAAAATCCCTTATGGCTGTAATGTTAAATAAAAAACCAGCACACAAAAAAATAGTATGATTCCATCTATATAAAAATACATAGAAAATACTGGAAGGAAATATACCAAAATGTTAATAGCAATTACTTTGTTGGAATTTAAGTGATTTTTTTCTTCTTTCTGCCAACTTTTCCATTTTTCCCAAATATTCCAGTGAGTAAACATTAATTTCATAATCAGAAAAAAATTGTATTAAAATTATATATTACATGTATTTCAAGTATGTACACCAGCCATTTAATTATAAAAAAAAAAAGATAAAGACAGGGAGAAGAATAAAACTGAAATAAGGCAGAGAAACAGATTAATGGAGCCTCTTCCTGTCTCCTTTTAGGTACTGCCACTAAATTTTTTAAGGCCATGTTGTGTTAGCAACTGTAAGCATATGAAATATTTACCCCATTAGCCAAATAAAATTAAGTTGAGTGCATAAATCTGTCTTGGGTCACATATTTCCTACTTCTGACCTAAAGGAATCACATAATGAATCATTTTGGAAGGAATCAATCACTTCTGTTAAATGAGAGTCATGATCTAATTCTTAGTATTCAAGTTTATTTAAAGGGCTGCGCCCTCCTTTGTGTGCCTATAAAGGCATGTGTACATTGTGTAAATATCGTGAATGTGCCTGCAACATGTAGACACGTACTAAAGAATGTAAGAGCAAATATGAGTTGTATCGGTTGATTTATTTCAACCCTCTCTCTTGCTAGATGAAGAAACTGAGACCCAACGAAATCATGAGGCTAAAAAATTTGCTCAGGGTCACTTGGCCAGCCAGTGACAAAGCCAGTGTCGCTGAACAACCAGTGTGGAGGTTTTCCAAGAAACCGCAATGCCAGGTTTATACCCCAGGGCTGTGACTGCAAGAAACTGGAAAGTTGAAATGAAGTTGCAGTAACACCCACTCTTACCCTGCCCAGAAAACGAGTACTTTCACTTTAACCATTTTGTATACTGAAGGGACTTCAAAAGCTCTTGGGAGTGTGTGGCTGGGCACTTTGATCTGTATATATCGGTCCTAGGTGGTCACTAATTGCTCAATTAGCAGAATAAACTGAAAGCGGAGGCTAAAGCAGTATTTGTTTTATGGGTAGTGTAAGATCAAAACAGCTTTTTCCAAAATCTGAAAGGCCAAGAATTTGAGAAGTTCTTGAGGAATGACAGAAAAGCGGGTTAATAATATAAACTGAACTCTGCAGATAATAAATATTTCACCGCTCCTGTACAACATTAGGCTAGCTATCCCTGCCTTGTGATTCTTGGTGGCTGTGACTAGCATATGTAAAGTATTTCAAGGTGACTTATTAAGCTCATTATCTGAGGTTTTCAGAAAAAGTTTTTGAACGTGGATCTTTAGATCTTTTCATACTACGTCAGTTCCTCCAACTTTGCGGTCTAAGTAAGTGTCTTTTGGCTTAAGAGTCCTTGTGCATATTAATCAGGGTATCCTTATATGTAGCAGAGGTTGACTAAATCAGGACTTAAACCACTTTGGGAGAACACATCAACTCCCTTTATATCCAGTGGGCTTTTACCAAATGTCTGTGTGCATATTATAGTTGATGTATATGCCTTGTATTTCATCTATACTATTTAGGTAAATTCCATTTGCAAATATTTTCTACATTTAGAAACTCAGTATTGATAATAGAAAATAATGTGTGCAAACAGAGGATCATAGTGCGATTTCAGAGGAGAGGTGAAGTGTAACAGAGGGCTCTACCAATGTGGAGTCTCCTTTAACCGGCACTAAACTCAGAGCTGAGAACAGCAGTATGGTGCCAAGGCAAATGAGTAACAGGGGGAAGATTGGGACAGGAGTGCAGAGCTGATGAAGCTAAGGTGCAGGATGAGCTTGGCTACGACAGTCCGTAGAGCCCTGTAATTAAAGATCAAGGCAGATACTTGGAATGGAATCCAGAAGGGGAGAGGGTGTCCAATGAAAAGAGCAAAGCGACGGGGTAGGTCCTTCAAAAGGTCTACAGCATCACCACTGGCCAGGGAGGGCACGCAAAGAATCCAAAGTCAAGAAAATACAGACGACTTAAGAAAGTTATCATTAAGGCCATAGTGGTGTTTGTAAATTTTAAAATACATCTCCAAAATGAGTGTAATGCACAACTACGTGGCAATGATTTCCATAAGTCATACTAGAAAATCCATTTCAGTATTTTACCATCCTCACATGGTGATCTCATGGCTCTGTGGACAAGTGAAATCCTTGAAAAAGAAAAGTCCAGAATATAAAATGTCTTTGGGGGAGGCCTTTAGAAGTCCATATATATAAAGACTAATATCACTTTATGGGCAAGTTAAGTTTTATCTACATATTTTACTCTCTAGCAAGGACTATAAACAGAGTTGACCTAGCTTTGACATACACTAGCTGAGTGACCTTGAGTAAACTGTTTAAGCTATCTGAGCCAAGTTTTCTCATCTGTAAAGATAACAATAATTAAGATAATAATACCAACCTTGAAGAACTCTTGTGAGACTTAAATGAGATCATGTATGTAAAGTTCCGAGAAAGAAGTGTGGCACATCTGCCCCCCGCAAAACAGGTACTACTTGTGATAATAATTATGACAATGAGTTACGATAATAATGTTACTTACTTAAAATATTACAAACATTTAAATTTCTCCTTCCCTTGCTCTTTTCGATTGCCCTAAAAAGAAGAATCGTTCCACCGCATCCCATCCTCCCTACAACTCTCTGAGAAAAGCACAAGAAATAGGGAAAAGCTGATGCCTTAGGAAAGTTTCTCACTGACTGAGTATATTTCCTCAGAGCTTCTTAAGTTAGTCAGCCAAACTCATGCCTCTCTCATGCAGGGAAATCACAGCCCAGACCAGCTAAAGCCTTGCTGCCGAAACTATCCAAATCCACCACCTTCTCTGTTAGTATGTTCTAAATAAAAGACACCCTACCTCCAGCCCCACTGGCTTGCTAAAGCCAAAAGTTACAAAAGGAGCCAGGCACAGAGGAGAGAAACACCACTGTGTAATGAAGAGTACATCAGATGATCGGTAAGAGACTCCCAAATCTTTAATATTGGACAAGAAAACAAATTAAAACAGTAACCTCCTTAACCTACCATTTCTCAAGAAAGGTTTCCTGAATGCCTGCATTCTAACACTGTTTTCAGTCTATAGGGTACATAAGCTCCCCCAGTAAGCCAGGAGCTTTTAGACCTTCAGAAGTAACTGGCCATGGGATCTCATGCAAGACACTTATCTCTCTGGGCCTGGATTCTCCCTCTAGAAAATAAGAATGTTGTATTAGGTAATCGTAGCTGTCCATTTCAGAGGTAGACAGACAGACAGATAGATACAGTTGACTCAAGCAACATGGAGGTTAGGGGCACTGACCCCTGCAGAGTCAGAAATCCCTGTATAACTTTACAATTGTCCCTCAATATCCATGGTTTTGCACCCCCAAATTAAACCAACTGTTGACTGTATGGTACTGTAGTACATATTTATTGAAAAAAATCTGCATGCGAGTGGATCCGGCAAAGTTCTACGTTATATTCCAGGGTCAGCTGTATTTAGACAGATGATCAATAGATGATAGATATATAATGAGAGCACATTTTTACTGGGAAAATAAAAGTAATTGAGTATAGCTTAATTATTTAGTTCTACTGGAGAATTACATCCTGGGTCCAGACTATTTTAATAATTTGGTCCTTATTGAGAACAAAACCACAACACACCAAAACTTATGGGCTGCAATAAAAGTGGTACGAAGGGGGAAGTTTATTACATTAAAAAGGAAGGAAAATTTCAGATCAGCAACCTAACTTCACACCTCAAGGAACTAGAAAAAGAAAAGAAAACTAAACCCAAAGTTAGCAGATAGAGAGTAGAGCAGAGATAAACAAAATAGAGAATAGAAAAACAGAAAAATAATCAATGAAGCTAAGAGTTTGTTTTTTGAAAAGACCAATGAAACTGACAAATCTTTAGCTAGACAAAGGAAAAATGAGAGGACTCAACAAAAATTAGGAATGAAAGAGGAGACATTACACAACTGATGTCAAAGAAATAAAACTGATCATTAGAGACTACTATGAATAATTACACATCAATAAATAACATAATGTATAAGAAATGGACAAACTCCTCAGAACCTACAACTTACCAAGACTGAATCATGACGAAATTAAAAAATCTGAACAAACTTATAACTAGTAAGGAGACTGAATCAGTAGACAAAAACGTCTGAACATAGAAAAGCCAGATTGCTTCACTGGGGAATTCTACCAAACATTTAAAGAAGAATTAACACCAGTCCTCAAACTCTTCTAAAAAATTGAAGAAGGAACACTTCCAAACTCATTTGATGAGGCCAGCATCACCCTGATACCAAAACCAGATAAAGATACCACAAGAAAACTACAGGTCAATACCCTTGATGAATATTAATGCAAAACTCCTTAACAAAATACTAGCAAACCAAATTGACACATTAAAAGAATTATACACCATTACAAAGTGAGATTTATTCCTGTAATGCAAGGATGGTTCAACATACGAAAATCAATCAGTGTAATACACCATATTAACAGAATGAAGGACAGAAACTACATGATCATCTCAATTGATGCAGAAAAGCATTTGAGAAAATTCAACATTCTTTCATTGATTAAAAACACTCAACAAACTAGAGATAGAAGAAAACTACTTGAACATAATAAAGACCATATATGAAAAACCTATAGCCAACATCATGCTCAATAGTGAAAAACTGAAAGCTTTTCCTCTAAGATCAGGATCAAGGCAAGGATGCCTACTCCTGCCACTTCTATTCAATACAGTACTGGAAGTTCTAGCCAGAGCAACTAGGCAAGAAAAATAAATAAAAGGCATGATAATTGGAAAAGAAGAAATGAAATATCTGTGTTCACACATAACATAATCCTATTTATAGAAAACCCTAAAGATTCCACAGAAAAACCATTATAACTAATAAGTGAATTCAGCAAAGTTGCAGGGTATAAAATCAACACACAAAATTCAGCTGTGTTTCTATACACTAACAATGAATAATCTGAAAAGGAAATTTAAAAAAACAATCCTATTTATAATATCATCAAAAATAATAAAGTACTTAGAAATAAACTTAACCAAGAAGGCAAATGACTCATACTCTGAAAGCTACAAAATAGTCCTTGAAGAAATTAAAGAAAAACACAAATAAATGAAAAGACATCCCACGTTCATGGATTGGAAGACTTAATATTGTTAAAATATTCATACTATCCAAGCAGTCTACAGACTCAAGCAATCCCTATCAAAATCCCAATGACTTTTTTTTTTTTTTTGCAGAAATAGAAAACCATCCTAAAATTCATATGGAATCTCAAAGGACTCTGAATAACCAAAAAAATCTTGAGACAGAAAAACAAAGCTGGAGGCCTCACATTTCCTGATTTTGAAACATATTACAAAGCTACAGTAACCAAAACAGTATGGTACTGGCATAAAGACAGACATACAGACCAATGGAACATAACAGAGAGCCCAGAAGTAAATCCTCATATATATGGCCAAATGGTCTTTGACAAGAGTGCCAAGGCTACACAATGAGGAAAGGATAGTCTCTTTGACAAACAGTGCTGGAAAAACTGGATATCCACATACAAAGAAGGAAGCTGGACCCTTAACTTACACCACATACAAAAATTAACTCAAAATGGATTAAAGACCTAAATGTAAGTCATGAAACCATAAAAGTCCTAAAAGAAAAGATAGGGGGAAAGCTCCATGGCATTAGATTTGGTAATAATTTCTCGGATATGACACCAAAAGTAAAGGCAACAAAAGCAAAAGTAGACAAATGGGACTACATCTAACATAAAAACTTCTGTGCAGCAAAGGAAACAATCAGCAAAGTGAAAGCAACCTATGGAATGGGAGAAAATATTTGCAAATGCATATCTGATGAGAGGTAATATCCAGAATATATAAAGAATATAGAATGCAACAACAAAAATAAATAATCCAATAGAAATGGACAAAGGACTTGAATAGACATTTCTCCAAAGAAGATATACCAGGCTTCCCTGGTGGCGCAGTGGTTAAGAATCTGCCTGCCAATGCAGGGGACATGGGTTCGAGCCCTGGTCTGGGAAGATCCCACATGCCGCGGAGCAACTGGGCCCGTGAGCCACAACTACTGAGCCTGCGCGTCTGGAGCCTGTGCTCCGCAACAAGAGAGGCCGCGATAGTGAGAGGCCCGCGCACCGCGATGAAGAGTGGCCCCCCACTTGTCGAAACTAGAGAAAGCCCGTGCACAGAAACGAAGACCCAACGCAGCCAAAAATAAATAAATAAATTTATTAAAAAAAAAAAAAAAAAGAAGATATACCGACAACGAGCATTTGAAAAGATGCTCAACATCACTAATCATCAGGGAAATACAAATCAAAACCAAAATGAGATATCACCTCACACCCAACAGGATGACCATTATAAAAAATATAATAATAACTAGTGTTGACAAGGATGTGGTGAAAGTGGAGCTCTTGTGCACTGCTGTGCACTGTTAGTAAGAATGTAAAATGGCGCAGCCCCTATGGAAAACAGCATAGAAGTTCCTCAAAAAATTAAAGATGGACCCACCAAACTAAGGAAATCCTATCATATGGATGAATTATGAGAATATTATGCGAAGTGAAATAAGCCAGGTGCAAAAAGACAAATGTTGCATGATTACACATATATGAGGTATCTAAATGAGTCTAACTCTTAGAAACAGAAAATAGAATGGTAGTTGCCAGGGGCTGTGGGGAGTGAAGAAAGGAGAGTTGTTGTTCAATGGGTACAGAGTTTCGATTTACAAGATGAAAAAGTTCTGGAGATCATTTGCACAACTATGTGCAAGAAGTTAACACTATTGTACTGCACACTTGAAAAAGACTACGATGATACATTTTACACTATGTGTTTTTCACCGCCATGAAAATAAATAAATAACTTGGTCCTTATTGCCCATCCTCCTCCGTCCTCCTCCCACTGCCATCTTCTTCATAATATATAAACAGCTACCTTAAAACAGCACTGGCTCTGCCAACAAGGGTTTTAATGAGGAGACAAAGAGAGGTGGGAAGGTACAATGATAATAAATACCCGCAGGAGCTGCTTACGTTACTCTCCTTCTCTCCTTTCTGAGCTAACCAAGCCCACAGGCTGCAAATGAGACCCATCAGGGTCAGAGTCAGAGATGGAGGGATTTTTTTCCCAGTCATTATTTCTAGCTCCTTGTATTCTTGATTAATAGAACTAGTCTTAGAGATAATAATAATAAATATTTATTGAATAACTATGTGTTAGCCACTATGCTGTGCCATTTATGCACAGAATTGCATTTAATACTTAAAGCTTCTTAGAGATAGGTTTATGTTATTAGCCAAAAGTCACACGGCTAATAAATGGCAGGGTAAAGATATGAACCCAGGCCTGCCTGATTCCCAGGCTGGTGCTTTTCACCACAGGAGAGAACTCTGTTGTCACTGTATGGTCACTTTGTAGCCAGATCATCCTGCTTGCTGGATGTGGCGAGAAATCAAGAGGCAAAGCACAAATGTAGTTCTTCCTTGTCAGCTCACTGCGTTTCCTGGCATATTCTCTAGTGCAAATAATAACGACTACTACTATTACTACTACTTAGTATTACTACCATCACTTACTGAGAATTACATTTTGTCAGATACTGTCCTAGGCTTGTGTAAGGATTATTTTCCTCATTTTATAGATAAGAAAACTTAAAATTCAGAGAAGCCCATATTTTGCCTCTGGTCAAAACAGCTTATAAAGTGGAGATGAAATTAGAGCCCAACACTGTCTGACTCACCCCGAAATATACTATTAAAATTTGGATGTGGAATCAAGACCACATTAATTAATTTTTTAAAAGAGGGCCACATTAATTAAACTGACATATGACACTAACTTGTACAGGGCCCTTAACTCTTTGAAAGTAAAAAAATGTATATTATATATATATATATAAGATATATATTTATATACGTATATATATTTTATATATAAGAGATATATAGCTATATATGATATATATATATATATATATATATACACACACACACATATATCTTTAAAATGGAAAAACCATCCTTACAAAAAAAGACTGGATAACGTTCAGTAGAAATAAGACAAGACACTATGACCTGACAAAAGTAAATGGGTCAGTGCCAAGCTGAACAGAGTTTAGTCGCAGAGCAACTGGGCAGGTGCCTTAGGTAAGCCATGTTCAATCCAAATGAAGATGAAAATAGGCGGGAATGTCCAGAGGGGTGTCTACTTTTGCCCCAAGCAGCTCTGCTACGCAACACAGCATGGTGGTTAGAAGTGCCAAACACACATTAGGAAATCTATAAATATTAGACATGATTACTTTCTACATCAAAATAATAAATTAAAGCAAATGATTCATCTGTAATTAAACAAATCAAATGGGGAAATTGCCAACTGTCCAGTTCCTGTTACGTGGTATAAACAAAGAATAGCATATTAAGATGTTGAATACTTGTCCTATTCTGTCTGATGCCAATGGGGCTATGACTATGGTCATGTTTTCTTTCAAGAAATCCACAGCTGTGCTTTGTAGAAGATGATGTTATCTATGAAGGGCTTTTTTTTTTTTTTTAATTCAAGAATAATTTCAAAACAGTTTCAAGTCTAGGAGGATCTCCCATTACATATCACTAACCTATGTAACAGCCTTATTTCCCAACAATTTCCACCTTCCCCTAAAGGAAGCTGGCACTATTGACAGGATTCAAACAGGCATGGCTTCCCACCTCCATGCTGTTTTCATGATGTTCCAGTCCTAGAATGATCTTTCTCTGTCTCTATTGTTTAATCTAGTCATATCACTCTTAAATATCCTTCCTGTATAACTTCACAAGTATACTCAAGAAAACATAAGCAGCTTAGGGCTTCCTTTATTATTATGAAATATATATAACAAAAGTTCAAAAAATATTTACGTACACTCTTCCAAGTAATTCTAGATCAAATACTCCCATAACTACCACCCAGATCAAAGAATAGCATATTATAACTACCCCAAAAGGCCCCTCTGGGCCCTTCCCTTGTTATGACCTTCTCTCTCACCAGTGGAGAAAGCCACCAGCCTACTGAGTACTATACTAATCATTTTCTTCCTTCTCTTCAAATTTTCACTTAATGACAAATTCCTAAGTAGTATGATTTAGTTGTTTGTTTTATAACACTATATAAATAGAATCATACCGTGTGTATTATTTCACATTTTGCTTCTTTTACTCTGTATCACACCTGTGAGATTCAGCCACGGTGTCGGGTGCAGCTGTGATTCGTTACCTTAATTGCTATACACTGCTCCACTCAACATACTTATGTACATTAGAATACAGATAAGACCTCTGGGTCGATTGCAGCTTGGAGCTCTTCTGCTATGTCAACTCTTATCCAGGAACCCTGGTATGACAGTGTATGAAGTTCTCTTAAGGTTTTTACCTACATGTGGTATTCAGAGCAGGGATATACATGGGTATATATGTATACACACATATATTGTCCCTATGAATTTCAAACTTATTCTCTATATATTTTAGATTTAATAGGTAACACCAAATTATTTTTCAAAATTGGGCAATTACACTTCCACAAGCAGTGTAGATGTTTTCCTCTTAATCTACATTCTCACCAACACTTGGTGTTATTTAAAATATTTCAGTCAATCCACAGAGTATATAGGGGCAACTTATAATGTTTTTAATTTGTATTCCTTTGCTTCCTTATGAGGTTGACATCTTTTCATATGTTTACTGGCCATTTAGGTATCCTTTTCTAGGAAGGGTCTATTAAAGCCTTTTTACTACTCATTTTACTACTGAGTTGTCTTCCTTATTAGTTACAAGAATATTCATTTCTTTATGAATTATATAGGGAACTATCCTTTATATAATCTGGATATAGATTTCTTTATAAAATCTAAATCAGTGCTATCCAGTATGGTAACCAGTAGTCACATGGCTACTGAGCATTTGAAATGTGGCTAGTGCAAGTAAAGAACTGCTTGTTAAAATTAATTTAATTTAAATAGCCAGATGTGGCTACTGGCTACCATACTGAACAGTACAACCAATCATATGAGTCTTTTGTCAGCTATGTATCTTTAAATATGTTTTCCCACTCTGAAACCTGTCTTTTCATTATCTTTAGGGTGTAACTTGATAAAAAATTGTAAATTCAATGTATTGTAGTTGAACATATCAAACTGGCCCTTTATTATTAGATATATTTTGCTTTAAATAAAAAATATTTGCCTACTCCAAGTTGATGAAATATTCTTCTAGCTCCTATGAGGTTTATGGCTTTACTTTTTACAATTACATCTCAAATCCACCTGGAATTGATTTTTGTATATACTGCGAAGTGAGGAATGTATTTAATTTTTTTAATATAGTGCCCAATTTCCCCAGACCTAATTATTAAAAAGTCTATCTTCCCCCCCCCCCCACCACCAATCTGCCATGTGCTTCTATCATTTATCAAGTATCTCTACCAGTGGGGCTCTGTTTCAGAAACTTTTTAGTCCATTCCACTGATATGTCTGTATATCCTTGTAAAAATATTACACCATTAAGCTTTAAAATAAGTCTTGCTATCTGGTAGAGCAGGTTCTCCCATTCTGATCATCCTCTTCAAGAGTGTCTTGACTATGCTTAGCTGTATGCAAGACAGTGAATTTTACAGTGTAAAATTTTACAGTGAATTTTTGAAGGCATTTTACAGTGAATTTTTGAATCCATTTGTTCAATTTCTCCAAAATAAAATCTGCTACATTTTGATTGGGAGTAAATTGAATCTCAAATCACTTTAAGGTGAGTTAATATCTTTTAAATGCAGAGTCTTCCAATATGTGAATATAGTCTATCTCTCCCTCAATTTAAGTTTATAATGTTTTATATTATTCTGTGTGGTCTTTGCAGATACATATTTTTTGTTAGATGTATTCCTAGGTCATATTTTTTATGGCATTATAAATGATATATTTTAAATTTTCATTTGTAATTATTGCTGGCTTAACAATGTAAATGATTTCACATATTTTATCGTACAACAAAGTTAAAGTCTCATCAGTTCCAACAAATATATTTGGATTATTTTTTATTTCTGCATATACAATCATATCATCTGAAAATAATGATAGGGGTTTTTTCCTCCTTTCTAATTTTTTAAATTCTTGTATTCTTTCCTTACGTCACAGGCTAAGACTACCAAAACAGTGCTGAGTAAAAGTGACAATACGGTGCATCCTTGTCTTGTTCTCGATCTTAAAGGTAATGCTTTCCATATTTCACAATTAATTATCTTGTGTGTTATAGGTTTTTTTAGATACCCTTTATCAGAGTGAGGACAATCTCTCCTATATTTGGTTTACTAAGAGTTTATCATTATCATTAATAAATGCTGAATATTTTCAAATGTTTATTGAAATGATAATGCCTTTCTCCTTTAATCTGTTAATATGATGAATTAAGCTAATTGCTATTATAATATTAAACCAACCTTGTTTTCCTGGGAAAATGCTTGGTCATGACATCAAAGTGACTTCAAAGACTGTTGGATTTGATTTGCTCTATTTTTTAAAAATTTCTGCATCTATGTTATGAGTACAATAGGGTTGTAATTTGTCTTTCTCATAGAGCCCTTGTTGAATTTTGGTATTGAGACTATGTTAAGCCACATTTAAAAGACACACACACACACACACACACACACACACAACTAGGGATTGTCATTTATTTAAATTCTCTGAAAGTGTTTACATACGAGTGAAAGTTTTCTTCCTTTAATAGTTGACAAAACTTGCCAGTGAAGCCATCTAATCCTGGCATTTTCTTTTTGGAGGATTTCTTTAACTACCAATTAAACATTTCAAAGATTATCATAATCTTGGGTTTTCTACTTATTTGTGAATCAGTATTGGTGAGCTATATTTTCCAATAGTTTTTCTATTTTAACTAAATATTCTTATTTATTAGCACATAGTTTTTATAACTTATCTTTTTATTTTATGTAGCATTTATAGTTTATCCTTTTTTATTCCTTAGATTGATTACATGTTCCCTTTATCATTTTTTCAAGACCAGCCTTACCAGACATTTGTAACTGTGTAAGCTCTTTTTCACAAAAAATCTTTAGACTTTGTGAATACTTTATAGTATATGTTTATTATCAATTTCTTTCATTTATACTCTTGATTATTTACTTCCCGCTACACTCTTGTAGGTTATTTTATTTCCCTTTATCTAACTTCACAAGACAAATGTCTAGCTTATTAATTTGCAGTCTTTTTCTTTTTAAACACAAGCTGTAGAGACCATAAATTTCCTTCTAAAGACTGTTTTATCTGCATCCCACAGGTATTGATATGTAGCATTTTTGTTACTGTTTGACTCAAAATACTTTCTAAACTTCTATCATGATTTCTCCTTTAACACATGAGTTATTTATCCCAAAATATATGAGATTTTCTAGTTATCCTTTTGTTCTTGATTTCTAGTTTAACTGCACTGTAGTCAGAAAGAATAAGGTCTTTTTTAACCTTGATTTCAGTTCTTTGAAATTTATTGAGATGTGATTTAAGTTCTGGTAAACGATCAATCTCTTAAATGTTTTGTATGTGCTTGAAAAAAAATTGTATGCTGCAGTGTTTTGCATATATCTGTTATGTCAAGTTTGCTAACCATATTGGTCAAATCTTCTATATCCATATTGATATTTTGTTGGCTTTTTCTATCAGCAACTGAGAGAAGTATGTTTTAATCTCCTATCATAATTCTGAATGTTTTTGTTTCCCCTTCTGCCAACTGTTAATCTTTATAACATATATTTTGAGGTTGTGTTACTAAGTTCCTATAATCTGAAAGTTTTATATCTTCCTAGTAAACCAAAATTTTAATCATTGAAGTGACTTATCTGCATAATATCATATTTGGTATGATATTAACATAGCAATATCAGCTTTCTTTTGGTTAATATTGCAAAGTACATATTTTTCTAACTTTTTATATTCACTCTTTCAGTATCCTTATGTTTTAGATATGTCACTTATAAAGAGCATACAGATTTTTTAATCAATCTGATAATTTTTTTTTAATTAGATCATTTTTAGTTTCTATAATTAATGGGCTTAAATTTATCATTTTATTTTGCTTGTTCTATTTGTTCCACCTCACATGTGTTTCTTTTTCTTATTTCCTCTTTCTTTCCCTTCCTTTGGCTGATTGAATATTTTTATCATTTTATTTCCCATCTGCTACTTGAAGTTATACACAGTTTTACTGTTTCAGTGATTATCCTAGAAATTAAAACATGTCTACTTAGTTTACTGGTGTAAAGTTAATAACTTTACCCCTCTCCCAGAAAATATAAGAATCTTAAGACACTTTAACCCCATTGACCTCCCTACTTCATTTATACATTTTTGTTATCATTCCCTTTTCCCATTTTTAATTTTGTCATTTTTGGTCAATTTTATTATTATTGTATATGGTTAATATTCCTTTAGATTCACATATTCATTACTTGTTCTTCACTCCATCTTGCATTTCAGACCTTTCCTCTTGGGCTCATGTTCCTTCTGCTTAAGGTATAACCTTCAGAATGTTCTCTAGTGACTGAAATTCTAGTTTTTATTTTGCTTACTTCTTACAACTTTTTTCATTCTTTTTTTTTTTAATAAATTTATTTACTTATTTATTTATTTTATTTGGGCTGCATTGGGTCTCCGTTGCTGCGCGTGGGCTTTCTCTAGTTGCAGCGAGCGGGGGCTACTCTTCATTGCAGTGTGCAGGCTTCTCATTGTGGTGACTTCTCCCGTTGTGGAGCACGGGCTCTAGGCGCATGGGCTTCAGTAGCTGTGGCTCACTGGCTCTAGAGCACAGGCTCAGTAGTTGTGGCGCACGGGCCCAGTTGCTCCAAGGCATGTGGGATCTTCCCGGCCCAGGGCTCGAACCCATGTCCCCTGCACTGGCAGGTGGACTCTTAACCACTGCACCACCAGGGAAGCTCTTTCATTCTTTTTTTAATGAGAAAGTAAGCATGCAAGATCTTACTTCCCCAACCAGGGATCGAACCCGTGCCCCCTGCATTGGGAACGCAGAGTCGTAACCACTGGACTGCCAGGGAGGTCCCCAACTTTTTTCATTCTTAAAAGATATCTTCACTAGTATAAAATTCTAAGGTACCAGTTACTTTCTTTTAACACATAAAGTTTCTACTGTCTTCTGGCTTCTGTTGTTGCTGTTGAGAAATCAGGAGTTAGTCTGCTGGTCATTTCTTTATAGTAATCTACCATTTTTCTATTTCTTTTAAAATATTCTTTATGTAGTTGATTTTCTGCTGTAATACTATGATTAAGTTTACTGCACAAACCATTTTGAAATATAAATTAAAGATACATTTACCTGTATTTGTGTTTCTTAGTATTCATTACACCTCTTGAATCTGTACATTTTATTTTTATAAATCTATTAACTTATAAATATAGACAGATCAAGATAGATAGTTTTGGCTATTTTAAGGTCATGGTTTTAAGTATATACAAGTTTTAAATTGTTACGCATTTCTGATAAACTAAACTTTTTATCATTATGATGCAATCATGAGATCTATGTATGTGATATATGGAATTATTTCTTCAAATATATTGCTTCTACCTAGTTTCTCTCACCATTCCTAGAACTCTGATTACAAGCAGAAAAGGTCTTTACTTTCTCATTCTATCCTCCATTTATTTTAACCTCTCTTCTACATTTTCTTTTTTTCAAGGGGGACAACGGGGAGAGTTTCTCCATGTATTTTAACCTCTCTTCTACATTTTCTTTTTTTCAAGGGGGACAGCGGGGAGAGTTTCTCCATGTATTTTAACCGCTCTTCTACATTTTTTTTTCAAGGGGGACAGCGGGGAGAGTTTCTCCATGTATTTTAACCTCTCTTCTACATTTTCTTTTTTTCAAGAGGGACAGCGGGGAGAGTTTCTCCGTGTATTTTAACCTCTCTTCTACATTTTCTTTTTTTCAAGGGGGACAGCGGGGAAAGTTTCTCTGTGTATTTTAACCTCTCTTCTACATTTTCTTTTTTTCAAGGGGGACAGTGGGGAGAGTTTCTCCCTGCTGCCTCTGGATAATTCTTCTGATTACTCTTCCAGTCCACTAATTCTCTCTTCAGCTGTATGTAAACCTGCTAAATCAATCATATGAGTTTTCACTTTCAGGTTTTTTGTTTTTCTTTTTCTTCTAGAACTTCTGGCTGGTTCTCTTTCTTTTCAGCTAAAATAGTCTTCTTTTGTTAAAAAGCGGGTGGTTTAGCTCACAATTCAATCACCAAGTGCTTTTCTTCAAGATACCATGGTATCTTGTATCTAAAGCACAGATACAGAAGTGCTTTATGCATACTACCCATTTCATCACACAAACTGTTTTTTAAAAACACATAGTCAAAGGTAGAGAATTAACAAAATTAATAACATTTTAATATTTCATCACAGAAATTGAATATGACTAATATTTTTTATTGTGAATGCATGGTGGTGACTAATACAAAAACTACTAGTACAGCTTGGTACCACTGTCTTGATTTATACGAAGGCACCAGCAGTTTACCCATCACTGCCTTTGCATCATCCGTGCAAATGTCAACATAGTGAAAGAGGCAAGTAGTATCTATATATTATTATTACAATAGTGTTGACTCCCAAACCCATGAACTCCAGGGGACTAAAGACTACGCTTTGAAAACTGTTGCACTAAGGCAATGTTTCCATTTTTTTTAAGAGTATACATTTATACTCAACATATACGTATGCATGTATGCAGATACATATAAACTATGTGTTAGTCTGTATTGAAATCCCAGATCTATCATTTGCCAGCTATGTGACCTTGAGTGAATTATTTAATCTCTGTGAGCCTCAGTTTCCTCAACTGTAAAGCAAGAGTAATAATAGTGCTTACTTCGTAGGGACGTTTAAAGAATTAAATGAGATTAATTTATGCATAGCAATTAACAGAAAGCCTTATAAATATTATCAGATCAATAAATATTAACTATTACCATTAACTATTACTTTTTAAGAGTTTTTTTTTAAACGAACTAAACTATGAAGGTATATTTTCAGAATTAAAAGTTACAATAGCATCTCAACAATCTTCCCAATTAAGAGTTAAGAACACTTGGCCTAGTTTATAATCTTAAACAGTTTACCGTTATACAATATTCATTACTGATTATACTTTGATTCATGTTTTGATGGCACGGTTTTCAATTCTGTATCTATTTAATTTAAGCATATTACCTGATTTACAAACAGGATGGGTAGTTAGTTCCTGCTTGAGCTACCATAAAGATGGTGACATTTTCTGAGGCCGATTATGCTTCTACTGGATGACTACCCATAACAGTCCAGAATTTTAACTGCGTATTGCTGATATTGATAAATAGTATCCAGTGTATGCCAAAGCTGACTGCACAGTTTCAGAAACACTTCCAGGTTTAGACAGAGTCTGAACAATAACAGAACTACCTGAAGATCTAGATTCAGGATGAAAATTTACAGGCAGCCACTGGATTTGATGGTGACTTGTAGTCTTGAGAGCAGCAGTAATACACCGACTGAGTGCACCATTCTTTATTCCTCTGAATAGGAGCTGTGTTCAAAATATTTGAAATTGCTGGCTTTGAACTTGATACCTCTCCGACCAAGACTGACTCATCACCATCCTCACACTCTTTTGCATACTTTCTTCTGCCACCGTTCCAGCTCTTCTTCGCATGCCATAAAGACTTCTGCCATTTCTGAATTATTTTTTGGTGAAAAGCGGTGTCACCCATCAAGTGGCAGAGCTGACTTGCAGCAAATTGCTACCAAGTACACGTGAGTCCAGACAAGGCAGCAAGTTATATTTCAGTTGTCCTTCCTTTTCTCCTGTTAATCTGTCTTTTATCAGTTTAATTTGCAGGTCGCAGGAACTTCACCGCGAGCAGAGGGGATCCACCTGACTGAGGCCCGGAGGAAGCAGAGAGAGCGGAAGAGAAGGAGATGCACGTAAAACTACACGTGGGGCAGTGACGCCCTCGGCTCTCACTGCAAAGCCAGCCTGGGAGCCGTGGAGGGGACGCGGCTCTCGGGGAGCCGGCGGGCTGCATCTTGGGTAGGCTCAGGATCAGAGGATCCCGGCTCCCTTTGTTCTTGCGGGAAGCGAGCAGAGCCTGTGCTCCGTGATGCAGGCAATAGAAGGCTCCAGGCTCCGATGTCTCCCTGCACAGCTGTGGATGCCCACCTGCTCAACGGCAGTAATTCACAGATCCCTAAATGGTTCTTTTACAAATCTTCTAGAACACGTTTGATACTTCATTGGTTCCTGGAGATACTTTTAAGCTTGCCTTTTACTTCTTTAAACACAGTAACTACCGTTTCACAAAGTGTGTCTGACGATTCCAAAGTCTGGAGATGTTTCTGGTCTGTCTCTGTGCGCTATTAGTTTCTTCTGGTTCGTGCTGGTTTTGTTGCATGCTAGTTTTCATTGAAAGTGGAGGGGAGGCATTCCCAGTAATCTTAGGATGAAGGTGTGTTCCCCGGAGATTTTGCATTTGCTTCTGCCAGATGCCTAAGAGCATTGGGAACCCGGAACCACCTCTAACTGAATTCCCTGCTGGAGGGTTCTTGACCATCCATTTATGCAAATATGGTTGCAAGTATGCTGCTGGGCTGGGAGCCCGATGTGGTTACAGCTTCTCAGCCACAGGTTTCTTTCACTTGCCCACCCCCAAGCCCCTTGTGCTCAGTCTCAAGGCAGCTCTCCATAGACTTGCCTGGGGATGTGATGCAGGTATTTCTGGTTCAGAGACTCCAGCTTAATACGGGAGGGTTTCCCCAGGGACCCCACTTGAGCTGAGTTCCAAGCTTTGTTTTGTGCCCTCTCCTGCCAGGCCATCAAAACTGCAGCTCCATTTCCTAGATCAGCAAATACCACTGGGTAAAAGGAGCTCCCAATGCTTTCCTCTCTCTTGGATTTCAGCCCCCTGATTCCTCATTTTCTTATAGCAATTTGATGCTCTTAGGACAACATCCGTTTTATCCAGTATTTTAATTTGTTTTTAGCCAGAGGGTTAGGCTGAATAGCCAGATTGCCATATTCCAGGAGATGAAATGGCATTTCTTTGTACTCCTGTCACTTAACGTGTTTTATCTTGTATCTGGTGTCCTAACTACAAACAAATCCACAGGCGCTCCGAGCCATACACCCTGTCCTCCCATTCTCAACCACCCTTCCATCTCCTCCCATCCCCTTACTATACAGTTTTGCTATATTCAGTCAATTCCAAGTATAACATTTTGAGTCTCAGAAACAATACTATTGGGGAGAGACAATTACGCACTTGATGACATAGAGATGAATGGTTACATCCCAGGAAATGTGTGGTTTTCACAGGGTCTACTGAAGTTGGTACATGTGCTTGTGAGTATGTGTGTTTGTGTGTGTTTACGTGAGTGCACACAAGAGAAAGTGAGAACGGGAGAGAGAGGATGTGTAGGTGAAGATTTACTCTGGCAAAATCAATCTCATTTTGTTGTACCTAGAACTTATGACTTGGTGAATGGACATAATGACAATGCGCCCACTGGACAATCAGAATAAGGCGCTCAAAAAACGTCATTGTCAAAATGTGCATTAGGACTCACAACCTAAGAAGACACTCCAATGCTGAAGAGGATTAATTTGTATCAAAGTAATTTGCAATTTTAAATAATTCAAATTTTCTATATAATTCAGACACTAGGTACATGATTCTCACTGAGAATAAAGTTTGCAAAAGATTTATATATGTGAAGATACAGCATACGACATCACTTGGTCATGAGTTAACTATGCAAGTTACTTAATGTCATTTATATATTCTTTAATATTTTATTTATTTATTTATTTATTCGGTTGTGCCGGGTCTTAGTTGCGGCTCGCCGGCTCCTTAGTTGTGGCATGCGAACTCTTAGTTGCGGCGTGCATGTGGGATCTAGTTCCCTGACCAGGGATCGAACCCGGGCCTCCTGCATTGGGAGCGTGGAATCTTAACCACTGTGCCACCAGGGAAGTCCCCTTAATGTCATTTAGTGTCAGATGCTTCATTTGTTAATCACAGGGCCTGGACATGAAATTGTGTAAGACTCCTTCTAGCCTCACATTTCTTCCAAACATTAATTTTTAATAACGGAAGGCCATTTAGAAATAAGCTTTTTGCATATTTTTTCACATGCAACGATAAGAATCTCAGAGACAAGATGTTAAGCAAAAGCCACTAGACACAAGAGTACATATTGCCTGATTTCCTTTACATGAAACTCAAGAACAGGGATAAATCTAAGACTTGACAGAGTCTGAATAGTGGTTTCATCACTACTGGGGGTGGTACTGACTGGACGGGGGCAGGAGGGAACTCCCTGGCTTGATGGTAATGTTTTATATCTTTATCTGTGATGGTTGTGTGGGTGTATACATATGTAAACATTCATTGAGCTTGATATGTGATATTTGTTCACTTAACTACGTGTATGTTTTACCTCAATTTTTTTAAGTGTATAAACAAGGACTCAAAAGTTATAGACTATATTATTTCAATGTTTCTAAAAAGATAAAACAATTTATCCTTTTCTTTTAAAAAATATGTGCATGAATAGTATTTTACTTATTACTGCCCATGAATGCCTTAGTTAGAAATGTGTATGATATTTTTAAATCCTAAAACTTCATTTCTTTATTTAAAAAAAAAAAATCATCATTCAACTTTCACCAGGTCAGAATGGCATCCTCATCCATGCTACCCCAGGCTCCAGTTATTTTGAATTCAAGACACTGTATACTTTCCTTTTCCTAAGCATCACAGGAATATTTATGCCATTTAACTTTTTCTGGAAGCTAAGCCTTCTCAGTGCCCCACTGTAGGGGAGCAAAATTTGCCACCTCAAAATGTTTCTTTAGCATGCAGATTATTTCTAGCTGAAAACAATCAAGGCTCAAAAGACTCAGGAAGAAACTTTGACCTTCCCCTTAACTGCCTAAAAGAATTTAAATAGAGGGCCTGTTTCCCTGAATGGAGCTGTCATCAGAGGGATCTGCAAACAATCTGGGCTGGGTGTGGTGGGGAAAACTTCAGGAAGGACCTATAGATCAGAGCCCACTCTGTGTCTCATACTGTCTGCAAGGCCCAGCAAATATTTTTCTACCAAACAAACATTTGCTTTTCCATCTTCATGTGAATCGCCTTCCTCCCCTTTGAGGTCCCAAACCACTACCCCCAACATCCTCTTTTGTCTTTAGCTGGAGATGGTATTTAGGGTGAGGATTTCTACCATTTTGGCAAGTTACTCCATTTTCCTGGGTCTCTCCCATAATTACATGTTATTAAACATTTGTTTGATTTTCTCCTGTTAATCTGTCTCATGTTGATTTCATTCTTAGACCAGCCATAAGAATCCTAGAAGGGTGGAGGAAAATTTCTTCCTCCCTGACACCACCAACTTCCTTCACTGAAGAAAAAAATAAGAAAACCACACATACATATTCTAAATTTCAAATCTGAAAAGAAAAAATTATAATGCTCAATTGTAATAGGAAATGCTGGAAACTGTTATTAAACCCATGTACTATCTCGAGACAGTTCGGACTGTTAATAATTGCCAGCATTATCAAGCACTCACTATGCATCATGGTAAGAGCATTTAACTGGTATTATGTTACCAGATAACCACAGAAGTTCATGCGATAGATGCTAATATTAACCGCACCGAATGAATAAAGAAACTAAAGATTAGAAGAGTTAAAAAAAATGTACCCAAGTGTGGCTAGTAGCTGGCAGATGGTAGATTTAAACTCAAGAAGCTTGATTCCAATGCAAAAATTCTTAACTATCATACTCTAAAATCCTTCCTTACAGTGAACTGAACTCTGTCTCCCTTTATCTTGCACTAGTTCTGCTCCTTGGGGAAATGCAGAACAACTTTAATCCCCTTCCATATGACAACATTTCAAATGCTTGAAGAAAACTATCATGTTCTGCCCTGATCTTCTCTCCTGCAGATTAAATACCACCACTGCCTTCCACAGTTGTTTTGCTTGTTTGTTTGTGATATGACTTGTTTCAAGTCATGTCCCCCTGCTTAAGGCTTCTTACAAAATGCACCCCAGTGTATTCAGTGATTGCCTAGAATGGAAGAAAGGACATTCAAAGAGGCCTGAAAAGTACACAACACAAAGCACACTGCTAGACTGCTCCAGAAGAGAACGACCACCTTAACAGAGGCTAGAAATGCTTGGTACGTAGCGGAAGAAGTGGTCAGAAGAAGGAGCCCTGGGACTGTGTGTACACACACCGTGCTCAGTATAAATGGGTATGAGTTCATACCCTGCAATGAGGGCAGGCTCCCGGAAAGTGACATAATGATACTTCCTTCTCTCCTTCTACTTTCCTAAAGCCAGATCAGAGCCACTTATCCTTGGGCAGCACAAAGGGCAAAATTTTGGAGCTCCAAATTCCATGGCACAGGGAGGCCACATTACACAGAGCTTCATTTAAAGTTGACTTAACTACTTCTTGTATGTGTAGAAATCCATGTGAAAACACACGACTGGCTGGGAGACAGCCCAAGTGGATAAACATGAGCGGTACTGACTTGTGCGAACTTATCTTTGATCAGGACGACCTGGGCTTAACACAGGGAGGTCAGAAGCCTGTTGCGATCGTTAGTAATAATACCCCTCAACAGGGCCAGTGGATACGTGCTGTGTGTCCTAGCGAGGGAGAGCCCAGACAGGAGCGGAGGGCAGGAAATAATGAGCTGTGTTCCTAAATCCAGCAAAACTTTCTGATCAGGCTTATCAAAGTCTCAGGGAAATATATGAACTGTATGCATCGCGACAGACACATGCAAGGCACATGTGAGGCACAGCGAGGTCTGGCGCCCAGCACTCATGTGCTGGGAAAATACACTGTATCCAGCGGCCTGATGGCTGACGCCTGCCTGACTGGTCCCTAAACTGGGACAGAGATGAGAAAGACCCAGGAAAAAAGATGCAGACAAGAGGGCTGTAAGGTTGGAGGAATACCGAGGAGTAATAAAGGTAAATGTGACAAGGAATAAATATGAGAGAGAGAAGGAAGTTGCAACCAATGGTGAGGCAAACTAATGGTGGCTTTTCTGATTTATATAAAACATCAGAGAAGAGAAAAGGGACCTGAATTAGAAGATATCAGCCATCTTTGTAAAAAGCTCTTCTTTCTAAAGACAGGTTGATTGACTGTCAGAGATTATAGAACAACAAAGAAATACCACCTCCTGCATTTTAAGAAACAATCTCCAATTAGGGCAACTAAACTATTTACCTAGGAAACCCAAGAGCAGAAGCCATTTATATTACATTTCAGGAATGGATTTTAATATGTTCAGAAGTTCAAATACTTGATATTCTTCTTATAAAGTTTAAACGTAGACAAAACGCTTCCAAACCTACTTATTCCTTCACTGACAAACACAATAATGCTCCTGGGGTTTAGATCTTATTATTATTAAATACTTATTAAGTCTCCCTGGCGTGCTGAATGCAGCACATAATAGATGGATAAATACATCGTGTGCCCTCTTTGAAGAGCTTAAGAGCTTATAAAACTGATAGGACACACAAATAAACACCCCCAAATTTCTGCCAGAGACTACTTACAAGAATCAATGTCACTACCACGTCTTGATGTTAGGTGCAGGCGTGAAAACTGAACTGGTCTCGTTTGATGCAAAGGAAGAAACGCTCGGACATAATTATTCCAGCAATATGCAGCCTGCTCTTTCCCTTCTCTCCGTCCCAGAGGAGGTGCACCCTCTCCTGTCCATAGCTAATCCCTCCATCCAAGTCCCCCCCCTCCATCTCATCTCCCTGCCGCTGCTCGGGCTCAGACCTTCATCTTTTCCGGCTGGGATCACTGGCCAGGCCTCACCGCTCTGAGCAATCCTCCTGCACACCATCTCCCAAGGCATTTTTTTTTAATAAAATGTAAATTTCACTGTGTCACTCCTCTGTTTAAAGATTCTTCAGTGGCTTCCTGCAGCTCTCAGGATATAGTTTGAATTAATCCCCCCCGCATGACATAAAATGGTCTTTGCGGTTTGCATCTTTCAGAGATTTTCACTCTCATCTTACGGCACCTCAGGAACCCGTCTGCTCCAAACCTACTGCCCTTGACTTGAAGGCTCCTAAATTTGCTGTGCCTTTTCACATCTCCATGCCTCAACTCACGCTCAAGGGGCGCCTGAGCCGCCCTTCCCTTCTCTCCTTATGCAGCCAGTTCAAGCATCGCCTTCGGTTGAAAGGCACGTCCCACCCTTCCCACATTTCCCTGGCTGGCTCTGCTCCGGGCCCCTTTCTGTTCTCAGGTGAGACCCTACTGATGCCTCTCCTGTGACAGGTAGTACCGTGGCCAAGTCTTGACTGTCTCCTCAACTAGACCGGGAGCAACCCCAGAAAAGAGCTGGATCCCATTCCTTCTTATAGCTCTAGCATTGACACAGCGCTCCCAGCCTGGACACGAAGGCTCTGGGAGAAGCTGGAAGCGGGGAGGAGGGGAGAGAAGTGAGCGGCACGGGGGCCCCAGCCAGGAAAGCAAATTCCTCTCGGAAGTCTGCGCTGGCCTCACAGCCCGGGAAGCAGGAACCTACCCACAACCTCTGAGGAGTCTGGGTCAATATTTATTCTTCTTTACGCAGCTTTCCGTAGCTACCTGCTCGCTTGCTCACCGCAGGCCATACATCACACTCCTATCTGACGGCTTTCTGGAAGGTCCCTGATCTGCAGGGGTTTGTGGGCAGATGGGCTCTTCTCTCTCCCTTGGTCGGGACCCCTGCTCTAGGCCTGAGGCTCCCCGGGCCCCCCCCCCCCGCCCCGCACACAGGCACCCTCACAAGCACAGGATGCTGGGGTCAGCGTCGTGGTCCCCGCCTTGCAGGAGGCAGAGCTGCCGGCACACAGAGGCAGCTACTCAGCCACCTGTTCACTTCAGCCTCTGTCACTCTCCTCCTTCTCTGGTTTTTTCCATCTCCTCCTGCAGAAAGCTTGTAGCAGGAAAACAGCAGGCTTGACCGCCCAAGGCATCAGGAGGGAGAAGCTCTGCCCCACCGTGCGTGCGGGGCCAGCAGGCAGAGATGGAAACAGCCCCCAGCATGACCCGCAGGGCCAGGGCACGGGCGACGAGAAGCCCCATTAACCGAGGCCCCTGTAACCTCCCCCTTCCACAGCGGGAGGGGGGCCCTGCCGGCGGCTCCTCAGTGCTTCCCACCCCGGGCAGCACAGGCTGGCCATTAGGATGGAGCTGATGCCATGGCCCTTCATCCCAGGCTGACGCTCACTCCGGTGCGATTCAACAACGGTACGGAGTGACTACTAACCAACCGGGGTCGCTTGCCACTCCCGGAGCAACAGGAGAAAGAGGAAAGCAAAAGAGAGGGGAGGCGATCAGAGGTCCGAGAAGAAGAAAGGAGGAAATGAGTGGGACATAAAGTGAGAGGGGAAAGTGAAAGACTTATGTGGGTAGCATTTAAAGGAGATGCTTCTCAAACAACACCAGGCAGGAATGAGTGCTCCTGTCGAAGCTGCGTAGTTAATACGACTGGCAGGAAACCACCTTCAAGGGTTCAGAGAGCGTAGCACGTGCAGGAGAGGCGCAGGCTCACCTGAGCCTCCTGCTCACAGCTCTGTACTTACCTGTGGGCACAGGATAAGGGTGTGGCCGCAGGAAGGCAGCAGGGATTTCAGGTGGCGTCTGAACTTGCACCGCCCTCCGGAAGAGTCAAGGTGACCGCGGTGTAGAAGGAGCATGGCCTTAGGAATTGGGGGTGCTGGGTTCAAACTACTTTTTCTATATGACGGGCCTCGAAGAGTCTCGGTTTCCTCATCCGTAAGATGGAGCTGAATATAATACCCTTCCCAGATTTGTTGGAGAGGAGTCAATGCATGTGCATTTTGCAACGTGCAATCCAATTGTCAGCTCTGGGTGCCTCCCAACAGGGGGAAGCAATGGACTTCCCTAGTGGTCCAGTGGTTAAGACTCCGTGCTTCCACTTCAGGGGGCACGGGTTTGATCCCTGGTCGGGGAACTAAGATCATCCTGCATGCCACAAGGCACGGCCGAAAAAAAAAAAAGAAAAAAACAGGGGGAAGCAAGAAGCAGAAGAGTAGGAGGGTCCAGGTGCACGTTACAAACCCCTGGGGCGCCTCCTCCTGGTCCCTGCTTAGAAGAGGAGCTAGGCAGGCTCCTGGTGCCGCGGGCTAGCGTCGCAGCCCTATGCCTCAGTGGGATGGATAACATCTCACCTCACTCCCCGAGCCTCCCATTGGAAAGAAATGACTGAGCCCTCCTCCTTACACCTGAGGTGAGAGTAACAGTGGCAGTGAGTTTCAAAGAGCCCGGGTAGAAAGGATGCAAATCCAGTACCCAGAGTCCACACCGCCTGGGTGGAGGACCCCATGTATATCTTTAGTCCTAGCAGAGCCATGTTCACCACATTTCCTTTTCTTTTGTGAAACAAAAATCTCATTAGAGCACAGGCAGAAATCAGTACTAAGACGTGGTTTTCGAGACTAGAATCTTCTATGCAACACCTCTGATGCCCTACTGATACCAGCCCTACTCAGCACAACACAAGACACACATGGAACGGCCGGAGTCAAATGGACGGGGGAAGACAGCTTTATACTCTGACGCACACAGAGAGCCTCCAGAAACTTCTCCGCAGCGTCCCCTTTGAGAACCGGCTTTCCCAAGAAGGGGTCAGAACTGGAGTACCAGAAGCAGGGAAAGGTTTATAAGGGGTCCTGGGCTGCCGGTGCTGCCACTTACTCTCTGGGACACTGGGTGAGTCATTTCAACCCTTTAGGCCTCTGCTTCCACACCTGAAAAATGGAGAGTCTGCGATGTGCCACCTGCAGGTGAGCTTCGGCGGGGCCTCAACAGAGGTGCTGCAGATGCCGTGTAACGTGAATATGAAGCCCTGGGCTGGGCGTGCACTCCTGCCCCACTATTCCTTGCCCCAGGGCCATCTGAGATGCCACAAATGGAGATAATGGTTTCTAAGATGCCACCCCCTCCCTGTGCCATCGGACAACTGACTTTCTCTCTCCAAACCTTGGTTTCTTCATCTATAAAATAGGGGCAAAAACAGTGTCTACTTCATAGGGTAGCCATGGGGATTAAATCATTAACTTATGCAAAACGCTTAGAACAGTAGCTGGCACACTGAACAGTACCAACTACCTAATTATTATTACTGTCATGATTGGTGATGTATTTTCATCTTTGATTCTAAATGCAGCAGATCCT
This sequence comes from Balaenoptera borealis, assembly GCF_965194805.1. Taxonomy (NCBI): domain Eukaryota; kingdom Metazoa; phylum Chordata; class Mammalia; order Artiodactyla; family Balaenopteridae; genus Balaenoptera; species Balaenoptera borealis. The sequence goes on from NC_138870.1 coordinate 11,936,386, forward strand.
CATTCCATTCGCTAAGCTCCCCATGGAAGAAACGCCCACCTCGGCATCAGGCCATGAGCGAGAGCTTAAGCACTAACCAGGTTCCAAGGCACTAGTGGATGGAGCCACCAGACCAACGTATTCAAATTAATGTCGCCCGTATCGGTTCTTCGCCCAGCCGCACCCTCCTCCCTCGCCTCCTCCCTCGCCTTAGCCCTAAAGCCTGAACTTGAGTTAAAAGCACCAAGTTCCAACTTGGACCCTGCCACCATGTGCCCTTCTACACGTTACTTACTGCCTCTGAGCCTCGGTTTTCTCATCTGTACAAAGTAGGCAAGTAGCCACTATCTTAGAGGCAGAAATAAGGTAACGGAGGTGAAAGCACCCAGCGTAGGTCCTGGCATGCATTAGTCACACAATAACTTAGGTAGATTTCAATTTGAATCTAAACCGCTCCATTGCCTCGCTCTCCACTAACTATGTTTCAGACCTGCTAGTGGTACCCAAGGGCGTCACCCAAACCCTGGCCACAGGCAAACCAACACCATTTGCTGTCCTCTCTCTCTATTTTCAGCTGTGCCTCCTGGGGCTGCTCCTAGCCATTCTGGAAAAGTCAGGCATCTTGCAGATGTAACGCTGTGGGCGCCCAGGTCCTTGGAGCAGCACTACCCAAGAGGACTGTCTGCAGTGACGGCCATTCTGTCTGCGGTGGCCAACACAGCAGCCTCATGTGGCCACTGAGCACCTGAAACGCAGCTCAGCAACTCAGAAACTGAATGGTTATTTCATTTAATTTTAATCTATTTACACGTAAAGATGATCCGTGGCTACCGCATCCTGTACTGGACAACACAGCCTTAGGACCACCCCAGTTGTGGCCAAAGTGCTAACTCCAGCTACTCTTCCGAACAAGACATCCGACCCTTCCAACCACCTGGCTGGTATCTGTATTTGGACTTTGCTACTTCCATCCAGGCCGGCTTGGGGGAGCAGGAAAATGAGGCCGCTCAACGGCTATTTCCAATGCCCCCCCCAATCACTAGGTGACCAGAAGACTTGTTTTTAACATGCAGGTAAAATCAACATTTCCCTGGTTTACTGTATTTGGGGGAATGTATGTGAATTTCAGCTATGCTTTTAATAGTCGCTGGGGGTTTTGCCTGCAGCGGGATTACGTTGTGGGGTACCTCACCAGAGGGCAGAGCTTTCAGGTCAGTGATTAATAGGCTGTACGCTGACGGAAGATGCTGGACAAAATGCTGGGGACCTTTTGAAAAATGAGATCCCTGGCATTTCAATTTCACTCGGTCAAAATCCCACAAGATTTACCTTACTTCAAAATATTTTTTACATTAATCTTGCCAAGATCAGATTCCAAGAAGCAATAAAGAATATTAAGTTAGCTTTCACTTTAAATCAGAAAGTTTGTTAGAGTTGATATCCTACACAAATGGTCATCTTTGCCAAACTGAGATTGGCCCTGAGGGGGTTGAGAGAGAGAAGATTCATCCTCTTGTTTATAACGCGTGAACCTTGCATAGTTTCATGACCTTCATCCAAGGTATTAAACGTGTTGTGTGGATTGCCCTCAGTCACTTATCCTAGGCAAAACCAAAGCAAAATACAACACCCTGACCCAAGTAAGAGAAAGCGGGGGGTGGGAGGCAAAGCCCATCTGCTCATCTGATAAATATCTACTAAGTCTCTACCATCTGCCAGGAAGACACAGATGATGGGGCTCCAAGTTTAGTTAGAGACAAATCTATAAACAAGTAGTTACCACATAAAAGGTACACGGTCCACACAAGCTGCCTGAGAACACAGAGAATGGACATTCCACAGGGAAAGTTAAGGAACGCTTTCCCAAGAGGAAGCCTTGAGCTGGGACTGAAGACTGGAGAAAAGTATGCCAGGCAAGGACGGCAGGGGGAGGAGCTACGTTTCAGGAAGAGGACAAAAGCACGAGGGAGTGGCAGGGGCGAGCCTTCTATACCAGGGAGGAGCCCCAGAACTGGTCTGTTTTCGTTTTGAAGCCTCTCAGTCTTCCCAGTCTTTACCGACCCCCTTTAGCCCTCTTCCAGATCCAAGCGACCAGTCCAAGAACGTCCTGTTCCGCCAGGTCACGCCCCATTATGAGAAGCCTCCAGATTGGGTCCTGCTAACAAAATCACACAGTCCTACAAATCAAGGCTGCTGCTTCTTTATACAAAGCCCCAGCAACCTGCCATCCCTGTGCATGGTGTTTGCTGTTTCTGGGAACAGACCCTCCGCTGCCACCGCAGGTAGCTACCTCAGATGATGACCCAAAGATTTTAGAGGGAGCTGGAAACCATTGGGGTGGGCTGGCTGTGTTGGGAAGTGCTGTAGTACTTTAAAAAAAGAAAAGAGATGTTACATGATAGCTAATTTAATGAGAGGAATGTCAGGAGGCTAAAAGTGGCTGCAAAGTACAGTACAATAGAGTGATGCAGAAGAAGAAAAGGAGACAGCAATGACCAAGGCAAATGTGGGCTCGCTGGAAATTTTTCTGGCATGACATTCGATTCCTAAAATTGATCTTTTAAGTCACGCTTATTTAGGAGACCAGGTTTTAAGAAGGTACATTTACCCCACAGTGCAGAAGCAGCTAGAATATTCACAGGAAACTATACAATATTACAGATAAATATAAATTCAAAACTAGCCTATAATTGTTAGATGAAAAACATTTGTTACATTAGGTGACAATATCTCATTTTAAGTCACAACTTCAGAATATACAAAAATACTTCTTTCTGCTTTCTTATTATTCCAGATGCTAGAAAAATGTCAGATTTTTTGGGTAGAGTTTTTTTTTTTTTTGTATCTTCTTAAAATTAGGTCACCTCGCCAGGCTTTTTGGACATGCTGGGTGGATTTTCCCAAATAAAGACATCACAGTGGTCAGCTGGCAACATCAATGATAGAATTCAGGTCCCCAGAAACTGGAACCAAGTAGGGCGGCACTGTGACCACAGCTCTGGACCTGCTGTCAGACAGCCATCAGCTTTAGCTTTTGGTATGACAAGTCCACCCTTTTCTCCTTGTGTGTATTTAAAAAGACAAGTCTCGTAACTTCTCTGGACCTCAATTTTCTAATCTGTAAAAGGGGAATAGTAATACCTCACAGGATTGCTAGGAAGATTAAAGACAATGATATAAGTGAAAGCATAAAGAAAATAGTAGTCAGTAAATCTTCGTTCAATTGATTCTGATAAACACCATGCATTGATTGGTAATAGGAGTTTGATAGTCTGAAATCTGGATGTTAAATAAAATGTCCACATAGCTTTCAAAAATCCTGGTTTCTCATCCCTTGACTAATGATCAGTCACAAACTGAGAAAATGAATCCCAGTTCCCTTGCATTTTCTATTCATTTCCCATCCTGCAGTGGGGCATTGGTTAAGGGAAAATAAAATATATTAAAAGGGTGATTATTTGCTCCCTCCCCTAAAAGCCTGTGGATAACTGACTCACAGACTACCCATTATGAAGTTGGGGATCTCCTTTTTTATACAGGGTTTGTAGCTCCAAAATGAATGACTTTATCAAAATAAAGCTGGAAAAGGATTCCTTTAGTCCCCTCCTCCTGTGATCTCTTTTTGGAACTATCAGCTTGAAAGTCAGCTTTCTCTTTGTCCAGATCCTTCTCAATCTTTTCCAACCACTCGAAACTATTGACAGTCCAACTAACTTATTTTTATTTATTTCACTTATTTAATACCTCACTTGTTCTCAGAAGGAATAAAGACTTCTAACTCCAGCTAATACAGAGATTCACCTGCTTCCATATCTCTATTCTGGGGAATTCCCACCATGAGCTCCTTTTCCTCCACATGCAGAACCGAAAAGCTCAACATTTACCTGCCTGATTTCACTGTTTTAACCAAACCTCCCTACAAATAGGCATGCAGACCTTCAGTCTTCTAAGTCAGAGTGTCTATGTTCAGAGTTTCATACTTGGTGACCTTCTAAATGTGGTTTAGAGTTTATCGTTCTAGGAGTCCCAACATACAATCCATACAGAAGGCAAACAAAGCCAAGTTTAAGATTATAAACTACTATTCTTCATAGATTCTTTTCAAACTCTTCCCCTGAAACACTCACTTATAAATGAAATCATTTGTTTCTCTCACAACTTTTCTAAAATTCAACCTCTTCTCTAAACTAACATTCTCTAATACATAACTATCCATTCTCTTTTGGAATGGTCCCAACATTTTGCAAACAATGGCCCTGTCTGACATGAAAGATGCCAGGTAGAGGCCATATGGCTTCTTTTTCTAACAGGCTTAATGACAACTCTAACAATAATTTATTTTAAAAAACGTGACGCAGTCTTTTAAGACAGTCCATCAACTTAATTCGAGTTAAAAAAAAAAAAATGGTGGTATCCATTTACAAAACAGTAGGGAAGCATCAAAATGAACCAATGAAAACTTTTGACCAAGATCTTGCTTGAAAGTTGAGAGGTGAAGAAGAGAAAATCTTCTTGGAAAAGAATGGGAAGGCTCCGCATCCTGAGTGGCTGGGACCGCGGGGGCTACAGAAAACAGACCTTGTTCTTTAGGTTCATATCAGAAGCATCTTGAAAATGAGATCAGATGAGATCCGATCAGTTGCAGATGAACTAGCCAGAGCATTTACCTCCCTTTACCACAGGAGCAAATCACATTCCTACAGAGGAAAACCCTACAAACCCTTTCCATCAATTCAGCTTTTCACCCTGTGTCTTCCCTAAAGAGCTTATCTCTGAAGAGGCCTTGGATGATAACAGACCCCAGAGGAAATGACACACAATCCTGAGACTAACAGCCCTTCTCTTCCCTAAAAGAAGGGAATGGGAGAACCAAGATGGTGGAAAGTGGAAACGTGAAACAAAAAAGGAAGAGAATCGGGGGCTTCCCTGGTGGCGCAGTGGTTGAGAATCTGCCTGCCAATGCAGGGGACACGGGTTCGAGCCCTGGTCTGGGAAGATCCCACATGCCACGGAGCGACTAGGCCCGTGAGCCACAATTGCTGAGCCTGTGCGTCTGGAGCCTGTGCTCCGTCCGCAACAAGAGAGGCCGCGATAGTGAGAGGCCCGCGCACCGCGATGAAGAGTGGCCCCCGCTCGCCGCAACTAGAGAAAGCCCTCGCACAGAAACGAAGACCCAACACAGCCACAAATAAATAAATAAATAAATAAATAAATAAATAAATAAATAAATAAAAAAGGAAGAGAATCAATAAGACTAAATTTCCCCATTCCTTGGCACTTTAAGCTGTTCAAGGAGAAGGCTGAAAGGGAGAGGACTACAGTAGGGAAAGAAAGGAATGGCTACTGCCTTATCCTAGGCCGCATGTCCCCTTTCATTGTGCAGTAGGGGTATCGTTTGTTGATCCTCAGCACCATTCTCACCTCTCCAAGCTCTCCCTTGCATGCTAGGCTCTCTAGAGCCTAGAAACGGCCTTTCGTAGGTGCCCCAGCCAGCAAGTTTCCAGTTCGATTCCAACAGTGAGAGGTGAGAGTGAGATGGGGCAGCAGAAAAGAAAGGAAAGCCACCATGCTCCAGGTACACCTGGAGGCAAGTAGCTGGGTGTTGGCACCCAGCAGGGGGGTCTGCCTGGGACATCAGGCATCTCCGGAGAGTCACCCACTACGTTCACTGCAGTCCCTGCACGTACCTTCTTCCTGAACAGGACTTTCCTGGCCTTCACTCCCCCAGCCTTTCAAAGGTTTCGTAAACCTCAAATTCCTGGTATTAAACCACTTCCCATTCAAGATATCTACGGAGGCAGGCTTCTGTGATACATTAGTCTCTTCCTCGCCTCTCAAATTAGAGTATACAGACCAACCCCTGGGGGCACTGGGGATATGGAAACTGCCCAGAAACACAGTACCTATCCTTGAGCCATAGTTCACTCCAGTATCTACTTATAGGAATTTATTTTTATGTTAAAATAATCATTGAAATATTATGGGGAAAAGGGCATTTTAAAATGAACTTTTAATAGACTCATAGACATAGAAAACAAACTTATGGTTACCAAAGGGGAAAGGGGGGAAAGAGATAAATTAGGAGTTTGAAATTAACAGATACACACACAGATAAATGACAAGGACCTACTGTACAGCACAGGGAACTATATTCAATATCTTGTAATAACCTATAATGGAAAAGAATCTGAAAAAGAATATATATATATACACATATATTCTGTTTTTTATATATATATATATCTGAATCACTTTGCTGTATACCTGAGACTAACACAACATTGTAAATCAACTATACTTCAGTTAAAAAAAAGAACTAAAATAAAATTTTAAGATAATATACAAAACTTAACAGAATGTAACTCTTGCAGAAGGCCACTCTACAGCACACTCTCAAATCTGAAGGACATGTTTCCACTTTCTGCAATTATGTGTATCATGGTGGACGAGTTAGAGATACAATGCACATCTGTTTGTCTGTATATCTGTCTATCATCATCTATCTATCACCTATCTATCTACATCATCTATCATCTATCTATCTAATCTATATATTCTATCATCTATCTATATATCCATTCATCATTCTATCTATCTATCTATCTATCTAGATCACCTATCATCTATCTACATCATCTATCATCTATCTATCTAATCTATATATTCTATCATCTATCTATATATCCATTCATCATTCTAGCTAGCTAGCTAGCTAGCTACCTACCTACCTAAGCTTCTCCCATGTTCCACTTTCAGAAGGGATTCTAGATGGCCTGGTAGCACTGGGGATACACTCTCTGTGAACAGCACAGTCAGGGCACGCAGCGTTCAAGTCACTGAGCTTCTGTACACACGTTAGCTCCTAGAAGGCAAGATCCCTCCTGGCAGGGAAGGCATCGTGTCTAATCAGCTGTACATTCTGCACCATGCACCTCCGACACTGCTGCCCCATCCTAAGCACTTGATACATATCTTATTCGCTGAGTTGAGGAATCAGTGAAGAGATGGCTAGGTAGATAGCTATTTACCAAGCATGAGCGGCTGCACAGCATAGAGGTTATAGTATATACAATACGTATTAGTAAATGTGTAACCTTGAACAAGTTAGTTTGCCCCTAAGCCTTAGTTTCTGCACCAGGAAAACAAGGATAAGAATTGTACCTACTTTATGGGGTCTTTAGGGTTGGGGTGAAGGTTCAAGAGAGATGATACAGGTGAAGTGCAAGGTGTCTGGTACGTAGTAAGCGCCCCATAAATATTAGCTATTATCATTACCAATTTCCCCTGGATTTGAATAGCCTCAAATATGCTTGGATTATACACCTATACTGAGTCTAATTCAATCTTTCCTCAATGGTTCAGAGAGCACTAAAGTGCTTCAGCAGGTCATCTGAAATAGAAATTGTGTCTCCAGTTCATTAGCCAGAATGGCAGATAGCAGGGTGCCCTGTTTGTCCTAGCTCGGGCCCTTGCTCACACAACGGAAGCTGGCTAGGAAAAGCTGATGTTCTGGCCACATGGCAGCCTTCCAAATTGAATTGTTATTTGGGGTAGGATTACAAGATTAGTAGAGAGGAGCACACAGGCAACGAAATAATACATTTTGACTTTAAAAAACTGATACAACAGCTCATGAAAGCTTACTCCTTACGTGAGGTTCAAACTGGCAGGAGTGTGAAGCCCATCACAGAGGCTAAAACCTGACCAAAAGCAAATGAACAATTATTAACGATAATGTACATAGTCAGAGGAATGCCTGGTGGGGAGCCTGTGGCGGCGTGATGAGTCCAGCTTTATTTAACGTCTCACTTAATGATCTGGCAGAGAGATAAACAGAAGACTAAAGAGAGATGCTGAAGTGGACATCTGTTGGCTTTGCCTGCCAGGCACCCGTTCTCCTGTTAGTGGTAACAACACCCAAGTTGTGCTTTGAGGAACAACCCCTTCCCCAGTGGATAAAATCTCCATGGGCCTGTCAAACAAGATGCCCCATGCTGGACCAAAAAAGATCCCCTCTCCCTGGAATTTGATTCTTAAGCAGAGTACTACAAAGACTTCAGAAACCATAGGGCCATCAAGCATCATTCGTTCCAGGAGTGTATCTCTGGGACAAAGAAAATATATTTATTAATTCCTGCTACCCAGATCCTTGGAAGCTCCATGACACTTTTCCTTTCCTTTCCCTTCAAATCTAATATACATCTTTTTTTTCCCCCTTAAATGAGTCAATGTCATTTCCTGTGGACCGCAACCTAAAAGCTCCACTAATAGAGATGCAACTTCTACAGAATCTGAACTAACTGGAAATGTGTTGATATGACCCTTCAGCGATTCTCAAAATACTCTTTCAGACATTAGCATAAGAAACAAAGCAAGCGATTTAAAAATCACAGTGTTTTGATTCGACTTGAAAAAAATTCACATTGACATTTTTCTGGGCAAAAGAAATGATTCTAATATTCACACAACAGTACAAATCACCTAACAAATCACCTTAGAACTAAGGTGAAAGCAGAGGACCAGACATGAGATCTCAGTGAGATGAGGCACTTCTAAATGCCATTAAAGTTCTCTATTGCATAAAGTACAACACATCAGACATTAGCCAAGTACAACATGGTAAGTGACCTCTATGGTACATTGTCTGAATTATTAGGTGCATACTTTCTTTAAAGAGAGAAAGTAAGAGGAGAATAAACCCAATGAGGTCTGGAGAAGCAGCATAATAAAAATGAATTAGGCTATCCAGGGTAAAGGGCTGAATGCTAAGGATACACCAGCTTTGTTTTCCAACAGCCCTGCTCTCCTGGGTGGGGAGCGTGTAAGGAGGCCACCATCTTTGCTTGAGGCTAAGAGCCACTCCAGGCTTAAGTGCCATCCATACTCGCTGATTATAAAAACCTCAGCCACCCAGGCTCAAAAGAGGAAGAGAAGACTAACGGTGAGGCCGGCCTAGCAGCCCAGCTGCCCAACTGGGTGTTCTCTGTCACCAACAAACCCTACTCTGCCTCCATGACAACTCGCCTACACTGCTTTGGGGCCAGAAGAAGCTGCCCTGCCAACAATGAAAAAGGCCACTCTTGCAGGGAGAATTTGGAAGAAAGGGAGGAATTTTCTTCTCAGTAATGGAGAGAGTCAAGACCCATTTCCTAGCCTACAGAGAACAGGGAATCCTACCCCTAATGTTCATTCCTCCCACAATCTCTGAGCAATGCCTCTGGGGGGACTCGCCAGTGCCACACCCTGGGTGGTGCTTTAGGAAGACCTGAGGTATACACTGCATAAATCATACAAAGGGGTACACAGTAGTAGGTAAATTGTATATAGGTATAAGATATCTAGTATTGTATCAATTAGGGTCCCAATAGGAAACAGATGATAACCCCAAATGGGGAGACTGAGGAGAGTTTAACAAAGAGACTATTTAAAACGGGGTGGGCAGAGTCAAGGGAAGCCAACAAGGGGTCCTGAAACACCCTGGGTCTGGCCACGGTGGGAGCTGTCACTAGCCCTGGATCCCTGAGGAGGCAAGAGGAGGGAGCTAATAATGGATCCCAGTGGAAGCTGGACCTGTGAGAGGCGCCACCCCAAGGGAACTGTGATCTCTGGGAGAAGAAGGCAGCCATTCTCAACCCACAGCGCAGGAGGGACGAAAGAAACTGGGGGCTGGTCATCCAACCTCACCCTCCTGGTGCTCTTCCTTGCATCCCATTGGCCGATCCTAAGCAGATTGGTGGGGAGCCCGCTGATCTGGTAAACCAGGTTCAGCCTCATAGTGGTCAAAGCAGAGTGGAAGGATGGGAAGTGGATCTGGAGGGGCAAACAGAGGAATAGCCATCTCTGTATCTATATCGGTTATCTGTTTCTAATCTCACATCTTGACAACTTCTCACGTCTTCCTCCAAAGTACATGATGCTCATTTCAACCCTTCTACTCTCTGTAAGCTCTTCTAACCCTCCCTAAATGCCAATCTACATTTTCCTTAATTTTCTCAGTTATAAAATTAGGGGATAGGGTGCAAAAGCGGTATTGGGTTGGCCAAAAAGTTCGTTCGGGTTTTCCGTAAGCTGTTACAGAAAAACTCGAACGAACTTTTTGGCCAGCCCAATATTTCCTCCTCCTCCATCATCTTTCCCCTGGCATAGACAGGGACAAAAGCTTCCTTAAGGCTCTAATCAGAGACTTCCCTGGGCGTCCAGTGGTTAAGACTCTGTGCTTCCAAGGCAGGAGGCGTGGGTTCGATCCCTGGTCAGGGAACTAAGACCCCACATGCCATGCGGTGCAGCCAAAAAATAAATTAAAAAAAAAAAAAAAAAAGAGATGAAGACTCTAATCATAAAGGAAAAATAAAGATGATGATAGAAATGCTAACGTCCTCCCTAACACCTCAAAGGAAACGGAAATCTTTGCTCTACCAACATATGAAGGGCAGAATCCAGGTATCCTCTAATGTACACCTGGAGCGAAAACCAGCCCTGTTTTTTGTTTTAGTGGCTGAAACAGCAGCACTGCCCTCCACCAGCCTTGCCCACGTTGTCCGTCCAGCTCTACCTTAGAAATAGCTCTCGGCACCTCCTCGCCTCTAACTATAGGCTAAGTCCCAGCCTCCTGTGTGACTTGACCCAACCAGGACTCCCGTTTCTACAAAATCCTCTTACACAGCACGTGACAGGGCAGGGATAACAGGAAGAAATTACGGGGTAATTTAGGAGCACCGTGTTAGAAGAGGCCCTCACAAGGTGAGCGGTGTTACGTCATGACGGGCTGCAAAAGAAAGTGGGGCAGCTGTCCTTTTTGATCTGTCTGCTGACAGAATCTTCAAAGCACGGCTTCCTTTTCTGATTTCCTCCACGTTGGAAAGGGGCGTGTACGTAGCTCGGTAGGTCAGAGCTACTGGTACTTCGTCCACTTCATCTCTGCTCTGACAGTGGCATCATGAGATGCTTTATGAGCGAACTCATTCACTGCCCTCCACGACATTAGTCTCAGGCTTTGGGGAAGGACCCCAAACACCCTGATCTTCCCTTGGGACCTTAAAACCAAGCGAGCCCCAGAGTCATCTGCTCCACTTTTAATTCCTGACAGTTAAAATTCAAGCATTTGGAAACAGTTTTTAAAGATATTAAAGCTATTAAGAGTGAGATTTCGATGAGCTACTTCAAAGTCAGCATTAATGACCTGGTAATGATTTTTAATGGTTCTTGCACTAAGCACTGTGAATGACCTACTGTTAAAATACAGAATGACTGGCTTTGACATGAATCCATTAACTCTTCTTTTCTCATAATTCTATCCCAACAAAATATTTTCTTCCTTTCAATTTGAAGGGTTCGTGGATAAAGAAAACTGAGGTACACACAAAGAATACATTTTAGTGACTGGGGATCAGAGGAGGCAAAGGAAAAGAGGCAAGAATAAGCAAGGTTCTGAGCTCCTGTTTGCATGAAGCTGTGGTTTAGAGAGGAAATAAATCCAGCAGGGGCACAGCCAGACGGAGGAGGGGACAGAGGAGGAGTACAAATTCTGAAGGCAGAAATGAGAAGGTGATGGAGACAGAGATGGAATGGCAGGGGCAGGGACCCACTAGGGTCCAGCATCTTCAAAGAGCTGCACCTGCTTCAGCTGCGCACACTCAACTGCAAAGAGCACCGTCTCACCCTGGTGTGTACGTGTAACTAACAGGTTCATCTCTCATGTTCTGGACCTGGCTGAATGCCTGGGTTACTGCCCCTTGCCTGTTAATATGCTCCGAAGCCACCATCCACCCCTAAACAAGGTACCCAGTCCTTTCTTGCCAGGCAGCAGAAGCAGCTACTGTCCTGGCTAGTTTTGTCCTTCTCCAGTTGACAGCACCACACAGAGACCACCTCGTACAATGACTACCTCGTACAATGACCCTGTGGCTCCAGCTTCTCCCCAGTACCATCCTGCTTGGTGGCTGGAAGCTGGGTGACAGCAGGGGAGTCTGTCCGACAATGGAAGCCTAAGGAGCAGAGTTAAGTCTGTGGCAAATGAACAAAGTCAAAGACTGCTCCCACCTGGCTCTGCCGGCATTTTAAAAAAGATGAACAGGTAGAGAAGGCATTTAAGGTGTTGTAGACTTGTATGGAAATTCACAAACCAGGACCCACGGCTGAGAGCACTTGGATCAAAGAGCAAACAAGACAGAAAATAACATCACAGTAAGAGTAGCCCACCAAGCATCTCAGCCTGACAGAGGATATTGAAAATATTTCCTGAAAGAGATCAGAAAACCGGCAGAAAGGCAAGATACTTTAGCCATACAAGATTTCAATTATTTAGACATGCTAGAAGTTTAATTCTGTTAAAACAGGGCATCTGATTTTTCCTTCTGACAGCAGTATTTCCCAGAAGGTTAGGAAATCTTTGAGAGACACTGCTGCGGGGGAGGAGTTTATTGTTTAGCCCCAGCTGTGGGCCAGCCAATTTTTTTCCCTGTAAAGTGACAGACAGTAAATATTTTACACTTTGTGGGCCATGTGGGCTCTGTCACAGCTATTCAGCTTGGCCTGTGTAGTGTAAAAGCAGCCACGGACAATATGTAAACAAGTGAACATGGCTGTGTTTCAATAAAACTTTATTTACAAAAACAAATAGCAGACCCGATTTGGCCTGCAGGCTGTAGTTCAAGGATCCTTGTCCTAGATGGTTATGTAGAATTAATGATATCCCTGTGAGAATATGACCACATCCTCCTGGAATTTATACTAGCTAAGAAAGAGGATGCTGTGAAGAGTAAGATGTGCCATTTAGTAAGATGATTTCTGAGGGAAAATTAAAAGTTGGAAATAATGAATTTGAGTCTACAGACATTTCTAAAAAAAAGGCAATGTGATTCAAAAGAGATGTAATGCACTGCTTTAAATGATTTGATTCTGGCTGTATAATAGCTAATGATCCCAATGCAGAAGATATTTAAGAGACAATATGGATACCCAGAAAGTTTGTGATTAAATCAGATTATATAAGAAAATGTACAGAAGATGTACTTCTAATGTATAAAAACAGGGCAGTTATAAAAACAGAAAGACAAACTTATAAGAAAAGTGGCTAAAGCTTAAGAAAAAAATAGTTAAAAGACTTGTTAAAGCTGTGTTCAAAAGAAAATGATCCAGGAAGTGATAGAAACAGCTTCGTATGATGATGGAAAGTTAGAAGATGACAGAGAGAAGGCAGAGGTACTCAACTTTAATCTTGCTTTTTATCTCTTCCACCAAGGAGAATGATCTTCAAACTGAAAAGGGTAAGGCAAAGGGGGCTAAGATGAAACTGAAACCTTATAGGGGAAAAGAAACAGTAAAGTAGAGCTGCATTAACTAAGTTAGTCCCCACTAACTATATATATTGTACAGGTGGGCCCTCAAAGATATCGCGGGTTCGGTTCCAGACCACTACAATAAAGCAAATATTGCAATAAAGTGAGTCACACAAATTTTTTTTTTTTTGGTTTTCCAGTGCATATAAGAGTTATGTTTACGGAGTTCCCTGGTGGCCTAGTGGTTAGGATTCTGAGCTTTCACTGCCGTGGCCCGGGTTCAATCCCTGGTCAGGGAACTGAGATCCGGCAAGCCGCTTGGCGTGGACAAAAAAAAAAAAAAAAAAAAAAAAGTTATGTTTACTATATATACTGTAATCTATTAAGTGTGCAATAGCATTATATCTTTAAAAAATGTACATGACTTAATTAAAAAATACTTTATTGCTAAAAAATGCTAACAATCATCTGAGACTTCAGTAACATGGTAGTAACATCAAAGGTCACTGATCACAAATCACCATAACAAATATAACAATGAAAAGTTTGAAATGTTGTTGAGAATTACCAAAACATGACACAGAGACATGAAGTGAGAAATGCTGTTGAAATAAAATGGTGCTAATAGACACTTGCTCAATGCAGGGTTGCCATAAATCCTCAATTTGTAAAAAAAAAAAAAAAAAAAATGGAATATCTGGGAAACACAATAAAGTGAGGCACAGTACAACAAGATATGCCTATATGTACTATCATTTTCCCCCATTTTACAAATGAATAAGTCAGAGTTTAAGAAACGTGTCCAGCAGAAACTAACACACCATTGTAAAGCAATTATACACCAATAAAGATGTTTAAAAAAAAAAAAAAAAAAAGAAACGTGTCCAAGTTCCCTGTTAGTAAGTATAGACCTAGGTCTTGAACTCAAGTCTGACTAGTACCAAAGTCCTGCTTTTAACGACACTTCAATAATGTGAAGACTTGTTCAAGAATCACTATCATTAATCCTTTAGAGGACTGGACCTCCACACTGGAGACTGGCATACGACCAGCTCTAACTTGCACAGATTCACAGAAAAGCTCCAAAACAGACTGATAAACAAGCAGTGTGGTTGCTTCAAAACAAAGAAAGATGTGATCGTCAGGAGGGAGCACTGGTTCACCTTGAACCCATTTCTGCCCTGGCCCCATCCATCCACCAGGATAATAGCATCCTAACAACACAGTCTCTGCCCAACTCCACCCTGAGTCTGGGAAAGCCAGGCCCCAGGATGTGCCAAAGAAGAGCCTCCCCACGAGTGACGGATACCCGAGCTCCTGCCACATAACTGGTGCTAGGTCCGGGGTATCCATGGGAGCACCACGCTTCAGCTTTCCTCTCCTCTCATCACCTGTGAACAATAGTGGCCTCCATGGCCGGCGCAGGTTCCCATTCCCAGGCTCCCGCGTCCGCGGTTTGGATCCTAGTTTGGCCATTCATAAGCAGTCGTGAGACCTAGGCTAAGCTACTTATCTTTTTTTTTTTTTTTAAAGATTTATTATTTATTTATTTATTTTATTTATTTTTGGCCCGCATCAGGTCTTAGCTGCAGCACGCAGGATCTTCGTTGCAGTGCGCAAGCTTCTCTTTAGTTGTGGCGTGCGGGTTTCCTCTTCTCTACTTGTGGCGCGCAGGCTCCAGGGCGCGTGGGCTCTGTAGTTTGAGGCACGCGGGCTCTCTGGTTGAGGCGCGCAAGCTTAGTAGTTGTGGTGCTGGGGGTTAGTTGCCCCGCGGCACGTGGGGTCTCAGTTCCCTGACCAGGGATCGAGCCCACATCCCCTGCATTGTAAGGCAGATTCTTTACCACTGGACCACCAGGGAAGTCCCTACTTAATCTTTGATGATCAATTTCTTCATCTGCAAAATGATGCATCCTGGGCCACACTAGGTTATTGTGATGGTTTAGTGTGACGGGTTAAGTGAGAAAACATAGATTAAAGTGCTCTGTAGCACACTACAATGTGCTAAACAAATATTAATAATTACAAGTTATTATTAACCTTATTTTTTAATTAGAACCTTATCGTAACTTTTGTTGATCAGATTGCTAGACTGGTGATTCAGAGAAATGTTAAGTATAAAGAATCTTGATTTCAGTGGGGCATTTAGCCAAGTTTCCCATGAGATCTTTGAGAATATGATGGAGAAAGGTGGGCAGGATAATGGTACAGCCAGGGAGGTTCACAGCTGGATGAGAAGAGGCCAATGCAGCTTGGAAAGAGCTTTGGGGAACTGGTCCAGGCACATCCAGGTGACAGAAGCATCTGCCTGGCTGTGATTTTGAGCAAGTAAGAACCAGACCCTCTGACTTTGTGGGGCCTTCCTCACTCTTTAGTTGTGTTTAAAAACAGCCTTTGGCCTGTCTACATTTACATGTATCTATCAGTAATTTATAATTTATATCCACCCCCTTTCATAAAATATGTGAAGCAATTAACATGTTTATTAATCACTAGGATGAAGGCATAGGAACCTGTTTATAAAAGGGTGTCCCTGAGTGACAGAATTTGGACCCAAAATAGACCTTGACAAGCCAAATCAAACAAACAAGATGAAGTACAACAGTGACAACCTTCAAGTTCTGTACTTGGATCCAAAAAAACAAACAAAAAAAAACCCACCGTCTATTTAATAACAGGATGGAGAAATAGCTTTGAAATAGTGTATTAAAGATTTAGAGCTCTTAGATGATAACTAAATATCAATCAAAAGTTCAATCTGGTTGTCAAAAAAAAAAAACAATGCCATCTATCTTAGGCTGCAACCATAGACGTACAATACTGAAAATGAAGGAAATCATTTTCCCGATATATTCTACATGGGACAGATCTCATGTGGAGTACTATATTCAGTTCTGGGCATAACCCAGAAACACCTGAGCTCATTTAGAGGTGGTTTGACCAGGAAAAAAATTAAGAAAAATCTAAAAATCTAAAAATTATATATCATGTTAGGAACAGTTCAAAGAACCAGTATATACAGTGTGTACAAAACAAGAGGAGGACTGTGGCATTCATCTCCTAATATAGCTGCAGAACTATTCACGTTCCATTCTCCTTTTAACCCTCTACTAAAACTGCTCATATAGAGGTCACCAATGATCCCCATATCACCAAATCCGATAGTCAATTTACCATCTCATCTTATCTCTCATGTGCATTCAACAGTGTTGACTATCCCCTGATTTGTGAAACACTTCTATTCTGGCCTCAGTAACACTGCAGTAGCCTGGCTTCCTTCAGCACCCCTGACCTTCCCTGAGTTCCAAAGGGCAGATGCAAACAGGTGCTAATCAGGGAAGGGAGAGAATACAGAAACAAGGGAGAAGCAGTCAAGAAACAATAGTGCAGTGATGGGGCAGGGTCCTGGTTCCTTCTCAAGGAATATACGTAACAGTACTTTGAGTTCTTTTGCAGGAACTAAGGCCCCCACTCAGGTGGAGGATGGTAACTTCAGGCTGAGCACAAGATTCCTGTTACCTCATCACCAGCCAATCAGAAGAAAGCCTGCACACAGAGGAAGATAATGAAGATTCCAACCCCCTCCCCAAATGATTCTCCCTTTAAAAACTTTCATGGTCGAGCAGAATCTTTGGAGTTGGCTTTTGGACATGAGTCACCTTCTCCCCAGGTTGCAGGCCTCCTGAACAAAGCAACCTTCCCAGCCAACACTTGTCTCTGGAGAACTGGCTTTTGAGCAGCAAGCAGTCACACCTGAGCTCCGTAACAGAACGACTGCATTTAAAACTATTGACGTTTGTTTGCTGGTACTCCAAGATGATAGTTAAAGTGGTGTTTGCACTCAAAGGGACTTTGTGTGTCTGTGTCTGTGTGTGTAGCCACAGCTCCAGCTGGGCAGCCCCCCTCCCATAGCTACAGTTCTCACCAGGTTTCTTAAACATGCTTCCTTCCCCTTGTCCCCCAGCAAGACGTGATAACAGCTTCCAGCTGTTGCTAGTCTCTGAAATTGATCAGCTCATGGCGAGTCCCTCATTTCTTCCCATACCTCTGTAAACAGTCCCTTTATCAAGCTCTCTTCAGTTAAACCCTTTGAGTATTCCCTCACCTTCCTGTTGGTGTTCCTGAAAGCTCAGCCTCTCTGTACACCGGGGCCGAATCAAATCTCGGAGACAGAGCTTTGGGTGAAGTAGAAAAGGATAGCTTTATTACTCTGCCAGGCAAAGGGGAACACACCGGACTTCTGCCCTGAAAAACTGTGTGTTCTAACCCGGGAGGATTTGATGAGGGGTTTTATAGCAGTGGTTCAAAGGTGGGGTCTCTGACAAGATTAGGGTGTGAGCAGGGCTCGCTCTCCCTTAATCTCATCTCAGGTCTCCTAATCTTGATGAGCTTCTCTGGTCCCTTTAATCTCGCCTCAGGTGGTTTCCTGGCTGCTCCTCCCTAGATCAGCAACTGTTCGAATCTGCCCTTTGGAACTCAGGGAAGGTCATGGATGCCGGAGTCTTGCCTACAAGAAATGGGGGAGGGCTTCCCTGGTGGCGCAGTGGTTGAGAATCTGCCTGCCAATGCAGGGGACACGGGTTCGAGCCCTGGTCTGGGAGGATCCCACATGCCGCGGAGCAACTAGGCCCGTGAGCCACAACTACTGAGCCTGCGCGTCTGGAGCCTGTGCTCCGCAACAAGAGAGGCTGCGATAGTGAGAGGCCCGCGCACCGCGATGAAGAGTGGCCCCCGCTTGCCGCAGCTAGAGAAAGCCCTTGCACAGAAACGAAGACCCAACTCGGCCAAAAATAAATAAATAAATAATAAAAATAAAGGAATTCCTTTTAAAAAAAAAAAAAAAAAAGAAATGGGGGACGAGAGGGCCTCTGTGCCTGGAAGCCCCACAGGGCCTCACTTGGTTTCACTGGGACCCTGACCGAAGCACTAAGCCCGGCCTGAAAGATGGCTCCCTTCCCTGGGCAGCACCTTCTGGCCAGTCAACTTAATGTGACGGCCATTCCCCTCTTCTGTTGGTCACTACTTGAACTCCAAGACCAGCAGATTAATTTAACAACAATCTGTTTTTGTTTCCAGCTAATTACCCACTGAGTCACCACTTCCCCAGGCATCTACCTGATATAGCCCCACCGAAATAATCTTACATTTATAATTCTATCCTAATTTCACCCCCCACCTACCGTGGCTTCCCAAATGCAACCATATCCATTCCCTGTCGTGGCTTAGGTGTTGCTGGTACTCTGCAGAGAGGGTCCAGCCTAGCCAATCAGCTACGGCTCAGAGATGGGCTCCTGTCCTGCCAAGGCATTGGAAAATAAATCAAGAAAGCAAAGTGGAAGCCCCGTGGTGGGACTGCACAGTAAGTGCTGAAGGGAAGACTGCAGGAAGGTTGCCCAAGTCTACTTGGTTTGCCAGACCCCGAGCCTGGAGTAGCCTAAGTTGCATCAAGATCCTACCAGCTGGAGGGTATAGAACTACCTGCCTTGGTAAAGTCCAGCTTGGGAGAGGAACTGGTCTAAGCTGACAGAATGAGGTTCACCCTGCCTGAAGGTGAACAGGGCTGGGAAAGGCAACAGTGGGTATTTGTCTCCTCCTCAGACCTTTCTCTTACCTCTCAACATCTCCCCGTCACCAACCTACTCAAACTGCTCCTTCTCCTGAAACATCTGTTCCCAGCATCCAGTCTTACTTCTCGGGGATACTACAGCCCAAAGAGGGCACGAACTCTGCCTTCTCTTCTGCTATATTCTCCACAGCCCCTAGCATAGTGATGAGCACCAGGACTTCAGAAAATGCCTGTTAATTCACCGCCTCATCTCAGCAGCCAACTTCAGGTACTCTCACAGACCCAGATGCTAATACTCCTTCCCCCTGTGAATGCCTAAATCTCCCCAGCCAACTGGTTCCATTTACATTTTTTTCTAAAAATCAAGAAGTGAACAATAACGAAATTGCCAGAAGTTGCATGCCATTGACTCTCTTTCTCTGGGTTAAGAGAAAACCATTTGGAAACTGGGTTAGATAAAATAGTTTTCATATACACGCTTTCATTTTCTCACATTTATCTTTAATACTGGATTCAACAGGCATTATGACTCCCATTTTAGAATTACTGAAACCAAGGCTCAGAAAGATTAAGTAATTTACCCAACACTACAGGGCTTGTAAGTGAGTTTAACTCCAATTAGAACCCAGGTCTCTGTCTGCTACCCCACACTGCTTCTCTATTAGCTCACCTCTCCCCCAACCCCAGGTTAACGCCCCTTCCTCCACAGGCTAGCAAACAAATATAAAATGATGGGGCGATATAACAGGGCATCTGGTCATAATTCATGGCTGCCTCAGTGGTGCAGAGCCAAGACCCCAATACACATGACCGAGTCCTAAATCTTGGCTGCCACTTACTGCTGCACACACTTGGGAGTGATACCTACCAGCACTTTATATGAAAGGCAAGGCTCTCAGTTCTGATATAAACAAAGCCCTGTGGGCTCACACAACCCCATCTCCTGGTCATGTGTCAAGGCTGCTGTGAATAGCAGCCAGAAAATAAAGTCTGCTCTGGTACTCTCCTATGTTTCCAGCTAATAAAACCCAACTGCAAGCAGCAGCTTGATGTCTTGTTCCTTCTGTTCTTGCCTCACCTAAATGGATGAAATGCTTATTCCCAATTGTGCTCTAAAAGAAAACCCAAGGTGTCTAAGGATGGGCAGCCAGAAACTCCTGGGACTTTAAGGCAGAGATGACACAAGGAACAGGTAGTCCATAGTTAAGAAAACGTAAGATAAAGTTTGAGGTTTTCAAGAGCCATGGCTGAGTGAGTTTGCCTCTGCCTCAGCTATTCAAAAGACCAGCATGTGTGACCAGTAAGAAATATAAGACCTCTGTATCACACAAATTTTGAATACAAGCAATAGTTAACTCACTAAATTACTTGACTACACACCAACTTCAGAATATAGCATGGCTGCACCTTCACTTGGGGGTTCCTATACAAATAATCATACTTGCATTTATGAAGCACTTCATCTCATCCTTAGGGAGGAAAGCATTTTCTGTGTGATAACCATGACACTGAGTGATATTCCCAGAGCACTGGCTATTGTCAAGCACTGGTTTAAAAGTATGAACTCTTAAGTCAAACTATCTGGTTTGAATCGAGACTGTGTCACTTGCTAGTCGGATTTCTTGCCACAAGTTACTTAACCCTCTGCACATCAGTCTCCTTACTTATAAAACTGTAATAACAATAGTACCTATTTCTTAGCACTATTGTGAGAATTAAAAGAGATAGTACATATAAAACAAATAGAAGAGTACCCTACATAAGGTACATATTGAATAAGTGCTAGTTATTATTAAAGATAAAAGTAAGTTGAGGGCTTCTGATTTTTGCAATGATGAAGTACCGGTATCGGACTAGCCTTCCTACTGGAAAAGAGTATATAAAACTGGACAAAATATATGAGGCAACTGTTTCCGGCAGTGGACAAAAAGCAGCATAAGATTTCAATTCCTGAGAAAAGGAAAACTCATGAGATCAGCCTGTGATTGCCCTGGCTCTTTGCCTAGACACAGTTTCCTGACTGGAGTAGAGAGAGCTGAAGTCCAAGCACAGCAGAGTGGTCACACTATGCTGAGGGGGCAGAGGTCAGAGTTCCTGGCAGCTAAAAAGGCTGGAATCTGCAGGGTAGAGTATCAGAGAGAAGTTTGCAGAGAGGGACCCCATAAGTTCATGGCTGAGGGCTGGGTATATAGCTCAGGGCAAGATACCCATGATTTTCTTGATAGCAGTTACTACAAAAGTGTAAGTAAAAGATAGATACCAGAGGTTGAGCACCAGTGTGGAAAGGGAAGTTGCAGAGTTTGCTGGAGTTCCAGCCCTTCCAGAGTGGAGATTTCCAGAAACATCACTCCTTAGGAACAAGGACCATACCCTTAAAATAAGACTTACTCTAGTCTCACCCTAATAAAGACTAATTCCAAACCCCGACAAGATCCACAAGGAGACAGAATTTAGAGACCGAGTTCCGATAAATTAGAGGGGCTTGGGAAATGCCATGGGCTTTGCATAGATATGCAGCAACAAAGCATAAAACCAAGCCTGCACAAACTCACAGCGATCAGCCAGTATTTAAGCTGTAAGATAAAATAAGAATTAATAATTTTCCAAAGAAAATAACAGAATCCAGAGTCTCTATAACGTATTATCCACAATGTCCAGCATTCGATTTAAAAAATCACTTACAAGTGGCATGGACATATATACACTACCAAATGTAAAACAGATAGCTAGTGGGAAGCAGCCGCATAGCACAGGGAGATCAGCTCGGTGCTTTGCGTCCACCTAGAGGGGTGGGATAGGGAGGGTGGGTGGGAGACGCAAGAGGGAGGAAATATGGGGATGTATGTAGATGTACAGCTGATTCACTTTGTTATACAGCAGAAACTAACACACCACTGTAAAGCAATTATACTCTAATAAAGATGTTAAAAAAATAAATAAACAAATAAATTTTTTTTAAAATAAAAAGTCACTTACACATACAAAAAAAATGGGAAATGTGATCCAGATTGTGGACTTGGCAAGCAAACACTTTAAGTAGCTATTAGTAGTTATTATAAATATTAAAAGCAGTGAAGAAAAATATGTTCAACTAATTAAAGGAAAATACAGTCTTAATGAATGAACAGATAGGGAATCGCAGTAGCAAAACAGAAATTACAAAAAGATGCAAATGCAAGTTCTAGAACTAAAAAGTATAATGGCTGAAACAAAAACAAAAATCACTCTTTGGGCTTAACAGAAGATTGGAGATGACAGAGAGTTAGTGAACTTGAAGACAGATTAATAATATCACTGATTTAGTCTTTTCTTTTTTCCACCCTGGCTCTCTGCCTAGAGACAATTTTCTGACCACAATAAAGAGAGCTGGAGTCCAAGCATAGCACAAAAATAAGGAAAAGCAGGGAAAAAGACTGAATAAAAAATGAAAGAGCTGCATATTGATATTTGGCACAATATCAAATGATCTAACGCACATATAATTGAAGTCTCAAATGATAAAGAGAACGAAATTGAAGCAGAAAAGATATCTGAAGAAATAACAGCCAAAAACTTCCCCAATACAATGAAAAACACTGACTTACAATTCCAAGAAGCTCAGCAAACTCCAAGCAAGATTAATATAAATGGAATCACAAAAGGTACATCATAACCAAACTCCTGAAGACCAAGCTGAAGAAACAGAAGATCTTGAAAGCAGCTAGCAAACAAAAGATGAACACAGAAACAACAGGGAAAATGATTGATGACCAGAAGACAATGGAACAGTATCTCTAAAGTGTTAAAAGGAAAAGGAAAAAAAAACCTGTCAAACCAGAATTCTATTACTAGCAAAAATATTCTTTAAGAATAAGGGTAGGGGCTTCCCTGGTGGCACAGTGGTTGAGAATCTGCCTGCCAATGCAGGGGACACGGGTTCGAGCCCTGGTCTGGGAAGATCCCACATGCCACGGAGCAACTGGGCCCGTGAGCCACAATTACTGAGCCTGCACGTCTGGAGCCTGTGCTCCGCAACAAGAGAGGCCACGGCAGTGAGAGGCCCGCGCACCGCAATGAAGAGTGGCCCCCACTTGCCACAGCTGGAGAGGGCCCTCGCACAGAAACGAAGATCCAACACAGCCATAAATAAATAAATTAAAAAAAAAAAAAAAAAAAGAATAAGGGTAAAATAAAGACATTTTTAGAAAAAGAAAAACTGGGTGAAAGGATGGTCTTCAGGCTGAAGGGTAATAATACCAGATGAAAAAACTCCGATCTACAGGAATGAGAACCACTAGAAGTAAAAAATAAATGAGCAAATAAAAAAGACTATGTTGTCATTCTTCTCATAAGTTACATGAAATAATACTGTTTATTAAAGCAACAATGATTATAGTATTAGGTAAAGTTTTACAGAATAGGTGAAAGTAAGAGATAAGACAACAATCATGCAAAGGACAAAGTATGCAGTTAAATGAAATTTTGCTGTTGTGAGGTTATTACATTTGTGAAGTGGGAAGTGTGAATCAGGAAACAGAAAGTGGGAACTGCAAAGTGACAGGTATGAAGTGAGAAGTGGAGAGGGGAAACTAGGAAGTATGCAATGTCATATGTGATGTGTGAACAGGTATAATATTGGCTCTAAATAGACTACCATAACTAAGAATGCATAGTGTTAGCCCTAGAGCAACAACTAAAATAAATAATAAGCAGAGGTACAAATAAGAAGTAAACATAGGAAATAAAATGGAAAACACTAAGCAATAGTCTGTTAACCTAAAAGAAGACGGGAAAGAAGCAACAGACAAACGAAGATAAGCAGAAGGGACAAATGGCATCCAAATAGCGTGACAGTGGACATAAACACAACTACATCAATAATCACATTAAATATAAATATACTAACTCTCTAGTTAAAGGGAAGAGATTGTCACACTGGATAAAAAGCAAACTCAACTATATGATGCTTATAAGGAATACATTTTAAATATAAAGGCGTGTTCAGGTTGAAAAGTAAAAGAACAAAATAAACTAAATCATGCAACAATATGACCCAGCATTTCTATGACTTCTAGACATATGTCCATAAAAAGATTTTGACATGAATGTTCTTTGCAGATTTATTCACAATAGCCAAAAACTGGAAATAATCCGTATGTCAACAAATGGGTGAATAGATAAACAAATCATGGTATATTCATAAATAAAACACTACTCAATAAAAAGGAACAAACTACTGATTTGTGCAACAACATGGATATATCTCACAGACATTTTGCTGAGTGAAAAGGCTAGATTCAAAAGATTACATAATGTGTAATTCCATTTATATGAAATTCTAGAATAGACAAGACTAATTTGTAGAGATTACAAGTCAGACTAATAATCCTTGGATGGGGGAGTTGGGGAGTAAAACGGACTGCAGTGGGGCACAGGGGAACTTTCTGAGATGATAGAAATGTTCTATTTCTTAATTACAGTGGTGATCATGTGGTTGCATATATTTGTCAAAGGTCATTGATCTATATGCCTAAAATATCTAAATTTTATTTTATGTAAATTCTACTTCAATAAAATTGATTTAAATTTAATAAAGGTAATTAAACATTTCTCTCCTCTTTTTGTCATCATCATCACCAACTTAACCAACTCACATCCATCCAGGAAAGAGAAATAGAGGATTAAAATAAAATAAAACCTCACCTCAAAACGACTGGACTATTCCCCACCCCCTGTCTATTCTGAATGCACTCTTGGAATTACCACCTAATATTATTATTAACAGTAGTACTGATCAACTTTATTGATCTGTAGTAGAGCTTAGTTGACTAAAATCTAATCGTTTTTAAAATTCTCTTGTGGAACCAGAGCAGTTTAAAAACACAAAGTGTTTTTAATCCAAGAAACACTGTCACCCCACATGAGGGCACAGAATACAAGGGCCCCTTTGTGTTAGCTCCAGCCTCAAGGTAGGAGCTGGGAAGCTACTACAGTGACCTGAAAACCCATGGACGAAGGTTCATGATCCAGTAGAACGTTAATCACAAGCTTATGAATATGTGAAAGAGTCAGAAATCCACAGATTGTATTACTAAATTTCACAGTCCCCTGAGATATTTACAGTTTCATCATTATAAATGAAGCCAAGACTTCTTTTGCAGGGGGGCCTGCCTTTCCGAGCTGCCACCCTGTTCCCCTCGCCCTCCTATGCCATTAGCACCCCCTGCATCTGCCGGGAGAGTGATACAGTCCCTCAGACCCACTGTGATGCACTTCACCTCAGCCTGCTTTATGATTTATGGAAGAGCAGAGTAAGGAAACCTCCTCACCTTTAAAGAACTCCGTGAAGCACAGCCAGAAGGCATTTTTCCCCAGTGTTTTGGGGTTTTTTCTCACCTTCCCATTTGCCCTCAACCCATCACACATACACAGAAACAGACAAGGCTCCAAACTACAAAAAGATGAAGTGGGAGAAGAGACTGATTTATGAGGGTGGTACAGGGGGTATAACCGGCTGATAATGTGGCGAAATTGAGCAAAGGCAAGTGTAGGCTGAATATCAAGAAATATTTGAAACTCCACAGAGTGTGAAGCAAGCTAGCAGAAGCCAGGGAGCCCCTATGGCTGGAAATCATTGAACACTCAACAGTGGGAAATAGGAGCCTGGCTGGATGGCCATAAGGGAGCAGAGGTGACATTTACATTGCACTAATATCCCAGAACTGCTCTGCTAAGTAAGTCGGTCTGTGCTGGGTCAACGTTTCTGTATTCATCCTCAGCTCTCCCTCTCCCACTTTCTCCCCCTCTCTCTCTATTTCACACACACACACACACACACACACACACACACACACACACACGCGCGTGCCCAGCCCACAAGCATCCATACTCGCCACACACCTGCCCACGTGATGAACGGAAGTAGGTGACTCACCGAGCGCTCACAGGGTCCCCCAGGCTCCAGTTCACGCTGATCCTTTCTCTCCTAACCTTCTCCCACCTCATCAACCTCCTCATCTCCCACCACTCATCCCGTCCACAGTTTCCCTTCATTTCTCACGTTTTCTTTCATTAACCACTGTATTTACGCTGGTGCCCCCAGAGGCGGCCGGCATACCCACAAGCAGGCGGGGGAGGGGAGGGGAGGAGGTAGGAGACTCGCGCTCTTCGGGGCTCTTGGATAAAGCTAAGCCAATTACCAAGAACGATCAAAACAGTGTTGCTAGGTAATGAGGATTATTTTACATTCCAATGCCTCCTCCTATTTTTAGTACTTTGAGACTACATTATGTTCCCATATTGAGCCTGGTCAAAAACCAAAAGTGCCTGCAACTAGCACACAACTCCCCACAGGGCCAAAAAGTTCTCCCAAAGAAAAGCTGACAACCCTAGTCATATGCATGGTAAGACTGGGGCAGGCCACCAAATCTTCCTGCAGTGAAGATGGACTAAGGGACAAGAGAAAATTGATGCTGCTCTCATTTCAGACCCTGTGTAAGGCACAGGATCGGGTGGGACCTCTTGTTTTTAAGTCTAAGGTACCCAGCTACGTGGTAGAATGGAGACTATAACCCTGGACAGAGTGATTTGCTAGTCTAGTAAAGTTGGGATTAGGATAGCCACCTCCACGGCTGACATACAGCAGCAAAATCTGCCCTTAAACTTGATCCACTGGGAAGTGGTAGCCGAGGCCTACAGCACTCCTGGTATTAAACACAGCAAAGCCCCGCTGCAGATTTCCAGTATGTTAGTATCCTATGAATGGTAGAAAATGTCACTCCCAGATCTATGTGCGTGCGGACCATGGGAACCAAAGGCTGAAAACAAACCTAAGACTGAACGTTGATCCGTTGAGAATGCAAATGAGGCTCACCTGTGCCTAACTCTATACGGGCTCTTGCAGTGTCTATTAAGGACCACTTGGAAAAGCTTCAATGTTAGCATGTTACTGCCCTCTCCTGGGCAAAAGGTCAAAGATGGTGCAGATGTGTGAGTCATATCTGGTGGACGTTTGTGTGCCCCAAGGCAGTCAATCTTTAATCCACTCTTTTACAAACCTCTGAAGAAGGCTGCCTTCCACCATCTTCCGCAGACAAAACTCTCCCTGGACTACCACCCTTTTCCCTTTCCCACTGGAAGCAAAGGCTCCTGAGAGCACAGTCTTCATTAGTGGGTGGTTGTGGGGAAGGGACTGCAATTGTCCACTGGAACAGCTCATATGATGGAGGTGGGAAAACAGCCCAGGACTTCAGAACATCCTACTGATGCACTTTTTAAGCAGCAACCCCCTTCCCGGTTTCTTGCCCTGGAAATGTTCACCTGGGCCTGAGAAAAATTCTTCCAATCCGCACCCTGCCACGTACCCTCTCAAATCTTCCCTACACCCAAGCACTTACTCTGCTGGAACCTAACTTTTACAACGGAACAATGTAATTAAATCGAATTCATTTGCAATTTTCAAGGGCTAGAATCCTATCAAAATTAACGAAAACGCAAATCTTCTGGAAATAATTATCTTATGACTTTCAATGTCTGTACAAATAACAGTTTAAAGGAAGATACACAGGAATACTAAATAAAAGAAAATGAGACGAATTAATTAACAATGCCCTGATCGGCCTAAATTAGGTAAGCATCTATTTTTTATAAAGTCCTGAGGTAAGTCACTTACTTTCAACTCTTCATTTTGCATGAAGCAGAAAAATCAGGTCTGACATCATACAAGTTAAAAGGTTCCAAATTAATGGGCATTTACAATACAATATCTTTCCATAAAGATGATCATCACATTAAAGGATTCTCATCCTCCACAAACATCTACCCCGGGCCTGCTGCGCACACAGCACTGCACCTGGAGATTGAGCCCAATTTCATCACCGCGTCTCCCCGGGAGGATGGATAACAGAGAATCCTGAGAGCCGCCGGTGGAGTCACCTGGCTTGCCTGGCACTTTGATCATGTCCCCCTATCCCTCGGTTCCCTGAAGAGAGCCTCCCATCACAGTCGGAGGAAAAGCGTCTTTTCAGTGGCAGGCAGGACGGGGTGTGGGTGAAGCAAGGGACACCCCAGGGACGAGGGCGCCCGACTCCCGGTCTCGGCGCTGCTCAATCTCCTCTCGGATGAGAAGAGAAATGGCCACCACCCGTGGAGCAACGTGCCAGCACTTCAGGGATATTTCATTTAATCCCTAAAACAGTCCTGCAAGTGGATCTTATTTTATTCCACCATTTTAAGGATGAGAAAATAGAAGGGTACCAAATTTAAGCATTTTGCCCAAAGGTACAAAAGCTTAGGAAGTAGATTCAAGATTCACGTGAAAGTCTGTCTGAGGTTAAAGTTCAGGCCAGTAACCGCTGGCCTCTACTACACCCTTTGCGTGGGGAATGGAACCCTCCGATCAGGCTTGCAATGCAAATCAAATGATAATTTAAAGACGGCACTTTCCGGATGGTCATTTGCTTACATAAAGGATCATTAAGTCACGCCCGCCCGTGCTCAAAATTCCCCACTGGTTTCCCAATGAATTTAGACTAAAATCCCAAGTTTCTCGCTGTGACCCACAAAGCCCCACATGAACTGGCCCCTGACTACCTCCCCGGCCCACCTCCCCTATTTCTGCCCATTCGCTGCCCCCTCGGCACGGCCAACTCGCTTTTTCTTAAACAAAAATGCAGATTTCTGCTTCAGGGTCTTTGTGCGTCTCATTGCCTCTGTCTGAGACACTCTCAGCCCAGTTATCCACCTACATGATCCACCTCCTCATTTGGTTCATGTCTCTGCTCAATGTCACCTTCTCCAAAAGGCCTCTCCTGCCCAATCTCCCTAAAATAGAAATGTCCATCACTTCCCGTCCCCTCATCTGTCTTCAGTTTTATTGACTGTCCGTATCACCCTCTGATATCAGTATATTCACATCTGTTTGTTTATTGTCTCTCCCATTACAGTAAAAGCTTCATGAGGGCAGGAAGCTGGCCTTGCCTGATCACTGCCGTATCGCTGGCACTATGACAGTTCACGGCACGTGGTAGAAACTCAGTAAATATTTATTGAATGAATGAATAAATGAACTTAAATTCCTTTATCAATATATCCAGATTTGCCTAATTTTCTTTAATTTTCCTTTGTAAAAAAATCTAGGAAGGACAACCTCAATTTTATGCAGATGGGACTATTCATTACCCATTTAATCTAATTTTTTTCCATTCCCATCTAGGTCTTCTCTTATTTCATTCCTCAAATCCAAAATACTATGCTCTGTGCAGCTCAATATCAAAAAAAAAAAAAAAAACGAAACAACCCAATCAAAAAATGGGTGGAAGATCTAAATAGACATTTCTCCAAATAAGACATACAGATGGCCAAAAAGTACATGAAAAGATGCTCAACATCACTGATTATTAGAGAAATGCAAATCAAAACTACAATGAAGTATCACCTCACACCTGTCAGAATGGCCATCATCAAAAAATCTACAAACAATAAATGCTGGAGAGGGTGTGGAGAAAAGGGAAGCCTCCTACGCTATTGGTGGGAATGTAAACTGGTACAGCCACTATGGAGAACAGTATGGAGGTTCCTTAAAAAACGAAAAATAGACCTACTATATGACCCAGCAATCCCACTCCTAGGCATATACCAGGAGAAAACCAATATAATTCGAAAAGATACATGCACCTCAATGTTTATTGCAGCACTATTTACAATAGCGAGGACATGGAAGCAACCTAAATGTCCATCAGCAGAGGAATGGATAAAGAAGATGAGGTACATATATACAATGGAATATTACTCAGCCATAAAAAAGAATAAAATAATGCCACTTGCAGCAACATGGATGGACCTAGAGATTGTTACACTGAGTGAAGTTAAATCAGACAGAGAAAGACAAATACCATATGATATCACTTATATGTGGACTCTTAAAAAGGGTACAACTGAACTTATTTACAAAACGGAAGTAGAGTCACAGATGTAGAAAACAAACTTATGGTTACCAGGGGGTAACGGGGGAGGGATAAACTGGGAGATTGGGATGGATATATATACACTACTATATATCAAATAGATAACTAATAAGGACCTACTGTACAGCACAGGGAACTCTACTCAGTACTCTGTAATGGCCTATATGGAAAAAGAATCTTAAAAAAGAGTGGGTATACGTATATGTATAACTGATTCACTTTGCTGTATACCTGAAGCTAACACAACACTGTATATCAACTATACTCCAATAGAAACTAAAAAAATATATATATATAATGCTCTAAACTGCCACACACCCCTTCCCAGAAGTGCCTTCAATGATCTGCTAAAACCTTTCTCTAACCACATAGTGCAGTGGAGGGGTGACAATTTCAAAGCCACTATCTCAGTCACACAACCCAACATTTCATAGCCTAAATAACCAAATGACTACCATGCGCTGTTACAGGCGGAACCCTTCACCTGCCCCGGTTATACTGCTTCCCAGTGGCAGAAGAACTGTGTAAGTCTCAGAACTGGGGGGCCTACTGTCCAGTTCTGTACACCAGGTTCCAGCTGAGCCCCGTGCACAGGGGAATCCTCATTCAGATGCCTTTGAGGTCCTAATCGCTCAGCACCTACTTTGCATTTCACACTCATTTTCTCTAGTCCTCTCAGAAGTACAAAGGCAGACTCTGTGCTCTTCATTTTACAAATGATAAAAGCGAGTAGTATCGGGAAAGTAAAACAACTGGCCCAAGGTCATGAAGTTAGTCAGGGCAATGAACGAACCCAGAGCTGACTTGAGTCCAAGGAAGAAACATGTCTTTCCGTTTTAACAGATAAATAATAAGGCTTTTGCCTAATCATTCAAGTATTTTTCATGCAGTTACTATGTGTCTCGGACCAGGATAGGTAATCTAGAACACAAAAGAAATGTATAGGTTCCCAGCTGAGAGGAAGAGTTGGGGCCTTCAGTTACTTGTTTATAACATGCTCATAGCTTTAATTTTCCCAAGAGCTGGACAATTGGGTGCATTCATTTGTATGGTTCCTGTAAACTGTGAGTTGTTTATCACACACCGCTTCACCTCTCAGATGACTATGGTTAGAAAAATAAACTGCTTTGCTAGTACTATGTGCTTTTCAAGAATAGAGTGATTCAACACAAATTCCTAAGTTCACACTAAGAATATGTAGGGGCTTAGAGGCTTGAGGTCTGACACAAACTGCCTGGGGCAGGCCAAAAAAAGAAAAAGAAAGCTACAGCACCATCCCCCCCCCCCCCCCCCCCGCCCCAAAAAATGCAACTAAGTAGCTGCTACTCTCCTTGTTCCAGCTGCTTAATCCATTGGATGTATCATTGTGATGACATTAGAAAGAGTGAGAAGCCGCAAGATAAGCATTTTTATGAGGTGTTACAATTTTGTAACTAACCTACACTTCCTTCCCGGAAACTATGTTTTCTGCATCACTACAGATTCTTGTTGCATTCCTGGGTGTTACTGCTGAAGCTGGCTCTGCCCCTGTGATCCTGGGGAAAGCTGCTTTCGGAACTAACTGCAGGGGCTAACACCTGAACCTTTGTCTTACCTGTTAGAACAGCGCTAAGTCCCTGTGAACACAATAGCAGTGGATTTTTCTCTCTAACCCCCTTCCACCTTTCTCTCTCCAGAACTAGCCTTTCCACCAAGCACAATAGGTACACCAGGACCTACAAGTGTGGCAATCCTACAGCGAGATCGGCTGCCTGAGCCAATGAGGGGGATGGCTCGGACTCCCATGAATACAGTAGTCTATTTTGTCAAATCAAGACTATAAGGACAGTGGCAAAACAGGTCAGTCCAAACCCAGCTGAAGTCTCTGCAATGAGGTAACTTAAGCAACTGCTTCTTCACCTGACTTCGATTTCAGGCGCAAACTATGATGCATTCGGACTTGGAAGTAAACCATCTATTACCAGACTCAATTCCTGTGCAGACACCGAAGAGGAAGCCTCAGATGCCAAACCGCTGCCCGTATTACACAACTCGGTGATACCAGGAGGTAGATGAACAAGCCCGATTTGGGAGCGGAGGTGAGCAGCCCCGTGCGGCGTTCCAGAGATGATGCAGACCGCTCCATGGAGACACAGAGTAAAAAGATTGGTGGGTCAAAGGTGGAAACAGGGGAAGTCAGGTTTTGAAGTCAGTATCAATATATAAAAACTGGAGTAGGGGGAGCAGCATGTGAATAGGGCTTTCAAATTTTTTGCTGTTACCCACAAAAAGGATTCTTAAAAATGATGTACCCTGGTGTCCGTTTTTAAACTGACTTTTAAGTTCTTTTCACCATAATCTAAACGGTTCCAAAGGATACAATTTCTGCCGCAGAGTAAACATAAACATTTTCAAATAAACTGTTCCATCACTCTTTTAAATGAATTCAATGGAATATATATACTAGAGTAACTTGATATCTACCACCATCCCCTTTCAAAATATAAGAAAGAGCTCTTCTTTAAGTGTCATAAATTTTATGTCATTTCCTTGGTTCCCTGACATGGTATTTCTGTCTCATTTCCCCCACAGGATTGTGTGGTAGTGTGATAGATATCATGCTCGAAAGTATTTTAATTATCACTCTCTATCATGCTTCTTTGCCACCAAAGTATGTATATACGTTGAAGTTTATGATTATTTTGTTACTGTTACCTGTTACCTGTAATCATGGGCTCTAAGTGTTTAGCTGTTCTTTTCTGGATTGAGATAATATTACAATTATTATTTGTAAACGTTCAGGGAAAATAAATACATTATAAATTTTGACAGATGAGTATTCAACCTGAATAGTAAAATCTTATTAGTTTTTATGTTATGTGTATTTTACCACAATTGAAAAAACACAAATATAAAAAAAATCTTATTAGAAATATATCTCTTAGTAAGCTGGATACAGGGGTAGTTTATGGTGTTTTGAATAAAGGAAGTGTCCCCTAACACCAATATTTCTAATTATTCCTTTATGTGTACCCCCCGCTCCCAAAGAAGTTTTTTCAGCTTAGGGCAATGTATATAGTAAAATTCTAGGAAAACGAGAGATGCTTTTCTTTTGTGAAGTAGACAAGGGCAACCATGAAAGGGAGGGGTAGTACTTTCTCCAGCAGATCAATTTTAGGAAAGAATACACTAGCAAACTAGAAATTAAGCCCCTTAACATTATCCCTGTCTTCATACTCCTTGGAAAGTCTTCATGTGCTCACAAAAGCATCTGTTCTCCAGCTTGAAGGATGCTGTGTTTGAGAACTTCCGGAACACTGAAGACTTGTTGCTTTTCCCGCTGACTAAGGTGCGGCCAGTGTAGCTAGTAAATCCTGAAGTTGAGTGTACACATCCCCTCAGGGTAGGAAAAGGCTAAGGCTCGCCAAGTCCCTTAATGATCCTGGGATTACACCAACCTAGGCTGTGTGTTGCTTTCTTCTCCTCGTTATCTCCCAATAGGGGAGAGTCATCAGCTTGGCCCAGAAAGCAGCAGAGCCCGTGAACCATCCTTTGCCCGGGAAGTTGGAACACAGCGCAGAAATCATGCTTCCCCTCACTGGAGGCCTATGGTCAATGATGGGAGCAAAGAGAGCCACGGCTCCACACACATCCCCCCTGCTCCCATGTCCAGTAGCAACCCTACCCCACATCCTGCAATGTGATAGTTCAACATCTGCACGGACATTCTCCACCCTGTATCTTATATTTTCAATAATCCACTCCATCCTCTCCTTTCCAACTTGAAACCCTAACATAAAAAGTGGCCATGGATCCTGTAGGACCCCACCTGTGGCTGTGGCTCCTTTCCCAGTCCCTGCCCAAATCCTCTGCTGATGACACCAGAACATCACCATGGCAACCATTACCGACATACAGTGCTTGCGAAGCTGAGGATGAAGCATGACTTCGTCTCCAAATCGCTTCTACAGTGTTCATCTGATGTCATCTATCACCCTCTAGGCTTACTGGCCTGTCCCAGGACCAAGGAAGCAGCACATTTGTAAAATTCAGTGATGCTTTTTAATAACAGTTATTTTCATTTAAAAGTAATATAAACACTTTAAACATAGGAAAGAGAGAGGGAAAGCGTTACCGATAATCCCACTGTACTAAAATATCTAGTCTTAGCATTGTGGTCTTTGAAGCAGCACATTTTAAATCGAAATTGTTCTTTTCACCCTCCTCAGGACATCTCTACAAGAAAACTATGACAAAAGTTGCCATAGCTCCACCTAGACCCCAAAAGTATGGCACTTATTCATTCGAAAGCCAACTGTCTTTCAATTAAATACAGAAAAAAATGCTATTGGGGGAGGGAAAGATGGTACCCAAAACTAGCACACGGGTAAATACAATACAAAATGCCAAACTGTTGTTGAATGGAAACAAAAAAGAAGGTTCTGGGGCAAATATAGCCACAGTGCCTCATAGCAAAAGCCTAAAGAAAGTCCCTGCCAGGGGGTATCCTTCGGGTAAATGCTTTCTTTTCACAAGGATCAATCCAGCCCTACCCCGTATGTTTAAATGCTAAATTCAAAAATGCACTGTGATGAAAGAACGGCAAACCTTTGTAAGCCCTCTGGGGGGACCAAAGATGCTGAAGTGTGTGCCTTGCTGAGACAGCACTGTAAATAGCAAGGAAGTCCTATTTTTCTTTGTTCACAGATAAAGCACAGTCCTACAGATCTGGGTCTTAGATTTCTTTTTTTATATCCTCTCAAATTCATTTTTGCCAGAGTCATCCGGTTCTGCTCTGATGCCAAAGATTGTAGCACAGTTGGTGGTGGCACAGCCAACGCTGGTGACTTAACAAAGTCTGTTCATTCAAAAGCCATGTTCCTGAAGGAGCTCAGACTTAAGAGACTCGGATTCTGCAAGGAGCAACTCTACCGCTGGTTAGAAAATTTGAAATTCTTCTGAATGCAGGTTACATCAATGCCATCAGCGTAACCAAAGATGGTGCGTCTTGATTCACAGTAAAGACTCAGGAGGTGTGGTCCCTAGGCAGCCCTCAATGTAAGGAAGCCAGTCAGTGAATAATGAGAATAATGGGAATTCTGTGGACACAGGGACCATTTGGAACCACAGGCACTTTGGCCCCTCTAAACTGAGGAGCAGCTACGCAGGCAACCCAGGGACCACAAACTTGCCATACCGCCGCAGACCACTTTTTCTTTGAAACGACTAAGTGCTTGGGAAAGCAGAGTTTAGCTGACTGAGCCTTTAGAGGGTGCTCCCAAAGATCTTACTACTTTCCCTATATCTCAGGTACCCAGCAGAGCAGGCCAATCCTCCCTGTAACAGGTGACAGCAGAAATATCTGTGTGCTTGCTAGATATCTGGGATCCTTGCTTCAGCCCCAAGAGCGCTCAGGGATCCAGGTCAGGGCTGAGTCCACAAGCTAAAGAACCCAGAGCTCCTGGAGAGAAATCAGGGGAGAAGGTAGGTGCTGACGCTCATTTCGGCCTGGACAGCAAGCAAACCTCAGCTCAGTGAAAGCCATTGCAGAAGCTCCTCGCCGCCACAGAGGAATCTCAAAAGAGTTCCCGACTGTTGCAATTCCAGAGTTCTCCCACATTCAGGCTCTCTGAGATGAAGGGCAGAAATTTTCCTCTCTGTTCCTCCTTTCCCAGGGCTGCCTCAGATTTCCAAGACCTTCAATCTGAACTACTCAACCAGAGGGACCATAGGACCTCCTGAAGTCTTTACAGGACTTAAAGCATGAAAGCTGCAGGGGTGTCTGCAAGCAGCTCAGAGCCGCTGGCATAGGGGGGGCTTCAGCTGTGCAGAGTGCTACGCTCTTATGATCACGCCACATATGACATCTACACTGTCACTGGCCTCTATACCAGGGGGTCAGGCATCCCATGATGGACGCAGGATTATTAACCAACCCTTTAATTCGTGTACATGTTCAGGTATTGTTGAGTAAGATCACAAACCACAATATCAAGAAGAAGGTCCATTCAATGTTGTGCACATCGGTAGGCAGCAAAGCAAACAAGAGATGGACACAACTCAAAG
The DNA here is from genome assembly GCF_965194805.1 of Balaenoptera borealis. Lineage (NCBI taxonomy): Eukaryota > Metazoa > Chordata > Mammalia > Artiodactyla > Balaenopteridae > Balaenoptera > Balaenoptera borealis. The sequence goes on from NC_138870.1 coordinate 11,972,196, forward strand.
GGAACCAGCAAAACAACACCCAACTTTTGATATGCACCAGGTTATGCTGTGCTTGCGGTACAGAATATGCAAGATCCAAGCCAATCAAATTCATATTTACTATGCACTTAATACATGTAATTGATGAGGAATTCAAAAGAGAGCAACAAAGCGTACTAAACATTAGGAAATAGGCACTTGAATCATCTTTGATCGTGATGTTGATTACAGAACCTAAGAGGAAAGACCAGAGGTGGCTGGAGGAAACAGAAGAGTTTCCACTTTATATAGAAATGCTGATCAGTCTGCTGCTTCCACTGATGCTGAGGAATGGTTTTTTGTTTTGTTTTTTGGGGGGGTTTTTTGGCCGCGCTGCGCAGCATGTGGGATCTTAGTTCCCCAGCCAGGGATCGAACCCACACCCCCTGCATTGGAAGTGTGGAGTCTTAACCACTGGACCGTCAGGGAAGCCCCAGGAATGGTTTTCTACTGTGGACAGAAAACCTCATATTTATATATGAAAGAGCTGCCTGAAAAAATGGGGCCTCCCACACCAGAAGAAGTCATTGAAGAGGGTGTAATGGGTCCCTCCTTGTTAAAAATCGTTAAAACAGGGCAAACAAATCAACCCACAAAGGTCTACTGAGACCCCCAGGCCAGGCCTAAGCATCATAGTTGAAAGTGGGAACCCAGGACTAACTGGGGTTCAGATCCTAGCTTGCCCACTTACTTGGAACCTTGGGCAAGTGATTCAACTGCTTTGAGCCTGTTGCCTCACTTGGAAAATGAAGGTGATAAGAGTACTTACCTCATTAAGTTAGTGTGAGGATCAAATGAGAACATGCATGAAAGCATTTAGCACGGTGTCTGGCATGAATAGCAAGCTCAATAAATTACTGGTGCTGCGTGGACTTGGCCCCTTGCCAATCCAGAAGCTACTTGCCCAATGAAGAAATAAACAAAAAGGATTTCTGATGTGTCAGATTAAGTGTCTCAGGTCCCTGCCTGACCGTGAATGCCCTTTGCTCCCTGAGCCTACACCCCTGGCTCTGACTCAGGCTTCAGACGCAATTCTTTATAAAGAGTTTCTACCTGAAGTCTGTGGGACAAAATAAGCTTTAGGTACAGTATCACTTGGGCAGAAGCGGTTCATCCAAAGGCCAGATTGTTAATAACACCAGGGTTCCTAGCAGGAGCAAGCTCAGCACAGCTGCTCTGACTGACAGGCCGAGCCACACACAGCATCGCAAAAAGCTAAACTGGACCAGGAAAGAGGAGAACAAAGGATGAAATCCCCACTCCAGAAGGGGTGCTTCTAGAGAGAAAAGTTGCAGACATTTCTCCCACTCCCTTGTGAACATTTCAAGAGTAAAGCCAAGGGAGAGTGGTGATACGGCTTTCCAGGCAAAATACAGCACACCCAATTAAATCTGAATTTCAACGATAAACAACAAATATTTTTAGTATAAGTATGCAAGTACTGCAATACTTGGAAAAGATTTACACACACAAAAAATTATTCTGTATCTGAAATTCAAACTGAACTGTTAGTGTGTTTTAATTCCCTAAATCTGGCACCCCTAGACACGGGACAAGAAACCTTCTGTATGCAAACCGGCCAAGGCCAGGAATGAACTGGAAATACTGAAAAACCAGAGTGAGTCCCAAACAGTGTCTCTGCTTGGTAGACTGGCCAGAGAGAATTCATGCCGGGGGGACGGGGGGAGATGGGAACCCTGCAGGCAGAGTAAGAAAATCCAATGTGAAAAGCATTTAGCCTCAATGTAAGGGGTGAAGAGGTCCCCTTGGGCAAATCAGCTTGTCTCATTAACAGATATTCAAGTCAAATAATCCAGTCTGTAGAAAGCTCACTGCATCCAAAAGCCAAGCATATGCAATTCATGGTTGACAGAGCTGCAAAACTGCCCCCATTTGTCAAAACTCTAGGAAGATTTCATGGAAACTAAGTGACCATCCCACGCTCCCGAGCACACTACACCCATTCCCATCACAGCACCCACCGCACAGAACATTCTTATCCATCATCTGTCCATCTCTCCCTCTAGACTGCGACGAGCTCCTCCAGGGCAGGGGACAGAGTCTCATTTATCTTTGAAACCACACCCTTAACAGTGCTGGCCACACAGTACATCTGGGTGACTGGCATGGTTCCTGAAAGGGAATTCATAGTAAGGCGGCGATAACTAGCCTCTATGCAGATTAAGTCAGAAGAGGGAGAAAAAAATCCATTTTCTTTATTAATTCCCCTCAACAGATTAGATATGTTTATTTGTACAGGTTTTCTAAATAAGTACATTTTTATGTTATCAGTAAGTCCATGTATGTATAGCAGTACGAACGGAAAACTCCAAAGACCTTTGTTGATTTTTTCCTTTCGGGAGGGGGGCGGAGGATGACATGTATACAATGATGTAAGGATTAAAATGTACATAAGCGCTTTAAGTATGTGTCTATATGTGCATATTGTGTGCACATACGGAATACACTAGAGGGATTCCCTTAAAGGGAATGAGAGGTACTAGAAAAAAGTTTCCACCCAAATCTCTTCCTAGAAATATTCAGATGTCTGAGGCACTCAACTCTAGAATCAGTTCTCAGTAATAGGTCCCTTTGCATTAGTGAGACGGTAACACAACATCTCTATACGCTAACCATTATACAGTATCCACAGGAATCCACACTGGGAGATGGTGATGGTCGAGAACGGCTTTGTAGAAATGAAACTCAACACTCTCGGAGGCTCACGCTGCTTCAGGACAAACCTCCAAATCTCCTGTCTGGCAGCCTTGCTTTCCATCTCATAGAATCTCTCCTTCACCGACATTTACCTGACCCTCTCCCTACTGCCTACCTTCCCTGGGCACCTCTGCATCACGTCCTTCCCCTAACACTGCCCTCCCCCCAATCTTTCTTCCTCACAGATTGCTCGAGTAGTCACTGGCTACTTAGAAGACCAGATATAATCAGAGTCTGTCCTCCCCTGGCCCCGTATCCAATGTATAGAATAATGTGTGCTCTCCCAAATCCCAGGATCTGGGCAAGATCATCCACTAGGCATGGGAAGAAAATGTGAGAACTTCTATTAACATTTAAGTTTATCTCACCCGTTTTTAATTTCTGGTTTTGTGTGTGCTTTATAATGGATGCCACATATTAGATAGTATACACATATAATTACGTACTAAGTAAACATCTCGGTCACTTGTGTTCCAGTTATAGGTGGCTGCATAAGAAACCACTCCAAAACTCAGTGGTATAAAATAACAGTCCTTTTATTATGCTCACAAATTCTGAGAGTTAGGAGTCTGGATAGGGTACAGAGGGATTGCCTGTCTCAGACCCACAACGCTGGGGGCCTAGTAGGAAAGACTCAAGCAGCTGGGAGGTGATTCCGAGGGCTGGGTGCTGGTATCGTCTGGAACTTCTCGACGACACAGCTGGCACTGGGCTCAGCAGGGACCATGGCCTGGAGCACTGAAGTGGCCTCTGCAGGTAGCTTCTCACCACCCTGCACCTGGGAGGTCCAGAGAACAAGCAAACCTAGAAACGAAGTGGGAGCCACGTGGTCTTTTCCAACCTCGTCTCAGATGTCCCCTAGGGTCTCTCTCCAGACCCTATTGGCGGAAGCTGTCATAACGCTGCCCAGATACGGGGGAGGGCACTAGGCTCCACCCATAATGGGGAGTGGCCAGGTCACACTGCAGAAGAGCATGGGCCGGTTTGGAAAGTAATCTACCTCCGTTTTCCTGTTGGCTCTGAGATCTGTCCCCCAGCCCTTCTCCTCCACTGCCCTGGATGGTAGAGGGCACACCCTGCAGACCACCTTTCCCAGGTTCTGCGGCCATAGACTCCTGCTAGCTTGCAGGATCTTAGTTCCCCGAACAGGGACCAAACCCATGTCCCCTGGAGTGGCAGCATGGAGTCTTAACCATTGGACCACCAGGGAAGTCCCGACTCCGGCTAGGTTTAAACAGTGAAGGTACGGCCCAGAGACGGAGGGGGTGCCGAAGAGAGGAGAAGCTAGGATATTCCATTCTGGTCAGCACATCCCAGGGGCTGTATCTCCTCCTTGGCTTCTGTTCTTGGCTAAGCAGCTCCAAGAACCATGCCTTCCAGCTCCCAATGGACAGCTTCCATCATGTTCCCTGTGACTCAAAGGTCGATACTGACTTCCTGCTTTGCTGATCTGGGGTTGATGTGCGGCCATGCCCCATTCATCACGTCAGCTCTTCCAATCCTTTGTAACTGATTTCCAATATTAAATTCTCCTGTTCTAACCACCTGATGCGGACTCTGTTTTCCTATGTAATAAATATACACATATTGGGGATAAACATTCCAAAATGTTTTACTCAGCAAAACGTGGGATCAAAAACACATGCCAATCATTGATGTAGTCTTTAAAGAGATGTGGAATGGGAGCCAGGTTGCCTGAGTTCTGGCCCTGGATCAGACACTAGCTTTATTCTTTGACATTTGCTTAGTGCATGGGTCTTGGTGTCCTCAACCACACGATGAGTGGTCCCTTTTAGCACTAGCATTCTATGATTTTATCTTTCAGATATAATCTGCCTACTAGGTTCAGACCTAACCCACATTGACCTTGATTATGAGTCTCACCTCAGCACTTAGAAAAAAAATGACCATCACAATCAAACATAATTTTGCTACATGATTCAACAAAGGGAACTAGCCAGGCTCAACAGTAGGAGCCTGTCCGTGGCATGCTCACCCCTGACGTTCTGCTGAGGGTGAGACGGAGGATGGATTCAGGCACCAGGGGAGTGTAAGAGCCCCGTTACCACACTCGGGTCAGCTCTGGCTTCTCAGCTCTACATAAAGGCATGACAGTGTTTGTCACTGGACCTGTACAAGGAAGCCAGGCCATCTGCAGACTGAGTGCCATCCACGATCAGAGGAACTATTCGGGCCATTCAAAACCAGAGGAAAATAAACTTTTTCTTCTTTTTTTTCCTTTAAATGGGGGGGAAAAAAATCTTATAACATAAAAGGAGCATAGTTTGTTCCAAAACTGAAAAAAAAAAAAAAAAAAAAAACCTTGTGCAATGAGCCTGCCAAGTATCCCATCAAGAGGAAAGCTTCCACTTTAGAGAAATGCCTTCATGACGGAGCAGATAGAGAGAGGGAGAGGCAGGCTGGTGCTCTTTCCTTGCAGGTGCATATAAAGGCACCCTTATTTAATTGTGAGTCACAGACATTGCGTTTTTTACAAATTGAAGGTTTGTGACAACACTGCATTGTCAGATGATGGTGCCCATTTTTTAGCGATAAGTATTCTATAATTAAGGTTTGTACATTTTTTTAGACACAATGTTATTGCACACTTAATAGACTACAGTACAGTGTAAATGTAACTTTATATGCACTGGGAAACCAAAAATATCATGTGACTCGCTTTATTGCGATACTCACTTGATGGCAGTGGTCTGGAGCTAAACTCGCAATATCTCCGAGGTCTGCCTGTAAAATGATTCCTCCACCAACTCACCCATCCCCTTGTCTCCTTCCCATCCCAAGAGATTAACAAAATTGATTGTAGATTTAACACAGCATCTTTAAGATATTTAAAGGAAATGAAATACTGCAGTAAACTACAATTTGATCATAAATTTTAAGTCCCAAAATTGTATTCGATCAAATATTATTTGAGTCAAATGAGTTAACATCTTTAGACCTAGCATTCTTTGGTAGTAGAGAGGTTTTCATGTTCACGCTACTTCCTGTAACAGGATTTGACCTGTAAATCAATCTAAATACCATTCAGAAACATAGTTTAGGAAAATGCACATCCAAAACCAATACCCTGAAATAACATTAAAGATGCTTAAGGGCTAATCCCATCAAAAATGGGCAGAAGATCTAAATAGACATTTCTCTAAAGAAGACATACAGATGGCCAAAAAGCACATGAAAAGATGCTCAACATCACTAATTATCGGAGAAATGCAAATCAAAAGTAAAATGAAGTATCACCTCATACCAGTCAGAATGGCCATCATTAAAAAGTCTACAAACAGTAAATGCTGCAGAGGGAGTGGAGAAAAGGAAAGCCTCCTACCCTGTTGGTGGGAATGTAAATTGATACAGCCACTATGGAGAACAGTATATGGAGGTTCCTTAAAAAGTAAACATAGAACTACCATATGATACAGCACTCTCACTCCTGGGCATATATCTGGAGAAAACCATAATCCGAAAAGATATATGCACCCCTATGTTCACTGCAGCACTACTTACAATAGCCAAGACAGGGAAGCAACTTAAATGTCCATCGTCAGAGGAATGGATAAAGAAGATGTGGTACATATATACAGTGGAATATTACTCAGCCATAAAAAAGAATGAAATAGTGTCATCTGCAGCAACATGCATGGACCTAGACATTATCATACTCAGTAAAGTAAGTCAGACACAGAAAGACAAATATCCATATGATATCACTCGTATGTAGAATCCAATTTAAAAAAATAAAGATACTTATTTACAAAACAGAAACAGACTTACAGATATCGAGAACAAACTTATGGTTACCAAAGGGGAAATGTGGCGGGGAGGGATAAATTAGGAGCTTGGGATGAACACACACACACTAGTATGTATAAGACAGATAACCAACAAGGATCTACTGTATAGCAGAGGGAACTCTATTCAACATTCTGTGATAACCTATATGAGAAAAGAATCTAAAAAAGAATGAATATATGTATATGTATAACTGAATCACTTTGCTGTACACCTGAAACTAACACAACATTGTATATCAGCTATACTACAATAAAATTAAAAGAAAAAAAACTTTTTTAGTTAAAAAAAAAGATGCTTAAAGGCTAACAACGAGAACTGATGCCTTACCACACATCTGCAGCAGACTTAGAATCTTGCCTAAATCGCTAACCTGGTTCTATCTGAACAGAGTACAGTCATCCCTGGGTATCCAAGGGGGGTTGGTTACAGGCCTCCCCCAACTCCCTGCCGCTGCAGATACCAAAGTTCCTCGATGCTCAAGTCCTTTGTATAAAATGACATGGCATTTGTATAAAACCTATACATATCTTCCTGTCTACTTTAAATCATCTCTAGATTACTTATAATACCTAATACAAAGGAAATGCTATGTTAATAGTTGTAAATACAATGTAAACGCCATGTAAGTAGTTGTCAGTGAGCGGTAGATTCAAATTCTGCCTTTTGGAGCTTTCTGGAATTTTTCTTCCGGGGTATTTTCCATTCACAGTTGGTTGCATCCATGGATGCGGAACCCTAAGATACAAAGGGCCGACTGTATTCAAATGTGAAACTTTACTTTGATGATTTTAAAGAGCAGGAAACAAGTTCCAACTGGCGTAAAATGTATTTATTCTCCTTAGCTAAAATTAGTTCTGCATCTGAATGATTTTGAGATGAACTGGGCAGAATTCATCATAGACACAGGGGCCACTTTCTTCCCTTACCTGAATCCACAATGGCCCTGGATAGATTACACAATACTTACAAACAATGAATCAGGTATAAAAGGCAAATGAAGAGCTAAAAGTAGACGGGGGGCTTCCCTGGTGGCGCAGTGGTTGAGAATCTGCCTGCCAATGCAGGGGACACGGGTTCGAGCCCTGGTCTGGGAAGATCCCACATGCCACGGAGCAACTAGGCCTGTGAGCCACAACTACTGAGCCTGCGCGTCTGGAGCCTGTGCTCCGCAACAAGAGAGGCCGCGACAGTGAGAGGCCCGCACACCGGGATGAAGAGCGGCCCCCGCTTGCCGCAACTAGAGAAAGCCCTCGCACAGAAACGAAGACCCAACACACCCAAAAAAATAAATACATATTTAAAAAAAAAAAAAAAAATATATATATATATATATATATATATATATATATATATATATATATATATATAAAAGTAAGCGGCCAGCAGATTCATCTAGGAAACAAAGAACAACTCCATTTAATGTGCCTGCTTTATGCAATGCACCTTCCTGGATCCCGTGCGGAATATGAAGATGAACAGAGGCAGCCGGGCCGTCCAGGGGCCCACCGTCCAGCGGTGGCGTCAGAAACATATATTAATAATCTGAAATCAGACTTGGCAGTGACGAGCACCATGGAGAGGACAGCGAGGGATACAAAAGACTGCAGACGGGAGAAAGTGTCGCCTTCAGTAGACCGGATGGCTTCTTAGGGCAGGTGGAATTCCAATGGGACCTTGAAGAATGGCTAGAATTCTGACAAAGTCAGGGGTAGGGGGGTTGGGAGGATGAACCCTTGGAGCAAAGGCAAGGAAGTCTGTTGAGGGCCTGTCAACGATGAGAGCAGAGGAGAGAGAAGGCGGTGCCCGGCCCGTGAGAGCCTAAGCCTGGTGCCTGCAGCACCAGCGGGGGGGCAGCGAGGACTTCAGTCTGCAGGCAAAAATGATCCAGGAAAGGTTTTGGAGAAGGCAGATGCAATTAGATCTCTGACTTAAAAGACAACTCATGGCAATTTGAGTTCCGTTCTTAAAATCCACATTCCTGGGAGAAAATTTTGCAAAAATCTCTTATCAAGGCAATAACTCTTGGTCACAGCTGCCCTGAATGCTCCCTCCCTGGTTCGGTTTGAAACGCCTCAGTCTGAAACCCAGCGCCTTGGTCTCCAAGTCACTGCCTCCAACTGTTCATTCCGTATGGAATGAATGAACCATTCCTGGATGCCCTGGGTGGCGTCACATCTGTCTGCCCAGCAACCAGCTGTGACAACATGGGCAAAACCCGGAGTGTCTCCTGAGGGTTCACCAGAAAGCCCACGAGCCGCAGAAGTACCAACTTCTACTTTCCTATAAACGTCCATGGCCATAAGGAGCAAAAGGAAACATTCTTACCTGGATGAGTAGCATCTATGTCCCTTAAACAGTTAATGTCAAGGTTATCTTGTTCTACAATTTCCCTGGACTCAGAAAATCAGAGCTCAGAATCCTCCCTCTGGTCCTGTAATTAAAGACTGAGTTTCTGAGGAAAGTTCTTTCTCCCTCTCCCCTCCATTTCCACGTGTAAACCGATTCCATTATGGAGGGTGAGAGCTCCCAATGCGTTCTGTCCCACCGGGTAAGAGAGTTCAGTATTTTTTTTCCTGGTAGGCATAAATAATGAATTAGATTAAAATTAAAGTTAAGCAGAATATGTGAACAAGAAAGGGGAAAAAAACAGGCAAAGAGAGGGTCAGGTCATACCAGGCCAGACCATCAAGCTATCACTTTCATTAGCTATTCTAATGGGGCGGGTGTCATTTTCTGATTCTTCCACTGGACTGGGCAGCAACAAGTCTGCCTCTGGGAGCCTCTTCTGGGGGTCCAGCCTCAGTAAATACTAGGACTTTTAAAGCAATGCAAGATATGGGAAGAAAGTATGTGTATTCCCACGCTGACACATACAAACACACGAGAAAGGCGGAGAGACGTAAAGAAAGGTTTCAACCAAAGGGACTCCTGAGGTGTGTCTCGGTAGAAATTAGAGACAGAAGCACCTAGTGAACTCATCTGCATCTCCTTAGTAACCAGTGGACCACGTGGAGGAGGCTGGCGAACTGCCGCATCGCCGCGTCAGAGCCCGCTTCACGCCAGCGCTGAGACACGGTCCAGCCCCCCTCGGCCTGACCCCCTCAGGAAGAGGCCAAGGCCCCCCAGGTGTGAGTGCTGAGCTGGCCTGGGGCTGCTGGCAGGGAGGGGACCCGGGACCTGGTGGTTCCTTCTCTGAAAATACTTCCCACCCGACAGCAGGAAGCTCTGGGCCCTCTTCTCTCTGCTACAGGCTCTGACTATGCTGGCCCCCAGCAAGCTCCCACCTTTGGGTTCCTCATGGTTGACTGGGACCTCCCAGCAGGTAAAAAGGGAAGGCAGGTGAGGTAAAGGCCCAGATTAGGCAAATTACTAACTCTGACAAGCATAAGGAAATAGTGAACCTAGAGCTGTGACGTCCAAAGTGGAACCACTGGCCACCTGTGACCATTTAAATTTAAATTCTCCAGTCACACTTGCCATGTGTGCACAGTGGCTACTGCATTGGACAGAAAGATACAGGACATTTCCATCACAGCAGAAGGTCCTACTGGACAGCACTGGTCTTAAGGTTGTCATGAAGAGGCCTATTGAATGCACCTTAATTAGGACTAAAATGTAGTGTTGGCGATACAGTGACAAGAGCACTAATTGGGAGTTAATTCAAGGCCCAGCTTTACTTATCATGGACTTCAATGCCATGAGGGAATCGCTTAGCAGCTCGACCTTTAAAGTAAGGGCACTGAACTGGATTAGGTGACCCCTAAAGCCTTACCTTACAGAGTAAGATGAAGCACCAGGCCCAATGGGGAGAACCCTGAGTTTACAACAGTCAGGAGACCCAGGGGCAAGTCCCTCATCTCTCCTGCCCTTAGTTTCCTCGACTGATGAATGGAATGTTTTCATCTACCTCCTAAATCAAACGAACATCGCTTCATGATATATAAGAAAGTTAAGACAGTAAGTCCTGAAACTTCTCATCCCAAAGAGAATTTTTTTTTCCTTTATTCCTTTCTACTTCCTTTTCATTAGATCTATATGAGAAGATGGATGTTAGCTGAACCTACTGTGGTAATCATTTCACAGTATATGCAGATCAAACCATCATCCACCTAAAACTGACACAGTGATGTATGTCAAATATCTCTCAACAAAACTGGAAAAAAAATTGCTGTTTGCTGCAAAATGCTAAACAAGAGCTAGGTGTTACCCTCATAAGTTAAAAGATCTGTAGTGCACAGTGTTTTAGGATTCCTGCCTCTCCCCCTTATCCCCATGAAGCATCTCCATTATAAGTGCCCAGGCCGTGGCACTGGTATGCTTTTCTCACAGCTACATCCTTGCTCCTGCTGGCTGCCTCTTTAGCAGGGCCATTTTGTTGCCTATGTCTGGCAAACCCAGATTTCCCTCTCCTTCTTCCTCTTCCTCCTCTTCCTCCCAAAAACCAATAAAACCACAAAGAGAAGAGCAGGTATTTTAAAGTCACCCATAAAATATGCTCTTGGAGTTCCTCCTGGGCTTTGAGGGGAAAAAAAGGCAGTTACAGGACATCATTTATTGAAGTCCTGCTATATCTAGCGCACTTTATTTGGGCTGTGGGAATTAGCTTTGAAAAAAAGAGGTACAAACACACCATTGTAAAGCAATTATACTCCAATAAAGATGTTAAAAAAAAAAGAGGTACTACCCAAAAAAGGTGGGGGGAATGAAACATGCACATTTGGAAAAGCTTCCAAAATACTTAGAGATTCTTTATACACACCAGCAGGTGTACATTAACGTAGGCCGAATCTCGTAAGTACTTAAGACCCAAATGAGATCTGGAGTAATAGGACAAGGAGAATCTGGTGGGTTATTCGGGAAGGTTCCTAGGGGAGTTCAAAATTGAGCCAGCTTTTGAAAGAGGTGTTGGACCTGACTGGGCAAAAAGGAGAGAAGAAGGCTTTCCAGGGAGGGAAATTATAACACGCCAAGGTGCAGAGACAGGACAGGAGGGGCTCAGACAGGTGAGCGCCCAGCGACCTTGGGGGGAGTAGTACAAAGGCTGGTGGCCGCTGGAATGGGGGCCCCAAGCGACGGGGAAGTCAGGCTGTAATGGGCTTCGTGGGGAATTTCCTTTTGCTAATAAGTGGTCATGGAGAGCCACTATGGACCCTTGAGCAGAGGAAAATAGTGTTTAATGAAGACAATTCCAGCAGCTGCGTGGAGGGTGGAGGCGAGGAGGGGAGGTGGGGAAGCCAGCCGGAGTCCTGCGCTAGACAGTAGCCATGGAAATGGAAATGAGGATCAAAGGAAACAGTGCAGAGGAAGAACTGGCAGAAGGTGGCGTGGGCTGGAGTGGGTCTTTGGGAGAGACAGCCAGTGGGAACCAGTGCCAGGATGGTGTGCCACTGGCAACGGGGGATGTCGGGAGAGGGTGGCTATTTGAATGGAGAAGGGGCAGGAACACTGGGTCTTGTTTAAAGAAATGTTTTTCCTTGAACATTTTCCGATATTGGGAGGATGGGCCAGGGGAGATTTTTCTGAAAAACCACTGGAGACATAATCAGGATGCTGGAATACTAAGCCAGAGAAAGACAAATTTCATATGATATCGTTTATATGTGGAAGCTAAAAACAGAGTACAAATGAACTTACCTACAAAACAGAAATAGAGTCACAGATGTAGAAGACAAACATGGTTACCAAGGGGGAAAGGCAGGATGGGATAAATTGGGGTTGACATATACACATTACTATATATAAAATAGAGAACTAATAAGGACCTACTGTACAGCACAGGGAACTCTATTCAAACTCTGAAATGACCTATATGGGAATAGAATCTAAAAAAGAGTGGACATATGTATATGTATAACTGATTCACTTTGCTGTACACCTGAAACTAACACAACACTGTAAATCAACTATACTCCAATAAAAAAAAATTTTTTTTAATGTTTTTCCCTGAACATTTTCCAATATTGGGAGGATGGGCCAGGGGAGGTTTTTCTGAAAAACCACTGGAGACAGAATTAGGGTGCTGGACATGGAGACTGCAGAACCATCAGAACCAGTTTGCCACTGAAGCCAGGTGATACAATGAGTCTTCCAAAGACTTGAGGCTTGAGAAATACAACAGAAACGGACACTAGATTACCCCTTGAGAAAGTGGTGGCGGAGCCTGGAGCCAAGATGTAGAGCGGTGTTTCTCACCCGCGACACTACTGACTTCAGGGCTGGATTGTTGTTTCTGGATTGGTGTGTCCTGTGCGTTACAGGACGTTTGGCAGCAACCGGGGTCTCCACCCACTAAGTGACAGTAGCCTCCCTCTCTCCCAGCTGTGAAATTCAAAACTGGCTCCAGACGTGGCCCAGTGTCCCCCGAGAGGCTGCATGGTCCCTGATTGAGAACCACTGATGTGACGTCATAGTAACATCTAACATTTATTGGTTGAACGCACACAGTGTGCCAGGCACTGTTTTAAGTACTTCACAGGTATTTATTGATTTAAGGCCAAAACATTTTGAAGCAGCTATACTATTATTACCCCCTTTATATAAGTAAGGAAACAGAGACTCAGAGAGGTTACGCAATTTTTCAAAGGTTCCACCGCTAGGAACTGGCAACGTCAGGCAGTTTGCTTGTTTCTTTGGCCGCGTGGCACGTGGGATCCTAGTTCCCCAACCAGGGATCAAACCGGTGCCCTCCGCAGTGGAAGCACGGAGTCTTAACCACTAGACCGCCAGGGAAGTCCCTGTCAGGCAGTTTGGCTCCGAGGTCCCTGATGTGTACCACAAGGCTTGCCTGCTTTTTTTGTGGAAAGGAGGAATCATACGCGAAAGCACTTTGAAGACAGATTCCATAGAGTCCATCAGGGCTGAAGAGAGGGTATAAGGGAGATGCACAAGCTCCCCGAAGTGCCAGGCCTGAGGCTCCGGGAGAACGAAATGGGGACCTCAGAAAGAGGAGTTGGGTTGGGGGAAAAATGAATTTTGCTTTGGATAAATTAAAGATTTAGGGCAACCACACTGAAAGCAGAAGTGAAGAAGAAGTGGGAAGACAGATTTTTGTGATTTCAGGAGAGTAGGAGCCTTGAGCGTGACAGCAAAAGTCCTAATGAAAAGATGGACTGGGCCAGAAACGAAGCCTGCTGAAGTTGTGAAAGATGGGACAGAGGCCCCTCTGCAGTTTCCAGCAAACGAAACATAGACATGACTGTCTGTGTTGAGAAGAGAAGGACTGTGGACAGGTACATCAGAGAGTGTTGACTTTTTCAGCCAAGTGTCAGGAGACCATCAGCTGGGAGCAGGGGCTTGGAGCGAATGCTCAGGGAGGTGATGTTTTCAGGACAAGGCAAGCGTGTGATTCTGGGACTCCAAGACAAAGGCTGGTCACCCCATCTTTCAGTGACGATGGTGTTTTGGAAGGAAGGACCCTGAGCATGATGGGTGAGATCACTTCTGGGACTTTTTCATCCGCGCTTAGTAGCATGAGTGACAGAAGAGAAAAAGCAGATACGACTGCAAGTTGATGGGTCAGTGATGGAGAAATTAACATAGAGAGTGATGAAACCTCGGTGGTAGAGTAGGGAGGGGAGGGGAGCAACAAGGGTTCCACGATGGCAAGTCAGATCGAAGTGAAATGGAGGAAGAAACGCTTGAAGGTCACAAGGAGGGTGAATTCGAGGTCTTTGGGGGAGTGGGTGAGAAAGACACGATAATTTGGGGCCGGAACGCTGCTGGAGATCTGGATGGAGGTGCAGTGTAGACGAAGTGGAGGACGCCTCTCATCTGGTACGGGGTTGACACGCCACGCAAACGTGTACGAACCCATCAATCCAACACATTTCAAAGTTTCTTTAGTGTATATTTTGAAATATAGTAGAAAGAGGAACAAAAAGCAAAAACATTGACTATTTTAAGTGAAGAGCTAAATAAACACTTGTTCTATTAAAATTAGAGAAGGTTCTTTCCCTCTGAGCAGTCTGAACAATCCACTTACAATAACAGATCTAAGAACAGTTATTTGCGCAGCAAGAAGAGCCGTGTGCATAAAATTACAGGGTTAAGAGCATTTATTTAATCAAGCCACCACGTCTTCTAGAAACATGGGTCCACTGGACTGGCAGACAAGAATGGCCAGGAGTTTCCGGAAACCGGGCACTGGATCTCCTAGAGTCGATGCTGCAAGCAGCACTGGAGGAGGGGAAGCGGCACCTTGCACACGGGGGACAAAGGAGCAGGTGTGCGGGAGGAGCCAGGGAGGCGGCTCTGGAAGAGCAGTTCTCAAGCCCGGCTGTACCTTAGAACCACCTGGGGCCTGAGTAGGAAATCAGAATCGGTGCCCCAGGGAACATTCTCTAAGGCTCCTTGTACCCTGCGAAGGAATGATTTTTCATTCATATTCTCATCTTCTCTCCGTCTTTCTGTCTCTGTCCGTGTCTGTCTTACACGCCATGTGCGCGTGCACGCACACACACACGCACGCGCGCACACACACGTGCACCGGGCTGGCTCTTGCACACAGAGAGCAGCAGGGAGCGCGGCTTTCCCTGGCAGCAGCTTTGTCCTCCAGCTGCATCTGGGCTGGAGCCCAGCGGCACCGAGGAACCAGGCGGGAGCACAGGGAAGGGGTCCTTGCCTCCACACCCACCTCATCCCCACCCCTGACTCCAGTACCAAAGGAGAATAGGACCCAGTGCCTTAAACAGATCCATCCCTTCTCCCATGGAAACGGGAGGGTTTCACAAAGACCAGTAACCCACCAGCCTGCAGGCGCTAAACTCAGATTTTCACACACGGCATTCATTTTGTAGAAAATTAACCCTGAATTGCCTATGTTACTGGCAGGCACCATGGTGAAAATTACCGAAAACCAAGAAAAAGGCCAAATTGATTTCTATTTGCCATCCGAATGCTTGACATTCTGTGAACTCGTAACGCTGAATTCCTTCCCAAAATGTCTGTTTGCCACCATTTAGAGGCAGGACTAAGACAGACATGTACACGGAGCAGGGTGCAGCCGGCACGTGTCTGCTGGACAGCGGGTTGGCCCATCGCCATGACTGTGACACCCAAGGAAGCCCGGGAGGGGCCGGCCCGCCGGCAGGCTGGCTGACCTCCACCAAGAAGTCTCCAAAACTCCCCGGAGTCCAGACAGAACTTCCCAGGGTGGAGAGCAGCTGTCGCTCTCCGGTTCTCCCCGGAAGTCTGCCAGAACTGTGGGTGACTCCATCCTTGTCATCGGCCCGGCTGGGAAGGGGGGGCGGGCGGTGGGCGCCCCCCTCTCCGGGAACTACAGCCAGCCTGGCATTCTGTTTGCACAGGTCCCGTCCCCAGGGTCTGGGAAGGGGAAACCTCCTTACGGCCCTTTCCTTTCCTCCCTCCCTCTCCCACTTTCTCCCCCTCCCTGTATTTTTCCCCCTCAACACACAAAGGAGAAGAGAAGCCAGAGAACTTGACTGAAGTTGGGGTCCTGGATATGGCACTTTCCTCTTTTTCCTTCCATCACTCTCTTTTTTGTCTCTCTCCCTCTCTCCTGGCTGCTGCCATTGTCTCTAATAACGCAAGGATCCCGGCCCCAGGTCTCTCCGGATTGCCCCCCCTGGACCCACCTAACTTCAGGACCGATTTAGAAGCGCCCCCCACTCCCCGAGGGCATCCTGGGCCACTGGGTGTCACACAGTTCACTCTGTCTCCCTCCTTACGCAGACACAAACACAGCCAGCTTCTACACCGTCCCTCCTCTGTGTGCTACAGACAGAGTGGAGCATTGCTGAGGAACAGGTGGGGGTAGGCATCTGTGTGGGACAAACGGACGATGGAGAAGGCCAGCGAGGAGCACCGCTTCTTCTCTTTCCTGCCCTACCGAGAACCCCCGGGCACTGTTCCCAGGGTGTGGACGGCAGAGGTGAGGGAGCTAAGTTCCAGGCACTTTATATACTTTGCCTCATCTAACCTTCACGTATCCTGCACTTCACACAGGAGTTCTGGAAGCCCAGGACCAAAAAATAAAGGGCCTTATCCAACGTCACTCGATGGCAAGCAGCAAATTCAGGATTCTGAACCCAAGTCCCTTTGACGCCAAGGACCTGGCCCTTGATTCTCATGGGCTGCTGATCTGGGCAGAGCTAATGGGGCTTCGGTCTTTCCCCCCAGAGGCACTATTCAAAATCCGGGTTGGCTTTGGTTTAAAAACCACAGCAGTTCCAGCCTAGAAATCCTAAAGATGCTGGCCCCAAGGCATCTTGGAAAGGCACTGCCTGACACCCAGTAGAAAATACAAAGCTCCCATCGGGAGGGAAGGGTAAGGAGGGAATCCGAAAAGGTTATCTCCACTGACTGTCCCTTCTGTTGGGAGGGGAGGGGGATCCTCTCAGAAATCTTAAGAAATCCTCACTCTGGGGTCCCAAAGGAGAATTCATCTCTGGCTAGAAATTGTCCTCAGGGCCTCAGACAAGAGTCAAGGAGTCAGCTGAGGTAGACTGGGAGAGGGCTGAGGTAGCAGCCTGAGTATTAAAGCTAGTGTTCCTTTATGCCCATTTCATCTGAATCGCGTCCACCGCTTCCAAAGCACTCGAATCCCCCCACTCCCAAGCGGCCGTGCTGGCTGGCTCAGCTCAAGTCTCAGCTCCTGGCTTGTCAGCTCTTGGAGACGCAGGCATGATGCCTGATTCCACAGCAAAGAGAGCTCGGAGCCCCGCACGTGACCTCAAGCCTTCATAAACATTCTGTAAATGAACCCATGAGGCTGGTGGATCCTGGAAGAACACGGGGTTGGGGTCTCAAGGAATTCTTCCCCACACCCCACCGGCTTCCAGAGACAAGTAAGTGGAGGAATACTTGCCAGGGTGTGCCCTGGACACGGGGTCTAGACAGGGGTTCTGAACCTGGCGTCCACGGCACCCGTCCTAATCCTCCCAGTGGAATGTGGGGAGTTTGCAGGAAAGTGGGTTTTTCTAGGAAGAGGGTCCAGAGCACACGTTTTAGGAGTCGCTGATCACGTGCATGTGTGGACCGGGAGTGGGAGGGGTGGTGACAAAGATGAAGCGGGGTGGCAGCAGGGCCTGCGGAGGCTGTACGGGGGGCTGTTCCGGGCACCACAGCTGCAGAGCCAAACCTGGAGGAACACCTCCCCACCCCTCAGCCACTAGCACGGCCCCCGACAGGCAGGCAGAGCACTTCACTGTCCCCGCCCTGTCGAGGACGGAACACAGGCTGAGTTCAAGGCCTCCCAGGTGAGAGGCCATCACACTTCCAGGGGCATCGCCAGAGCCGGCAGCCACTGTCTGTCACTCCCTTTTGAGCACCGTCTATGCAACTCACCCCATTCTTCTGTTTAAAAGGTAGACTCTCTGGAGAAGTCAAATCTAAAGCTTTCATTACTTTTCCTTAATTACATATATCAGTCTCCCACAGCCTGCCAGGCCCATCCTTCTCAGAAAACCACAGCTCTAATAGGGTTTGCTCTTTAAAAAGCCATTTTGATGGTTACTTCAAGGTGTTGGGAACTGACTGTTAGGTTCAATATTTTTTCCAATGTAACATTTATGCTTATGAGGTTGTAATTTCCAGCCATCATCTTTTTTTTAAAAAGGTTAGGAGCTGGCCCTCAGATGTCTTTCCAGTCCTCTGTGATTTTCTCAAATGGCAGGCTTTGCCCTGCAGTGTCCACTTCCTTGTTAGAGGCAGCTTAGAATCAGTCTTTAAGACCTTGGGTTATTTACTATACTCTTCTTAATTAATGTTTCAAAATCCCCCTCAATTTTAACTCGGTTTTGCGTTCCCTAACCCATGCTAGAATCCAGATTATACACACCCATACACACACATACCCACAAACACCCACACGTGTGACTGTACGTGAGTGAGCAACCAGTTCCCAACTATATCCTAGGAAAGTAAGGATATACCTCTCGCCCTTATGGTGATGACGTTTACCCCTTTACCTTTATCTGATTCCTGATAGAACTAAAATACTCATTTTTTAATTTCCTACCTCGTCTTTTCTGAATATGACAATAATTCACTCTATTGTGGAAATTTTATAAAGTAAAGAAAAATATAAAGAAGTAAAACGATAATTCCCTTGTCCCAAATTCTTCTATCTTTTGTATAATATGTTGACCTGACCTTTCCAGGTTTCACAACCTTCACTTTTTCTAAATAGGCTCACCTGCCCACCAAAGTCATTTTTCTTCTTAGAGTAAATTCTGTTTATCCAATCAGGTTTCCTCCAGGCGTCCTCAACCAAGGTAACAAGCATCTCTCCTCGGCTCGCTCAAGGCAGAGGCAAAGTAGAAAGGGCTCTGGACTTGGGATTCAGAAAAGCTGAGATGGAGTTCCATCTCTTTTTTTCTTCTCGACTATACACTTTTGTATAATCACTAGAGCACTTTGTACCTCAATTTCTTCATCTGTAAAATGGGGATAAGAGTTCCTGCCCGGAATTCCTCCTACACTGGGACTATCAAAAAATGTGTTGGGGAAAAAAACATATGAGAAAGCCCTCGGTAAACTATAAAGCATTCCAGAAATGTAAGTGATTGTTACTATTAGAAACAACTTGGTTTGTCTTGGCCTCTGTTCCCTTCTTTCACTGAAAACTTCCCTTTCTTGCTCAAATTTTGTTCGTTTGTGTGCAGGTTTCCTTACAGCTTTTCATTTTTTCCTCTCTTTGATCAGTTCAAGGTCATTCTGCCCAAAGCTCACTTTAACATTTAAATCCTTGGTTAACTGGTGCTTATTTGTGGGTATCTTCTGCATTTTTTTTTTTTTTCACTTAGAATTCACATTCTCTCAATATTCTAGGAACATGTCAGCTCTTGGCCATACTTTCTTCTCTTGCCATCTATGATATGATGAGATATACAAAGAAGTCAATGCCAGTCTTGATCTGGAGGGCCCTAAGCCAGAAACGACTGCCCCATACATGGGACAACTATGCATTACACCCTCACCACCAAACTCGCTCTGACTCGGTTGGGCCCAGGGGCTGTCATAGTAGTTACTACTTATTGAATGCTTACTCTGTGACACGTACTGTTCAAAGTGAAATAACTCACTTAATTCTCACAATGACTGAAAGACCAGAATTATGACTACATCACCTTTTATGGAAGGAATCTGGGGGTACAGAGAAGTGAAGCATCTGCCCAGTAAACTAAAGGAGCTGAACAGAAACGCTGGCTGTCTGACTCCGGAGGGCTTGTTTTCAACTGCTGTTTTCTGGACCTGCCACCATGTTAGACTGCGGTAAGAAAGGATGAGGGGGAGTGCAGTCCAGCAGGCCGCCAGGGACCCCTGAAGTGCCACTGGCAGAGATGGTGGCCAGGAAACCTTAAGGAAGCAAAAGGGGACGACAGCAAGGAGTAGAGAAGCACACCCCACTCCGTCCACGGCAAAACTCAACAATGACGACGCCAGCACATTCCCAGGCTTTCCTGGAAGCTGGTCCCGGGTGGGTCCTATATCTACGGAGCCCCTCGGGAGCATGGTCCTAACCACCCTGCAAAGTCTGCTGTGCACGCTCTTCTCTTCGCTCCACCATCCTTATTATGGGGAACCGGACACACCGTATGTTTCTTCTAAGTGTCTGACCGCTCAAGTCAACCATAAAAATTTACTACAAAGCTGTGGAGCGTAAAGCTTAAGAGCACGAGTGAGCTCCAGCCAGACGGCTGGGTTCAAATCCTGGCTCTGCCACTTGAGCTACGCAAGCTTTAACTTCTCCGTGGCCTCAGTATCCTCACCCATAAAATGTAGGTAATAACTATTCATACCTCTGAGGAGGTTGGGACCGTCAGGTTCATTCATGCGTGGAAGCACTGAACACAGAGCTTGCAGGTGCTCACGCCACGCCACCAGGTGTTTGGTACGTGCCCACCCCGTGCCAGCACTCTGCTAGGCGCACACCGGGTAGAGGGTAGAGGTGCTTTCTGCCCTTGAGAAGTTCGCATCAGGCGATGGATGGGATGGAGACACAGCAAGAGTCATTTCAAACCAGGGCACCATGGGAGCAGGAAGAGGGCGGTGATTCCAGCCTGGGGGGGACCAGGGAGCCCTGGAGCACAATCTTGAAGGCGGAATAGGAGGGAGGCAGGTGGGCGACGGTGGGGAGGGCACCGCAGACAGAGCGAGAGGCGAGAGCAAAGGCGAGGAGAGTGAGACCGCCTTTCACGTTAGCCTTCTCCTCCGCTTGCGTCGCCATCTCCATCTCTCCTCTTCTCGGCCCGTGTAACAAGAAAAGATAAGCCTGGAAAAATGGTTCTACACATAAAGCTAGAAAGATTAGTCTTGCTCTCCTTTCTGACAAGCATTTGTCTAGTTTTCTAGATAAATACTGTGAAAGAGAACCTGAGGAGGAGACAGAGACCAAAGAGTAAAAAACCACAGGTCTCAGTGCCTGGTGCAGCTCTGCATTCCAAATTCCGGGGCCTCGGCTGCCTGCTCCCACCCCAGTCAGATACCCCCTCTTCTCCTGCCCACGGGGAGTGCGTGGATGGCTCTGGAGGCCGTTGCAAGGCTGTTACGCTGAGCAGGATGGAGTTATTAACAACGATACTGTACGTGTGCGTGTGAAACTCATGGTTTGAGGGAATTCTTTACGTTTCCTCATTTGACCCACAACACAGCCACTGTCTCCCCCTAAAGACCTCATTTTACAGGTGAGGACGCAAGTTCAGCGAGGTTGGGTAACTTGCCCAAGTCACTCAGCACCCACAGCGCTGACCTGGCGCTGAGACGGGACCTGGTTTCCCGGCCCCTCGGCCAGTGTTCCTCCCTCAATACCACTTTGCTTCAAATTACTGAAAAGTAGTTTTACAATATGCATGTGATAAAGCTAAGTAAGGTACCAGAACTCCCTGTGGCACCAAGACACAACCTCTTTTCTTAAATAGAAAAATAAAGATATAGGAAATTGAACCTTTGTCTTGTATGTTTATTTTATTTTTTAAAAAAAAACAAAAAACAAACCTGCCTTCTGAGTCAATAGTTAATGCAGATATTTGAAACAAAACGAGTTCCCTTTTGGGAATGAAGCAAGTGTATCTCATAGAACAATAATAGTGGGTTCCCTTACTAATAAAAACACAACTACGAAGCAGGATTCTGGACCACCATTCTCTTACTTTAACCATTAGGCTCCACTCGAAGTGGTAGTTTACAAATGGGTTTGAGAAAGAAATAGGTAAGAGAAAATGGGTAATCATCAAAATGTCCAAGATTAAGTGAGCAGAGGACTATTTCCTCTTAAAGGAAGTAGAGTCTTCAAGGTGGAGGTGAAGTATATTTACAGAATGGTAGGAACAGGCTAAGAAGATGGTGCCCAAGCCTTAACCATCATGTGAAATCAAAGAGATGCTGACTGCCAGTGCCATGGCTTTCTCACCTTCTGCCCTCACTAAATTAAATTATGGTCCAGAAACTGGCTATTTTATAGGATGCGTTTTTCCACTTGAAAACAACTTTGCCTTTTGCAAAGAGCAAAGCCTAAAGAGAAGGGAGCTAGAAGGAAGTCACTTTAGCTGAACTTTCAGAGTACGTGCTGTTTCCGGGGTCCTCTGCACATAAACCCTCACCTCCTTTAACACGGAGGCGGCTCTGTAGAATTTACAGAGCCAGGGGTTAGAACCAGAGCACCTAAGCTGGATTCCTGGCTTGCTGCTTACAGCCATGTGCCCTTGTCCTCTCGAATCCTCACTCTGTTCATCTGAGAAACAAAATAATGTCAGCCTTCTGGTTAGGACTGAATGAGATAACATATGTTAATGTAACCCAGAATATGATATATATATATAATGGAACCATGCATATCTATTGCCAATTCAAGGCCCAATTTCAACAGGAAATTGAAATTGTCTTAAGCAAAAATGAGGCAATTCCTTTTAGATAATTATTATATTTAAACTAACAGCAATAATTCTTAGTATTTTCATTCCACCATTTATCTCCAAAATGATCTACAATTTCTGGCTACCTAATGCCAGGACCTTCTCACTCCCTTCCCTAACCTCCAACTGAGGTTACGTAAACCGAGGTACATAAACCCAGATTTATCGATAAATGAGATGCCCTGCTATGGTGGTGAAAAGACCATACATAATTTTCAGAGCCAACTCTGAATTTTATCTTGAAATCAAAGCATCTCTGTGAAGAGATACAGAATAAAAAGGAGAAGGTGAGTAACCATGATCCTATTTATTACAGAAAGCCCAGAACAGTGAAGGCAACTGGGGGACATGAGATGAAAAAGCCCTCCTAGGGATGTGCCCCAAAAGCCAGCATGAGAAAGGTACTACAAACAGAGGGAAAATAAAACCAGTACATAAACGAACGACTTGGGAGGGCTTATTTCTAGCTGGGAAGATCAAGCAAGACTTGGTGGAGGAGACAGTTTTTGAGGTGGACACTGAGGGATGGACAGTATTTACGTGGGATTTGAAGGGAAGGGGAAAAGCGTAATAAGTGATGAGTGGGAGCTTTTGGAAGAAATACCTTATTGAACACAACGTAAAATGAAGCTCAGAGAAGTAAGGCACTAAGAAACGGGTATATTTTCATTGTCGGCCTGCAGCTAGCACTAAAGACACTCTCAGCCACACAGCTTTCGTAAAGTTCACCCGGAGCATCAAGAGGTGCTTGTGTGGCAAGGAAATGGAAACATAAAAGGTATAAATATGTCAGCTTTATCCTCAGTGCACGTTCATTTCCGAATGTCATCTGTATCGGCAACCAGCGTTTCTGAGCAGTGCCCATGTGCAGAGAGCATTCTGCTAAGCTCGGAGGACATAAGGCGACATAAAGCAGGAAAAATGTTCTCATGGAAAATTGACAAATAAATCAACAAACAAAAGTGATTTCTCTTCTATATGGAGGCTCTATGAAAACCCATCCAGTAGTTTTTTCTCCAAAAAGCCAAGGGGTCTGCATGTTCCTACCAAGAAAGATCTTCCAAATCTGAGCACCTGTATTTGGTCAGGGTCAGATTTCTTCTACAGTGTCTCTTCCTCTGTGAGCTGAAGGAAAAACCAGGATACAGGCATAAACAGAAGCAGAACAGGACTGAAATGTGTTCTCCTTCCCATTAAGCCCAGAAACAATCCTGGAGTTTCTAACAAGGTGATCAAAAGGAGAGCCACAAACCCTGAAGACATCAATTCTGGCCCCATGGAATGCGTGGTCTGCATGGTGAGAAATGCAAGGGGAGAGGCTGCAGTATCTCAGTGATTTGGATGTTTTGCTTCCATAGGGCCAGCCAATAGATATGTGGAAATGCAGGTCAGTGAGTGCACGGCTTAGGTTTCTCCTAGACGTTCAGCAGCTCACACTCCTGCGTATCCCACCAAACTCCACCGTGACTCCAAACCACGCTCACAACCTTGCACACGTCCACAACAGAACTAGTATTTTTACTTTCTTATGATTTGTCTTTCTAAAGGAACACAGATCCGTAAATCTGCTTTTTTCCCCTCGTCTCTGTACATTTGGGTTCATGTTTATTTTTAAATGGGGAAGGGAGGGAGTCAAAAAGGAAGGAGGTGAGAAAACGATTAACCCAGCCAGCCTAATAGTCAGTGATTAAAGTAACAGTCACAGAAGAACGAAGCTTAATGCCTCTCACCCTCTTCCTCCTCTTCATGCCTTTAATACTCGATTTCAGGCACTGAGAGGGAGGAGACCAGGGCTGGTGGATCCCAACTGGCACTAAGATAATTGCACCATTCACACCCCTCACCAGTCAATCAGGGTCTGCTTAGCCAGCCCCGTTTATTAATAGTTTTCCTACATTTACAGCGTTACAAAGGAGTGAAATGAGGCTTCCTCTCCAAAACAAGAAATGGGGCACCCTCAATAAAGACTAAGTGGAACAGAGGATGTTTGCCGAACCAAGGGCCGCTCGCCCTACTTCCCAGCCACACCTGTTTCAAGGGTGTCTGGGAAAGCAGCCCTCTCCACCCCAGCCTGTGTCACTGGCGAGAGCGCTCAGGAGCAAGGTAAATATAGCTCTGCTCTTAACTGCACACCAGTTCCACCGTTGGTGTGCACTCCGTACGCTAAATCCCCTCCTATTCCAACCACTTCTTTTGACCTCTGACTCAGGGACCCTCATGCTACTCATGGGACAGTTTAACGGCGACAGGGTCTCAGTCTACACGTTCAAATGCTAGGACTGCACGATGCTGAGAGCTAATAGGGGCCTTGTCAATCATCTTGCCCAGTGGGTTTCAAACACGGCCGCACGTGAGAATCCCTGGGAAACGCTTTTCAATGACCACTGCCTGACCGCCTCCCTGAAAGATTTTGATTTAACTGTTTGGGGTACGGCCTGGGCATGGACATCCCATGTCCACGGGATGTTGCTGTTTAGTTGTTTGTATTTATTTTTGCCGAAGCTCTGCAGGCGATTGTGTTAATTGACCTGGGGTTAAGAAGCACTGCTTTAGCCTGTCTTGCTGTTCCAGAAATGAGGAAATCAACAGCCAGTGGCCATGGCTGAAACCATGGTCCCAAAGTAAAATAACACAAGCAGAAACAAAAAGGAGCTTCCAACTCCCAAGACCACCACCTCCCCCATCATCATGCAGGCAGCTTCCAGATACCCTGGGGAAACTTGACATTTTAAAGACCCATTGCACATCCAGGGAGTATGCGATACCCTGGGCTCAGAAGATGTGGGGATGAGCAAACGCTCACCACTGGCTGACTTAGGGGTCAGGCACCCCAAAGGGACGAGTGGGGCAGGGCAATGGAGGGAAAAGTACTGAAAAGAGATTCAGTGGACATGGCTCTGCCACGTGTACACGACTTTAGACCACGTGGCTAACCTTAGACCTATTTTCACAGCTTCAAAATGGTGGTTGTGGAAGACAGATTATCTCCAAGGTGCTGTCAGCATTAATATATTTTTTTTTAATTTTATTTATTTTTGGCTGCATTGGGTCTTCGTTGCTGCACGCGGGCTTTCTCTAGTTGTGGGAGCAGGGGCTTCTCTTCGTTGCAGCGCGTGAGCTTCTCAGGGCAGTGGCTTCTCTTGTTGCGGAGCACAGGCTCTAGGCGTGCGGGCTTCAGTAGTTGTGGCTCACAGGCTCAGTAGTTGTGGCTTGCAGGCTCTAGAGCTCAGGCTCAGTAGTTGTGGTGCAAAGGCTTAGTTGCTCCGCAGCCTGTGGGATCTTCCCGGACCAGGGCTCGAACCCGTGTCCCCTGCATTGGCAGGCGGATTCTTAACCACTGCGCCACCAGGGAAGTCCAGCATTAATACTCTTATTATCCCAGGTCTTCCACACACACACACACACACACACACACACACACACACACACACACGCATTACTTACCTAAACGCACAGACACATTTACTGTATTTAAGATTATTTTTGACTACTGTTTGGTAGGGAAGTCCCTGCACAAACATGCCCCTATGTACACAAGTCTAGTGGTGGTGTGTGTGCGTGTATTTGGATGCACACAAGAAACCCTGATCTCTAATCCAAAGATACTAGCTACTAGTGACCAGACTAAGGCCCCTTGAAGGTGGGAGGATTGATCCAGAACATCTGGGCATTCTCACAGAGTACAGTGGGCTTTGGGAAAAGGAGTAAAGACATCAGCTAAGCTTCAGGTTTCTCCCAAGCCTCTCTTCTCCCCTCCCTGAACAATGCAGCTTTCATCCCAGCCATTGTTTTGAAGTCCCGCCTCTCCAAAAGAAACAAGACCTGACTTCCTAAGAAATTCTAACCAGCTGAAGCCCTGAGAGGGTCTATACAAAGATTCATAAGAAATTTAGACTTGACATTTCTTTCTAAAGATGGAAATTTACAGTCTGAATGAGGCAATGAGCAAAGCCACAGAGGATGGCGTGTGTGAAGCACAGTTTGGCTGTCAGGAGTCAAGTGAGTTAACCTCGAAACCTTAAACTCTGCTGATCTAAGAAGCTCTCCACGACAGATGACAAACACCGCCCCCTGTCCCCCTTAAAAGGCTGGACCCCAGCAGGGCCAAAGCCTGGGCCTCTCTTTCCTTCCAGGCCTGCCACTCTCTCGGGTCTGGCCTCCTCCTCGCCCCCTCCCCATCCCTCTAAGCACAGCCTTGTCACTATGCCTCCACCGTTCTGCCCCTTAAGTCACCTTGAAATGAATGTCCCACCACCCAGTGATGGCATCTGCTCATCCACATACCTTCAGACTCAGGATACTCTCTTTACATGCAGGTGAGTCTTTAAAAAGTCTTCAGGCCAAGCTTAGGTTCCTTTTGCTAATGAAATGAATACAGACCACCATATACAGAGAAATGGTGAAAGTGACGGAAAAAGGGTAGAAGGATGGGGAACAGAAAAAGGTGCAAATAAAATTTAGAGGAACATTCATTTCCAATCCATCTCCCCTTAGGCACCAATGCTACAGTTTAATGAAGTGGTAGCTAAAGGTGTCTTCCTAGCATCTCTACACCTGGGCATCCCCATGAAGAATACTCCTGAAACAAGAGGCCATCTAATAAGGCTACCAAAACATTTTGTGAATGCCCTGGGAGTCACTATGCCCCTTTTCTTCCATCACTCCCCTTCACCATGAAAGAAAGCAGCTAGCGTCCGGATGGCATGGCATCTCTCCGCCTCCCTACTCTAGAAACACATGGGGCTAGGCTGGGCCTTCATTCCCAGTAGCTTGACCTGGGCTAGGATCCAGCTCTCTCCTTGACTACAAACTGACTAACAGCTGTCCCTTTCTTTATAATGGCCATCAACAGAGTTAGTTGCAAGCCAGTGGCCTAAAATGAAAATTGTATCATTTGCTCCTTCCAGAGGCAAGCCTAATAAACAGGGCTAGCATTCATTAACTGTAGAACCACTAAAGCAGCAATGAGAGCCTCTTCCCTCTCCTTTCAACAAGACCCTGACTTCATCCTCTGGCCTCATCATTTGGAATCTGAAATTCCTAATCAGTGAACCAGCACATTCCTGTGTTGATCTTCTCCCCAAGTTTAGGGAGGTGAGGAAGAGCAGGAAGCGTGCCCCTTCACACCACTTGCCTCTCCACCTGCTCTCCATCCTCCTAAGATGGCCATTCTCTCCTTCTTCTATAAAACTCCTAATTATTTTTCAAGATGTAGTTTGAATGTCAACCCCTCCATGAAGCCCACCTCCTTCTCCCAGGCTGCTCTCTCTTACAGCTCTTACCTAAGGATATGGTTGGTGGTCTCTTTACACGTCTCCCCCATTAAATCATGAGTTACTGGAAGGTAAGGACCAGAGCTAATTCTTTTTCATAACTCAGTGCTTGACAAATATTGGTCCTTAACAAATGTTTGTTGAATAATTGAGGAGAGCAGAAGTCATAAAAATAAAAAAAGTTAAAAGAAGAGATAGTGTGAAAGAAAAGAGACCAAGAGATACTAATAAAGAAACACAGAAGCAGGAGTTCATAAAAAGAGGGAGAAGAATCAGTTATGAAAAGGAACAGCATAAGAAGGCATAGAGGATGGAAGGGGAAGAGGCAAACGATATACGTGGATGGAAGAGTGAGGGAAGAGAGAACACAGGTGAACTTAGATACAAAGGTTCCTTTCTGATTTTTCTTTTCTATTTTTAAGAACAAAGCAGAAATGCTGCAAGTCCTCAAAGCAGAAATATACGTGGAGCTGCCAATGTTAACCATGATATAGAATTAGGTTCAGGAATGACGTAGACCCATGATGCATGGTGCAGTAACTTTGGCACCACCTGGGAGATTGTTAGAAATGCGGAATCTTGGGTACCACCCCAGACCTGGCGATTCAGAATGGACATTTTAACTAGGTCCCCAGGTGATTCCTATTTACAATAAAGTTTGAGAAGCACTGATGTAGACGTCTGAAATCCACAAATAACCTCCACGTCTCACTCTATTCAATGGTGTGGTGCACAGAGACTTGGCACTAAGCAACTGCCCCAACCTTAACCAAATCACTTAATCTCCCTGGATCTCAGTTTCTTCATCTATTAAATGAGAAGGCCAGAGGAGATGCTTTCAAAAGTGCCACAGGGCTCTCATATTGTTGATCTCATCTAACAACGTAACTGCAAACCATTCCTGTACCCACCAGAACAAACAACAAATAGCATCGTTCACTAATCAATATTTCACTTCTCTCCATTCTCTCTATGGTAGCCACAGACATACCATTAACAGCCACAGGTGCATGGTAGAAACCCATCTCCTCTGAGTTACGCCTGCTCCTTCACATTCTGTTCTATTTTCTGCATCCTTCTGAAAGATAGTATCAATTCAACCACTAATCTACTCTCCCTGGAGACGTCTTCTTGTGGTTGCAAAGAAGAGATGCACTTTAATAAATGTGAACAATTCATTTAGACCAATAACTCTCTGGATGCATATTTATTTACAGAGAGAGACGACGCCAGGATACGTGCACACCATGCAGGCACAGTAGCAGAGACTGCAAAGGTAGTTTACTGAAAGGAAGAAATTTCTAGAATTCTTAAGGAGGGTGCAGAACAGCAGTGAAGAAAAGGAGCTTATCCACTCCTGACCCCAACAAGTTACGCGAGATGAGCTCTTTTGTACTCTCCATCATTACGGAGAGAAGGTCATTGTTTGGAACAATAGTTTCCCAACCTTTAGAATGATGAGTTCCACCTGGCTCCTACAGGCTGCTTTTTTTGCTCTGGTTTCTTCACACATAACCTGTCCTTTCCCCCGCCTCCTTCTCTAGTTCATAGTCTATAAATATTAACTAAATTTCTCCTTTAGCCTGTCAGTACTAGTGGCTGTGTCGCCTCCATTTTCATATTCTTGAACAAGAAAATAGGAAAAAAGGAAAAAAAAAAAAAAGAGCCCTGCATCCTGGATTCCTCATATTCGTGGAGGTAACGGGAGAAGGTTTTACAAGGTGATGATGTGGCCAAGGGCTGCATCAGCTCAGTCCTGTTTCTCCATTCATCCCACCAACCAATTTTAGTGCACGTGTCCCCCTCCCAGGTACCCGCTGCCCCTCCCCACACAAGGCTGCATGTGTGGACGCGAAAGTCAAGGGAGACCGTCAAGGTTCTGAAGCCATCTTTCTGGAAGTGAAGCAGGAACACAAAATCAAGGTACCTGCTGTTCATCCCTTCACCAGAGGAAGTCTCTCTTCCAGCTCAGCCTAAAAGAAAGGCACTGGGTGTGCAAAGTAGTGACTAGAGGAATTTTTTCTCTTCCTCCTCCTCTTCTGTCATTTCGCCTTCTTACTTACTCTCTTTACCTCTATCTACCTCCCGATATATGATACATTTACAGTGGCAAAACAAGGCTCTTCAGATAGACAGGCTTCCCAGGGATGGAACCAATGGAGAGAAGGCACTAGACACCCCAGGGCACACCCTGCTCCTCTCCTTACTTTCAGCATCTGTCTCTAAGCTGCCATATCATCCTGTGTTCACAGATCCATCATGCTTCGCTACACCTGAAACACAGGCACAGAAGACACCATGTTGTTCAGCTTCTCTTGAAATCTCCAACCTAACATCTTCAACCGTGCTTTCCTGGGAAGTCTTTATTTCCTACTAATTTTTTTTTTTCTTAATTGCACATCATGGAGGCACCTCGATTGAAATTAAATGTGCTCTTCCTCCCACCAGCAGCCACATTTCTCTGCCATGAAGCCCACACCATCAGGGGGGTGGCAGGAGGGGAGAAGACAAAATAGAACCCGGTCAGCCCTGTATGCTGTGAGGGGAAAAAAGGGGAGAGAACAGTGGCCCTGAGGCTGCCCAGAGCACCACTGAGTCACAGCCGCGTGGCGTCCACTCCCAAGGACAGGGGCCAGCCGCCTCCTCCCAAGGTCTCCAAAACGGCTCTGGATGTGGAAAGACACGGACCACCTGTGGCGATTCCTCCTTGGATCCCAACAAGCACTTTCTGGATGGAGTCCATCCTTTCCTCTTTGTGGCTTTACCACCACCTAGTCCTCTTCCTCCCCTTCCAATGTCTTGTGCTTTGCCCAGTCTTAGAGCCAACTAACAACGGCCTGGAACCTGGCTTCACCCCATTAGCATTCAAGGCAAACGGGGCTGAGACTCTGTCGAAAGGCCTCCTGGCAACCTCGCCACCAATCAACATGATGACCGGTGTAGAGCACTGTCGTGGCCCCAGGAATGCAAACAGGGCGATGCCCTTGGAGACGCACCTCACCTTGCTCATCCTACCTATGCAATCATGGCACACAGAGCTGCTTTTTTCACCCACACCTCTGTTCTATTTTTAAGTAAAATTCAGAGTTCCTCCTCCCACTTGAAGGAGTAGAAGCAGATGGGGAAGGAGCTCAGGTGTCTCAGGTGAGCACACACTGGGTCACCTCAGCTGTTTGTAGACATGGCGAGCACGGCTCAAAGTGGGATCCCAACCCGCCACTCTGATGACACCATGGTTACAGATGAGTGCTGAAGCAAGAAACGCTCAAGAGAATGAAACCTGGGGGAGGGGAGTAGTGAATTGGATTCTATCCATCCTTTCTGGACAATGAAGAACTCTCTTCTACCAGGATGTTGAGTGACAAGGACCTTCAATGTCTTCCCCAATATCCCTTTAGTATTTTGGATTGTTTCAAAGTATTATCAAAAATACTGAAAAAAGATTTAGGGGGAGAATACTTTCAGGAAGATTATTGGTGCTAGTGATTCTGCTACGTTATTTTGAAGATCTTGATCTCAACCTGATTCCTGCCCTTGGGTGCCTTCGGAGTTTGGGGATATATGGTCAGTGGACCAAGGTGAGGAGTAACCAGCTTACCACCTTGGCCCTGCAGCCCGTGGGCGATCTGATTTCCTAGGAGTTGTCTTGGATTGCATGAGCGACTAGCTGAAGAGCCATTAGCTAAGTCTTTTCCATTTCTCCTGCTATTTCTCTTTTCAAGTGCATGAATATACCACCTAGCCACATTGCACATGCTGTAGAATTTGCTGAGAGGGAGAAAAATGTAAGTATTAATTCTCTTTGGAGGGTCCAAGGCTAACACATGCAAACGGCACATCTCTTTGTTTAACACAAAGACTCACGTGTCGAATTCTGCACCCCTGCCACACACACAGCATTTTAGAACTCTGCAAGATAGCCATTTTGCAAGAGTGTGGAAGTAACAGTTTGCTCGGAGGATGTGTGGGTATAAATAGATGTGCAGACAGAAGGAGAAATTTATAGCTCAAATACAATAGCACACAAAAAAATACAAATTAAAAAGCAGAATACTGACAGAATTCCTTCTTTCCAAGCTTAAGATTTAAGTCCTCTTAACCTGCAGCATCCTCCAATTCCAGGTGTTCTGAGGCCAGCCTGATTCCCCACCTAGACCTGTCCCTCTGCAGTAGGCCTCCCGGGATCTCTGGGCCCAGGGTCAGCATTTAGACAGCAAGTGGACTTCGGGGCAATAGCCACAGTAATCTCATTCATTATTTCGTTTTTTAAAAGGCATGAGAAGGATACCTAGGAAGGTAGAGACAGGAGCTAAAGAGACATGGAAGTGGCAAAGGGGAAAAACCAGCCTGAGAAAAAGAAAAAGCTTTCTCGATTCCCATAAAAAAAATCAGAGCTTTAGCTTGGGGTGAATAAATGGCTATTTAACTCGAAAATCACACAGGTCTCCCAACCCTTATGCCATCCAACATCTGTCCCTACATACATCCACCCCCACTGCCTCCAAAAAACCCAAAACCTGTTAGATGAGGAAGGAAAAGAAATAACATGGGAGATTTCCCCCTTTGTAACAAGCCTTTTTCCCCAAACAGCATTATTTGAATATCTTGTTACCTTTTCTTCCCCCCAAAAAATCCACATGAGGGACTTGAAGAGAGATAAACACGGAATCCCTGCCCCAGGTGAGAAGAAAATGAAATAGAATTTGCCCTACCTTGGTTTGTAGAAGCCAAACCTCTAGACGGACAGATTAAGGGAGTGAGCATGTTGGGAATATCCAGTCGTGTCTTCTCGCTTGCATATCCACATAAGAAAGACAGACGATAAATAAAAGGAAGATCATTTAAAATCCAATTTAGCGTGAATTTTGTTTTAATCTTGTGTCTTGAAGAGATGCAAATTCAACGGAAAAAAAAAAAAAAGATGGACTTCAAAGGTAATTCAGGGTATGGAGAGCAGCTCACAATGCAGAATCCAGAGTGATTATTCCGTTTGCATGTGAGGTTAGTGGCTGGACTTTTTTTTTTTTTTTAATGATTCTTCTGGCAATTACGGTTTTTGATTTTTGGAGCTTTAGTGGAGGAGGCTCTGTGTAGAGAAGCTGGGGGCCGGCTCTGTCCCTCCGTGGAGCATGGTCATTCCCAAAGCGTCCCCTTCCTAAGGGGGAAAAAGAGGCGGTCAAGGTTTGATTCGAGTGTCCCCCAGAGGGTGAGAAAAATGCATTCCGAAAAAGAGATCAATTCGTTTTAAGGAAAAGGGGGAGGAAACCCTGCATTTCCCACAGAGTGCACACGAGAGGAATTGCAAACAGCTGGCACCGGTCTATAAATAATTCAGAAAAGGTCTGGCTATACCATTCCTGGGACAGGCATGGATGCGAGGTGGAAAGCCAACCTGAATGGAGGAGGAGAAAGGGAGGGAGGGAGAGAGGGAGGGAGAGAGGGAGGGAGAGAGGGAGGGAGGGAGGAAGGGAGCGAAGGAGGGAAGTGGGAAGCAGGGAGGAAGGGAGGGAGAAGCGGCTCCACGTAGCAACACACACTCACACACACGCAGAAACACAACCCCGACTTAACTCGCCAGCAAGTGCGGCCCCCAGCCCCATCTGCAGTGCTGCTGACATGTCTGTCTCGCTCTCCCCATCGTCTCCAACAGCAGCGCCTCCTCCCACCCCGGGCTCGCGCTGAATGGGTTCTGATTGTGCACCGAGTGCACACTGGGCATTCCCTGGAAGGGGCACACTGACACGCGCGCACACACGCACGCGCCCCCGCGCGCGCACTCACACTCACCCCCGCGCACACTCACGCCGCCGCCGCCGCGCTGCTGTGCAGCTCACGGGGCTTCACCTGAAACGTGTCGATTGGACGGATGGTCGCGGCGCGTGGCTCCAGCCCGGGGCACCGATGCCCAGCCTCTCTGCTCGGTAAGGGGACTAACCCCCCCCCCAAAAAAGACCAGAGAGTGCCCTATCCCTTCACCCTGAAAAACCTTTTTTAAAAAGCCACGTCCAAATGAGCAAGTGCCGGGCTCTGCAGGCTTTAAGAGCTTTACTTAATGCCAGGTTGGTTAACGGCTCCACTGCTTCGACCCTTTATCTTCCTGACACCCCCATTCCCCCCCCCCAAAACTGAGACAAGAGACTCCAAGGCGAATATTTACGTACCGGCTCGGAGCGCCTGGGCGATAGCAGGGTCTCCGGAGAGGGGTGCCCGGTGGCCGAGGATGGAGGGTTTTCCTTTCCTGCAAAGCAGGATTAATAATCCGTCTCGGAGGGTTTTGAAGTTCACGACTCTTCTTTGCAAAGCAAAGGAAAATGCATCCGGACGCCAGCACTTCTGGAGGGTGGTGCTCAAAAATCACCCAGCCGAGCACTTTCGATAGAGCAAAGCCCCGAGATTTCCTAGAGGTGAGGAAGCCGAAGGAAGTGGTTTTTCAAAGGGGGTGGGGGACCTGCCTTTCTCCAAAAAGGTGGGGGGTGGAGAGGCAGGCGCCCAGATTCCAGCTGGTGATGATGGGAGCCGGGGGAGGGGAAGCGGGCGGGGGCAAGTCAACCGCGCCGCGGCGGGAGAGGAAGAGGAGGAGGAGGAGGAGGGGAAAGTAAGAAACCGGGGGATTAATCACCGGGTACGGGGGCAGGGCGGGAGATCACAGGCTGCCTGGTCTGGATTTGGGTCTCACACTCAAAAACGTGCCCCACACACACACACACCCCTACCTCTCACACACTGCTCTGGTGGGAGGAGAAACCCGCGAAGCTAGGAAAGATGTTCCTGCTCCCAGGGTGTGTGTGCGCGCGTGTTCTCTTTCTCCACATCTCCCACCCCACCCCCAGACCCCTTCACCCCCTCACTCCTAATGCTAAGTCTCCGGCGGAGGCAGCTTCCCACGTCACGTGCTGGGGGAAGTGGGGTAGGAAGGGGGAGAATGCTTAACCCGAGTCCGTGGCGCCTCCTGCTGGCCGCAGTGGGGAACGGCAGCGAGGAAGGGCGGCCAAGGGGTGCGGGGAGCGAGACAGTGCCCGCGGCGGGCGGCCCCGTTCCGCTGCGGAAAGCGTCTCCAGGGCGGAGCTGCGGTTTGAGATTTAAGATCCTTGCTTGATTTTCCATAAATCAGCCTTTGCTTCGTAAGTACGTGGCGTGTGCTGGACGCAGTTTAAAGCCGGGTTCTTGCCTTCAAGGGGCTTAAGATCTATTTTGAGCACATGAGGCTGACGCGTAAAACCGTGGGAAACAAAGCAAGGTAAACGTAGTTAGGGGCTAAATTGTGTAGTACAGATTACGTGTGCGCTTTGCTGACTGCTAGTGAAGGTTTGAAGAATTTGGAATTTTTTATTAAAGTACATCCTGTTATTTAAAGACCTTGAGAAGAAGATGATGAGACAGGTGAATAATCCCTAAATAAAACTAGATTTCAGGGCATTTACAAACCCACCCTCTTGTAAAAAGCAAACATCTATTCATTTCTCTCCCTCTTAAGCTGCTTTCTATTTTATCACCACCTGTAGTATTGTTTAATTTTAATATTAATATCATTGTGTAGGCATTTTTATTCAGATCCATTGTCTCTTCAGAGATACAGAATATTACAGTGGTGGAGCA
The DNA here is from genome assembly GCF_965194805.1 of Balaenoptera borealis. Classification (NCBI taxonomy): domain Eukaryota; kingdom Metazoa; phylum Chordata; class Mammalia; order Artiodactyla; family Balaenopteridae; genus Balaenoptera; species Balaenoptera borealis. The sequence continues at coordinate 12,007,483 of NC_138870.1, forward strand.
TTTTCATTCTGGTTATATCATGAGCTTCTTACCCACATTCCTGAGAAGCAGCCATATAAACACACGGGTAACAATCCTGTGTGAAGTGTTCACACCTAGTAGCTGGGTGCTTTGATCTATATAGAATGGGGTCCTATAGACCAGACAGCACCCATAATACATCTGAACTAATTCTTTCATGTTTCCTGATTTTGATAGGCCGAATCTTTGAATGTAAGATTTTTAACACACACACAAACACATAAGCATTACAAGAAAACACAAACACAGTGTGTTCACATGTGAATTATTCTTTCTCAGTAATGGTAGAGCTATTTTTCTAAGTCAGGGTAAGGCTGATCTTCCACCTCTTTGGAGAACTGCAGAGGCGCCCTGAATTGCTGTGCCCCTTGACACACAATGGCCAACCCAGGCACTCCACGTGTAGATTTCCAATCGTTAGCCTGTGGATTCGAGGAGGGGTGTAGGATGAGGAGAGCAAGGGCCCTGTGGGGCTTTCCTGAAACACTCCTCCTGGAGTTTTCCAGGAATGCCCATCAACTTCACAATAGTATCCAATCTCACTCAAGGCTGACCTTTAATCTACTTTTTTTTTTTTTTAAACCTCAGAGCCCACCCTCCCCTTCCTATCCCTGATCCCCTTCACCAAAATTGGACCAATTCTCTTATTTTATTCCTTTCCTGGACCCAGCAATTCCGTTCCTGCCTGTTCATTTTTATAAGTATAGAGAGAAGGATGAGCTCTCAGATCCCCTCTCCGTAATTAAGTCCACCCTCTCTTTCAGTTTCTAGCTCAAGTTCCAAGTCCACAGAGGATATTTTTCTGTCAACCAAGCCTGAATTGATTTCTGTAACAATTTCAAGGATTTTTAAATGAGGTCTGGCATCCCACCACCATCCCCCAACTCCGCCCTCTGCATTTGGAAATGTGTAGAGGAATTTGCACGAAATGACTGGGTGATGCCACTGGCATGTATGACCCAGGCACGAGATACTACACACACCAAATTGAACATTTGGTCCTGCATTATGAAGAACTGGCCCAAAAGGAGAACAATACTTCCATAAGCTATTTATCTTGAACCGTATGAAGCTACTGGTATTTAATCATATGAAATAACCATTAATTACTGACTTATAATAAAAAGGCAATTTCATAAGGTTAAACTTAAAGGTGTATCCTTATGTACAATATATCTCTTATCTTCCCAGTTAGTTGTTTAACTACTTAGGGAGACAGACCAGCATCTAGGTATCCATATATTCCCAGCACTAGGCTGTTGGTTGGCAACCTCAGAAGTTCCCCTGGGGCAGTTCAAAATGGCCCCGGTACAGAGAGGGCAAGGAGAGACCAAAGAAAGTGGCAGACCACTCCAGATTGGTAGGTGGCAGTTGTAATAAGCAAAGGAACTTACATACCAGGCTTGCTGTCTTGGGCGGCTGCAAGATGAGTAGATCTCTACACCTGCTGGACCTAGATAGCAGCCCTAACAGGGTTCAGTCACATATTCATTCCAGATGGTGTCAATAATACATCCTCTCAGGGTTGCATCCTTGAAGCGGCTCCTAGGGCAGGAACAGTGGGCGAAATGGACATTCCAAGGACAAGGGGAGGGTGTAAGGAGTCTTCATATTGCCTGGGTCCGACTTGTGGGTCAACTGCTGGTCACATCCTCTTAATGATCTCCTCCAATACTGGTGCAATTTCACACATGTGGGGTCTCAGTAAATATTAAGGATTTTTTATGACTGTTAGAAACCACCTTCCCAAGCAGTCTTGCCAGCTCTGGAAGAGCTAATTCTAGGGACCATGCAGCCTGTGAGCAGAAGGCGGTATCTCTTCTCCATGGTGTCCAGTGCCCACTTAATGAGGGAGACCTCTCTCCTTATTTCTCAGACTTCCTGTCACTCACTTGCACTACTAATGAACAACCTTTGCCTCCAAGGACCACAAACCTTTCAACAAAACTGTTTTCAGAGATCACCCAGATTCATGAAATTTGGAACACCATTTCTCAATGTTGCAAATATGCACTTCCTAACTCCTAGTCAGACAGCAAAGAAAGAAATATTCTAACACAAGATGTTGGGTTATATTTCACAGCATTATTTATTGAGGTAAAAGCTCTCACCTGAGGCTGCTAATGACACTGTTGGAGGTATTCTGCCAGCTCACTTGACCCAAAGGATCCCAGGAGATGCAAACAGCCCATGGCCCCATCAGCAAATGCAAAGCCCATGCCTCGTCTGGAGAAAAAGGATAGAAGTATATTCATCTCACAGCATCTTTCAGATCAAACATGGAAACCAAAGGGTAGGGCCCGAAGCTTACAATTTGGAGTCCTTCTTTAAGGAAAAGTGTAGAAAATTGGATGCAAAAGTAAATACTTACATAAAATGAGAAAATACATCACAACAACTGAAGAATTCTGATACTTATAAATGCAACACTTCTTTAAATTAAATAACATTTTTTATTAGTTACTGCTTGACTCTTCTGTAATACTTGCTTTTCTACATTTTTTTACTTCATACTCTTTGAGTACCTCTTCACATTATGATTATTATATCATTTTCTATAGAAATAATAGAAAGAATCCAGTCTGACCTTTACCATGGTTGTTCAAAAATTGTTTTTTATTGTTGATCATTTGGGAAAATTTCTTACTTATTGGTAGTAGTACATTTTTCAGAATTGTTGAATTAGGGAAAACTTTTATCAAATTTTTTTTATATATAAATTGTAAGGCTTCAAGGGTTTCAAGTTTTCTTGTACAGTGACTAATTTTAAATATCCCTTGAATTGATGACACTCACTAACCAGTTTGCAATGTATTATAAAGTTTTACATTATCTTCATCAATGTCAGTATTTTGTCTCAAACTTACCAAAAATTTAAATCATTTCCCAATGTGTACATATGACTCACTCCTCTTCATTAACTGGATTATCAAACAATCCAGGAGCCTATTCATTACTTCTATTCAAAATTTCTCTTTTCTTCTTAGAGAATTATAGTTCTGGTATAATTTGAAAAAAAAAATGTTGCAATTTGCTTCCCAACGTCAGACTGATTTCTATTGATGTCAGGGCTAATCTTTATCTTTTTTGTTTCATATTACATTAATTATTATCTAAGTTTTCTCTTGGTTCTTTAATAAAGAAATATAGATAATAAAAGAAGGAACTCTTCAAATATGTCCCAAACAGCAGTCTGTAATTTCTCATTTGTTTTGTTAAAATGTCCCAAAATGTCTTTCCAAAGTGCAGGTTAAGTGGCACAATCAAGCTTTATCAACTCTTTTGAATAAACTTTTCTACATCTCTATGTTCGGGTTTCCCTTCCCAGCCTGTGAAAAATTTTAGAGCCTTAATATTGATGTACACATGTTACAAAGCTTGAGCAGCTTTCTAATGGGAAACATTGCACTTTGATTCTTTAAAGAAAATTCTAAGCTGTCACATAATCTATTGGGGAGAAAATCTAAAAGGAAAAAAAGCTGCGACAAAATGCAAAAGTGGTCAACGACTTCAGGTGAGGTGGGGGGCGGCTTTTTTTTCCAACTAGCACAAGGGGATGACCCATGGAGCACATGTTCTGTGACACTTTTATGTCAGGAGACTGGGTGAGTAGGTGCAAGGCGCAGGTGGAGTTTTCCTGGAAGTTTTCCTTGGGACAGCTGGCAATAACTTCACAGGAAACCGACGGCAAGCTGCACAAATACATCTCACTAAACCCGAATTAAATTCTTCCCTACTCAACCTCCTCTTAGCTTCATCTCAAAGATGCTCACCGCCAGTCCAAGGACACCCAGCGTGAAGGAAAATCAGAGAAAGTTGGAGTGGAAAGAGACGGCAATCTTAAGTGATTTGCAATTAAAATATGCTACTTTTGCAAATTCTACTAAAACATTTGGACACATTATTAGGGCCTCTCCCACAGTCTTAGAAAGGGCCCCAGGTGAGTGGCTGGGAGTCTGAAGCTGCATTAGCTTCAAAGTGGGTCTGTCCCCGCCCGTTACCTCAAGTAAAACAGGCTTCCTGGTTTCCAGAGAAAATATTCGAATGTTTATCATCTCTGAAAAAATAATTCGTAAAGGCTTAGTTGACAACATGCATGTTAATGCCTTCTGCTGAATCCAATCCATCTTTCTTTTGCTTACTATTCCTGGAGTGTACAGGAAACACGGGCAGAGCATTCAATTTTAATCACTCTCACAAGCATACTAAGATCCTACCATCATTACTCTTTTAAAAGAATCTCTATTTTGTTCTTATCATAATGATATTAATTATTCAACTCGAACAGTCTTTTTTCAAAGGGATAAACAACCTTCATCCCCTTGTGTGAAGTCCTCCAACAATGAAAAAAAGTCTTCATTATCCACTGCAGTTTTTTGCGCCTGTTGTGTACATTGTGAACAATACACTTCTAGACATTTGCACTGTGTACTCAAGGGAACATTTCTTTAATACTTCCCCAAATGGGCCCTTTTCTTTTCCAAATTATACAATGGGGGCAGAAAGGAGGAGAGAAAAAAGGGAGGAATAAATAAGACTTTCAGAAAGAAGATTGAATCTAGAAAGCAGGAGATGTGATGAGATAGTAAGAGTTCTCTGTAACAGAGAAAGGGAAGAATCCACATGGTGTTATTTCTAGCAGCACTCAGCTCCTGCGAGAACACACCCCGAGTGGAAATAACCCCCTATTAAGCACAGTTAGAGTTGGCACTGCCTTATTAATTGTTTTTTCCCCTCCTCCAACATAGCGAAGATATGACAACACTGTATCTGACCCAGCTGTTTTGGTTTTTTTTTTTTTTAACAAATCCTTTAGAATCTTGCTTTTTTTCCACCTGGAAAGGTCTTCTTTTTCTTTTTCTTTTCTTTTTTCCATCTAAGCACTGGGGGGAAAAAACCCATCTCTAGTCTCACCATTATGGTGAAAAGAAGATGCACTCTTCTGATGTTTCAGTACCAGATTGTTCAAGCTTCTTGAGAAATGTGCCCCAATTTCTTTTACTACAATGTGGATGAGAGACTGTCTCTATCTGAAGGCATTTTGAAACATCTTATTACCAGAGGCAGTCAGATAATGATGCGAATGATAAAACAAAATGGAGATAAATTCTGTAATTCTCCTCTCACTAGTTCCCTTCTCTCTTGTCACTTCACGCTCTTCTCTGAAACTTTTTAACGTTTTTCTTTGTGAGCCATGTGCCAGTGCCCCCAATACTCTTTTTCCACTTTAGCATCTGCCTCCTTCCACGTGGATCTTTACTCCTGGAACCGGCGCTGTCCTCAGCCTCCAGGCAGATACCACCTCTTCTTCATGCCCCTTCAGAGAGTCCTTTTATCACGCAGAGGAGCTTTCACTGAGAGTGACTTCTGCCCACTTCTTCTGGCCCCTCTGCTCCCAACGCCCTGCACCCTTCCCATTCGCCACCAAGAAACCTTATGTGGAGCCCAGTTAAAGGAAATAATGACAAAGCAGCTTAGGGATCTCCTGCCGGAGTTGAGGGAAGGGAGAGGCCACAGGGAGACCTGGGCAGGCTGTTGAGAGAACACGGAGTCACAGGGGTGTGAGATGATCATGTGTGGAGTCAATGGTCCCACAAAATAAATGTGAAATTAATGTGAAATCGTGTGAATTAAGATGATTTCATTAGGGGTTGTGTGTGCACACACACACACACACACACACCCCCCAGCGCTTTGAGAGAATTCTGAGGCGCCAACCTGAGGCAAAGGGTGGTTATTCCTCACATGTCCCAAATCCGCATAATTAGCCTGAGAGGGATGGAGCATACGCTCCACGAGGGCAGGGCCCGGTCCATTTTGTTCACGGCCACATTCCCAACACCCAGGGCAGTGCCTGAATGAGTAAATAAATGAATGACTTCTAAGAGGACCTAAAAGATGAGTAAGTATTTAAAGAAGGATTTTCTCTGCCGCTGTAAGAGCTGCGTTAGGATGACCCTGCTTGCACTTCTCAACAGGCTCCCACTAATGGGATTTAGTTCAAACTCTCCCCTGACAGGTGGGCTCCTTCACAGCCTGGCTCCAACTTCTCTCTCCTCTGTATTTCTTCATAACATCCACTCATTTTCTTCATTTTGTTTTAAAATTGAGGTTTATTTTCTTTTTAAATTCAGATTTTAGTTTTCTCAAAGTTATATAAGCAAAGAGTTTAAGATACTCAAAATAGCTCAACAGCAGTCCCCTGACCTCCCACCACCATTTCCCACTCACTAAAGGCCACCACTTTTAGCTCATTTAATTGAAGCTGTTGGCACTAGCCCTCCCAGCTCAAAATGACACACTTAACACTGCTACTTCTTAATTTTTTAAATTTATTCATTATCTATTGACATCCTACTATGGAAGATAAGGGTTTGCCTCTTTTTCAAAAACAAAAACTAATGTACCACATATACGCACACTTCCTATCTACCCTCATATTCTCCAATATATGCATATCATAATTATACTTAAATCAATATTCATTTGCAGTTGTCCTGTAAATGTCCTTTATCAGGTTTGGTTATCTTATCTCTTTAGTCTCCCTTAATTCAGAATAGTCCCTCCACCTTATTTTGTCTTTCATGACATTGACATTTTTGAAGAATCTGGGCCAGTTATCTTGCAAAATATTTCACAATCTGGAATTGTCTGACCTTTGTGCCCACGAATAGATTAAGGATAAACATTTTTGGCAAGGTGATATTGTGAACTTCTCCAATGCATGTATTAGGAGATACATGATGCCAGTGTGTCCCATTGTTGATGATGCCAAATTTAATCATTGATTTAGGGGGTATCTAACAGATCTCTCAATTATAAAGGTATATTTTCCTCTTTGTAATTACTAAGTAATATGTTGGGTGATAATTTGAGACTATGATCCCATGTTCCTGTTTCCTAATAACTTAAGGACAAAGAGTATTAAAAAGAAATCTTAAACTTCACATCTAGTGTTTATTGTTGGTAGTGGTATTAGTGCAGTAATTATGAACAGAAATAAAAAATTATATATATGTATATAGGCTCTGTCCACTAAAAAGGACTAAAAGCAAGCAGTGACACTCCAGTAACAATAAGTACACCTAGCACCCAGATCCTGGCTTCTAAATACCATTCTCCACTCAAAGTAACCAGGGATCCTTGGCAAAATGGCTGATTTCAGGCTGAGTCAGGGAAAATGAAAGGTGAGCCCAGAGAATCTTGTTTGGTTTGAAAGCAGGATATGCTCTAAAACTAAAGAGGACATGTCCAAAGGACATAGAATACAGCTTAAAGGGTCTCCAATTGACCAAATTTGGGACTATTTTAGCATAAAAAAAGAAAATGATCATTATTGATTATGACACATTGAATAAAAAAAGACTCCATTAGTCCATATTGATTATGACACATTGAATAAAAAAAGACTCCAAAGAGAATGGTGGTGGGTGGAGGGAAGAAAAGTTCTTCTTCACAAATATTCTAGCTAATAAATGCTGAAGGAATGATAGAGTTAGAGAATCATCATTTTTACAGTTTCCAGTGTAACAGCTGATCATCAGTGAATACTAATAAATGCTTTTTTGATGACGATATTTAGCAAGCCACAACTATATGGTGTACTTATTACTCTTAACCTGTAAAAATAAAGTCCTTTTTTAAAACTTTATAATGTATATTCTCCCACATCTTACAAATATCTCTTCCCCTTCATCCATGTTTACTAATATTGGGTTGGCCAAAAAGTTCATTCAGGTTTCTCCATAACAGCTTACGGAAAAATCCAAACAAACTTTTTGGCCAACCCAATACATTCATAAACCCTTCCAAATTTCCTTCTTTGCAAATTTTTTCTTTTATCCATTGGTAGATATCTGTGAGCACTGATTCATGTATAATTTAATGACTCTGTAGAGAAAAATGCTTTAGCCTCTATTTAGGAGCCATTTCTGAAATTCTTCTTTGAACAAAAACATTTCACAAGTTTCTTTTTACAAAATGATAACATACCTGTCTAAGTTAGCTACTTTACTCCAAATTTTAAAATGCCAATTCAAAAAACATTAACCAAACACTGACCATGTGTGAAGAAGAGTGCTAAGTATTGTTGGAAAAACTAGAATAAGTAAAACACATCCCTGCCTTCCAGAAGTTAATAGTCTAAATAAAGGAGAACAGTATGTAAGCAAAGAAACAATAAAATGCAGATCTATTTGACCCCTATGATAGAGATAAAAGTAAGATGCTAAGACCTCAGAAGTAAGACCTATTCATTCCAACAGAATGTGGAAGATTGCTTTAGCAGCCCCAATTCTTCATCTCTTCATATAAGCACACCCTCCGCCATGTAACTCTGCAGTGCCCCTTCCGTTATGGCAGGGACATCCTTGCTTACACCTTGGCAATGTGACTTGCTCTAACCAGTAGAAAGGGGCAAAATTGATGGAGTGTCAGTTCCAGATGTAGGTCTCAGGGAGTCTACACATTCCTGCTTGAGCTCTCAAACCTCTGCCACTGCCACAAGAAGAGCATATCTAGGCTAACGTGCTTGTACTGGGAGGGAAGAAGACACATGCCGAGTAAATTGAGACACCACAACTGAGCCCAGCCTACTTCAGACAATCTTCAGCCAACCCACAGATCTGTGACAATCAATGCTTGGTGGTTTAAGCCACTGAGTTTTGGGGCGGCTTAGGGTACAGCAATTTTATGGCAATAGTTAACTGATATACAGAGGGATAAAGGAAATCTTACACCTCAGAGGATGCGGTACTAGTTCTGAACTTAGAAGGAGTAGACTTTTTTTTATGGAGATATAATTGATATATAACATTATACTAGCTTCAGGTGTATAACATAATGATCTGATATTTGCATATATTGCAACAAAAGGCTCACCACATTGTCTAGTTAATATCTATCACCATATATAGTTATTTTTTTTCTTGTGATAAGAACTTTTAAAATCTATTCTCTTAGCAACTTTCATATCCACAATACAGTATCATTAACTGTAGTCACCATGGGGTTAGACCATTCTAACCATTTCCTTCTGAGCTGAAGGAAAAGCACAGGCAGAATCTCAGAGACACATTCAAGTAATAGCAAGCAATGTAACACAAAGTCCAAGGAGGAATATAGTAAAAGTATCGAGGTAGGTTCTGGAGCCTATTGAATTCCATACTAAGGAATCTTCATCTTATTTTACACTCTATGAGAGGAATTTGATCTGGCCTAGACTTTTGGGAAATAATGTTGGCAATAATCTGGGCCAGGTGCAATGGAGGAGAAAAATATCAAGTTAAGAATGATTGATTCCCAACTACGTACTGAGTGCTCTACCTTAACAATCTCATATAATCTCTCAATAATCCTATGAAGTAAATATTGGTAAACCCTTATATAGATGAAGAAAAAAACATATTGAGATTAAGTAACTTTCCCCAAATCTCACAGCTAGCAAGAGGTAGAGCTGGGGTTCAAGGTCAGGTCATGTGGCAAAAAGGTCAGGTTGCATGCTCCTTCTACTGTGATAATTTTGCTTCCCAAATATTGGATGCAGGCAAATTAGGAGGCCATTGTTATACTGTAGGCAGTGGTAATGAATTACGACAGTGGCAATGAGAGAAGAGGGAATATATTTTTGAGAGATTATACAACTGTGTTTATTTATTTACGTTGCCAAAATTAAATTGCCAGAATATAGCAACTGGCAGACAGAGCATAAGAATATTCCACGTTTTTGAGCATGACTAACTGAAGTGTCGCAATGCCACTAAGATAGAGGATACAGGAAAAGCAGATTTGGTGGTAAGAAACCAAAGACACCAAATTTAGTCATCATCTTGGGGAACTTTCTGACTAGTAATAATGTTAATAATAACCCGTGCTGAGCACTGTTCTAAGGCACTGTTCTAAGTGTTTGTATTAATTAATTAACTTGCTCATCCACACAACAACCCTGTAGGTTGGTGCTATTATTATCCCATATTACTGATAAGAAAACCAAGGAACTAAGAAGTCAAGGAACTTGCACAAGTGGCAGTGATGCTTGGATATGAACACAGGCAATCTGGCTCTTAGGACTACACTTCTGAATCAGTCATTAAAGGCTCTTCAACGTGTTAGGCCCTAGTCCCAACTATGTTCGTCGAGGTAGTCAAGGTTATGCTGCAGTGAAGAGCCCCCAAACCACAGAGACTTAACACAACCAAAGATCACTTGCTGCACGCTCAAAATCCACTGCAGATTCAAGCAACCCTTCATGACATAGTTCTCCATGTGTTGACAAAACATTCCCTCTTGCCTCAATCTTAAGTCACTTCCAGTGCAACGTGTGCCACCAAGATAGCAGCCATAAGGAAGGAGAGGGATGGCATTTCTTGAGCTGGCTGTTAAATGTTTTGTCCTAAAAGAGCTGCATCTCATTTCTGTTCACAGCCCATCAGTCAGAACTAGCCTGTGGCCAAGCCCAGCTTTTCGGGGGCAAGGAAGTATAATCTTATCTAGAAGGAGTGGAGCCATAAATATTGTGAGCAGCAGTGATATCTACTTCCTCAACTATTTCCTCTCCTAACAACCAGTAATTAGACATTTGAGTCTTAAAACTCAAAGTCAAGGTGAAAGCACTAATTTAAAATGTCTTTGGATAAGCAGGTATACTTATATATCTTAATTTCTATCTCCTGTCTCAGAATCCAGAGTGTTCATGCTGTTTCCTGGCACCACTCTTATTCCTGCCCAGGAAGACTGAAAAGATCCAAGACCTAATCCATATGCTTTGCAAACTTTGAAGCACATGAGTAGTATCATTCTATCTGATATTAGGATCTTTATTTACCCTCAGTTATCTACTAGCCAGTCATTCAACAGTCATGGAACACCTAGACTAGGCACTGCAGAAGACACAAACAATTTTAATACCTGTCCCTGCCCTCAAGGAGTTACAGTTTCATTAAGAAACCAGGTTGTGTCCATGGAGTGTTAATAAACATAAGCCAAGCAGCAGAATGCATGTGACAATGAGCACCTCTGATAGGAAATACTATTCCAGAGATCACGGAAGAAAAAAACGTGGAATTTTTCAAAATGGTTTTATGGAAGAATCTTAACAGTTAAAGAAGTGAGAACTCAAATGTATGAAGTAGCCAGATGTAAGGATGGTGGGGGCTACGGTGCTCTATCTGAAGGCTTTCAAATTCTGGGAGGAGCACACACACACCATATAGATGAAACGAAACACAGCTTCTTGGAAGTATCTGGAGTGTAACCTCTGGGGTTCAGAGGACTGCCCCCAGGGATATCTTCGTGCTACTTGATAACAAAGCCTTACATTATAAGGGTAATTTCAGACAGACAAGATGTAAGGCAGACTGAAGGGGGTGGTCTTCAGAATATCTGCTCTCCCAGAGAATCTGGCCACAGGAAAGTTTGCCAGATCTAATAAAACTAGATGCTAATACATAGAGAACTGAAGCACATCTTGCCTAAATTAGCACAAATTTCAACTTAGTAAGGTCAAAATTAATGAGGTTTTCCTGTACTTTGAAATCGTATTTGATGGCATGATAAATGTTAGAGCTAAAAACTTAACTATCTAATAATGTCAACATCTAAAGGGAAAACAAGAGGAGCGATAGACTTTGTGAGTTTTTAAAAGAGAGTACATTTACCCTTGACGCCAAGATTCTTAGAATTTGGTTAAGCAGGACATCCAATTGTATGTCTTATCTTGACCCTTAAAAATGATGGACCATCCCATTTAATTTGAAAGGAACTTAAATTTTAAATTATTAATAAAGATTCAAAAATCTTTTCTTTTGTATTAGTATTTTTAATTACTTTTACATTAAAATAACTCTTTAGCTTATACCTTAATTTTAAAACACTAGCTGTTTATGTCACTTGTTTGGATTTTTATAGATATTTATGTATATATTTCATTTTTATGTAGTTGTAATATATGTGATTATGTAACCTCTATTCGTTTTTCATTTAAATCTACTTTTTATATCATTTTCTAGGTATCTACAGAAATCATACATTTATCAAGATAAAGGTCATAAGTTGCTAATCCATTCCTTAAATTTTGTTTCCAGTTTTTCAATAGGATGAATAATTTGCTACTGATACAGCTAGATATAAAAAATACATTTTTTTCTCTTAGAAATATTTACTTGGGATGTATTCCCAAAAGTGGGATTACTGATCATTGAGCACTATCACATTTACTGCTTTCATTTCCAATTTTCTCAGGAAGGTTTTAGGAGTTTGCAAAATCTTACTTGCACCTCTTTCTCGACTGCCCTGCAAACTTGGTCTTTATTATTTTATTTATATTTGTTTATATAACATATAAGAAGGAGCATCTCCTATGAGCATCTCCTTTAATGTATTTTTCTGTAGCTCTCATCAAGCTTATTGATTTAATATTCATCCTGTGTGCAAACAGTTTGCTCCTCTTTTTTTGGCCAATCATTCTATGGAGAAGAAATATTAACTTTATCCATAATTATTCTCCTTACATTTGTATATTCAAATTATAGCCATCACATTTATTTAGCACATTTACCCTAGTATAAAATCTTAAATTTGAAGATTTTCCTATTAAACTATTTTAAAATATTTATCACAGAAGCACTTACAGAAATTTCTAACTACCATAAACTCCCAGAAAATTCACATTGCCCTAAGTTATTCGCAATTCGGTGAAATTTTGATCAAGTCCAACTTTCCTTGCAATGTGACCTTAGTATTTTGACTTTGAATTACCCAGGCTGACCACTGTTACAGAAGTTGAGTTAGGTTGGAGCTGGGTTTATGCTTTTGTAAAGTTAGCAAATATAGTGCAGAAAAGCCTTATCTGTGGCAGCTTTCCACGGAGCAGAGATCATATGCTTTATAGTACCACCTAACAGCCTAAATCCACACTGTCATTCCAGGAATACATTACTGGACAATACTTTCACCAGGCACGCTAGAAACATCCTGGCAAAGATTTCACTAGAAAGAGAAATAAATAAAAAATTCACAGTGATTGAGCACTGTTGAGGAAAGGGCCATGTTCCTTCTTGCCACAATGTTAACTATCTCTTTTGCCTGATGCAATAGTCATCCACCGCTTCAAAGTTAAGAAAAAATAGCCTCATCTTGAGAAATTCCCTGTGCTTTCTGAAGCTTCATTCTTATTATGGAAAAAATACTGCATTAGGAAATTCACTGAAGCAACACTATGACCTTTGCAGAATCACTTCCTGTTGATCTCATCTACTTCCATGGTTTCCAGCACTAACTGTACAACGATTTCTGAATCGGTATCCTAGGCCAAACCTTTCTTCTGGACTTGAGAGCCACATTTTCAAATGCACTGGAGATCGCTGCCTAGGAGACCGCTGTCTTTCAGACATTGCACACTCAACATTTCTACACTTATCCATATTCTTTCTTCTCTTGCCAAATCTGCTTCCACTACTATATTCCCTACTGTGGATAATATCAACATTTACCCAATTGTCCAAGCCAAAATTCTGAAGATGAATCTGACTTGTCCCTCTCTCACACCTCTCACTCTAATTCATCCCTCATAAATATCTCTTGAATCTATCTCATCCTTTGGTTCTCTACCCTCACGATTTCATTCCAAGCTCTCCATAGCTTAGCCCTGAACTGTTGCAATAGGCTAGTAATTGTTCTTCCAACTTCCAGACTCGACTCCCTCCCATGCACCCAGCACACTACATTAGAGGGATCTCTTAGGAATATACATTGATCAAGACACCTCCCGCTTTAAAATTCTTTAACTGTCTCTCATCACTTACAGGATAAAGTTTAAACTGCTTATCATGGAACCAAGTTACGTAGGATGTTTGTTATTTGCAAAATCCCACCAAAGGGCAGATAAAGACTTGAATTGTTGACTCTACTCAGTGATAAATTATACTAATTCACTCATATTCTCATATGGGCTGCCCTATAGTTAATAACACAGATCTTATATGCCTAAGTGGAAATAGAAATGCAGTTAATGACTGCATCCCAAGTTTTTCATACTTTCACCTTAGAAAAAGATAGCTATATTATTTAATCCAATTTCTATAGTTTTTGGAGGCAAAGCTTATGTTATATAAATCATAATGGTTTATATTAACTCAATAGTGGATCAATATTTATCAACATTGGGCTTTAATTCTGTGGTCATTTAATATGTTATAGATGCTAATAATTGCATTTACTCTATCTCATGGTGACATATGGATTATAATGGAATCACACAACACAAAAATTCCACTAACTGCAATGACACAGCTAAATCAGTGGGTCTTTAGATCACTTTAGATCACTGAATTTAGTTTAAGCTCAGAAGAAAAAAGAAAAAAAAATCTTTAAAAAATTGATTGTTTTGTCAACTTCTTTGTACTTGAATAATCAGTCCTTCAAAATGTATTGCTAGTTACACATGTAAAATTTTTCTTTAAAAATATTGTTAATTTCTGAACAGCAAAACTCCCTCCATTCTCATGAAATTTTATTCCAAGATCACTTCCAACACTTAATCTCTTCCTCCCCTACTTGGAAAATTTTCCATTTTAGTATTTCTTTTCTTAAATTAAACATATGCAAAGAACCACCCCATTCAAGGACCAGAGTATGGTAAAGTTCTTCTTGTGCTTAAAATAAAAATTCAGATGTTGGGTATTCAGAGCATCTTTCAGAAGACTTGTCCCTATGCATGTGGCACAGAAAGACATGTATGGAAGCTTGTTCTATATTTTCTAGGGCTTTATTTATTCTCGCCACTTGACCTTTCTTTCCTTGTGCTCATTTTAAGAGAATCTGAAAGAGGTGAAAATTCAGGAAGAGATGGTTGACACTGAGAGTGATGTTCTCCCAGCTCACTCCCACTCTGTGTTCTCCTGTCCCTACTCTGTTTAAGGACTGTTTCCTCATTTATGTTGAAGAAGGAACTCTCTTCATTCCACCACTGAGAGCCCACACTTCTTCCCTCCCACTTGATGGAATCCTGTTTCATGAGAATTGTAAAAATTTGCAGCAAAAACTTTCTGCAATATTTTCTTCAACTCTTTTGTTAATCTCTATATGGTGACTTCAGGCTCAATTTTTTATAAAGATATAATATAAAATTGTATCCAAAGCTGGAGATATCTTTGAGGCCCAAGGTCATATATTCATTAAAAAGGGTGTAAATGTGCACATAGAGTGTTGGGACTATCCTTTGGTTCTGAACATCACTCTCTGTCACTTAAAAATTATTATCTCAGGTCTGAGGATATTATCTTCCTGGTAATTTATACTCACCACACAGATGTGATGTGAAGAATAACTAATAAAGAATGTTATAAAGTCTCCTACAAGCTTCGCATACTCTACGTATGCTTACTAATTTTAGCATAACTCCCGAATGAAAGAAGTGAAACCCACATGCTTTAATGCCATCCCAAAGTTCAAAAGCCAACTGTAACTTAATTACAACCAAGCCCAACAGAAATATTAATTCACACAATAAAGTTACAGATCTACTCATTATAACATGTCTCTTTTTTCATTTCTACATTTGAGAGTAAATATTGATTTGATATTTTAAAAAAGAATGAGAAAACACCCAAGTGACAAAAATAAAACAGTTGGCCAAAAGGACAGCTCTGGGCTTGTAAACTAAATTACAAGGTTTCAACAGGGTGTCAAAAAGGCCACAAATTTAGGATTGTTAGTCATGATCAACTATTAAAGTCATGCTTGAGAAACAAACAAAAAATCATTTTTAACAATAGAACAGTGTATGCAATTTTTCCAAAAGGGTCGATAGAAAATCTGGTTCTGGCACTGTTTTAGTTAATGGATCGAGGAAAACTGTTTTGCCTACTTTTACTTTTAGGATGTTTTCAAATGAAGAATTGGACAGAACCACCCCAGTCTCTTTCCTCCTAGGAAAGTGGGGCACTGGCAGAATTCTTTCTTCCACTCTCTTGTGCTTTCTCTTGAGCCCCAAAGTTATTCAGACTCAAGGAAAAGAAGACAAAGAAGAAAGACTTTTTCACGTCAGCTTAAAGGTATTCCTCCCTTTGTGAACTAACCTCACTTCCATTCAGTCTAATAAATCCTCTCATTCACTTCTCTTTTATCCTTCCACCTTCAAAAAAAGTCCTGGATGTAAGCATACAGTGACCAAGAGAAACACCAGAAAGAAAAGAGGCAACAGCCCATGTTGTCTTACCTAGCCCTCTAGAAACAATAGGTTCTCTCTGTGCTTCTTGCTCTTTGAGAAAAGCAGGAAAACAGCTGCCAGGTTATCAGTTCCAGCTTTGAACTGGGAGCTTCAAATTCCTGCCCAATGCTGGACATGCCTTGCTAGCCCATGAAATCTCTCAGCATTCCTAACTGAAGACCTGAGAAGACTGGACCAGCTGTGTTCAGAGTCTGTCAGATCCAGAAGAAGAAACGAACTACTTTCAGCCAAATGAATGGTTCTCTAGTCTCTAGTCCTTCAGCCTAAGCCTCTGAGGCATTCACCCCACCTAGAAAACATGTCTACGGATTGCTTCCTCCCTATTCCTTAGAGAAGTGGAATTAACAACAATTTTAAAAAGAACTCTCAGGTTAAAAACACATAAAACACAATATTATCTTTCCTAAAATAGTCTTGCCTAATATCTTATATCTCCCTTTAGCAGAAGAAATAAAGGTTTTCGTTATATTTAATCCAGAAAGCTGTAAGGCAGGCTAGATTTTTTTTTCTCTCTGATTTATTTGTCCACATCTTGCTTATATCAGTCAGGTCACATTAGGTTTGGGGAAGACAAAGGAGACATAGGATAGGGTAAGTCGGGCAAGTTCCTTGAAATAATTGATTGTTTTAAATATTATGTTTACCCAAAACACCCTATTCATTATGATGGAATATAAATAAAATTCTGATCTACAAATAAACACTTCACAAATATACTCATTGGATTTTTTTCTTTTTCTTTTAACTGAAGAAGCACCACTCTTGCTCAGGAGCATGGATTAAAAATTATGAGTTAAGAAAATTAGGGGATTTGATGGGTTGTTACCAGGCTCCAATGCGTGTAAGTTACTCCTCAGCCATTAAATAAATGCTCACTGAGAGGAAACTCACCAGCACTAGCCGCAAGCTGCTGGTTAAGAGTGGGCAGTACACGAATGGAAGCAGGAGAGAGGGCATTTTCATTTTAATATCATTTTACAAGAGCAAAAGGAAAGCTTCAATAGCTTTATGGTACCAAATATGTTCTAACCATCTTTTTGAACCAAGAAAAAGCTTGCAGAATATTCAAATGGGATGGGAAGGTTAAGACTAATCATAAGGCAGTTGAGAATAAGGTATTTAGTCATCCTGGGACGTAGATTTTGACACGGAGTTCCCCTTGCTTAATGTTTATTTCAACTTCCTCTCATCTTTTTAGGGAGGAAAGTGAATGCATCGATGTTCTTACAGCTGTTTATTAAACATGAGTCCTTACATCACTTCTTCCATATACATCCTTTCTTTTCAGCAAAGTCTCCGTGCAACTTATTGTGGACCCCTACACCAAGTTCACAGAAGCGGGGCTCATCCAGAAGTGGGAAAACACACAATTGTTCCTCCCTCTCTCATTCCTGCTCTCTCCATAGTCCTGCCCAGAGGCATCTCAGCCTTCCGGTGGGCATGAGTAGGGAAGGATAATACCTTCTCCTCCTTCCCAAGTGGGACCTGGGATCCAGGATATATGGCCAACGTAAAAATTAACATATTCCTCTTTCAGGCCACTTTGCCCTTGTTATATACACACAGAGAAGCACTCAAATGTATAAACCACAGACTAATTCTTGACAGTTCCCATCAGTATAGCTGATCCTTCTTTCCACTTTTTACTATGCAGTAATCTTGTAGAACTGAAGTTTCAGTCTGTTCATTTCCACACAGACTTAAGGGGACCTTATTGTTTGGAACAGTCTCCCTTTTTTGAGAAAGTACTACTAAAATCTTTCTGGAGAGTAAAGTATTCCTGATATTAAAACTAGTCAAAGATATAAAATCACACAAGTACAATTTGTATAACGAAAAATGTGCTTGAGCAGTAACTGGAATGTAATCTTACAGGAAAATAGGCCCTTCACTCTGGTTCGCTTATCAGTAAATGCCACATCCCGTACACTGTTGAAGCCAGGGACCACTTTTCGCTTTAGAAAAAATGCCAGGATTTTAAGAATCTTTAGTTTTCAGTTTTCTGAAGTGCACAGCAACCAGATTCCATTGTTCTGTTCAAAAATTTTAAGCGTTTTTAAATTTCTCAAATGACACCTAACATGCAAAATGGTATCATTATTGCTGCAATCGTTCTAATATTTGAATAAATACAAGCATCTTCTAGAAGACGCCGGGGAAGAATAATCCTTCTCTATTCTACCTTCCAGTGCTATTTCCTGAAACAGAGAATCCCATTTTTGTACCCCTGAAGCCTGCCATGTATTTGACAGTATCCTCTAGAATGGAATTATTTCACATTTGGGAAATAGGATGAAGGCAAATGAAAGAACTAGATAATTTTTGCACAGTGAATAGGCCAAGAGATGGCTTAGTAACAGTATTCAAGGGTATAAATGTTTAGTCTAAGAAAGATGAGGACAAGCTTAACCTCATTCCACTCAGGACAGAGTAGGGGAAAAAAAGAACTTAAAATCACACTAGAAAAATGTGTTGTACATGCATAAATATTTACATGCACATACGCATACTGGACATGCACATATATACACATAAATACATTCGGAGCCTTCCTAAAGCCCTTGTGTATTCTATTTTTTTCCTCTGTGCATCTTGAAGTTTAATAACTTAGTTGGGATTTATGATAGAAATAACCTACGCAGAAGTCCAGAAGTGAATTTATCAAACTCTAGGACAACCATATTATGCAGTTATAACAATATATACTAATTGCAGGTCCCGTGACAAATAACCCAAATGGTGGTCATACACAAGAAGATGATGGAAAATTTTGGCTATGGAATTAAAGTCGGTATCACTTTTTAAAAGAAAAAATTTTTTGACTTTAATATACATACAGTGTTTCTGTCATACCTACAACCCAAGTTATTAACCTTTAAAAAGCTATATCAGGACTTTACGAAGCACCTGTATATATGTATGATACATTCTAATATAAAGGTCGAATCTAAAAGTAAATAAAAGTTTGCCAACTTCTTAGAATCCCAAGGAAATATTTTGTTTGGATGTTTTGTAATCTCAGTCTCTTTTGAGTAACAGTGTCATTTCCTAAACCTATTCAGGACACGGGACTTTTTTCACATATATTCTCATGCGTAATTCTTCCTCAGCCTTCTTTGAAGACACTTCTTTTCCTCCACATCCTGTAGGTATTGAGTCTTAGAAGATAACTATGTGCCCTCCTATACGTATGAAGGCGGAGAAGCGCAGTAGGAAGAAGAGAGCATTCAAAACAGATGGAACCCTAATGCACTGTGGTAACCTAAATGGGAGGGAAGTCCAAAAGGGAGGGGATATCTGTACGTGTATGGCTGATTCATTTTGTTGTGCAGTGGAGGCTAGCACAACAGTGTAAAGCAACCATACTCCATAAAAATTTTAAAAAAACAAAAAACCAAAAAACACAGATGTATGAGCCAGAGCAAAAATACAGGGATATGGAACAATGTAACATGTTTAGAGAAATGCAAGTACTTGGATGTGGCTGGAGCACCGATGCTTGTTTGGTGGGGGGAGTTGGTGAAGATGGGGACCTGAACAACTGGGTACAACAGTGATGCTGAATGACAGATAGGGCTTTGGGTGCGACGCAGGTATACAGGCTTTGAGACCCTGTTTACCACACCCTGAGGTTTGGAGTTTCTGCAATGGGTAACTAGTGATGGGTTTTAAGCAGAACATTTGGGTCGTTAGATTAGGACTTCAGAAAAATCATTCTTGCAGTGGTGTGGAGGATTCACTGGAGGGTCCAGAAAAGACTGTGGACACTGACCTAAAACAGCAGTGGAGGGAATGAAATGGAGGTAGTTAGTCTGAAAAAGAATTGAGAGGGGCTTCCCTGGTGGCGCAGTGGTTGAGAATCTGCCTGCCAATGCAGGGGACACGGGTTCGAGCCCTGGTCTGGGAAGATCCCACATGCCGCGGAGCAACTAGGCCCGTGAGCCACAACTACTGAGCCTGCGCGTCTGGAGCCTGTGCCCCGCAACAAGAGAGGCCACGACAGTGAAAGGCCCGCGCACCGCAATGAAGAGTGGCCCCCACTTGCCACAACTAGAGAAAGCCCTCGCACAGAAACGAAGACCCAACACAGCCAAAAATAAATAAATAAATCTATTTAAAAAAAAAAAAAAAGAAGAAGAATTGAGAGGAAAGAATTTATAAAACTTAATAGTAATTAAATGAGAAATTAAGCAAGACAGTGGAATGTAGGATGATTCTGAGGATTCTGAATTAAGAAATTAGGTATTCGATGGTACCATGCATTGAGGCAGAGACTAGAACAGAAGCAAAAAGTAGAGAAAAAGAGGAGGCAGACGGTAGAAGGGAGAATGAATTCTGTTTTTATATTTTATATTTGAGTTGGTTGTAGGATACCCATCAAGCTGGAGTTCAGGGAAAAGATGAATTTTAGGATACCACCTAAAAAATCTGATGTTAGTGAAACCAGAACCCTGATGCTGCACCTCAGAGCTGAGGCCCTTGACGACACTCTTGTAAAATGAGAAATGGAGAGCTTCCCCTTTTTAAATCCTCTTAGAGTTCAACACCAAGGAGTTCCAAAACATTGTGGATTTTACTATTATGTCTCATTTCGTACACATAGCCACTTGCTCTCAGAGTACACCCACCTTTCAAAGAACCTGCATGTGATAGTAAATCTGTCAATTTGTCTAGGCTATAGTTACCCAGTTGTTCAGTTAAATACTAATCTAGGCATTGCTGTGAAGGTATTTTGTAGATGTAGTTAACATCTATTATCAGTTGACTTTAAGTAAAGGAGATATCCTCAGTAATCTGGGTGACAGGTCATCCAATCAATTAAAAGGCCTTAAGAACAAAACTAAACCCACAGCAACATCATACTTAAAGGTGAAAGGTAAGATGCTTCAGGTCAGGAACAAGATAGGATGTCTGCTGTCACCGCTTCTATTCAACGTATTACTTGATCTTCTAGCTACGGCAATTTGGCAAGAAAAGGAAATAAATAGTATCCAAATTGGAAAGGAAGAAACAAAACTATCTCTATTCACAAATGACATGATCTTTTTTTCAATATATTTTTTTATTGACGTATAGTTGATTTACAATGTTGTGTTAAGATACGATCTATCGCGACTTCCCTGGTGGCGCAGTGGTTAAGACTCTGCCTTCCCAATGCAGGGGCCCCAGGTTTGATCCCAGGTCAGGGAACTAGATCCCACATACATGCCACAACTAAGAGTCCGCATGCCACAACTAAGGAGCCCAGGAGCCGCAACTAAGGAGCCCACCTGCTGCAACTAAGACCCAGCCCAACCAAATAAATATTAAAAAAATAAATAAATATTTTTTTAAAAAGATACAGAACATTTTTATTAAAAAAAGATATGATCTATCATAACTTGTTATCTTTTCTATATTTCTATATCTAGAAAAATACTAAGGAGTCCACTTTAAAAAAAGTTAGAACTAATAAATGAGTTCAGCAAGATTATAAGATACAAGATCAATATACAAAAATGAATTGTAGTTCTATACACTTTTTTTTAATTTTTTTTTTTTTTTTTTTTTGGCTGCGTCGGGTCTTAGTTGCAGCATGCAGGATCCTTCACTGCGGCACGGTCCTCTCTCTAGTTGTGGTGTGTGGGTTTTCTCTCTCTAGCTGTGGCGCAAGGGCTCTGTAGCTGTGGCACACAGGCCCAGTTGCCCTGTAGCATGTGGGATCCCAGCTCCCCAACCAGGGATCGAACCCACATCCCCTGCATTGGAAGGCGGACTCTTTACCACTGGACCACAAGGGAAGTCCCTCTTTTTTTTTTAACATCTTTATTGGAGTATAATTGCTTTACAGTGGTGTGTTACTTTCTGCTTTATAAAAAAGTGAATCAGCTACACATATACATATATCCCCATATCTCCTCCCTCTAGCGTCTTCCTCCCACCCTCCCTATCCTGCCCCTCTAGCACCGAGCTGATCTCCCTGTGCTATGCAGCTGCTATGATCAATCTGAAAATGAAATTAAGAAAAAAATTCCATTCACAATACCATCAAAAAATAAAATAAATTCCTTAGGAATAAATTTGACAAAAGTAGTGTAAAACATATTCTGAAATCTACAAAAGATTGTGGAGAGTACCTAAAGATCTAAATAAATGGAATAACACCATGTTTATGGATTGGAAGATTTAAGATTGTTAAATGGAAATACTCTCCAAACTGAACTACAGATTCAATACAATCTCTGTCAAAATACCAGCTGACTTGGTACAGATTGACAAGCTGATTCTAAAATTGATACGCAATTGCAAAGGCCTCAGCAAAAAAGTAATCTTGAAAAAGAAGAACTCACACCTGCCAACTTCAAAATGTATTTACAAAGCAATGGTATACAAGACAGTGTCGACAAAGATAAACATATAGACCAACAAAATAGAAATGTGAGCCCAGAAATAAACTCATCTATCTATAGTAAACTGATTTTTGACAAGGGTGCCAAGACCATTCAATGGGAAACAACAGTTTTGTCAATAAATGGTGCTGGGACAACTGGATAGTCTTGTGCAAACAATGAAGTTGGAACTTCATCTTATACAATATACAAAATTTTACTCAAAATGAACCAAAAACCTAAATATAAGGGCAAAAACTATAACTCAGAAGAAAATGTAGGGGAAAAATCTTCATGACCTTGTGTTTATCAAAGGATTCTTAGGTAAGACAACAAAAACACAGGCAACAGAAGAAAAAGAAATTAGACTTAATCAAAATTTAAAACTTTAGTGATTCAAGGAACACCATCAAGAAAGTGAAAAGACAACCCACATAATGGGAGAAAATATTTGCAAGTTGTATATTTAATAAGATACTTTATATGCTATATAAAGGACGCTTACAACTCACTAATAAGAGAACCCAATAAAAAATGGGCAAAGTATCCAAATAATCATCTCTCCAAAGAAGATATATAGTAGCCAATAAGCATGCAAAAGAATGCTCAACATAATTACTAAGTTAAAACCACAATGAGATACCACTTCACACCTACTAAGATGGCTAGAATCAAAAAGACAGATAGCCAACAAGTGATGAGAATATGGAGAAATTGGAAGTCTTATGCATTGCCGGTGAGAATATAAAATGGCCCAGCTATTTTGGACATAGTTCGGCAGCTCGTCAAATGATTAAACATGAGTTAGCATATGATCTAGTAATTCCACTCTTAGGTATAGACCCAAGAGAAATGAGAACCATATGCCCACATGGAAAATTGTACACAAATGTTTATAGCAGCATGGTTCTTCATACTAGCCCAAAGGTGGAAACACCCCAAGTGTCCATCAACGAATGGATAATTCATCTGAATCTAACAATCCATTAACTGGAATATTACTCAGCCATAAAAAGGAGTGAAGTATTGATACATGTTACAGCATAGAAGAACCTCAAAAATACTATGCTAAGTGAAAGAATCCAGTAACAAAAGACCACATACTATATAACTCCAAGTATATAAAATTCCAAAATAGGTAAGTTTGTAGAGACAGAAAGTAGATTAGTGGCTCCTTAGGCTTGTACATCAGGGGAGTAGCTTTAGGGAATGGGGAAATGGGAAGTGAAAGCTAAAGAATATGGAGTTTCTTTTTTGAGGTAATGAAAATAATTGTAAAATTGACTGTGGCGATAGTTGCACATATCTGTGAATATACTAAAAACCACTGAATTGTACACTTTAAGTGAGTGAAGTTTATGGCATGTGAATTATATCCCAATAAGGCTGTTTTTCAAAAAGTGCAAAACTGATTTTCTCTGAAGAAGAGAATCTGCCCATGGATAGCAGTGTCAGCTCCTACCAGAGAGTTTCCAGTCTGCTGACATGCCCTACAGATTTTGGACTTGCCAAAATAAGCATAAGCCAACCAGCATAAGCCAATTTCTTGAAATAGATAGATGAATGATGGATACATAGTAGATGACAGATGACAGATCGATAGATACATAGATAGATAGATAGATAGATAGATAGATAGATAGATAGATAGATAGATAGAACAAGATTTCTGTATCTCCTACTGTTTCTGTTTCTCTGGTAGAACTCTAATACAAATTTTGGCATTGAGAAATGAGGTGCTGCTGTAACAAATACCTAAAAATGTGGCAGTGGCTTTGGGTTTGGGTTTGGGTTTTGGGCAGAGGCTGAAAGAATTTTGAGGTGCTCGACAGAAAAATACTAGGTTGCTTCACAGAGATAATTAGTGGAAATATGAATGTTAAAGGTATTTCTGGTGATATCTCAGAAGGAAATGAGAACATGTTACTGGAAACTGGAGGAAAGGCAATCTTTGTTAAAAGGTGGCAGAACTTGGGTGACCTGTGTTCTACTTTGGAAAAGCAGAACTTATAAGAAATGAACTTGAGTATTTAGATGAGGACATTTCCAAGCAAAGTGCCTGGTTTTTGGATTTTAGGGTTTGTTTCTTTGTTTGTTTTTGCTGCTTATGGTAAAATGCAAGAAGAAAAAAATAAATTGAGGGAGGAACTGTTAAGTAAAAAGAAACCAGTACTTGATGATTTGAGAGGTTTTCAGCCTATCCATATTGCAAAGGATGCTAAAATTAGGAAATTCACTGTAGAGAGAGCCTGCTCTGGAGAAAAAGCCGAGAGCGTAGCTGGACAACGTTTTGTGGAAGAGATTTTAGGTGTGTGACTCATTTTCCAATCAACCATCTCAACAGAAGCCAAGAATAGAGATTAGGTTATCCAGGAGGAATCAGTGAAGAACTCTCTTGTATGATGGTATGAACCCCCCTGACATATGTAGGAGGCCCACAAGGGTTTTGATAATATTATACCAGCACAAACATTGCCAACTTGGATCAACAGTGATGGAGACTGGACAAAATGTAAAAAGGTTGTCTGCTCCTGAAATTCTACAGGAAATAAATAGATTCATAGAGCCACTCAGGTGCAAACATGAGCTACTCTTAAGAAAAAAAAGAAATGAAGAATGACTAAGAAGGTGGGACTATCATGGGACCAGAGGTCAAAGACAATGGAGCCATTTCCAAGGGCATAGGGCACAAGTGGCCTGTAACTAAGGATGCAGAGGATGATGGTGGAGCCATAGGCAGAGAGGGAGGACCTTGAACCTCATAGTATTATCCTCAAGCCTTGAAATCTAATGCAGTTGGCCCTGCCAGATTTCGAAGTTGCTTGGTACTTGTGACCTCTTTATTTCTTCCAATTTCTCCCTTCTGTAGTGTAGATGTCTATACAATTCTTGTCCCACCATTCTATTTTGGAAGCAAATAACTTGTTTTCTAGGTTCACAGACCACATCTGCCCCACGATAAATGATACCCAGAGTACCACCCATACCTTATTTAGATGATTTAGATGATGAGATTTGGGGCCTTCGAACTGATGATATTTACATGAGATTTTGGACTGAGAGTTGGTGCTGTAATGGGTTGAGACTTTGGGGGATATTGGGATGGAATGAATGTATTTTGTATGTGAGATGGACATGAATTTGGGGGAGCCAGAAGGTTGACTTACTGTGTTGAATAGCAGCCCCCGCAAAGGTAAGTCACCCAGAACCTGTGTATGTGAACTTATTCAGGAAAAGGGGTCTTTGCAGATGTGCTTAAGTTGAGGATCTTGAGACAAGATAATCCTGGATTAGATGGACCTTAAATCCAATGACTAGTTCTTAGAGAAAAGAAAAGGAGAAATGACAGAGAAACATAGGGAAGAAGACCATGTGAAGACAGAGGCAGAGATTGGAGTTATACTGCCACCAGATGCTGAATGAAGCAAGGGAGGATTCTCCCCTAGAGCCTTCAGAAGGAGCAGGGCCCTACCAACACCTTGATTTCAGAATCCTGGCCTCCTGAGCTGTGAAAGAATAAATTTCTCCTGTTTTAAGCCACCAAGTTTGTAGTGACTTGTTACAGCAGCCCTAGGAAACTAATACACTGGGCAAGGATGAACTTTATGCTTGTCCATACTCTTTAGCCAGAGCCATCACTCCCTTGTAATAATTTATATCTCGATATTGAACCCAGTTTTTATTGCAGACTCACCTCTACTTTGTGTAAAATTTATTCTCAGGAATCCCATTGTCCTATTCTGCAACCAGCTTCAACTGGAGCCACCCCCAATACAATAGGTATGATTTCATATATTCGAACCTCAGTTGGAGATGGAGTGGTCAGGGTACCAGCCCATCTTCTAAGAGAATCCTCCACTCTATGTAAATTTGGATGCAAAAGAAACCTGTTGGTTAGAATGCACCAGTTTAAGATGCCAGAGCACCCAAATTCAAATAAATGGAAGCACTACTCCAACCCCAATAATATCTGAATCCCAAAATGTCCTGTGGTATTATTATGAGGGTTTTCATTTTAATTGTATTTTATCTTTGGCATATTATGACTGTGATTATTATAGGCAAATGTCTTGGGGTACACACTTAAGATATAGCTCCTATCTTCTGTGAATTAATAATCTGGTTGGTTATTATTATAATAATAATTTTAAAATAAATAAATAGACTAAAATATATCAGGCACTGTGGTAGGCACAAAAAAAATTTCTTTGAATAAGGTCTGAGGATCTAATATATAGCATGATAACTATAGTTGATGGCACTGTGTTGTATAACTGGAATTTACTAAGAAAAGAGAACTTGAATGTTCTCACCAGGAAAAAAAAAAAAAGGTGGAGAGAGCTTGGCCAAGATGGTGGAGCAGGAAGAGCCTGAGCTCACCTGCTCCTGTGGGCACACCACAACTACAACAATTTACAGAGCAACTACTGATGAGAATGACCAGAATCCAGCAGAAAAGATCTTCTACAACTAAAGACATGAAGAAGGAACCACCACGAGATGGACAGGAGGGGCAGAGTTGCAGCTTAGTCCAGACCCAAGCGCCCCAGGTGGCTGACTTACAAATGGGAGAATAATTAGAATTGAAAAGGTTCTCCCTAAGGAGCAAGGGATTTGAGCCCCACATCAGGCTCCCCAGCCCCAAGGTCCTGCACCAGGAAGTCGAGCCTCCACAGCATTTGGCTTTGAAGGCCAACGGGTCTTATTTTGAGAGACCCTGAGGGCTGTGGGAAATAGAGATTCCACTCTTAAAGGGCACACACAATATTTCACACACTCTGGGAACTCAGGGGGAGAAGCAGTAGTTTGAAAGGAACCTGGGTCAGACCTACCTGCTGATCTGGGAGTCTCCTGGAGAGACGGGAGGCAACTGGAGCTCACGCTGAGGACATAGACGCTGGCAGCAGCAAGTGATACAACCAATAAGGGGCTAATATATATATATTATAAACAGCTCATGCAACTCAACATCAAAAAAACAAACAACCCAAATCAAAAATGGGCTTAAGACCTAAATAGACATTTTTCCAAAGAAGACATACATAAGGCCAACAGGCAAATGAAAAGATGCTCAGTATTGATAATCATCAGAGAAATGCAAATCCAAACCACAGTGAGGTATCACCTCACACATGTCAGAATGGCTATCATCAAAAAGAACACAAATAACAAATGTTGGTGAGGATGTGGAGAAAGGGAATCCTGGTACACTGCTGGAAATGTAAATTCGTGGAGTCACTGTGGAAAACAGTATGAGTTCCTCAAAAGACTAAAAGTAGAACTACCATATGATCCTGCAATTCTACTCCTGGGCATATATCCTGAAAAAAATGAAAACACTAAATTGAAAAGATACAATGTACCACAATGTTCATAGCAGCACTATTTACAATAGCTAAGATATGGAAGCAACCTAAGTGTCCATCAACAGATGAATGGATAAAGAAAGATGTGGCATACACGCGCACACACACACACACACACACACACACACACACACACACAGGTATACTACTCAGCCATAAAAAAAGAATGAAATTTTGCCTTTTGCAACAACATGGATGGACATGGAGGGTATTATGCTCAGTGAAATAAGTCAGACAGAGAAAGACAAATACTGTATATTATCACTTATATGTGAAATCTAAAATACAAACAAACAAATGAATACAACAAAACAGAAACAGACTCACAGATATAGAGGACAAACTAGTGGTTACCAGTGGGGAGAAGAAAAGGGGAAGGGGCAAGATAGGAGAAGGGGTTTAAGAGGTACAAACTAATATGTATAAAATAAATAAGCTCCAAGGATATATTGTACAGCACAGGGAATATAGCCAATATTTTATAATAACTTTAAATGATGTATAATTTATAAAAAGTTTGAATCACTATGCTGTATACTGAAAGTAATGTAATATTATAAATCTACTATATCTCAGAAAGAAAATAAAGAAAAAATAAAGAAATAAAAATAAACATTAAAAAATGTAAAGATGTGAGGCAAATACGTTAATTAACTCCATGGGGGGAATCCTTTCACAATGCAAATGTATATCAAATCATCATGTTGTATACTTTAAATATCTAACAATTTTATTTGTCAATTATACCTCAATAAAGCTGAAAAAAATTCTTAGTTAAGAATTTAAACTCCTCCATTTAATCTATGGAACAATAAATGGAGGTTTTAGTGTTTAAGGATCCTTGTATCTTATTACTGTCTAAATTTCTTATATTATTGATGTATTATTTTTTAACAGATAAATAGCCCTCCCTTAGAGGCAGAAGAAGTAAGACAATTGACATACGGCAATATGAGATTCTTTTCATGGATTAGAAATGGGGTTTATTTAGCATTGTTCTTAACAAAGGCCCCAGGAGGCACAGCATGGGAAAGAGAATTATCCTCTCTAACTTCAATCTCAGAAGTTTGGTATTTAGCTCAGCATCATTTCAGAGCCATTTATGACTCCATGATTCATAAATGTAATCATTTATTTTTAACTAATATATGAAATGCTTCAGATAAACTGGATGCTGTAACAGCTGCCCTTTGAGATGTTGTTTCATAATGAACCATACCTGAATCAACAGATAATAGTCAGGTGCTTTATTCTTCTGATATCAGGTACAGTTCATCTTCCTCTTGTGTTTAACAGATGAATTCTTTAGCAATAACCCTTGGCTGTGTATTCCAGAAAAAACAAACAAACAAAGAGTGTCTTAAACAATATAGAACATTATTTCTCCCTTAACCCTAAAAGAAGGCATATGCAGGCAGACGAGAGTCACCATGGTGACTCCTCAAAGTCTTTAGAGGACCAGACTCATTGCATCTTTCTTCTCAATCTTCCTAACAAATGACTTCTAATTCCAGCTGTCACATCACCAGGAAGAAAGAAGAAAGAATGCTCAACCCCTTACCTTTAAGGGAGCTTCCTAAAGGTTTTCTTCCACTTATATCTCATTGGCCACACCAATCTGCAAGGGAGGCTGGGAAATAATGTTTTCACCTGGGCCCATTGCAAGGATTTGGTTACAAAGGGACAAACACATGATAGATTTGGGGAAGCAATTAACGGCCTGTGACACAGCAGAGGTTCAACATATGCCAGAGGCCGATTTCTGAAGAAGATCATGCTTAAAGTCCCAGTGATTATGCAACATATACTCCTCACTGTGACATTTACCATTTACGTTCTATTTATCATCTTGCTCAAGCAGCCATAATCCAGGAAAAGAGAAGAAATTCTTCCACTATCAAAATTGTAAATAATATGTTATCAACTAATTTTATAGTTTAGGCTTCTGGTATTTAAATAAAGACAATTTTAACAAGATTTTTTAAAAAGTAGGTCCAAGAGTTTTTTAAAATGTCCATTGTCCAAGGGGCTATACTAGGGACTTCTTAATAATAATGGTAAATTTCCAAATGTATCAATAGTAAAGCTCACTATTGAGCCATCATCCACTGCTGTGTTTTCAGGCATATCCGAATGTGTTCGTCAAGTTGAGGGAGTACCCTTGTCAGGGGATCCTAAAGAACAAGACTGACCCCTCAAGTCGGAGGAGAATAGAGATTCTGAGACCAGCATGATTCAGACTAAGCACACCTCTTCCCAAACCCCTCCTTTGGTGCAGGTTGGAATCCTAAGGAGAAAAAAGGCTATGAGTAAAACTAAAAATCTCTCTCTAAACTGTCTAACACTTTAGGGCTTAAACAGAACTGTCTCAGGACACTTCTAACACAATGCAACCCAAGAGGTAGGGAGGCATCTTCTCCAGTTCCACAGTAGGGGCACCCCAAAGCTTTGATGTGCTGAGAGCTCGGTGCAGCCTCCGGGGCATGACTGACATGGCCAACGCCCAGTGGTGGAGTAGCACAGACGGACACAGTCCTTCTCATTACCACTCTGCTGGGCCCAGTGGTTTGATGATACAGCCTTGTGGTGCTTGCTCACAGTTAGGTCAGATGGCCAACAGAGATGAAGCAACATCCACCATACCTAGAAGAGTGAGAATAGCTGCAAGCAAGGAAACTACTCAGTCCAGAAGAGCAGTGAGAATAACAGGAGGGCAAACTGCACTTAAGCACACGTGAGATAGTCCCTGGGCTGCCAAGAGAAGCTGCAGGACTTCGTAAGAGTCTAAATAGTTAGTAGTCCATAGCTAGGATGATTTGAGTTACAGATGTGTTTTCCTTGGCAAGAGTACTAAAGTATTAAAACTTTTTAAAAAATTGACAATATTCTAAAATTACGATGCAACTAGATATTACTGAAAAATGGAGTGTGGTTTTTGCTGCACAGTAGATACTGAAAATTAGAGTTTCAAGACATCCTTTCTTCATATCATTCAAAAAATATTTATTAAGCACCTACTATATGCCCTGTGCTAATTGCCAGGGATGCAGTGGAGAACCACAAAGATGTGGATGTAAAGTGTGGTTGAAGACAATATTAAGTACGGGCTGTAGAAGTGAGCAATTCAAGTTTGCCCCAAGAAATGCACCAGCAAGTTTCTTTTATTTAAAAAAACGATGTGTGCTTACTGTGACAGATAGAATTATTATCCTTATTATATAATTATGTATTATGTATTTTTTGCCATGTGACTTTTAACAGGTTTATTGAAGTATAATTTATGTACCATAAAATTCACCCATTGTAAGTGTACAGTTCAATGATTTTTGGTAAATTTATACAATAATGGAATAGTCACCACAGTGTAGTTTTAGAACATGCCTCTTACCCCCAAAATTCCCTCATGCTGTGCACAATCAATCCCATCTCCCAGCCCTAGGCAACCATCTCTATAATTTTTCCTTTTTTAGAAATTTTATATAAATGGAATCACACAATATATAGTCTTTTGTGTCTGGTTTCTTTTACTTAATATAATAGTTTTGAGATTCATTCATGTTGCTTCTTGTATCAGACTTCCTTCCTTTTTATTGCTAAGTGGTATACCACTGTATGGATATACCACATTTTGCTTATCCATTTCCTAGTTGGTTAATATTTGGAGTGTTTCCGAATTTGTGTTATTAAAAATAATGCTGCTGTGAATGTTCACAAGTAAGTATTTGTCTGTCTTCATTTCTCCTGAGTAGACACAGAGGAGTGGAAATGCTGGACAGTATGGTAAGTATATAGTATAACTTGTCAAAAAACTGCCGAACTTTTTCTAAACTGGATGTAACATTTTACATTCTCATGAGTTTTGTAGAAGGATTTCAGTTGTCCATCTTCTTGCCAGCACTCAATATTGTCAGACTTTTGGCAACAGCCAATCTAGTGGGTCTGTAGTGATATTTCACTGTAATTTTAATTTACCTTTCCCAAATATTTTCATCTTTTCATGTGCTTATTAGCCATTTGCGTGTCTTTGGTGAAACACCTATTCAAATCTGCCCATTTTTTAATTGAGTTGTCTTTTTATTACTGAGTTGTAAGAGTTATATATTCTGAATATGTCTTTTATCAGATATGTGATTTACAAGTATTTTCTCCTAGTCTATGGCTTGTCTTTTCATTTTCTTGATGGTGTCTTTTGAAGGGTAATGTATTTTAATTTTGATAAAGTTCAATTTATCTATTTTGTCATTTATAGATTGTTTTTATATCAGAATTAAACATATCTTTGCCTAACCTAAGATCACAAAGATTTTCTCCTATATTTTCTTCTAGAAACAGTATAGTTCTTACTCTTACATTTAGGCCCTTGATCCATTTTGAATTCATTTTTTTGTGTACAGTGTAAAGGATCTAAGTTCATTTACATTTTTTTGCATAGGGATATCCAATTGTCTCAACAAAATTTGTTTAAAAGAGTATTCTTTCCCTGATTGAATTGTGTTTGCATCTTTTTTGAAAATCAGCTCACCATAAATGTAAGAGATTATTTCTAGACTATATTCTGTTCTATTGATCTATATGTTTACCCTTATACCACACCGTATGATGACTGTAGCCTTATAGTAAGTTTGAAATCCGTTAGTGTAAATCTTCCGACTTTTCTTTTTCAAAGGGCTTCCCTGGTGGCGCAGTGGTTGAGAATCTGCCTGCTAATGCAGGGGACACGGGTTCAAGCCCTGGTCTGGGAAGATCCCACATGCCGTGGAGCAACTAGGCCCGTGAGCCACAACTACTGAGCCTGCGCGTCTGGAGCCTGTGCTCCGCAACAAGAGAGGCCACGATAGTGAGAGGCCCACACACCGCAATGAAGAGTGGCCCCCGCTTGCCGCAACTAGAGGAAGCCCTCACACAGAAACGAAGACCCAACACAGCCAAAAAAATAAATAAATAAATAAATAATAATTAAAAGGTGCTAATAATTTTTTTTAAAAAAAGTAAAGAAATCACCTTCCCCCAAAAGAATTCCTTAAAAAAAAAAAATTGTTTTGCTAATTTAAGTTGTTGGCATTTCCATATAAACTCTAGGATTGACTTGTCAAATTCTAAAAGAATAAAGCCTGCTGGAATTTTGATAGGGACTGTGTTAAATCTATAGATCATTTTGGGGATAACTGTTATCTTAATAACATTGTCTTATAATGCATGAATATGGTACATCTCTCCATAAATTTAGATATTCTATAATTTCTCACAGTAATGTTTTGTACTATTTTAGTATATATCCCCTTCACTTCTTTTGTTGTACCTACTCCTGAGATTTTTTTTCTTTTTAATACTTTTGTGAATGGAATTCCTTTCTTAAATTTATTTTCAGATAGTTCAATGTCAGTATACAGAAATAAAATTATTTTTTGTATATTGATTTTGTATCTTGCAACCTTGCAAAACTCATTTATTAGTTCTAGCACATATATGCATGCATACATACAAACAGGGTTATCCATACACAAAAGCATAAAGGCTTTTAATTTCTTTTCCTTGCCTTATCACATTGGCTGGAACATTCAATAAAAGGTGAATAAAAGTAGTAAGAGTGGACATTCTTGCCTTATACCCAATCTCAGTGGGAAAGTTTGTACTTATTCACAATTAAGTATAATGTTAGCTGTAGATTTTTCATACATGCCCTTTTTCAGAGAGAGGATATTTCTTTATATTCTTAATTTGATGAGAGTTTTTATCATAAATGGGTATTAGAATTTGTCAAAAGATTTATCCGTGTCTATGGAGAAAATTGTGTAGTTTTTGTCCTTCCTTCTATTAATATAAAATATTATATGCATTGATTTTCAGATGTAAAATCATTCTTGCATTCCAGGAGTAAATCCTATTTGGTCATGGTATACAATTTTTTATATATGTTGCTGGTTCCACTTTGCTAATATTTTGTTGAGGATTCCTGCATTTATGTTCATCAGAAATAATTACTTCATAGTTTTCTTTCTTGTGATATCTTTGTTTGGCTTTGGTATCAGTTTTGGTATCACACTAAATACTGGCCTCATAGAACAAATCGGGAGGTGTTCCCTCCTCCTTTTTATTCCTGAAAATATTTGTATAGGACTGGTTTGTGTCTTCCCTAACTGTTTAATAAAATTTACTAATGATCCATCTGGGCCTGGGCTTTTCTTTGAAAAAGATTTTAAATTACAGTAAGTCCCTTACATACGAACCTTCAAGTTGTGAACTTTCAAAGCTGCAAACGTGCATCTGGTTCCAGCAAGGAACCAGAACCTGTGCCATCAACATCAGGCGTGAGTGAAATTGCGGCTTGCCCTCCATCTCCTATTGCTGACCATCCTTCACCTCTACCATCTACCACCTCCTTTCCCTCCTGCAGTCAGTAACTCTTCTTGCCTGTTCACTCGATGCCAGCCCCTGTATGCCAGCTGTTGTACTGTAGTACTATACTTTTCAAGGTACTATAAGATTAAAAACATTTTCTTTATTTTTTGTGTTTGTTTTTTATGTATTATTTGTGTGAAAAGCATTACAAACCTATTATAGTACAGTACCATTAATATATAGCCAATTGTGTTAGTTGGGTACATAGGCTAACACTGGTGGACTTACGAACAAATTGGACTTAACGAACGCACTCATGGAACAGAAGTCGTTCGCATGCAGGGGACGTACTGTACTAATTCAATCGCTATGCATTTTAGGTCTATTGATATTTCTATTTCTTTCTTGAGAGAGTTTTGGTAATTTGTTTATTTTCAAGATATTAACCGTCTGTCATACAGAGTGAAGTAAGTCAGAACGAGAAAAACAAATACTGTATGCTAACACATATATATGGAATCTAAGATAAAGAAAAAAAAAAGGTCATGAAGAACCTAGGGGCAAGACGGGAATAAAGACACAGACCTACTAGAGAATGGACTTGAGGATATGGGGAGGGGGAAGGGTAAGCTGTGACCAAGTGAGAGAGTGGCATGTACATATATACACTACCAAACCTAAAATAGATAGCTAGTGGGAAGCAGCCGCATAGCACAGGGAGATCAGCTCGGTGCTTTGTGACCACCTAGAGGGGTGGGATAGGGAGGGTGGGAGGAAGGGAGGCGCAAGAGGGAAGCGATATGGGAACATATGTATACATATAACTGATTCACTTTGTTATAAAGCAGAAACTAACACACCACTGTAAAGCAATTATACTCCAATAAAGATGTTAAAATAAATAAAAAGGAAAAAAGATATTAACCATTTCGTCTAACTTCTCTAATTTGTTGGCATAAATTGGTTCATAATACTCCCGGAGAATCCTTTTGATTTCTGTAGCATCTGTAGTGATGTTTTCCTTCCTTTTCCTGATTTTGTTAATTTGCTTTTTCTTTCTTTTCTTTCTTTTTGTTTTTCTAGGTAAATGGTTATCTATTTTGTTGATTGTTTACATTTTGGTTTTCATGGATTTTCTGTATGGTTCTTCTGATTTTTATTTCACTTATTTCTTCTCTGGTCATTATTATTTCTTTCCTTCTATTTACTTGAGGTTTGACATGCTCATATTTATCTAGCTTCTTGAAGTGGATGCTTAGATTGTTGATTTTAGATCTCTTTCCTTTGTAATATAAGCATTTAAAGTGTTAAGTACCCCTCTAAGCATTGCTTTAGCTACAGCTCATACATTTTGATATGTTAGGTTTTCGTTCCCATTCAATTCAGCACATTTTCTAATTTACCTTGTGATTTCACCTTTGACTCATTGTTTTTCCAAAAGTATATTGTGAAATTCAAAATATTTGGGAAATCTCAAATTACCTTCTGTTGCTGGTTTCTTATTTAATTTTGTTGTAGTCAAAATAGTTTGATTCATTTTGTGGCCTATAATACAGTTAATATGGAGAGAGTTCCATGTGCACTTGAACAGAATGTATATTCTGCTGTTGTTGGATGGAGCATTCTATGTTATTTATGTCTAGCTGCTTGCTAATGTTGTTCAAGTCTTGAATATTCTGTCTAGTTCTATCAATTACTGAGAGAGGAATGTTGAAATTTTCAACCACTACAATACTGAACTGTCTACCTATCTTTTAATTCTGTCAGTCTTTGATACATGTATTTTCGTGCTCTGGTGTTAGGTATTTATATATTAATAGTTGTTATTTCTTCCTGAGGTACTGAAAACTTTATCAGTATGAAATGCTTCCTTTTGTCTATAGTAATATTTCTTGTCTTAAAGCCTACATTTGTATATTAACAAAGTCACTCCAGTTTTTTAATGGTTACTACTTGCTTTTCCATCCTTTTACTTTGAAACTATTTGGCTCTTTGAATATAAAATATGTCTCTTATAGACAGCATTTAGTTGGATCTTGCTCTTTCCTCTATTAATGGTTTAGCTATATTTTAAAAATTATTTTCTTAATAGTTCATCTAAGGATTACAATATATATCCCTTTTTTACCATATTTATTGGAGTGTAATTGCTTTACAATGTCGTGTCAGTTTCTGCTGTACAACAAAGTGAATCAGCTATATGTATACATATGTCCCCATATCCCCCCCACTTGCGTCTCCTTCCCACCCTCCCTATCCCACCCCTCTAAGTGGTCACAACGCACAGAGCTGATCTCCCTGTGCGATGTAGCTGCTTTCCACTAGCTATATATATTACATTTGGTAGTGTATATATGTCCATGCTACTCTCTCACTTCACCCCAGCTTACCCTTCCCCCTGCCAGCGTCCTCAAGTCCATTCTCTACGTCGGCCTCTTTATTCCTGTTCTGCCCTTAGGTTTGTCAAACCATTTTTTTTTTCTTTTTTAGATTCCATATATATGTGTTAGCGTTCGGTATTTCTTTTTCCCTTTCTGACTTGCTTCACACTGTATGACAGACTCTAGTTCTGTACACCTCACTACAAGTGACTAAATTTCGTTTCTTTTTATGGCTGAGTAATATTCCATTGTATATATGTTCCACACCTTCTTTATCCATTCATCTTTCGATGGACACTTAGGTTGCTTCCATGTCCTGGCTATTGTAAATAGTGCTGCAATGAATATTGTGGTACATGACTCTTTTTGAATGACGGTTTTCTCAGGGTATATGTCCAGTAGTGGGATTGCTGGGTCATACGGTAGTTCTAATTTTAGTTTTTTAAGGAACCTCCATACTGTTCTCCATAGTGGCTGTATCAATTTACATTCCCACCAACAGTGCAAGAGGGTTCCCTTTTTGCCACACCCTCTCCAGCACTTATTGTTTGTAGATTTTTTGATGATGGCCATTCTGAGTGGTGGGAGGTGATACCTCATTGTAGTTTTGATTTGCATTTCTCTAATGATTAGTGATGTTGAGCATCCTTTTGTGTGTTTGTTGGCAATCTGTATATCTTCTTTGGAGAAATGTCTATTTAGGTCTTCTGCCCATTTTTGGATTGGGTTGTTTGTTTTTCTGATATTGAGCTGCATGAGCTGCTTGTATATTTTGGAGATTAATCCTTTATCAGTTGCTTCATTTGCCAAATATTTTCTCCCATTCTGAAGGTTGTCTTTTCATCTTGTTTATGGTTTCCTTTGCTGTGCAAATGCTTTTAAGTTTCATTAGGTCCCATTTGTTTATTTTTGTTTCCATTTCTCTAGGAGGTGGGTCAGAAAGGATCTTGCTGTGATTTAAGTCATAGAGTGATGTGCGTATGTTTTCCTCTAAGAGTTTTAAAGTGTCTGGCCTGACATTTAGGTCTTTAATCCATTTTGGGTTTATATTTGTGTATGGTGTTAGGGAGTGTTCTAATTCCATTCTTTTACATGTAGCTGTCCAGTTTTCCCAGCACCACTTATTGAAGAGGCTGTCTTTTCTCCATTGTATATTCTTGCCTCCTTTATCAAAAATAAGGTGACCGTATGTGCGTGGGTTTATCTCTGGGCTTTCTATCTTGTTCCATTGATCTATATTTCTGTTTTTGTGCCAGTACCATACTGTCTTAATTACTGTATCTTTGTAGTATAGTCTGAAGTCCAGGAGCCTGATTCCTCCAGCTCTGTTTTTCTTTCTCAAGGTTGCTTTGGCTATTCGGGGTCTTTTGTGTTTCCATACAAATTGTGAAATTTTTTGTTCTAGTTCTGTGAAGAATGCCATTGGTAGTTTGACAGGGATTGCACTGAATCTGTAGATTGCTGTGGGTAGTACAGTCATTTTCACAATGCTGATTCCTCCAATCCAAGAACATGGTATATCTCTCCATCTGTTTGTATCATCTTTAATTTCTTTCATCAGTGTCTTATAGTTTTCTGCATAAAAGTCTTTTGTCTCCTTAGGGAGGCTTATTCCTAGGTATTTTATTCTTTTTCTTGCCATGATAAATGGGAGTGTTTCCTTAATTTCTCTTTCAGATTTTTCATCATTAGTGTATAGGAATGCAAGAGATTTCTGTGCATTAATTTTGTATCCTGCTACTTTACCAAATTCATTGATTAGCTCCAGTAGCTTTCTGGTAGCATCTTTAGGATTCTCTGTGTATAGTATCATGTCACCTGCAAACAGTGACAGCTTTACTTCTTCTTTTCTGATTTGATTCCTTTTATTTCTTTTTCTTCTATGATTGCTATGCCTAAAACTTCCAAAACTATGTTGAATAATAGCAGTGAGAGTGGGCAACCTTGTCTTGTTCCTGATCTTAGTGGAAATGGTTTAAGTTTTTCACCATTGAGGACAATGTTGGCTGTGGGTTTGTTATATATGGCCTTTATTATGTTGAGGTAGGTTCCCTCTATGCCTACTTTCTGGAGAGTTTTTATCATAAATGGGTGTTGAATTTTGTTGAAAGCTTTTTCTGCATCTATTGAGATTATCATAAGGTTTTTATCCTTCAATTTGTTAATATGGTGTATCACATTGATTGATTTGCGTATATTGAAGAATCCTTGCATTCCTGGGATAAACCCCACTTGATCATGGTGTATGATCCTTTTAATCTGCTGTTGGATTCTGTTTGCTAGTAGTTTGTTGAGGATTTTTGCATCTATGGTCATCAGTGATATTGGCCTGTAGTTTTCTTTTTCTGTGACACCTTTGTATGGTTTTGGTATCAGGGTGATGGTGGCCTCGTAGAATGAGATTGGGAGTGCTCCCCCCTCTGCTATACTCTGTAAGAGTTTGAGAAGGATAGGTGTTAGCTCTTCTCTAAATGTTTCATAGGATTCGCCTCTGAAGCCATCTGGTCCAGGGCTTTTGTTTGTTGGAAGATTTTTAATCACATTGTCAATGTCACTGCTTGTGATTGGTCTGTTTATATTTTCTATTTCTTCCTGGTCCAGTCTCGGAAGGTTGTGCTTTTCTAAGAATTTGTCCATTTCTTCCAGGTTGTCCATTCTATTGGCATACAGTTCCTTGAAGTAGTCTCTCATGATCCTTTGTATTTCTGCAGTGTCAGTTCTTACTTCTCCTTTTTCATTTCTGATTCTGTGGTTTCAGTCTTCTCCCTTTTTTTCTCGATGAGTCTGGCTAATGGTTTATCAATTTTGTTTATCTTCTTGAAGAACCAGCTTTTAGTGTTATTGATCTTTGCTATTGTTTCCTTCATTTCTTTTTCATTTATTTCTGATTTGATCTTTATGATTTCTTTCCTCCTGCTAACTTTGGGGTTTTTTTGTTCTTCTTTCTCTAATTGCTTTAGGTGTAAGGTTAGATTGTTTATTTGAGATTTTTCTTGTTTCTTGAGGTAGATTTGTATTGTTACAAACTTCCCTGTTAGAACTGCTTGTGCTGCATCCCATAAGTTTTGGGTTGCGTGTTTTCACTGTCATTTGTTTCTAGGTATTTTTTGATTTCCTCTCTGATTTCTTCAGTGATCTCTTGGTTATTCAGTAGCGTATTGTTTAGCCTCCATGTGTTTGAATTTTTTATAGTTTTTTTTCCTGTAATTGATATCTAGTCTCATAGCGTTGTGGTTGGAAAAGATACTTGATACAATTTCAATTTTCTTAAATTTACCAAGGCTTGATTTGTGACCCAAGATATGCTCTATCCTGGAGAATGCTCCATGAGCACTTGAGAAGAAAATATACTCTGTTGTTTTTGGATGGAATGTCCTATAGATATCAATTAAGTCCATCCTGTTTAATATGTCATTTAAATCTTGTGTTTCCTTATTTATTTTCATTTTGGATGATCTGTCCATTTGTGAAAGTGGGGTGTTAATGTCCCATAATATGACTGTGTTACTGTCGATTTCCACTTTTATGGCTGTTAGCATTTGCCTTATGTTTTTTTTTTTTTAATTTATTTATTTATGTATTTATTTTTGGCTGTGTTGGGTCTCCGTTTCCACGCGAGGGCTTTCTCTAGTTGTGGCAAGCGGGGACCACTCTTCATCGCGGTGCGTGGGCCTTTCACTGTCGTGGCCTCTCTTGTTGCGGAGCACAGGCTCCAGACACGCAGGCTCAGTAGTTGTGGCTCACGGGCGTAGCTGCTCCGTGGCATGTGGGATCCTCCCAGACCAGGGCTCGAACCCGTGTCCCCTGCATTGGCAGGCAGATTCTCAACCACTGCGCCACCAGGGAAGCCCTGCCTTATGTTTTGAGGTGCTCCTATGTTGGGTGCATAAATATTTACAATTGTTATATCTTCCTCTTGGATTGATCCCTTGATCATTATGTAATGTCCTTCTTTGTCTCTTGTAATAGTCTTTATTTTAAAGTCTATTTTGTCTGATATGAGAATTGCTACTGCAGCTTTCTTTTGACTTCCATTTGCATGGAATATCTTTTTCCATCCCCTCACTTTCAATCTGTATGTGTCCTTAGGTCTGAAGTGGGTCTCTTGTAGACAGCATACATACAGGTCTTGTTTTTGTATCCATTCAGCCAGTCTATGTCTTTTGGTTGGAGCATTTAATCCATTTACATTTAAGGTAATTATCGATATGTATGTTCCTATTACCATTTTCTTAATTGTTTTGGGTTTTTTTTTGAAGGTCTTTTCCTTCTCTTGTGTTTCCTGCCTAGAGAAGTTCATTCAGCATTTGTTGTCAAGCTGGTTTGGTGGTGCTGAATTCTCTTAGTTTTGCTTGTCTGTAAAGGTTTAAATTTCTCTGTTGAATACGAATGAGATCCTTGCTGGGTAGAGTAATCTTGGTTGTAGGTTTTTCCCTTTCATCACTTTAAATATGTCCTGCCACTCCCTTCTGGCATGCAGAGTTTCTGCTGAAAGATCAGCTGTTACCTTATGGGGACTCCCTTGTATGTTATTTGTTGTTTTTCCCTTGATGCTTTTAATGTATTTTCTTTGTATTTAATTTTTGATAGTTTGATTAATATGTGTCTTGGCATGTTTCTCCTTGGATTTATCCTGTATGGGACTCTGCGCTTCCTGGACTTGATTAACTATTTCCTTTCCCATGTTAGGGATGTTTTCAACTATAATCTCTTCAAATATTTTCTCATACCCTTTCTTTTTCTCTTCTGCTTCTGGGACCCCTATAATTCGAATGTTGGTGTGTTTAATGTTGTCCCAGAGGTCTCTGAGACTGTCCTCAATTCTTTTCATTCTTTTTTGTTTATTCTGCTCTGTGGTAGTTATTTACACTATTTTACCTTCCAAGTCACTTATCCGTTCTTCTGCCTCAGTTATTCTGCTATTGATTCCTTCTAGAGAATTTTTAATTTCATTTATTGTGTCGTTCATCATTGTTTGTTTGCTCTTTAGTTCTTCTGGGTCCTTGTTAAATGTTTCTTGTATTTTCTCCATTCTATTTCCAAGATTTTGGATCATTTTTACTATCATTACTCTGAATTCTTTTTCAGGT
This sequence comes from Balaenoptera borealis, assembly GCF_965194805.1. NCBI lineage: Eukaryota > Metazoa > Chordata > Mammalia > Artiodactyla > Balaenopteridae > Balaenoptera > Balaenoptera borealis. The sequence goes on from NC_138870.1 coordinate 12,049,273, forward strand.
AGGCTGCCTATTTCCTCTTCATTTGTTTGGTCTGGTGGGTTTTTACCTTGCCCCTTCATCTGCTGCATATTTCTCTGTCTTCTCATTTTGTTTAACTTACTGTGTTTGGGGTCTCCTTTTCGCAGGCTGCAGGTTTGTAGTTCCCGTTGCTTTTGGTGTCTGTCCCAGTGGGTGAGGTTGGTTCAGTAGCTTGTGTAAGCTCCCTGGTGGAGGGGACTGGTGCCTATGCTCTGGTGGCAGGGGGGGGGGTGCTGTATCTTGTCTCTCTGGTGGGCAGGGCAGCGTCCGGTGGTGTGTTTTGGGGTGTCTGTGAACTTAGTATGATTTTAGGAAGCCTCTCTGCTAATGGGTGTGGTTGTGTTCCTGTCTTGCTAGTTGTTTGGCATGAGGTGTCCAGCACTGGAGCTTGCTGGCCATTGGGTGGAGCTGGGTCTTAGCGTTGAGACAGAGATCTCTGGGAGAGCTCTCACTGATTGATATTATGTGGCGCCAGGAAGTCTCTGGCGGTCCAATGTCCTGAACTCAGCTCTCCCACCTCAGAGGCTCAGGCCTGACACCAGGCTGGAGCACTAGACCCTGTCAGCCCCATGGCTCATAACAAAAGGGAGAAAAAAAGAAGGAAAAATAATAATAAATAGAAAAAAATATTAAAATAATAATTTTAAAAAAGGGGAAAAAAGAAAGAAGAGAGCAACCAAACCAATAAAGAAGTCCACCAATGATAACAAGTGCTAATATCTATACTCAGAGAAACATAAAAATCAGAAACAAATCAGTCACAGACAGCAAATCCCAAGTCTACAGTTGCTCCCAAAGTCCACTGCCTCAATTTTGGGATGATTCGTTTTCTATTCAGGTATTCCACAGATGCAGGGTACATCAATTTGATTGTGGGGATATAATCTGCTGCTTCTGAGGCTGCTGGGAGAGATTTCCCTTTCTCTTCTTTGTTCACACAGCTCCTGGAGTTCAGATTTGGTTTTGGCCCCACTTCTGCATGTAGGTCGCCTGAGGGCGTCTGTTCCCGCCCAGACAGGATGGGGTTAAAGCAGCGGCTGATTAGGGGGCTCTGGCTCACTCAGGCCAGGAGGAGGGAGGGGTACCGTAGTTATAATTGGAATGCGGGGTGAGCCTGAGGTGGCAGAAGCCAGCATGACGTTGCAACAGCCTGAGGCACGCCGTGTGTTCTCCCAGGGAACTTGTCCCTGGGTCACAGGGCCGTGGCAGTGGCAGGCTGCACAGGCTCCCAGGGGGGTATGGATAGTGACCTGTGCTTCCGCAGAGGATTCTTGGGGGCTGCAGCAGCAGCGTTTGCATTTCATGCCCGTCTTTGGGGTCTAAGCTGATAGCCATGGCTCGCGCCCGTCTCTGGAGCTCATTTAGGCTGTGCTCTGCCTTCTGTGGGCAGACAGAGGAGGAAACCCCTCTCCTCGTGCACCCTGAAACAATGGTCTCTTGACTCTCAGGCAGGTCCAGGCTTTTCCCCAGACTCCCTCCCGTCTAGCTGTGGCGCACTAGCCCCTTCAGGCTGTGTTCACAAAGCCAACCCCAGTCCTCTCCCTGGGATCCGACCTCCGAAGCCCGAGCCTCAGCTCCCAGCCCCCACCCACCCTGGCGGGTGAGCAGACAAGCCTCTGAGGCTGGTGAGTGCTGGTCAGCACTGATCCTCTGTGCGGGAATCTCTCCGCTTTGCCCTCTGCACCCCTGTGCTGCGCTCTCCTCCATGGCTCTGAAGCTTCCCCCCGCCCCGGCGTCCATCCCCATTCTCTGCCAGTGAAGGGGCTTCCTAGTGTGTGGAAACTTTTCCTCCTTCACAGCTCCCTCCCAGAGGTGAAGGTCCCATCCCTATTCTTCTGTCTCTGTTTTTTCTTTTTTCTTTTGCCCTACCCAGATACGTGGGGATTTTCTTGCCTTTAGGGACGTCTGAGGTGTTCTGCCAGGGTTCAGTAGGTGTTCTGTAGGAGTTGTTCCACATGTAGATGTATTTTTGATGCCTTTGTGGGGAGGAAGGTGATCTCCACGTCTTACTCCTCCACCATCTTGAAGGTCCCCCCTACAATATATATCTTTAACTCATCACAATCTGCTCCAGAATAATAACAGTAACAGTAATAGTAATAATAACACAGCAACTCTGCTCTGATATATTTTCATTATTCCCTCTCATTTTAGTGTTAGTATTGTCATACACATTACATCTATGCATCCCCCAAAATGTAGCATTATAATTGTGGCTTCACATAGTCTTTGTTTTTAAAGAAATTAAGAAAAAACAATAAATATTCTTTTATGTTTACTCACATATTTAACATTTTCAGTGCTCTTCATTCCTTCCTGTTGAGTTGAGTCACATCTGCTATCAATCATCATTTCCTTTCAGCTTGAAGGACAGCCTTTAGAATTTCTTACAAGGCAGATCTGTGTTCATTTACCTGGGAAGATCTATATTCTGCCTTCATTTTGAAAGATGGTCTTACTAGATAGAAAATTCCTGGTAAATTGCCTTTGTTTTCATTTTTTCTATTAGCACTTTGGATATGTTCTTCCACTACTTTCTACACCCCATATTTTTGTGAGAAGTCAGCCATTGTTTGTATTGTTTTCCATATATGATGAGTCATTTTCCTCTTGCTGCTTCAAGACTTTGTCTTGGCTTTCTGGAGTTTTTATTATCATGGGTCTATGTGTGAATCTCTTCATGTTTATTTACTTGGTGGTCATTGAGCATCTTGGACCTATAGATTAAGGCTTTTCATCAAATTGGGGAGTTTATGGTCATCATTTCTTCAAAAACAAAAATTTACCTTTGTGCTCCTCTATTCCTCCTGGGACTACTATTAACAAGTACATTGATATGCTTGGCATTGTTCTACAGATCTTTGAGTCTCTGTTTATTTGTCTTCAATCTTGTTTTCTCTTTATTCTTTAGATTAGATAATTTCTATTGATCTATCTTCAAGTACACTGATTGTTTCTCCTGTCATTTCAAATCTTCTATTGACCCTTCTAGTGAACTTTTCACTTCAGTTACTGTATTTTTCAAATCTAGAATTTCTACTTGGTTCTTTTTTATAGATTTTAAATCTATTTAGATTTCCTATTTTTTGAGTCATAGTCACCATATTTTCCCACACGTGTGCAGCTCCTAATGTTTCTACTTAGGTTTTGGAATTGTATTTTTAAAATTATTTTTCAGCTTTTCTTATTAGGGTTCATCCCCGTGTCACTAATATTTTAGTGGTCAGCTAACAATTTATGCAGAGCACCTCAAGTCCAAAAGTACTTCCACCCTCTGGCAATCAATCTGTGTATAGATTGGGAAATGCATTCAACCCTCAGTTAGTTCTCAAGTATGCCCTGGCTTTTACTTTTCAGTACACTCTTTTTGGTCTCCTCTGGCATGAGCATAGCTCATAGTGCCAGTCAGCCAGGAATGTGTGGAAAGCTTATGGAGTCCTTTTAACGGCTCTCTCACTTCCAAGATCTCCCCATTAAGTTACCAGCTGGTCCATCACTTGCCCCAGATAGAACCAGAGCCTCAGGCCAGAAAAGCTGTAGGTTTTTCCCGTTTGATTCCTACTGAGTTTGCCACTTTTAGATGACAAAGCCATGGGATTTTTGTCTTCAGCCTCAAGTTGAGTCTGCCCACTCAGGAAGCAAAACTGCTGGTATTCACAGCCAGCACTACCCTGGTAAACTACAGCTTTCACCAACCAGTATGGGCTGGGGAAGCATCTCCAAGCAGAAAAGGTGCATATTCCCACAGCTCTTACCCAAAATTCTTGCAGATTTTTTCAGGAATAAATCCTTCTCAATTATTATCTCCTTTTGCTCAATTTCCATAGCCTTGAAATGGTTGTTATTGACAATTTTATCCAGTTTTATATTTGACTTTGTTTTGCAGAGAGGTCTCACTGTCCTCTTCATACAACAATAGCTGGAAATATCTGTATAATGTGGCTTTGTGGTGCCTCTCCCTAGAGTAGCAAGAGTATATTTCTTTGCCCCACTGATGTTGGGCTTGGCTGTGTGACTTACTTTATCCAGTGATACATTAGCAGGGGCTTTAAATGTATTCTCATGATCTGGCTTGGATCTTGTACCCTTGTGATCCATCATCAGAAGAGCATACCTTGGATGGTGATTGGTCCTAAAATAAAGAAGCATGAAGTAGATCTACATCCAGTCTTGAGCCTGAAGCCAAGCCCAGCTGAGCTCAACCATGTTCAGCCAGACCCCAGCTGAAACCCTACTGACCCACAGACACATGATTAAGAAAATAAATATTTGTTATTATGAGCAACTGGACATTTTGGCATTATTTTTTATGCAGCAGTGTTGACTTATGCAGTCACCTAATAATAGACAGTGTCCTATCTAACCTGTTCCATATCACCAATAAAAGAGAGTAGTGCCATGCTCTACTCTGTACAACCTTCTCAAAGTATCCAGATTGAAGGGTAATGTCTAGGTTACAGGCATCATCAAATGCCATGGAGAGGTAATGAAGCAATTGGCATGGATTTATCATGAAATTCTTTAGAGTCAAGAAAGAACAATGAGCTGGTGTAAGCCTAAAGAAGCCATTTACTGCTGAGTTATCGACTAAGAAGTAGAGAAGTACATGAAAAATGCCATTATGTCTTTTATGAACCTGATAGACCAAGCTTAGAGGTAACCCAGCATTACTCTCTTACTCTGCATTACAAACTGAGGGTCCATAAGCAAGAATGCATTCTGAACTTGTTTTGCTGAAAGCTCTGCATCGTTTGCACACACCTTACAGAGACTCTTGAGCAGTTTCATCAGTTCAGTTCAGTTCAGCAACAGGTACAACAAAACACCTACAATATTACAAGGGCAGCACAAGGCATCCTAGAATCCTTCACTCAAATGACAGAACTTACCAATAAATAGATGTTTATAATATGATGTTATATGGGTTATAAAAGATGTCTGTGCGTTAGGGAACAATACCGTCTCCCAGATCTAAGAATGTTAACTTAAAAATCAGATCTCTCACCAGCATCATAAGGAATACTGTCAGTCTTGGCACTGAAATAATCCTCATATTGATGTGCCCCTGGAATGTGTGTATGCAGAGAATAGAAGACAGCAGGAGACTCAAGGGGCTATTATATCTGAAAGCTGATGTCGGAAAAATCACAGGCAAGGAGAGCAGGATAAATGCTATCAGCACACATCGAAACACAGCATCAAGCAATGCAACAGAGCTTTGGACTACTGGGAAACAGCAGCAACACACAAAACAGCCCTAGCTGCACCTGTAAGGAATGTGGGGAAAGACTTCAGGTGAATAGCTAAACAACAATAGGCTACATTTGCTAACAGGTTGAAATTTCACATGAGCATAGTTCCTTCCACCTTTGCCTGCTTAGCCACACTTGAACATAGCAGCTGTGGCATGAACCCACAACACTGTCTTAAAAAAAAAAACAAAAAAAAAAAAAACAGGAGTCAACAGAAAAATTCTAGCTATTGCCTATCAATCCCTTATATATTTTTATATACCTACCTCAACAATTGTATACATAAATTCTAATGTCATCTGAAAATGCCACACTTCAGGTAATAGATTAGTAGGAAGACTTCTGGCAGCCACAGATATCTCATCCATAACCTCTAATCCAGAAGCAAAAAAGATCTGTGCCTTGCAAGAAAACCAGCTGTAATAAAACCCATGGACCTTATCTACAGAAGAAGCAGAGCCTACCATGGGCCCTAAGACCTACAGTTCTGTAAAAGCTTACAGACTTCATAAGCTGCTTGCCTGCTTTTTCTAGAAAACTGTTAAGTTTTCTTAAATTATAAAGGACATACAGGTTGCATTAGAAAGGGCATAAAGGTATTCTTAAGAAGCAATAACAAACATTGGCGAAAATACAGCCAAACTCCTGACTATAATCGTACATGAACCAGGGGCCATATTAAGTGAGAGCAATAGCCCTATAAGGTTCACTCACTCATAGGGGCAACAATAAAACACAACATAAAAAAAAATTAAGCTCCATAATGATGGTATTGACTCATGAAGAAAATGCTATATTAAGTTGCTTTTTCTAATTAAGATGATGCAGAAGTATAGTACCTTTAAGAAGACTTTCACAAAAATAATTGACACAGTGAACATTTTAATGTTTAAATGTATCTGGAAAATATAAACATGTAAAATCCTTCTTTGCACAATGGCTCTAGATCACCACTGCTCAGCAGAAACAAAAATGTGAGCCAGCAGTGGAAGCACCCATGTAATTTTAAGTTCTCTAGCAGATACATTAAAAGAGTTTTTAAAAGAGTAAAATTAATTCCAATAATAAATATAATTTAACCCAACATATTCAAAACACTATATTAGCACTTCAATATATAATCAACATAAAATTATTAATGACATTTTATCACATTTCATTTGTACTAAGCCTGTGAAATCTGGTATGTGTTACACTATGGCACATCTCAACTCATACCAGCCGCATTTCAAGTGCTCAATGGACACACTTGGCTGATGACTACCACACTGGACAGCACAGCTCTCAATAAATGAAGCTTTACTGAAGAACCAAAATTAATGCAAATGCAACCATACTATTCTAATCCAGTATTCACAACTCCTAGAAAAAATGCCGATATCAAGCCACACACGTTCCCTGAGTTTCTCCAAAAGCTCTATAAACAAGGTTGAAAGAATTTAATATATGTCTCTGATAACCATCACCAAGGCAAAGAAAGGTTAGTACTAATTCCTGGTAAGAGGAAGGAAAGAGTTGTAGACTCAGAAATTTAGATTTAGGAAGAAATTTTCTCTGTAAGATTTTCTTGAGCCTTCCGAAATGAAGTGTAACCTTTGATGCCATAGTCCTTTTCTTATCTGGAAAGGAGGAAGGAGAATTGTAAACACTTAACGCCATTTACATAGTCACTTCTAAGGTTAATAAGAGAAGTTCAATTTTCAAAGCTACAACTTTAAAATAACTGAATTTTCAAAGATTGCTTCAATGTATGTCTAGATCACAGTAAGAAAGGCTCTACTAAATAAATCTAATAAAAATATTTTAAAGTATGGCTTTTTTTGTACCACATGTCTGTTGGTATAGGGTCATTTGACTGTTTATATATTTTGAAATTTTGCAAAAACTTGATATTAATATTTAATAATTATATTATAATTTGGGGCTATTAAAATCACATGCAGATTTCCTTGTGTTTAATTGCACTTTCTGAAATAAAAATAAATGAAAAAAATCTTATTAATGCAACATTAAAATTCAACTTTTTTATGCCCCAATGACAACAAATGTAAAGAAAATATTTCTTAGGGAAGTGGTCTTTCTCTTTGATCTAATTCAGATCTTGTGTCCTTCCACTTTTTTCTACAACTCTTGGTCCACAGGACTACACCCTGTACAATTTCCTGCTCAAGCACCTCTCTCATGCCAAAAAGGTGGAGGTGACGTCTTTCTTTTCTCATTGGATGAGAGCTAGGGCAAAGTTTAGCCAAGAATTAGAGGAACTGTAAGCCTCTGACAGGATAGACCTGTGCGAAGGGAAATTCTTAAATGTCAGGTCCTAAGAAGCAGATGGAGACTAAATCTGCACTCTTTACCCCATGAGGAGCTACTTAAGAACCACTGGAAGATGCAGGGGTCTGGGGAGGCACAGTACATTGGTGTGGGAAACCATGCTTGAGTAAACTGAGGACACAAAGGAGGAAGGATGGCAAGAATAAAGCCTATAAGGCTATTACAAGGTTTTATTTACCATGAACTTTGTTGGTTTAAATGTATTAATTTTGAATGAATTATAGAAGTTTATTATATTTTTCTATGATAATTATGTTATCATTTTCTAAAAAGGCCAACTGATTCTCTATCTCTTCATCTTTCTTCATGATTCTCATAATCTGATACTTGAGTATCACTGATACTCAATCTGATACTTGAGTAATCACTCTTACATGAACTTTCTCAAAGCTTTCTTTCTCTTCTGAGCTACTGAGGATTTTAATACAAATCACAATACATATGACAGTCTAACTGCAGCTGAGTGCAATAAGAGGAAAACTCATGGTTCTAACATTAACTGGCTCTTATAAAAGATCTTTGTATCACAGGTTGATTTTTAAAATCAAACTACATGCTATTCTGGATCTGTCTTTGGCCCTCCTTGACGCCATATTCTCTCCTAGCTTTGGAGGACCCTTTTATGGTCAGGAGGATGAATACACTTTGTAGTAACCGTGTATAATAGATTGATACTACTATCCATCAGTTAGTTGATAGGAAAAAAATTGAAGTGATTGTTTATGGACAGAAGTATGTGGTAATCTTAGGCCTTCATTTTGATGCTTAGCTTCAAGATCCACCCGTCTCTCAAAGCAGTCCAGGCAATTCTCATGATGTCAGGCCACCAGGACAAGCACTTGGAGTCCAGAACTCATTACTATTTTCCACCCATCACTCTAACAGTAAAGTTCTGGTTTCCCTTTCTTTTGTAGATATTGGTAAGTAGACAGGCATTTAAAAGTAAATGGAGGCCTTCCCTGGTGGCGCAGTGGTTAAGAATCCGCCTGCCAATGCAGGGGACAAGGGTTCAAGCCCTGGTCCGGGAAGTTCCCACATGCCGTGGAGCAACGAAGCCCATGCGCCACAACTACTGAGCCTGCGCTCTAGAGTCCGCGAGCCACAACTACAGAAGCCCGCGTGCCTAGAGCCCGTGCTCCGCAACAAGAGAAGCCACCGCAATGAGAAGCCCGCGCACCGCAACAAAGAGTAGCCCCTGCTCGCCGCAACTAGAGAAAGCACGCACGCAGCAAGGAAGATCCAATGCAGCCAAAAATAAATAAATAAAATAAATAAATAAATAAAAAGTAAATGGAAGTTTGGGTGACAAAGAGATCAATTCACACTAAGTAACTAAAAGGCACATGAGACAAAAGTAAACATCAAAAGGCTGATGTGTTAATTTACAGTGAGAAATGTAACACCACACGCTCAAGAAATATCATGATGGCTTGATCAAAACTTTTTTTTTTTTTTTTTTTTTTGCCTTGTGGTCCAACCACATGGAAATCAAAAGGAGGCTTCATGAGCATGGACTCAAAACAACAGGAGGTAGATAAATCAAGCCTTTAATGCATCCTTTCCCAAAATGTGCTGTGTGCTGTGAGACATTTTAATAGATCTTTCAACAACAACAGAAGGTTCAGTAATCAAGTGAAGTTGAGAAACGCTGGATTAAACCAAGGAAAACAGCTTTCATAACTGCACATTTCCTTTGATCTGCAGATGTACACTGTGGAGTTGTGAGCTCAGAGAGGCAGTTTTCTAGAATAAATTTGGCTCCCGTCTTTATAGAACACGTCAATATCTCATGGAACGATATTATTCTACAGATACAGTTTAGGATTCACTGACCAAATTCCTTAGCCTGATATACAGTCTTACCATAGGGACAGACTTGTCAGTGGGCCTAGTGTACTTGGAATGCAAGGACTAAAGCCCTGTATCATTCACCCTTCAGGGACACGCTTACCATGAGAACTGAAATAATCAAATAACAGTATCTGAGTCTCCCTTTTCCTTTTTAGTGTTTGGGTGGGCACTGCCAATATATACTTATGTTATTGTCCTTTTTCTTTAATTTTATTTAATTCTATCAGTGATATTAAGACATTAAAGACGTTACAGCAAAGGCATGCTTGCCTACAAGTAATTTCATCTTCTTCAGATGATTTTCTCTACCTTTATTGTAAGTTATGTGTTGATTTTTAAATGTGACTCTAAATGACTCTATTTTCTTTATTTTCAATTTTTAGAGTCCTGCCACACTATAACCCCTAAATGCTTATAAAAGTACGCAATAAGAAAATAATATAACTATGGGAAACAGATTCATACCCCCACCACCCCAAAGTCTATATCCAATCTCCAGAACCTGTAAATATGTTAACCTTATATGACAGAAGGCACCTTGCAAAGGTGAGTAAGTTAAGGATCTTGAGATGGAGAGATTATTCTGGATTATCTGGGTGGGCCAGTGTAATCACAAAAGTTCTTGTAAGTGAAAGAGGGAGGCAGGAGAGTAAGTCAGAGGAGGAGATGTGACAGTGGAAGCAGATGTCAGAGTGACGCAATTGCTAACCGAAAGGGGGCCAAGAGCCAAGGAATGTGGGCAGCCTCTGGAAGGTGGAAAGGGCAAGAAAAGGAACTCTTCCCTCGAGGCTCTAGAAGGAATGGTGACTTGCTGACACCTTGATTTTAGACCCATGAGACTCATTTCAGGTTTCTGACCTTCAGAACTATAAGATAGTAAATTTGTGTTGTTCTAAACCACTAGCTCTGTGGTAATTTGTTAAAGCAACAATAGGAAAGGAATAGAATAACCAACACTTTGGAGACACCTGTCCCCTGTCCCCCTGGTCCTTGCTGCCCATATGCAACATGTAGCCTGCTGGGTTCAACCTTGACGAATAACTAATACCCTGAGCCACAGTGTCTATTTGTCCTTTAAAACTTATTTGGAGATTCATGTGAATGTCACCCTACAGTGCTATGGAAACTTAAATCTAAGAATCTTAAGAAGTTTCAATAAGCATTAAACAAATCACTGAATGTCTCAGAAAGAGATCAATGTAGTTAGAGAGCAAAAAACTGAAACTTTTAACTCAAGATGACAACTACTTGAGAAATGTGAGTTTTTAGAGGCTCGACAGTAGAATGAACTCAGGAGAACTGACCCATGTTAAACAAACTCACAAGACACTCTAAATAACTGTCAGGGTTCTCCAGAGGAACAAATCCAATAGGGTGTGTATATAAATAGAGATTTGTTTTAAGGAACTGGCTCACGTGATTATGGAGGCAATCTGAAGGGTGAACTGTCAGGCTGGAAACCCAGGAAGAGACCATGTCGAGTTCAAGTCCTAAGGCTGCCTGCTGGTAGAACTCCTTGCCTGGGGAAAGGTCAGTCTTCTGTTTTATTCAGACCTTCAGCTGATTAGATGAGTCCCACCCACATCATGAGGGCAGTCTGCTTCATTCAGAGTCCACCAATTTAAATGTAAACCTCATGGAAAAACACCTTCACAGAAACATCCAGAATAATGTTTGACCAAACATCTGGCACACAAAATTAACCATCACATAAACCAAAATGTCAATTTATTAATTTAAATTTGGGACATTTCTTCCCATTGATTACAGTATCTGTGTCCACTAACCAGAAAACCTTAGTGTCAGAACATCTGGCAGACTAAATTAATAAGCCTTAAACTATTTGGTGAGTGTGAATCGGAACAAAGTTGGTAGGACAGTCGTGGGGAATAATTCACTATACTGGTCAGATTCTACCAGGTGCCTGTGATTTTACTACCCTTCAAAGAAGCCTCCAGGGGCTTCCCTGGTGGCGCAGTGGTTGAGAGTCTGCCTGCTAATGCAGGGGACGCGGGTTCGAGCCCTGGTCTGGGAAGATCCCACATGCCGCGGAGCAACTAGGCCCGTGAGCCACAACTACTGAGCCTGCGCGTCTGGAGCCTGTGCTCCGCAACAAGGGAGGCCGCGATAGTGAGAGGCCGGCGCACCGCGATGAAGAGAGGCCCCCGCTTGCCGCCAACTAGAGAAAGCCCTCGCACAGAAACGAAGACCCAACACAGTTATAAATAAATAATTAATTAATTAATTAATTTAAAAAAAAAAAAAAAAAGAAGCCTCCAAAGTCTTGCCTTTTGAAATTTTCCTTGTCAACAGATTTCCATCCTTTGTTCCATTTGATGGAACACCATCTAGAAGGGCCACCATCTAAAGGTCCACGAGTTGGCCTTACACTGATTGTATGGCAACTTAAGCTCATTTCTCCTTGAGATTTTCAATATGAAACATATGGACAGAGAGAGAGAATAAGTAAAAGCCTTAAAACATAAGAAACAATATCTTAGTAGAAGCAATATAGAAAAAAATGGAGACGAGTTAGTTCAGCAGAAAGGAACAAGTGCCAGTGGAAAAAGAAGTAAAGCCTGAAGTGCTAAATCACGCACCTGGAAGCTAAGTGGCGTGAAAGGCCTCCAGCCAGTGAGGGTTACCCAGGTGTCCTGACTGTACACCACCTACCAGTTCTCCCACATATCTTACAACAAATCCCATTTGTGCAGTCCGACACATTCACCCAGGCTCTAGGAAAGCCAGATAAACCTTTACTACCTTATCAGAGAGTGCACCTCTCCCAGAGACAAAAGTATTCCTATGCCTTAGGTCCGGTGCCTAGATCCCAGGTTCTTTGGACAGTGTTGGAGACTTAAGATCCCTCTGTAGGCTTCTGACCTCATCTCAGCACCATATAATTACAACGTACAAGATATATATGCCCGATGTATGGTCAGGTCAGTGCTCTGACCTTGTTATTACTGCAGAATATGATTCAGCTGTTCATCTGTTTCCAGGAATGGTGTGGGTTATACTTTCAAAAATCGTGGTACCATTTCATCTTCCTGAGACCATACCCTAGTCTTGCTCTATATACTACAGTGCTGTCCTCTAGGCACCAATTTCTTGATTATTCCTCAAGGTGTGTAAATTTTAAGGATGGCTGATCTCATCCACTCTGTGTGGCTTTTTGGAGGTTTACTGTCACAAGTTAACCTTATTTTCCAGGTCCCATGTGACACACCTCATTTCCCCTCTTTGCGCTGACGGCAGCATCATGCTTATTCAAATCCATCACTGAAAAATTAAGAGCTTTAAGATTAATTACACAGTAAACATTAGGCAGGGGCAGAATTATAATGCAAAAATCCAGGCTTATTCAATCAATTTTAGTGTATTCACATTCAAGGGAGGAACAAGGAATCTTAAAAGCTGATGTCGGGGAATTGTCTGACCTTCTTGAAAGTTCCTTGCGCTACAGATAGGTGAACAACCACAGAATCCGGCTGTCCAGATGAGGCCAGGATTGGGGTCTCTGAGTTGAGGCAATCTGGCAGCTGCTTCTGGCAAAGGCCAACAAGCCCTTAGGACCCAGTGTCAAGTCATAGAGGGAGGATTCGGCAGATGCTGTGTGCTCAGGCAGCGAAGAGGAATCTTGACTGAGAAGACAATGAGAGCCAGTGGCAGAATAAGACGATATGGCAGCTCCATCAGACAAGCAGGGGCCCCCTGGTCCCAGCACAGGGACCCTCTGTCTCCTGCCCTGCCTTAGGGCTGGCTCTGTAGGCTGCGGGACACTGAACTACTAGCGGTTGTTTCTAACTAGAAAGAAAGTGTTGGTCCGCAGATGAATCCTGGGCCTGGGCACACAGGGTTCAGCTTGCCCCACTTTCTTGTCACAGGAAACAGGCTGCCACAAAAATGCCTTAGAACAGTGATTCTTCTTCTAATGGGGAGCAAGAGAACCTTTTTTCAAGTGAAATTTTTCTGTGGGATGTCAAATATATAAAAATAGTTGAAAGCATATCAGCTCTGAACAGCCCAGAGCCCAAACACAAGGCCGCCCCACTGGGTCGCACCCCCATGGCAGCCTCTGCGGCCCCTCCATGGAGCTGTTGGCATCGGTGGGACACAGTGTGAAAGCTGCTGCTTCAGAATGCCAGGCGGTCTGCCTGTGAAAGCCTGAAAGCATAAATTCGGGCAAACGTGAACAATAAAAATCATGTATCAAGCTGACAACTTAAAAAACCTACCAAAGTTGAATCAACTGGTCCCTGGGAAACCCTAAGTGTCAAAGGCATCCTTGAATCCTACCACATCAGCAGTCTGCTGCTAGAAATACCCTTACTGGAAAGGCACCTGAAAGGCCATGCATTGCCATGGAACATGTCATTTAGGGTCCTAAACCCTGAATTTGAGTCACAACCCTGCGACTTACTAGCTGGGTGACCCTGAGAAAACGTCTTATCCCTCTGAGCCCTGACTCTCTCATCAACAAGAGGAAGATCACAGGTTTCTTACACACTTTACATCGTTATGAGGATCAAACGAAAGAACACATTAAAGAGGTATATCAACTGTTAAGCTCTGTGTTCATGAAAGTTGTTGACATTATAAAAATCTGCTGCCTGCTGTATCATTCATTAACTCTGCAAATTTCTATTGAATAATATTCCAGCTAGTGTAAGACTGTTAGATTGGGCTGATTTGGATGTAACTGCTCTGTGTCCCACTGCACAAGGCAACAGTCCCTCCCAGGAGCAGTGATGGGAGCTCCCTGTCTGAGAGAGCCCCTCCAGCCCCAGCCCCGCCTGAGCTCCCTGAAGCTAGTGAAGCTTCCTCATGGGAGAGTCTACTGCTCTCTGTCACTCACTGTCACCTCCTTCACAGCTGGGGCCCTGAGCTTCCCGGTCCCCGCCTCTATACAGAAAATTCAGAGCCAGCTGACCTAGTCATTCCATGACAGACAGACCTCACTTTCACCACCGCCAAGCTGCCGGCGGCATTGCCCAACAGAACTCTCTGCAGTGACGGAAATGTTCTCTATATGCACTGTGTGGTAGATAGCCACCAGCCCCATGAGGCTACTGACCCCCTGAAATGTGACTAGCATTCCTGAGGAATTAATGTCATTAATTTAAATAGCCACATGTGGATAGTAAACAGCACAGCACTAGAAGAATGGAACAGAGGTCAATCTTGATCTTTTCAATGAAATCCAGAAAAAAAAAACCACATAGTAGTTGCAACCGTATCATTTTCAAAAATAAAAACACTGTTAAATAAATAAATAATGGTGTTACCATGTTCATGCGCTCTTGCAAAAAGAGCAGATTGAGTTCCCTGTCCTAACGCAGTCTCCAGTAGTGCTTCTCCTAATTGTTGAAGGTGGTGAGCAGAGGCCAGTGTCAGGCAAGAAGACAGCACGCATCTATGGGACTTCGCACTTAGTGAGCAAATGAAACCTACAATAACATTCATCTGACACCTATTAATGATGTGCATGATAGCTGTGGTGCGTGCGGTAATTAGTTATACAGGGTAAGTCAGTCTCATAAATTACTAAAATTAGCATAATTTTTATACCGTTTGTGCGCTGGTATTAACAAATTACACCAATATCCCCAGCTTTCCTGAATTTTCTGTAAATGTTCATACATGGCCCATCTCCAGCATCACTAAAAGATCAGTATCCTGGCTCTGAAGCTATTGCTACATGTTCTAATCTCAGCGTTCATTCCCTGCCCAAACAGTCCACAGTTGAGGTGTTGGGTGCTCCTGGCCGTATTGCCAAGTTCTCCCTGTCCCACCCTTGAGATCCTGGCAAACAGGGCAATTTTCACTCTTCCCTCCTTAAAGTTTTTGCCCTGGAGGGCCAGTAGCAGAAACTCTGAGGCAAATTGTGGATGGACAGCTCTACCCCGATCACCATGCATCAAAGAAAAGGGAGGGGAGGGGAGAAAGGAAAAAGGCCAGGAAAGAAGTCAGACACTGAGCAAGGGTGGCCATGTGGAGGAGCCAGAAGTGCTGAAGGTGGACTCTGGGTTAACAGACAGATGGCAGCTTGGGGGCGGAGGGGAAGAGCCCGGAGTGAAAGAAGACAGTGCAGCAGTTAGATGAGGGGACCTGCACTCTTGCAGATGTGATCCTGGTCCTGAAGGCACACCCAACAGAAGCCAAAGGGCACGCAGACCCAGGTGGCCCCTGAGCAGTCCCTGGGAATGTGCTTCTAGCGGCTCCAGCTGTGACACAGCTTCCACAATGAAGAACAAAAATAACTAACATCACTGCAGTCTTGACCTCTTGGAAGACTAGAGGCAGCACAGGGGCAACAGGGAGGCGGAGAGGATAGGGTGAGGGGAGAGGCTGCAAAGCCCAGGAAGAAGAAAGCTTGCGTTTCCTCTCGACTGGGAAAACTGTAGGAATCCCGCCACGTTCGCAGGAAATACTCATTTCCATGGCAAGTGTTGGGTTATAAATACCTCAAATCGACCCTGAGCAGACCCTGCCGGCAGACTACATGCTTTCTGGGTTAAGGAGGCGGCCAGGGCTTTGAGGGGAACTAAATGGTACAGCTTCCTCACCAAATTTTCTACACCAGGAGTCCCAACATTATCCTGCTTGATATGCTTTTTCTAAGGTAGAAGCTGTCAAGTACTGGTTTATTATTCCAAGGTCCAAAAAAACACAAAGGAGTAGGAGGAGTTTAGCAAGGCTTGTACTAAACACATCCTTTTCTCTCCAAGGACCCTCTCCATCTTCAGTTTTCAGTTGACTCTGAAACGAAATACCAGCAACAACTACAATGCAGTCACTGAAGGATTTGTATGAGCGGCACTCAGTGTTCCCACCTCAACCCAGCCTCTCTCTCTCTCTCTCTTTCTCTCAGCCTCCTGCATGACTACTCTACAGCTCTTGACATCTTCTCCATTCACGGAGCCAGCTCAGATAGAAACCAGCAATTTTTGTTCTCAATTTAAACTCACTGGGAGGAAGAATTACCTAGCCCTGCTTGAGTTAGAAATCTACCTTGGTTGAATCAATGGATACCAGAAGCTCAGATACTTATAGAACACAGGTAAAGAGTGGGGTCCCATCTTGAGAGAGTAGGAGGGTGACTGCCCTCAGAGAAGAGAGATGTGAGCTGGACAGACACTTGGGAACGTGTTTACTGCAGTGCAATACTTCAGTGCTGTTGGTACAGACTGTCTTTGACCTTTGGGAAGAGTTGTCATCACCAGAGATGGGGAAATTCTGAAATGCGGGATGGGGTAACCTCTAACTGCTGCACAGTTTACCTGAGACTATCTCAACTACCTCCAACTGACCAGATAAATAAAAGCTGTGTGCAAAGGAATCTGGCTCTGCCTGATTGCACGTACACAGGGAGGTGGGGTTGCGATCTCTTCTTTGATAAAGAGTTACTTTTAATGATTCTGAAGCCAAAAAATGCCTTGGAAGAGAAATGTTACTGATATTAAAGTCTTTGAGCTGAGAGATTATTGTGCTCCCTTCCTTTCAGGGAATCTGAGAAAACATGGTTGGGAGAAAGTGACTCAGGTGGCAGGGCGTGGGGCAACTGTTTGCGAGATCATACGGAGGGGGATGAGCTTCTGCTCTCCCAGTGGAGCTAATGTTAAAGGTTCCTGTGCTAGTGATAGATGACTAAGTAACTAAAATGTCGATTGCAGTCAGTATTATTAGTTATGTTTATTAGGCTCCAGGAGAGAAAATAAGGAGCAAAGACCAGACGATTAGGCTCACCTTTGGCAGCTGCTGATTGAAAGCAATTCTGAGCTGCGTCTCTGATGGTGAACTCCTTATGACTAAGAAGAAGATACCAATACAGAAATCTTTCTGTGGAAAAACTTTAAATAAAGAAGAGCCTTATCTCCTAGGAAACCAATTCACTCCTCCTCATTCTCTGTTCAGAAAGATGGCCAGCTTTCCCTTTTCCCTTCCCCAATCCCATCCCCACTTCCTTCTTCAAAAGCTCACAGTTTATCAAAGCAAGCAGGCATTCTAGATGAATATATATATATAATATATATATTATATATATATATTTAAAGCTGAATTGTATCCAGCCAAGTTCCAACACCATTTCCAGATTCAGAATCCTTTTCAAAAGATATTTGGTATATAAACTTACAGGCAGATGCTGAATAATTGCTTAGATATCACAAGGAACATAGGCTGTGAATCAGAACACAGCTGGAACCTACCTATATAACCCTGTTTTCCATAGGGTAGAATTTAGCAAATAGTATCTCTATTACAAGGGGCCTGGTTCCTTATATCTCTTGTAAGCAATTTTACTGATGCTATGGCATCAAGGCACGGTACCTTATAGAAGCTTTTATTCACTCTTTTATTCCATGTGAATTGAGCACCTATTATAAGCCAAACACTAGGCAGGGCACTAGGGAGATAAGGCTAAGAAAAACAATTAAGGAACTCAAAGTGTAACAGAGGAGGCAGCACATAAGTGAATACTGCAGCTACTAAATAAAGAAGTGAGTGCAAGGCACAGCGCTGGTACAAGAGAGGGTCAACTCTATTAAGGATAATCAAGGAAATTTCACAGAAGAAGAAATCTTTGCATTGGGATCTTAAGAATAAATAGAATTTTGCCAAGAAGGCTACTGAGGGGGGGAAGGAAAACTTCCCAATCTGGTACGAGACATGAAATTCCAAGTTAAGTAATTCAAGAAGGTCGGCACCCAGTAAGAGAGGCGGAGGGAGGTGACTGGAGAAGGAGGAAGGCACTGGCTCATGCAGGATACGGTTTGTCATGGTTGAGTGGTTTGGATTTTATCTCACCCGTGATAGAGGGAGACTGTACCAGATAAACTATGGTCCTCAGAGCCATTCCCACTCCTTCTATGCTCTCTCCTGTCTCTCAGGAATTGGAAATCTGGGAATACATTTCCTGGATCTCTTGTCAGCAGCATTCCAGTTTCAAGTCCACCAATTTAGAATCCTGCCTGATTTGGAATGTAGAAGAAAATCAAAGGCCACCATTACTCCTCCAATAGTTGCAGGCAAATGTGTGAGCTTCAGCAGACTTTAGGTTGTTCTCAATGTTCTGCTGCATGTTCAGTACCTACTTTGGTGCTACAAACAGCTATGAGCTTCAGCAGTGGTTTTCTGAAGTCCTTAACCAGGGCAAAAATAGCTGCTTCCTCATCCTCAAAAAGCTTACTGTCACATTGTAGACCTATTGGCAAACTTCAGAGCCATTGACAACCTTCTCTGACCTACAGTCCTACAATTTTTCCAATGTTTTATAAGCATCATTTAGCAGTATTAAATCCATCCCTGCTTAAAATACTTCACGTGGTTTCTGTTTCCCTGATCCAAACCCTGACTGGGGTATTTTAGAAGATGACCCTTGTGGCTTTGTAAAGAAAGAATTGAAAGAGTAAAGACTAGGGTCAGGGAGATCAATAGATGGATTATTTCAATAATACAAAGGAGAGATGATGAAACAAAATTAGGACAATGGCAATAGAAATAGAAGAGGAGAATAACTTTAAAAATATTTAGGACAGGGCTTCCCTGGTGGCGCCGTGGTTGAGAATCTGCCTGCTAGTGCAGGGGACACGGGTTTGAGCCCTGGTCTGGGAAGATCCCACATGCCGCGGAGCAACTGGGCCCGTGAGCCACAACTGCTGAGCCTGCGCGTCTGGAGCCTGTGCTCCGCGGTGAGAGAGGCCGCGATGGTGAGAGGCCCGCGCACCGCGATGAAGAGTGGCTCCCGCTTGCCGCAACTAGAGAAAGCCCTCGCAAAGAAACGAAGACCCAACACAGCCAAAAATAAATAAATAAATAAATATATAAATAAATAAATATTTAAAAAATATATATATTTAGGACATATAACCACTTGGATGGAGGGGTTCAGGAAGGCTCTCAAACTTCTGGTCTAGGTGATTGCACTAATACTAGACAGGGAAGAGGGGAAGAAGGAGACTTGGCCAACATTACAGATGATGAGCTCAGTTAGAATATATTAAATCTGTGGTCTAGATATTTAGTAGGCAGTTGGCTAAATAAGCCTGGGGGTGAAGGGATTGAGGCTGAAGGTATTTATTTTGAAGACTAGGAGCACAGAAATGGTCATTAAACCATGAGAGTGGGTGAAATTGATTAAGGAAAATGTGTAGCATGAAAAAAAGTGGAAAGTTAAGAAATGATCCCTGGGGCTTCCCTGGTGGCGCAGTGATTGAGAGTCTGCCTGCCAATGCAGGGGACACGGGTTCGAGCCCTGGTCTGGGAAGATCCCACATGCCACGGAGCAACTGGGCCCGTGAGCCACAATTACTGAGCCTGCACATCTGGAGCCTGTGCTCCGCAACAACAGAGGCCACGATAGTGAGAGGCCCGCGCACCGCGATGAGGAGTGGCCCCCGCCTGCCACAACTAGAGAAAGCCCTTGCACAGAAACGGAGACCCAACACAGCCATAAATTAATTAATTAATTAATTTAAAAAAAAAAAAGAAATGATCCCTGAAAAACATCAATAGTTAAGAGCAAATATTAGAAGAGAATTCAGCAAAAGAGACCAAAAAGGAGTAATCAAGAGAGATAGAATAATCCAGACAGTATGGTATTAAGCAGGAAGAGGTCATCTGAAATCATGGGTAAAGACATGAAGATGACATAAATTATAACTGGTAGAAGACATCCATTTAAAAATACAGGAAGGCTAGTGGGAAGCAGCCGCATAGCACAGGGAGATCAGCTCGGTGCTTTGTGACCACCTAGAGGGGTGGGATAGGGAGGGTGGGAGGGAGGGAGACGCAAGAGGGAAGAGATATGGGAACATATGTATATGTATAACTGATTCACTTTATTATAAAGCAGAAACTAACACACCATTGTAAAGCAATTATACTCCAATAAAGATGTTTAAAAAAATAAAAAAATAAATGAAAAATAAAAATATAGGAAGGATTTCAACTGACTACCTAGATTCATTCAAATGTCATTATTTGTTCCTTTTCCACATGGGTGCAGTTTTATACAACATGAAAATGAAGGGATGTTCTTTGCAGCTTCACCTTTTCACTGGGTTTTTTCTCTTCCTCTATCTTCCTCCTTCATCCTAAAGGCAATTTTCCCTTTCTTCATTGCTTTATTCCCTCATTTCATTCCCTTTGTTCTTCTCAGGATGAAGCCAATGCATTTCTGCCTTTACAGATAAGAGTTCCTGCTCACATCTTCCAGATACCTAATCTGCTTTTCTTTAGCCAGGCAGTCTGGATCAAAGCCTTGTGGATCCAATGCCCATGCAAGTTTGGATGTGGCCACTCACAGACTTATGGGTTCAAAAACTGTAAACAGACCTCTAGGGCTGTGCTGAAGTCAGGTTAATTGGTCATGACCAGCCTAGTTTTTAAGTGAAATACAGGAGAGTAAAATGGAATAGAAAACACAAGCACATGTTACTGGCAGCAAAGATAAATATTATTTCATGGAACATTTGTTTCAGTGATAGGTTATGTGTGTATTTCAGTTTTATGCACGGTATGTGTGAAGAGTCACAAAGTCACATAATGGAGCAAAGTCTCATAAATATAAGATGAAAAGGAACTACCAAGGAGGATTGAGTTCTACCTTAGTTTACTTTTACAGACAAGATCCCAGGTGCAGGTAGTTAATTTGGAAACTGATCCTGGGAAACAAAAGGGAGGGAGTAGCGAAAGAGAGAGAAGGAAGGTCAAAGAGCCCATAAAGTGCGTGTAATGTGCTGGCTACCACTGTGGGCAACTGGTCTCCATCTAACTGGGGACACATGAAGGAACCGTGTAGAATGTGCCTCAGAACTGACCAACTAGAGAAGAGGTTGGCAAACATTTTCTGTAAAGGGTCCAATATTCAACATTTTCCTCTTCGCAGGCCGTGCGGTCTCTGGTAACTACTCAACTCTGCCACTGTAGCATGAAAGTAACCATTGACAATATGTAAATGAATGGGCATGACTGTGTTCCAATAAAACTTTATTTACAAAAACAGGCGGGCAGGATTTGGCCCATGGGCCAAAGTTTGTCAATCCCTACACTAGAGTGATAACCTTCTCTCCATTGCTGAGCGTGCACAGACAGTGAGAAACCAGCACAAATGGATGTTCAGCGTGTCTGATGTAGAACACTGGCCAGCAAGGATACATGGGAGTGTGCTGGAGTCAGATGGACTAAGGGGATGTGATGGATTGGATCACAGATGCTGCAAGGGACCAGCTGCGATTAGGCAATTCTGGAGAATATATTCACATACTCACACCTTTGCTGAAATGGCCTCACAAGGCTCTCCTAAGTCCTAATTCATTTTTCCATACCACCTTTTTCTCTGGAAATGCTAAAACTTGGTGTTTTTACATTCAGCATGACCCATTCCCTAAGGAAATTAGTAGTTGCATTTTAGAGAAGTTTTTTCTTTTACTTCTTTAAAGTTAACTGTGTGTTCAGCTCTCATACCTAGCTTGGCACAGACTCTACCATTTCAAATCATTTTCTCTTAAGACTGTCCACACAGAGGAATCTCACCTAATTATTCTTACACAGTCTAAAACACACAGTCTCTCTTATGCTTTTAAGCTCATTTTCTTTTCCACACGCTTTCCTTTTTTCCCCAAATGGATACATCCAATTACTCTCCTCTTGGGTGTTTTAATTTCACACATTTTTGTATACTTAGAAAGACCATAGATTGCACTACATTCACTGGCAAATCATCAAAAAGCATTTAGATGAAAGAAAATTTTTGTGAAAACGTATCTTTTGTAGCAACATAAGCATAAGATCATTCCTTGTTTTAAACCACATAACTAGAGAAGGAAATGAGATTTCATGATTTGAATTCTTTTTAATGACTTTTTCATGTATATAGCATTTTTACAGCTCACAGAACTCTTTCTCATTGAAGTCATGTGATTTATACATTTCCTTATTTGATCCATAGGGAAACTGAGACTCAGAGGTTAAGTGCTTTGTAAACTTTACACAGAAAATCAGTAACAAGACTGGGTCTACAATCCAAGCCCCCTTTATCTCAATATTTTGTATGTGAATTATTCACAACTTTCCTGTGAATTACAGAAATTTTAAGGGTTATTTTTATTTTATTTTATTTGGCTACTAACTTCTCACAGGGACTTTATAATACCAAGTCATTCAACTTTCTCCATGTCTAGATATTGGCTATAACTGCTTGAATGTTTTTTGTTTTTGTTTTCATGCAGGTAGGTCCCAAGCATGGTAGATTATTTGCAAAGATGGCTACAAAACCTTTTATCCCTGTACGCTCATGACTTTGTTATTCTTTCTAGCGAGACAGTCTATTTCCCCCACCCTTGAGTCTTGGCTGACCTTGTGATTTCCTTTGAACAGTAATATGCAGCAATGTAACATAGTGGAACTTCCAAGGCCAGGCCTCAAGATGCCTCTTGAAACATGGTGATGCCATGTGAGGGAGCCTGGCTCTCTTGCTTGAGGATGAAGGACCATGGGGAAAGGGTCCCAGCTGAAATTCGATACCGAACAGCAGGTGAGTGAAGCCACCTTGGACTATCCAGCACCATTCAAGCCACCAGGAGACTGAGCCGCATGAGTGATTCTAGATGACACCAGTAGAAGTGGGCAGTTAAGCTCATCCCAAATTGCTGACCCAGAGAAGGATGAGCAAATAAAAACAGTTGTTGTTTTAAGCCACTAAGTTTGGGGTTTATTTGTTATGCAGCATTTACATAACTGATAAACTAGGGATGAGGGATTTCATGGCCCATTATTTTGAGGAAATAGTGGAGATTCCCCAAAGATCTGAAGCCATCTTTAATGCCCCAGGGAATGATGAGTTTCCTCCATTTTTAAGGAATGCTCTCTCAATTCCCCAGGCTTATTGCAGAGTAGTAGGATGTTAATAGATAAACAGCATATGCTTATTATATTAACGTCTCACAGAACTGCTCGAGCTCACCATAGGAGTGATTTCTGGGAGTCAAATTTCTGTTGCTTGACTCTGCCCCAGCGGCCATAATTAATTAGTCCAAGAATGGATATCCAAGAATGGATATCCAAGAATGGATACTAGTACAAATTGGGCAAGTTTGTCTCTCAGTGGTGAATATGAAACATTGAATGGAAACCCAGAGACTGGAAATCTTTGAGAACTGAGTCTGTTTAACGGTATGGCTCTGGAAGAAAGGCTATGACTACTCTGAGGTCCCCAGAGACACACTGGTTCCCACCCTTCCTGAAGAGTGGGTGTTCAATTCCTCATTAGACTCTGTGACATAATTTAGTATTCATCCAATAAATCTTCTTTCCCACATAAGCTGCCTTGAGTTGGTTTTTGTTCCTGGCTCCTAAAAAAAAAGTCTAAATGCAGGTCCCAATCCCACCTTTGGCTAGGTAGGAGCCCAAGGCTGGCTCCTACGGGTTCCTCGGGGGGTCTCATTTTATAGTGAGATCAGAAAAGCTGGCATCTTACATTTCTTCATGGTTCCACCTACTGCCCAGATCAGTGCTAACATCAGATATAAGCAAGTCTCTGTCAATAATGATTTCACTGATGAAAGCTCTCCCTGTCCCTATCACCCCATGCTCTTAGCACATGGACATCAACCCTGTGCTGTCAGGATCAGCCTTAGTGGTGGCAGTAGGAGGAAGAAAGTGTAGATGATGATACCTGCAATTGGTTTCTTAGGAAACTGGGCATTTGATGGTCTGTGGCACCAGGTCTTTTCTCCACTGCCCACCAGGACAGCTCTGGCCATTCTATTTCCTTGTTCCCTGTGACATCAAAAATCTATACCCCTCTACAAACTACTATAATATACTAATTTTATATGAGAAATCTTAGTTAAAAGAGCTGGAATCTTACATAATTACCACAGTTCAGGGCCCAGAAAAAAGACTGCAGGTAACAAAATCATTTTCTATTATATATGTGCAGGGAAAGGTGAACGCTGCTGAACAGCTCCTGAGGGCACCTTGTTTTCAGTAACAGCTCACGCAGTCATGTGGCTAAATTTCACCTATTTCATTCAGGACAAGTCTGGGAATTGATTCGGTTTTGTTACTGGAAAGGGAAAATGATTTTAGTAAATGTCCAGGAAATAAGGGTTACCGAACTTTACAATGTCATGATAATTTCTGCAAAGGCTGAATCAAGGATTAAAGTTAGGTGTCCCATGGGCAGATGTCATTGTGCCTGAGTCTCTTTTTTGGTTCTCTGAAAAATACGAACAAGGCCTTTGAGTGAATTTAAATCTAAGGAAGTTGGTATCTTTTAGAAAATAGTTTCAGGTTGTGGCCTACAGATCGATAGTGAATATTCACATTTGGAGAAGAGCAAAATCCCTGGTTCTTGATCATATTCGAATCTCTTCCTCCATTTTCAGAAACCAAAGAGTTGAGTTTTCCACAAAAGTTATTGGTCTAAAGAAACAAATCAATTTATTCCAATTTCTTGTGAATTGTAAAAAGGAAAAAAGGGACAGAATTATACAAATGTAAAAATGGAGATGATCTCTTAATCCCACTCTATAAATAAAAACTTGCATAGGTTTTAGTTTTAGTAATCCTAAAGAAAACATACTGCATATGTAAAATCTCTATTCAAGTTAAAAAACAAAATCAAACAAAAATCCCTAAACTAAAGCTCTCCCTTTAGCCACACTCATTAAAGTTAGAACCATTTCCTTAGAAAGGAGCAATTATCTACTGGTAGGACCTTGTGTTATTTAGTACGTAAATGTCTATGCTCGAGTGTCATGGGCAAAGATGACATAGATACCAAAAAGACTCCAAGAAAGGAGTGAATTTGGTCATTGGCAACTGCCATTTTTTCAACAACCTATGCTCATGACCTAGGAGTCATTTTTCTTTTTCTCGTTTATTCACTCACTCCCTTGTTCACTCATTCATTCAATAGCATTTACTGATGACTGCAGTGTACCAGGCAATGTACTAAGCACTGGGGATGAAGAGAATTAAAATACAGCTCCTGTCCTCAAGAAGCTTACACTCTGATCATGGAAACTTTCCAGTCTCATCCCTTACATCCAATTGTGAAAATCAATGTAAGTCTCTTTTCTTTCCATCTCTTCCTTGTCTCCACCATGATTAAGGTCATTAATTGATGGCTGAATGGTTAAAGTTGTTTTCTAGTGGAATTCCTACATCTAGCCTCTTCTCTCTCTGCAAATTCTTTATACCACTGCTTCATTCACCTTCCAAAAAGATTGCTTTGATCATGTCATATCCTTGTACACATATCGTTAGTGGCTTCTCATTTTCCCCAGAAAAAAATAGATAAATTCCACAACCCAACTGTTATTATCAGTATAACTAATAATTACTACTATTTATCGAAGGCTTACTATGTGCCAGGTACTGTGCTAAAGACTTTATACACATTATGTCATTTACTCTGCATGACAACCCACTCAAGGCAAGAATTATCTTCATTTTATAAAACAAACAAAAAATGATGCTAAGAGGTGATCACTAATTTTCCCAAGGTCACAGAGATAATAGGTAGCAGATTAACTCCAAAGCCCACGCTCTTAACCACTACACTGAACCACCATTCTGCTCTTGAGTCAGTCTCAACCCTGCGCAAGTGTGCTTCTGTACCTTTGTTCCCGCTGGGTCCCCCATATGATATGTCCTTCACTTTCTCCGTGCCTTTCAGGTTCTACTGACACTCATTCAAAGCCCAATTTAAGTCCCCTCTCCTCTGTGAACTCTTCCTAGATCACGCCAGTCTGCATGGATCTCCTCATCCTCTGAGCTCCTATAGGGCTTAGTCTCTCTACCACTCATTTGGCATTAAGATGTCCCGTACCATATTTTTAGAGAAATATCTCGTATGTCTCAGGCCCAGCAATGAAAACCCCTTGGGAGCACATGGTCCTCAAGATACTTAACAAATACCTGTTGGCTTTGTGGTGCTATACATTTAACAGGCACACAATAAATTAATGCTGCATAAGAAATGAAGAGCTTGGACATTAAAACAATGAGGGAAGACTGTCACTAAGTATGAATGATTACAATGCACATACCATTCTCTTGCCATGACTGGTAGAAAAGGATCACATTGGAGATGCTATATTTCCCTGTCCCAGCATGCCATAAGGAACAGAAAGTTATAGGGCAGTTATAGGGGTTCCCCAAATCTTGCCTGAGTAGTCAGACAAAGGAGTATTATAAAAATCCCTGACCTGATCCTTAATTTGAATAAGATTTATGTGGAACTTAAGCCCCAGAGGCTTACCAAGCAAGCTCCAGGGCAGAAATGGTGGACTTCCCAAACATTTGGCAGCAACGTAGTTTGGCTAAGACTGAGCGGTATGGATGCTGACGATTCCCACCCTCTCCTCAAGCTACAGGAAATGGTTTTCATTACAGGTCTAATCTAAGCCACACGGAGGGACCACAGAGCTCCTCAGCCCACTAGCCATGTCCTTCCACACTGAGCCCCTCCCCACCCAGCACATGGCAGGACGTGACGACCACCTGCCACGTCATACCTGGAGGTTAGCCAGAGAGAGACGGCCAACTGGACAGTAATCTCCAGCGCGAAAGCCTGGCTGCAGGCTACGTGTGACCAATTGCTCCACGCCATCCTTACCCTTGTGAATGAGTGGCAGAACAGGGTCCATGCCTTCACTTCTTTGCTAAGGATAAAATGCCAGCCAGTGACTTGACGATGGAAGATTCCAAGGAAAGCCTCAGATGCCTTCAAGTAAGCATTGTATTTTCTGAGAAAGAAAAGAAACAGAGGAACTTGTGGCATGTTGGAGGCACATTCTCTGGAAAAGAACTGATAACATGCTACACTTGATATTAACCTCTTCTGTTTTTAAAGGGGGGTTTCATAAATTCCCATATAATTTCAGCCTCTCATCAATCCTAGGAGATGTCTCGGGCAGGAGTAAGTGTCCTCCATTGTACGCACGTGGTAACAACAGCCCAGAGCCTGGCCGGAGATCCCACTGCTGGTGATGGGCAGCACCAGGGCTAGAACCTCTGTGCCTCTCACACTTGCTCTAGTGCCCGGCCAGTCTCAGCACACTGTTCTTTCCCAAGACTGAAGGAACTGGAATATGAAATGGCTTGGTTTGGTTTGGTTGGCTTCGCTTTTTTTTGCTTCCATTCCTGTTCTGACTTTGTTCCCTTTCTGTCCCTTCCCTCCCACCTTCATACACTTCCCTCCCCCTCCCCACTGCCCCCCACCCTCTCAGATGCTGCTTCACTGGCAGCTTCCGCTGCAAACTTCCCAGCTTCACAGCCAACATTTGGAGCTCACAGATTACAGAGCCGTGGCCTCAGGATGCCTGTTGCGTCTTCTCACGGTTGGATGAATGATTTTTTTTTTTTTAAATGGAGAAGGGGTGTTTGTTAGAGAGGAAGAGGAAAGAACTGAATAATTACCAAATTAACATCAACTGGTGCTCACCTAACAACGCCATTGAGACCCCAAATCATCTCAGTCTAACTCTTCAGGTTTGTGATGGACAAAGAGACATTTTAGGGGTCAAAACCCCAGGGTAAAATGCTTCCGGTGTTACAGTGTTTTGATTTACCTGACTGGTCAACATCTTGGCATGTAATAATCAAAAAGACAGAGTTCTCGAGCGACTCCTCTCTTTTACTGCCAAGTTGTGAGGGAGAGACACCAGAGAGGGGGCGACATGTGCTGGGAGCTGTCAATCCGGCCTCTGCCTGGCACTAAATTCACACAAAGCACACAGCGCACAAATGAGCAGCAGAGAGAGAACAAGGAGAAATCTGAGGGCTACGCTGTCATTCTACTCAGAGGGAAAAGAGTTCTGAAATTGTCAAAGGGAAGGCCCTACTCTGGGCCTCTCTTTTTTTCCACAGCAACGGTGTTCAGGCGACTCTCACCATGATACACGCTTCCACTGAGCTTCTCGGGGTCGGGGGGGAAACAGCGACCCGGGCCTCCAGGGCTTCACCGGTAATAAAGATTTTACCAGCTGCACGGAGTGTTGCTGTGGAATCCAACTACGGCTGTCAGGCTAATAAGAGAAAAGATTCACTGTCGTGAGTCAGATAAATAAACATGCCTGGGAAACACTATGGCAGCAGATAACACTGAGAGGAGACATGAGAATTGGTACTATTTTTAGTGCTAGCGTTCTGATTATAATTGTACTTGAAGAGCAACTGGCATGAACAATATAAAGGCAAAGTTAATTTCAGATCATGAGCTTGCTGCACAGTTCTTGGATGATTTGAAATGCAATGTGATCTAGAGTCATTTTTCAACCGTGTGACGGGGGAACTTGGAGATGGTAAGCAGCTGCTGGGAGGCTCGTGGGCAAATGGAAGTTGAGGGAAGTTGAGTATAGAAAGATTTTTTTACTTTAGAAAAATCTCACATAGCATATATCCTGTTCACCCCTTTAAGCTGACATTTACTGAAGACTTACCTCGTGCCAGGTACTGTGCTAATTGCTCTCATGAGAATTATCTCCTTTAATTATCACAACAACCTGTGTGGTAGGTACTGTTATTGTTTCCATCATATAGAAGCCGTACAGTTTGCAAAAACTGACTTAGGATTTGAACCCAGAGACTTCCCTGGTGGTCCAGCAGTTAAGATCCTGTGCTCCCAATGCAGGGGGCCCAGGTTCGATCCCTGGTCAGGGAACTAGATCCTGCACGAAGCAACGAAGACCCCACACGCAGTAATGAAGATCCCACGTGCCGCAACTAAGACCCGGTGCAGCCAAATAAGTAAATAAATATATTTTTTAAAAATTCTCTTAATAAAAAGAATTTGAACCCAGTCCTCTTACTCTAGAGCCAAATCATTGCGCTATTGTAGATAACACACCCTTCCACTTTCTGTCGTTTGATGAGACAAGGAATCACGTCCCACTACCTGCACTGACCTACACATCCATCACTAATGACATCCATCACTAATAACTAATGACAGGGCCCATGGTTGCTGCCCCAGTGATCCAAAAAGAAAAGAGTGGCTACAGCTTCCCAGCACACCTGGAGCACCTCCCGCCCCCAACCGCCTGTATCCGCCCTGGTGGGGACCCTCTCCCCTGCTGAGTCCAGGCCTCGCAGCAGAGGTACTCTCAGCCTCCTTCCCAGATCGGAGCACTGAGAAGCAGGCGCTCAGGTCCAGCTTTGAACCACCACTCTTACCATCACCCAAGGAAGCAGAATGGCTCCGACAGTCACTTCCACGACTCTACAACACTCAGTGTCTCCTTCCTTCTCCTGCCCTCGAGCTAAAAAGTGCCCAGGTTCAGACTCACTAAATGTGTGTATGAAAACAACCTTCATTCACATAAACTATACCAAAGGCTGAGCTTACAGGATCAACGAAGTGAGGAACAAATTTGTCCTACATTATGTGAAGCTCTGAGTGCTAACATACTAGGTGTACACGTACATGGCAATACGTACAGATGGAGCTCACTGTTAACCACCGCAAGTCTTCAGCTTAAAGAAAGATGAAAACCAAACCAAACTGCCAGCATAGGACTAAGAGGAGAAATCCCCATTAACTGCAAAACACAGCGTGCTTGCTGACTGACCACAGGGTCCTGTGATGCCGTGTTACTGATCTCATTTCCAAGCCGATGGAAATATTTCTTCTTTTTTTTTTGGCTGCGTTGGGTCTTCGTTTCTGTGCGAGGGCTTTCTCTAGTTGCGGCGAGCGGGGGCCACTCTTCATCGCGGTGCGCGGGCCTCTCACTATCGTGGCCTCTCTTGTTGCGGAGCACGGGCTCCAGACGCGCAGGCTCAGTAGTTGTGGCTCACGGGCCCAGCTGCTCCGCGGCATGTGGGATCTTCCCAGACCAGGGCTCGAACCCGTGTCCCCTGCATTAGCAGGCAGATTCTCAACCACTGCGCCACCAGGGAAGCCCGGAAATATTTCTTAGAGAAAGCTTTATAGTGAGAGTTAATGGGACAATAGTCTTGCCGTTAAGGAAAAGTCTTATACATATAACTTGACTAGAATACATTTGTATCAGTTTAAGAGCTTTTTGGTTCCAAATAACAGAAGATCCAACTCAAACTAGCTTGGGTTAAGGGCCCTTGCTGGCTATGTAACAGGCCTAGAGCTGGCTGCTGGCACAGGCTAATCCAAGGGCTCAAACTCTGTCACCAGAGCCTGTTCTCTCTCCACACTGGCTTCCTCTCTCCTTCATGTTGCTTTCATTGTCGGTGTCCAGTTGATGGCGGGAAAGATTGTCAGCAACTTCCTGCCCTACGCTCTCTGGAGTTGGAGGGGAGTTTGAAGGATAAATGCTCTGGGCTCCACTCTGATTGGCCTGACTTGTTTCAGGTGCTTATCCTTGATCACATCCCTGTGGCCGAGGGGTTTGAGTGTATTCTTTGGCCAAGTTGAATCACATGCCCACCTTCTGCAGGGGCTGTGAGACAAAGGGTGAGTCTCCAACAGAAATCTGAGGAATTTTTTCCAAAAGAAGTGGGAAAGGAGGCTCAAATCAACAGATGTCCTCTACAGCCTCTCTTCATAAAACAGAAGTCCTTGTATTCTTTTATTAAAATTATTCAGTGCCAATGCATTAAACACTTGACTGTGAGTACACTTAAGCTCCCCCCCGCAATGTAACATTCTTAGATGGACCTAAAATATTGGCACATATTTTAAAGCTTTGGCTGCCCACTGGTATGAATATGATTGCAAAAATTATATAGGTCTAAAATTAAAAATTAAAATCAAAGACCAAGACCAAAGAATCTTGTATTTCTATCTCAGATTGGCTTCCAAGTCATGAAATGTTATCCTGATAAATTCAAGTAAACTTTCTGTACTATTTTTCCACTGGATGTTATGTGAGGGGATTAATTGGGGGGGAGGAGACTTGCAAAGACTTTATGGTTAAGCAATAACCAGAGAATAATTACCTGGAAGCATTTAGCCGACATCCCATTGGAAGCAAGGACCGCTGTCCGGTATGCTACTATGGACACACTCTTGGGGGTGCTGAGTTATCCATATTTGCCTGTTCTTTGCTAGATCAAGACATTTTCTGTTTATCAACAGGGGGAGTGACAGCCCATCTACAGTGGGCTGTCACTGTAGATGATATAGTGAACAACAAAAAATGGGGTGAAGCGGAAAAAACAGATTATTAGCCTTAAAACCCCCATCCCTTTCATTTGTATCAATTTTCCTATAGGTAGCTCACGCTCCTTTTGCTTCAGGCAGGGGAACTACTTAGAAAGTGGAATAGGTTATGCTCTCCCTGGTTTGCAAATCTCTGCTACTGCTGCTGCTTGTTTGTTTATTTTTTTGTTTCTAATTATTTTTTAAAGGCATTGGTAACAGAACCAAGGAATGAGAGAACATACTCATTTCTTCCTGGCTGTTGGCCTTTCTTAAGTCCATGATTTTTTTTTTTTTTTAATTTGTTGCCCCCAGCCATGGTAGCTGCTTTCAGTTGCCCAATTGAGTCTGCATTTTAATGAAAAGCACGTTATCCTCTCCTATTCAGTTTAGGATAATTGTTGCCCAGACAAATCATTATAATTAAATTCAATTTAAAAGTGAGAAACCACCTGCAACCATATGTTAAATCTGCCTGTGGATAAGGAAGTTGGTATTTTCACTTTATATTTAATGCAAAGGTGGGTAATGGTAAGATTTTCAATGGTGATGGTTAAGGAGACTTGCTTCTTTTTTTTAAATGAGTAATTACAATTCACCTGCGTCTGAAAGGAAATTACTTGACTCTTAGAAAAACATTTTCATTAAACAGAACTGCCATTGAGCAGGCTTCTATCAAGCGGATTTGGTATTGATGCAGAGAAATAAAGTTATTGAGATGAGAAAAAATAAGGAGCTTTCAGTAGATACGTGAAATGAAATTGAAACATAGAAGGATCCTATAGAAAACATCTGGCATTGTTTGGCTGCCCAGCGTCCTTTCCATTTCCTAAAAGTGTTCTGAATTTCCTCTGAAAAAACTATTTCTCATTCTTATCCAGAGTTTGGAAGAATCAGACCCTCCCAAACCAAGGGCTGGTGTGACTTAAGCCAGTGAGATTAAGCCAATCAGCGTAACCCATTCCTCTGGCCAGACTAATTTGACTAGGAGTCAGAGACAATGTTTGCTGGAACTTCTGAGAAGAAGAAAATTCCTCTCTCTTCTTCAGGAGTCACTTAAAGAGATGTTTT
Source organism: Balaenoptera borealis (assembly GCF_965194805.1). Taxonomy (NCBI): domain Eukaryota; kingdom Metazoa; phylum Chordata; class Mammalia; order Artiodactyla; family Balaenopteridae; genus Balaenoptera; species Balaenoptera borealis. The sequence continues at coordinate 12,081,922 of NC_138870.1, forward strand.
TCTCTAGAATGTACAGTTTAAAGATGCAAGATCTAGAACTGCGACAGCCATTTTGCCATCTGGAAGGAAAATCCAGAGTGGGAGGGGCCCCGTAGGCGTGAAGCTTTTACCTAGGAAGGCAGATCTATGTGATCACCTTGGTGACATCATCTGAGCCATTAGATCAAGCTAGTGCTACCTCTGGGTTTCTCAGCCATGTGTACCCACCTTTACACTTAAGCTAATTTAAGTTGAATTTTCTGTCACTTGCAACCATGGGAATCCTGGAGGAGTGAGTCCCCCACCTGGTTTGAGGCAAGGTCAGCTGACTCTCAGTCTCTGATAGGATAGAAAAAATGCCAATGCCTGCATTACTGGGACAGCGCATTAGGTCAGGAGTTCGTGGCTCTGGCTAATCATCTGAATCACCAGGAAACCTGGCAAAAACACATGTGAAAACTTGAAGATCAATGATTTTAGGAAATTAGTTTTTAAAAATAGGTGAATTGAGAAAAGAGAACTAAGATAAACATAAATAATGATCTATATCTAAAAGAGGAGGGAGGGACTTCCCTGGCTGTCCAGTGGTTAAGATACCATACTTCCAATGCAGGGGGAGCAGGTTCGAACCCCGGTAGGGGAAACTAAGATCCCACATGCCGCGTGGCCAAATAAATCAATAAATAAACAAACAAACAAACAAGGAGGGAGAGAATGTTAGAAGAAACGGGCAAATTTTCATTCTCTCATTCAACTAGCATTTATTTAAAGTCATTTAATGGCAAAGTACTGTGATAGAACTTGGTAGAGGTGATTACAAAGCTGTGTCAGACAAAAATCCATCTGCACATGGAATTTTTTTAACTGGGTAGGAAAGCTAAACAGGTATGCTCGTAAGTCCATTGCAATTCAGTACAAGGCAAGTGCTGAGAAGTTATTTCTACAGTCTTTAACAGCTTACTAAGCATATTCACACTCATTATGTCATTTGATTCTCACAACAGCCCTTTGAGATAGGCAGTGGCAGTTCCCTATTTGGCATAAAGAAACAGACTCAAAGTACACAAAGATAAATATAAATGAATGTCGCTGTGTCATTATTTGAAAGAGAAGAAAACTAGAAACTGAGTAAATAGCTATCGATAGTGGAGTGGCTAAATACATTATGTTTCTCCGTACAAGGGAACAGTAGGTAGCTGTTAAAAATCATAAGACGGAGTTCCTCTCTGGGAAAGATGGAGTAAGGACACTCTACCTAGTCTCCCAGTGAATTAGGATTGCCAAACTGAGCAAATAAAAGTACAGACCATCCATTTATATTTGATTTTCAGATAAACAGTTAATTTTTTTAGTGTGTGTCCCACACAATATTTGAGATAAACTTACACTAAAAAATTATGCTGGGGCTTCCCTGGTGGTGCAGTGGTTAAGAATCCGCCTGCCAATGCAGGGGACACGGGTTCGAGCCCTGGGCCGGGAAGATCCCACATGCCACGGAGCAACTAAGCCCGTGTGCCACAACTACTGAGCCCGTGCTCTAGAGCCTGCAAGCCACAACTGCTGAGCCCATGTGCCACAATTACTGAAGCCTGCACACCTAGAGCCCGTGCTCTGCAACAGGAGAAGCCACCGCAATGAGAAGCCTGCGCACCACAACGAAGAGTAGCCCTGGCTCTCCGCAACTAGAGAAAGCCTGCGCACAGCAACAAAGACCCAGTGCAGCCAAAAATAAATAAACTAAATAAATAAATAAGAAAACATTAAAAAAAAAATTATACTGGATGTCCTGTACTTTATCTGGCAAGCCTAGACTGAATGTAAATAAAAACCTGGACAAAATGCATGGAGAAATTATCTGAAGACTCTGAAAAGTGAATGGGAGCAGGAAGATTGAGGAAAGAGATCTTGAATTACGAATGATCTGGTGGTGAATTTCCTGGGTTGTTTGTCTGTTTCCTTCCTCATCTCCCAGCCTGGACTAAAAGCAACTCAAATCGCAGAGCTCTGGACGTGGCATAGAGAGCAAGAGTGCCAAGAGAAGCTCTCTCTTTCTGGTCTGAGGGCTGAGAAGTGGGGCCTCGTACAGTATGGAGAGAACAGGGGAGGTCCTCTGGTTTCCCCCCTCCCTCCCTCCCTCCCTCCCTCCCTTCCTCACTCCCTCCCTCCCTCCCTCCCTTCCTCCCTCTCTCCTTTCCTCCCTCCCTTCCTCCCTCCCTCCCTTCCTCCCTCCCTCCCTTCCTCCCCCATTCCTCCCTTCCTTCCTCCCTCCCTTCCTCCCTCCGTTCCTCCCTCTCTTCCTCCCTTCCTTCCTCCCTTCCTCCCTTCCTTCCTCCCTCCCTCCCTTCCTCCCTTCCCTCCTCCCTTCCTCCCTTCCTTCCTCCCTCCCTTCCTCCCTTCCTTCCTTCCTCCCTCCCTTCCTTCCTCCCTCTCTTCCTCCCTTCCCTCCTCCCTTCCTCCCTCCCTTCCTCCCTTCCTTCCTCCCTTCCTCCCTTCCTTCCTCCCTCCCTCCCTCCCCCCTCCCTCCCTTCCTCCCCCCTTCCTCCCTCCCTCCCTTCCTCCCCCCCTTCCTTCCTTCCTCCCTCTTCCTCCCTTCCTCCCTCCCTTCCTTCCTCCCTCCCTTCCTCCCTTCCCTCCTCCCTCCCTCCCTTCCTCCCTCCCTCCCTTCCTCCCTTCCTTCCTCCCTCCCTTCCTCCCTTCCTCCCTTCCTCCCTTCCTTCCTCCCTCCCTTCCTTCCTCCCTCTCTTCCTCCCTTCCTCCCTCCCTTCCTTCCTCCCTCCCTTCCTTCCTCCCTCCTCCCTCTCTTCCTCCCTTCCTCCCTCCCTTCCTTCCTCCCTTCCCTCCTCCCTCCCTCCCTCCCTCCCTTCCTTCCTCCCTCCCTTCCTCCCTTCCCTCCTCCCTTCCTCCCCTCCTTCCTCCCTCCCTTCCTCCCTTCCTCCCTTCCTTCCTCCCTCCCTTCCTTCCTCCCTCCCTTCCTCCCTCTCTTCCTCCCTTCCTCCCTCCCTTCCTTCCTCCCTCCCTTCCTCCCTTCCCTCCTCCCTCCCTCCCTTCCTCCCTCCCTCCCTTCCTCCCTTCCTTCCTCCCTCCCTTCCTCCCTTCCCTCCTCCCTTCCTCCCTTCCTTCCTCCCTCCCTTCCTCCCTTCCTTCCTCCCTCCCTTCCTCCCTCCTTTCCTTCCTCCCTCTCTTCCTCCCTTCCTCCCTCCCTTCCTTCCTCCCTCCCTTCCTCCCTTCCTTCCTCCCTCCCTCCCTTCCTCCCTCCCTCCCTTCCTCCCTTCCTCCCTTCCCTCCTCCCTTCCTACCTTCTCCCTCCCTCCCTACATCACCCCCCCACCCCCCGTCACCTTCCCACCTTCTTTCTTTCTTTTCCCAATGAAGACCTCAAGCAAGCCACAGTCCCAAACCAGCTGGGCGGTGGCTAAGCAGGGACAGCGGCAGTGGCCAGGCTGGCATCTAAAGCTCTGAGGAGGAGCATTCCTTCTCTCTGGCAAGAGGAACAGCAATCTGTAGTGTGTAGGGGGAAACCCAATTGTTTTCTTCTCTCTATGTATCTTCCCACTGCTTGAATGTGGAGGTGGACCCAGCTGTAGGAAATATGCGGCTGAGTGCAGAGATCAAATACTTGTTTTCTAGCCAAAGGACCAGAAAGAGGTCTTTGGGTGCCAGAGAGCGTTGGGAGATTGAGAAGAGAAAGATCAAAAAAGGGTCCCATACGGCGATGACGAAATCGTGGGCTCACCCTTGATATATGAAATGATCCTAAACGCTATATACCAAAGCTTGAGAACTGAGCTATGGGGCAGACCACCCCCCAGGACCCGGACTGCTCACTGGGTGGTGCACACATGTGACGGATGTGAATAGCATTGCAAAGGCTTTGAAAATTGAGCTGAGTTGGAAACACAGTCCATGGGAAGCAGGTAGGAACTTGCAGCCTAAACATAACTGGGTTGAAGGCCTAATACCGTAGCCAGTTTCCAAGATGCCCCCCATCACCCCACATCGTGGTATTCACACCCTTGTGTTGTTCCTTCCCACGCTGTACCAAGGTTGGTCTGTGGGCCCGATAGAATATGGCAGAAGTGATTATTTGCCACCTTGGAGGGTGTGTAAAGACTGTGGCTGCAGTCTTGGGTTCACTCTCTCTCGGATCACTCCATCTGAGGGAAGCCACGTCATGGGGAAGCCACGTCATGGGGAAGCCACATCATGGGGAAGCCACGTCATGGGGAACCCCGTGGCGTGTGAAGGAGCTGAACTGTCCTGTCAGCATCCACGTAAGTGAGCTTGGAAGCGGATCCTCAAGACCCAGTCAAGCCGCCGCTGACCGCAGCCCAGGCAAACACTTTGCAGCGTCATGAGAGCCCCAGAGCCAGAACCACTCAGCTAAGTCACCCCCAGATTTCTGACCCCCAGAAATTGTGAGATAATAAATGTGTGCTGTTTTAAGCTACTGGGTTTGGGGTAACTTGTTATGTAGCAGTATATAACTAATATGCCTACCAAAACAAGCAAAAAAATCCACCTTCTCCATATGATTCAAACAAGATACAGATTCTCATAACATAGCAGTCAAATGATGCAATGTTAATGATGCAATCCAAATTACCTGACATATGAACAAATGAGAAAAATTTCATTACTAGTATATAAAAATATGATTGATTTTTTTAATGTTGAACTTGTATCCTGTAATTTTCCTAAATTCACATATTAGTGCTAGGAGCTATTTAGTAGATTCCTTAAGATTTTCTATGTAAATGCAATCATGCTGAGTGAAAGGACCCATTCTCAAAATGTCACATACTGTATAATTCCATTTACAGACACACCTCAGAGATCTTGTGGGTTCAGTTCCAGACCACTGAAATAAAGCGAATATCACAACAAAGCAAATCACACAAATTTTTTGGCTTCTCAAGGCATGTAAAAGTTATGTTACACTACACTGTAGTCTATTAAGTGTGCAAGAGCATTATGTCTCAAAAAATATTTACATACCTTAATTAAAAAATACTTTATTGCTAAAAAATGCTAACTATCATGTAAGCCTTCAGCAAGTCATAATCTTTTTGCTGATGGAGGGTTCAGATATTTCAAGAATTACCAAAATGTGACACAAAGACACAGAGTGAGTAAATGCTGTTGGAAAAATGGCACCAATAGACCTGCTCGAGGCAAGGTTGCCCTAAACCTTCAATTTGTAAAAAAAAACTCAATGTCTGCGAAGCGTAATAAAGCAAAATGCAATAAAATGAGGTGTGCTTGTACATGACAGTCTGGCAAAGACAAAATTATAAGAATAGTTGCCAAGGTTAAAGGGGAAGAAAGGGTTTAACTACAAAGGGGCAGCAAAAGGGAATTTTTGGAGTGATGCACATAAATGTTCTCTATTCTAAATATGGTTTTGGTTACACAAATCTATATATGTGTTAAAACTCACAGAACTGTACACCCCCAAAATTCAATGTGTGTAAATATTTTTAATTTAAAGTAATAAAAACTATTTTAAAATGAGAGATGTCTGTAATATATATTGCTTATTATAAGAAGTCACAAATGTGTGAACGTGTATGTGTGTATCATGTGTGTTTGTATGCATGTATTTTGTGAATATAGAAATATCTTTTTATAATTTTAATTTAAATGGGTATAGAAATACCTTTAAGGATCTGAAGCAAACTTTTTTGTCACAAGAAAATGTTTTAGTCTTTTCATACACTCTGTTCACTTATTCAATAACTATTTATAACTTGGCAAGTATTCTGGAAGGAACCAAGGACACAGCAGTCAGTGATACAAACCATTGCTGACTAATAATATTAAAAATATACAACATGTGTCCAGTGTATATGCCAAGTGAGTTACATCTGGTTTTTTGCTTAAAGAGGTGATGAGAGCTGCCCGGACTATTACAGCTAAGAAGTGGAAGAGGCAACATTCAAACCAGGTTTGCTGTCTCTAGAGCCCAAGCTCTTAACCACAGTGCTATCAGGCTTTTCTGGCAGATAACGTTTGTTAAGTTACAAGTGTGACAAATGAAATAGAAAGTAAATCTAAGGCACCCAACCTTGCAGGGGGACAGAGAAGACCATCGTGGCCATGACATTTTAGCTGAATAAGAGTTACCTAAGGAAAGCTGGAGAAGTTGAGGAGATTGTGCAGCAAAGCGGAGGAAAAGTAGGGGCAAGGTGCAAAGAAACTAAAAAACAAGTAACAGTAACCAGAACCCCCCCCACCATCACACACACAGACAAAAACAAAAACAAAACAAAACTTGTAGGGCTAAAATCAAGTGGTGGGAGGAGTGAGAAAGGGCAAGTAGTAAGATGCAGGCTTACTGAGGAACCTTAATACCACGGAACTTTAAGCACAAAGGCACATAATCCTACCGCCGAAACATGGGTTTCTATATTTGAAGCAAACTCTTAACAGAAGCAGAACTGGGGAGGAGTGGAAAAACCTTACTTACAGAGAGTAAATTTTTAAATGATATTTGTTACAACAAACTTGTATAAAATTTGTAACATTGGTTAAGATTTGTATGATGAGAGAAACAGGCCCAGATAAATTGAGGTGTCTTGTTCAAAGTCATACTGTGACAGAATCAAAAGGATTCTTACATATGCCTAATGTTCTTTTCAATAAATGACAATGAATTCAAAAGAAAGTCAGAAAGGGGAGACTGGCGTTTGGGAAAGACTGTATTAAGGAAGAGGTATTTGGGGTCATACCTTAAAGGACAGAAAAAATTTAAAAGGTGGAGATAACAGGAAAGCATTTTTGGTAAAGAGACTATCTTGAGTATAACAGGAAAAAAATAAAGCTTGTTATTTTAGCCGTTCCAAATATTTATCTAAATAACCGTTCCAGGTTATTTAGATCGATTATATAGGCATACCTACAGCATTAGTAGAAGGTGATGCAGAGATGTTACAGGGCATGAGAGCTTTGAAAAGACTGTATGGGGTTTGGGAATTGGGAATAATTAGTAATACATTAACAGCCTTCAGAGAAGCCAGAAGAGATTAAGCCATCTTAGTCTGAGGACGGACAATGACAAGCTGTGCTTTCCAGAATAGGTAGTTACTTCCTAAAAATGTATTTCAAAATTTGGCTGGGTTTATTTGCAGGGAAACTTAGCTCAATTAAACAACGATGTTTCACACGTACGGGGTTTCAAAGAATTTTTGGCGCTCTGGAAACTGAGAAGGGTCCTGACATTATCCTTCTCATCAGTTATTTAGCAACAATCTCAGCTGTTCTGGGATGCTTATTTCCAGAGCTTCCTGGCACATAATAATAGTAACCTTTCGCCCACACTATGTAATATATTAAGGAAAGACAAATCGTGGGTCTGTGGTTGTTTGGGAGTAGGATGTGCCAGCCTATCAGCACTGTTTACTAATTGGATTTAGGATTTGTACTTGGTTTGGCGGAGCCAGGTAAGTTTGACAATTAAGTCTGATCACATAAATGTAATATGTCTAATATGACCAGCTCACTACAAGAGACCTGGACCAGGAGCAGCCTTTGGGCTTTCTGTTAATAGGTGCTTTGCACACACAGTAGCGGTGGTTTGAGACCTGGAGACAAAGCATGTCTTATCCAACCTAGCAGTGAGTAGACAAAGAAACCTGGACATGAAATCTTCAGGCACTTTAAATGCATATCCTTTTCCTGATATTGTTGTCCTGTATCCTTTGCTTGTAATAAAACTGTTCCATGAGTATAAATGATTTGAGTCCTGTGAGTCTTTTCAGCAATCCGTATCAGAACTCCTCAGGTAATTAATGAACAGAGCAGGGGGGATAGGAAGGCACAAAGAAGATCTCTGAAGGGCAAACATTTATTTTTTCAGCTTTTACTGAATGTTTATAGTTGCAAAAATCTCACTTAGCAATTGACAGACAAAAACGACTCAGGACTCTGTGATCCTGAAATCTAGGGAAGTCGTTTTTTCTTCTCTTTTCCTGGCTTTTCAAGAGCTTCCCCCCATCCCCCGGGGGATGGGAGTGTAGAGACAGAAGCCTCAGATGAACGCCCGGTTCGTGGACACACTGCTCATCATCTTTGTCTTCTTGTGCCTCCTATTCTCACCAAGGGAGTAACCGGGGTCCTGGTTTACAGGACAGACAAGTACAGGAGACTGAAGGCAGAAGTGGAAAAACAGGGTAAAAAACTGGAAAGAAGAAAGAAACAGTAAGAGTCAGCTGGTAGAAAGAAAGAAACAAAGAAAGGAAGGAAGGAAGGAAGGAAGGAAGGAAGGAAGGAAGGAAGGAAGGAAGGAAGGAAGAAAGGAAGAAAGGAAGGAAGGAAGAAAGGAAGAAAGGAAGAAAGGAAGGAAGAAAGAGAAAATGGGCAAGAAGAGAAACTGAAGAATAACAACGGAGATGGTCTGAATGAAATCCATGTTTGCAACTGGCGTTTGTTTTACTGCCCAAATGGGAATGTTCAGTTCCATATTTGATGGTAGAATGGTGACAAAGGTCCCCTTTCATCCTCCTTTCCCACATCCAAGGACTATCTCACGGAAGTCTGCTGGAGGATGACAACACAGACTGTTCCTTCATCTTCCTATGTATTCCCTCTACCATGTAATTGGACGGAACATCCAGAAGATTCTCAGCCTTGCCCCTTCACAAGCTGCCACCAAGCAGACAGGTGGATTTCTTGGCCCTCCACCTCTTTCTGGTAAATTCTTTTGAAATCAAGAAGAACCCTATAATTCCTGTCATCAGACTGGCAACTACTTTGTAGCAAGAGCCATAGGCAGCCTTAACATTTGGGCCACTTTCCAGTTTTGAGTTATTTCTAGACTTTTTGGTATGATTCCAATGAGAATGGCACCTAAGAAATATGATAGTGCTTTTAGTCATAGATTATTTTTGTTTAAACAAGTGTGTTAACTAGATAAACTTGGGCGATGTTTATATAATGAGAAACAAAATCTTGTTTTGCTTATATGAATATTTCCTGTGGGACCGACTCTCAAGTATGTGCTGTGTGCTATGTATCATGGAAGTTGGCTCTCCATGAGCATTTAGAGATCTGGAAGAAAAACTGGGTTTCTGTAACTCTTAATTGGAACTGTTTATTGTATTTTTTTCAAGGCAAATGTATGACCTGAGATAAATAAAGAGGCCAAAATTTTAGCTATTTCATCTACAAGAAGACATCTGTTTTGATTTATTTCTGGGTACACATTTTTAGTAATCTGAGCATAAGGGTGAACATTGGCCACAAAGGGGCAATGTTTTAAATCTTTTGTCTTACCATACTTGCCTCATATGCTCAGTATATAGAATTGTCCTATTATAAGAATAGGAAAGTAGGAGAAGAAAGGAAAGTAATGACTCATGGGAGTATAAAAATGAGGGTCCTAAGCAGTTCCCTTCATACCCAAATACAATCTATTGGATCCTGGGGAGGCATTCTTTGTCCTCCCTGGAGGCAAGGTCATAGTTATATGTGGTTAATCTTGTGGAGCTTCCTTTTAGTCACAATGGCCTTCAGTTCCTGCCATGATCCTTTGTAAAGGATAAGAGGATGCTTATACCGTGATCTTCCCCTTCTAATCCATGGAATTGGAAATCCTATATGGAGTCATAATGCTAGTAATAAATATACACATTTATCAGTTAAAAAAAAACGACTCAGACATGAAATTATCCTTCAAGAATTCAGATGCTCGTTAATAACTCATTACTAACTACTCAGAAAGAGTAAAATGTAACCAAGCTAATAGAGGGGAAAAGGCAAAATAATAAAAGTGGTTCAATACAAAAGAAGTCAAGAAAGGAAAGAAAAAGGAGTACAGGATAAGTGAAATAAATAGAAAAGAAGTAGTGAGATAGAATAATAAAACTCAAAATATACCCATAATTAGATTAAATGTAAATGGTCTAAATGCTTTAATTTTTTTCAAAAATATGTTTTTAGGATGGATTTAAAGATAGCAACTATATACTACTTACAACTAACACATGTAAAATATAAGGTTACGTATATCCTCTCCCCAGTGATCCCACCTCCCAGTATTCATGGCTTTTTCTAGTCTCCCCTCCTTGAATCTAGGATGAATTTGTGGCTTGCTTTGAGCAAAAAAATGTAATATAAGTGATGCTTTGTGACTTCCAAGGGTAGGTCAAAATAAGCCTTGTATCATGTACCTAATTTCTTAGAAAATATGATCTGGGGAAAGATAGTCACCATGTAAGAAGTATAAATACTCTAAAATTACCATGCTTTCAGAAATATAGATTGAAAGGAACTGTACCCAAGTAATATACCCAATAAGCCTCATCTGTACCTGGACGTAATTCAGATAATGAGATCCTGGACTTCAGGAAGGAACTTAATGCCACAGTGGAATGAGACTTTGGCGGCCTCGATGGATAGATTCATGTGGAAGGGACAGAAACCACTGCAGGCCAGAGAGCAACCGTGTGTGGTAACCAGCTTTTCAATAATAGCCCTTAGTGAATCCCACTTTCCAGTACTTGCACTCTTGTGCAGCCTCATCCTCCTTGATTCTGAGCCAACCCTCTAACTCACTTTGGACTAACAGAATACAGCAGAGTCAGTGCTACATGACTTCCATAGCCAGGTCACAGGAAGCCTGCAGCTTCTGCCTTAGTCTCTTGGAACATGCCCCTGGGAGAAGACAGCCACCATGCAAGAAATCCAACTACTCTGAGCTTGACATGCTGTGAGAAAGCCTGAGCTAGCCACATAGAGAGGTCCTATGAAGAAAGAGTGGTGACTGATCATCCCTCAGCTACTTCACCCACTCCAGCTGAGAGGTCAAACAAGTGAGGGAAGAAGATATTTTGGACGTCCAGCCAAATCAAGCCCACACATGATTCCAGCATCAGTCACCATATGACTGCAGCTGCATGAGGGGCCCCCCTCCAAATGAGAACTACTGAGCTGAGGCACGAGAGATAATAATACATTGTTGTTTTAAGACCCTAAGGTTTGGGGTTTGTTATACATCAATAAATAACTGAAACAGGACTAAACGGTTTAAAATAAAGGGATGCAAAATAAATATACTACACAAATACTAGCCAAAAGCGGGTTGTTGTAACTATATTAACATCAGACAAAGTAGACAAAATGTGAAAATATTTACTATACATTAAGAGGAAACTTTCACAATGATAAAAGATTTATTAATTCACTAGGAAGATAAAAATTTTATATGTGTACACCTGATAACACATCCTCGAAGTATATAAAGTTAAAAGTAATAGAACTTTAAGGAGAAACAGACAAATCCACAATCACCCTGGGCAACTTTAACAACCTCTCTCATTAGCTATAGATTAAGCAGAGGAAAACTATCATTAAGGATAGAAGATAACAGGATCATACACGATGATAAAGTGAGGTTTATCTCAGGAATGCAAGGATTCTCCAATATATGCAAATCAATCAATGTGATAAACCATATTAACAAGTGAAGGAGAAAAACCATATGATCATCTCAATAGATGCAGAAAAAGCTTTTGACAAAATTCAACACCCATTTATGATAAAAAAAAAACTCTCCAGAAAGCAGGCATAGAGGGAACCTACCTCAACATAATAAAGGCCATGTATGACAAACCCACAGACAACATCATTCTCAATGGTGAAAAACTGAAACCATTTCCTCTAAGATCAGGAACAAGACAAGGTTGTCCACTCTCACCACTATTATTCAACATAATTTTGGAAGTTTTAGCCACAGCAATCAGAGAAGAAAAAGAAATAAAAGGAATCCAAATCAGAAAAGAAGAAGTAAGGCTGTCACTGTTTGCAGATGACATGATACTATACATAGAGAATCCTAAAGATGCTATCAGAAAACTACTGGAGCTAATCAATGAATTTGGTAAAGTAGCAGGATACAAAATTAATGCACAGAAAACTCCTGCATTCCTATACACTAATGATGAAAAATCTGAAAGAGAAATTAAGGAAATGCTCTCATTTACCATTGCAAAAAAAGGAATAAAATACCTAGGAATAAACCTCCTTAGGGAGACAAAAGACCTGTACGCAGAAAACTATAAGACACTGATGAAAGACATTAAAGATGATACCAACAGAGGGAGAGATATACCATATTCTTGGATTGGAAGAATCAACATTGTGAAAATGACTATAATACCCAAAGCAATCTACAGATTCAATGCAATCTCTATCAAATTACCAATGGCATTTTTCACAGAACTAGAACAAAAAATTTCACAATTTGTATGGAAACACAGAAGACTCCGAATAGCCAAAGCAATCTTGAGAAAGAAAAATGGAGCTGGAGGAATCAGGCTCCTGGACTTCAGACTATACTACAAAGCTACAGTAATCAAGACAGTATGGTACTGGCACAAAAAACAGAAATATAGATCAATGGAACAGGATAGAAAGCTCAGAGATAAACCCACGCACATACAGTCACCTTATTTTTGATAAAGGAGGCAAGAATTTACAATGGAGAAAAGACAGCCTCTTCAATAAGTGGTGCTGGGAAAACTGGACAGTTACATGTAAAAGAATGGAATTAGAACACTCCCTAACACCACACAAAAATAAACTCAAAATGGATTAAAGACCTAAATGTCAGGCCAGACACTATAAAATTCTTAGAGGAAAACATAGGCAGAACACTCTATGACATAAATCACAGCAAGATCCTTTTTGACACACCTCCTAGAGAAATGGAAATAAAAACAAAAATAAACAAATGGGACCTAATGAAACTTAAAAGTTAATGAAAACAAAAATAAACAAATGGGACCTAATGAAACTTAAAGTTTGCTGTGCAAAGTTCCTTTGCACAGCAAGGGAAGTCATAAACAAGACAATAAGACAACCCTCAGAATGGGAGAAAAGACTTGCAAATGAATCATCAGACAAAGGACTAATCTTCAAAATATATAAACAGCTCATTCAGCTCAATATTAAAAAAACAACCCAATCCAAAAATGGGCAGAAGACCTAAATAGACATTTCTCCGAAGAAGACATACACATGGCCAAGAAGCACATGAAAACCTGCTCAACATCACTAATTATTAGAGAAATGAACATCAAAACTACAATGAGGTATCATCTCACACCAGTTAGAATGGGCATCATCAGAAAATCTACAAACAACAAATGCTGGAGAGGGTGTGGAGAAAAGGGAACCCTCTTGCACTGTTGGTGGGAATATAAATTGATACAGCCACTATGGAGAACAGTATGGAGGTTCCTTAAAAAACTAAAAATAGAATTACCATATGACCCAGCAATCACACTACTGGGCATATACCCAGAGAAAAACATAATTCAAAAAGACACATGCACCCCAATGTTCATTGCAGCACTATTTACAATAGCCAGGTCACGGAAGCAACCTAAATGCCCATCGACAGATGAATGGATAAAGAAGTTGTGGTACATATATACAGTGGAATATTACTCAGCCATATAAAGGAACGAAATTGGGTCATTTGTAGAGACGTGGATGGACCTAGAGACTGTCATACAGAGTGAAGTAAGTCAGAAAGTGAAAAACAAGTATCATATATTAATGCATATATGTGGAACCTAGGAAATGGTACAGATGAACCGTTTTGCAGAGTAGAAATCGAGACACAGAAGTAGAGAAAAAAACGTATGGACACCAAGGGGGGAAAGTGGCGGGGAGGTGGGGGTGGTGGTGGGATGAACTGGGAGATTGGGATTGACATGTATACACTGATGTGTATAAAATGGATGACTAAGAAGAAAAAAAATAAGTAAAAAATGAACATTAAAAAAACACAATCAAATGCTAAATAAAAAAAAAAAGAAGATAACATAAGAAGACTTTGTGTCTTTGGAGTAGGAAAGATGTCTTTAACAGGACACATATAGTATTATTACTTAAAGAGAAATTTATTAGATTGGATTATATTAAAATTAAGGACTTTTATTCATCTAATAAACCATTAAGAAAGTGAAAAAGAAAGGCACAGAGTGAAAGAAAGTATTACATCATATGTAAGTGACAAAGGACTTGTATCCTGAATTTATAAGGACCCTCTACAAATTCAATAACAATAAAAAGACAATCAGGTAGAAAAGAGACTTGAAGAGGTTCTACATAGAAGAAGTTATCCAAATATATGAAAATGTGCTCAAACTCATTCATCATCAGGAAAATGAAAATTAAATCCACAATGAAATGCTCTGACACCTCCACCAAAATGGCTAAAATGTAAGTCTGTTAATACCATAATGTTGCCATGGATATGGAGCAACTGGAACTCTCATACACTGCTAATGGGTTCTAAATTGGTACTACTACTTTTAAAAAGAGTTTGACATTGTCCACAAGATTTATAATAAACATAGTCTTTGAACCGGAAACGTCATCCTCAGGTATATTGCCAAGGAGAGAAAAATATATATATATGTATATATACCAAAATACATGAGTGAGGATGTTAACAGCCACATTATCCAAATTGGCCAAATACTGTAAATTCATAGACATTCTACAAAAGAATTGGTTTATTATTTTTAAGTGCCAAGGTCAGAAAAATTGAGGAAAAACTGAACAGCTGTTGATTGAAAGACATTAATGCAAAGTGTGATCCTGGGTCAAATGAATGCCCTTATTAATATAGTACAGCCATTAACTTCCTTAACTTTTCCTCTGCCATTGTTTTAGTTCAGACCCTCAAAATATTTCACTTGGAGCAGCCTTCTAACTATTCTCTCCACTTCACCTTCATATTTTACTCAGAGTGGGCTTTATAAATGCAAATCTAATGAAAACATTATTATTATTCCCAAACACAAAACTTTTCTCTGTCCCATTACCTATAAGATAAAGTCCGACCCCTCACTTGTTTCACCTAGTCCCCACCCTGCTAGCCAAGATCAGCAAAGCTGCCTACCTGACTCACAGTTAACCACAGGCAAATGCGAGAGCCCAGCTGTAACCAGAACAACTGCCCAGCTGAGCACAACCTTCACTGCTGACCCACAAAACTGTGAGCTAAATAAATGGGCGGTTTTTAGCTAAAAAGTTTTGGAGTAGTTGGAATGGAACAATACCTAACTGCTACAATTCCTTTTTAATCACCTGAGAAAGGATCCTGAGTCTCTCTGAAAAGCTACTTTGGTAGTGAGTACAAAATTCAACCTCATATTTTTTGGCCTTGTAAAACCGCCCAGGAACAGGTGGAGGGGTATGTGAGTTAAGGCATCTGCCGGAGGTTCAAAATTTAGGGGGATGCCTAAGAGCTCAGTAACTGAGATAATATTTTGAGGCAACATCTTTAAATTAAAAATAATGAAAAAAATGCATACTAAACAAAACATCAAAATTTTAAATAAAATCTAGAGCAGACAACAACACAACTGCAATTTCTACTTAACATCTGATTGAAATATAGGAGTAAGAGTAGTCAAGAAATTTTTAAATGGGATTAAGGAGAAAATGGGAAGAACTGATTATTTCTCAGACTATTTAACATGAAACACTTGATTATAAACTGACATTCTCTGTAACATTAAACATGTTTCACTGAAAAATATGATTGACGGTAATAATACACAACCCTCCCCTTTGTTCCCCCTCCATCTGATTGATGGACTTCACATCATTTGAGGGACAGAAAGGACAGCTATTGAGACTCGCCACAGATGGAGTTTGCAATGCTAGTAAAAACCAACTTAAATTTAGACATTGCTTTCGGCTTCAACACAGACAAGAATACATTAAAGAACCTTTAAAAGAGGCTGATAAGATATGTTCGTCTTTAAGTTTTATAACCAAATGTTTTTAATGGTCTCGCTACACTTTTACTAACATTAAAATAAAAACTCGAAGAACTATCCCTGATTATTTTTCCTAAATGGATTTGAAGCAAGTGAATGGGGAAAATGTATTTACTTATTACGCAACACATTTGTTCTTAACGCAGCCTCTTACATGTTTGCGCAAGTAATGGAATTTAAATTTCTCTCATGATTAGTCTTGGGCCCTGTCTATCCCTTGAACTGGAAAGACTCTGACATCTGTGTTCTTAAGAGGGACCTTAAATAATGAATAAGAATCTCCACACAATTCAGCTGGAGTAAGCTATATTGAGATAGTAAAAATAAAGAAGAAATTTTAAATATATTTAATTGGAATGTAGAGAAATATCCAACTTAAATAGCGAAAAAGTGCACCATAATTACTGCTGCACTGAAGTCATTTCTGCATTTCCCATGTTTCTTAAATAACTCTCTTGTCTGATAACACACGATATAAAGAGCAATTATGAAAAACAGACATAAATACTGTGTTTCTTTGGGACTTGAAACAACTATAATAATGTTGGGTGCTCTAGGATACGAACTTATTACTGCTTCTGAACCATCCTTCACTCATCTGCAAATATGTGTATGCCTCAAATATTACAGATGACTGTGCCACCCATTTGATTAAAATGAGGAATATCTTCCTCTTATTAGTAAAAGGCAAAGGCAAAAGAGAAGTTCTGCCACTTGAATACATAACAGAATAGCCAATCTTTGGCATAAGGAAAACATTTATTGAACTGATACCACACCAAGCGCTGTACGCGCTCTAATCATCAAATTTGATCTTCACAATGTTGTGCAAAAGATAATATTAACCCCTTTAACAGATGGGGTTTATGAAGCTGAAGTGGATTGACCAAGATCACAAAGATATGGAAGAATCTGGATTCCAACCCAGTCCTCTGGTTTCAGTCCTGTGATCTTCCTAGAGGACCAAGGAGAATGATTCCCATTCTCCCACAGTAGAGTCCAGCCGAGGTTCTGAGCCCCTTTTGTTTCTTCAGTGTGAGGGATGTGATAGTGACTGAGAGGAATTGAATAGATTAATCTCATTGATGGTCCCAGTTCTTTGCCTCCCCTGTATCAATGCCACTTTGCCAGATGAGTGTACATTTCTCATGGTTTTGCCATGTCACTTGCTTTGGCTAATGGGACGTTAGCAGATCTGACACATGTATAACCGTGAAAAAGGGTTCTGCTCTTATGCTTCTGATGCTGGCACAAGAACATACCTGGGCTGGCCTGCTGGAGCATGAGAGCCTAGGGGGTCCAGTTGCCTCAGTTAACAGTCAGCTGAGGAACTTCCCTGGGGGCGCAGTGGTTAAGAATCTGCCTGCCAATGCAGGAGACACGGGTTCGATCCCTGGTCTGGGAAGATCCCACATGCGGTGGAGCAACTAAGCCCGTGCACCACAACTACTGAGCCTGCACTCTAGAGCCCGCGAGCCGCAACTACTGAGCCCACGTGCCACAACTACCGAAGCCCGCGCACCTAGAGCCCGTGCTCTGCAACAAGAGAAGCCACCACAATGAGAAGCCCGCGCACCGCAACGAAGGGTAGCCCCCACTCACCGCAACTAGAGAAAGCCCATGCACAGCAATGAAGACCCAATGCAGCCAAAAATGAATTAATTAATTAATTTAAAGAAAAAAAAAGAAAAAGAAAACAGAAACAGGGTTACGTGCTAAAGAGTGACATGGAGAAGGGTTAACAGAGAGCGGCAGGTCAGGTGCACTGTCACTGAGGAAATAGCCGAGAAACAGACCAAATAGAGGACACACACACACACACACACACACACACACACACACACACACACACTTATTTCAAGGAACTGACTTCTGTGGTTGTGAGTATTAGCAACTCCAAAATCTGTAGGGCAAAGCAGCATGCTGGGTCAATCGGCCAGGAGCTGATGCTGCAGTCTTGAGAAAGAAGTTCTTCTTCCACAGGGAAACCTCAATTTTGCTCCTAAGCCTTTTCAACTGATTGGCTGAGGACCACCCACATTATTCAGGAAAATCTCCTTTTATTAAAGTTAACTGTTGTAAATATTAATTACAGCTACAAAATACCTTCATAGCAACACCTATATTAGTGTTTGCTTGACTAACTGGGCACTCTAGCCTAGCCAAGTTGACCATAAACTAACCATCACACTGAGGAAGCACAAATTACACTGAGATCTGGATGACAAGGCAGAGCCAACCATGTGAAGAACTGAGGAGGGACATTTTAGGCAGGAGGAAGAGCTAGTGTTAAGGCCCCAAGGCTGATATAATCTTACAACACTGTTGTGTACTGAATTTTTATGTGCCCCCCTCAAATTCATAGGTTGAAATCTAATCCACAATGTAATGGTATTTAGAGGTAGGGCCTTTCAGGGGTGAGTAGATCGTGAGGGTGGAGCCTTTATGAATGGAATTAGTGCCCTTAGAAGAGACCAGACAGCTAGCTCTCTCTCTCTCTGCTATGTGAAGATAAAATGAGAAGACAGCCATTGGTAAACCAGATAGAGGGCCTTCACCAAAACCTGACCATACCGCAGCCTGATCTCAGACTTCCAGCCTCCATAACTATGAGGAATAAATATGTGTTTTTTAAGTCACCCAGTCTATGGTCATTTTTACAGCAGCCCAAGCTGGTAAGACGCACATCAAGAAGCAAATGGGAGGTCTGTACTAGAGTGCAGTGGCTGAGGAGGTAGAGATAAGTTAAGAGAAGCAGGAAGGCTATATCAGGTAGGGCCTGTAGAACATTACTTGAAAATGCGTTTTATTCTAAGTACAATGGGAAGCCATTGGTAAGTTCTAAAAGGAAGTTACATCTGTTTAGTTTGTTTTCTTTTTTTTTAATTTTTGGCTGCATTGGGTCTTCATTGCTGTGCGCAGGCTTTCTCTAGTTGCAGCAAGCAGGAGGCCACTCCTCGCTGCAGCGCGTGGGCTTCTCGTTGCGGTGCCTTCTCTTGTTGTGGAGCACGGGTTCTAGGCGCGCAGGCTTCAGTAGTTGCAGCACGTGGGCTTCAGCAGTGGCAGCACGTGGGCTCAGTAGTTGTGGCTCACAGGCTCTAGAGCGCAGGCTCAGCAGTTGTGGTGCATGGGCTCAGTTGCTCTACGGCACGTGGGATCCTCCCGGACCAGGGATCAAACCCGTGTTCCCTGCATTGGCAGGTGGATTCTCGACCACTGTGCCACCAGGGAAGTCCCTGGTTTTTGTTTTAAAGATTACTCACATTGCCAATGGAGAATTGATTATAGGCACACAAGAGTAGAACAGCCAAGTGATGATTTAGAAACCTGTTGAAGTTGTTCAAGCAAAAGATAATGTGAAATTGACTGTTCTGATTAGTTGAAGTGGGAGAGAAGTAGATGGAGTCAGCTGTGTATTGGTGGTAGAACCCACGAGACTTGCTGGTGGTTAGGACACGGGAGTGGTTGTGGTGGTGGGCATCAGCATACATGAGTTTGGAGTTCTGGTTTCCAGTCCAGCATGTAAGGGGCTTGGAAGTCATCATTCCATTCTAACAACAAAAAGCTGAACAAACTGAATGATCAACAGCTCTTCTTAGATCCAGCAGAGAAGTTAGGTCACAGAGCAAACTTCTGCCCCTCAGACTGGAGAGATAGACAAGTGAATATAGGCAATCACAACTTACCAGAGTAGAAACCCGTGAGCAGAAACTTCTATAAGAACCAGTGCTGGGGTATAAAATCTTAATTGTGATTGATCAGTTGAGGAGAGTCAGTGAGGACAAGTCTGAAAGTTAAAAACACCAAGGGAACCAGTCGTGAGGGGCCCCTCCACTTTTGAGTTTTACTGCCAGGAATTCTACCAGAGTGAATATTGGAAAAAAAATTCCCTTGTGCTTTTGGCAAAGGGATGGGGAAATAACCATTTTGAAATACTCAAGAAGATTCTATTCTTAACAAGGCCTTTTTCCAAGAGAAACTATTTAATCAGAGCCTAACCTGCTGGGGTTTTATCAGAGCCTAATTAACCTAGGAGAAGGGAAATAGCCAACTCTAGCCCGCTCTACCCATCCTGTCCCATTGTGGGGGCAGGGGGAGGGCTGAGAAGCACTGGGAAAGTTCCCAGTCCAGGGTACAGGATCAATAAAAGACGGAGACCTAATCACAGGACAAGAGAATGCTTCTCTGTCCCCAACAGCTTAGACCTGTTTACTGAAGTTCCATTTGCTCAGTACCTCATGTCCAGCTATGAAGAAAAAACTACAAAGCATACTAAAATGCAAAAACACAATTTGAAGAAACAGAACAAGCATCAGAACCAGACTGATATGGCAGCGATGTTGGAATTATCAGACAGGCGTTTTAAAACCTCTATGATAAATATAGTAAGGGTTGTAACAGGTAAAGCAGACAACATGCAAGAACTGGTTGACAATGTAATCAGAGGGATGGAAATTCTAAGAAAAAATCAAAAAGAAATGTTAGAGATCAAAAACACCATACCAAAAATGAAGAATGCCTTTGATGGGCTTATTAGTAGACGGGACATGGCTTGCGGATACATCAATACAGACTTCTAAGATGGAAAAGCAAAGAGAAAAAATCCTGAAAAACACAGAATAGAATGGAATATCCAAGAACTGTGGGACAACTACAAAAGATGTAACATACACATAATGGGAATACCAGAGGAGAAGAAAGACAAAAAGGAATAAAAGAAACATTTGCAGCAATAATGACCGAATTTCTCCAAATTAATGTCAGACATCAAACACAGATCCAGGAAGCTCACAGAACACCAAGCTAGATAAACACCCCCCAAATAATAAAGAATTACATCCAGTGTCGCCTCAGAAACCATGCAAACGTGAAGAGAATGGAGTGAAATATTTAAAGTATTGAAATTAAAAAAAAACACCAATTTACCATTCTGTACTCTGTAAAATTATCCCTCAAAAGTGAAGGGGAAAAAAAGACTTTCTCAGACTAGCAAAAATTGAGAGAATTTGTTGCCAGTAAACCTGTCTTGTAAGATATGTTAAAAGAAGTTCTTCTGAGAAAAATGATACGCATCAGAAACTTGGATCTACATAAAGAAAGGAAGAGCACCAGAGAAGGAATAAACGAAAGTTTAAAAAAAAAAAACTTTTATTTTTCTTATCCTTAACAGAACAGATAACAGTTTGTTTAATAATAGCAACAATGTATTTAATTGTGTGTGTGTGTGTGTATGTGTGTGTGTATGCTTGTATAAGTGAAATGAATGGCAGCAATGACACAAGATTTGGGAAAGAGAAGGAGCATTATTCTGTTACTGGAAGATACTTGCACTACCCATGAAGAGGCTTAGTGTTATTTGAAAGTGAACTTGGATTCATTATAAATGTATATTAAACTCTAGGGTAGCCACTAAAAAAGTAATTTAAAAAAGAAGAAAAAGAAGTGTAGCTGAAATGCAGAGAAAGGAAAGAAAATGGAATCATATAAAAGGCTCAGTTAAAACCAAAAAAGGCAGAAAGAGTGGAAGACAAAAATAAGCACAAAGAACAAGGGCAACAAATAGAAAACAGTTACAAATATGGTAGAGATTAATCCAACTCTATTTGAGACTGAAGTTCAGAAAGAAATCAGGACTAGAGATATAAATAAGGGAGCCATCAGCATATAGATGTTATTTAAAACAATTAAATTAGATATGATTGCACAGAGAGGGAGGTAGGTAAAGGAAAGTCAAGAGCCTGGAACCAAGCTTGGGGTCACTCCAGCTTTTACACCTAAAGTTGAGTAACAGGGAACTGCTGTGGCAAGGGGAAGGCAAATAATCAAGGTAAGATATTTCTAAGTCAAGGAGGAAAACAGGATTGCTCAGGCCACCCAGCTGGGGCAGTCTCTCTCAGGGGGATATTTGTTCATAAAGTTCACTTACGAATCAAGCTGGTAATGGCCACTGTTAGATGCTGTTGTCAATATATTTTTAAAAAATCAATATGGGCCCTGCTCTTTATTTATTTATTTATTTAGCCATGCCACATGGCTTGCAGGACCTTAGTTCCCCGACCAGGGATTGAACCCAGGCCACCGTAGTGAAAGTGCCGAGTCCTAACCACTGGACATCCAAAGAACCCTGGACCCCGCTCTTAAGGAACAGATAAATTTTCTTCCAAGTTCAAGTGCCAGAAATATTTACACCAGCATTTACAGTTACAGGATAGACAATCCTATAGATGAGGTTCTCCCTGACTTAAAAAGAGTGAAAATACTGTTTCCTCCCTGAATAACCTGGCTCTGAAAATGCCCAAATCTTAAAGGTCTTATTATTCCCAAAGAAATCTACACCAAGATACATCATAGTCAAACTTGTGAAAACTAAAGACAAAGAAAAATCGTGAAAGTAGCTAAAGAAAAATGGCACCTTATCAATAGGAGAAAAGCAACTCAAAAGACACTGGATTCCTCATCAAAACCTTAGAGGCCCGAATAAAATGGCACAGCATTTCTCAAGTGCTAAAAGATAAATTTGTAAATCTAGAATCCTATATCCATGAAAAATATCTTTCAAGAGTAAGAGGAAATCACGACATTCTCAGATGAAGAGAAACTAAGAGAACTTGTTGCCAGCAGATCTATTCTTTTCCTTCAGCAGATTTATTCTAAAAGAAGTTATTTAAACAGAATGGAAATTATTAAAAATATAAACCTGGGAACATCAGGATGGAAGAAAGAACACAGTAAGAAAAACTGAGTAATACAATAGGTTTTCTCCTTTTGAGTTTCGTAAATTATGTTTGATGATCAAAACAAAAAATATAACGTGGCCTGATTTGGTTCTGAATATATACAGAGGAAATATTTAAGAGATTATATTATAAATGGGAATGGGTTAAAAACAAAAAAAAGGGAAGTAAGGTTTCTACACTTCACTCAAACTGATAATATGATGATAGAAGTAGACTGTAATAAGGTATGGATGCAGAATGTAATAATACTTAGGGAAACCACTTAAACTATGCAAAGAGATACACTTAAAAGCATTATAAATAAATCTAGCTGAAATTCTAAAAAATGTTCAAGTAACCCACGGAAACGCAGAAAAAAGAGAAACAGAGAAACAAAAAACAACAGAGAGAACAAACAGAAACAAAAACGTAAAATGGCAGACTTATGCCCTAATTCATCAACAATTATTTTAAATATAAGTGGTCTAAATACACCAATTAAAAGATAGAGATTAGCAGAGTAGATTAAAAAACATGATCTAACTCTACACTGTCTAAAAGAAACTAACTTCAAATAAAACAGTATACAGGCAGGTGGAAAGTAAAAGGATGGATAAAGATGTATCATGCCAACATTAATCAAAGGAAAGCCTCTATGAACATCAGGTAAAGTAGACTTTAAAGCAAAGACAATTAAAAGAGACAGAGAGGGATATTATATATTGATAAAACGTCAATTGACCAAGAAGGCACAGAAATCCTAAATATATATGCACAAAACAAAAGAACAGGAAAATGCATGAAGGAAAAACTGATAAAACTGAAAAGATAAATAGACAAATCCAAATTATAGTTGGAGACTTCAACACCCCTCTCTCAATAATTAATAGAAAAACTATGTAGAAAATCAGCACGGACATAGAAGAACTCACTGACACCATCAACTAAGAGGATCAGTAAACATGTATAGAACACTCCACTCAACAACAGCACAATATATATTCTTTTCAAGTGTTCATGGAACATATATTAAGATAGAACAAATCCTGGGCCATAAAACAAACCTCAACAAGTTTAAAAGAATCTAAATCAGAGTGTGTTCTCTGACCACAATGGAATCAAACTAGAAATCAATAGCAGAAAGATGAAAAGAAAATTTCCAAATGCTTATAACCCAAACAAGACATTTTTAGGTAATATATGGGTCAAAGAAGAAATCTCACGGTAAATTTTTAAAAATACATTGAACTAAAAGAAAATGAAAATAGAACATACCAAAATTTGTGGGACACAGCTAAAGCAGTGCTGAGAGAGAAATTTATAGCGTTAAATGCATATACTAGAAAAGAGGAAAGTCTCACATCAATAATTTAACCTTTCATCTTAAGAACTTAGAAAATGAAGAGCAAAATAAACTCCAAGTAAGTAGAAGAAAGGAGATAATAAAGATAAAAGCAGAAATAAATAAAATTGAAAACAGAAAGACAGTAGAGAAAATCAATGATAAAAGATTTCAGGTTTTGGGTTTCCCTGGTGGCGCAGCGGTTGAGGGTCTGCCTGCCAATGCAGGGCACATGGGTTCGAGCCCTGGCCTGGGAGGATCGGATCCCACATGCCGCGGAGCGGCTGGGCCCGTGAGCCACAACTGCTGGGCCTGCTCGTCTGGAGCTTGTGCTCCGCAACGAGAGAGGCCGCAGCGGTGAGAGGCCCACGCACCACGATGGGGGGTGGCCCCCGCTCGCCGCAGCTACAGGGGGCCCTCACACGGAAACGAAGACCAAACACAGCCAAAAATAAATATAAATAAATAAACATTTAAAAAAAAAAAAAAAAAGATTTCAGGTTTTTTTCAAAAATCAGTAAAACTGACAAACCTCTAGCAAGACTTACAAAGAAAAAAAAGAGAGAAGACTGAATTACCAGGATCAGGAATGTAACTGGATATATTACTACAGGTTCTGCAGACCTCAAAAAGATAATAAGGCAAAACTACAAACAACTCTATACATACATTTGACAACTTAGGTGAAATGAAACAATTCCTCAGAAAAAAAGCACAAACCATCATAGCTTATGCAGAATAAAGTAAATATGTGAATAGTCCTAGAATCATTAAGAAATTTGAGTTCATAATTTGAAAAACTTCCAAAAAATGAATCTCCAGGCCCAGATGGTTCCACAAATATTTAAAGGAGAAGTAACACGAATTCCACACAATTTCTTCCAGAATAATGCAGGACAAGGAAACACTTCCCAATTCACTTTATGAGGATAGTATTAGCCTCATACCAAAGCTAGAAAAAGACAGTAAAAAAAAAAAAAAACTAAAATCCAATGTCCATCATGAATACAGACACAAAAATACTTATCAAAGTGTTACCAAATAGAGCTGAAACTGAGCCGGACCCTGTGGAGCTCCAAAAGCCTTTCTGTGTCCCCCATTTCTTGATTAGAGGAAACAGGATTCATTCAGCCTCCATGACCTTCCCCGAGTTCCAATGAGCAATTTCAAACAGTTGCTAATTAGGGAAGTGAGGGGAGTGGATGCGATGCAGAGACAAGGGAGGAACAGACAAGAAACAATAGTGCAGCCTTCGGGCAGGGTTCTGGCTCCCCCTCAAGGGATACACATAACAATATCTTTGAGCTGTTTTGCAGATACCGAAACCCCCACCAGGTGGGAGAAGTTAACTGTGTGCTGCCCACAAGCATGTAGACCCCAGACAGGTTGGAACCAGAAGATTGATAATGCTCCCACTTACCTCACCACCAACCAATCAGAAGAATGTCCATGAGCTGATCACACCCTGTTTGAACCATAACTGTAAAACTCCTCACTACCCCCTCTAGGTAGGGACACACAGTCTTGAGGGCATTAGCCCACTGTAGCCCCCTTTGCCTGGCAAAGCAATAAAGTTATTCTTTTCTACTTCACCCAAAACTCTGTCTCTGATATTTAATTCAGTGTCAGGGTAGAGAGGCCAGATTCGGCTTCAGAACTGGCCATATTTATTTAGTTTTTCTTTTCGGCTGTGTTGGGCATTCGTTGCCGCGCGCAGGTTTTCACTAATTGTGGGGAGGCCTACTCTTCGTTGTGGTGCGCGGGTTTCTCATTGCGGCGGCTTCTCTTGTTTTGGAGCACAGACTCTAGGCACGCAGGCTTCAGCAGTTGCGGCACACAGGCTCGGTAGTTGCAGTGCACGGGGTCTAGGGCGCGCGGGCTTCAGTAGTTGCGGCACCTGGGCTTAGCTGCTCTGTGGCATGTGGGACCTTCCCGGACCAGGGATCAAACCCGTGTCCCCTGCATTGGCAGGTGGATTCTTAACCACGCGCCACCAGGGAAGTCCCTGGCAATATTTTAAAAGAATTATACACCATGACCAAGCAGAGTTTATTCCAGAGATGCAAAACTGGTTCAATATTTGAAAATAAATAATGGTAATTCATCAAATTAGGCTATACAAGAAAACTCACATGACATAATCAATGCAGAAAAAGCATTTGACAGAGTTCAACACCATTTTTTAAAAAAAGAAAAAAAAAACTCTCAGAAATATGGAATGGAAAGGATCTCCCTCAATTCAATAAAGAACATCTACAAACAAGCTTCAGAATTACAGTTAATGGTAAAAGACTGAATGTTTTAACCCTAAGATCAAGAACAAGGCAAGGATGCCCACTCTCACTGCTCTTATTCAATACAGTGTTTGAAGTTCTAGCTAGTGTAATAAGGCAAGAAAAAGAAATAAAAGGTATGCAGATTAGAAAGAAAGAAATAAAACTGTCCTATATGCAGATAACATGATTGTGAACATATACAATCCCACGGAATTTACAAAAACTCCACCTAGTACTAATAAGTGAATCCAGCAAGGTCGCAGGACACAAGATAAACATACAAAATTCATTTGTATTTATATATACTAACAATGAACAAATGTCAAAATTAAAAATACAATATTATTTTAAATTGTTTTTATAAAAAGAAATACTTAGGTGTAAATCTTAAAAAATATATGTACAGGGCTTGTATGCTGAAACTAAAAAACACTGATGAAAAAAATTAAAGAAGACCTAAATAAATGGAGAGATGTATTGTGTTCCCGGATGGAAAGACTCAGCCTGGTAAAGATGTTAATTCTCCCCCAAATTAATGTAAAAGTTTAACATAATTCCTATCACAATCCCAGCAATAATTATTAGGTATAGACAAGATTATTCTAAAACATATATGGAAAGACAAAGGAACTAGGATAAGTTAAAAATTGTTTGGAAAAAAAAAAAAGATTAAAGTGAATATATCAGTCACTAGGGCTCCCATAACAAAACAGCACAGACTGGGTGACTTAAACAGAAATTAGTATTCTCACAGTCCTAGAGGCTGCAAAGTCCAAGATCAAGATTCCTGCAGGGTTCAGTTTCTGATGAAAGCTCTCCTTCTGGCTTGCAGATAGCCACCTTCTTGCTAGGCCCTCACCTCCCATGGCCCTTGCTCTGAGTGTGTATGAGGGAGGAGAGAGAAAGAAAGCCCTCTGATGTCTCTTCTTATAAGGACACTAATCCTACTGGATCAGAGCCCTACCCAAAGACCTCATTTAACCTTAATTACCTCCTTATAGGCCCTATCTCCAAACACAGCCACACTGGGGGGTTAGGGCTTCAACATATACATTTGGGGAGTAGCAGAGACAAAACCATTCAGTCCAAAACATCAGGACCAATCAGTTTACCTGATTTTAATATTTATTATATAGCAATAGTAATTAAGACTGTGTGGTATTGGCAGAGAGACAGACACACAGATCAGTGGAGCAGAACAGAGAACACAGAAACAGACCCAACAGATTTTTGACAAAGGTACAAAAGCAATGCAATAGAGGAAAGATACCTTTTTCAACAAATGGTGCTGGAGCAATTAGACATCCATAAGCAAAAAGTGACAATAATAAACCTTGACCTAAGTCTCACTCCTTATACAAAAATTAACTCAAAATGGATCACACACTTAAATGTAAAACATAAAACTATAAAACTTTTATAGGAGAAAATCTTCAGGATCTAGGGCTACACAAAGAGTTCTTATGCTTAACACCAAAAGCATAATCCACAACAGGAAAAATGGATAAATTTGGCTTTAACAGAATTAAAAATTTTGCTCTGTGAAAGGCTCTCTTAAGATGAAAAAGCAGGCTATAAACTGGAGAAAATATTTGCAAACTGTACCTCCAACAGAGGACTAGTATCTAGAATGACATAAAGAACTCTCAAAACTTAAACATGCAAGTACCCTGTCACCCAGGCAATTGCGATCTGGGTATTTATGTCAGAGAAATAACACATGTTCACACAAAAACTTGTACATGAATGTTTATTGCAGCTTTATTCATAATAGCCCCAAACTGGAAAGAACCTAGATGTCCTTCAATGGATAAATGGTTAAACAAACTGTGATAGAATCGTACCATAGAATACCACTTAGCAATAAAAAAGAACAAACTATTGGTACACATATTCTCCATAGAATTATGCTGAGTGAAAAAAAAGTCAATCACAAAAGTTTACATACTGTATGATTCTAACTACATAACATTCTTGAAATGACAAATATCAAATCCCTGAAATAGTTTCCAGGGATTAAGGAGGGGGTGGGGCAGAGGGAAAGTAAGTATAACTGTAAAAGGGCAACGTGAAGGACCTTACGGTGATGAAAATGTTCAATATCTTGACCATATCAACGTCAGTAACCTGATAGGCACCGTATACTACTGTTTCCCAAGATGTTACCATTAAACTAGGTAAAGGGTACACAGGATTTTTCTGTAATATTTCTTACAACCCGTGTGAATCTAGAATTATCTTAACAAGTTTAATTTTAAAAAATGAGTGTTCAGCTCTTGCACTTTTGGTGGGAATGTAAACTGATACAGCCACTATGGAGAACAGTATGGAGGTTCCTTAAAAAACTAAAAATAGAACTACCATACGACCCAGCAATCCCACTACTGAGCATATACCCTGAGAAAACCATAATTCAAAAAGAGTCATGTACCAAAATGTTCATTGCAGCTCTATTTACAATAGCCAGGACATGGAAGCAACCTAAGTGTCCATCATCGGATGAATGGATAAAGAAGATGTGGCACATATATACAATGGAATATTACTCAGCCATAAAAAGAAATGAGGGCTTCCCTGGTGGCGCAGTGGTTGAGAGTCTGCCTACTGATGCAGGGGACACAGGTTCGAGCCCTGGTCTGGGAAGATCCCACATGCCACGGAGCGACTGGGCCCGTGAGCCACAATTGCTGAGCCTGCGCGTCTCGAGCCTGCGTGTCTGGAGCCCGTGCTCCGCAACAAGAGAGGCCGCGATAGTGAGAGGCCCGCGCACCGCGATGAAGAGTGGCCACCGCTTGCCGCAACTAGAGAAAGCCCTCGCACAGAAACGAAGATCCAACACAGCCAAAAATAAATTAATTAATTAATTAATTTTTTAAAAAATTAAAAAAAAAACAAGAAACGAAATGGAGGTATTTGTAGTGAGGTGGATGGAGTTAGAGTCTGTCATACAGAGTGAAGTAAGTCAGAAAGAGAAAAACAAATATAGTATGCTAACACATATATATGGAATCTAAGGAAAAAAAAAAAAAGGTCATGAAGAACCTAGTGGCAAGACGGGAATAAAGACACAGACCTACTAGAGAATGAACTTGAGGATATGGGGAGGGGGAGGGATGAGATGTGATAGGGTGAGAGAGTGGCATGGACATATATACACTACCAAACATAAAATAGCTAGCTAGTGGGAAGCAGCCGCATAGCACAGGGAGATCAGCTCGGTGCTTTATGACCACCTAGAGGGGTGGGATAGGGAGGGTGGGAGGGAGGGAGACGCAAGAGGGAAGAGATATGGGAACATACGTATATGTATAACTGATTCACTTTGTTATAAAGCAGAAATTAACACACCATTGTAAAGCAATTAGACTCCAATAAAGATGTTAAAAAAAAAAAAGAGTGTTCAGACACTTGTAAAGGTCCTCCTGAATGTGACGTTCTAAGTGTCACCATGATTTGTGTGGATACCTCTATGGCGTGTTTTCCAAAACACAATCTATGGATCGGGGTCCACCTCAAGAGGCTAGTGAGTGGTCTGTGGTTAGGAGGGTTTGTTCTATTGTCAAATAAGTGTGGATGAGCATTACTATAATAAAGAGAACAAAAAAATTTTAAAAACTAATTAACTTTAAGCCATAGTTTCCAAATCCAAAACATGGCCAGAGTCCTTTTCCTCCCTTTCCTTTCCTTTTCCTTCCTTTTCTTTTCTTTCTTTTCCTTTTTCCTTATGAGGACCTAGTAGCATCGAATGGAACACTGGAGGTCCACAGAACCCAATCTGAGATATGATGTTGTTATAAACAGTCGGTTCCTTTGACACAGGGTGTACAACTTTAAGCTTTCACTTTCAGCCCTCCCTCAATCCCTCTCTGGCTATGTATGTGCATTTTGGCCAATGCTTCCAATTCCATCTCTCTCTTTGTACTCTTAGTCCTCTCTCCTGCACTGAATTCAGAGCTCCCTGAGGGCAAGAGCCTTGTCTGCTTCCTCAGAGTCAATCAAGCACTTGCTTTGTACCTACCTCTGCCTCTCCCCAGGCACTCTTCTGACTGTCCAGGCGTTACTCATCTCAGTTATTCTTCTGAAGTGAACCGCTATTGTTTCTGCCTTCCACCAGCATTCCGGCACTGATCTTCCCCCCAGGTGAATCATGCATTCTGGTGGCTTGTCACCTCTCTGACATGGGACACAACATGGTCAGATAGGACCCCATTCTCCTGGCCAAAGGGATTGGTCCAGGGTGAGTATAAGACCCAAACCAAGCTAACCAAAGCTTTTCCCTGGAATTATCCAATTTGGAGTTGGAAGAGAAGGAGTTTTGCCTCTTAGGTCATAGAAGCTGGAAAGATGTAAATCTGAGGCCAGGTTATCCATTTTGAGAAAGTCTGACTATGGTAAGCTGAGGATAAAGCCACTCAGAGACAAGCAGAATTAATGAATAGAAAAGGTTCTGACACTAGTAGTTGGATCTCTGGGATCCTGCGGACAGCCCCACTCCTGAACTTCCCACTTATTTTCGCTAATATATTCTTTTTACGCTTAGGTGAGTTCAGGTTGGATTTCCATCACTGCAACTAAAAAATTTCTAACTAATACATCCCATTCGACTTCTCGCTCATTCCTGATCACCCTAATAAGCAGTAAGGATTGGAGCTTTTCATGCATCGCTTTAACACATTCGGATACACTGAACACACTTTTACATTTTGATTTAAACCTGAGCTATGCAGGCACCTACTGTGCTCTTTCTTCATGAATGGGATCGAGAACAGATGTGTCTCGATGAAAAGAAGTCAGGAAAGGTCTGAAGCCTAGAGGGATGTCATGTGAGGACGCGAGGCGGCCAGTGAGGAGGAGGAGGACTATGGCGAGTCGGGTAGAAAAGGTCCCTTAACGGAGAGGGTGACCCCTCAAATGTATACGTTAGCTCTTCCAAAACGCTATACAGGAGTGAGCCTGCCTCGGTCAACCAGAGCCAGACAACAGCAGGGAGGGGAGAAGGAGGTACAGATGGACAGGGAAACCAGGGAAGAAGTAGAAGAGATTAACATTCATCCGGTGCCTAATACATGCCAGACACAGGCTCAAAAATGTCAAATAATGATTAGCCCAAGGTGGTGGGTTCACAATTCAAACACAAGTCCGTTTGCCTTCAAAGCCAGTGTTCTTTACACTCTGATGTGGGCTGTACCCGGATCCCAGGATCTGCAGATCGGGAGAGGGTGGAGCTTGCGGTCAGGACAGCAGAACCAGGTCAGCTTCAGAGCCACTTCCCTGACATGACCCGCACACAGGGCTGCCTCTCTCTTCTCTGGAACAGAAGAAAGCTCCAGGCGGTAGCCTCCTGGTGGGTTGTTGGAGCCTAGGGCATTTGAGGACCTGATTGGAATTGGGAGGGAGGGGGTGGAGGCAGACATTTCCATGGAACTAGGTTGTCAAAAATTGGGAAGTGTTCAAAACAGGCACTACTGTACACGGAGATGAGTGTGATCATATTCTTTTCTCTTAGTCCCCAGCAAAGCCAGTGACCCAAGGCTGTTGGCAGGGGGGTGGGGAAGTAAAAGGGAATAGCATCTTCACGGAGAGTCCGGAAGTAAGGAATCTGGTTCCATATTATATAATCTAAAAATGCCTCCACCACCTACCCTCACCCCCACGCACAGAAGCAGGAAAGGGGGAAAAAACTCCCAGAAATCACACAGTCAAGGCAAATGCAGCGAAATGGCTCATTGGTTACTGTGGCAACCGACTCTTCCCTGCTCCTGCTGCTTATCCCACGATCCCTCTGTCACCCTATTTTTAGACTGAAGACAACGAATGAAAACGGCTTTAAAATATATATTTTTTTCTTTTCGGTGTGTTGAAGACATGCATAACCTTTCAAAAAAAAAAAAAAAAAGACTCAGAAGCCTGAGCTTCAAGGTAGGGGCAAGTCCCCCGGTCCTGCTATAAGGTGACCCTCATTTCTCTGAGACCCGGACCACCTCCGCAGAGGAAGGAGGGTGCTGGGTTTCCTGTGAGTTAAGGGGCAACAAACAAGGAGGAGAAACCTGAAGAGACTGGAAGGAGCATAAATGCAAAGTAAGGTGGAGAACCAAAGTCATTAAAAATAAATAAAATAACAGTTCTTGAGGAATGAGAGGAGTTTTGAATCATCTGGCTAAGAACGACTATGTAACTCACCTCACCTCCAGATTTACTTGTCCTCATCTGTGAAATAAAGGAGGTGATGGTCTTTCCGAATCTCCATAACCTCCAAGATTCTGAAAAGCTCTAACATCTATGATCATATAATTTTTAAATGTTACTCTCGTTAACCTTGCAAAGGAGCCAAATTGTAAGAATCTATTAGAGTTTCCCTAAGAAACAGTCCCAAACTTGTTACAGTGTTTGGTTTTATTCCAGTTGTGATATTTGAGGAATGCTACTGTGGACTACCTCTATCTTTTTTTCTGGTGGAAAGATACTTAAAAACAAAACCAAAAACTTTTAGTGCTGATGAAGATAAGAAATGAAAAAATGTAGATGCCTTTTCCTCCTAGAAAACACTGAATGAGTGCAACATACACTTAAGACGTTTTCATGAGAAAACTGGCCTTCTACAATTCAATGGCAAATAAATTAGCAACTAGAATGCAAAGCTAAAGGCTTGGTCTGTGGCAGAAAATAGAGCAGGGTCAGAGGAAGGGAAAAAGTGGAGAAAGCTCACTGAAGGAGGAGAAAAATCTAACCTAGATACAAGCTACATGCTTGATTTAGTTGATTCTGCATGGTGGCAGAAAAGGGCTCATGTGTCCAAATGGGTGGGGAGGCTCAGTAATAAGGGGCCTCCCCCGACCTCGCCCCGTCCCAGTTCAGGGCTGAGTGGGAGAGCAGAGAGAGAGAGTCTTTCCCACAGGTGGTGGATGGGGAGATTGGGGTATAGTTTGGGTCAGCTGAGGCCCCAGAGCAGGGGTTCTTGAAGTCCATCATACTTGAGCATTACTAAAGTGCTGGTTAAAAGTGCAAATGCTCATTCACAGCACCAGTTTGTAGTAAGCTGGCTTGTATACTCTTCAGCTGGCTAATTAATATCTATTTGCTGTTTGGTTTTGGCTTAGATGTCCCTTCCACAAGGAGACCTTTTTAATCACCCCCGACCCCATCTCAGATGGTTTAGATCTCTTCTTGTGTGATGCCATCACACCAGCGTTTCTTGTTTTGAACTTTGTGTCATAGCTGCAACCATTTTGTTTAATATCTGTCTTCTACACTGGACTGTAAGGGCTGTGAGCTTCATACAGGACATGTGCCTCATCTGGCTTACTTGTCACTCTATCCCTAGTAGCTCATGTCGGGCCTAGCACACAGGAGGCCCTCAATAAGAACTTGTTGAATGAGGGCTTCCCTGGTGGCGCAGTGGTCGAGAATCTGCCTGCCAATGCAGGGGACACGGGTTCGAGCCCTGGTCTGGGAAGATCCCACATGCCGCGGAGCAGCTGGGCCCGTGAGCCACAATTACTGAGCCTGCGCGTCTGGAGCCTGTGCTCCGCAACAAGAGAGGCTGCGATAGTGAGAGGCCCGCGCACCGCGATGAGGAGTGGCCCCCGCTTGCTGCAACTAGAGAAAGCCCTCGCACAGAAACGAAGACCCAACACAGCCATGAATATAAATAAATAAATAAAAATTTAAAAAAAAGAACTTGTTGAATGAATAAACATTATAAAGCATAGCAGTCCCATGTTGAATAGTGCCCACCCCCCCCCAAATTCATAACTACTTGAAACCTCAGAAGGTGACCTTACTGGATCAGCGTGGGTCCTAAATCCAGTGGCTGGTGTCCGTACAAGAAGGTCATGCGAACACACGAGAGGCAGAGCTTGGAGTGATGCATCTACAAGCCAAGGAGCACTGGCAGCCAAGAGCAGCTGGGAGAGGAACGCAGAACACACTCAGAACACACAGAGCACACAGAACACACAGAGCAGCCCAGAGTCTCCAGCGGGAACCAGCCCTGCTGACAGCTTGATTTTGGGACTTCTGGCCTCCAGAACTGTGAAAGCATCAATTTTTGTTGTTTTAAGTCACCCAGATTGTGGTCATTTGTTCTGGCCGCCCTAGGAAACTAATACAGTAGCCCACCCGCTCTGGACACCTTTCCATTCACTTATTACTCCTTTTGTTTAGTCTCAGACTCTCCCTACATTCAACTCATGCCATCAAAATTCTCATATTTCCTACTCCAATTAAGCAGTTAAAAGTACCAGAAACCCAAATTGGTTTTAAGAATAAAATATTTATTGCTCATGATCTGCAAAATACACAGAGTGAGATGGGCTTCAGTGACGACAATGAGGAATCAAGTTCTTTTCAACCTCTGCTTTGCCTTCCAAAATGTAACTTCACCTCAAGTTGGCCCCTTCCCATGGTCACAAGATGCCTACTTACAACTCTCTGGGCTACAATTTTTTTCTCTAGTATATTCAGTATTTACATCTGTGCAACAAATTACATTAAACCTATTGTTTAAGACAACAGTAATCGTTTATTATCTCTCGAAGGTGTGGAATTCTGAAGTGGTTTGCTTGTGGGATTCTGGCTAGGCATTTCTCCTGAAGTTGCAGTCAGATGTGAGCTGAAGTTGCAGACACTGAAGGCCTGCCTACAGCTGGAGGATCCACTTCCAAGGTGGTTTGCTCATATGGCTGATAGACTGATGCTGGCGAGTTGGTTCCTCTCCACGTGGACTTGTACGCAGCACTTCAAGAGTCTTCCTGACATGGTGGCTAGCTTTCGCCAGAGCAAGAAGTCAAAGAGAGAAGGAGGGAACCTGCAATGGCTTTAGCCTCAAAAGTCATGCACCGTTACTTCCACGGTATTCTATCATCCTGTTGTTCACACAGGTCAGCCATAATTCAATGTGGAAGGAGACTACACAAGGTGTGGATTTCAGGAGGCCATCTGAGCAACTGACTACCACATCTGTGTCCTAGAAAAGGAAGTCTGAGTTACCTCCTAGAGTTTGCTCAGAAGAACAAGGAAACTTTTTTCCCAAAAATCTCCAGAAAACTTTCTTCCTGCTGAATTGGTCCATCCTCAAACTAGAAAGTGTAGCTAGGATATGGGATTGAGCTAAATTAAGCCTGTGCTACATACCACACTATTGGGGCTACACAGGGCAGAGTGGTATGGACACTCAAACGAAAATCTGGATGGATGCCAGGAAAATCTGGGGAGACACCATAATCTTTCCTAAATCCAGTGGCTTGACCCCAGGAACTTCTATTTCAGTAAATACCCTAGTATGTATGTCTGAAGAAATAAGGACTTATTTAAAGACATAACTACAATTCCATTGGCTTTAAAAATTAAGTCCTTATAATCATCAAATGTCCAATTAGCATTTAAATGTTCCTAAATATCTGACTGTTCAATATTGTTTATATGGTTTTGTTTGGTTTTTAATTTTGTTTTCATCAGGATCCAAAGTCCAAACACTGCATTTGGTTGACACCTCTTCCCTTTCATTTAACCTATATACTTCTCCTTCATATTTTTTATTGTAATTTACTTGTTTAAGAAACCAGGTCATTAATCCTATAGAATTTCTTGCAGTTTGGACTTTGCTGAATGCATTCCCATGGTGTCATTTAACATGTTTCTCTGTCCCCTGTATTTCCTGTAAACTGGCAGTTAGAACTAGAGGCTTCATTAGACTTAGGTTCTGGTTTTTTGCCAGATATACTTTATTGATGGTGCAGTGTATGGCAATCTGCATTTTAACAAATTCATATTTAACAAATATGCCCTTTTTAAGTAAGTTATTTATTACCGATATTAATGGAATTGATATTGGATATTTAAATGGAGAGGGAAAAGCTCTGGAGTGTGATTGCAAAACTCTAGCATACGTAAGAATCGACTGAGGAGACGTATTTGGACAGATCGCCAGGTCCCACTCCTAAAGTTTTTTATTCAGTAGAGATGAGATAAGGCCTGAGAATCTGCATTAATAACAAGCTCCCGAGTGATGCTGATGCTGTTGTTCTTAGGACCACACTTTGTGAAACGTCTTCTTTAGAACATGGTGGTTTAGAGACAGGCCTTGACATCTGAAAACCTAAGATGGAATTCTGCCACCTGCCTGCTGAATGGTCTTGGAAAACTATTTGACTTCTCTAGACCTCAATTTCCTCATCTGTAAAATGGAGTGATAATAAGACTCACCTTAGATACAGAGGTAAAACGATTAAATGAGATAATACCTGTAAACTTTAGTATTGAGCCTTGTGAACTGTCAATATTCAACAAATGGTAGTGGTGTTAGTATAATAATTATTATTATCAATATTATTATCCCTTTGCTAGTTTTATAACTTGCAATCAGGTCATAAGAAATTATTTCAACATAACAGTAATGAGGAATCTGCCTGGGAGACCTACTTGCCTGGAGATAGAGAGAGTCTTTGGTTAAGTTGTGGCTGTGAACTATTTCAAAGTGGAACGTAGGAAAGAAAATGGAGGAAAGTTCTATTCTTATTCAGAGTCAGAGGTGTTCTTCCAAGTGGAGCAGTGAGAAACTGGCCCTTCCCACCACAAACACCACATCTGCCTCATAGACGCTCAATAAATTTCCCAATATCACAGATAAAGGGACTCAACTCTCACCCATCAGCAGAACAGTTTTAACATCGCACAAAATGTGCAGACACAAAGGCAAGTGGACCAAAAAATCAGACAAAGATATTTACAAAAAATTAAAAATAAAAAGAGTGGCAATGAGTATTTTGGAGATGGGATTAAGAATATTTTTTTAACTTCATCAGTTATTATGAATAAATGCTGAGGATTCCCTGGGTCACTGTAACTTCCTTGGTTCCACCATTACTTGATTCGACTGCCAGCCCAAAGCAAAGCGAAGGGGACGCGAGCCAATGTGGGGGAGGACGGGACTGACGAAGGGAGAAGACAACACAGGAACAGTCATAAGACTTGAGCTGAGATTAGAAAGAGGTTACTAATCCCTAGCAAGGAGGGGTAGGTAGGAGGTTAACGAAATACATATATACATATATATATATATGTAAATATGGAACTGAACTGGAAACTTCTGTTGGGGAAGTAATACGGAATAATAATTAAGGGTCAGCAGGTCTAGGTTTCAATTATGTTTCTGCTGCTCACAGGCTGTGTGCCCTTGAAGAAGCTGTATAATCTCTCTGAGTCTCAATTTTTTTCATACATAATGATGAAAATATTATTATTTGTTATTAGTTATATTGTTATTACTATTATCATTTTGACAGGAGTATTTAAGGACTGTATATCCCGCCCAGGGTCCCTTATACTGTCATGATTCTTATTCAAGCTGAAGACTATAACTCCCAATCATGGTGGTTGTAAATAAAGTAAAGGGAAAATAAACTTGCCGGTGGGAGAAAACACTCTTAGAGGTCATGGGCATAATGAATCTGCCTTAAAGAGGCAACTAAAGAGGAAGGAAGATGAAGGCATGATGACTTTGGGAAAGACTGTCAAAAGCAGTAAAGAGTCTGAGATTTTCCTCTGCTCGCCAGCTGACCACGTAGCCCACCACAGTTTCCTGGACAGAAGACCAAAGATTTCCGGGTCAGACACAAAGGACTGTATTACTCACTGTGCAGTGAGCAACGTGAACATCAGCAGATTTGCCTCAGTTCCCCTTGCTGTCAAGTCCAACAGGGGTGACATGATGAGACCAAATGATACCTGCACGCACAGTTGGTTGCTTTACAGGAGAGGAATCCAGGGCCTAAAGCCCAGAACACTTTTTGATCAGGCAGCAAACACTGCAGCAAGCAGAAAATAAAGATATTTGAAACGAATTTAAAATAAAGGGAGCAGTAATGAATATTTTGAAGTTAGTTAGTCCCCTTCCCTCTAGAGAACAAGTAGTTACAAGGTAGTCACGCTGCGGTCACCTAGACCTACTTAGTTGCCTGTGTGGCTAGCTACAAAAACTGTTCAGTGTCAGGAGATGGGTAAGCCTTACAATCTAGCACACTCGGCAAGAATGTCTAGGAAAGTTCAAGGCCCATGGGAGATTGCCTCTACCAATGGAGTACTCACACCTCCCGAGGGCCTTCTGAATCTCATTAAGTCTGCTGATGCTTTATTAATATTTGTATAGGTATTTTTTCATTTATTTAGAGTTGGAGTGGTCTATCATCAAGATAACAAGATAAGTCAGTCTTTAGAATGCATAATAAAACACCAACTTTCCACATCTCTAATGTATACGAATATTATTTCAAATAACACAGGATACCTGGGGTTCAGATTCCCACCAGTAACCTCAATTCTGAAGTGTCTTTTCTAAGTTCCCAATAAAAACCCAGTGAAGACTGCTGATGCTCAAGAGAGACAGACTACGGCAACTTTAACTTTTTGTTGTCCTTGTGTTTCTTTTAGAATTCCTAAGCTACGTCATGTCATCTCAGCAGAAACTTATATATCTGAATACTGCTCTAGCTCTTTATAGAAATGCTTTTACAAACTATAATTTAATACCATGCCCTCGGGCTTCCCTGGTGGCGCAGTGGTCGAGAATCTGCCTGCCAATGCAGGGGACGCGGGTTCGAGCCCTGGTCTGGGAAGATCCCACATGCCGCGGAGCAACTAGGCCCGTAAGCCACAACTACGGAGCCTGTGCTCCACAACAAAAGAGGCCACGATAGTGAGAGGCCCGTGCACCGCGATTAAGAGTGGCCCCCGCTTGCCGCAACTAGAGAAAGCCCTCGCACAGAAACGAAGACCCAACACAGCCATAAATAAATAAATAAATAAATAAAATTTATTAAAAAAAAAAAAAATACCATGCCCTCTTTTTACAAATCAAAACTTGGCATAGCTAGTACTAAATAAAAAGCATCTTAGTTAGTTGAAGATATGCCTACTATCTTGATCAACATCCCCAAAGATTCACAATATAGATTTTTTTTTAAATTTAGCTCCAGAAAGACATTTGTCCAATATGCTTATTCATAATCGATATGAGAGAGATGTAACCAAATGTGCTTCTCTTTTTGCCTTGGCTATAGGAAAACCTGAAACTAAGTCTTGAACTTAAAAGCAGACATTTCCCTCAGTCCAGAATAATTATTCAGTGCCTTTCATTGGTTTGTCTTCATCCTTGTATTTTTATTTCAGTGGTTTTAAAGAATTATGGTACATTGTCTCAAATCATTTTTTGAAAATAGGCAAAGTAATGAATGAATGAACAAAACTACCTAAGTTTTGGGGTTTTTTAAAAATTTATTATTGTTAATATTTTGCCAAAGTACCCATAAAGCTTTTTAGTTTAAGGCATAATCCTCAAATTCATTTAAGATTTACAAAATGTAAATTGAGCTTCCAAGAGTTAGTCAGCATGCCTTATATTATGAGTTTTCCTGACTGTGCTTTTATTGGGGTTTAATCAGAGACCATTGTAAGAAATTCTAATCTGGGTTCTAAGCATTTGACATTATTAAACAGCTGAACGAAAGAGAACATAAGAATTGCAAAGTCGAAAATACAATTATTTTTAAATTGAATAACATTATAAATGTAAAAACATTGAAATGCTAAGAAGCATTAGGCAGCTCCATCAGTTCCTGCTTCACAGGCCTAAACGCAACTGGAGAGCAATTTCTGGGGAGCCAAGGGGATAAGGATCTGGTGTCCGTCCCAGGGCAATTCCCAGGAATAACAGGGCAGAAGTTCCATGGTACAGGTGAAAGACTCTCTGAGGGTTATGCTGCTGGCTGTTGGGTTTGCCCAAAACACATCAGTGATAACAGGTTGGTCATGGGCCAGTCATGCACAGACTCTCATCACCATGGCAAGGCCTAGAATGTGCCTGGAACTACTAAGGTGGGCCATGAAGGCCCCCCTCCTTGGGTACCACATCCAGCCCAGCACCTCTCACCTAGACTCTGCCTTGAGCTAAGCACTTCCTTAAGACCAGAGGAATGAACCATCATGAATGTGCTCAGCCAGAGAACACCCAAATCCTCAAAGGCATACAACCTGTTCCTGGGGCCCTAGATCTATCCCTGCTCTGTGGGTGGCCTGAAGAAGGGTGAAGACTCAGCCATCAGTAAAGGGCAGCAAATATACCTTCTTGCTACGAAAGGAGGGCAGTCAACATCCAACCCTGTTTCCTGGCATCATCTGAGTCTTTAACGCCATCTAAGAATTTAGATGGGGCGGGGGGGGGGGGGGGGCGGGAGTTAAATTCTCAAAAATAACTTCAATTAACTTT
Source organism: Balaenoptera borealis (assembly GCF_965194805.1). Classification (NCBI taxonomy): domain Eukaryota; kingdom Metazoa; phylum Chordata; class Mammalia; order Artiodactyla; family Balaenopteridae; genus Balaenoptera; species Balaenoptera borealis. Next base: position 12,122,292 of record NC_138870.1, read on the forward strand.
AATGATTTTAACTTTTAAAAGTAAATATTTGTCATCCAGTAAATGGGTTACATTGTGTGGCGGCACAGAAAAACAAGTAACTTTGCAGTTGTTAACTTTGGAGCGCTACCTTTGAAGTGGTTGAGGAAAGGCCATCCTTGACAGAGGGGGGCTGCCAGCACAGCACCCTCTGCCAGGCGAAAGTGTCCCTACAACCTGCCTAGAGCTGCTGGGGCTGCATGCGGCAGAGTGACCCTCCAGGCTGCTGTGGTCATCAAAGTAGAGTAGCTGTGGCACCCTCAGGGCTAATTCTCACGAAGTATACGTGAGAAAAAGAGAAGAGCAGGAAGCCAGAGCAAGTGTGAGAGGACGAAGGGCATTTTTCTGCTTCTCTCTCCTCTTTGCAGCAGCTGCTGTTCACCATGAGGGATAAGTGAGGAGGGCAGGCTGCAGTTTGTATTTGCTCTTCCCACCTCCCCTTTCATCATCTCCCTCCCCACCTCCACTCCAGACCGAGGACTTCATTCTCACAGGAATCTGCTTTGCTCTTGTAGCTCTTTCTACTAAAATATTAATCCTGCTAAGGTGCCAGCAGATGAGAGACAAGCCACAGCCTCTCCTTGAGACATCTGGATTTTCAAAAGGAGCCTCTTGTAAGGTAAGTCTTCAGTCTCCAGTGAGAAGGGGTTTGGATTTATCTGAAAAAGGACCACACTTGTTGGGGAGAGGTTTTCCAGGCACACCTCAAATTATGGTTGACCCTTGAACGACACGGGTTTGAACTGTGTTGATCCACTTATACATACATTTTTTTCAATAAATACGTACAGCACTAGAGAACTGAGGATGGTTGAATCCGTGGATGTGGAACCACTCATACGGAGGGCGCACTTTGGGACTTGAGCATCTGCGGATTTTGGCATCCACTGGCGGCTCCTGGAATCAATCCCCCCACGGATACCAAGGGACAACTGTACATTGCCTTGGGCGGGAGGGCTTTCAAATGGCTCTGTTCAGGTCAGACTTAGGGCTGTAGAACACTCCACGGAGAGCAAATGATAGCCTGAAAAGGTGACAATGCCTGTCTCTAACTCAGAGAAATACAAGATCTTATGTAAGAATGATCACTGCTAGGAAGAGGGCACTTTAATCTTGGAAATGACATGAAGAGTTGGTTGATTCAACTTGACAAATATGTATGAAGACCCTCTTAGGAACTATACCATGAGATACTGGAGTGTACAAACAATGAGAAAGCCATGAGGCTTACCCTCAAGGTGCCCAGTCCAACAGGGGAGACACACGTGTAAATAACGCAATGTGGTTGGAACCTGCTATAATAGCTTCACGGGAAAAGTGCCATCATCAGAGAGGGGAGAAGAAAGAAGGCTGCTTCATATATCAGTAAGTGCGAAAAAGGCATCTTCACTCTAGAAATGCTGAGATCTCAAATAATTTTTTTTTTTTCAATGAGGCTAGTAATAGATAAGGGAAAGAAATGGAGAAATGAAGCAAAAATGAGGTCTGTGATTTAAATAGGACCTACTGAAAAAGGATTTTTGCTTTTGCCTTTTAAACTAGAAACCCTTTCAGACACATAATTATGAACTGTATTACAAGAATAAAAAATAAACAGAGCATGGAAGATGATAGTGCAAGTTAATATTAGAATTTAATATCCATGAAACCTTGGCCATTCAGTACTTTTAGGGTTAGGGCCAGGGAATCGGAAGGTGAACAGAAAGAGAAAATTATAATATAGAAGGAAAATCAGACGAAAGCATTACTGAATATTTCAATAGAAGTGGAACTAAGGCAATGGTACAAAAGTCAGAGCAGCAGAGGTAGATGATTTATTAACAGAGCTACTAAATTTTGTGTCAAGGATAATTCCAAGTTACAAAGACTGAAGTTAAGAGAGAGTGAAGTAGAAAATACAGAGAATGGGAAGTTTAGAGATCAGATTCTAGCCTTAGCTCCACTGCTAACAAATAAGGAGCCCTTTCTGGACCTTGATTTCCATATCTGTAAAGAGATAAGGTACAGTAAAGTCTCGCTAAGATTCCTTCCGTCTCATGTTTTTTTTTTTTAAAAAAGCATGGATAAAGTGTAATACTCATCCATTTCATCTCAACAAATAGTGAGCACATAGCATGTGCCAGGCACAGGGGGACACAGGGGAGAACAAGATTATACTCTGGCTGGGGAGAGCTCACAGGAGATGAGAAAGGGAAGGAGTAGTACTTGACAAGACTGTTAATTCCACTGTTGAGCGCTGTGGTAGCCAGCCTCGAAGTGGCCCCCCATAATCCCTGTTTTGGGTGTTCACACCCTTGTGTAATTTGCTCCCACGCTGTACCAGGACTGGTCTACGTGACCAACAATACACAGCAGAAGTGATGGGAGGTCACTTCCAAGATTATTAGGTGATAAAAGACTGCAGCCCAGTGTTGGGTTCCCCCTGCTCCCCCATCTATCTGTACCTGTATCTCTAGCTCCAGTTTTCTTGGATCTCTTGCTCTGGGGGGAAGACAGCTGCTATGCTGTGAGCAACCCTACGGTAAAGAACTGAAGATTCCGGTCATTAGCCACTGAGGAACGGAGGCCTGCGATAATCACCTAAATGAGCTTGGAAGCTCAAGCTTTTCCAGCCCCAGTGAAACCCTGAGATGACTGTAGCCCTGGATCTACAATGTGACTGCAACCCTGTTAGAGACTGGGTCAGAACCTCCCAGAAACTGCATGAGATCATAAACATTTGTTCTTTTAAGCTGTTAAATTTGGGGGTGATTTCTAATACAGCAGTAGATACTAATCCACACATGCATGGTTTTAGTTTCAGTTATTTAAGTGTTCACATACATAGAATTTTAGAACTGAGGCTTAAGGAGGTTAAGATAATACCACTAACAACAGAGCAGCAACTAGCACCAACGCCTTTTGATTGATGTTCAACGCTCCCTTCACTGTTCTGTGCTGACTCTCCATAATGGGTTAATCTCATGGATAAAGAAATAAGGTCTGAGTGGATGAAGTAATTTGCTCAAGATTCTACAGCAAGCAAGTAGCTGAGCCTCTGCAGTAACCTACTGAACACGATTCCATTCTTTATAATAATCTTTTTCCTACTCTCAAGCTTCACTGACCTTGAGACAATTAGCTGAATGAAGATTAAAAGAAATAAGAGCTGTCCTTAAAGGGTAAACTAGGCGCTTGCCTCAGGCCTTCCCATTCAAGGTGAGCTCTATGTTGGTGATTTACACTTGGCAATATATTCATGCATTTATTCAACAAGTATTTTTTTGACACCTGCTTTAAGCACAGCAAAATCTGTGGGTTGTAAGGAATATAAAATGCTAGGACTTAAAAATCTAATTAGGGATAAAAGACAAACGTGATGAAAAATTACAATAAAGTCAGTATATGTTTGCCTGCTGAAGGAACAGTAGGAACAATATATGCAATAAGCATTTTAAAAGAATTGCAGACTAAAAAAAATGAAAGAATAGAAGGAAATCCACTGCTTCCCCCGGTTAAAGTCATACCCCACTCTCAGGCAATGGAATTGAGACCTAGAAATCCCCATTCTTATCCCCTAAAAGCTCCTTTCTCCCCTAGGGATATTCCATTAATTACCATTACAAATATCATGGGCCTCTGCTTCCTCCCTCATTGTTTTGGGTGTGACTTGGTCTTCAGGCTAAGGAAGTTGAACTCCTTTTCTATAATTGTTGAAGGTTTTTGAGCTAAGCTTGCAATGGGGATGAGAACTGACTGGGTGGCAGAGGCGGGGGATTCATTTCAACACCCACAGGTTCATACAGGTCGGTTGGACAGGGCTGCCACCTTGTGACAGGCATGGGCAGTGTGCCCTCTGGAGTGGAGACTGGAGACTAGAAGGGGGTGTGGGAGCTTAGCAGTGCTTGACTGGCTGGCAGCTGAAGGCTTTTTCATGTCTGTCTTAAAGAGACCTTGCTTTAGCTTGATAAAGAGAAAATAGAGACAAGTGTGGGCCTTTTAAGAAGATCAATATGGCCCTAGGTTCTCAATATTTTTAGCTATCTGGCTCTCTTGTCACAATAAAGATACCAGAGGGAATTCCCTGGCGGTCCAGTGGTTAGGACTCCATGCTTTCACTGCCCAGGGCACAAGGTTCAATCCCTGGTCGGGGAACTAAGATCCCACAAGCTGCTCAGAGTGGACAAAAATTTTTTTAAATAAAATAAAACAGCAGGAAAAAAAAATTATTCTTAAAAAAAATAAAAGATACCAGAAACTATATATTTACACATCCAAGGATATGTATATTTTCAAAGATTGTGAGGAAAAGACTGGCAAAAGTAAACAGGGAAAATTCCGAGCAGCAATGAAAAAAATATTTGAGCTATGCACGTTCTTCAAGTCAGCAGATGAACAACAGTCCCTCCGCCTAAAGGGCCCAGAAGCAGTTTGAATTTAATATGTCCCCCAAACATTATTCATATTCTCCTTAGCACCTGTCCTTCCCTCTGTGTTCTGTAATTTGGTGAATGATACCACCCAACTCAGCCCGAAGCCAAGAAGCCATCCTAGATGCTCTCTTACCTCCTCCTCACCTCCCAACTGCACTGTCAGTTCTCCTCCCTGAATCTCTCTCCAATCTGCGTCCTCCTCTTCATATTTGCTATGCCAGTCTTGGTTCAAACGCTCATTCTCTCTGCCCCAGATCATCGAGCATGAAACCAACAGATGCTTCTCAAGGAGAGTGTTCCATGATTGTATTAGTCAGGGTCCCAGCAGGAAACTGGATCACATTCCAACATGGTAACTTAAGATACTTGGATGAAGAGACTTTTTACAAAGGTGTAAGCATGTTACCTGAAAACTGGGTTCTCCTCTTGTTGGGTGTCATGCCAAAAGACACAACCAAGCCAAAGAGTGGGAGAACGAAGAACTTATTATAAATTTCAGCAAGTAAGGAGAACACAGGGGATCTTTCCCAAAGCAGTGTCTCCCTGAAAAACAAAACTGGGTAAGTTTTAAGCTAAGGGTACATGCATATTCATGAAGGGGCTTGGGCAATCTGGTCAACAGAGTCCAAGCTTTAGTTGATTGAAGTCATCCAGGGTGAGAAAAGGTCAACATCATCATCATCCCTTAGGTTCCAATTGTTCTGGGGGTTGAGCGCCTGGGGGATTTAAATTCTGCAAAACAGCTCAAGAAGAGCTAGTTTCTAAAGACTTCAAGCTAGTCTTTACCATTGAAATAGAACTGGGAGTCTTTACGACTGATTTGCTATCTTTGTTATTGTTGCTTCTCTTGCTTGATAACAGTTTGTTCTTTTGTTTCCTTCAAATCATTATTACTGAGACCTGTTCAAGGGCAAGCATTGTGGCCAGGCTTAGATCACAAAATGGTTTAGGCCAAAAAGGGCTCTTCTTGTGTCAAGAAAGCCATGCCTGGTTCTCTTTCTCCAGGGACCCCCTACCCTATCTGCTTATGAGTAGGCTAAGGAAACTAGCAAGAGATGGTGACGCTCCCCTAGGCTAGCCACTGCTGGGTCTGAAGCGACAAGAGTAAGGACAGAACTGTAGCTCTAGGACCCAGGGCCAGCTAGGGCTATAGAAAACAGACCTCCCAGCTAGAACTGTGACCTCGTGTAGAGCTACTGACAAACCAAGGCCCAGTGGAGGGGGGTGTGTAAATTTCCTGTCCTGTCTCTCTGCCTACCCTTGAATCTCCTGCTAGTGACTCCCACTGACTGAACCCAATGAGAAACCAAAAGGCAGGGGACATTTTCAGAAGGTCAGCCTCCTAGAGTCAGGGTAGAAAGAGTAGAGAGTGGGTCTGGAGGGACAAAGAGAGAATACCCACAACAAAGCCACTTCACAGTACTCATTCGCACATTAGACATTTTTAAGAGAACTCTGGCAAAGAAATCTCTTCAAATTTGTTTTACTTGTTTTCCTGATCTTTCTCCACCTAATCCTGCCCAGCTGTATCTACTTCCTCCTAACTGCCACTAGATATGCCTCCTTAAAGCACAGATTTTAGCAGGTTACCCCCACCCCCCCCACCCCCGCTTCTAAATCTGTCAATGCTTGGCATCATCCTTTGAATGAATGCCCCTCCCTAACCCTGTACCAAAACTCCACCCCCAGCGTACACAGATAGCACACCATCACTGACTCCTACTCATCTCCCCAATGTCATCTCCCTCCCAACAGTTTATACTCCAGGCTTCCTGAGCTGCTGTGGATTCATGACCCCATGCTGTCTTTTTACGGGGAATGCTTCAGCGATCCTGAGACCTGCATTAACATGATCATGTGGGTGCTCTTCCAAAAAAACGTTTTCTGATGCACCAGACTGGATGACACCTATTTTTGTGCCCCTGCTGTACTTTAAGCCTACATCTGTTATAACATTCATCCATCACACAGTATTAACTATATGTATGCTATTTACCTCCTCAATGAGGTTGAAGAATTTCTTGAGGTCAGGGGTCATGATAATACAGCCCTGTACCCTGGTACAATAGGTACTCAGTGAATGTCTGTTGAATTAAATTCCTCCTCTATGTAAGGACCACATGGGTGGTTGGCAATGGGAAGTGAGATCTTTCCATGACACGCACCCCCAAGTTGTAAGCAGAGGAGATTTCAAAAATGTCTACAACTTGGGTTCCTTGCATTTGGTGTATTATTCCTGCTTATAAAAGGCAAAGGATCAAAGTCAATGTCTCAGTTCATAGAAAACTTATTTCTTGAATAACTCCTAAATACCTGTCTGTAAATGCCAATACCAGGAATTGTGACTCCCCTCAAATAGATCAGAACAGAAATGCCCTGAGGAAACACTGTGCCTTCACAGTCTCTGCCTTTCTCTGCACTTCTTGCACTAGACTAATCATAAACTCAGATTTTCTCAGGTAAATCTGTACCGTGAAACAGCTGGCCCATGGGGTCAGATGTGGGTCCAAACATTGCCAGATGTCCTGGAGGTATGACTACTGTGCTGCAGACACCTTCAGAAGGGGTGAGAGTTGTTTCCACAGTCAGTTTCAGGCCTCACTGTAGTGCAGTGATGGGAAAGCACTAGATTACTGATCAGACAGAAAAAGGGCGAGGGGAATGTTTAAAACCCAATTCTGCCCCTTCTTGGCTGGGTGACCTTGGTCGAGTTACTCTATGCTTCTAGGTGTGTTTCCTCATCTGCAAAATGGGATCAAGACGGGCCTCACATGGTTCTTGTCAGGATTAAGTGAGATAAGTCAGAAAGAGATTATTAGTAAGGACCCAATAAATTTTTGTTTCCCCTTTTACCATCTTAATTATCTCCTCCTTTGAGAGGCTGCCTTTCTAATTTACAAGGAGGCAGGTGACTTGGTTGGGTGCAGAGAGGTATGCTAGCTTGTTTGTTTAAATTTTTTAAAAACACTTAATCTCAAAGCTTCCTTATGGCAATACTGTGACAGAAATAAAACGAGGCAGTTGTTGCTATGCGACATCAAGTAGTTCGCCGAGGAACTGGATATATCTTTGCTGTTACTTATCTTTAGTTGAATTCTGAGCAACATTTTTCTGACTAGCCAGCGATACCCTGTTCTTATTTCGTAAGGGGAAGCTGTTGCGGTGGGAAATCGAGGAGGAAGTGCTGTGCTGGGGGTCACTGGATCATGGCTGGTGCTCGGTCTCCTTAAGACTGGGCATTTTGTGTCCTCTTTTCATTTTTTGTTCTTTTCCCTTAATCTGTTTTGCCTCCCATTTTCTTCACTGTAATAAAAGAAGACAAGGGGGAAAGTGGAGGGGGGGGGGTGGTGGGATGAATTGGGAGATTGGGATTGACATATATACACTAATATGTATAAAATAGATAACTAATAAGAACTTGCTGTATAAAAAATAAATAAAAAAAATTCAAAAAAATAAAATAATAAAATAAAATTCAAAAATTCAAAAAGAAAACATGCGGCAAAAGCTTCATGACATTGGGACTTCCCTGGTGGTGCAGTGGTTAAGAATCTGCCTGCCAATGCAGGGGACACAGGTTTGATCCCTGGTCTGGGAAGATCCCACATGCCACAGAGCAACTAAGCCCGTGCGCCACAACTACTAAGCCCAAGTGCCACAACTACTGAGGCCCGAGCGCCTAGAGCCCGTGCTCCGCAACAAGAGAAGCCATCGCAATGAGAAGCCCGCGCACCACAACGAAGAGTAGCCCCCGCTCGCCGCAACTAGAGAAAGCCCACATGCAGCAGTGAAGACCCAAGGCAGCCAAAAATAAATAAATAAATAAATAAAAGAAGACAAAATGTTTCTTTCAGCCCTTTTCTTGATAGCAGCCTTCTCAGTTTTGGTTGGTTGTTGGACTTTGTCCCTTTTGGAGCAATAAATATTAGAATTTATCTAAATATTTAATTATAGCCAGTCCAGCCAATAAATGTCTCTACTTTTCACTTAATAAAAGACATACCAAAATTAATACAAGGCCTTTTGTTAAATATTTAACTCTATGCTCTTGAAATATTCTTATCCTCACCCTGTGTGCTGGTGTGCAATCCTCATACCTTATATTTTCTTTCAGAAAGCTCCTTCCTAAAAAAAAAAAAACTCTTCCGTACAACAGACCTGCAGTATAATTCCTAAATCTGGCTCATTCCCCAGCCCTCCCTCCCAACACCGACCCTTGCCTTTTTCCACATCCTCTTTTCAAACCAGAGCGCTCACTGACCTCCCATTTTTATTCCTCTTCACTGACTCCTCTGCTCTCATCCAAGTAAGTATATGCTAGGCTTCATCTGACCCTTCCGCTGTTTCCCATTCTGATCTCAGAGGCACTAACTTGTTGAGATTCTGGGGAGGTGCAGAAAAGAGCACACAGAGTTCAAAGCCGGTGGGGGGGGGGGCGGTGAAATATTCGGAAGGATCATGTGACCAGGTGTGAGGAAAAATTTCCAGGGTTAGGGGGCATCATGGGGAAGCGGTCAGCATTCTGAAGAAGGTGTTTTGCACTAGAAGCCGTTACTCTTGTGCTGAGAGAAACGAGTAAACAACAACAACAGGACACTCTAGGCTTTTTGTTCTTTTTGGCCATACCGCATGGCTTTCATTTCCCCGACCAGAGATGGAACCCTGGGCCCCTGCAGTGGAAGCGCGGAATCCTAACCGCCGGACCGCCAGGGAATTCCCAGGACACTGTAGTTTCGAAGGAATGCCAGGGTTTTCATGCTGATTCCTGACCTACCCCGATTCTGCCCCTTCTCCTGCCGGTGTGTCTACCCCAGCTGAAATATATTTACCTGTCCTCTGCCTCATTCAGCTTTCCCAGGATCAACCGTGTAGAAGATAAATAGTCAGGACTGAGAGGGACCTCTGAGAATATGAAGTCTAACTCCCTGATTCCAAAACCTGAAGCCCAGAGACTAGGAGAGATCGGCTACAGTCACACAGCTTGCTGGTGTCACAGGCCCTGTCTCTCCGATTAATGGACTGACTGGCTACACCAGAGGTCAGGAGGGTGGCCTTGTTTTATTGTCTCATTCATGTCTAATTAATGACTAGAGAAGGGAGAAATCTTTTTAGTCTTGGACGGAGGGGATGGAGACCCAAAGCAATAATGGGCATAGTTCCAGGCTCTAGGGACTGTTGGTGAGTTTTAAATCAGACAACACGAACAAGTTCCTGTTTCTCTTATCAGTGTATCTTGCCCTATGGCCTTCCACACACTTTCATGCGGCAAACATGTATTGAGCACCTGCTCTTTCCACATATGGCACTGGGCATTAGGGTGCAGAGAGACAAAGAGTAAGATTCTGCCCAGCCCTCAGAATGCTTGAGGACTAACGGCTAGATGAAATCTCAAATGAAATAGAACAAAAGACAGAATCACGTGGGAAATGCTTATTTTCACACAGAGAAAGAATGATTAATCCTCCCTGTGAGGAAGAAGAGGTCAGAGATGGTCTCACAGATGAGGTGGCTTTTGAGCTGCGTCTTAAAAGGTAAATATGAAAGTGAGAAGCAGGCGGCGAGGAGGGAGCAGGGCATCTGTGCAGCTGAGGCAGGCCCAGCAAACAAAGAGAGGCAGGATAGGCGGGCGGCTGTGGTCCCAGGTAAGAGGGGCTGTGCCCGCGCCGTGGGTGTGTGGGAACCGGAGGCGGGAGGTTAGACTGAGCACACAGACCAGGGCTGGACGGCGGTAGGCCTTGCACAGCCAGGGCACGGGTTTGATTATCAGACCCATTTACATATTTCTCGTCCACTTGGACAGGAAGAAGATTTGCAGCTGTGGCATTTGGACTTTGTGAGCCACGGGGAGTAAAAAGGTTTTAATAATAAGAGCGTTGTGACTGGATTTGTATGTTAGAAAGATTTTCAGATTTTCACAACTGACCTTTCAAGTGCTAGGTGGAATGAGTTAAACGTTGCATCTTTCCGAGGGTGAAAGAACTGTAAAAGGCAAGCTTGTATTTACAAAGTGGAGAATATTTCAAGAAGACTTAGCTTGTTATGTCTGTTGAATTCTAAATAACAATGGTTACGGGTTAGGATAAGACCTAAGGATGAAGAGCACGTCATCTTTTCTGCTGCAGGAGTCCTTTGAAACTCTCCTAAGCTTCTAATGCCATTAAACCTTACAAAGTCTTATTTATAATACACAAAGTGACCCCCTACCTAGACAGCCAGATAACAGAAATCGCTAACATTTGTATAACTCTCTATATTCATTAAAGACTTTAATTCTACTTTCTGTCTTGATTCCCACAACAATTGGATAGATCAGTGTTATATTTGTCTCCGCTTTACAGATGAGGAGACTGTGAATCAGAAAGATAAAGTGGCTTGCCTAAGGTAACAGTTGGTCAGGGGAATGGGGCCTGAGTTCTCTGACTCTACATCCTGATGTTCTTTCCACTGCAGCTTGCTGGTTATCAGTAGGGTGACAGCCAGCCTACCTTCACAGAGATGAGGGACTGTCATCTGCACCAGAAGCTGCCCCCAGTTTACTGATGATCTTGGTCACGTCTTTACCCATCCAGTAGGAATACTCACCTGCTCACTGATTGTCAGGATGTTGTAAGAATATGATACCAGGACTTCCATGGTGGCGCAGTGGTTAGGAATCTGCCTGCCAATGCAGGGGACACGGGTTCAAGCCCTGGTCCGGGAAGATCCCACATGCCGCCGAGCAACTAAGCCCGTGCGCCACAACTACTGAGCCCACATGCCACAACTACTGAAGCCCACGCGCCTAGAGCCCCTGCTCCACAACAAGAGAGGCCCCCGCAATGAGAAGCCTGCGCACCGCAATGAAGAGTAGCCCCTGCTCCCACAACTACAGAAAGACCAGGCGCAGCTACGAAGACCCAACACAGCCAAAAATAAATAAATAAATAAAGTTTATAAAAATAAATAAATAAAAGCTTTGCTTTAAAAAAAAAAAAAGAAAGAAAGAATATGCTACCGCTCTGCAAAGAGCAGAGTACTAGGCAGGCGTAATGCTCATCTGTATTCACTTGGTACAACGGCCGAATCCCCAAAAGCCGAGAAACCATCCATATGTTAGAAATGACAGCAAAATATTTTCCCCTTGAACCTCTGTCACACGGAGAAGGGAAAACAGAAATAGGTCGTATCTCTAATGTGTTCCTCTTCCAGATTACAAAAAGGGAAGGCACAATTTTACAACCAGTCATAGTGACACATAAACCAGGCATTTAAAAAATCACTTAATAAGCTAGCAAAACAGTGGGCAAAGTTACTTCACCTTTCAGGACCTGCGAGGCCATATCTGTAAAATCATGGGGTTGGACCTGATGAACTCTAAGGGCTCTTCCTGTCCTAAGACTGAATTATTCTATGCATAAGTGAAACAGGTTCATGTAAGATCTGATTAAGATCTTCTTGAACCTCCAGAGGTGAATACTGGGAATGCAGTTTTTAAAGCCTACTTCTTGCCGTGAGCCTCACATTACTGCACCCCCTCCTCCAACTTCAGAGACAACAGAGCCCAAACTGATTCATAAACAGCCACAAGAGGAAGACCAGAGGTGTGAGAAGATGACTCCTTGGGTAACTCAGCAGCCTGAAGAGAAGCTCTCCTCTTTCTTCTCTCGCTGTAGTAGCTACAAGAAGGTAAGAGTCCCCAAAAGACAAACAACCCAGTTTAAAACAATGGGCAAAGGACCTGAATAAACATTTCTCCAAAAAAGATATACAAGTGGCCAAAAAGCACATGAAAAGATGCTTCACATCATTAGTCATCATGGAAATGTAAATCAAAACCACAATGCATGAGATCTGACTTCATGCCTACTATAATGGCTATAATCAGAAAAGGGCACAATAACAAGTGTTGGCAAGGATGTGGAGAAATTAGGGCCCTGCTACACTGCTGGTGCAGATGCTGTGGAAATCAGTTTGTCAGTTCCTCAGAAAGATAAATATAAAATTACCGTATGACCCAGCAATCCCTCTCCTAGATATACACCCAAAAGAACTGAAAACAGGAACTCAAAACATATATTTGTATGCCAACGTTCTTTGCAGCACTATTCACAATAGCCAAAAAGTATGGATAAGCAAAATGTGCTATATACATACAATGGAATGTTAATCCACCACAATAAAGAATGAACTTCTGATACATGCTACAACATGGATAAACCATGAAAACATTATGTTAAGTAAAATTAGCCGAACAAGAAGGACAAATATTGTATGATTTCACTTATATGAAATACCTAGAATAGGCAAATTCAAAGAGACACAAAGTAGATTCAAGGTTACCAGGGGATGAGGGGAGGAAAACAGAGAGTTTTTGCTTAATGGGTACGGAGTTTCTTGTTTGGGTGATGAAACACTTTTGGAAATATAGATAGTAGTGATGGTTGTACAACACTGTAAATGTAATTAAGGCCACTGAAGTAAACACTGAAAAAAGGTTAAAATAGCAAATTTGTGTTTTTATATATTTTACCACAATAGAAAAAAAAGAAGGGGGCAGGACTTGCCCCCATTGAGTGTGTAAAGCAAAGACTGTTGCTCATCATCCAGTTCTCCAAGGATCAAGTCATTACCCACTGCGGTCGCTGACCTCCAGCACACCCTGAAAGGAATTCAGGACGAAAAACAAGATAAGGCACTCTGTGCTTTGGAAAAACACCCTTAGATAGTTAGGGATATTTCAGGAAAAAATTTTAATGAACCCAGATTCCTACATCTTCCCATACGTAGAAACTCACTAAAACTATTAGCTGAGAAATCTGTTCCTCATGATGTATACGTGATCGCATGCATTCCCTAGCCACAATCATATATACATAGTGGCTTCTTCTCCTACCTCTTCGGAGCAATCCCCTCAGAGCTACTGAGAGGCTGTTTCCCAGGCAACAGTCCTCAGTAAAGTCCCTGAATAAAACTGAAACTTACAACTCTTACACTGTACATTTTTCTTTCAGTCAACAGATGTCTAAGCAGTCTGAGGCCACCAGGCTTGTTGACCTGCCACCAGTGCAGGAGAAAGAACACCACAGAGCAGGGCACCAGGGCATAGCCTGGTTGAGAGGGGCATATGGTCCCCTTGGGTTCCTGCTTCCTGAGGCATGCAGAAGATAGATTCCACAAGTGGCTATAGACCCCGAGTAGGAGGCCATGAAGGGCAGACGGCCATGAAACTTACAAAGGACTACCAATGCCAATGGAGCATGCAGGATGGAGACGTATCAGCAAGGCTTAAAGGGATCCCTACTGCTTCCACTGGGCCTTCAAGCAACCAGCCAGAGCAGTGAGAATGGTCAAAAGAAAGGTAGGAAGAGGTCACCGTCTGTGTCCCTTATGCTTGTCCCTGACTCAGTCTCAGAGAGGTAAGTAGGAGGAGGAGAGGGGAAGATGAAAGGGAGCAGATGATGCCAGGTGCCTCTAACCTCTAGATCCCTGGAACTACTAATCCAACGTGAACTGGGGGGGGGGGGGGGGGGGAGGAGAGTTTTGAACTAAATATCAGATAGCTGTTTTCAAATGAAGAGATTGGGGCTCACAGATTGAAATGAGACTGCTCTGAATAGCCCAGAGTGACTAAGTACAAGGAACCAGACTGAAATATCATTAGGGGAGCTGGCTCCCAGGAGGAAGTGGTGGTTTAGCAGAGCAAAGCTGGTAGAAGTTACTGGACAAATAAATCATTCATGTTCATACCACAATGCGTTGAGTCTGTTTAATACACAAGTTACATACTGTGGGAGATGTTTGCCAGTGTTCTCCAGTACCCATTCTCTCCATTCCTTCACAGTAAGAGGACTTGCAATTCTAAGCTGAACAAATATCCACTCAGAACAGAGGATACGTTTTCTATCCTCCATCCCAACTAAGTCTGAACACGTGCCTAGATTCTGGACAATTGATTAAACATGGAAATATGTGGCAGCTTTTGGAGACCTCCCTCAAAAGGTCACTGTCTTATATCCTTTGCTTTCATCCACTTTCTTTTTCAAGTATTCCTCCACTCTGCATCTTAAGATGGTGACTGGGGCTCTAGCTAACATCCTAGATCATGAGGATAATGGTTGAAACCTCAAGATGGCAGAGGAGTAAACTCTAAGGATTCTTGACTCCTGGCAACTTCTAGGAATAGAACCACTACACACCAGCCCTGGAGAGCCTAACTTTTATACGGAAAGCGGGGTGGTCTATATTTTTAAAGCCACTGTTGTTTTAGCCCTCTGTAACTCACAGCTGAACCTAATTCTATATGAAACATGCAAAATACATTATCACAAAATAATCTAAAGCTAAAATGTAGAAAAAATAAGAACTACATGGTACCTCTTCACCTCCGCTTAGTCAAAATAACACAGATACTAAAAACAAGTATTTATGGAGACCTTAGGCAAAGAATTTTACCAGAGCTTCATAAGCGTTCTTTCTCTAGTTTTCTCAATTGCAGCCACATAAATAGGTATTACTGTTCACATCTTAGAGGTAGAGACACTGACACTTAAAGAAGATAAGTAACTTGTCTAAGGTCACACAGCTAGTATCTGTAGAACCATGATACAAACCCAATCTGTCTTACTCCAGAGCCATGCTCTTAACCACTACACATCACACTGGCCTAAACGTTCTTGTAAAGATTTATCTGTGTGGAGATCTGGGATAGATTGAACTGCAATAACATTTCATAGACTTTTTATAATATATACAGAAGGGATTTGTTTGGTGTTGGGTGGTGATGATATTTTGTAATTAATAAAACAACAAAAAGTTGTTGTAGGTTTTGCTATCTTGCCTACTATATCTCATACTACAGGTCTACAATACGGTTGTTTAAGTAAATTGTAAATAATTAATTCTCAGTCTGCTTATAAATTAAGAAATGCTGTACTATAATGTGAACCCAAGAATATGTTGGAAGACAGCCATTAAAAGATGTATAACATTGAGAAAATGCTGTGATAACAAACCTACAATTCTGGCCAAATAGAGCACATAAGTAGCTACTTGTGATAAATCAAACAAAGCAGATTATTTGAGCTTATTTGTATTGCTATTGCAGAAAGTAGAGTTTCTCTGAAAAGGTTTTAAAATTTCACTACCTTTGATAAAGAAGCTGAAACATTAAATTGGAACATTAAAATAAGACATTAACCTTTAGTGACCAATTAGTCTGTACATACTGGTTAAATATTTCTGAGAGAGTGCTGATTCTAATTTACTGGCATTGCTTCAGAAAATGGTTTTCAGGAATATTCATCAGAGAACCAATAATTCCTTACACTGAGTCCATGCCATAGTACTGAGATTGACATATTGTAGATGTTTAATAAGTATTTGACAAATGAAAGAATAGGTTGATCAAGGTGAATTGATGGTGATTGGGTGGATGAATGGATGGATGATTGAATAGATGAATATGAATGGTGCTTTACCAGCTTCAAGTAATTTTTGTAGGTATTCTATCACGACCTTCAAAAGCCTCCTGTGAGCAATATGGCTGAAAGACATCCCTCACTTGTATTACCCCTTCAACGACAACAATTTGGCATACACCCACTAACAGAACTGTCTTTTGTGGGAGCTGTGGGATCCAGCACCATATGCCAAGGGACTTGGGAGGAGTATCACCCACCCAGGCACCAGGCAATAGGCATACAGACCTTGGTCCCAAGCTGTGGACTCTGCAGTGGCCCACAGACTGACTCCAGCCCCTCTCAGCTATGGTTCAGGAGCCCCTGGAGAACACTGTCTTAGATAATCACCCATGGATAAGAGAGCCTTTGTGGAAGTCCAGAGGTCGGGTGGAGAAGTTCCAGCAAAAAAAATATATATATATACACACATACACACACACACACAAGTATATATATATATATATGTATACATATATATATACATGAATTTGGATGCATTGGAGATAGTAAGAGGAACAATTTGACTTTACCCATGTCACCCCTCCCCCAAGGTAGCACAGCTCAGTGCCAAAAGAGACCATCTGCTTCCTACTGAAGGGGAGAGAGAGAGTATGTGAGTGAGTACCTGGCTTCCACAGATGTGCAGGGCTCTGCCAAAGAAGTCTATTTCTCTCTCACCCCAGCCAGAGTACTGAGTCATGATGTTCATGACTAGGAGGCATGAAGAGGCTGGGAGAGTGGCAGACAGAACTCTGGCAGGGCATCAAAGGGATATGGATCCTACTAAAGGCATCGTGGACTCGATCAAGAAGCCCTCGCATGAGCCATTGGGGTGCTCTGCCCATGGATCCCCCCAACTGACCCATGGGTACCTCCAAAGCTCCACGTGCCTCACTTACACACACCCCTACCCTGTGGCTGGATCTCTGTGTACACTCCTGATGGCAGCAAGAGCTTGCTTTGGCAGATAGCTAGTGAGCACACACAGACAGGTGACCTAAATCTGCAGACCAGGGAAAGACCACAAACTTAAGCTTTAGCATTGCCCTCAAGAAACCAAAAGGAACACCTCTCAGTACCTTGCCTGGTACATTGCAGGATCAAGAGAAGGTATACAAGCTTAAGAATTCTGTCACAAGAGGAATCAAGTGAAGGGATGGAAAAAGATACTCTATGCAAATGGAAACCTACTGAGCAGAGGTAGCTATACTTATATGAGACAAAATAAATTTTAACTCAAAAGCTATAATAAGAGACAAAGAAGGTCATTATATGATGATAATAATAATAAAGGGATCAATTCACCAAGGGGGTATAGTAATTGTAAATATATATGCACCCAACATCAGACCACCTAAGTATATTAGGCAAGTACTAACAAATCTGAAGGAAGAAATAGACAACAATACAATAATTGTAGGGGATACCAATAACTCTTTCAACAATGTACAGATCACCCAGACAGAAAATCAGTAAGGAAAAGTTGGAGTTAAGCCATACTTTAGGCCAAATGAACCTAAGAGACATAGACAGAACATTCCATCCAACAGCAGCAGAAAAACACATTCTTCTCACATGCACACTGAACATTCTCCAGGATAGATCACTGATAGATCATAAAACAAGTCTTAGTAAATTTAAGATTGAAATCGTATCAGATATCTTCTCCAACCACAATGGCATGAAATGAGAAATCATAACAGGAGGAAAGCTAGAAAATTCACAAATGTGTGAAAACTAAACCACACACTTCTGAAGAAAAACTATAATCCTGCAGCCTGTGCAACAAAAACCACATTCACAGAAAGATAGACAAGATGAAAAGGCAGAGGGCTCTATACCAGATGAAGGAACAAGATAAAACCCCAGAAAAACAACTAAATGAAGTGGAGATAGGCAACCTTCCAGAAAATGAATTCAGAATAATGATAGTGAAGATGATCCAGGACCTCGGAATAAGAATGGAGGCAGGGGCTTCCCTGGTGGTGCAGTGGTTGAGAGTCTGCCTGCCAATGCAGGGGACACGGGTTCGAGCCCTGGTCTGGGAGGATCCCACATGCCGCGGAGCGACTGGGCCCGTGGGCCACAGCCGCTGAGCCTGCGTGTCTGGAGCCTGTGCTCCGTGGCAGGGGGGGCCGCGATAGTGAGAGGCCCGCGCACGGGGATGAAGAGTGGCCCCCGCTCGCCGCAATTGAAGAAAGCCCTAGCACAGAAACGAAGCCCCAACACAGCCAAAAATAAATAAATAAATAAATTTATTAAAAAAAAAAAAAAAAAGAATGGAGGCAAAGATCGAGAAGATGCAAGAAATGTTTAACAAAGACCTAGAAGAATTAAACAACACACTTCTGAACAACCAATGAGTCAAGAAGAAACCAAAGGGAAATAAAAAAAAATCTTGAAACAAATGCAAATGGAGGGGCTTCCTTGGTGGTGCAGTGGTTGAGAGTCTGCCTGCCGGTGCAGGGGACACAGGTTCGAGCCCTGGTCTGGGAAGATCCCACATGCCGCAGAGCAACTAGGCCCGTGAGCCACAGCTGCTGAGCCTGCGCGTCTGGAGCCTGTGCTCCGCAACAAGAGAGGCTGCGATAGTGAGAGGCCCGCACACCGCGATGAAGAGTGGCGCCTGCTTGCCGCAACTAGAGAAAGCCCTCGCACAGAAACGAAGACCCAACATAGCCAAAAATAAATAAATAAATAAATAAATTTTTTAAAAAAAGAAAAAAGCTGGCTTTAAAAAAATAATGCAAATGGAAACACAGCATACTAAAACTTACAGAATGCAGCAAAAGCAGTTATAAGAGAGAAGTTTATAGAGACAAATGCCTATGTTAAGAAAAAAGAGGGACTTCCCTGGCAGTCCAGTGGTTAAGACTCCATGCTTCCACTGCAGGGGGCGTGGGTTCAATCCCTGGTCGGGGAACTAAAATCCCACATGCTGTGCAGTGTGGTCAAAAAAAAAAAAAAAAAAAGAGAGAAAGATTTCAAGTCAACAACCTAACTTTATGCCTCAAGCAACTAGAAAAACAGGAACTAACTAAGCTCAAAGTTACCCATAGGAAGGAAATAACAAAGGTCAGAGCAGAAATAGAGACCGGAAAAACCATAGAAAAGATCAATGAAACTAAGAGCTGGTTTTCTGAAAAGAAAAACAAAATTGACAAACCTTTAGCTAGCCTAAGAGAGAAGCCTCAAATAAATGAAATTAGAAATGAGAGAGGAGACATTACAGCTGACACCACAAAAATACACAGGATCATAGAGAGATTACTATGAACGTAAATTGAATAACCTAGAAAAAATGGATAAATTCCTAGAAACATGCAACCTACCAAGACTGAATTATAAAGAAACAGAAAATGTGGACAGACCAATAACACATAAGGAGATTGAGTCAGTAATCAAAAATTGTTCAACAAAGAAAAGCCCAGGACCAGATGGTTTCCCTGGTGAATTCTGCCAAATATTTAAAGAAGAATTAAACCAATCCTTCTTAAACTCTTTCCAAAAATCGAAGAGGTGGCACACTCTGAGACCCATCTTACAATGCCAGAATTACCCTGATACCAAAGCCAGATATGGACACTATAAGAAAAGAAAACTACAGGCCAAAATCCCTGATGTATATACATGCAAAAACTCTCAATAAAATATTAGTAAACTGAGTTCAACAGCACATTAAAAGGATCATACACCATGATCAAGTGTGATTTATCCATGGAATGCAAGAATGGTTCAATATATGCAAATCAATAAATGTGATAAACCACATTAATAGAAGGAAAGTTAAAAATTATATGATCATCTCAGTAGTTGCAGAAAAAGCATCTGACAGGATACAACATCCTTTCATGATAAAAACTCTCAACAGTTTGGGTGTAGGAGGAATGCACTTCAACATTAAAAAAAGGCTTTATATGACAAGCCCATAGCTGAAATCATAGTCAGTTATGAAAGGCTGAAAGTTTTTCCTCTAAGATCAGGAACAAGACAAAGTTGCTCATTCTCACTACCTCTACTCAACATAGTACTAGAAGTCTTAGCCAGAGCAATCAGGCAAGACAAAGAAATAAAAGGCATCCACATTGGAAAGAAAGAAGTAAAATGGTCTCTGTTTGCAGATGATATAATCTTACATATAGAAAATCCTAAAGACTCCACCAAAAAACTATTAGAACTAATCAGTAAAGTTGCAGGATACAATATCATCATACGGAAATCAATTATATTTCTATATACTAAAAACAGTGTATCTGAAAAAGAAATAAAGAAAAATCATAAAATAGTTAGAAATAAATTTAACCAAGGAGGTGAAAAATCTATACACTGAAAACTATAAGATCTTGATGAAAGAAACTGAAGAAGACACAATTGGAAAGATATCCATATTCATGGATCAGAAGAATTAATATTGTTAAAATGTCCTTACTATCCAAAGCTATCTACAGATTCAATGCAATCCCTATCAAAATTTCAATGGCACTTTTCACAGAAATAGAAAGACAACCAGAACCATAAAATTCAGACAGAATCATGAATGACCCTAAATAGCCAGAGCAATTCTGAGAAAGAAGAACAAAGCTGGAGGCATCACACTTCCTGATTTCAAACTATATTACAAAGCTGTAGTAATCAAAACAGTATGGTACTGATACAAAAATAGACACACAGACCAACAGAACAGATTTGAGAGCCCAGAAATAAACTCTCACATATACGGTCAACTAATATTTGACAGGGAAGCCAAGAATAATCAGTGGGAAAAAAGATGATAGGCTCTTCAATAAATGGTGCTGGGAAAACTGGAAAATCACATGCAGAAGAATGAAATTGGACCCCTATTTTACACTATTCACAAATATTAACTTGAAATGGATTAAAGACTTAAATATAAATAATGAAACTGCAAAACTCCTAGAAGAAAAAATAGAGAAAAATCTCCTTGACACTGGCCTTGATTTTTTTTGTATATGATATCAAAAGCACAAGTAATAAAAGCAAAAATGAATAAGTGAGACTACATCAAACTAAAAAGCTTCTGTACAATAAAATAAACAATCAACAGAATGAAAAGGTAACCTACAGAATGGGATAGAATATTTGTAGACCATCTATCTGATAAAGGGTTAATATCCAAATTGTATAAGAAATTCATACAACTCAATACTCAAAAGAAAAAAAGAAAGAAAAAATTTAAATCCAACTTAAAATGGGCGGAGGAACTTAACAGACATTTTTCCAAAGAAGACATACCAACAGGTACATGAAAAAGCACTCAACATCTAATCATCAGGGAACTGTAAATCAAAACAACAATGAGATATCACCTCATACTTGCTGAGATACCTATTATCAAAAAGACAAGAAATAACACGTGCTGGTGAGGATGTGGAGAAAAGAGAAACCTTGTACACTGTTGGTGGGAATGAACATTGTTACAACCACAAGGGAAAACAGTATGGAGGTTCCTCAAGAAGTTAAAAATAACTACCATATGATCCAGCAATCCCACTTCTGTGTATGTATCTGAATGAAACGAAATCAGGATCTCAGAGAGATATCTGTATTCCCATGTTCACAACAGCCAAGATATGAATAAAACCTAAGTGTCCATAAATGGATAAAGAAGATGTGGTGCATATATATATATACACGCACACAATGAAATATTATTTAGCCATGAGGAAAAAGGAAATCCTGCTATTCGCAACAACATTGATGGACCTTGAGTACATTATGCTAGGTGAAATAAGTCAGACAGAGAAAGCCATATAGTGTATGATCTCACTTATATGTAGACTCTAAAAATTCCAAACCCACAGAAACAGAGAATAGATTGGTGGTTGCCAGTGGGCTGCAGCGTGAGGGAAATGGGGCAATGTCAGCCAAAAGGTACAAACTTCCAGTTATGAGATGAATAAATTTTGGGAATCTGATGTACAGCATGGTGACTGCAGTTAACAATACTGTATTATATACTGGAAATTTGGAAATTGGCTAAGAGAGTAGATTGTAAATGTTCTCACCCCCCAAAATACATAGCAATTACCTGAGGTGATGAGATGCTAACAGCCTTCTTGTGGTAGTCAGTTCACAACACATACGTATATCAAATCATCACGGTGTACGCCTTAAACTTACAGAATGTTATACGCCGATTATACCTCAACAAAGCTGGGAGTTGTGGGGAGAAAGAAGCATTCTGGCAGTAGGCAAAGTATGATTATACTCGTTTGAAAAATGCAATATTGAGGCCCTAAGATTTTGAGAGATTTGCCTAGCCAGATTTGCTACGGGAAATCCTTCTCCCCCATAAGTATAAGAAAACGTTTACTGCTTACTGTTTTAAGAAGGAAGAAGAAGAAATGCCAGTGTTATGAAGTATTCCTTGAACAAAGCCATGATGTTTCACTCTTCTGTGTCCACAGTGGATCGTATTATCCAAAGACATTCACAATACTATCCTCTTACACGTGACTGGACACTCTTCTCGTTGAGATATGAAGTCTAGGTTCTCAACCCTTGAAGCTGGATTAGTTTAAGATTATGGCAGAAGTGAACTATATGACTTCTTAGGCTCGATCATAAAAGGTAAAGTAGCTTCTGCTCACAGACCTGAAGACTGCTCTCCTTTCCATCCAGCCAAAGATGCTCCATTCAACATGGGGAACTACTCTTTCCCCACTATTATTACAACTCTGATAAAGGTGTCTCTTTTCTCTCAGTCTCCTTCAAGTTTCTCACTTAGAGCACTTTTTAAGTAAGGTCTCTTGGGGCCAAATCGTGAATATTCAAGTGGCACCACATTTTCTCCAAGAGCCCACATATTAATCCAAAGTCAACTTTATTATTTCCCTCAACTGATGCAACAGTCTAAATGGGGCTCTCGGTAGCCAGCATGGGGTGCCAAAATTCCCTGGCTGACTAAACTGGCCAGACCCCCATTGCCTCTGATCTGTAACCCCCACTTACTTAGAAGTATTTGTAGAATTATTTACAGAAATTGTTTTATTATTTTGTGTACATAATTTTTGTAGTGGTGTGTACCTGGGATATCTCAGTTTGCAGAAGACACAAAGCCACTTGCTAGGACTTGATAGGACTACGTGCAGACGGCACAGTACCATTACTAAGCCTAGTGCTCATAGGAGCCGCAGGCTCAGTTCTGTTCCTCTCACTCTTTGCCACACTGTGTAGGAGAGATTTACTCCAGTTAGCATCTCCACTTCATTGGGAAGGACTAGGATTCAACATTTTCATATTTTTTCTTTATTAACCATTGCCCCCCCCCGACACTGACATTTCCTATTTTTGTTGGTCCTATTTAGACACATGTTGCACAGCACAACTGGTTGGGCATTTGTAGTGCAAGTGCGTGTTATTGCACGTTTATATGGTGGCCCGTGGTGCAACAGGAAGAACAATGAAACTGCAGGCAGAAGACCTGGCTTCTCTCATGAAATATCTGTGTGTGACCTTGGACAGGTCGTTTTATTCTTTTAATGTCTCCATTTATCTGTAAAATGAGGGAATCCAAACCTATTCTCTCTGAGGGACTCACTCAGAAATAGTAGTTGATGCTTCTATACTCTACTTGAATAGCACTTTATTCATTACTTGCATTTTCTAGGTACTTCTACAAAAAAGAAATCTCAAAACTACCTAATAGTCATAACATGGAATGATATGGTTGGAAGCCATGCTTCATAGAATTCTTGATTTTTTATATATTTATATTAAAATATTTTGTATAATTATGCAGAATAGCAACAATGCCAGCTTATCAAGACTTCAGGGGCAGAACAGAAGGTGAGTATATATGGCTTTTGCTGAAGTTGAAATGAACAGCTTTGAACCCTAGCAAAAACCTTTTTCCCCTCAAGTCCAGCAGAGAATTTGTTGCATACTTGTGATGGTTAATTTTATATGTCAACTCAGCTAGAACACAGTACCCAGATATTTGGTCAAACATGTCTAGATGTTGATGTGAGGGTAACGTGTAGATAGGATTAACATTTAAACTTTGAGTAAAGTAGATTATACTCTAAAATGTCAATGGGCCTCATCAAATCAGTTGAAGGCCTTAAAAAAGCACCAAGGTCCCCAGGGAAGAGGAAATTCTGCCAGCAAAACGCCTTTGGACCTGAGCTGCAACATCCACATGGACTCTTCCTTGGGTCTTCACCCTAAGGGCCTACCCTGCAGATTTTGGATTTGCCAGCTCCACAATCACGGGAACCAATTTCTTAATCAATCTGTCTCTCTCTCTCTGTATCTCGGTCTCCATAAAACCAGCCATCGCTGGGTTTAAAGACAAAAGGGAACCATGAGCCAATAAATGTGGGCACCTTGAGAAACTGAAAAGGGACCATGACCTTCAGTTACAATACCGGTCTTGAGCGGGAGAGTGATCTGTGTTACCACAGATCCCTATATGGTGTCGTTTCCAAGAATGCATTGTGGACATAAACAAGGACTGCCTGTCCTGTTCCAGGAAGTGGAAACAACACAAACCAGTGTCTGAGTGAACTCTGAAACATACCTGCAACCAATCACTGGATCTGGGTAAAGACAACTCATGATTCCAAGGGAACTTGGGGAAGAGCACTAAATGAAATTTAGTATACTGTTCCCTGACGTATCTTTGTTTATGACTCTACAGGTGGCTAGTTGTTTTCCTCAGTCCTGTTGCAAAAAGAACTGGAGGAGACAGGAAGAGCAAGAACAATTTGACCCTCAGTGAATTCTCAATGTTTTATACATATATATATATATATATATATATATATATATATATATATCTCCCTTTTGGTTCTGTTTCTCTGGAGAACCCTGACTAGTATGACATCTTCCTAGACTTTTTCATCCAATCCTGCCCTTATCCCATGTCTTCTGATTCAGCCCCAGTCAGAGGGTCCATCACTCAATAATGAATGCAAGTGAAAGGGATCTACAAACTATAAAGTACTGTGCACATGTATGTTAAGATAATAGCAGTTATTATCGTCATCATCACTATCATCATTTTAGACATTCAGTTTGAAACAGTAGATGTAATGAGGTATGCTCCGTGTTATATCATCTGAAAGGCTGGAATCTCTAAGAGAAGGAAGACCACACAGGGCAGGGTGATATTGTGCTCTGCTTCCACAACCCACCAGCCCAGCCACACATCAGATTATTAAAACCACTTCTGGGAAAGAACAGAATTCATTGATTATGCATTCATCCCACATAGCTCTTAGCTCCAGCAATTCTCTACACCTCCAGAGACCTCTCATCTTCCTCTTCATCTACATTATCCAGAAAAGAAAAAAAAGCCAGCTGTCAGAGGGAGTGATCTTTTTAGCACTTTTCCAATCAAAACCAGCCTTTGTTGACTTCCTAGAATAAATCCTGCCCTGGTCTCCAAAAAGCCTATGATAGCTTTTCAGTGCACTGGCTCCACCTAGTGACTGCTATCAAGAATGCACCCAAATTCTCTCAGTTTGGATCAAGTGCACAGAATTGACAGCTAAAAATAAGATGATGTGTTTACAATAGTCAGACCTAGATTTCAGTTCCAGAGGTTTCCAGGGGACACTGCTCATTGCTTATTTTAGGAGTACCTAGCATAAGGTTAATAGTGCGGACACTGAGTTCAGACACCTCTGAGTTCAAATCCCTGTTCTATTCCTACTGTTTTTGCCTATGTGACTTTGGACAAGTCATTTAGCTTATTTAAGCTTCTTTTTTTTTTTGGTAAAAATTGGGGTAATTCTTATATAAGCTTTATTTTTTTAATTAGGTTAATTTTAATAGCTAAGAGGAATTTCTTAATAATATAAATAGATAGTAGATGGAATACCTAGTAGACTACATAGCCTTTAATAAACAATAATAAATCATAGTTATTTCTATTATTAGCTGCTTGGAGGACTTCCATAGACTATCCATTTCTATATGGGTTGCTACTCCCTACTCTTCTAACTAAACTAAACAGAAGATGATGATCAATTTTATTTTATTTTTTTTAAATTTTATTATTTGTTTTATACAGCAGGTTCTTATTAGTTATCCATTTTATACACAGCAGTGTATACATGTCAATCCCAATCTCCCAATTCATCCCACCACCACCACCTCCACCCCCTCCACGCTTTCCCCCCTTGGTGTCCATACGTTCGTTCTCTACATCTGTGTGATGATCAATTTTAAAATGCTTACATTAGCACAGTTTGGGTCTGATAGATGCAGATTTTCCTGTAGCAGTTATATATTCTTTGTTATGCTGCTGCCTAGAATAAATATTCTAATAATTCAATAAAGGCACTAAATTTTTTTATTGAATGTGTGTCACATCTGTTCCTTTCTTTGGTACTACAATAAAAGTTTGAAGTTCATTCTTAGATCTATGACCTTGGGAATATAACCTTTTCAATTATCTCTAATATCTATTCTAAAAATAAATTTTCAACAGCATAATTTTGGGTCTGTCTTGAATGCAAAAACAAAAGAGACCATGTCTTAATGAACGGGGAAGATTTTTTAAAGCACAAATATTTATGGTTAGTTGTTCATAATGTACCTTTGTTCAATTTCATAACCAAATCTTACTTCCAGAATCCCTTAGTTTGCAATACCACTGTCAGGCAGAAGAACCCAACCTTGCTCCCAGCCCTGTTCTTTCTTTTCCTTGGTTTTTTAGAAGTGGGTATTTTATATCCGGTCCCATCTTTCTCTATCTTTGGTTCTGGATATGGTTTTTTTCCCCCACGGAGAGCTCTGTGTGATGTACAGAAGGAAGCACCGGACTAAGACCCATGGAATCTGCAACCTCATCTCATCGGAATCAAACTCATGAGACCAGATACAGGTCACAGCCTAAGAATCAGTTTCTGCATCTGAAAAATGACGATACCTACCTATCCTATCCTACAGAATTGTGGTAAATATAATAAATTAGTGTAAGTAAAAGATCTTTGTACATTATAAGGTGCTTACAAATACAAAATCAGTGTGTAATTATTGCCCAGGATGAGAACTACTAGTATATCAAGATCCATTGCCAGTCTTTTAAGTATGGAAACCCTCATATACCAGTAATTGTATTTTTACTATGTATTGACTGAGAAAATACAAGTTTTCATTTGGATGTCAAGTTCCTTACAATAACTTCAAGGCCTCCCAGAAGGTCATGGTCATACGTTTAGATGCCTAAATCAGTAAGGACATCAACCAAAGACACACTGGACTGCTTCTGTCTTGTTTTCAGGTTCCTCAAAACCAACTGCTTTCCTTTCCTAAATGTCCTCTACCACTGGCTCTGACTCCTGGCCCCTCTTCTTCCCTGCTGGTTCTCAGGAGCCTAAGCCCACCTGTCATTTCTTCCATAACTAGTAATGATATATTCTTAACAGTTACTCATAGTTAAACCTATATAGGCACACACCTCAACAGTGGAAAATAAAATTGTTATCACACATGGGAATGGGAAGATTTGAGTCCAAAGTACTGGTAAGAAGTACAAAAATACTGCCCTCCCCCAACCCTTGAGTTATTAATCATCTTGAGGTTGCAGTACTCAGACATCTGTTGGATAAAAGAACAGAAGAGAGGGAGGCAAGGAAATCTGCCAAGACCTGAGGCAGACGCTTCCTCTTAGATTTGGACCTATTAGCAATGCTACATGTTCTGACTCTCCCACAGGTTTAAGTTTCAACATCACACTTCTCTAAAGTATTAAAACAACTCTAGTGGAGGTCGAACTTGAGCAGAAGGAGTCCCAGGTATTATTGGGCCTCTTCATTCATTCATTCATTCATTCATTCAGAAGCATTAGTTGAGAACCTACCCAATTAGCCTTAAATTATCCTGAGGCTTGAGATTTAAAGATTAAAGACACTGTTCTCAAAGTGTTTGCTGTCTACTGAGGGATTCAGTTTACAGTATGGTGGCCTCAGTTCAACTGTACAAGGAACCCAAGGTGTTCTGGAGCACATGGGTCAGCACCTAAACCAGGGGTGAGAGGGAATCCAAAGTGGCTTCCCAGAGACGGGAAGGCCTAAAGCAAGATTTGAAATATAAACGTAAGCTTATCAGGTGAGAAAGGGGTAACTTATTCCAGGTTAAACAACAGGGTTCAGAGACTTGAAAAGAGCTTGCTCGTAAGATGCAAAGTGGAGGAGCTGAGAGATAGGAGAAAGAGTAGCTGAAGGCTCTTTAAGGAAGGGCTTGGGACTTCTCTGGTGGTCCAGTGGTTAGGCCTCTGCACTCTCATGCCAAGGGTCCGGGTTCGATCCCTGGTTGGGGAACTAAGATCCTACAAGCCACGGTGTGACCAATCCCACCCCAACCCCCTGCCACAAAAAAAAAAAAAAAAAAAAGGCTCCCTATGCCAAGCGGACAAGCTTACACTGTGGCTGAGGCGATGGGAGCTACTAAAGGATTCTGAGTGGGAGAGCAGCTTAGATCCCCCTTTCACAGTTTTCAGCATGGTCTATGCAGAAAGTGAAGTGATTTCAAGGTTTAAAGAGACCTGGATTTAGTTGAGTTATGAGGATCAGAGCAGGAAAATGCAGGAAAAGAAAAAGAAAGGAAGGAAACGTGTGCTGAAATGAGTTTGCCACCTATGTATTTTTAACAATCCACATCCCTTATTCTCTGCTTTTCTCCCTCGCCACCACCAATACCATTTCTGGGTTTGACCTCATTATAGTCCACAGTATGTACATCATTGACTCAACTACTTAGAATAAACACATTTAGAAAGAAGATAAGGTGGACAGAAATACTGTAATACAAAAGATTTTCTCACAATGTGGGAAGAAGTATGTATTTTTTCTTCCAAATTTCACATAGTCCAAGAAACACTGTAAGGATAAGTGCATGTTGCCATGGAAACTAGATGTCATCATTAGCATCATCAACAGGCTAAATGCCGTTAGGTATTGTTCTGAGTTATTTCCTACTTACTCTGGAAAAGAAAGATCTGATGTTCACTGTGAAGGAATTTCTAATTCAAAGCACTTCTGGAATAACACATGCTTGGTAAGAAAGGGATGAACATTTTATCATTCATCACTGCTGGGTGCTAGGGATATAGAGATTAATAACACTCAGTTCCTATCCACAGAGTTCAGTCTGGTGTGGGGGGCAGATGCATAAATGATTATTAGACAGTGTGGAAATGCAGTGGTAGTGATGTACACAGGGTATTATGCATAACCCCCAAAGCCATGAAACGCTGACACCAGAAGAAGCACATGCTTACTCAAGAAAAAATAATCTGTTTGTATATCTATTTCTTGTCTCATTATTTATCCCTGAACATAATGTTTTAACTTTTATAATGCATAGGGGAGAAGACTCCCTTTGTCCTCTCCCTAAATGCTTCTCACTGCTCCTAATGTTAACCTTAATCAGTGAGATTCCCCCATTCAAACGCAGAGCTCCTATAAAGGCTGTAAAGACTGGAATTATGGTTTCTACAAGCTGGTAAGTCAAAGAATGCGTGAATAATTTAGTCTCCACCAAGCGCCAATAATCCTGTGTTCCAAAACTCTGGACCCAATCAGCAAATGATAGGCAGGGCACTCGGGAGGGATAATACGGAGCCCAGGAGAGCAATTAATCTTTGTTTCCTCTGTGTTTGCATCAGCAAACCCTGATGCAGGCTGCTGACGGCCTGTCTGGATCTGCAGGACTCTTGGATTGCCCTCTGGGGCCCCGCTTGTTGCCAATGTTCCACTCGTTACTTCTTGTCGGACCTCCGTGGCTTGGCCAACTGCCTAACCTGCTACCCCGCATCTGCACCGTCCACCAAAGACTATGCTTTGCCTATTAGCCTTTTCCCTACTCCTGCAATAGAATAGCCCTCAAGTGCCTGCTCTGCCAGGAGTCTATAGAGTTCTAATAGTCTAGTATAAAAGCAGGATTCTCTAGAGAAATCTAGGCAAGAGGAATCAGGCTTACCACATACAGTGGCCAAGGACATGGAGTGTAGCATCTGAATCAGTTCCAGAAGGTCCTGGAGTTCTTAAAGGAGCTTCGATCCTAAGTGGATCAGGGCCTACTGAAGACGTAACACTTGTTTCCCTCTGAGCAACAGCACAGTGATGTTTAAGGGGCCCCTAAGAGTCACACTCAGCTTCACGAGGAGAAAGAGTGATTAAAGAGAAACACCTAATTCACAAATGGCCTAGAGTGAATTTTGGGATACAATCATTTTTGGACTGACTGAAGGACTGGTTTTATGTCAGCCTGTGCAGCCAGAATTATGCTCAATACACGTTCCTTTCCCTCCCTTAACCCAGCTTTTCATTATTTACCTTCTTCTCTAAGGTTTTTACACATGATCCAGTCTCCCTCCCCAAATAACTATGCCTCGACTCTGCAACCCCTCAATCTACTGTCCTATCTCTCTCTGATGCCTGCCTGTCCCACCCACACTCATATCCTTGGCCAGACAATTCTCCCAACTTTGAGTGTGAACACTGCTCTCTATACACCTAGAACTTTCAGTTTCCAGGCTGCTGCAGAGGGAGGGGAAACCCAAGCAGAGCCCGCTAGTCTCCATGAGTCGGGGAGACGATGCTGGGTGTCCTAAAAGGCAAAATGGCTAAAGTTTGCAGGGCAGAGTCCTGGAGAGGAGTGAGCTAAAGCGTGAGAGAACTCCAGAGATCTGTAAAAGGTCTCATCCAGTATTCAGCTGAGTTTTGAAAGGTGCGTGCATGTGAGGAAAATACTCAAGACCAGGGAAAGGACCCTAAGAAAGGACTAGAGGACTGAAGCTGTAATTTGCTATATTAATAGGTTATATCAAAAAAAATCACATGATCATCTCAATAGGAATACACAGTGAAGAAGGAGAGGTTACATATGGTCATAAGGAAGCTTTTGCAGGTGATGAATATGTGCATTATCTTGATTATGGTATTGATTTCACAGGTATGCGCTTATGTCAAAACTTAGTAAGTTATATGCTTTAAATATGGGTATTTTATTTTACATCAGTTATATTCCAGTAAA
Source organism: Balaenoptera borealis (assembly GCF_965194805.1). Lineage (NCBI taxonomy): Eukaryota > Metazoa > Chordata > Mammalia > Artiodactyla > Balaenopteridae > Balaenoptera > Balaenoptera borealis. The sequence goes on from NC_138870.1 coordinate 12,153,169, forward strand.
GTTGTCAAAAAGGGTTACTGACTATAGTAGAATAACAATATATTTATATTTGTACAGTAAGAATTGAAGTATACTAAGTATTAAATATATTTTTATATAGTAAGAATAACAATTATTGTGGATATACAGCATATGTAGAAGTAAAATATAACAGTAACACAAAGGAAAGGAAGGGAGAAAGGTAACTATACTGTTGTAACGTTTTTATACTATATATGAAATAGTAGGATATTACTGTAAGTAGACTGCAAAAAGTTCAAAAAGTATATTGTATTTCATAGAGCAATCACTAAAATTTTAAAAAGTGCTGAAAAAGTGCTAAAAGCCTAGTGGAGGCAAGATGAAATCAGAAAAAATATCTAAATCCAAAGAAGTCAGGAAAAGAAAATAAAAAAGGGAAAAGCAATTGAGACAAATAGAAAACAATTAGCAAGATAGTACATTTAAACCTAAGCATATAAATAATTACATTACATATAAAAGGTTTAAACAATTAAAAAGTGGAGATTGTCAGGCTGAATATTTTTTAAAGGCTCAGCTGCATACTAACTATGAGAAGAAACCCACTTTAAATACAAAGACACAGATAGTTAACATAGAAAGGAGGAAGAAGATATAAAATGCAAATGCTAATCAAAAGAAAGCTAAAGTGTCAATATTAATATAAGATTGAGTAGATTTTTAGAACAAGAAGTTTTTACCAGGTTTAAGAGGAATGTTTCTTAAAGATAGAGACCAATTCACTAAGAAAATATAATAATTGTAAATGTATATTAACCTAATTACAGAGCGTGAAAATATATAAATCAAGAACTGATAGGAGAAATAGAAAAACCTACAAACTGGGACTTCCCTGGTGGCACAGTGGTTAAGAATCCACCTGCCAATGCAGGGGACACAGGTTCAAGCCCTGGTCCGGGAAGATCCCACACGCCGCCAAGCAACTAAGTCCATGAGCCACAGCTACTGAGCCTGCGCTCTAGAGCCCGTGAGCCACAACTACTGAGCTGCGTGCTACAACTGCTGAAGCCCACGTGCCTAGAGCCCGTGCTCTGCAACAAGAGAAGCCACCACAATGAGAAGCCCACACACTGCAACAAATATTAGCCCCCGCTCTCCACAACTAGAGAAAGCCCACACAGCAACAAAGACCCAAAGCAGCCAAAAAATAAATTAATTTTAAAAAAAAAACCCTACAAACATGTTAGAAATTTAAATACTCCTCTTTTAGTAAACAGTAGCACAAGTAGACACAAATAGCTGTAGAAGACTTAAACAACACTATCAACCAATTTGACCTAACTGACATTTATAGATCACTATACCCAATAACAGCAGAATATATATTCCTTTTGAGTTCACATGGAACATTCACCAAGATGGACTATACATTTGGATATAAAGCAAATTTCAATAAATTTTGAAGTCTTTAAATCATATATAGTATGTTCTCTGACCACAACTAAATAAAACTGGAAATCAGTAGTAGAATGGTGTCTGGAAAATCTCCAAGTATTTGGAAATTAAATGACATAATTATAAATAATCCAAGGGTCAAAGAATAAAACCTAAGAGAAATTAGAAAATATTTGAAGTAAATAAAAATGATAATACATCATATCAAAATTGTGGGATGCAGCTAAAACAGTTCTTAGAGAGAAATGTAGATGGTATTAAACGCCTATATTAGAAAAGAAGTGTCTAAATCAATGATCTGAAATTCTTCTATAAGAAACTAGAAAAAGAAGAGCTAAACCCAAGCAAACAGAAGAAAGTAAATAATAAATAAAAGTGTAGAAACCAATGAAACAGAAAATTAAAAATATAATACAGAAAATCAGTAAAGCCAAAAACCTTTTCTTTCGAAAGCTTAATAAAATTGATAAGCCTCTAGCCAGACTTAAGAGAGAAAAAAAGGGGCTTCCCTGGTGGCGCAGTGGTTGGGAGTCTGCCTGCTAATGCAGGGGACACGGGTTCGAGCCCTGGTCTGGGAAGATCCCACATGCCGCGGAGCAGCTGGGCCCATGAGCCACAACTGCTGAGCCTGCGCGTCTGGAGCCTGTGCCCCGCGACGGGAGGGGCCGCGATGGTGAGAGGCCCGCGCACCGCGATGAAGAGCGGTCCCCGCACCGCAATGAAGAGCGGTCCCCGCACCGCGATGAAGAGTGGCCCCCGCTTGCCTCAGCTGGAGAAAGCCCTCGCATGAACCGAAGACCCAACACAGCCAAAAATAAAATAAAATAAATAAATAAAGTAGCTATAAAAAAGAAAAGTGCTTTAAAAAAAAAAAAAAACCACAGTCCCCATGACCCAAAACAACATAGATCAAATAGATCAAAGAAAGACCACATTGAAGGAGACATTTAAAAAAAAAAAAAAAAAAAAAAAGAGAGAGAAAAAAAAATCACACAACTTACAAATATCAGGAATGAAGATATTCCTGAGAGGGAATATTCCAGAGGGGGGCAACACTATAGATTCTAGAGACATAATAAGAAAACACTGTGAATAACTTTATGCCAATAAATTTAATAACTTACATGAAATGGACAAATTCCTTTAAAAAATAAAATAATCACAGCTCATTCAAGAAGTTGATAACCTGAATATCCCTATATCTATTAAAGATATTAAATTTGTAGCTACAAATCTTTCCATGGAAAAATGTCTAGGCCCAGATGGCTTCAATGGTGAAGCTTTTAAACAAAAATAATACCAATTCTACACAAACACTTAGAGAAAGTAGATGAAGAAACACTTTCCAACTGATTTTATCAGGCCGTTATTATTCTGATAGTTAAATCTGATAAAGATATTATAAGAAAAGTATATATCATTATCCCTCATGAACATAGATGCAAAAATCCTTTAAAAATATATGTAAAAATCAAATTTGGTAAGATATATATATATATTTTTTAAAGTAGTTTATCCTGGAATCCAAGGTTAGTTCAACATTTGAAAATCAGTCCATATAAAAAGTAAAACCATATGATTATCTTAATAGTGGCAGTAAAGCATTAGAAAAAATTCAATACCCATTCATGATAAAAAAAAAAAAAAACCAAACAAACAAAACAAAAGCTTTCAACAAACTAAGAATAGAACAGAATTTTCACAACCTGATAAAGGGTGTCTTGAAAAACATACAGCTAAGCTAATATCACTTAAAGGAGAAAGACTGAATCCTTTCCCCCCTAAGATCAGGAAGCATGTCCACTCTCTCCACCTTCATTTAACACTGTACTGAAGATTCTAGCTAGAGGAATAAAGCAAGAAAAAGAAGGAAAATGAATACACTTTGGAAAGGAAGTAGAACTGTCCTTATTTGCAGACAACATGATTATCTATATGAAAAGTCCCATGGAATTAAATAAAAGTGAGTTTAACAATGTCTCAGAATAGAAAGCCACTATACATAAATTAATTCTATTTCTATATGTCAACAACAAACAATTGAAAATTAAAATTTTCTAAAGTAACGTTATAACATTAAAAATATGAAATATTTAGGGACAAAAAAGTAAATATGTGTAAGACCGATACACTGAAACCTACAAAGCATTAGTGAGAAGAAGTAAAGAAGACTCAAGTAAGTAGAAAGAATGCCACGCTTATGGATTAGAAGGCCCAGTATTGTTAAGATGTCGATTTTCCCCAGATTGAAAGACAGATTCAATTTCAATCCCAATCAAAAATCTCCACAGGCTTTTTAGAAATTAACATGCTGATTCTTAAAATGTATAGGAAAATACAAAGGATCTAGAAGAACCAAAATAGTTTTTAAAATAAGAATAAGTCTGTAAGTCTTACATTACCTGATTTCAAGATTTAAAATAAAGTTACAGTGATCAAGACCATGTGTATTGACATAAGGGTAGACACATAGACCAATGCAACAGAATACAGATACAGAAAAAGACACACACTTATGGTCAATTAATTTTCAAAAGAATACCAAGATAATGCAATGGGGAATAGTGATCCTTTCAACAAATAGTGCTGAAAAGTTGGCTATCCATATGCAAAAAGTGAACCTCAAGATGGTTCCTCAAAAAGTTAGACATGAAATTATCTTATTATGATCCAGCAATCCCACTTCTACATATACATCCAAAAGAATTGAAAGCAGGGACTCAAACAGATTTATCCCAGTGTTCATAGTAGCATTATTCATAATAGCCAAAACATGGAAACAACCCAAGTACCCATCAACAAGTGAATGGATTTTAAAATTTTGCTATATATATACAGTGAAACGTTATTCACCCTTAAAAAGGAATAAAATTCCGATACATGCTACAACATGGAGGAACCTTGAAAACATTATGCTAAGTGAAAGAAATCATGCACAAGATGACAAATATGGTATGGACTCATTTATATGAGATACCTAGAACAGATAAATTCATACAGACAGAAAATAGAATAGAGGATGGGGAGGGGAAATGGAAATTATTGTTTAATAGGTACAGAGTTTCTGCTCAGAATGATGAAAAAGTTCTGGAAATTGAGAATTGAATTCTTGAAATCTTAGAATCCAAAATTTAATCAGGAGACTAACAAATAAACTACCACAATGGACCAGGCAAAAGATGAGAGTGGTAGCAGTAGAGACAGAAAGAAGTAGACGAATTCGTAATATATTTTAGCGGTAGAACCAAATGAACTTGCTGGTACATGGTTAAGCGAGATGGGAAAGAGAGGAACCAAGAATATCACATAGGTCTTTGAATTGAACATTTGGGTGGAATATGGAGCTATATGTGAATAGATGGAAAAATCAGGAGTTCAAGTTCAGCCTTTTTCAAGTTTAAGATGCCAATAAGACATCATATTGAAGCTGCTGAAGGCAGCTGCAGATACAAATCTGGAGGTCCCTGCTCCCATGGTGCTTATAATCCGTGATGGTTAATTTTATGTGTTAACCTGACATTTGGTCAAACATTATTCTGTGTGTGCTTGTGAGTGTGTCTTAGATGAGCTTAACATTTGAATCTGCAGACTTATTAAGACTGAGCGCCCTCCCTAAAGTGGGTGGGTCTCATCCAATCAAGTGAAGACATGAAAAGAACAAAAAGGCTGAGTAAGAGGGAACTCCTTCTGCTTGGTTACCTTGAGCTGGGACACTGGTCTTTTTCCTGCCTTCAGACTCTGCTTGGGTCTTAAGCTGCTGGCTTTTGGACTGGAACTTGTACCGTTGGCTCTCCTGGAACTACACCATCGGCTCTCCTGAGTCTCCAGCTGGCCAACTGCAGATCTTAGGATTTCTCAGTCTCCATAATCATGTGAGCCAATTCCTAACAGAGAATATAAAAGTGATGCCTATAATTACAATTGTGATAAGGGTTACAAAGCGTACATATAGGTACTCTGGGAGCATATATCAGGAGGAGAGTCTAATCTAGGCTGAGGAAGGAGGAAAGACTTTTCTGAAATTAAGAATAATTGATTCCAAACTTGGAAATAAGGCACAATGATGATTACTTGATACTTTTATATCATACCAGAGAATATTTTTAATAAGCCTATTTGACTTTCATGTGAGTCTCTCAGAAAATACCACTTAAAAAAAATAACTCACCGCTGACAAGGGACATTTTAAAGACAGACCTGAAAGAATACAGATTAACCTGGTAAGGTGTCATGGTTTTATAGTAAATAAGAAGGAACAGTTATGTTGTTAATACTCGTAGGATATTAACTAGTTTTGCATACAACTTAACACTGTTATTTTGACATTTCTTTCTTATCAGAATATACAAACCCCTGTTCTTCAATACATCTTAGAACGAGCATTATTCCTGCTGACTCCCTCTCATCAATGAGTTACATGGAGCTTAAGCTCTTGCTCACATATAACTCTCTGAGAAGTGTGCTGGGGAAAAAATATTTAAGCTCAGATCTGAAGAATGAAGAGGAGCTGGCTGGATACTGCCTGTTGGGTGTGTCAGGCAGCAGGAAGCATAGGGACGTGTTCTAGACAAAGTGAAACTGCAGTGCAAAAGCACTGAAGTTTAAAAAACAAAAAGCACAGTAAGTCCTAGGAACTGGAAAAATATAGGGGAAAATCTTAAGTACTGAGAGGAGAACAGAAAATATAATAAGATGAGGCTAAGGAGAAAGGTGGGGATCACTGAACAACAGAACAACAGAAGGATCCACTGAAGAATTTAATCTGGGGAGGGACCTGATTGAAATTATGCTGGCTGAAATCTGAAAAGTAAAATAGAAGAAAGCGAATTTGATTTGGAATAAACTCTCAGGAGGCCCTTGCAATCATTTAGGCAAAAAAGATGATAGTTTGGTCTTGGGCAAAGGAGAAGGAGAAAAGGAAAACAGAGTCAAGAGATGGTTTGGAGATGGAATCAATATAACTGACTATTGACAAATGTGGAAAATAAGGGAAAGGGCAGAGATCAGGGTTGCTCTCAGATTTCTGGCTGCAGCAGTGAACGGTAATGCCCTGCAGAGTAGCAGTTGTGTTGGCTTGAGTCTCTGAGTCACAAAATACCCCAGGGAAAAAGCAGGTGTCATCTTTAGCTGTGACCATAAAGTGGCATGCTGTCAGGAGAGTGGCAGCCTGCCTGGGCCACTTTACCTTGGAATATGGTACTTACTCGGTCCTCTACTCCAGCCACTGCCCTGGGCACCGGCATGATGCTCATTTGCAACAATCATTTCCCTTGGTCACTTGCCCAGACACCTCCTGGGCCACAGAAATAATCCTCAGGTTCCTTAAAAAACTAAAAATAGAATTACCATATGACCCAGCAATCACACTACTGGGCATATACCCAGAGAAAACCATAATTCAAAAAGACACATGCACCCCAACGTTCACTGCAGCACTATTTACAATAGCCAGGTCATGGAAGCAGCCTATCGACATGCCCATCGATAGACGAATGGATAAAGAAGATGTGGTACATATACACAATGGAATATTACTCAGCCATAAAAAGGAATGAAATTGGGTCATTTGTTGAGACATGGATGGAACTAGAGACTGTCATACAGAGTGAAGTAACTCAGAAAGAGAAAAACAAATATCGTATATTAACACATATATGTGGAACCTAGAAAAATGGTACAGATGAACTGGTTTGCAGGGCAGAAATAGAGACACAGATGTAGAGAAGAAACGTATGGACACCAAGGGGGGAAAGCAGGGGTGCGGGGGTGGTGGTGGTGGGATGAATTGGGAGATTGGGATTGACATATATACACTAATATGTATAAAATAGATAACTAATAAGAACCTGCTGTATAAATAAATAAAATAAATAAAGTTTTTTTAAAAAGTCTACTCTGGGTGATATTTATGTACTGTTATAACTTGGAGAACTATGCAAACAAGATGCAATTAATTATTTTAACTTCATTAAAAATCAATGATTTAATTTAAAAAATAATAATAATCCTGAAATTAGGCAACAGACACAATAGAGAAAGTGAGAACCTCTGGCACATGAGCATTCTCCCTTTCCCTACCTTCTCTCAGGGTCCCATGAATTCTCTTTTTGTGTTTTCAAGCACAAAAGGGTGTGTGACTCATCCCCTTCTTGGAAGAAGGAACTACCTGCTGTAACAATCCTACCCCTCACCCCTTAGCTACCTGAATTCTCCTGGGGAAGCCCCACCACCTAGCAGCTTCTCCTTTTATGAAACGTGACCATCTCAAGCTGAAACTAGCTCTGCTTCCTGAACAGCAAGACGCAATCACACCTGTAGGACTTGAATCTTCCAGGTACAAAAAACCTAGTGGGAGTGATGTTGCAATGCTTCCATGCCTCAGTAGGGGCTCACCATCTAAGCGTCCACAAGGGGCTCTCTTGTGCCCTTTCACCTATTCAACAGAGGTTTAAAAAACACTGCTAAGTGCCATTCTCTATCTAGGCAATGGGAATACAGTAATGAATTAAAGTGAAAGGTTCCTGGCCTTTTAGAGCTTACATTTTTATAGGGAAAACAATTAGCAAGTAAACACATAAAAGTAGAATTACCATAAGATCCAGCAATCCCACTTCTGTGTATATTTATATGCAAAGCAAATGAAAACAGGATCTCAAAGAGATATTTGTACTCCCATGTTTATTACGGAATTACTCCCAACAGCCAAGATATGGAAACAACCCAAGTGTCCACCTACAGGTGAATGGAAAAAAAAGATGTGCCATACACACACACACACACACACACACACACACACACACACAATGGAATATTATTCAACTGTAACAAAGAAGGAAATCCTACCATTTGAGACAACGTGGATGAAGATTGGGGACTTCATGCTAAGTGACAGAGAGACAAATACTGTGTGATATCACTTATATGTGGAATCTAAAAAAGCCAAACTCATAGAAAAAGAGAGTAGAGTGGTGGTGACCAGGGGCTAGGAGGGTAGGGGAAAACAGGGAGATATTAGTCTAAGGGTACAAACCTCCAGTTATAGGGTGAATAAGTCCTGAGGATCTAATGTACAGCATGGTGATTATAGTTAATAATACTGTATTACATGCTTGAAAGTTGCTAAGAGAATAGATCTTACAGGTTTTCACGACAAAAAAAAGAAACAGTAATTATGTGATGTGATGGAGGTGTTAGCTGATGCTAATATATTATTTTGCAACATATAAATATATCAAATCAACATGGTGTACACCTTAAATTTACACAATATTATATGTTACTTATATCTCAATAAAGCTGGGAAAAATGCTTAAGAAAAAATAAAATAAATAAATTGGAGTTTACTTAAAAAAAGAAAAGCAACATAACACATTGTGATGAAAGTTATGAATAAAATAAACAGAATGATGAGATAGAAACTAAGGAAAGACACTCATCAAGAAAGGTGTTTCTGAGGTGGCGGCATTTAGGCTGAGACTTGAAAGGTGAGAATGAGACTGCCTGTGTTTACTACAGGCGATGCTATAACAATCATCATGCTATGTATTGAGAGCTCTTCCTGTTATTAGAGTGCTGTCTGGGGTCAGTGGTAGTTTTGTGAAGGCAGAAGTGACGCTGTTGCCGGAACTTAATTCGTAACACTGAGGAAGAGGAAACAATATTTTGAAAAAAGACAAATGTGATTTTCCCTTTCACCTTTTTGGAAACATGACTTCTTCCTAGTAAACCCAAAGTATCCTGGGGGAGAAGGAGGTGCAGATTGGATCAAGATCGTCAAAGAAGGAAGGAAAAGAGCTGAAGTTATTATTCATCTTGTCACACTCAAGAGAATTTTGCAGCATAACAATAGGCTAGGAAATGCACAGTTGAGAAAGAAAGGATTCTCCAAATGTTTAACTCGCACTAAATATATCAAGGGCTAGACCTGATAGACTGTACCACATTTAAGTAGAGTAGGGGTTAAAGAAACATTCTTTCCTGACCCAGCTGTAGGACTGTAGGACTGGAAGGGGGGGGGGGGGAGGGGCTGGACGGCAGCTCCCCCTCCCCACCCTGCTGGGTTTCTAGTTCCCTGGAAGTGTGCTGCACAGGCTGAGGGGGAACACTGGGAAACGCAGGGTCTTTGCACGACTCCTCCTTTGGGACTCTGGGAGGAGCAGCCCTGCATCAACTTGGGGAAGATGTAGGCGCCAGCATGACTTAGAGCGCTGTTCCTCTGAATGCTCGTGGACCAATTGATTTTTATTGTTTGTTTTTTTCCATTCAGCCCTGGTACATTTACAAAATAAACTAAGAATAAGTCAATAGAAAAAGGAAGTGGAAAACAAACTAAGTTAAAACATAGGAAATACAAGCCCAAGTTTTTTATTAGATTCAACAGACATAGAATTACTGCCAAATTGCTTTAAAAGCTTCTACACAGGGGCTTCCCTGGTGGCGCAGTGGTTGAGAATCTGCCTGCTAATGCAGGGGACGCGGGTTCGAGCCCTGGTCTGGGAGGATCCCAACAGGCCGCGGAGCAACTAGGCCCGTGCGCCACAACTGCTGAGCCTGCGCGTCTGGAGCTTGTGCTCCGCAACAAGAGAGGCCACGATAGTGAGAGGCCCGCGCACCGCGATGAAAAAGCGGAGCTAGAGGAAGCCCTCGCACAGAGACGAAGACTCAACACAGCCCAATAAATAAATAAATAAATAAATAAATAATTAAAGGTGCTAATAATTAAAAAAAAAAAATAGAAACCAGGGATCTCTGCCTGGTTTACCTTTTAAAAAAAAAAAAAAAAAGCTTCTACACACTTTAACCAGACCCTGTTGGAAGATGGAGCCGAGACTTTAAGCTCAGCTTTTAAAGGGCATGGGCATCCCACAGATGGCCTGCCCCTTCAATAGTTGTTGTCTGGCGCCCAGATACTCCTCTTGCCTGGGCAGGTGATCTCCATGTGTCATCATCTGTTGTTTCTTTATGAAAACACAGGGTGGGACCTAGGACAGACCGGGGTGAGAGGAAGACAGGACAAGAAAGGCAGAAAACAGCCTTAAAGGAGAAGGGAATTGCTTTTGACATCAGGAAGAGCTTTGCAGCCTGCAGCCACCCTAAAATCACCCTGTGTGATTATGTTATTAGCCGACACCTTGAGGGATCCCCTACTGGCACCCTAACAGTGGTCTTGCAAATAATCACTTGGCCACATGCGCAGAGCCAGCAGCAAACACTGGCTTTTATTATTTTATTTCCAGGTAGTATACAGGCTTTCTGGCCTGAAGTAAGAGAGGGTGAGTAAGAAAAATATATATAATAGAATGGGGGACGGTTCCAACTCTTCTGAACCTACAACTAGACCTGGCTCAATGCAATTTTATATTTAACACTGTTATTTTGGGGGAAAGAAGAGAGAGAAAAATGAAGAGGGTAACTGGCATCAGGAAACCCTGCATAAAGCTAAACATTGCTTACCCCTTTCAGGCTAGCTGGTTCCACTTCTTTCCTTTCTTTGCCGTAGACAGCAGGGTTCTAGAGTCTTTCCCTACCTTGCAACTGCCGACACTTGGAATTTCCATACCCACCAAGCCGAGGCAGCAACAAGACTAACAGTTTCTATGGACCGTCGTCTTGCTCAGCTGTTGCTAATTGTTAATGGGTTCTCGCCCTCAGTTAGAATAGGGTTCACCTGAGATTTGCCCCACCTCCAACTTTCTTCGAATAGAGCCTCCCTACTGTGTTGTATTAGTCAGGGCTCTCCAGACAAACAAAACCAATAAGATATATATAGATACACACAAAAAGGTTTTTAATGAGGGGTTGGCTCATGCAGTTATGGAGGCTGAGAAGTCCTGCAATCTGCTGTCTGCGAACTGCAGACCCCCGGGAGCCAGTGATGTAGTTCCAGTTCAGACCCAAAGGCCTGAAAACCAGGAGAGACTTAATCCGTGTCCAAAGGCCCGAGAACCAAGAGTGCTGATGTCCAAGGGCTGAAGATGGATGTCCCAGCTCAAGCAAGAGGTAATTTGCGCTTCCTCTGCCTTTTTGTCAATCATGAACTAACCAAGATAAACCAAGAGCTAATTAAGATAAAGCAACAGTGTCACCTTGGTCCTAGATGGATTGCTTATATACCTGAGGACTTCCAGGCTAGGTAATTAAGAATCAGATAGGCCACTACCAAGTCCAGGATTTAGTGCCTCTGGCCTTACCATCACTACCTCAGTCCCCAGCCGTTTCTCAGGAGTTCTGAGCAAGGAAGATGTAAAGTCTACTTTAAACTGTCCTCCAGAGGCCTTTGCAGAAATAAATTGGGCTCTAGAACTTGGGTTACAGATAAGTGTTTTGGGGAGGGACATCACACCAAGTGAGTAGTTCATTCTAAAAATTCTGCCTTTTGTGATTTCCTACTATTGAACCATTCTGCTTTATTCATTTGGACAGACCAGGCTGGACTCGTAATTACTGACTAAATCAGAAGTCAACAGTGTTTGAAAAAGGAAAGAAAGGGACTTCCCTGGTGGTCCAGTGGGTAAGAATCTGTGCTCCCAATGCAGGGGGCCCGGGTTCAATCCCTGGTCGGGGAACTAAATCCCCGCATACCGCAACTAAGAATCTGCATGCCACAACTAAGAAACCTGCATGCATGCCGTAACTAAAGATCCCTTGTGCCACAGCTAAGACCCAGTGCAGCCAAAATAAATAAATAAGTAAATATTTTTTTTAAAAAAAGAAAGAAAAAGGAAAGAAAGAAAAGAAAAGATAGCACAAGGAAAATAAATTCAGATTGTGTGTTGAACATTGAAACCATTCCTACTTCTTTTCATACTGTCTATATAATAGAGAATAAATGTTCAAACCTTCCCATTATTAGAGTGGAAGGCCTGGCAGATAACATATGGAAAAGAAAGGCAAATATTGTTTGACCTCAGGAAAAAAGTTACACCTTCTTCCAAGCTGGATAAAAATTTGTCAATTAAGAATGGCCATGATTTGGGCTTCCCCGGTGGCGCAGTGGTTGAGAATCTGCCTGCTAATGCAGGGGACATGGGTTCGAGCCCTGGTCTGGGAAGATCCCACATGCCGCAGAGCAACTAGGCCCGTGAGCCACAATTACTGAGCCTGCGCGTCTGGAGCCTGTGCTCCGCAACAAGAGAGGCCGCGATAGTGAGAGGCCCGCGCACCGCGATGAAGAGTGGCCCCCGCTTGCCACAACTAGAGAAAGCCCTCGCACAGAAACGAAGACCCAACACAGCCATAAATAAATAAATAAATAAATAAAAATTAAAAAAAAAAAAAAAAGAATGGCCATGATTTATTCAAAGCCCTAATCTATGGCTTTTTATTCTTCGTACCCAATGCAATACACACAGGACAAAGTTAAAATTAAAAATATATCCCTCTTTCATATTACCAAATAAATTTAAGACTAAGGCTATTTAGAACTGGCCAGCTGAAATATTCATTTTAAAACAATATATTTGTATAAAAAATGGTGTTAGTTGGAAGAGGAGAGAAAACTTTTTGCTATCAGCATCATAAACTTATTCCTTCCAAAACACATTCTGAATTAAGTAGTACTGTCTGCTTTGCTCGGTAGAATTGTTCCAGCTGAGGAGATCAAAAAAGATTTAGCTTGGATGTGTAAATAAAAAGAATTGTTGCTTCCACTACTGAAAAGTCCCATCCTAAGGAAAGTTTCTGCCCAACTTTTTAAGCCTAGGCAGTTAAACCTCCACATCAAAAAATAATGTTGGGTGTTTATCTGAATACTTCAACAACAATTTCTATAACCCAAAAATGAGATGTGGGTATACTGCTTTGCTTCTTCCTCTTACAAACTGGGGATTGAAATAGGAGAAAGGAAAAAAAATAAGAAAGGAAAAGATAGAAACTTGAGAAGTACTTTTGTTTAGTGCAAAGCAGCACAAAATGTACGGGGGAAAACACTCTGAAACACCTTCTGGCTCAACCATAATAGCTATGTGACTTTGTACAGTATACTTTGTTTCTCTCATCTCAGTCTCCTCATCAATAATATGAAGAAAATAGGGTTTTGCTAACATCACAGATGAACTCGATCCAGTTTACATGCTGTACCAGATAGGTCTGATGCAACCTGCCCCATCTCCTCATTTTTTGCTTTTTTTTTTTTTTTTAACATCTTTATTGGAGTATAATTGCTTTACAATGGCGTGTTAGTTGCTGCTGTATAACACAGTGAATCAGCTATACATATAATACACCCCCACATCTCCTCCCTCTTGCGTCTCCCTCCCACACACCTCGGTTTCTTGCTCCAGTGAGAGCCGCCGCCCAGCTCCTGCCTTCACTTCCTCTCCTCACACCACCCACTGTCTCGGCCCCCGTGAGACATGCCATGCCTCGGGCGTCCCCAGCAGCTGCTCAGAGGGGCCAGGTAACACCATCGAGAAGTCAGGGAAATTTTAAAATAATTGGATGGATTTTGGCCAATGAAAAGCAGGAAATAAGAAGTCACTGACAAATGCATCCCTTACTCCCCCTCCTTCCCAAACCTAACAGTGTGTTCTGAGGCACAGTGGATCTATACTAGCTCTCAGGAGATGCTCCATGTGAAGAACACTGGCCATGTCTCCTAGTGAAGCAGCCGCCAGCTTGATAACACACCAACTTATATTTTCTTATCCTCCGTCCCTGCTTTACTTCCCTTCTTCCCTCACTCTTGCTGCCCTGGGATTCCACTCCAAATAAAGCATTAATACATCAACCTTGTCTCAGGCTCTTTTCTATGCAATTTAAAGACAAAAAGAGTGCCACGGGGAATTCCCTTGTGGTCCAGTGGTTAGGACTCGGTGCTTTCACTGCCGTGGGCCTGGGTTCAATCCCTGGTCGGGGAACTAAGATCCTGCAAGCCGCACAGCACGGCCACACAAAAAAAAGGGGTGTCATGAAATTAAGTGAAATGGGAATATGGGAAAGCCATTTATAAGTGTTAAAGTAATCATTATGCCCATAAAAAGTCCACTTGGACAAATAAAAAAGAAGTACCAAATATTACGACCAGAGCTTGTTGCAAAGGCATTTATAAGGGATTATGGTATAGAAAGAAGGGAGCGCTTAGCTCAGCTGGAGTGGGAGTTTGGAGTGAAAGGGGGAAAAGCCCCAAATAAAGGCGATCCTTTCAACTAGAGATAATGCCCAGGCAGACAAGAGAAGGGCATTTCAGGCAAAGGCAGAGACGTGACATTCCATGGAGGCCTGAGAAAGCACGTGAAGTCCCAGGAACTTAGTTGAGAATGAGGTCAAAGAATGGGCAGGGTCAGATCATGAAGGACCGTGCACACCACACTCGAGACCTCACCTTTTTCTCAAGGCCGTGAGAATTGAAGAGGAACAGTGTAATCAAGGATTACATTGTAAAAAGATCACCCAGACACTGGTGTGGAGGAGAGAAAGGAAGAGAGTGAGACAGGAAGTAAGGAGAACAATTAGGAGGCTATTGTATAAGTACAAGAAAAGACTGATGCAGGGCTGGTCTAAGGCAGCGGCTGGGGCAATGTAAAGAAAGGGCAGATTGGAAAGATGCAAAGGAAGTAAAATCAATTTTCTTGAATGTGGAGGTCTAAACAAGAAGGAGGCATCTAAGAGGGTCTCAGGTTTCAGATGTGAGCCGGTAAGGACCATTAACCAGGACTGGAAATGAAGAACAGAGATTTGCTTATTTTTGGTGGCCACAAATAGAAGTGCTATGCTGAATTTTTGCAGTCTAAGAGATATCTAAGTGAAGATTACCAAGAAGCAGTTGAAAATGTGTATCTGAAATTCAGTCAAGACTCTCTGAATTGATGTTAGAAATTTTGAAGAATGCAGAGTTAGAAAAGAGAGTAAAGGAAAAAATTCTAAAATACCTACAACTGAGGGATAAATAGAGACAAAAGAAACCCACAAAAGAGACAGAATAGAAGGAGCTATCTAAAAGGTAAAAGGGAAACCAATAAAGACTAGCATCAGAGATCAAGGGGTGGGAGAGGTAAGTGGATGTGAGTGATCACCAGATAAGTCAAGTAAAATAAGGCCTAAAAAATGCCCATGGATAGCAACTAGGAAACCATTAATGATCCTAATAAAAGAAGCTTGGTGAGGTGGTGAAAGTGGAAAAGTGTCTGCAGTTTGTTCAAAAGTAAATGAGAAATTTTCATTTGTTGCTGGTGGGAATGCAAAAAGGAAGACAGTCTAGCAGTTTCTTACAAAATTAAACATATTCTTATCATAGATCCAGCAATCATGCTCCTTGGTATTTACCCAAAGGAGTTGGAAACTGATGTCCACACATAAACAGGCACATGGATGTTAAACCAGCTTTATTCATAATCACCAAAACTTGCAAGCAACCAAGATGTCCTTCAGTAAGTGGATAAATTGGTACAGCCAGACAATGAGATACTATTCAGTGTTAAAAAGAAATGAACTTTCAAACCATGAAAAGACATGGAGAAACCTTAGATGTATATTACTAAGTGAGAGACGCCGATCTGAAAAGGCTACATACTGTATGATTCCAACTATATGACATTCTGGAAAAAGCAAAACTATGGAGACAGTGAAAGGATGCGTGGTTGCCTTGGGTTAGGGAGGCAGGGAGGATAAACTGGCAGAGTACAGAGGATTATTAGGGCATTGACACTATTCTGTACGGTACTACAGTGGTGGATACGTTATTATACATTCGTCAAAACCCATAAAACGTACAACAGCAATAATGAACCCTAATGTAAACTATGGACTTCGGGTGATAATCTGTCAATGTGGGTCATCATTTACAACAAACGTACCTGTCTTGTGTGAGATTTAGATAGTGGGAGAGGGTGTGCTGTAGGCAGCTGGGCAGGGTGGGTATGTGGGAAGCCTCTGTACCGTCTGCTCAATTTTGCTGTGAACATAAAATGCTCTATAAAATAAAGTCTGTTTGAAAAACAGAATAAATAGGGGATAATAAGATGGAGATGGTGAACACATTTTCTTTTGGCCATGCTGGGCAGCATGTGGGATCTTAGTTCCCTAACCGGGGATCAAACCCAAGCCCCCTGCAGTGGAAGTGCAGAGTCTTATCCACTGGACTGCCAGGGAAGTCCTATGAACACATTCAGAATGTAAGAAATTTGGGTGTTAAAAGTTGGAAATCACTCAGTTGATCTCTATGGCACTGGAATATACATAAAGAAATTCTAGAAGGAACAAAAACTAATAATAGGAATTATCTGTGGGAGATTGTGGAGAAGTAGATGAGGATACTGGGGAAGGGGAACTGGAAGGGGACTTTTCACTGTAAATCTTTTTACACATTTTTGTGTCTAAACCACATGAGTTTATTAATTACTCAAAAAATTAAATGTAGCATCTACTATGTGCCAGATACATTTCTTCATGTCTTGAGGAAGGCTGGCAACCTCCTAAGAAACCAAGACAGACAGCCTTGTAGGATCTGAGATTATGACTTTAAAATCCCAAATAGCTTTGAGAGCTGATGAGATTGGCCTCATAAATGCCAAACGTCTTGTGGGGGTAAAAATGACAGAAAGGAGAAAGACCATAATTTCTGGAGCTGGAATAGAATGAATGAGAAAAAAACAGAGCTCAGAAACAGTTTTTTAGTTAAGACGTAGCTAACAAAGTAGAAGTTAAGAAAACATCATTGTTTTCTAAGCAAAAAATTTTGTTATTAAGCAGCCAAGTTTAGTTGGCTCTCTTTAAAAATGCAAATCACTTTCACTATTTAAAAAAACCTGGAATTAGGGCTTCCCTGACGGTCCAGTGGTTAAGACTCCACGCTCCCAATACAGGGGGCTTGGGTTCAATCCCTGGTCAGGGAAGATCCTGCATGCTGCGTGGCGTGGCCAAAAAACAAAACAAAAACAAACACAAAAAAAACCCTGTAATTATTTCATTGACCAACCCATACTGACAGGTTGAAATCAACCACTGGAAATTTATTATAAAGATTTTTAAACCAATTAAATTTTGTTGTCTCAAGCCACTGGATTTTGATACATTTCCATGACCTGTAGCCCCCTATTTATGTATTCATCATAGCTGGCTCTCAGAATATCCCACTAAATAAAAAGTAGCCCAAAGAACACCTCCCACTGAACTCAAAAGACTTCCATCGTGAAAAATCTGCTTATTATTATTGTTATTTTAACAGAACAATGGAATTACCAAATGCCACACAATCAAATTCACCAAGCAAAGAAATGAAAATAAAACAAATAAGAGAAATTCCTGGTCTCCCCACAAACAAAACAAAAAGTTATAACAAAGAAATGAGCCAGTACAATACTCTTAAGAACACACAAATTGACATTCCATTTGGAAGTCATATCTAAGGAAAATTAAAATTAAATATTAACCTCACACAAACAATCTGCAATCCCTGTTGCTAAATACTGATAATTATTGGAGTTCTTCATCAAAAAAGCAGTCTGGGTAAGTAATAAGTAATTCTAGATATGGAGATATATTAACTCCAATTTCGGCTGACCATATTTACTCACATATTTTCCCCTTTCCTCATCTCTTCCCTCAATCCTCTGAGGAAAAGAAGAGATTTTTTTTTTTCCTGCCTAATTTTCCTCTAATATATTGTAGTGGTTTTGACATAATTCAAAAAGACACATGCACCCCAATGTTCATTGCAGCACTATTTACAATAGCCAGGACATGGAAGCAACCTAAATGTCCATTGGCAGATGAATGGATAAAGAAGATATGGTACATATATAGAATGGAATATTACTCAGCCGTAAAAAAGAACGAAATTGAGTCATTTGTAGTGATGTGGATGGACCTAGAGTCTGTCATACAGAGTGAAGTAAGTCAGAAAGAAAAAAACAAATACCATATAATAACGCATATATATGGAATCTAGAAAAATGGTACTGATGAACCTAGAGGCAGGGCAGGAATAGAGACACAGATGTAGAGAATGGACTTGTGGACACAGAGGGGAAGGGAAGGGTAAGACAAATTGAGAGAGTAGCATTGACACATATACACTACCATGCATAAAATAGCTAGCTAGTGGGAAGCTGCCATATAGCACAGGGAGCTCAGCTCGGTGCTTTGTGATGACCTAGAGGGGTGGCAATGGGGAGGGTGGGAGGAAGACGCAAGAGGGAGGGGATCTGGGGATATATGTATATGTGTAGCTGATTCACTTTGTTATAAAGCAGAAACTAACACAACATTGTAAAGCAATTACAATCTAATACAGATGAAAAAAGATTTTTTTAATTGTAGTGGTTTTGAAACTTGGAAAAAAGAACTATAACTGCAGCCTAAATGCAGGATTAGTACCACACTATGCATAACTATGTTACTTCTTTTATTTAGGTACTTACTGTTTTTGTTGTTTGGAGAGAAAAAAATCAGATCTTCAGCTGACACATTATAATGTGTCACTTTAATAATGCTTGCCCATTTTTTAAGAGACCGTATGTAGCAAAAATTCTGTTAGTGTTTCTGACAAAATTTAATTTTAAGACAGAAGGATATTTTCTGTGTACAGCAATGTCTGGGTCGAGTGAGGCAGTGGGGAAGCCCAGACTGACACAAAGAATCTCTTGGCTCCTACTTGGAAAAATTCTATTTGATCTCTTTTCTGAAGAAATGAAAATTGAATCTTAACAACGCTAGCTCTCTAACTAACTCTGAGAGTTACTGGGGGAGAGCAATATCCTTTATGCCTCCACCCAGGTATAATTCCATTACATTTAAATGTTTATGTTCCCTTTGAATTCCTGATTAGCTAAAGATTGCTTGTGCTGATAGCTGGTGAGCCAGTCTGTCTTAGAGAAAATATTGTTCCAATGCTACCTGTACTGAGTTCTAGGAACAACGTAATTACATAATGCCTACCTCCTTGTTAGTAAATTATTTGAATATGGGTGTGGGACTTGTCAACAGCACATCATACCAACATACATACTCAACGTCACTGCAAAGTTTCCAGCCGAATGTCACAGATCCTATGTGTCAGGCTGTAAGTTCAGGCAGTCACAACAAAGCCCTCAGCTCACCCTAAAGGGAACTCTAGGGACAGGATGGCACCCCAGAGTTGCTCCAAGTTGGGGCGAGAAGACCAGGCCTTTATGCCTTCACAACAACCAGCCACTGGATACGAGCTACTCCTGGACCGGGTCAAGACCTCGGGCGAGGTGGCTCTCTTCAACCAAGGCCAAGTCCCAGAGGAGGACTCAGCTGAACACCACTGTTGGCTGGCAACACTCCCAGCAGCCGGAGGAATGAGGGCTCCAGTCCTGCCGCTGGGGGAAATCTGAGTGGGGCAATAATACAGCATTCGTAGTCCATCCCTGAGCCTCTTGGATCCACTTGCTTCCTATCGGTTTTAAGAGCAGCTCCTCTAGTATTTTAAAGGACCTCTGGGTGGCAAGGGCTTGGGGAGAGACGTGTACGAGAAAGATTACTGAAATGAACTCCAGTACCCACTGTGCAGCCAGTCTCCAGACCGTAACCGATACTCATCATCTTTCTCAACTACTGCTTCTAGATTCCCTTTCCTCTTCTGGCCTCAGGTGGCTTACCCAGAACCTCGCCCCTGAGGATTCTCAGACCCTGGTCAATATCCCCGTCTCAGGATTTTGAGATATCCCCTATTTTACTTGGCACTTACAGTCAAAATTGGGCAAGGGAGTATTAAGAGGCCAAGTGGATCAGGTGGGCGCCAAATATATCCTTTCCTAATGATCAGAGTTAATAACTTCTCCCAGGATAGTGAATCCTTTCCTTGACTGCTGATCTTTGGGGAGAATGAGTAACTGAGTGACAGCCGTAGCTTGTGGTTGAAATGAAACACTTGCTGTGTCCCCTAGTGGAAGTGATCCCTCTGAGATCTGCAGTGTTTCAGAGGTGGAGAACACAACTTCCCCAGTGGGTTACTGGGGAGTGATGGTTAGTGGAACCAATCCTGTCTTGCTGTGGTTGAGAATGTAACTCTCTCTGGAACTTCGCTACTCTTGTCATCCTCAGCTTTTTGGGGGCCTCCAGGAGATGAGAGTCTCTTTTATGCTACAAAGGAGGCCTCTCGCTTTCATATTTATCCTTTAATTAATAATTAATTACCCTTTCATTGTCTTTCTACAGAGCTCCCATGGCCCTTGGCAATAGCCATCCAGTTTCATAATCGTTATATTTACTGCTTCCTCTGTTGTTCTCAAATGAGTGGTACACTGCACCTGACAGCACATTCCGTCCACTGCTCTACAAAGTTCACCACTGGTGAAAGTTTTTCAAGTTGTACTGCTACTGCGTGCCCTGGACTATCCACTATTTCTACCAGCATTGATGGGGCTCTCGTTGATATTTGGCCTGTGAGAGATCCATTTCCAAAGTCCTTTCCTAGAGTCTGCTTTCTCAGACACTCCTGGTACCAACTGTTATAGGTTGGATTCACCACGAACCAAATTCTGAGACAGAGATTTGTATACAGGGGCTTTATTGGGAGTTGCTCTTGGGATCAACTCCTGTGGGGACACAAAGAAACAAGACTGTGTAGAGAGAAGAGTTGAACTGTGAGTCAGTCAAAACAAAGACCATGGGCTATCCAACAGAGCTCTGGAGTTGGGATGGTCCTCCAGAATTGCCCAGATTGAAGCAATGAGGTTAGGACTTTACACACCTGCATCAACCAGTTTGGGTACGTGAATTGTCTCTAGGAAGAAGGTGTGACCTTGGACTAGGCAGCTCTCTTTAGCCAAGGAAGATTCTCTGAGAGAGACTCAGCTGAGAGCTGAGAGCTGCCAACACTCCCAGCAGCTGAGGGAAGAAGGTTTTCTGACCTGGGTTTGGCACGGGTATCTGGACTACACACCACACCATCCACAACACAGACCAGGGAGAATCAGTGTCTCTAAACAAAGACAGATTCCCTATTTTTTCTACATACCTGCAACTGCCCATCTTTTATTCCTTAGTTTAACTCAGCTTTACTCAGGTCCATTATATGTGTTTGGCACCAGGAATATAACGATGAATAAGATCTCTATATTCTCAATGCCGATTATTTCCTCCCTGCCTCCATATCTCCTGTAAGAGAATGTGCCCATTCCCCTTCTTGAAGAGTCTACTTCCCTAAGCCCTTCTTCAGTGTTCAGCTGCTACGTTTCCTGTCCTCTAGGCCTCAGCTGATTGGTGCAAGGGTGCCAAGTGGACCCAAGCTGCACCAATCTGATTTTCTCTTCTGGTATTTTGGGACTGGCACATATGGACCCAAATCCGTCTTTTTTATTTATTTTACTAGAAATTCCATATAAAGCCAAGGCTGCAACAGAAATAACTGGCTTCTGTGTCCTGAGAAACAGAGAAAACAAGTGGGAAAGCAGCATAAAGTAGACTTGCAGAAAGAAGCAGGGACAGAGATCGTGAGTATCCTGCGTCAAGATGATGATTCTGGCTGCAAGTGTTAGAAAATCCCAGCTCAACTTTTCTTAAACAGTGAGAATCGCAGCTCAACTTTTCTTAAACACACCACAAACTGGATGACTAAAACCACAGAAGTTTACTGCTGATAGCTCTTGAGGCTGGAAGCCAAGATCAAGGTGTTGGCAGGTTTGGTTCGTCTCGAGGCCTCTCTCCTTGGTGTGCAGATGGCTGTCTTCTCTCTGTGTCCTGTTCACGTATCCCTGACATCTCTCCCTCTTCTCATAAGGACACAAGTCATAAGGACTATCCTTATGACCTCATTTAAGCTTAATTATCTCTTTAAAGCCCCTAACTCCAAATACAGTCACATTCTAAGATACTGGGGTTTAGGACTTCAACATATGAATTTGTGGGGAACAGAATTCGGCCCATAACACCTTATATAACAGGAAGTCCTCTTAATGTAGCCTCCAGGTACAGCTTAATGACATAATCAATGTCTCAGGTATTGTCCCTGTTCTGTTCCTCTTGGCTTCAGGTTCATCCTAAGGCTGGTTCCCCTTGTAGCTGAAAGATGACTGCCAATGGCAATTGGGATTATAAACTCTCTTTTTAAGTTTGACAATAGAAAAAGATAACCTCTCCACCAAGTATGGAATACATGGAATACAAGATCCCCCACTTCAATCTCTTTAGGCCAACTTAAGTCACCATGCTTACCCCGGGAACAGTAATAGCCATAAGAATGTCATCTGTTAATTGGCTTAAACTAATGAAGATCTACCCCCAGAAATGAAGATATGGTTGTCTTCTCCTGAAGTTAGAAGGGGAAAGGATGGTTATCTGAACATAATCAAGAATTTGTTAGGGAGGAAGAAGGGAGAATGGATGTTGGATACCTTTGCTGTCAAAGCTTGAGAAAGAATCCCCAGTGGGGACAGGAAAGGCAGGGAGAATTCGTTGTTACAACAGTTCACCTGCCAGCAATATATTTCTTCCCTTCATTTCTCTCTAGCCACGTATCTCAGAATAAATCAACATGGAGGAAAAAAAAAAATCAGATTACACTTTCCATACCTGTTTCTTTACCCTCTCCTCCCATTCTCCTCTCCCCACTACCTTGCCAACGGTCCTCAGTGCACCACCAAGGAAATAGAGAGTAACTTTCCTTGTCCACAGTAGAATTCAGTTTTACCTTGTATTGTTGAAAATATTAGAAAACAAACTTGATGCTTCAGAACATTTGTTCTTTAGGACTTTTCAAAACTCTTGTCCAAACTCATAATAAATAACATGGGAGGCCAGGTTTTGGATCACTGACCCTCATTTCTTCTGAGGGTTGGTTCAGTTCTTTTTCGTCTTAGCCATCCTCCTTCTCATCATTGGTTGTATGTAGACCAGACTCTTGATTTTAGGCAAGAGAGAAACAGCATAAACCCATCTTTTTCTCTTCCTTAAAGAGGCAGCTGTTCAACAATTAGCAGTAGGTTTACACTGAAAATATTAACATATAAAATTAGGTTCCCATCTGAGATCACATATCATTAGACCTAGACTTTTTCTCTTTCTTTCTGAGTGAAAATTTCAATAATCCTTGAATTTGTGTATATGTGCAGTCTTTCCCACATTGCTTCCAAGTATTGGCTAAAGATTTAATTTTTCCATTTACGTACTTTTGAATCAAGGCCGACTAAAGGTTTGTCTTTTCTGGCCATTTGTGGCAATAAAATGTGTACTTTGTGTATTTAATTGGGTGTTAATGGAAGCGGAGCTCTACTGCAGGTGTGAATTTGTAAATATCTACAATCACATTGCTTTGTGCTGGGAGCATGGGTGTGTGTTTGTGGGGAACTAACATGGATGTGAGTCTGGATGTGAACGGGAAAATCGGGGTAAGTGGCGTTACACGGGGTCAGTACAGGTCTTAATTCTCAGGGAGGAGGCAAGTTGCTTCTCAGTTTCCCAGTTAACCTCAGTCCAGCCTGTCGAAAAGCTATTTGGCTTCTCATACAGCAGCCTCTGATTTCTATCCCAGGAACTCCTTTCTTTCAGCTTCCCTTGCCAGAGAATTCCCTGCTTATTCCTTTTACTTCCACGTCAGTGAGGCCAAAACCCTGCCCTGCTTCTTACATGGCCCCAGAGCAGGATTTGCTATTTAGAAACTAGTAGGAACAATAGGAAAGGGGAGGGAGGAGGAATGTGTGACCAAGACCTTCCTCCTGACTCCAGACCCACGTCTACCTCAAACTAAATCCCCACTCTGGGGGACTTCCCTGGTGGTGCAGTGGTTAAGAATCCACCTTCCAATGCAGGGGACGTGGGTTCCATCCCTGGTCAGGGAACTAAGATCCCACGTGCCGCGGGGCAACTAAGCCTACACGCTCTAGAGCCTGGGTGCCACAACTAGAGAGAAGCCCGCGCGCCACAACGAAAGTGCCCGCGTGACACAACTAAGACCCAACACAGCCAAATAAATATTAAAAATTAAAAATAAAACATAAATCCCCACTCCGTTTCCTAACCACAGTGCTCTCTGCATGCCCGGCTCTGAAATACCCAGGGGAAGCCCTAGGTCTGGCTCTTCTCTAAATGCAAATAAATGCCATTGAAGTCTTTCTTTACCCAGAAATTCACTCTTAAAACTCCCATACTCAACCTAAGTAAAAAAGAAGGAAGTGAGAATACAGGAGAGAACGTGAGTGCGTGTGTGTGTTTGGGGAAGGGAGGGAGGGGAGCTGTTTTAATTTACCACGTGATTGTCATCGTTATTAGACTTAAATAAGATAAAAATAATACAAAATTAAAATAAAAATCCCCAAAGTGCTTCAGGATCAGGTGAGTGGGGTAAAGTTTTTAGATGTTTGGTTTTGGTTCTGTCCCTTTCTGTACAGCAGTGAGCAAGTGAAAGAAGCAATGCCAGTGGAAGAGGAAAGCAAGTGGGTCAGTCCCGAGGCCTCAGAAGAAAGCTACAGATTGAAAGTTATCACCGGCTACACCAGCAACTGGCCCAAAATGGGCACTGTGATTGCCTGCCCAGCAGCTATTGTCTATCAGATTATAATATTATAAATCACGGTAATCCCATCCTCTTTGCTACTGCTTGGTTTGGAAATGAACTAATGACCAAATTCTGGCCAATGAGGCATGAAGGGAAATTTGTTGTGGGAATTCTGGGAAATTTTTCCATTGTCTTGCTACCAGCTAGGAAATGAAGTCACTACCTGGAATAGCAGAGTATAAAAATTGAAAGTCTGTGTCCTTGTTAACATAATTAAGCCACTGGGGTAGCCCTTCCCTGGAACTACTGTTATGTGTGATAATAAAAAATGTTTTCAATATTTAAGACCTCTGAAAGCATCCTTCTAGATATATGCTCCTTTCTCATAATCCCCTGGAACTCTCACTACACCCACCTCCTGACCTGTTTTATCCATAAGAGCTACCCCCAGAGAGTTAGAATTGGAGAGTGTCTCTTACTATGTCCCCAGAGATAAAACAGGGTATAAAGCGGAGTCCTAAGGCTACATCAGGGGACACAGTGTCACACATAAAAGCCGAGTTCAGCTATAGTAGAAAGCGTGCAAGACTATATGTCAAGTACAGTACTAACGAAACAAACGTTTAAGAGTTATTATTATATGACATGGTTTCCATGGAAAATGGATTTTCAGTTTGAGACAACTGATTTACAGAATGCAACCTATGGTAAATTTAAGACTGTATATGGTTCTAATTTTCATTGAAATCCTTAACTGAGGAATAACCTGGCCTGACCTAGATGTTTGGAGATTTTTATCCTAATATCAGGGATGAGAGGAAACACAGATTTGACTCCATGCCACTAGTCAGGGCTTCACTTGGCCCAGTGTGCATGTGTGTGTGCACGTGAGGGGAGGGGCTGGAAAGGAGGGGAAGCAGAGGCTAATCTCATGGTTTCTCCCTACACTCCAGTGTTGTCATCAGGCAAAATAAGGTTAAAAGGAACATTTAGAGCTGTCTTGAAAAGTCAGAGAATCAAAAAGACCAACTGTACCCTGTTGAGGTTCCATCTCCTAATACTGGTGTGATAAAAGAGATGTATATAGGCTAAATGCATGTGTATGAATCTTAGATATATCTCCTGAACCAGATGGAAAAACCCTTTCTTTGCCTGTCCTGTCCGTACCCCAGGACAGCTGTGCCTTTGAGTAAGAGGGAGTTTGTGTGGCTGACTCAACCAGTTATCAGTCTACAGAGTGGACCAAGCGGGAATAACCTAATTTTCCCACAGTCCCCATGACTAGGATTTCCCCCTTACTAAATTACTAGCCTGTGGAGAATATGTCTTAATAATCTGTATTCCTATACCCCCTTAGCCCAATGTGATAATAATAGCTACCTTTAACTAAACACATGCCAGGCACATTTCTTACATTATCTCATTTAATCCTCACACCGACCCTATAACATAGATGTTACCATGCTTGTTTTAATTATGCAAAAATAGAGCAGTTTGGTTAACTGACTTGATCGAGATCACATAGCTAGCGTTAAAGTCAACTCTGAAACCCACCCAGTCTCAAAGAACACATCTTACTAAGCAGCTGTGACCAGGGTCCTCAAGACCGCTCTCAGGCTCAATGATTCACTAGAAGGACTGACATAATAACTCAGAAAAGCTGTTACACTCATGGTTACTGTTTACTACAGTGAAAGGATACAGATTAAAACTAGCAAAGGTAAAAGGAGTTGGAGGAGTCCAAGGGAAACCAGGAATAAGCTTCTAGTTTTCTTTTCCCAGTGGAGTCATATGGACAGCACTTACAGACAGTTGCTTCTCCCAGCAACAATGTGTGTCAATAAATAAAGAAGACTGCTGACCAGGTAAGCTCACCTGAGCCTTGGTGTCCAGGGTTCCCGGTAGGGATTGGTCACGTCAGCAAAGAGTGCCCACATGACTGACCTTACTCAGTCCCCAGTCCCTCCAAAGGTCAAACCGACTCAGCATGGCCCAAGGCCCCAACCATAAATCTCATTGTTGGCCTAAACTATCTGATGTGGCTCAAATGTTTGATGAATTGATCTGAATGTCAGTTTGGGATCAGCTTACATTCCCAGGACCATAGTCAACAGGCTGAACAATTATATTGATATTTCAGGGTCACTGTAGCTCTTTGTCTTCTACAAGTCAGAAGGCATATGTGAATTTTAGAGGGATATTAGAGTCTTCTGAGTTCCAAGCAACCGAGAAGAAAATGAGGCATTAGATCAAGAACAATAAGAATATTTTAATACGTGGATAATACAAAAGAGAAAGAGAAATGTATTGAAATATTCTTAAAAACAAATATGCTTTTTAAGAATTGTAAGGTACTCTGGACCTACGAGTGGTATAACTTTGTTTTTCGTTTTTTTCTTCGGCTGCATTGGGTCTTCGTTGCTGTGCATGGGCTTTCTCTAGTCGCGGCGAGCGGGGGCTACTCTTCATTGCAATGTGCAGGCTTTTCATTGCGGTGGCTTTTCTTGTTGCAAAGCATGGGCTCTAGGCGTGCAGGCTTCAGTAGTTGCGGTATGTGGGCTCAGCAGTTGCGGCGCGCAGGCTCAGTAGTTGCGACACACAGGCTTAGTTGCTCCGCCGCATGTAGGATCTTCCCAGACTAGGGATCAAACCTGTGTCCCCTGCGTTGGCAGGTGGATACTTAACCACTGCGCCACTGGGGAAGTCCCACAAGTGGTATGACTTTGGACTTAAATGAGCATCAGTTTCCCCATTTATTAAAAAATACTAATAAAAATTATGCACATACACATACCTTGCTGTGTTCTATTGATTAAATCATGCAATATTTACTTGCTATCTACTATGATCCAATCACCATACTCACTATGAGAATTCAGTACACAAGCTTCCTGCTCTTGTAGAACTTAGTCTTGTGGGAAAGACAGAAATCAATTAATTAATCACACTGATGCTTAATTACAAATTTAGATAAGTGCCCCAAAGTGAAGGAACATGGTTGTACGAGAGTGTAGACCAATGATTTAAACTGGGGGGAGGGAAGGAAGGTCAAAGATCTAAAGGATGAGAAGAAGCTAACTAACCAAGGGGGAGGGATCAGCAGGAATTGAGAATTCCAGGCAGTGGGAACAGCAGAGAGAGATGAAAAAAAAAAAAAAAAAATACGCAGGGGCTGGAAGGATGTAAAAGAGGCTCTAATAGAGAGAATGAAGGAAAGCAGCCTAATAAGAGATGTATCTGGAGAGGTAGACGGGGGCCAGAACATTCAGGATGTTAGAGGCCAAGGTGAGGATTTTGTTCTTTATCTTCATTTTAAAAAGATCGTTTTGACTGAAGTTTGGAAATAGTGGCTGGGGAGGGAGAGAGATGTTGGCTGAAAAGAGTACAAGGAGATAATATTGTGAAGGTGCCAGCAGAGTTAATAAAATATAATATAGAAAAGAAAAGTAAACTAACATTAACTAAGTATTTGCTATGTTCTAGGTGTTTTATGTATCAATATACTAGCTGGTAGGTTAACCCTCAGTCTGACTCCAACACCCATATTCTTTGTGTTCTGTCATGTACCTTCAGCAAGTATTACATGAATCCAATTTTTAAACATGAGAAGGATCAAATGCTCAGCATCCCATGGAGAAACTTTTATTATATACTAAATTTTGATATAACATAAGGAACGGACAGAAGAAAAAGAAAATTCTTTCTTGATGGAGTTTCCTAAAGAAAATAGTTTTGAACGCAATTATGTGAGCAAGATAATGATCAAAAATACTTTGTAGATTAGTAATAATTACTCATAAAATTCTTTTTTGAATTTTTGAATTTTATTTATTTTTTTATACAGCAGGCTCTTATTAGTTATCTATTTTATACATATTAGTGTATACATGTCAATCCCAATCTCCCAATTCATCCCACCACCACCACCACCCGCCGCCACTTCCCCCCACCCCTTGGTGTCCATATGTTTGTTCTCTACATCTGTGTCTCAATTTCTGCCCTGCAAACCAGTTCATCTGTACCATTTTTCTAGGTTCCACATATATGCATTAATATACAATATCTGTTTTTCTCTTTCTGACGTACTTCACTCTGTATGACAGTCTCTAGATCCATCCACGTCTCTACAAATGACCCAATTTCGTTCCTTTTTATGGCTGAGTAATATTCCACTGTATATATGTACCACATCTTCTTTATTCATTCATCTGTCGATGGGCATTGAGGTTGCTTCCATGACCTAGCTATTGTAAATAGTGCTCCAATGAACGTTGGGGTGCATGTGCCTTTTGAATTAGATTACTCATAGAATTTTAATGAATGTGCTTGCATTTTTAAAAAGACAGGATAATTAAATTAAAAATCCTAGCTTTGTTTCTCAAGTAGAAGCTAAAATGGCCCATCAGAGCTGTCCCAAATTGGGCTTAAAAGGCCAGGCCTTTTTACCCTCATATTGGTCAGTCACTGGATGTGGGCTGTCCTGGGAAGGGTGTGACCTTGGCTGCATCAGCTCTTTAGAGCTGAAGTGATCCTGAAGACACTGCCAGGGAAGCTGTCCACTGACAACACTCCCAGTAGGTGTGGCAACAATCCTTCAGTGAAAGGAGGTCTGGGCAACACATCACCATGCCCATTATGTTCCCACAAAATATCACCATATCTTTTTACGTCTCCCTCATATTATCCCTCTCTACTTGGAGGAAAGAAAAATCCCGCAAATATTTTAAAGTAAATTTCAGAATAAATTCAAAAGAGATAGATAGATGATAGACTTACTCAAAAAGCATTTTTTGAACATCTACTTGGTACACAGTGTCAGAACCAGTTATTGTACAAAGGTGTAGAAGGTACAGAGCTAGAGTCAAGTCAGGTACATAAACATTTACAATATCAAGCAGGATGGCATTGTTCTGTGAGTGGTACAGACTGAGCACCACAAGAATGCAAAAGCAGGATCACGGAGGAATTGAGGAGGAGGCATACTGGGGAAAGATGCAAGGAACAAAAAAAAATTTGATAAAATGCACTGTACCCTACCACCCCTCTTTGCCCTGTACCGGTCCTCTTTCTGAAGCTGTTTGCGTGAATACTAGAAATAAGGACGCTGCTGAAGTGAGTTTTACAAAGATGGGATCTCAAAAAAGATCTTTCCAGTCCAAACACTCCTATGGTCTATTTTCCTAAATTTGTAGCAATAAGCTTATTCTATAGAGGCCATGCCACCAATTATTGCCACTAAAGGCATATTAGAGTGAAAAGAGCCTGAGTTATGAAGTTAAGAGAAACCTGGGGTTCACCTTCAGAGTTGGCCACTTCCTGAGGCAAATTACACACTCCATGTGCCGTAAAATTGCCATAATTATACCTATACCACATCCTAAATATACTAAATAAAAACATTTAATGGCTAAATGTAGGAGCTCAGTGAATATCTGCTCTCTTTATTCCTCTTATCCCAATTACACCCACTACTCAGGAAGATGGAGCCTATGACTAGAGTCTCCACAGACCACAGTCTTCACAAACTGATCACTTACACAGATTGTGTTTTCACATGCCCTGCTCATGTCAGTTACTGGATGCTGAGAATACGAAGTTGAATAAGACATGGTCCTGATCTCAAGCAGCTTACAGGTTGGTGAACAGGCAGGGAGGGCGAGGTGTGAGTGACAAACAGTATATCAGTAACTAGAATACAGCAAGGTTATTGTTAGAGGTAAGCCCAGGTAGGAGTTCAGAAGAGGGATGCCAGAGAATAGAAGAGCTGAAAGACCCTCAAGAGTATATAACACATCATATCTTTTGAATATTGAGAAGCTGATGCAAAAAGAAGTTAAGTGGTAACTCAAGGTCACACACCTACTTATTAGTAAAGTCTGACTGAACCCAAGAACTCTTAAGCCCAGCCTGGGGCTCCCTTCCTGTTTCTTTTCACTTTCTCCCCCAAACCTAAGGCGTCTGGAAGGGTTTTCCCACTTCAGATAACTCGTCTAATGATCTAAGGCCTTGTCAGCTGCAGGGGGTCAAAATCTTTCCCTGAACTTATCCCCTCTGACAATAGCTCGCTTTCATTCCCACTCTGAGCACCAGTATGCCCAAGCAAGAAGAGCCTAGAAAGGCACTCCTGAAAAAAGCACATGTTGGAAATCTTTACACTCTTGGCTTTATATTCATTATGTTGACCAGCAATAAAATCACTGGGACTCCAGGAATAAGCTGTGATTTACAAGCCCAGAATTTTAAAGGCTCGGAAGATAGAGGAAAACTTAAGGACACTTTAAAGGAGAAAAACAAATAGTAATTATCTTTTCCTCCTCTTTCTCCAATTAACTCTAAATATTTAGTGGTAGCACTGAGAGGGGTGTCCAGGTCTACAGTGGTGACTGTGCAGTCGCACACACTCCGCCTCACCACAGCAAGACAGTGATAAACCATCTTCATTTACAGCACAGGGGCTGAACACAGCATTACTGAATTGTCCAGTTAGTGCAGCATTACATAGTTCACACATCACAAAACTAGTTTGGAAAGCATTTACAAGTAGGTTCCATTAATTAATTTTCTTTTATTTGAAAGTTAGAGCTTTTAAAACTCTCTTTGTAAATATATGTACGATAATAAAGACTGGATGTATGTTAATTGAAATATTTAATTAAATAATAAAATAAGAATAATGAGTTAATTGAAATTGTTGTGAAATTGGTACAGTGATTCATGACTCAAATATTTTCGTCTGCTAAGGTTAGCTCTGGTAGCAACTATTCTCAGGATTAGGTTCATATATCTCATTTAGATAAATTTAGTATTCTGACATTAACAGTTTTGTGATCCATACAAAAGCAAATTCTCTTTTTTTCTGACGGTAAGGGAATATATTTTCATTGTAAGTAATAAAAAAATATTAAAAAGTGAAAAAGTAAAAAAAAAATTACCCATAATTACACAACCAGGCAATAACCATTTCAATAGTGTAATATATATTTGTATGTATATTATATGCATAGGAATCTACATATATTTAAATTACTTTTAAATTATTATTGGGAATTCCCTGGCAGTCCAGTGGTTGGGACTCGGCGCTTTCACTGCCGGGGGGCCTGGGTTCAATCCCTGGTCAGGGAACTAGGATCCCACAAGCTGTGCAGCTCAGCACCCCCCCAAAAAAAAATGTTTAAAAAAAAGTAAATTATTACTATACTATACGTAATCATTTCTAACTAATTATTTTTCTTATTATATTTTAAACCTCCCTGGGGGGAATATCAGAGATTATTGCTACCATCAAAAACTTGAGGATAGGGAGACAAGATGGCAGAGAAGAAGGACCTTGACCTCACCTCCTCTCACGAGCACACCAAAATCACAATTAACTATTGAACAACCATCGATAAAAAAGACTGGAAGTTATTCTACATCTAAAGACATAAAGAAGAAACCACAACACGATGGTAGGAGGGGCATACTGATGATATAATCAAATCCCATACCATATGGGTGGATGACCCACCGGCTGGAGAATAAATATATTGCAGAATTTCTCCCACAGGAAAGACAGCTCTGTGCCCCATGTCAGGCTCCCCAGCCTAGGGATCCAGGGTCAGGAGGAAGAGACCCCAGAGCATTTGGCTTTGAAAGCCAGTGGATCTCGACTGCAGGAGCGCCACAGGACTGGTGGAAACAGAGACTCTACTTGAGGAGGGTGCACACAAGTTCTCACATGCACCAGGACCCCAGGCAAAAGCAGTGACTTCATAGGAGCCTGGGCCAGACCTACTTGCTGGTCTCAGAGAATCTCCTGGGGAGACGGGACAACTGTGGCTCACCTTGGGGATGCAGACACTGGTGGCAAGGATACCAGGGAGTGTTCATCTATGTGAACTCTTGCTAGAAGCAGACATCTTGCTTGCGTCATTAGCACCAAGACCTGTCCCCACCAACAGCCTGTAGGCTCCAGTGCTGGGATGCCTCAGGCCAAACAACCAACAGGGCGGGAACACAGCTCCACCCATCAGCAGACAGGCTGCCTAAAAAGTTCCTAAAAAGAGGAGCCCACAGCCACCTCTAGACACATCCCCCTGACATGGCCCTGCCCACTAGAGGGCAAAGGCCCAGCTCCACCCACCAGTGGTCAGGTGCCAGCCCCTGCTACCAGGAAGCCTGCACGAGCCTCTAGACCAGCCTCACCCGCCAGGAGGCAGACACCAGAAACAAGAAAATTACTATTCCACAGCCTGCAGAACTGAGTTTGCAAACACAGGTCAGAACCTACCCTGGGACCAGCTTATCTCTGGCCCTTTGGTGACAAGAGGATAGTGTACTGCTGGAAAACATAGGACACCCCTACAGAGGGCCCCTTCTCCAAGGTCAAGAAATGTAACTAACCTACCACATACACAAAAGTACAAATAGAAATTTAAGCAAAATAAGATGGCGAAGGAATATGTTCCAGATGAGGGAACAGGACAAAACCCCAGAAGAACAATTAAGTGAGGTAGAGATATGCGATCTACCCAAGAAAGAGTTCAGAGTAATGATCGTAAAGATGATCCAAGAATTCAGGAAAAGAATGGATGCACAGAGTGGGAAATTACAAGAAGTTTTTAACAAAGAGTTAGAAAATATAAAGAACAACCAAACAGGGTCAAAGAAAATAACTGAAATGAAGAATACACTAGAAAGAATCAATAGCAGAATAAATGAGGCAGAACAACGAATCAGTGAGCTGGAAGACAAGAGTGGTGGAAATCAGTGCCACAGAACAGAATAAAGGAAAAAGAATGAAAAGAAATGACGACAGTTTAAGAGACTTCTGGGACAACATTAAATGCACCAGCATTCACATTATAGGGGTCCCAGAAGGAGAAGAGAGAGAGAAAGGGCCTGAAAAGATATTTGAAGAGATAACCACTGGAAACTTCCCTAACGTGGGAAAGGAAACAGTCACCCAAGTCCAGGAAGCACAGAGCATCCCATACAGGATTAACCTGAGGAGGAACATGCCAAGACACACTGTAATCAAACTGACAAAATTAAAGATAAAGAGAAAATATTAAAAGCAACAAGGGAAAAGCAACAAATAACATACAAGAGAATCCCCATAAGGCTATCAGCTGATTTTTCCGCAGAAACTCTTCAGGCCAGAAGGGAGTGGCACAATATATTTAAAGTAATGAAAGGGAAAAACCTACAGCCAAGAATTCAGATTTGATGGAGAAATCAAAAGCTTTACAGACAAGCAAAAGCTAAAAGAATTAGGCACCACCAAACCA
This sequence comes from Balaenoptera borealis, assembly GCF_965194805.1. Lineage (NCBI taxonomy): Eukaryota > Metazoa > Chordata > Mammalia > Artiodactyla > Balaenopteridae > Balaenoptera > Balaenoptera borealis. The sequence goes on from NC_138870.1 coordinate 12,187,249, forward strand.
GTTTTACAATAAATGCTAAAGGAACTTCCCTAGGGGGAAAAGAAAAGGCCACAACTAGAAACAAGAAAATTATGAAATAGGAAAGCTCACCAGTAAAAGCAAACATGCAGTAAAGATAGGAAATCATCCACACACAACAAATATGATATCAAAACCAGTGATCGTGAGAGGAGGAGAGGACAAATGTAGGATATTTAAAATGCATTTGAAGTTATTAGATCAGCAACTTAAAACAAATATATATAGAGAGAGACTGCTATACCAAAACCTCAGGGTAACCGCAAAACAAAAATCTATGATAGATATACACACAAAAAAGAAAAAGGAATCCAAACACAACACTAGAGATAGTCATCAAATCACAAGAGAAGAGAACAAAAGAGATAAGGAAAAACAATAAAATAAAAGACCTAGAAAAACAAATCTAAACAAATAACAAAATGGCAATAAGAACATACATATCGATAATTACCTTAAATGTAAGCGAATTAAATGCTCCAACCAAAAGACAGACTGGCTGAATGGATACGAAAACAAGACCTGTATATATGCTGTCTACAAGAGACCCACTTCAGATCTAGAGACACATACAGACTGAAAGTAAGGAGATGGGAAAAGGCATTCCATGCAAATGGAAATCAAAAGAAAGCTGGAGTAGCAATACTTATATCAGACAAAACAGACTTTAAAATAAAGACTGTTACAGTATACAAAGAAGGACACTACATAATGATCAAGGGACCAATCTAAGAAGAAGATATAATAATTGTAAACATGCATGCATCCAACATAGGAGCACCTCAATATATAAGGCAAATGTTAACAGACATAAAAGGAGAAATTGACAGTAACACAGTAATAGTGGGGGACTTTAACACCCCACTTTCATCAATGGACAGATCATCCAGACAGAAAATCAATAAGGAAACACAGGCCTTAAATGACATATTAGATCAGATAGACTTAATTGATATTTATAGAGCATTCCATCCTAAAGCAGCAGAACACACATTCTTTTGAAGTGCACGTGGAACATTCTCCAGGGTAGATCACATGCTGGTCCAGAAAGCAAGCCTTGGTAAATCTAAAAAAATTGAAATCATATAAAGCATCTTTGCGACCACAATGCTATGAGATTAGAAATTAACTACAAGGAAAAAAAAGTGCAAAAAATAGAAACATGTGGAGGGTAAAAAATATGCCACTAAACAACCAATGGATCACTGAAGAAATCAAAGAGAAAATCAAAAAATACCTAGAGACAAATGAAAACGAAAACACAATGATCCAAAACCTATGGAACACAGCAAAGGAGTTCTAAGAGGGAAGTTTATAGCATTAAACTTCCCTCTTAAGCATTAAACATTAAAGCTTACCTAAGGAAACAAGAAAAATCTCAAATAAACAACCTAACTTTACACCTAAAACAACAAGAGAAAGAAGAACAAACAAAACCCAAAGTTAGCAGAAGGAAAGAAATCATAAACATCAGAGGAGAAATAAATGAAATAGAGATGAAGAAAATAATATCAAATATCAATGAAACTAAAAGTTGGTTCTTTGAAAAGATAACCAAAATTGATAAACCTTTATAAGCCAGACTCATCAAGAAAAAAAGGGAGACAACTCAAGTCAATAAAATTAGAAATGAAAAAGGAGAAGTTACAACTAGCACCACGGAAATACAAAGGACCATAAGCAACTACTTCAAGCAACTACATTCCAATAAAATGGACAACCTAGAAGAAATGAACAAATTCTTAGAAAGATACAATCTTCCAAGACGGAACCAGGAAGAAATAGAAAATATGAACAGACCAATTACAAGCACTGAAAATGAATTTGTGATTTAAAAACTCCCAACAAACAAAAGTCCAGGACCAGGGGCTTCCCTGCTGGTGCAGCGGTTGAGAATCTGCCTGCCAATGCAGGGCACACGGGTTCGAGCCCTGGTCTGGGAAGATCCCACATGCCGCGGAGCAACTAGGCCCGTGAGCCACAATTACTGAGCCTGCGCGTCTGTAGCCTGTGCTCCGCAACAAGAGAGGCCGCGATACTGAGAGGCCTGCACACCACGATGAAGAGTGTCCCGCACTTGCTGCAACTAGAGAAAGCCCTCGCACAGAAACGAAAACCCAACACAGCCATAAATAAATAAATAAATAAACTTTTTTTTAAAAGTCCAGGACCAGATGGCTTCACAGGCGAATTCTACCACACACTAAGAGAAGGGTTAACACGTATCCTTTTGGAACTATTCCAAAAAATTGCAAAGGAAGGAACACTTCCTAACTCATTCTATGAGGCCACCATTACCCTGATACCAAAACCAGACAAAGATAACACACACACACAAAAGAATACTACAGGCCAATATCATGATGAACACAGACACAAAAAAGCTCAACAAAGTACTAGCAAACCAAATCCAACAATAATTAAAAGGATCATATACCATGATCAAATGGGACTTACCCCAGGGATGCAAGGATTTTTCAATATCTAAAATTAATCAGTGTGATCCACCACAGTAACAAATTGAAGAATAAAAACCATATGGTCATCTCAATAGATGCAGAAAAAGCTTTGATAAAAATTCAATATCCATTTACAATAAAAACTCTCCAGAAAGTGGGCATAGAGGGAACATACCTCAATGTAATAAAGGCCATATACAACAAACCCACAGCTAACATCATACTCAACAGTGTAAAGCTGAAAGCATTTCCTCTGAGATCAGGAACAAGACAAGGATGTCCACTCTCACCACTTTTAGTCAACATAGTTTTGGAAGTCCTAGCCACAGAAATCAGAGAAGAAAGAGAAATAAAAGGAACCCAAATTGGAAAAGAAGAAGTATAACTGTCACTGTTTGCATGACATGATACTATACATAGAAAATCCTAAAGACACTACCAGAAAACTACTAGAGCTCATCAACAAATTCAATAAAGTTGCAGGAGACAAAATTAATGCACAGAAATCTGTTGCATTTCTACACATTAACAATGAAAGATCAGAAAGAGAAATTAAGGAAACAATCCCATTTACCATCACATCAAAAAGAATAAAATACCTAGGAATAAACCTACCTAAGGAGGCTAAAACCTGTACTCTGAAAACTATAAGACACTGATGAAAAAAAACTGAAGACGACACAAACAGATGGAAAGATATACCGTGTTCTTGGATTGGAAGAATAAATATTGTGAAAATGACTATACCACGCAAGGCAATCTACAGATTCAATGCAATCCCTATCAAATTACCAATGGCATTCTTCACAGAATTAGAAAAAAAAAATTTACAACTTGTATGGAAACACAAAAGATCCCAAATAGCCAAAGCAATCTTGAGAAAGAAAAATGGAGCTGGAGGAAATCAGGTTCCCTGAATTCAAACTATACTACAAGGCTATAGTAATCAAAACAATATGGTACTGGCACAAAAACAGACATAAAGATCAATAGATAGAAAGGATAGAAAGCCCAGAAATAAACCCATGCACCTACGGTGAATTAATTTACAACAAAGGAGGCAAGAATATACAATGGAGAAAAGACAGTCTCTTCAGTAAGTGGTGCTGGGAAAACTGGAGACAGCTACATGTAAAAGAATGAAATTAGATCATTCCCTAACAACACATACAAAAATAAACTCAAAATAGATTAAAGACCTAAATGTAAGACTGGATACTATAAAACTCCTAGAGGAAAACACAGGCAGAACACTCTGACATAAATAGCAGCAATATCTTTTATGATCCATCTCCTACAGTAATGGAAATAAAAACAAAATAAACAAACGGGACCTAATTAAACTCAAAAGCTTTTGCACAGCAAAGAAAACCAAAGACAAAACGAAAAGACAACCTACAGAATGGGAGAAAATATTTGCAAACAATGCTACCAACAAGGAATTAATTTCCAAAATATACAAACAGCTCATACAGCTCAATATCAAAAAAACAACAACCCAATAAAAAATGAGCCCAATATCTAAATAGACATTTCTCCAAAGAAGACATACAGATAGACACCAGGCATCTGAAAAAATGCTCAACATCGTTAATTATTAGAGAAATGCAAAGCAAAACTACAGTGAGGTATTACCTCACTCTGGTCAGAATGGCCATCATAAAAAAGTGCACAAATAGGGACTCCCCTGGTGGCCGAGTGGTTAGGATTCTGGGCCTTCTCTGCCATGGCCTGGGTTCAATCTCTGGTTGGGGAACTGAGATCCTGCAAGCAATGCAGCACAGCCAAAAAAAAAAAAAGTCTACAAATAGTAAATGCTGGGGAGGGTGTGGAGAAAAAGGAACCCTCCTGCACTGTTAGTGGAAATGTAAATTGGTGCAGCCATGTTGGAGAACAGTATGGAGGTTCCTTAAAAATTTAAAAACAGAGTTACCATATGATCCTGCAATCCCACTCCTGGGCATATATCTGGAGAAAACTATAATTCGAAAAGATACATGCACCCCAATGTACATAGCGGCACTATTTACAATAGCCAAGACATGGAAGCAACCTAAATGTTCATCGACAAATGAATGGATAAAGAAGAAGTGCTATAGGGACTTCCCTGGTGGTGCAGTGGTTAAGAATCCGCCTGCCAATGAAGGGGACACAGGTTCAATCCCTGGTCCAGGAAGATACCCCATGCCACAAAGCAACTAAGCCCGTGCACCCCAACTACTGAGCCTGCGCTCCAGAGCCCATGAGCCACAACTACTGAAGCCCACGTGCCTAGAGCCTGTGCTCTGCAACAGGAGAAGCCACCGCAATGAGAAGCCCGTGCACCACAACAAAGAGTAGCCCCCGCTCGCTGCAACTAGAGAAAGCCCATGCACAGCAATGAAGACCCAAGGCAGCCAAAAATAAATAAATAAATAAATGTATTTATTTTTTAAAAAAAGAAGTGCTACATACATACAATGGAATATTACTCAGCCAAAAAAAAGAATGAAATAATGTCTTTTGCAGCAACATGGATGGACCTAGAGATTACCATACTAAGTGAAGTAAGCCAGGCAAAGACAAATATCATATGATTTCACTTATATATGGAATGTAAAAAAAAAGGGATATAAATGAACTTATTTACAAAACAGAAATAGGCCCACAGACATAGAAAACAAACATATGGTTATCAAAGGGGGGTGGGGGAAAGGATAAATTAGGAATTTGAGATTAATATATACACAATACTGGATATAAAATAGTTAGCCAACAAGGACCTGCTGTACAACGCAGGGAACTATACTCAATAATTTGTAATAATTTATAAGGGAAAAGAATATGAAAAAGAATATATATATATATATATATATATATATATATATATATATGAGTAACTGTGCTATACACCTGAAACTAACACAACATTGTAAATCAACTGTACATCAATTAAAAAACAAAAACAAAAAACAAAAAACAACTTGAAAGTTTCTAGAGTAATGAGTCTTATTACATTACCTTTTAACTTGCCTATGTGTCATGTTCAGAGGACAGAAGTATCTTGAAGAATGACTATGGATTATCATAAAATTAATTAGGTGTTGACTTCAATTGACTCTACTATTTCAGATTTGGCTTCTTTAGTGGAGTCAATCAATATAGCCCCTTCCATCCAGTCTGCAGCTATTGACATGTCACATGCTTATTTCTGTATAATAAAGTATAAAACCCAGAGCAGTTTGCTTTCACCTGGTAGGGTCAGCAATATACTTTCAAGGTTTTGCCTCAGTTGTCTATGTTAATTTTCTTGTTCTCTGCCATAATCTAATCCAGCCATCAGCAAATTACAAGCCACAGGCCAAATGCCATTATTTTGTATGGCTCACAAGCCGAGAATGGTTTTTATATTTTTAAATGGTTGAAAAAGATCCAAAAATGAATAATATTTCATGACACATGAAAATCATATGAGGGACTTCCTTGGTGACCCAGTGGTTAAGACTCCGTGCTCCCAATGCAGGGGGCCCGGGTTTGATCCCTGGTCAGGGAACTAGATCCCGCATGCCACAACTAAGAGCTCACATGCTGCAACTAAAGATCCTGCATGCCACAACTAAAGATCCCACACACCACAACAAAGATTCCACACGTGGCAATGAAGATCCCACGTGCCGCAACTAAGGCCTGGCATGGCCCATAAATAAATAAATAAATAAATAAATAAATAAATAAATAAATAAATAAATAAATAAATAAAAATATTTTTTAAAAAAGAAAATCATATGAAATTCAAGTTTCAGTGTTTATAAATAAAGCGTTATTGCAACATAGCCACATTCATGTGCTATCTGTGTGTTACTGATGGCTGTTTTCACACTACAACCACAGAGTTGAACAGTTGCAACAGAGATCATATAGCTCACAAAGCCTAAAATATCCACTATCTGGCTCTTCACAAAAAATGTCAACCTCTGATCTAGTTCACAGAGACCTTGATTGTCTGGAAATACCACAGAAGGTCATGTCAGCCCACAATATGGATGACATCATGCTAAGTGGAAATGATGAGCAAGGAATAGTGAATATCCTATTTGCCAGAGTGATATACATGCGTGGCATAGGATGGGAGATAAGCTGCACTAGATTCTGGGCCCTGCCACTTTAGTGAGTTTCTAGGGATTGAGTGGTCTGGGTCAAAATAAAGGATAAGTTGCTAACATTGCACTTCCCACCAAGAAAAAGGAGACACTTTGAGGGTCTCTCTTGATTTGAAGGGCAATAAATACTTGAGTGTGCTGCCAATTTGAATGGGCCCATAAGCAACAAAAGGCTCTGCAACAGGTCCTGGACGTAATGAAGAAGCTGTCCTGTCACTTAGGCCTTATGGCCTTGCAGGCCCATATTCAGCTTTTGCAGCAGACTGAATGCCACTAGAAAGTGGCAATAGGAGAATCACAGGGTAGCCATCTAAAGTGTGCGAGTAAAGCCGTGTTTCCTTCTGCAGATAACATCTCTTTGCAGAAATGTGTCCTGGAGTTCTACTGAGCCTGGTAAAGATTGAATGCCTGATCATCAGCCCTCAAGTGACCAAGGGGACTGAGCTGCTTATCACAAATATTGTGTTGAGCAGACACAATGGTCCTCATAGTATTTATAGTATTAGTCTCCAAAATGTATTGAAAGAATCGCTAGTTGCTTGAACAGGTGGTGGCAGATTTCCAGGGCATCTACTCCTGCTTCATTGCCTCCATCTTCCCATCATCTTCCATCTTTACAGGTCTGTGTCCAAATTTCCTCCTCTTGTAAAGACACATGTCATATTGGATTAGGGTGCACCTTAATACTTTCATTTTAACTTAATGACCCCTTTAAAGACCTTATCTCCAAATACATACATCTCATATTCTGACATACGTAGGGTTAGGACTTTAACATACGAATTGGGGGGGGCACAGTTCAGCTCGTAACTTTTGGCCCTAATTTTGTATGTGTACGCCTATTTACTTGGGTCCATACTAACATACTACATAATGGAGAGGTATGGGCATAAACAAATAGAAATAAAGTACACCATGTAAACTTCACAGTCTTTTTATCAAAACCGAGGATGAAATCCCTAACAAATGGTACAAGTTCCTGAAAGTTGAAGGGGTGCATCCTTCAAATACGTGGTTTAGTTTACAAATTACAACCATTTTGTCATTTAACCAGGTATTTTCTAAAATCATGTTTATAATTTGTTTAATAGGTAAGCGTTTACCATTATGGTAAAACATTCATTGGTGACCACGAATAAAAGTAAGACTCCTTTGGGAATGACTATTGTGAAATATGATATTCTGGGCATTTTTTAAATCAAGAAATTCCCTGACACTAAGGAAAGCTGTCATATCTGGTTATCATCTTGTGTCACATTTCTTACCCTTAGAACTCTGTAGACCTTGATGTCTTCTGGAATTTAATACTAGTATAAAGCCTCCTTTCTCTCCTTTTAGGGGACTTTAAGGGGGACCTAGTTGCTTAAAGATTATTTCTTTTTCTCAAGTCTTACTGTTGGTCAGTCTATATCAATTTTTCCTCTTTGTGCAAAGTTTTGATCTGCTGATTCAGCTACTCCTTTCTATCAGGAAAGTTTTCTTCTTTTACATCTCTGAATCTTTCCTATAAAGATATTTCAATATAAATATTTCATTTTGGGGGCGGGGGGGCTCTCACCACTAAAGGAATAGCAATTATTCTAGTATCAGATCATCTTTGGTCTCCTTCACTATCATTTTCTTTCTAACTGCTTTCATCTTTATCTCTTTTCTCAGACACTGTTAAGCACTAGTCAGGTCTTAATTTATTTAACCCTTATAACACACCTATGGGTAACTGCTATCATTATTCCTGTTGTTTTGGTCAGGGGCCCAGCAGGGGACACACTCAAGCTGGAGGGATTTAATAAATACTTAATGAAAGGATCATTTACAAAGGTATGGACAGAATGTAGGGTGGCCACAGGGGAGAGTGAAGGGGTCTAGGTTTCATAGCACTTAGGTACTGTTACCCTCCTTGGCCTTGAAGGATACAGGGACGGAGTGATTACTACTTCCCTATGATAGAGTGAGCTATTTCAGTAAGGGCCCTTGCCAGGAAATATGACCTTCAGTTAAGGAGTAGAGCCCTGTGGCCTCATAGGAAGAGGGCGGGGGGAATGAACACCCCAGCTTTACTCTCTTCTCCCGCTTTGACTTCCTTTGAATGCTTCCTATTGCCCAGATTCAATTAGAAGTTAAAAGTCAAGGAAGTTCATTGGTACAGTCCATATAGATCAGTCTCTACCTCCTAGGACACAAAGCAGAGTAGAGAAGCATGACTAATAGATCTAGAGGGCAAAATTAAGATATTTAGCATATCCATTTTACACCCCAGTACTATACCATTCAGACTCCAGCAGCAGGTGGTTAGGAAGGATATATATATCCTCGGAGATATATATATCTCCTTTTCAAACTAAACAAAACAAAACGAAGAAAAACAGAAAATGAACACTTTTTTAGAGCCACGTATCACATTACTTTTGGAAACCACTGTATATGAACTATAAACTTCTTTGATTGTTACAGTACAAAATAGCATCCAGGAGATGGCAGCATTGGTAAAGGACAGCACTATTTAGAAATGTTTAAAATATTTTTCACAATGGTCAGTGATAGATAACAAACTTCCTAAATGGAAATAACCATTTTAAAAGAGTGGTTGGTTCTAAATAACAAAATGCAGAAAAACTAAACTGTTGTCAAATAATAGTATGGCTCTAGGAAGGTGGTTATTCAAGAGTACATATATCCCAGTACTTAACTGATAAAAATCCTCAAATCCAACAGACACGTATCTATAGATATATAGTACCATATAATGTCTTTATAAGATTTGCATAAATTGTTAAAATTTTAAAGCTTGGGTTGCAGATATGCAAGACAATCTATAAATTGTGCTCAAAGCAAATGTAATAACTAGAGGCAATTATTCATAAAATATATACAAAGTGTCATATTTCAGAGGCAGTGACAAATTACAACCTGGATCTCAAGAGACTTCACATCAGCTATGAGAAAAAAATTAATTTGCTTTTATGTGTCATTTCTAAACTGCGTTAATCATACCCAACATTCAAACTTGTAAAGTTTTAAAGATTCGGCTAGATATTGTCAGTATTTTAAGCTAGGTACTTGGCTAGATACAGAGAAAAAAAATTTTGAAAACAGTCTGGTCCTCTAAACCCTGAGTTTGATATGGAGGCAGGTAAACCCAACAAATTAGAATACAGTTGGATCTTGCTCTAATACAGCAAGGCGCTCTGTCACTGGGAGGGCCAGCTCACCTAACTCCATCTTGGGAGTCATTCAAGACTTTACCAAGGAAAGAGGATTGACACATTGAAAGATGAGCAGGTGTTTGCAAGGATGATCCCAGGGAGAAGGTCACCCCATGCAGAAGAAATAAGTAGAAAGGGAGGACAGACATGGCAGTTGTTTAACCAAAGGGAATTTTGGCCCCCAGAAGATATTTGGCAATGTCTGGAAATATTTTTAGTTGTCACAACTGAGTAGTTGTTACTGGTATCTAGTGGACAGAGGACAGGGGTGCAGCCAAACATCCTACAATGCTCAGGATAGCCTCCCACAGCAAACAAATTCTCTGGCTCCAAATAGTGCCGCTATTGAGAAACTCCACTCTAACCACAAACTACATTCTTGGAATGGCCAGCTTGCAGGGAGGGATAGAAGAGAGGCAAGAGATAAAGCCAAAATGATAAAGAGGGCACAAAATTAGGGAAGCCTCACTGGCACAAAAAAAAAAAAAAAAAGTTTAAATTTTATCCTAAATGTGCGAGAAAGCTGAACACGATCAAATTTACATAGCAGGAAAACTGCTGTGGCTGCCATGAGAGAATATATTAGAGATGGTTGGGTTGAGAAATGACAAAGAAACTGAGATTTTTTAACAATTTCACTTCTTTTTTTTATCAATAGGAATATTTTCAGAATGAAAAAAATAGAACTAAGACTGGTAAAAGGAAACTGAAACCCAAGATTGATCACAAGATTTTAAGGGGGGGACTTCCTTGGTGGTCCAGCAGTTAAGACTCCATGCTTCCACTACTGGCGATGCAGGTTCGATCCCTGGTAGGGGAAATAAGATCCCACCTGCCGTGTGGTTCGGCCCCAAAAACAAATAAAAAAAGATTGTAAGAGGATAAGTAGCTGTTCTAAATGATTTCAAGATTTCTGACTCAGATAAATTAAACTGCCACATCTGCACCTCGTTTCCTGAATCCCTCCCTCTCACTGGCCAGCACCGCTGCCCCTTTCCTCCCTCTTGCCAGGCCTGGTGCCTCAAAGCCCTTCCCTTGGCTCCCTTTTATTTATCCCACTAGACTGGCAACCCAGATCTGACTTGTTCTTCCGGTGTTGATTTGGAAACTATGCACTTAGTCCTTTGCACCACGCATGAGGTTTAGAGATACTCCACCCCTTAGCCTCAAGCATAGCAGAGACTGACTCAGAAGCTTGGTGGAAAGCGGGAAAGAGAGGATTTGACAAATTATCTCCTAAATGATAAGAGAATCTGCAGATGAGATTAGCAAAATGATTTTGTCAGTTCAGAGGTGAGGGTGAGAACCAAAATCCTTTCAATTTCCTAGAGTGTTTCACTTCACACCCCCCCCCCCACCACCTCTGTTTCCTACCACTCTGTCTCTCGGTCACTCAGCTCCAGCCACACTGGCCTCTTTCTGCCTCAAAGTGTTTGCACTGGCTGTTCCATCTAGATGAGAAACAGTTCCCTACGGAGCTTTAACTGCATGCCCAGATCCAACCTCTAGATCTTTTTTTAACGGGCAGATCTATTTTTCCTTCTGAATTTGGCTCCCTATCCTTTTTTCCTTCACTTTCACCTGTATTGGCACCTCCACCCCACCCCACATCCACAGTAACCCACGCTTTTGTAGAATATTTAAGTAAATAAGAAAACACTAGGCAACATAGAAATATAAGGATGACACCTGAGCTTCACTCTGCACCCACCCTCTCATCTCCTTTGGAGCCTCCTTACTAGCTGGAACCAGGTGGAAGCCAGAGAGGAGGGAAGGTCATTGATGCAGTCCATATAGATCAGTTTATGCCTCTTAGGGCACACAGCAGGCTAGAGAAAGGGACCTTGGATCTAGAGAGGAAAAATAAAGATATTAAGCGCAATTTTTGTTCAGACCACTATACCTGGGCTCCACCGCCCAGGTTAAGAACTAAAGCATTACAGATATTGATAGGGATAGAGTAGGATAGTTACACAGCTAGTTGTACAAGTCCCAGGAGGGAACCTAGGGAACTTTGGGAGACCACTGTAAGTTAATGATTGCTCAAGAAAGCTATCGGAATGTCGTGGAACGAAGCAGGCTTGCTTAACTATAAAGCCATAAATAAAAGCACGAGACACGCCCCAGGTCACTAAGTGAAAGAAAAAAAAAATGAGGCCTGCATTCTGCTGGTCGAGTTCAGCAAGAGTGTGATCCTTAGGACCAAGGACAGGAATTTAAGGGAAAGGTGACGCTCCAAAGTAGGAGACCCTCATTATATGGAAACCTGAGATGATTCAACATATTTTAGTACGTGTTACCACCCTCCTGCTGATTTGAGTAAAGCGCTATGACAGTCTTAGCTCGACCTCATAGGGTCAAACACTCTCCTGCGCATTATGAAGGAGGAGCTAGTGATGTAAGCCTGACGTCTGCTCGAAGAATGAGGAAGAAGGCGGTCTTTTCCCCTCCCCCACTTTCCTTTGATTATACAAACGCAGTCTGCTTAATCCTCAGGGCAGAACCCCCTCACCCGCCCGCTTGCATCCCTCACGAGCGTCCTATATTAATAAATCTACTTCTTGCCTCTCACTTTGCCTCTTGCTGAATTCCTTCTGTGCTAAGACACAAAGAAACAGCCTCAGTAAGTCCAAGACACCAGGTGAGTGATACTAATTAAAAGATGGTGGGTTCAAGTCCCAATCTGGGTTTTGGCTGGGTTCAAGTCCCGACACGTGGGTTCAGGTCCCGATCAGAGGTGCACGGTTCCAGTATCCCTGACGCTCCCAACAGACCCCACTCGAATCTCAGTTCCCTTTCTCCCTCTCCAAAGGCAACTGCTATCTTGAAGTATGTGCTTCTCATTCCCCAAAACGTTTTTATATTTCTACTATAAATGCACATATATAGAAATTTACATAATGTTGTTTTTATGTTTGTAAACTTTATATAAATAGTTTTGTACAATATGAGTTTCCTTGCTACTACTTTTTTTGCTTCCCTGTATTACTTTGAGAACTAGCCATGTTACACATGCAGCTCCAGTTCCTTTATTCTCAGTGCGGTATTCTATCTCTTTGTACAAATCACCACAGTAACAGCTAACTGTTCACAATTTTTTCTCTCTCTTTTTTTTTTTTTTTGCCATGCCGCGTGGCACACGGGATCTTAGTTCCCCTACCAGGGATCGAACCTGTGCCCCCTGTGTTGGAAGCACAGAGTCCTAACCACTGGGCCGCCAGGGAATGCCCAAATTTTTACTATTCTAAACAAGGTTGTAATTTATATTCTCACAGATACCTCCTTACACACATGTGTAAGAATCTCTCTATAGTGTGGAACTAGGAGTAGAATTGTAAGACTAAGAACTCAAGAAAACAGAGCCTGAGGTAAAGATTAAGGTACTGCCACTTTATTTAGAAAGTACAAGCCCAGGACAGTGAGAAAAGGAAAAAAAGAAGTGAAGCAAGAAAAGATACAAAACAATACAACGCAATTTATTACCCTGTATCACAACAAGCCATAAGATAGTGCTTGGCAGATGTGTTCTCACACAGCATGTGAAGCTTTTCCCAGAATGTTTGAAGGAGAAAGTACATCACAGCACAATCTATAGAATGAAAAAGGGAGAGGGGATTTATCTGCCCATCTCTCTTCCCCTCACCCTCTTCTCATAGGTCAAGGTTCACCCCACAAGGAGCTGACTACTTTCCTACCCCTGCATTTAAGGTCGCATCATCTGGCTTTTTGGCAGCCTCTCCTAAAGCCAAAACCTATAACTGACAAATCCTATAAGCCAAATCCTATAATCCTATAACCTGTGTGTAGCATTATATCCAAGTCTGGAAGTGTAGAGACCATTAATTGTGAATAGGATTTGGCATAAGCAATAAGAGGGTTATGAAAGTCTGGGCTTTCAACTCAGACTCCAGCCAGCTCAGGGAGCTTGGCAAGGTCACAAGCAAAGGCAGCAGTATTAGTGAAAACTGGGAGGTGGACAGTGCCTTTAGAAAGAAGGAATCTGAGGAACTGCACAAGGTTTGTGTCCAATAAAGTACAAACATACCTCAGAGATGTTCAGCTTCAGTTCTGGACCACCACAATAAAGTAAGTATTGCAATACAGCAAGTCACAGAAATTTTTTGGTTTCCCAGTGCATGTAAAAGTCATGTTTACGCTATACTGTAGTCTTATTAAGTGTGCAATAACATTATGGCTAGAAAAACAATGTACATAGCTTAATTTAAAATACTTTATTGCTAAAAAAAAATGCCAAAACCATTTACAATAGTAACATCAAAAATCACTGATCACAGATGACCATAACAATGATGATAATAATGAAAAAGTTTGAAATATTGCAGGAATTACCAAAATGTGGTATAGAGACATGAAGTGAGGAAATGCTGTTGGGCAAATGGTGCTGACAGACTTGCTTCAATTTGTAGAAAACGCAGTATCTGTGAAGCGCAGTAAAATGAGATACGCCTGTATGTGTCTTTTCAGCCTTATCTGATGTTGCAAAATTGCTCTCCAAAGTAACTGTACCAATTTATACTTCCATCAGCAGTCTATAAGAATTCCAGTTGTTTCACACTTCCAACACATCATTGCCAACACTTAGTATTATGCTTCAAAAATTTAGCCAATCTGATGGATACATATTGGCACTTCATATTGTTGTTTTTTCCTTAATATTTATTTATTTATTTATTTGGTTGCACCAGGTCTTAGTTGTGACATGTGGCCTCCCTAGTTGTGGCATGTAAACTCTTAGTTGTGGTATGCATGTAGGATCTAGTTCCCTGACCAGGGATCGAACCCGGGCCCCTTGCATTGGGAGCACGTAGTCTTAACCACTGCACCACCAGGGAAATCCATACTGTTTTAATTTGCATTTAATTTATTAACAGTAAGACAGTATCTTTTCATTCAGTGAATTCTCTGTTCAAATATTTTTCCAGTTTTTCTTTCAGGTTCTTTGTCGTTTACATACTGAATTGTAGTTCTTTAAATCTTCTGAATAAGAATCCTTTTTCATATTGCAAATTTTCTCCCAGTCTGTAGATTATATTTTCACTTTGTGTGTGATATCTTTTGATGAAGAGAAGTTTTCATTTTAATATAGTCAAATCTATCAATTATTTCCTTTGCTCCAGAGTTTTATCAGGAATGGCTACTAAAATTTATCAATTATCACTTTGAAGTCTTTTGATATATGATTTCTTAAAACATTAATATAATTAATTATATTGATAGTTTTCCTGCTATTGAACTATCCTTGCATTCCTATAAACCTTAATTGGGCATTGTTTATTATTAATAGGATAGATTTCTGAATTATATTTATTAATATTTTATACAATTTTTGCATCTATATTCATATTGCATTCTAGAATGTATTTATATAATACTGCATTCATAGAATATATTCTATATTCATCTGTATTCTCTAATTCTGTTTTCTGTATTATCCTTATCAGGTATTGGTATTAAAATCAGCTGGATTAATAAAAATAATTAGAGAGATTTCCAACTTTTCCATGTCTGCCTAATGCAAAAGGCCTTAGTTAAATTAAGTGTGACTACATAAACCTACCTTCCTAGAATTCTGTCCCTTTCCTGTAAATTTTCTTCTTCTTCCTTCAAATTCCTCAGCTCCAAAAAATATTCTGTCCAGGGCACACGTTGAAAACATCCCTTCTTGGGGGCCGAGGCAAAAACCTACCTTTCACTCTAGTAAGAAGACATCCCTTTAATAATAAGCTAATCAGTGGCGTATGGCCGTATGTCTAACTGCCTCTCAAAAACAAAAATCAAAAAAGCATAATTTGTAGCATTTGCCAATAAGCCACCATGGCAAATTTCAAGCTACCAATGTGATATCACTCAACATGAAATTGGAAAGACATGCCCACAATTGGCTCTTGGAAGCCAGTGAGAACTGGTTCCACAATACCACTGAATCAAGGCCCTACCTCCATACCTGTTAGAGAACTATGCCAGATTGTGGAAGAATTAAAATATTAAACAAAGAAGGTTGGACTTTACCTTGTAGATAATAGAAAGACCAGTACCGACCTTTGACCTGAGCAAATACAGCTCCTTTCCTGGGTCCTAAGCCTCAGGGCTTCCCTTCCCCACCCTCCGTGCTTTGGAGGGTCCTTCTCAAAATTTTCCAAGTCCCCATCCAGTGCCTGGAACCAGCCAAGGCTACAGTGTCCCCACAACCATTTCTTCCCTTCAGGACACTCTCCAAACCCTATCTGCTGTACTCTCCCTCTCTCCTCCTCCCCTAAGACGGGTTGCCCAGATACCTAAAGGAGTTCCAAACTCATGCCTATGGGGTGACACAAGGAGGGCCATGGCTGTGCCCATAGCCAGCTCAATTCTATAAAGGTGCCTGGAGAGAGCAATATTTTTTTGTGGGATTCTGCAAGATTGCGCTACCAGAATAAGGTAGACATGCTGATGTGGGGTAACTCAAACTGTTTATATGGACAAGGACTCTTGCATAAAAATGTTTCGCCTTTCACAATTAAGCCAGGTGTAAAGCCATAAGCTTAGTACTAGAATACTGTGAAAGAAAGGAAAGAAGATGACTGAAAATGAAATGTAGGGCTTAACGACTAACTACTATTGTAAATGAGTGGGATGGGAGGAGAGACACTGATTTAAATCATCTATCTAGAAGCAACATGAGAAGCCCTCACAGCACACAGCGACCAGCAGAGGACCATCTTAGAAAACAATCCTCTCAGAATGAGGATCCTTTACAGTGAAGTTCAACTTCGTATTTCTTAAGATGACAGCTGGTGCACGGTTCCTCTGAGGGTCCAATTTAGCATTTTTAGTAGAGGGAGGCTCCTCAGTACATTTCTGTACTTCAAAATTAATTACATGTTTCCTTTACTCTTTCAAGGATTATGGAACGAACTCTGAATTTTATAAACAAGGCCAGCACTGTCCTATAAAACAACGCTTGGTTCAAAATACTCACTGATTCAGGATTAAGTCATAACATACTGGCATTGGAAGAAAATTTAGATGTCATGGAATATTTGCTGGATTTTACCTGCCATTATCTGTTCCCCAGTTTCTTGATAGCAACATTTTAATGTCCTTTGGAGAAACACCTTCTTCCCTACTCTTGAGTTCCTGTAGTTCAAGTTGGGGCACTTCACCCCCATTCTGGGTCCAGGGGTGGGCATGTGACCCGGGATTGGACAATCAGCATAGCCTTTTGCCCTGGTTCTAGTGATTGTCCCAAGGATATCCCATTCCAGGCCAGTAGACAACCACGGAATTTTTTACTAGAATTATCGAGAAAATGATACTATCTTTCCACTGTAGTTATTAAATCATAAGAGTATAATCTAGAGTTGTCAAAGGGCCAGCACATGAAGGCCTGCTTGAACATAAAACCAACAAAGAAGAAAATAAAGATAAGAATTAGACAGAGAATCCTCATGACCTCATTTGGCCATCAATCCAAATCCATGTACTGTTAGACACGAAAATAGTACTGTTATAGACGAAATTGTGTATGACCGAAATTCAAATGTTGAAGCCTTAACTCTGATGTGACTGTATTTGAGGATAGGGCATTTAAAGAGGTAATTAAGTTTAAATGAGGTCATGAGGGTGGGCCTTAATCCAATATAACTGGTGCTCTTTTAAAAAGAGGAAGACACACACACATATACACACACACACACACACACACACACACACACACACACAGAGAAAAGGCCACCAGAGGACACAGCGGGAAGATGAGCACGTGTAAGCCTCTCTCCTTGAGGAGAAATCAAATCTGCTGACACCTTGATCATGGACTTGCAGCCTCCAAAACTGTGAGAAACAAATTTCTGTTTTTTAAGCTGCCCATTCTGTGGTATTTTTTTACGGTAGCCCTAGCAGACTAAGACAAATGCTATTCCTGAACTTTTCGCTTACAGGAGTCAATATATTATCCTTTTTATGGAATACAATTTGAGTTGGAGTTTTGACTCTTTTCGTTTTTTGTTCTTTTATGTTTTTTTGGCCACGCCGCGGGCTTGCGAGATCTTAGTTCCCCGACCAGGGATTGAACCCAGAGCCACGGCAGTGAAAGTGCTGAGTCCTAACCACTGGACCACCAGGGAAGTCCTGGAGTTTTGACTCTTATACTGGAGACATAATTGCTTCAAATAGTATCAGGAATACAGAATTTAAAAATAACAGACAGGGAATTCCCTGGCAGTCCAGTGGTTAAGACTCTGTGCTCCCAGTGCAGGGGGCACAGGTTCGATCCCTGGTTGGGGAACTAAGATCCCGCATGCTGCGCACCAGGGCAAAAAATTAAAAAAAATAAAATAAAAATATAAAAAATAACAGACCCCCAAATATGGAACTGGCTAATTGAGGTGAGGTGCAGGGTGGTGAGGACTCTCCCATTCCCCAGGTAGGAATGATTATCAATTCTTGCTTTTGATAGGAAAGTAACTGATTAAATTACTGCCTATTTTATCTTAGGATTCTCCATGTATCAAACAAACAAGGCTGGATGTTTAGAGACCTGACGGAAAATATGTTTAGAGGACTTGATAGAAAATTTATTATGTTGGAATGTTTACTTTTTAGTAAGGTCCAACAAGGAAGAGCCAAGCTTTATTTGAAGCTGGCTTGTCTAAAAACAGAAAAAATAGAAAATACAGCTTTTTCCTATGGTTGATAATCCAAGATGACTGAGAGTAACAGTCTTGGGCTTCCAAGATTAGAATATCCAAATTCCATACTCCAAGCTGAAGGGGATGCTAAGGAAGCCAGGACACTGATACCCACAGCTCACTCCCAGTCACTTCCTGTTATTCATTCCCTGCCTGACAAAAGAACAATTGTTCCATTTGCAAAAAGCCAGTCACTAGAATGTAGCCAGAAAAGAAGGGGATAATTAGTTCTGTCTCCCCACCTCTGATAGGCCATGATAGAGGTCAAGAAGCTATGAGCTAGTGGGTGGCCAAGCAGCAATGTTTGTTTCCAAGAGAGTAGGAAAAAAAGAATTTTGGTTTTGGTCACAATCTCAAGGAATGTGAATAGAAAAAAATGCACCAATATTATAAGGGAGTTGTATTGCCTTAGAAACCCCAGGCTTGGAAAACAAAGCCCTATAATTACTCAACCCCTAAGGCAATTAATACTCAAGTCCCCCAGACCTTCCCCAAAGGAATTTGACTGCTGGAAGAAAAAAAGGAATCTTCCCTAATGACTACCTCAGCTGTGGCCACGTGGGACGATAAAGATGGGAAGGCTTTTCAGATAGCAGAGCCCACGACAAACAGACTGGCGAGCAAGGAACTTATGCCACTGTTAGGGCAAGAGTCTCGGCTATTCCTGTTCTTCAGGATGTTATGTATGCCACAGAACAGCGGCCATTATATATCTGTCTCCCTTTCTTCTCCTTTGAAAGTGTTAGCTTTAAATTATGGTAATCCGGGACTTCGCTGGTTGTGCTGTGGTTAAGAATCCACCTGCCAGTGCAGGGGACACGGGTTCGAGCCCTGGTCTGGGAGGATCCCACATGCCGCAGAGCAACTAAGCACGTGTACCACAACTACTGAGCCTGTGCTCTAGAGCCCGAGAGCCACAACTACTGAGCCCACGTGTCACAACTACTGAAGCCCGCATGCCTAGAGCTCGTGCTCCGCAACAAGAGAAGCCGCCGCAATGAGAAGCCCGCGCACCACAACAAAGAGTAGCCCCCCTCTCGGCAGCTAAAGAGAAAGCCCGCGTGCAGCAACGAAGACCCAACGCAGCCAAAATAAAATAAAATAAATCAACAAAAAGAATAAATAAATAAATAGATATTTTAAAAAGAAAGAAAACAACTTTTTAAAAAAATGTACTTTACTATCCAGACATGAGGAAAGTGACATAATTATGCTCATTTCAAAATTTGGGCAACTCTTTACGAAAAGGAGATTTCTCAAGGACGTGAGAGGTCACTGTTAGCTGTTTCTCTATTTCCCCGGTCAAAGTAATCTGCTTCTAACTCAGAGCTTTTGGATCTAGTAAGAACAATGCTGTAGACTAAGAAAGAGGAAAACAATGGAGATGTGATTTATGGATCCAGTCTCATTAAAAATCTAAGTATAGAGATGAAGTTAGACATGTAAAGGGAAATGAAGATGGAAAAAAGAAAGAGTTTCAGTGGTCTTTATACCTTGTGTTCTTTCACCCCTAAGGCCACCTCCAGTCCTGCGCTTCCGGTGGTTCAGTAATGTGAACCAACAAAAATCCATTTTTCTCTTCAGCTGCTTTGATTTGTATTTCTGTTTCTTGCAACCAGAGAATCTTAACTACTAAAAATTGTTTCGCATTACTGGGATAAATTCTAGAATCCTTGACTGACCACAAAGCTTTCTTCTCCAATCCTGATTCAGGTCCCTCTTTCTCCTTACCAGACTCTAAAAGCTCAGGCAACTGCAGTTCCCTGAACACCTGGGCCTCTTCTACCTCAGGGCTAATACATGCTATTCCTTTTCCGTAAAATGATCTTCTTAAGTCCTACTTATCCTTTGGATTTCAGCTTACATGCACATCATAGAAAATGCTTCCCTGATCTCCCAATCTAAACCAATATATCCCTTCTATGTTGATCTCAGTATCTTGGTATTGTGGGGGCAGGGAAGGGGTCGGTTTGATTTGATTTGGTTTTGTTGTTTTGCCTTCAGAGTATTCATACCATGTGTAATACATACCTGTTTACTTTTTAATCATCTGTCTCCCTTTCTAGACTGTAGTCTCCCCTACAGAGGTAGACACACAAGTGGCCCAGGGGTCACAGAAGCCGAAGGAGGATTCAGGGGAAGTAGAGCAGCTGCAGGCCCGACTGCTGCCCCACATCAGTGAGGTGAGCCAGCTGCTAAGGGACAATTCATGTGAGCTACAAAAGGGCCTGCCCCCATCTTCTGAAATAAAAGCCGAAACGGCCACGGCTCACTCAGCCATCAAAATCTTCCACGTTAATATCTCTTGTGGCCCACCCTTAAAGGGAAACATACTGGGAAGGAACGTTGGAGAAATGGAGTTCAGCCTAGCCAATGGGACAACGTTACAAAGCCACCACAGTTACTTAGTCCAAAGTGACTTCTGCCTGAAACAGTTCATGAACAACCTCCTAGTACTAATTCCAGTCATCCTTCCACAGTCCTCACTGTCCTCAGCTTCTACCATATTGGGCACTTGGGACCAACCTTTCCTTTGTGAAATCACTTTTCCATTTTCTGTCATCAAACTATACTCTCCTGGCTTCTCTCTCTCTCCTTGTATCAGATGGGATATGGCTTGTATTTCTCTTCCCATCCTTACATATAGATATTCACCATTATTCTCTGTTGTTCCCCACTCCTTCCCCTACATTTTCATTCACTCTGTCATTTTTACAGTTGTAAGCAGTAGTCTCCTTGTCTCCAGGGACCTCCCCTTGTATATAATGAATAGGGCTTGGAGCATAGGTTCAAACAGCCCTGGATCCAAATCCCAGTGATGCCACTTATTGCTGCATGGCCTTGGACAAATTAAACTTTCTGAGTTTCAGGGAATTCCCTGGTGGTCCAGTGGTTAGGACTTGGCGCTTTCACTGCTGTGGGCCTGGGTTCAATCCCTGGTTGGTTGGGGAACTAAGATCCCGCAAGCCGTGCGGTGCTGCCGGGGGGGAAAAAAAAACCTTTCTGCGTTTCAGTAAAATAAGATAAATGGCACCTAGCTATACTACCAGGAGGGCATGGCGCACTCTCTGGAACATAATGTTATCCGATAACCGTTAGGTCCCTTGCATTTCTTTCCTTTGCTTCCCCATTCCATCCTCCAAACTGCTAGAGAGTCAATTTCATGCTAGACGTTACATTCCTGCTTAAAACTAGAGTGAACGAATCATCCAGGTTTTAAAACTGAAAGTACCTCATCCAGGGACTCCCCCCTTAGTCCTGGGCAAACCTAGAATTCTCCACTGGCTCCACTGTGCCTGCTAAGTGGAGTTAGAGCACCATGTTCATCAAACCTCTAGGGTACTGTGACATGATTTAGTGGCTTCTGCAAATGAATGTATTGGAATTCTACAAAATGTCTGTTTTTTAGAAGGAGTGCTCTGCTGAAAACCCCAGGCCTAGAGGAATGAGTTCAAACGCTATTGCATGGCACCCAAGACCCTTGGTGATCTAGCCTGCAAGCTCCTCCAGCCTCCCTTCCCACTGTTCTCACCTTCTCACTCTACACTCCACTCGCTTAGCTTCTTCTGTTCCCCAGCTGCAATGTTCTACTTCAGATCTCTGTATCTTTAATGTCCCAACCCCTCTGACCGACATGTCCCTCCCCCCATTGTCATTGGCCCAAACTCCTGCTCCTCCCTCAACGCCCAGCTCTAACAACACTTCTGTTAAATCTTCAAGGTTGCCTTTCCCCTTCCGCCTTCTCCGCTCCTCGTCTGAGGTCATCCTTCCCTGCGCTGTGACACACTGTAGTGTGAATGTGTCTCTATGACAGTGCTTAGAAGACTGTAAATTCCTAGAAAGGAATTGTGCCTTCTCTGTGAGCTCAGGCAAGTTGCCTAAGTCTCAGTATCTATCAGGTTGTGTGTGATGATTACATTATACAGCATATGCAGAAAACAAAAACCTGGCACGTTGTAGAAACTCAATAAATTTTTTTTAACTATTGTTAAAATCAAGAACTTCCACTATCTGAACCTAACCTGTATTTTCAAACTTACTTCTCACTGTGACTCATCATGCATCAAACAGTCCAGCCAGAAGCTCCCTTTATTATACTCTTTACTTCTCCAAGATCCAATTCAAAGAAAACTGCTAAGGGGAAGAAGAAGAAGAACAAAAAAAAAACCCCTCAATTTCCTCTTCCGTGATAGTAAAAGCATACGTTTCCTTTGAAATTATATTCTCTGTGTTTACAGCATAACACTACATATTGTGGCCTTTTAGAATAGCGCTGTTCAAAGACTGTAAAGCCATGTTGCACTTTTGCAACTACAGACGTTTACGTGATACTTCTTAGAATTCTTATTTTAAGCCAAACAAAATAAAGCCAACATTGTGGTCTCTTGAGCTTTGCCACAGTACTTGTTCATGGCCAAGCCAAAATTCCCCGTGAGAAAACAGTAGGAAAGATAGCATTTCATAAAAAGATGAGAAAAGTATGGCTAACACAGGTTAACTAAATCATGCAAATGTATATATATATAGAGAGAGAGAGAGAGAGAGAGATAATAGCACAATAGAGACAGGAATTCAGGGCTTTCTCTACTGCTCTCAAGGGGGGCTGGGGGGGAGACTAGGCAGCTACTGACAACCTAGCTTACTGCCCCTATCTCGGTTCAGGGTGGGATTTTTATTAGGGTGGACACCAGCGATAGCTCGATACTCCTAATCCAGGGAAGGGAATAGAGAGTTGGAGCCAGAAACAAGTAGGGAAGGAATCAAGAGGGAAAAGAGTGAGGAAGAATCAAAGAGTGAGTGCTGGCTAATTTTCCTCTGTCCTGGTTTTGCCAGGGGCGAATGATAGCTCACTCCCTTGTGTGCTCTGGCAGAAGAGCAGTGCATTCCATTCAGTTAAGTCTCTGCAAGTGCAGCTTGTGTTACTGAATTGCGGAAAACGAAGTGGGGGTAGGAGTGAAACTCATAAAAGGATCTTTCTTTTTTTTCTTTTCAAAAATGGTAAGAGGAAGGAAATAGAACACATTAATACAGAGAACCATTATTTCTTCATAGATTAGTCAGGAGAGCTAAGTTCTAGTTCCATTCAGCCACAACAGTACAAATGGTTCAAGCTCTTTAGCCTTCCATTTCCTCATCTGAAAAAGCAGGGGATTGTGTTGGTTCCGAATTTCTGGGGTTTTGTATTAAGATACCTTGAAGAGGACTTCCCTGGCGGTCCAGTGGTTAAGACTCCGGGCTTCCACTGCAGGGGCCATGGGTTCGATCCCCGGTCAGGGAACTAAGATACTGCACGCCCCGCGGCTCAGCAAAAAAAAAAAAAAAAACAGACACCTTGAGGAAGTAATGACTGTTTTCATGGAAATAAGGGAGGAGATAAGAAACTAACGCTTAGCAACATTCACCTTGTGCCAGGTAAATTGGACTTGCGTTTTAAACGCATAGACTCAGTACCCAAACAGCCTGGGTTTGTGTATATGTTCTGCCACCTTCCAGCTGTGTTCCCTTGGGGAAGGTACCTAACCTCTCTGTGCTCCGTGTCCTCAGCAGTAAAATAGAGACAATGATACCTACTCCAAAGGGTGGCTGGGATTAAATGAATCTATCTCTCTCTCTAATCATATATTTGTGTAGTATTACGTATATAGAACAGTAACTGGCATAAAGTAATTGCTCTACAAATGCTATTATAATGACTATTACAACTCTATAAAGTGGACATCCACTTTTTGCAGATGAAAAACAAAATGGGTAAGAAAACCAAGACTTCAGAGCTTTGAGCTTTTCTGACTTCCAGTAGTTTAGTCTCTTAACTGCTACCCTATACCAGTTAAAAGGAGTGAAAGTCACAGCATTTTTTAGGCAGCTAGGGAAATTCTACCAGTTACACAACCATCAGTCAATCAAAACCATTCAATGAATACAGAGTAAAACCACAGGTCACAAAAGTCCTCCAACCCCTAGAGCAGCTTTCCAAAGAGTGTAATAATAGCTAATTAGCCTAGGTAAAGAAATGCCCCAAAGGGATTACTCTTGTGTTGGGCTGAAGTCCAAAGAAAAGACTGACATCTAGTCTAAAGGTTCTCAGAAATGCAAATTGCCTACTTGAAATTCCAGGGAATTTAAATCTCTGCCTGGAGGAGTCTTTCTCTGGACTGGAGGGAGAAACTTTTTTGAAGAAGTAATTGGTAGACCCTTTCCCCCGCAGGGAAGGTTTTGTTGGGTGGGTGTGGGTGGAGCATCAAGTTAAGGACTCCAGATTCAGAAATCAAAGGGTTGGGGGCAGGGATGGCACATGGCCGGAGTGGGGGGAGGGGTGTTTCAGAGTCAAATCAGGTGCTACAGATGAGAAAACGCAGACTGTAAGAAATAAGTGATTCGTCTGTTTCTCTATTTGAGGACCTGTGACAATTGCATTACACTCAGTAGCTCTCCCATTATGTGAAGAGGAGCCCTGAACCAAATCAGTAGTTACTGAGAGTTTACAAGAGAAGGACAGAGGCTAACTCTTGAAAAAGCTACAAGGTTTTTCAAAAGAAGAAAAGTAGTCCAGAAAGTACTGGGCTGGAACTAGAGACATGGTATTTGAATTTAACTTAATCTGTTCAACAAATACTTATTCCTTGTTATTTTTTTGCCAGGTACTCTTCCAAAAGCTGGTTAAATAGTTCTGCTCAGACAGATATGGCCCTTAGGGGATTTAGAAAGCTAGTGAAGGAGGAAGAGACTATACAAGAAAACAAATATATACACTGTAATTGTAAGTTACAGTGGTGCTGTAACAGAAAAAAAGAGGATAAGAGATATATGGATAAGAGATATATGGATCTCTCTTATATGGATAAGAGATAACAGGGTATAAGGAATCTACTTTTGACCAAGCAGGAAGGCTTCTCTGAAGAGGTGACATATAAGGAAAGCCCTGACAGGTGAGGCTTGACCATGAATTGGAGGAACTGCAGCAAGGAGAAGCATTTTAAGCATGTGAAACAAAAGGTGGGAAGATCCTAAAGGAAGAGATGATGGAACAAGAAGGCCGATCTAGATTACTTGACCTCCAGTACAGCATATACTACTGTTTTTCTTCCCACAATAATTACTTAAGATGTGTAAATCTCATACAAACAAATTCAACTGATGGATTCACCTTTTTTACGTACGTTTTTAAGATTACCTTAGCCCAAACCCAGTTTTTCTCAGGGTACTGAGTCACTACACAAAGCCAGATGCCCTCTCGTGCATATAAAAATAGCTTTTCCAGATCTACTGTTATAATTGGCTTTTTTCCAGGGCTTTATGCTCTCCTGAAACTAAACACTTAAATGAGCAATATAACTCTGGTTTTTAGCCTAGGAGAAATGACAACGTTTCTGGTTCTGCTGTGAGATGTAGGGGTGAATTTTAAACTGCTGAGTTATAATTAATCCTTTGTAACACCGCAGAAGCAAAACATCTGTGATCCTCGTGCAGTAAAAAAGCCCTGTACCAAGCACGTAAGTAAGTAAAACAAATAAAATGCACACGAAACAAGGCACTGAGGACGATTCTCAGTAAAGCAGCCCGGGATTTGTGCTTCGACATATAATTGAGACAGGCTCAAAAGGCCTTGCGACGTCGTGACACGTTGCTCACTTTGGCCAGCAGAGGGAGACTAGTGAGTCGTCCAGCACCAAATGGAGCCACACCCCGAAAATGGTTGCTTATTATCTGTCTCTTCTCTGATTTCTCAAAAACCACAAGAAGAAAATGAAAAGTTCTTGTCCAGAAACGCTGCAGTTTTCAAAACTGAGGTAAAAAGTCACGTAACATAAAATTAGCCATTTTAGAGTGTACATTTAATACCTCCACAGTATTGTACAATTATTCCCTGTCTAGTTCCAACACATAAGAAATGCTTGAGTTTCGTGCAGAGAGAACTCACAAACGCCCAGCCCTGTCCTCTCCTCATTCCCTCGCATTCCCGGTTTTGCCTCCACCGGCATCGCGTTGGGAATGGTTCCCGCGCATTCTCCGAACAGCCTTCTTCACTGAACAATCCACAGAACCTGATCCAGGGTTAAAATTACATGTTCGAAAACCAAAACCATCTTAAGTCTTCAGTTCTTTCTCTGGGAATCGCGCAGTTACAACAGCCAGTATGAGTAACTGTGTAAAAATTCTATACATATTATGTTTTGCCCTTTCTCAACAAAGAAATGAATATTTTGATTTAAATATAGTTACAAAACAGAAATTAACAATGTAATGCACCAACACCTTCCAGCCTTTGATGTGAAATTTAAAGTTACTTCCAACCAGAGTGAAAATTTAAGATGTTTCTAGGTTAGAACGAGAGCCAAGGTTTTAAGGGCACCATGTCAACTGGTTAGATAACAAATTTGAGAAAAACAGAACTAAACAGTTAATGTAACACAAGCTAAAGGTTTACAACCTAAATCCACTATTTTATTAAAGAATTTAATCTACTTCATGGGGCCTTGGCCCAGGGAAGGGTAAAAAAATGCCAAACTGGAGAGGCAGGGGGGAGGGGAATTGCTGGTGGTGACTCTGGGAAAACAGGAGGGAGGGAAACTAAAGAGCAAATGAGGCCGGATCCGCCCTCACAAAGAGGCAGAAACTGTCTCAACAGCCACCAAATCCAGTTCAGGGCGGTTTGAGCCAGTTTCTGAGCTGGATTGAGAACAACAGCCTCGGCTGAGACTTGACGAGGGTGAAATGGAAAATACAAAATGGACTTTGCAGAAAGAAGTGGAGTTGGCCTGGACCCGCAGGAGCCTAAAGCTGCTTCCTGGAGTGGCAAAGTCAGATAAAATATAAGGCCTGGAGCCGGAACAGCGGCCTATTGCGGAAGGAAAAAACAACAGAGCAATGCCTCTGTGCCTGGATCCAGTCCGCATTTTCCCTCTTACTGCCCCTAATTGTGGCTGGTAAGGGAAAAGGGCCTCAGGGTATCAGTTTTCAGAGAAAGCTGGCTGCGGTGTGGGGGAGGGGAGGATTATGTGTCCGGAGGTTTAATGAGGGTGCTGGGGGGGGAGGGGGTAGAATGTGTGAGAGGGTCTGAAGGAGAGGGAAGGACACTTCACACCCTGCAGTTCACACCGCCTTTTCGCACCTCTGCTGCATTATTGCACAACCTCAGTATACACGGCACAAAGGTGTCCTGGGAGCACCGTGCATACACTTGGCCCTTGTACATATAATTACCAGGCTCCTGCGGCCCTGTGCGTTAACGACAGTGCCGTCCACATTCTCTTTTCATTCGTGCTCTAAAATACATACAAGCTGTACATACCTTCTCAACCGAGGGACACAGCAGTATTAGGTAAGCGTGGAATGACGCCCCTGACCGCGCTTCCCCTCCCCCAGGTGCCGGAACCTGGGACATCTGTTTAGTCCCACCCTCAGGTGGCTCTTCTGAGAGCCCAGCCGTCTGAGCTGTGGTCCGCAGCTGTCGAGGGTGTGCACATCCTGCGGCCAGGTTGGGCTCGGAGCCTTCCTGGACCAGTTACATTTCCTGACCACCCGCCCCACCCCTTGCCAAACTCCAAAGGCTGCCTAGGAATTCTAGCCCAAGTCCCGACCTAGCTGGCGGGGGCGGGGCAGGGCAGGGCAGATTTCGGGGTAGGGGTGCTGAACTCCCTTTCCCCTGAGTATCCCAAGGATGTTTAGAATCTTCCAGAGGCACAAGATAAGTGTCTCCAGACCCCAAGGCTTGTTTGAATTGGAAGGCAGCCCTGGTGCGGGGAGGGCTGTGAGGACCCCTGTGAGCGTACGGATCTCTCTCACACACACACGAACACACACGAACATGCACACTCAATTAAAACCGGCTCTGTGGGGTTTCAAAATCCCCTGAGAGATTGGGGGAGGGGAGAGGGAGAAGGTCAAACTAAAAGATGTCACCGTGCTATTTTAATCTTTATACCATAGATGTATGGGTGGACAATTGGAACGCATCCGCTGTGCATCATTTATGTGCAACAATCTTTCATAAACGAAGCTTGTCACTAGCATGTCCTAGTTGACGCTATTACACAAATAACTTACGCAGCACTTTTACATTCATTTCATTAACTGTTAGACTAGGGCTGCTATAGACTCTGCTAGAGGTTTTTTTGTTGTTTGGGGTTTTTCAGTTTGTTTTTTAGTAGGGGACAGTGTTTCTCCCCACAAGAACATGCAGGCGGCTATAGAAGCGATGACGATAACAGTAATAATCAGAATCATAATACTGAGAGCTTACTATAAGCCAGACACAGTACCAAGTGTTTCATACATTAAATTATCTTATTCAGTACTCACCATATTCCTCGGAGTTAGACATTATCGCTCCCATTCTAGAGATGAGGAAAATGGAGCTTGGAGAGATTAGGTATTTCATCAAATTAAGTGGCAGACCAAGATTCTGGTTGAATCTTTGCTTTTAACCCCCTGCTAAACTGCCACCTCCCTGGCAAATAGTTACAAACTTTTTTCCAGACCCTACTGTGTGTCAGCCTCCTTTCGGCTGGGGGGTAAGATGGTTACGTGAGAGGCAAGGATTGGTTCAGCGATGAGGACGTGGTTCCTGCCTTCAACAAGCTTTCAATCTAACGGCTGTTTTTTCAAGGACAATTCAGGGCTGCCGTACAAGGGATTATTTTTTTTCTGCCTCTGGGTTCCAGAGGCCATCTGGGAATTATAGTTTGGAATTTCCCTGCCATTTCCATGCTGTGCGGGAGGAACATTTGAAGTCAGGACTGCCCCGGTACTAGCAGACAGCACCGGCAGGCCGGGTGGAAAGGGGCAGGGCGAGGCCTCTGGGGAGCCGTAGCCATGGCAACCCAGCCTGCTTTCCAGAACAATGTATCTAACCAGGAAAACAGCTCCAGAGAGCTTTCTCTTCGTAATCCCCGCGGCCCGTCGGGCCAGGGAACGCACAAAGGGGATCCTTTCTTTGTAGAGAAATGACTCTTTACAGGGCCCAGAACAAAGAAAAACATTTGTTGTATAAGGTCCGTCTTTGTATTTGGCTGGAATAAAATCAACAAAGCGCAGTTACTTATTTCCTCTCCACTATTCACAGGAAATGAACACAGCTTTGTTGCGCAAGCTTCCTATTTTGGGGTAATATTTGTTTAACTTTTGTTTTATCCCCATTTTACAGATGGGAGATTAGTAATCATGAATGAACTGGCTGTCCGTAAAACTATAATTAAAACACTGCTGCGTCCTTTATGAAGGCCTTGTGAAGCTGGCCCTGCCTTTTTGCCTATTTTATAATAATTCTACAGATAATGTGAAACAGGGTTGATGTCCACGTGCTCAGGGACCTGGGAGCTACCAGGTCTCCCTGGGCTCAAGCCCTCCCACTCTGGGCTTCCAGCCACTCGCCACCCGCCCCCCCCCAGCCAGCAACCAGCAACCGCAGCCTGGAGGAGGAGGTGAAGGAGGAGGCGGAGCAGGGGGAGGGGAAAGAAGGGTAAGGGGGAGGAAAGTGAGAGGGGACAGCAGAGGCGAGGAAGGGGGAGGGGAGGAGGAGAAGGAATGAGAAAGACATTCCAGCCCCACCCCTGCAAGTCTCCACTCCAGCAGTTCAGAAACTCCTGCTCAGAAGGCTGAAAGAAGACAGTGTGCCGACCAGTGACTGTACTCCTCCAGGCTTTCAAGTGATCTACAGCCAGACTACACCCGTAGCATTGAAGACTGTAGCTTTGCTGAGCCAGGGCGTGACCTCCCTAAAGATGACATCAGGACCGTGGTGTCAATCCCCAGCCGCAAGACCAAGAACAAAAGTTACTATAAGCTCAATAACAAACGATCTTCCATAAAAGCCCACACCTATAAATAATGTAATTTTTAAACAGTTATGAACCAGAAGGAGTAAGAGCTCAGCTACCTCATGGTAATAAAAGCCCTGCTACCTGATTCTGGGTGCCCCAAGGGAGCCCAATCCATCATAAAATCTCCAAGACCAAAATCAGATTGGCCTGCCTCAACATTGCCTCTTTGTGCAGTGATGGGGGAGGAAGGAAAATGGGTCACATTCTCCTCCAGGTGAATTTATAGGAATTGCCTGAGGATCTTCTTCAAACTACACTTTCTACCCCATCCCCAGAGATTCTGCTGCCAGAGGATGACTTAATGATAGGTGTCACCCCCCCCCCCCAACTTGGAACAAAGTTGAGAACCACTGCCAGTGTCACCCTTGTAAAGAGTTAATTGGATGAACTATTGATACTAAATTAAGGCCTAAGTTTGTTGACCTTTCCCCTGTTAATAATATTTCAGCAGATACTGTTAGCTTACCCTGCTTTAGGACGTACAAACAATGGATCTTTACAGTGAATTTCTAAAAACTCTGAGAGTGTTGGAAATTCCTAGAACTCAGGGACTTAAAATCCCTCTCCCCACATTTGATCCTTGTAGTATCAAATATTCGTTCAACATTCATTGAACACTTCTTAACGATCAGGCACTATGTTACTTTTCACTACACTAAACCTGTGAATTTTAAAAATCATGTAAAACATGAAACTTACTTTCAAAGAGCTTACAGGATGGGAAGGAAGATACCCAGGAAGTCAGCTATTGCAGAATGGTATGATACATGCTTTGTAAAGATGGGAACAAGAAGGTGTGTGTGGGAGGAGAAAAGGACATGAAAAACAGAGTAAGCCTGGGTGGAGCAGTGAGATAATCGGAGAGCTTCTTGTCAAAAGCTGAAAAACGAGATGGAGTTAGCTAGAGTGATACCAGAGCTCGGAGTCAGAAGTTAGTTTTAGTTCCAGATTATCAGTCAGTCAGCTATTAGGCAGACATAAAAAAAACTCAAAAGAAAAAGGAATCCAAATTGGAAAAGAAGGAGTAAAACTGTCACTGTTTGCAGATGACATGATACTATACATAGAAAATCCTAAAGATGCCACCAGAAAACTACTGGTGTTAATCAATGAATTTGGTAAAGTTGCAGGATACAAAATTAATGTACAGAAATCTCTTGCATTCCTATACAGTAGCAATTAAAGATCAGAAAGAGAATTTAAGGAAACAATCCCATTTACCATTGCAACAAATAGGAATAAACCTACCTAAGGAGGCTAAAGACCTGTACTCAGAAAACTATAAGATAGTGATGAAAGAAATCAAAGATGACACAAACAGATGGAGAGATATACCATGTTCTTGGATTGGAAGAATAAATATTGTGAAAATGACTATACTATCCAAAGCAATCTACAGATTCAATGCAATCCCTATCAAATTACCAATGGCATTTTTCACAGAATTAGAACAAAAACTTTTACAACTTGTATGGAAACACAAAAGACCCCAAATAACAAAAGCAATCTTGAGAAAGAGAAACAGAGCTGGAGGAATCAGGCTCCCTGCCTTCAGACTAAACTACAAAGCTACAGTAATCAAGACAGTATGGTACTGGCAGAAAAGCAGAAATATAGATCAATGGAACAGGATAGAAAGCCCAGAGATAAACCCACGCACCTATGGTCACCTAATCTATGACAAAGGAGAAAAGAGAGTCTCTCTAATAAGTGGTGCTGGGAAAACTGGACAGCTACATGTAAAAGAATGAAATTAGAACACCCCCTAACACCATACACAAAAATAAACTCAAAATGGATTAAAGAGCTAAATGTAAGGCTGAACACTCTAAAACTCTCAGAGGAAAACATAGGCAGAACACTCTTTGACATAAATCACAGCAAGATCTTTTTTGACCCACCTCCTAGAGTAATGAAAATAAAAACAAAAATAAACAAATGGGACCTAATTAAACTTAAAAGCTTTTGCACAGTAAAGGAGACCATAAACAAGATGAAAAGACAACCCTCAGAATGAGAGAAAATATTTGCAAATGAAGCAGCTGACAAGGGATTAATCTCCAAAATATACAAACAGCTTATGCATCTCAATATCAAAAAAACAAACAATCCAATCAACAAATGGGTGGAAGACCTAAATAGACTTTTCTCGAAAGAAGACATGCAGATGGCCAAGAGGCCATCATGAAAAATGCTCAACATCACTAATTATTAGGGAAATGCAAATCAAAACTACAATGAGGTACCACCTCATACCAATCAGAATGGCCATCATCAAAAAATCTACAAACAATAAATGCTGCAGAGGGTGTGGAGAAAAGGGAACCATCTTACACTGTTGGTGGGAATGTAAATGGATACAGCCACTATGGAGAACAGTATGGAGGTTCCTTAAAAAACTAAAAATAGAACTACCATATGACCCAGCAATCCCACTCCTGGGCATATACCTGGAGAAAACCATAATTCCAAAAAATACATGCACCCCAATGTTCAGTGCAGCACTATTTACAATAGCCAGGACATGGAAGCAACCTAAATGTCCATCAACAGAGGAATGGATAAAGAAGATGTGGTACCTATGTACAATGGAATATTACTCAGCCATAAAAAGGAACAAAATTGTGCCATTTGTGGAGACGTGGTTAGAGACTGTCATACAGAGTGAAGTAAGTCAGAAAGAGAAAAACAAATATCGTATATTAATGCATATATGTGGAGTTTAGAAAAATGGTACAGATGAACCTACTTGCAAAGCAGAAATAGAGACATAGAGAACAAACATATGGACACCAAGGGGAGAGAGGGGATGGGATGGATTGGGAGATTGGGATTGACATATGCACACTACTATGTATGAAGTAGACGGCTGGTGAGTGCCTACTGTATAGCACAGGGGAAAAAAAGAAGGTACAATCTGTTTGCAGGACATATATTAAGTTAGCCTTAAAAATGCATTCCAAAAAAAAATGCATTCCAATGTACATTAGGTGCAGACAAATATTGTTTAATTCCTCTTATATGAGGTACCTAGAATAGTCAAATTCATAGAGTCAGAAGTACACTGGTAGATGCCAGGGGGGAGGGGGAGTGGGGAGTTAGTGTTTAAAGGGGACAGAGTTTCAGTTTAGGAAGGCGAAAAATTCGGGAGATGGATGATGGTGAGAGTTGCACAACAATGTGAATGTACTCAGTGCCACTGAACTGTACAGTTAAATATGGTTAAAATAGTATGTTTTATATTATGTGACTTTTACCACAATAAAAAAAAAATAAGGAAAAAAAATACTCAATGATAAAGGCAAAGAGGGGAACCTGAAGTCCAGTAGGTCAGGACCTTTGCAGGACTGGAACTAGAGGACTAGCCTAGCAGGAGAACTGATCTGTTTCCTTGCCCAGGAGGCTTCCATGCATCTTGTTAGAATAAGAGCCACTTCACAAGCATGAAGAATCCTGCAAAAAGTGAGCTACTGACCTGCAGATCTCAACACTGCAGCACTTTAACATTTCAATATGTTATTTATAACTTTAGGTTTATTAGCGCAATTACACATTATTGGACCTGATATCAGAGTGCGATTAAATACCTGATGCTGAGTCAATACTGTTTTCACTGAAATTTTCAGTTAGTCTGCTAAGACCTGTTCACACATGCTATGCTAAGATCTAGCACCAGCAATTAAGCTAGGATCTCTCCCGTACCACGTGCCTAACATCTGATCTATTCAACCACTTCAGCTCTTAAAGAACAGGAAAAGAGAGATTCCTTAAGAGGTTTGCGAATGTTGGAGGGTAGAGTGTGGAAAGTCTGTTTTCATACTACAACCCCAATTTCTGGTCCCTCCAGCAAGCAGCTTTTTCAGACACTGCTTTTCTCCTGGTAACTCATCAGTGGTGTTCACCAAATATTTCCGCGTTTCCAGTTTCTGGTCACAACATAAGATTGAATTATCTGATCACTGTGAAATTAGGTATACATACTTTGGTCAATAAGATAGGAGAGGAGGTGGTATGTGTCATTTCCAGGAAAAAACTTTAGGACGCAGTAAACCATTCACCACTTTCCCATCCCATCTCTGGGAGATCACAGAAGCAAGTGCTGAGCTGAAAACCTCTTTCAGCTGGAGTCTTCTAGCCAAACCACACTGGTAGGTAGGATGAGAGAGAAATGAACTTTTGGTGTGTTATGCCATTAAGAATTGGTGGCTATTTGTTACACAGCATGCTCTAGACTATCTTGATTGAGTCACCTCAATATCCATTCCTCTACCCTACTTCCTTCCCAACAGAAGTCACTATCTCTATACAGTCTTCTGTTTTCAGAGAAGCTGACTCCAGCTCCAGCTCAGGGTGGTGGATCTTGTGCAACATAAGCCAATCATGGTAATATTCTCTTACCAGTCAGTGATTGAGAAATTGGAATGTGACCTAAGTCTGGCCGGTGAAATGTACAAAGAAGTCTGCTGGGAAGCCTCAGAAAAGTTTCTCAAAAGAATTTTAAAAAAAGAGAGAAAGAGGGCTTCCCTGGTGGCGCAGTGGTTGAGAATCTGCCTGCCAATTCAGGGGACATGGGTTCGAGCCCTGGTCTGGGAAGATCCCACATGCCGCAGAGCAACTAGGCCCGTGAGCCACAATTACTGAGCCTGCGCGTCTGGAGCCTATGCTCCGCAACAAGAGAGGCCGCGATAGTGAGAGGCCCGCGCACCGCGATGAAGAGTGGCCCCCGCTCGCCGCAACTAGAGAAAGCCCTCGCACAGAAACGAAGACCCAACACAGCCAAAAATAATAAATAAATAAAATTAAAAAAAAAAAAAAAGAAAAAAGAGAGAAAGAGAAGAGTTACTCCTTTCTTCCCCTAACTGTTGTCATATATAGATATGACACTAGTTATCTAGCACTATGTTGCAATTTACATTTATTATCTCGAATATTTAGTATTCCACAGTGTAAGTCAGGAATTCAGGAGCAGCTTAGCTGGGTGGCTCTGGCTCAGGGTCTCTCATGAAGTTGTGGATGAGATATTTGCTAGGGCTGCAGTCATCTGAAGGCTTGACCAGAGCTAGGAGATTTACTTCTAAGATGGTGCCCTCACATGGCTGTTGGCAGCAGGTCTCAGTTCATTGCTGGTTCTCGGCAGGAGGCTTGTTACTTGCCTTGTGGACCTTTCCATAGGGTTAATTGAGTGTCCTCATGACATGGTAGCTGGCTTTCCCCAGAGTAAGTGATCCGAGAGAAAGTATAAGGAGGAAACCACAATGCCTTTATGTCCTAATTTCAGGAGCAACATGCTGTCGTTTCCATGACATTCTGTTCGTAAAAATTGCATCACTAAATGAAGCCCACATTTAAGAGGAGGGGGATTATGCTCCACTTTGCAGGGAGGAGTATTACAAAATTTGTAGGTATGTTTTAAACCAACACAGATGGAACAGCAGGAAGGCTGTGCTGAGATTATGAGGCGCTCCCGCCTAAGGGTCCTCTCATGCTGAGGAAAACAGAGCAGATGTGGAAAGGCCCTTGATGGCACTACTAAGCCTGCAACCTACCCTGGACTACTAGTTATGCGAGAAAAAATAAATTTCTTCACTGACTATTTTCGCATGTTTGAGATGAGGTTGGCTGATATTTGCAACTGGAGTTGATATTCAGCATATTTGATCATCTATATGTATTGTAAATTAACATATATATCAATATATAAATGTAAAAAAATTAAATATAATTTCCATTTCTAAATTATAAAGGATATATGTATATATATGTGTGTGTATATCTGTATAAAACTTTTTATTTATAAAAGATATGTGTGTATATGTGTGTATATATATATATATATATATATATGTATATATATGTGTGTGTGTGTGTGTATCTGTATAAAACTTTTTATCCTTGTAGGTATGGATGTGTCTGTGTAGAACTGTGTACCATAGGATAAAAGCTGGGTGCAGATTGTTCTTCAAATTATTCTAATTTCCAAGTAATTTGTTGATTTTTCAAAATATTTGGTGATACTCTTTGATGCAGCTCTCACTAGCTAAAAGATGCTCCAGTATGAGTCATGATTCCATGGACAGAACTGCCATAAAATTTTTCCAACATTTTAATTGAATTGATAGGCATCAAGTGGCTTGTAATATAAATAAGCTTTCAGTTTTTCTTAACACCAGCAGTGTTTTTCACGGTGCTGATTTCTCAGTTTCTGCTGAACTAAAAGCCATTCCATTCAAAATTTTTCTAGTAAAACATTTTTAATAATAATTAATTTTTATATAATCAATATACATATTATCAACAATCAGAGAGGCAACACCATTTAAAAATAAGACAAAGATAATCCTTCAGGCCAGATGAAAGGTGGCAATTAATGTGTGCTCATGTGCCAGGTTAGGTTGCCTGGGTTCAAATGCTGGCTGGGCAAATAAATCTTAAATTATTTTCTATGCCTCAATTTTCTCATTTTAAAAATATAATTGGGGACTTCCCTGGTGGCACAATGGTTAAGAATCCATCCGCCTGCCAATGCAGGGGACGTGGGTTCAATCCCTGGTCTGGGAAGATCCCACATGCCGCAGAGCAACTAAGCCCATGCGCCACAGCTACTGAAGCCCGCGCTCGTAGACCCCGTGCTCCACAACAGGAGAAGCCACCGCAATGAGAAGCCCGTGGACCGCAATGAAGGGTAGCCCCTGCTCGCCGCAACTAGAGAAAACCCGCGTGGAGAAATGAAGCCAAAAATAATAAGTAAAATTTTTTAAAAAAAGAATTATTAAAAAAAAATATGATTGATGATGATTTCCTAAATGAGTTAATATACTTTTAGACTAGAACCTGACACAGAGAAAACGTATTAGTTAACATTTTTATTGATAAAATTAATGTTCTTCATCAATGGGCATTCCATGAGTTTTAATGAATTCATCACCCTTAAATGGATATGAAATTCAACATGAATATTAAAAAGTGGTTTCTATACCTCAGATCACTCTTGGCTCCAAACTGACTCCAAGAGCCTTGCCTTTTCCTGCATCTTCCCCTCTGTTTTGAGAGTATCTGCAATGCCAGCAGGAAGTACAGAGCTCTATCTATCCATGGCTACATTTGCCCCTGCTATGACCTGCCCACTGCATTTTCTCTCCTTTTTTCGCTCAAAGCTAAGATTCTACAGAGACTACAGCTCCCAAAAGCAGTTGTATGAGGGTCACTCGGGACCGTCAACAGGGGATTCTTAGGTGTATCCTGGGTCTTGGATGCTGGAGTGCCAGAGCCACATCCGAGGCCCAGTCTTCCCCACTGGGCTTAGGACCCAACTCTCACCAAGGCAGGTGCCTTGTAGATGTGGACTAGACAAGTGGCGCCAGAGCCCAGCCCAGTAGTGACTGGCATGGACATCAACCAATCAGAAAGGACACTGGTCGCAGTTCTGAAGCAGGGTCATTTACCCTTTAGCTGCTTGAATTTAGGAAGGTCTGGGAGGTTCCAGGGCGGGGGCCAGGATGGTCAGGGCTGCAAGGATGAGGAGAGACTCATGGGCTTAGGGCATTATTCTTATTGCCAAAGAAGTATTTAAAACAAAAACAAAAAACAGTGCTTCCACACCAGCACATAACTGGACTTCATACAGAGGGAAACTCGTGTTTGAGAATGACAGATGTTAATTTACCTTCACAACCCTTCACCATAACTCAGACTACTGATTGGGAAAAACCTGTGTTATGGGAGATATCCTGGAAGATCTCCACATGGAGCTCAGCCCTGGTAATAATTTTTTTAATGTTTATTGTTTTATTGTTTATATTTTTAAAATTTATCAACAAAGAGTACTAAAATATCATGAATATTATTCTTTTTTTTTTTTTTTATGAATATTATTCTTAAGCAAAGTAGGTCAAGGTCATGAGAGTCTTTTTATGAAATATGTTTACGCATCTGCACTAAGAAAGAATGAATAATCTATGCAAATCCACTGCCTGAGGCTCTTTCTCTAAGGCAAATATCTTCCCAAAGAGATAAGAGAAACTTGTCCCTTTATATCCCAAAGAGAACAAAAGAAAGATGCACAGAGATTTCACTTTGGGCAGAATTCTAATTGAATGTCTCCACTGAGTATCTTTACCATTATTACGCAATTAGGAAAACAAGAACCAATTTAGTTATTTCAACCAGAAGATATTTAAATAAAGGAATTGGTTAAACTTGTTGGGAAGTCTGGAGAGGGGAAAGTGACCTTTGAGTAATCAACACTACCATTCCCAGGCTAGGAGAGCAAAATCATTAAGCAGAGGCCAAGGGTGTGTGCAGGTGAGGTTTCTGTTATTGGAGCCCAGCTGCCTGAGCTGCAGCCCAGGAACCTGCAACCATCGGCTGCTGATCGAGTCACTGCAGTTTTCCCTGCCCCAGACATCACTGCTACTGTTGCCTCTGCCACCAGTACTATTGCCACCTCCATTCTTTTATCACTGGTGCAGTCTTTGTTGTTTCAACCACTGTTTGAAACTGGAAAAAGAGAGTTACATCTCCCCTCCTCTTGCTTTTAATCTCCCTCCATTGGCAGGATCTGACCAAAAATCATCGGATATATGTAGGTTACAGAATATGAGCACCTTACAATGTCCAGCAGAGCACACAAGTGTAAGAATGAGGGCTGAGAACAAATAAGTAAATCACCAGCCTGAGAGGTTGTAAGGCAGTTACACCACGTGGACCTAACATGGTCGAGACACTCTCTCACCTCCCTTGGAAGGTTCTCTGAAGACACTCAATAGTAAAGCTGCAGGCAGCCACTCAAGAGTCTTCAGCCTTCAGACACTGAGGGTGCAGAACTATATTAGGAGACTAGGAAACTTCACACAATTGTA
This sequence comes from Balaenoptera borealis, assembly GCF_965194805.1. Taxonomy (NCBI): domain Eukaryota; kingdom Metazoa; phylum Chordata; class Mammalia; order Artiodactyla; family Balaenopteridae; genus Balaenoptera; species Balaenoptera borealis. Next base: position 12,226,435 of record NC_138870.1, read on the forward strand.
GATTCCCACCTTCAAGCAAAGGATAAGGGACAAAAGCAGTACTGGTAAAATCTAAATATTGTTTTTGTGAGTAAATCTGATGGCGGGAAAAGGACATGTGAAATCCCATGGCCTTTTTCTCTTGGTGTCCTAAAATTCTGTCTCGCTGAGATTAAAGTGCAATCTTATCCAGGGATGAAAAGCATCATTATATTTGGAAGTCTAAAACTGCAAGCCATTGATATTAGGGCAATATAGATGGAGAGGATAAGGAATAACTTCAAACACTAGCCCCAAGTTATGAGGGTGGGCATTCTGTGGAAATAAAAACAAAGACCTATAGCAAGGGAGTCAGCAGCTATCACTCGTGTTTTGGCAAAGACTCAAAGGCAGGCAGAGGAGTGGGAAAACTTCATAGTGAAAAAAAGGGAAGGCTTCAAATATGCCCCAAATAAAGGCCATTGGCATGGGGAAACTGTAGGCAAGCTAACTAGAAGTGGGGCATCCTACACGATAGGTTAGGGTGCATGTATGGCTTTTTCTGGTTGGTCCTCAGTTGGAAATGGAAACAAAAATTAGGGAAGCTATCAATTATTAATCAAGTCTTGGCCATATGGGGCTAGTTGTCACAGGGGTTATTGTTTGGTTTCCTGGACTATCATTAGAGATAGCAATCTGACTTCTACAAGTCTGACTTGCGTGCTGGCTTTCTGAGCTGGTTATTGTAAATAATGGATTGGTTTCTGGGACAGGTAGCTTCAGGTTATGGGTGTAGGGGAGAAAAAACTTTTCTCCTACCCTCTTAGGTTCAGTGCCTGTGCTCTGAGAATTAAGCTGACAAAAGACCAATCAAGAGGAGAAAAGCACACAAGTTTTATTTGATGTTAATATTTTTACATGGTACGGGGGGGCTTCAGAGAGAACTGGAAACCCCAAAGAAGTGGTTAGACTCACAGGCTGACATACCATTTTAACAAAGGGCTATAAATTGTGGTGAAATGACTAGACAAAGGAAAGGAGTTTACGCTTCTCTGGGCAGTAAATTGTGGGAAAGTGACTACAAAATAAATACACGGGGGAAACTAATGGAAGATAAGGGTTACTTTGCTAAGGTTTGTTTGTGCAGCCTCATCTTGGTGTTGACTCTCTGTCTCTGGTGATAAGAATGGTCTCTTCTTCCTGGCACCAGGAGGCCACCTTTCTCATGGGAAATTTATGATCTACCTTTAGGCAGAAAGGGGGAGGCCAGAGAGTCCTTCCTACATCTGTTGTTTCTCAATTGCCTTCAGCTCAAAATTATCAATATGCCAAAACATATTGATGTTCAGTGACATGTTCTGATCCCCCTTACAGGTCAGAGTTCTGTTTTTATATGTGGTCCCGTCATTGTCCATTTGTATATTCAGTCTCTCAACTCCACATGGCAGTTGTAGGGTTGATATCATACTCCTTCTGACATGGATAATTCTATTAGGCCTGCTCCAGAATGAGGCAGTAGGAATTTACTTACTTCATGATGCTTAATGATTTTGCTGAGCAATACTGAGGCCAGGTTGAATATTAATAAGAGGAAAGCAATGTAACCAACTAATTTTCCCTAACATATGAAAAAAAAAATGATAGTCAATTTTTAATCCTGCAAGGAGTATTTGAATTTCTCAACTTAATACCTGACACCTCATATGCATCTCTAATGGGTAAAATTTCAAGCTCGATAAAATGGAGAATTTTAGCCAATTATTTTGGGACAGCCCCATAACTGAGCTTAGGGCAGATTCTTTAGAAGCAGACCCTACACAGAAGATTTCAATGCAAGTAGTTTGAGAGGTGATCCTAGGAAGACTTGACTGGGAAAGGAGAGGTAAGGCAGTAATTAGCAAGTTACCCTTGGGGCTAGCTGAGGCTGAATCATGCTGGGAACCCCTGAGAGGTATCCCACCAGCTGGAGAGGAAGCTGGGGTATTTATTCTCTCATTCTTATCAGTCACTTGCTGAGGGTTTTTCCCAGGGTGTTAACTCCCCAGCACTTAGAACCTGCTCTGCACCTAGGCTGAGAGAAAGCCACTGTCTGCATATATAGAAACAGTAAGTAGTAGGGAAATGAGCATGGTGCTGATGGTATCTTCCACACTGGCCAAGAAAATGAGGCCTCAGATTCCCTATAAAGTACTGAGATCTAAGAGAATTCAAAAGTACCTTGTAGCAATTTTCCATGTTGCCTGCCTTCTTTCTGCCTTCCCTGTGAGTATGTGTATATAGTAAATCCCACAAAGGTACCATACTTCTGACTTCATTTTCATTTACACCCCAATGTCAGGCTCTGACCTGTTATTTCAGAATTGATTGGGGCTGGATTTGGGGAGAGAAAATTATATGCACCACAGTAGAAAACAATGAAAATAAAACGAAGTATTAGTGTTCCCACCCGATCTGATATCCTGAGGAAGACTTATCGCTTTTATTATTCTTCAGTCAGGAATGCATAACCTGAATCAAATCATGAGGAAACATCAGACAAACCCAAACTGAGAAACATTCTGCAAAATATAATAGATTCTTTAAAAATGTCAATGTTACGAAAGCAAAGACTAAGGAATTTTTCCAGATCGAAGGAGACTAAAGAAACATGACAACTAAATGCAATATGTGATCTTGGATTCCATCCTCAAAATAAAAAATGTAACATAAAGGGCATTACTAAGACAAAATCAGAATATGATTCCTAGAATAAAGTATCAATGTCAAATTTTTGAATTGGATAACTGTACAGTGCTTTCATAACAGAACATCCTTGTTCCTAGGAAATACACACTAAAATGTCAAGACAAAGAGCCATAATGTATGCAAATGTGTCTATTGCCAAATGTGTCTTCTCTAAAGAGTTAGGTTGCTTTATATAATGAAGAACTTATACCTATCCTTCTCAAACTATTCCGAAAAATTGAAGACAAAGGAACATTCCTAAATTCATTCTACAAGATCACCATTACCCTGATATCAAAACCAGATAAAGACCCTACAAAAAAAGAAAACTACAGGCCAATAACTCTGATGAATATAGATGCAAAAATCCTTAACAAAATATTAGCAAACCAAATCCAACAATACATAAAAAGGATCATACACCATGATTGAGTGGGATTTATTCCAGGATCACAAAGATGGTTCAACCTATACAAATCAATCAATGTGATACACCACATTAACGAAAGGAAAGATGAAAACAACATGATCATCCAATAGATGCAGAAAAAGCATTTGACAAAAGCTTAAAAGCTTTTGCACAGCAAAGGAAACCATCAACAAAACAAAAAGACAACTTAGTGAATGGGAGAAAATATTTGCAAATGATGCGACTGACAAGAGCCAAAATAGCCAAAATATACAACGCGGTATCAAAAAAATAAAAAATAAAAAAAATCCAATTGAAAAATGGGCAGAAGACTTGAATAAACATTTTTCCAAAGAAGACATGCACAGGCACATGAAAGTCGCTCAATATCACCAGTTATTAGAGAAATGCAAATCAAGACCACAATGAGGTATGATGTCACCCACGTCAGAATGTCTATCACCAAAAAGCCTACAAATAACAAATGTTGGAGAGGATGTAGAGAAAAGGGAACCTTTGTTAACTGTTGGTGGTAATGTAAATTGGTGCAGCCACTATGGAAAACAATATGGAGGTTCCTTAAAATAGTTAGAAATAGAACCACCATATGATCCAGCAATTCCACTCCTGGGTATTTATCTTGAAAAAATGAAAACACTAATTTGAAAAGCTACATGCAGCCCAATGTTCACTGCAGCACTATTTACAATAGCCAAGATGTGGAGTAACCAAAGTGCCCAACAACAGATGACTGAATTAAGAAGATGTGGTATATATATATATATATATATATATATACAATGGAATATTAGTCATAAAAAAGAATGAAATACTGCCATTTGCAGCAACATGGATGGACCTAGAGAATATTATGCATGGTGAAATATGTCAGACAGAGAAAGACAAACACTATATTATATCACTTATATTTGGAATCTAAAAAAATAATACAAATGAATGTATATACAAAGCAGAAACAGACTCACAGACGTAGAAAAGAAACTTTTGTGGGGTGAAGAGAAGAGGGGAGGGACAAATTAGAGGTATAAGATTAACACATACAAACTACTACATATAGAATAGATAAGCAATAAGGATTTACTGCAGAGCACAAGGATTATACCCATTATCTTGTAATAACGTATAAAGGAATATAATCTGCAAAAATACTGAAAAAATAGGTTGTTTTGAAACTCTTGATTCAGGATGATTTAATAAAAATTATGAGAATTAATGCTTCTTTTGGTACACACACACACACACACACAAACTGATTGTGGCAACTTAGCCTAAAGTCTCTGCTTCTGTAGGTAATATGCTAAGGCTGTGGCATTAATCTTTCCTCAGCTTTTAATCATTAAACAAAATGAAAAACAGACCCTAGAACTGGCTTGGAGTGGCGCTTTACCTAACCAGGGGTTTTGCTTTTGGGGACCTGAAATGGAGATAGATGAACAGACTTTCAATAAAACTGATTCTTTCCCAAGCTGTTAACTAAATCCTGATAACATATTGGCAATCTTTATTGATTGTTGCTTGTAAAATATGGTTGTCTGATCAGGTAGTGTGATTGACTTTCAACATAAAACCACTAAAGCAAGAAAGGATAAGAATCAGAATAGAAAAAAAAAAAAAAAAAAGAATCAGAGTAGAACTCCTGGACAGTAAGTGGATATGTACTAAGGTCTTGGGCTTAAGCTCTTGGGCTCTAGCATGTAGAGTGGGTTACAAACTTGGCTTCACCTGCATGACAATGAGAATATTACTTAACTTTTTTTTTGGCCGTGCCACACCCGTGGCATGAGGGATCTTAGTTCCGTGACCAGGGATCGAACCCGTGCCCCCTGCAGTGGAAGCCCAGAATCTTAACCAGTAGACCGTCAGGGAAGTCCTGTTACTTAACTTCTTTAAACCTGTTTTCACATCTGTAAAATGGACATAATAACAGTGCTACCTTCCTATGGTTCTTAGGAAGATTTAATGTGATGATGTATGTGACTCGGTTGGGATAAACTTGATCTACATATGTCTTAAAACTTAAAGTATCGATCAGGGTTCAGTGAAAGAACACAGCCACTGTGTATATTATTAGACAAGGAAGTCAGATTACACAGCTGTGGGAGGAGCTGAGGAAGTAAAGATCTGGAAGGGGAAGTTGGAGGAACAGTCGCCATAAGCAATCCTCCTGAAGCCCTGGAGTGTGTGGACAAGTGGAAGCTTACAAGGAAATCTGAGAAGCCAAACACATCCATCAGCCAGTGTAGAACTGTGAATGGGGAGCTCACGGAGCACCCTATGGGAAGCTATGCCTCTCCGTAACTATAACCTCTGTGTGTCCACTGCTAGGTGTCTGGTGGTGGGCCTACAACTGCTGTTGATCAGCAGGGCTAGTGGCTGGGAAGAAGAGTCTAGCATAGAACAGAGAAGATTGGACAACCTAGAGGCACTTGAGCACCTTGACATTTGCTCATCACCATGAAGACCTTCAGAGAGACATGACTACTGTTTCACTTCTGCCTCTCAAATCATGAGCAAATTCCTCTTGTGGTCAACTCTAACCTGCAATCATACAGGGAAAGGGATTCTGGGAAATGCACTGCCGGATTAGCCAAATTGACAACAGAACAATCCAACATACCTCAAATAATACTGGCTTTAAAAGTATAGTTTATTTCTTGCAAATCAAAACCAGAATGAGATACCACCTCACACCTGCTAGAATGGCTATTATCAAAAAGACAACAAATAAAAAGTGTTGGTGAGGGTGTGGAGAAAAGGGAACCCATGTGCAGTGTTAGTGGAAATGTAAATTGGTGTAGCCAATATGGAAAACTCCATGGAGATTCCTCAAAAAATTAAAAATGGAAATACCATATGATCCAGCAATTCCACTTCTGGGTATTTATCCGAGCAAAATGAAAAGACTAATTTGAAAATATATATAAACACCTATGTTCAATGCAGCATTATTTATAATAGCCAATATATGGAAGCAACCTAAGTGCCCACCAATAGATGAATGAATAAAGAAGATGTGGTATATTACTCAGCCTTAAAAAGAATGAAATCTTGCCATTTACAACAACATGGACGGACTCAGAAGGTATTATGCTAAGTGAAATAAGTCAGACAGAGAAAGACAAGTGCTGTACGTTATCACTTATATGTGGCATCTAAAAAACAAAACAAATGAACAAACATAACTAAACAGAAACAGAGTCATATATACAGAGAAGAAATAGGTGGTTGCCAGAGGGGAGTGGATTCGGGGAGGAGAGAAAGTGGTGAGGGAAAATAGAGGTACAAACTTTAGCTCAGGTACTCCAAACAAAGTGGTATTGGAATAAGGATAGTACAGATCAATGCAATAGAACAAAGAGCGTATCAATAGAACTGCACATATCTGCTCACGAAAAAGGAGTAAGGGTAATTCAATGGGGAAAGGATAGTCTTTCCCACAAATGATGTTGGAAAAAACAGACACAAGGAAAAGAACAAGACCATATACAAAAACTAACCTGAAGCATAAACCTAAACAGAAGAGCTAAAATTAAAACAGTGCTATCCAATACAATTATAATTTGAGCCACATTTGTAATTTGACATTTTCTAGTAGCCATGTTTTAAAAAATAAAGAGTAATGGATGAAAATAATTTGAATATTTTATTTGATGGAAAACATTCAAAATATTATAATTTTGACATGTAACCAACAAAAATATTATTGGGGAGAAAAGAAATATATAGCTTATTTCTGTCTCATATAAAAACAGCCTGGGCTTCCCTGGTGGCGCAGTGGTTGGGAGTCTGCCTGTTAACGCAGGGGACACGGGTTCGAGCCCTGGTCTGGGAAGATCCCGCATGCCGCGGAGCAGCTGGGCCCGTGAGCCACAACTGCTGAGCCTGTGTGTCTGGAGCCTGTGCTCCGCAACAGGAGAGGCCGCGACGGTGAGAGGGCCGCGCACCGCGATGAAGAGTGGCCCCCGCTTGCCGCAACTGGAGAAAGCCCTCGCACAGAAACGAAGATCCAACACAGCCAAAAATAATTAAAAAAAAAAAAAAAAACTTTAACAAAAAAACAAAAAAAAACAGCCTACCAGTAGTCAGTCCACAATAACAAGAATCTAGCTCTTTAGCTCTTCTTTTGCACTGCTATCCACAGCAGGCAACTTTATAGTGTAATATGGGTAATAAAACTCCAAAATTCATGTCCTCATTCCAGCCAGCAGGAAGGAGAAAAAAAGTAAAGTAGGGTTTGTTCATTCTTTTCAAAAACACTTCCAAGAAAAGTCACACAGCTACAAGGGATTCTGGGAAATGAAATCTTTATTTCAGGAAATCTTATATTCAGCTAAAACTTGAAGGAGTGAGAAAGCAGGTATCAGGGGACAAATAGCTATCCTTGCCACAGACCACTCATCCACATGCTCCTTCTTTCCACATAGAGATTATATCTTCGAGATATAAGTCCAAAGTGCCATTGGTTACTGCATTAAGCTCAAAGTCTGGAAACTCTGGGCGATATCCAGTCATCTCTATCATGGCAGGTCGTAGCCACTCACAGTCCAGAAATCCATAAACTAAAAGTCATTTTCCCTCCCCCCTCACTCATACTCAATATATTGATATAATGGTAAAACAGGAATGGAATAACCTTAATTAAAATTCCAATAGGGGGCTTCCCTGGTGGCACAGTGGTTAAGAATCTGCCTGCCAATGCAGGGGACACGGGTTCGAGCCCTGTTCCGGGAAGATCCCACATGCTGCAGAGAAGCTAAGCCCGTGCGCCACAGCTACTGAGCCTGAGCTCTAGAGCCCGTGAGCCACAACTACTGAGCCCATGTGCTACAACTACTGAAGCCCGTGTGCCTAGAGCCCGTGTTCCACAACAAGAGAAGCCACTGCAATGAGAAGCCCACGCACTGCAACAGAGTAGCCCCTGCTCGCCGCAACTAGAGAAAGCCCGCGCGCAGCAACGAAGACCCAATGCAGCCAAAAATAAATAAAATAAATTTAAAAATTTGGAGCTTCTAGCTAGTAGAAAGAAGAAAGGTGTGAAGAAGATCATGCCTCCTCTTTTTAAAGACAATTTTCCAGAAGTGTACGTGAAACTACTTTTGATGTCAAAAACTTGGCCTCTGTGCACCTGTCCTAAATCAAATCTTGGAGACAGAGTTTTGGATGAAGTAGAAAAGAATAGCTTTATTGCTTTGTCAGGCAAAGGAGAACACAGCAGGCTCATGCCCTTAAGAACTGTGTGTCCCCACCTGGGGGGATCTGGTGAGGAGTTTTATAGCAATAGTTCAAGGGCAGGGTTGCTAATAAGGATCAAGGTTTGTGCAGGGCCTGCATTCCCTTAATCTGGCCTCAGGTGGCCTCCTGAGGAGCTTCTGTGGTTTTTGAGGTGATTAAACCATGACCTTCTCTCTGGAATGAAGAATGGTTCATCAAGTAGTTAACATCTTCCATTTGTTGGGTTTTTTTTTGTTGTTGTTATTTATTTATTTATTTGGTTGCACCAGGTCTTAGTTGTGGCAGGCGGGCTCCTTAGTTGCAGCTTGAGGGCTCCTTAGTTGTGGCATGTGAACTCTTTTAGTTGCGGCATGCATGTAGGATCTAGTTCCCTGACTGGGGATCGAACTCGGGCCCCCTGCATTGGGAGAACGGAGTCTTAATCACTGCATCAACAGGGAAGTCCTTGTTGGGGGTTTTAGTTCTGCAAAAGAGCTCAAAGATATTCTTATGTGTATCCCTTGAGGTGGAACCAGGACCCTGTCCCAAGACTGAACTATTGTTTCTTGACTGCCCCTCCCTTGTCTCTGCATCCCCTCCCTTCCCTGATTAGCAACTGTTTGAATCTGCACTTTGGAACACAGGGAAGGTCATAGAGGCTGAAGCCGATTTCCTACAAAAAAGAAATGGGGGACACAGGAAGGCTTCCATGCCTAGGAGCCCCACAGGGTCCTGCTCAATTTCACTTTTGCTTATAACTATTGGTTAAAACTTAGTTCTGTGCAACACTATGAAAGCATTCCTTTCAGCTAGGTGTGGGAGTATGGCAGAATTGCAAAGCTATTAAGAGGAAGAGGCAAAAAGGTATGCTCTCTTCCTTTGAGTACACTGTCCAGAGAAAAAAGTACTCACCAATTCTAGTTGTGCATTTAGTTACTTGGCACACCTACCTGCAAGGGAAGCTAGAAGAAAATAAAGGCTTTATTCAAGGGAACCAAATACCCAGCTAAAAATTGAGAAGAACATATGTGGTGACCAGTTGCAGTCTTGGCTGTGGCATGTGAATCACACAGCACAGCATCTATCATATAGTTAAAAACTCAGTAAATGTTAACTATTACTTGTGTCAAAATGTGGTCCAAGGAAGACCCTACATGGGTACCCTGTTTTACTCCTACTTGGATATATTTTTTTAACAGACTTTTTTTTTTTAAGAGAAGTTTTACGTTTACAGAAAAATTGAGCAGGAGGTACGAGAGCTCCCATGTACCTCCTGCCACACACAGGCAGAGTACCTCCCCACCCTCCATGAATAACCTTTAATGTTCACTCTATAGAAGTGAAACCCAACCTTCCACTTTTTTTTAAATTTAATTTTATTTTTTTATACAGCAGGTTCTTATTAGTTATCTATTTTATCCACATCAGTGTATACATGTCAATCCCAATCTCCCGATTCATCCCACCACCACCCCCCCTCCACTTTCCCCCCTTGGTGTCCATACGTTTGTTCTCTACATCTGTGTCTCTATTTCTGCCTTGCAAACCACTTCATCTGTACCATTTTTCTAGATTCCACATACATGTGTTAATATATGATATTTGTTTTTCTCTTTCTGACTTCACTCTGTATGACAGTCTCTAGGTCCATCCACGTCTCTACAAATGACCCAATTTTGTTCCTTTTTAGGGCTGAGTAATATTCCATTGTATATATGTACCACATCTTCTTTATCCATTCGTCTGTCAATGGACGTTTAGGTTGCTACCATGACCTGGCTATTGTAAATAGTGCTGCAATGAACACTGGGGTGTATGTGTCTTTTTTTTTTTTTTTTAAGATTTATTGATTGATTGATTGATTGATTGCTATGTTGGGTCTTCGTTTCTGTGCTAGGGCTTTCTCTAGTTGCGGCAAGCGGGGGCCACTCTTCATCACGGTGCATGGGCCTCTCACCATTGTGGCCTCTCTTGCTGCGGAGCACAGGCTCCAGACGCGCAGGCTCAGCAGTTGTGGGTCACAGGCCTAGTTGCTCCGCGGCATGTGGGATCTTCCCAGACCAGGGCTCGAACCCGTGTCCCCTGCATTAGCAGGCAGACTCTCAACCACTGCGCCACCAGGGAAGCCCGTATGTGTCTTTTTGAATGATGGTTTTCTCTGGGTATATGCCCAGTAGTGGGATTGCTGGGTCATATGGTAATTCTATTTTTAGTTTTTTAAGGAACCTCCATACTGTTCTGCATAGTGGCTGTATCAATTTACATTCCCACCAATAGTGCAAGAGGGTTCCCTTTTCTCCACACCCTCTCCAGCATTTGTTGTTTGTAGATTTTCCTTTTTCTTTTTTTTTTTTTCTTAAACTAGTTTCATTCACTTTATTTTTCTCATAGAAAACTATGTGGTGGCTACAGCTGGAGCCTGGGTCCTCTGCACGGAAACTCTGGTGTGGGTCTTTTTTTTTTTAATTTATTTATTTTTGGCTGTGTTGGGTCTTCGTTTCTGTGCGAGGGCTTTCTCTAGTTGTGGCAAGCGGGGGCCACTCTTCATCGCGGTGCGCGGGCCTCTCACTATCGCGGCCTCTCCTGTTGCGGAGCACAGGCTCCAGACGCGCAGGCTCAGCAGTTGTGGCTCACGGGCCCAGTTGCTCCGCGGCATGTGGGATCTTCCTGGACCAGGGCTCGAACCCGTGTCCCCTGCATTGGCAGGCAGACTCTCAACCGCTGCGCCACCAGGGAAGCCCTGGTGTGGGTCTTTACAGGATGGTCAGTGAATTCCTGATATGGAGATTTGGTGAACATGGTCTCTTTCCAGAGATCAGGAGTGAGATAACTGTAGGTCTTGGAAATGGCATTAGAAGTGGCCTTGGCGAAGTTGCCCAGCGTGGCAGTGCAGTCCCTGGCAGAGGTGTAGCAGTCGTCAATTCTAGCCATTATCAGTAGCTTCTTGGGCACAGGGGCTGAGACTATGCCAGTGACCCTGGGGGCAGGGATGAGGCGCACCAGCACAGAGCCACAGTGGCCAGTCACCTTGCAAGGGACACTATGGGGCTTTGCCGACCTTGTTCCGCCAGTAGCCTCGTCACACCGGGACGATGGAGAACTCGGCCAGAATGATGGCCGCACAGATGGCAGTGGCTACCTCCTTAGAGCACGTCACACCCAAACCAACATGTCTGTTGTAATCCCAGATGGCAACAAATGCCTTGAACCTGGTCCGCTTGCCAGCATGGGTCTGCTTTTGCACAGGCATGATCTTCAAAACCTCGTCCTTGAGGGATGACCCCAAGAAAATGTCAGTGATCTCAGATTCCTTGATGGGCAGAGAAAAGAGATAGATCTCCTCCAGGGACTGGATCTTCATGTCCTTGACCAGGCGGCCAGCTTGGTGACGGGGAGCCACTCCTTGTCCTCGGCCTTGCCTCCGTGAGCTCCGCGGCCTCGACCCTGGCCCCGACCACAACCCTGGCCCCGGCCCTGGATGCCGCTGCCGAAGCCTCCATGGCCTCCCATTCCAGGGCCTCCGGGCCCTCCCGGCCCTCCCACAGCACAGGTGTCATCCACCATTTGGTGTTTTTACAGAAAAAAAAAAAAAGAAAGCTTTACGGAAAAAAAAAAAAGTTAGATTTTCTGATGATGCCCATTCTAACCGGTTTGAGGTGATACCTCATTGTAGTTTTTTTTCAAACATCTTTATTGGAGTATAATTGCTTTACAATGGTGTGTTAGTTTCTGCTGTATAACAAAGTGAATCAGCTATACATATACATATATCCCCATATATCTTCCCTCTTGCGTCTCCCTCCCACCCTCCCTATCCCACCCCTCTAGGTGGTCACAAAGCACCGAGCTGATCTCCCTGTGCTATGTGGCTGCTTCCCACTAGCTATCTATTTTACATTTGGTAGTGTATATATGTCAATGCCACTCTCTCACTTCGTCCCAGCTTACCCTTCCCCTCCCCGCTTACCCTTCCCCTCCCCGTGTTCTCAAGTCCATTCTCTACATCTGCGTCTTTATTCCTGTCCTGCCCCTAGGTTCTTCAGAACAATTTTTTTTTTTAGATTCCATATATATGTGGTAGCATATGGTATTTGCTTTTCTCTTTCTGACTTACTTCACTCTGTATGACAGACTCTAGGTCCATCCACCTCACTACAAATAACTCAATTTCGTTTCTTTTTATGGCTGGGTAATATTCCATTGTATATATGTGCCACATCTTCTTTATCCATTCATCTGTCGATGGACAGGTAGCTTCCATGTCCTGGCTATTGTAAATAGAGCTGCAGTGAACATTGTGGTACATGACTTTTTTTGACTCACTGTAGTTTTGATTTGCATTTCTCTAATAATCAGTGATGTTGAGCATCTTTTCATGTGCCTCTTGGCCATCTGTATGTCTTCTTTGGAAAAATGTATACTTAGGTCTTCTGCCCATTTTTTTTTTTTTTTTAAACATCTTTATTGAAGTATAATTGCTTCACAATGGTGTGTTAGTTTCTGCTTTATAACAAAGTGAATCAGCTACACATATACACACGTTCCCATATCTCCTCCCTCCCGCATCTCCCTCCCTCCCACCCTCCCCATCCCACCCCCCCAGGCAGTCACAAAGAACCGAGCTGATCTCCCTGTGCTATGTGGCTGCTTCCCACTAGCTATCTATTTTACATTTGGTAGTGTATATATGTCCATGACACTCTCTCACCCTGTCACATCTCGCCCCTCCCCCTCCCCCATCCTCAAGTTCATTCTTTAGTAGGTCTGTGTCTTTATTCCCATCTTGCCACTAGGTTCTTCATGACCTTTTTTCCCCCTTAGATTCCATATATATGTGTTAGCATACTGTATTTGTTTTTCTCTTTCTGACTTACTTCACTCTGTATGACAGACTCTAACTCCATCCACCTCATTACAAATACCTCCATTTCATTTCTTTTTATGGCTGAGTAATATTCCATTGTATATATGTGCCACATCTTCTTTATCCATTCATCCGATGATGGACACTTAGGTTGCTTCCATGTCCTGGCTATTGTAAATAGAGCTGCAATGAACATTTTGGTACATGACTCTTTTTGAATTATGGTTTTCTCAGGGTATATGCCCAGTAGTGGGATTGCTGGGTCGTATGGTAGTTCTATTTTTAGTTTTTTAAGGAACCTCTATACTGTTCTCCATAGTGGCTGTATCAATTTACATTCCCACCAACAGTGCAAGAGGGTTCCCTTTTCTCCACACCCTCTCCAGCATTTATTGTTTCTAGATTTTTTGATGATGGCCATTCTGATGGGTGTGAGATGATACCTCATTGTAGTTTTGATTTGCATTTCTCTAATGATTAATGATGTTGAGCATTCTTTCATGTGTCTGTTGGCCATCTGTATATCTTCTTTGGAGAAATGTCTATTTAGGTCTTCTGCCCATTTTTGGATTGGGTTGTTTGTTTTTTTGTTATTGAGCTGCATGAGCTGCTTGTAAATTTTGGAGATTAATCCTTTGTCAGTTGCTTCATTTGCAAATATTTTCTCCCATTCTGAGGGTTGTCTTTTGGTCTTGTTTATGGTTTCCTTTGCTGTGCAAAAGCTTTTAAGTTTCATTAGGTCCCATTTGTTTATTTGTGTTTTTATTTCCATTTCTCTAGGAGCTGGGTCAAAAAGGATCTTGCTGTGATTTATGTCATAGAGTGTTCTGCCTATGTTTTCCTCTATGAGTTTGATAGTGTCTGGCTTTACACTTAGGTCTTTAATCCATTTTGAGTTTATTTTTGTGTATGGTGTCAGGGAGTGTTCTAATTTCATACTTTTACATGTACCTGTCCAATTTTCCCAGCACCACTTATTGAAGAGGCTGTCTTTTCTCCATTGTATATGCTTTCCTCCTTTATCAAAGATAAGGTGACCATATGTGTGTGGGTTTACCTCTGGGCTTCCTATCCTGTTCCATTGATCTATATTTCTGTTTCTGTGCCAGTACCAAACTGTCTTGATTACTGTAGCTTGCCCATTTTTTGATTGGGTTGTTTGTTTTTTTAATATTGAGCTGCATGAGCTGTTTATATATTTTGGAGATTAATCCTTTGTTCGTTGATTTGTTTGCAAATATTTTCTCCCATTCTGAGGGGTGTCTTTTGGTCTTGTTTATAGTTCCCTTTGCTGTGCAAAAGCTTTGAAGTTTCATTAGGTCCCATTTGTTTATTTTTGTTTTATTTCCATTACTCTAGCAGATGGGTCAAAAAAGATCTTGCTGTGATTTATGTCATAGAGTGTTCTTCCTATGTTTTCCTCTAAGAGTTTTATAGTGTCCGGTCTTACATTTAGGTCTCGAATCCATTTTGAGTTTATTTTTGTGTATGGTGTTAGGGAGTGTTCTAACTTCATTCTTTTACATGTAGCTGTCCAGTTTTCCCAGCACCACTTATTGAAGAGGCTATCTTTTCTCCATTGTATATCCTTGCCTCCTTTGTCATAGATTAGTTGACCATAGGTGTGTGGGTTTCTCTCTGGGCTTTCTATCCTGTTCCATTGATTTATATTTCTGTTTTTCTGCCCCAACTTTCCACTTCTTAATATTCTTCTATTGTCATCACCAGCACAAAAAAATTCAGCTGATATCTTCAGTGTGAAGCTACTTCACTACAATTCGAAAAAATCTTGGATTACAAACAACACACACAGTTTAAGGAATAAAACCAATCTTCTCTATACTTTAAGTTTATATTATTAGCACATTTCATGAATGTTGAAGAATGAAAGCAAAGCACAGATCAATAGTACATTTATTGTACCTCTGAAAATATGTGCAGTGTGAATAAGTATATTTTATATTATAATTTTCTATTTGGAGAGCAAATAAAAATTAATATTGCTTTAATAACACAAAGAACAACATGTTAAACTTGACCAAATCTTTGTTAATGGTAAAATGGAAGACTTAGTGATTCTCAACTGGGTACAGTCACAGGATGGAGACAAGTAACATTTCAGGGGCCATGGGAGGGTAACCCTGCTCACTACTCCACTCCTCAAATACTCTTCTCCCTCTCCCTTGACACCTGAAATTCCTTTGAAAAGAGATAAAGGAAAAAATAAATATTATTAGAGACCAAAGATTGAGAGTTCAGTGAAAAAGTGTTACTAAATGGGATAGTCTTTGAAGTCAAAAGATCATAAACTATATCTGCCCATACTAGGAAAGGAAATACTCTGAGAGATATCATTGGCTACTGATTCCTAGCTCTATCAGCTGTATAAGCACTGAGCTGGTTGGAAATGATCCATTGTGCCTTTGGTACCCATCTCGAGATGACAGCATCCAACTGCCTCTGCTGAGCCCCGCTCTCCTGAAGCCCCACTATGGGATTAGAGTGTGTAGCTTTCATTTGGCATGAATCAGGATTATTTTCCTCAGTCAAGTTTGCATCAGGGTCATGGGCTAGGTGTCCAGGTCTCTTAGATGAAGGTTTATCAAAAGTAAAAGATAAATGCAATTAAATCTGGGAGAGGCAGAACAATGTAAACAAGCTTCAGTTAAGGTATAAGTAATTGATGATAGATCCTGACATATTTTGCTTGAAAGAGGAGAAAGGAAAATAAGAATGTAACAAAATTTCAATACTTTAAATAGTGAGTCAATAGCAATTGCAGTTGTGTGGTAGTGAGTAAGTAAGCATACCTCAGTAGAAACAAGAGGCAGAAAGGAGGATCACTCACGAATTAGAATATGTGTTCAGATAGAGCTATCTCTCCTGCAGGCTGCCATGTTGCCAGAATTCCACCACTCGTCTTTCCTTCACCTCTCTAAATTCCTAGCCAGCACCAACTGCAGAACTCTTAATTTGATTCAGTTATTAGAAAACAATTTTAAGTATGTTAGGAACTTGAGTATGTGAATTTATTTTTTCAACTATAAATTTTATGAAATCTAAATACAGATCAAGTCTTTCTCTTGAAAGGTTAATGTTCATACTGAGACTCTAAAACACTGGATTTTGAAGACAACACCAAAAAAAAAAAGTAAAATATCTTATTGTTAAAAATATTTACTGGTTGAAATAGTATTTTGTATGTAATGGATTAAATAAGACATTAAAGTGAAAAAAAATCCACTTTTAAATTACTAATAACTTAAAAAGGAATAACACAAATAGAAATTAGCTAACTGAGAAGGACATGGAACATAAAAGATGTTGGATAGTAAAGAAACTTGAAAGAGATGAAAGCATTAGAAAGGGAAAGATGGCCAGACATAAGCTTCACCCACTTCATGACCCAATCTACAGCATTCCTAGTAGTTAAGTTAAAGTCTTGAATTACTAAGTTTTCCTTTGCTACAAAATCACACAAAATACAGTTTCCCTGTTATTCAAGTATCAGGTAGTACCAGGGTAATTTCTTTAGTCACAAAAAATAAGGTCTTTTCTGGACTCCAAACTGAGTCCCCTTTGTCCCAAAGGAAAATGCTCTTCTGATTATGTACTCAGAGCCCAACTTCACCTCAGTTTGTGAGGAATTTCTCATATAACTTAAATGAAATTCTCATATTACTGGGCAAAATTTTCCAAAGTTAGCATTCTTTTTTTTTTTTTTTTTTCTGGCCGCGCCCGGCGGCACATTGCCTCTTAGTTCCTGACCAGGGATTGAACCTGCGCCCCCTGCATTGGAAGCATGGGGACTTAACCACTGGACGGCCAGGGAAGTCCAAAAATTAGTATTCTTTAGTGCTTCTTAATCTTAATTTTTAAAAAAAAAATCCTTTCAAAATTTGGTACTCCAAATTTCAACTGCAGCTGAGATTTTTTTTTCTTGCATTTTTTCCAAAAGGAGGTAACTAACTCACTTTTGCAAAAGGATTCTGCCTGGGCAAGAGAAGCTCTAGGGGTTCTAAAAAATGTAAATTGCCACTTGTATCAAAGAGATACCTACTCTAGCACCAGGATTTTATCTTCATGTCTCATTTACATCTAAATGTGGAGTTAGAGGGTGGGGCAGGAGGAAAACTCCACCCTTCCCCCCCCACTGGAGAAATAAAAGTAGAGGGAAAAAAATCTTAAAATTGTTTTCCTCTTGTCATTTACTAAATCGGAAACTAGGCTACTGTAAGAACATTGTAGCTTCCTTTTTTTCTGTCACGGTTTTTCATGTTAATTTAGTTCCTGGTAGTGATTAACAACAAAACTCCCGAAGAGGAAAATCCCCGGTGTAGGTTTGTCTTTACAGCTTGACAGAAAACTGAAAGATGGCAGCACCTGAAGGCGAGAAAGAGGGCTACAGCCTAAGAGCAAGAAGAAAGAACACGGGCTGCCTTTGAGACGGGGCCCTGTGGCTGAGCAGTGGGTTCACAACTAGATGTCGAACATTCTGGATTGATTATCGAAGCTCGTTAGTCTTACACTGATCTCCCAGAGCATGCCTAAGCATCCATGCAGCTGTTGGAGACGGGAAATCCGTGATCAGAGACTGGTCTCACACTGGACCAACTCATCTCTATGGAGGACATGCTTTCCCGACCCCAGCGGTCACTCCTGGGAAGAGCTCCCTCTTTTTTCAAGGTCTCTTATTAGCTGTATTTAGCTGGGCGCTTGGCAGCGACCACTATCAGATCGCTGTGATCCTTCATCCTTTCAAGTTAACAGTACTTTCCTGGGCTTGAGGGAAGGGATAGGGAAAAAAAAAAAAAGATAGAATCAGCCCATTTTCCCTAGTACCTTGTACAATAAATTCTTTTTTTTTTTTTTTTACGGTCTTCTTTCTTTTCCATATGTAAAATACAGCATAAATGATATTTATTGTATAGTTGTTCATGTTTTATAGAGATTTTTTTAATGTTCCTAAAATATAAGAACAGTTTGACAATGAGCTCATTGGACTCCTTTAGTAGATCACAAGAATCTTCAGTTTCTGATATTCCTGACAGCAGGGTAGGGAGAGTGCTTGTTTTTAGTTTCTGTTGTTGTTTTCATTGTTTTAAATATTGAGAGTCACAAATTTCTTACTTCAATTTGCTAACTTAAAGCAATCAATTAGCAACTATTGAGTTGCTCTAACCTACTTCTTACCACATACTTTGTGAAGGTCAGCCTGGCATAAAGCAAGCTTCCTGTACTTGAGTGGCTTAAAGTCAGCTTGGGGGATTGGATAGAAGGGGTTTTACTGTCCTTTGGTCACTAGGGTTGATTCAGCCTTTGTAGCAGCAGGTATTCCCTTCTTGTCTCCGCATAGGTACAGATCTTTCACAAAAAGGATAACTTTCTCACACAGAGATATGAGAAACACTCTCTTTTATACAGGAATCATTTGTTTACTAGTATGAGGAAACACTTAAGATGGTGACGTAAGCAAAAAGAGATTACTGGATATACTCTCAATGAAATGCTATAATGCTGGGATTATCTGATCATATAGAGATAGTCACTTTTGTCTTTGACTAGACTATTTTACAACTGTTTAGAGATTAAAATTAACTTGTAGAAAACAAGTAGCAATGCAGATAATTCTTTTCCAGAGTCATACATATATGTTCTGTTCAGTGGTGTGACAATTCTCCCTCTCTCCCAAAAGCCAATTTTACAGCCATTTGCAAATTCACTTCAATATTCTTGATCAATAAATGTGTCTGTTGTGTGGATTCTCCTTTGAATCTGTTGTAACATCTTGCTGGTTTCCCCATTTAACTATAGAGTTAGTAAAATCTTCAATACATGTTATTTTTATATTTGTATGAGAATCATGATTTTATCATTAGAAAATTACCCTTAAACACTAGACACAAAATCTACTCAAACTAACTTGGGCAAATGGGAAAATGTAAAGGGAATACACAGGTCCATTTCAAGGAAAACCAAAGCAGGATGTATGAGGGCCTCACTAGGTCTGGAATAGGAAAATCTTTAGGAGTCCAAAGTGGTTATCTCACCATCTTTCCCAATCCATGTGATCTTTTTGTCTCTGCTTCTCACTTTTATCTGTTTTCCATGTATATGGGGAAATGGCCCTCTCAAGCCCTAAAGTTACAGAAACCTCTTTCATGTAGTCATTCAACAAAAATCTGTTGAGTACTTACTATGCCAGATACCTCCTGTGGTGTGCTCCAAGGACAAAGAACAAGACAAACTCAAAGGTCCAATATTGCCAGAATAAAGAGTTACAGGACTCCTATCACTCTGTCACAATGAGACCATTGCTATGTCCCAGAGCATGCCCTGTCCCTTTCCCATCCCATATAAGGAAAGACATTTGCCCCATTTTTCTCCCACTCAGCACACTGAAAGTATACATACTTTGCCCGGTCAGCAGATGACTTGCAGGTTCCCTGGCTATAAAAACAGACAAGCAACCCATGCTCATTGTCGACCTTCCCTGGCTACCAGGAAGTTGGCCCGCTGTTCTTGCAGTGACCCTTCTCTTCAATAAACTCTATCTCCCTTACATTCTGCTTTGTGTCTGGAAATTCTTCTCCAACCCGTGCTTGGACCACGACACCTCCTGCTCCAGCACCACCACCAACAGATTAACATTTCAGTGTTTCTATACACATTCCATGCACATGTCAATAAGACAGACTCTTATTGGCTCATATAGTTCATGCACCCACTCTGATCAGATCAGCTGTACTCAAAAGGCAAAAATCACATAGTCCACTGCCATGAGAGAGAATTCCTGAGAACATGGCTGGATAAAGCAGACAAATGGATTAACATGCTTTCTCCATACATGAAATGTAAACTATTAACATACAGTGTTAGATATACACTCCAATCCCAACTGGAGCATACTGCAGTACAGTTCTGACACTAACCACCACCAGTGTTAGTGCAGATTCCAAAGGTTAAGAGCTCAGTCCTCCACAGACTGCTCTTACTAGAGTCGCCAGCCACAACTTCCACTTCTGACTGCCTTGGCTATAAATTCAGGGGTCCCCATAGCCTCCCCAGATTTGATAATTCACTAGAACAACTCAGAAAGTACTCTATTTACAATTAGTTTTATTATAAAGGATACAACTCAGGAACAGTAAAATGAAGATACGTATAGGGTGAGGTCTGGGAGGGAATGCAGAACTTTTGTGCCTTCTCCTCATGGAATCCAGGCAAGTCATCTGCCCAGCACATCAATATGTTCACCAACCAGCAAACTCCACTGGGCTTTGGTGTCTAGAATTTTTACTGGGGTTTCAATATGTACGCATGATTTATTAAGTCATTGACCACATGATTAAACTCAATCTCTAGCCCCCGCTGCCTCCCTGGAGGTCAGGCTGGCTCAAAATCTTAAGCATCTTATCCTCTAATCACATGGTCGGTCTTCTTGGTGACCAGTCCCCACTCTGAGGCTATCTAGGGGCCCATGATAAGTCACCCGTTGGTATAACAAAGATACTCCTCTCCAAGAGTTTTTGAAGCTCTGTGGCAGGAACCAGGAACAAAGACCAGACATATCTTTATTACATCACAGTATATCTTTATTTATGTTGTGTTAAACACTATAAGAATTCAGGCATTCACTTTCCATGGGGAGTTAATGGCTGACATAAAATGAGCTAGCTTGCTGAAATAGAAATTACAGAGGGGAGGAGGGCAGATAAAGCAATTCAGATGAGATTTTTTAATCTCACTGTTTTAATATGACATATTGGTTTTAAAAAAACTACTATATTTTTGTTTGACTGGAATGAGAGTTTGTGTGGAAGATAAGGTGCTAAAGGCAACTGGAACTCAACAGTGCAGGATTGTGACTAGCAGGCTGATGACTTTTGGAAACTTATCCTGTTGGTAGGGTGTTTCATCAAGGAGGGGAGTAAGTATCATAAATGGTATTTTAGGAAAAGCAGACTGACAGCAGAATGTAGTTTGAATAAGAATAGGAAAATCAGAGAAGCTATTAGGGAGTGTCAAAGTATAATTTTATTTTATTCTTTTAATTGTCATTATCATTTAATATTGTTCTTGAGGTATTAGCCCAAGGAAGTATTCAAAAGGAAATTAACAGATATAAAAATAGGAAAGAAGGTGAAGTTATCATTATATTCAGACAATATGATTACACATCTGGAGCACCCAAATAAATTGTATTACAAAAAATAAGAGAATTTCATACAATATCTGGGTACAAAATAAATATACAGAATCAAAAATCTTCATGTATACAAACAACAAGCAGTTAACAGGTATGGAGATGGGGAACTCCCATTTACATTAGAAACAAAAAAGGAAAAAAAAAAACCTAGTTACCAACATAGCAAGAATGTGAAATACTTATTGAAGAAGACTTTAAAATATTACTGGAAGATACAAAATAAACTTTAACAAATATAAAGGCATACCATGAACTTGGATAGGAAGACTTAACATCATAAAATATAAAGGCCCTTAAACTAATCTATAAATTTAACATGATGAATAAAATCACCAATGAGATTTGGTGGAAGAGGATATGGAATTAGATAAGCTGGTTTTAAAGTTCACATGAAATATGAACAAACTTGGACAGCCAGGAAACTTCTGAAGAAGAAGGCAATGAGGTGGGACTAACTCTACTAGATATTAAAAGCTAATATAAAGCTACAGTAATTCAAACAGTGTGGTACATTAAATGGACAGACAAATTTATGGATCAGACTAGGGAGTCCAGAGACAGAACTAAATATTTGTGAGAATTTAGTATATGCTAAGAGATGTGGGGAAAAAGAAAGTAGATGATATACCAGATCTGTCTCTCCATGGGAGCACAGAGGAAAAGGCCATGTGAAGACACAGCCAGAAGGTAGCCATCTGCAAGCCAAGGAGAGAGGCCTCAGTAGAAACCAACCTTGTTGCCACCTCAATCTTGGATTTCTAGCCTCCAGAAAATAAATTTCCATTGTTTAAGCCACCCAGTCTGTGGTATTTTGTTATGGCAGCCTGAGCTGACTAATCCACCAGTGTTCAATGCAGTTCAATAAGTGGTATATACTGAGTACCCACTGTGTGCTTGGCACTGCCATGCATGCTGTGAATCCAAAAATGACTGAGACATGGTCCTTGCCCTTGGGACCTGCCCTGTCCTTGAAGAGCTCATGGTCAGGTTAGGGAAACACATCTACTAATAATTTGAATGTCATATGGTAAGGACCATGTTAGAGGTCAACCCAGGATGTAATGAGAGCTTGAAGGAACCAGTAACCTCTAAGGAGAGGAGCTATGAGAGATGAAGGAAGGCGTCAGTCGTGTCTGAACTGATTGAAATGGTTAGGTCAGCAAAGAGGGAAGGAAGCGTTTTCCCAGGAGAGGAAATAGAATGCTCAAAAGCCTGGAGGGGAGACACAGGATGGTGTGGGTGGAGAACTGTGATGCCACAGCTCCTTCAATTTGGAATGTGGAAAGCAGAGCACCTCCCTCTCTCCCATTTTGGAATCTTTGGTCAGGATGGATATTGGGGGAATTTCTTCTCTTAGTTTTTGAAGCTGGCAGGATAATACAGCTTTCTAAAACAGGACCAGGACTAGTGTTCACAAGCAGGAAATTCATCCTAAGTCTGCTCCTTCCTGACTTTTGCCCTGGAGCAGGAGTGTGGTGAGGATGGGGCAACTGCAGGTTGGCAGTTATGGATTAGAGCAGAACACTGTAAACTTTTTCTGTAAAGGGCCAGATAATATTTTTTTTCACTTAGTTATTATTTTTTGTAATAGTTTTGCCTGGCCAGATAATATTTCAGACTTTGAGAGCCATATGGTCTCTTTTTGCAACTGCTCGATTCTGCCAATATAGCAGAATGCCACTCTACTGACGCTGGGTTGTGGTGAAGGAAAGTACAGCGTTTATTGCAGGATGACAAGGAGAATGGGCAGCTAGTGTTCAAAACACTCATTCCCCAATGGCTTTCAGCGCAACATTAGGGTGAGGGTCCCAGGGTGTGTGATCAGCTCCTGGACTTTCTTCTGATTGGTTAGTGGTGAGGTAACAGGGTGAAGTTTCAGGAATCTCAGTCATCAAATCTCTGGCTCCAGCCAGTCTATGGTCTAGCGTTTACGGTCAGCAGTTTCCATCTGGTGGGGGTCCTGGTTTCAGTCTTTGCTGAAGTTATGGTCACTGAAGCTCAGCCAGTTCTGGTCCTGCATTGGGTGCGTAGGCGGGGGAAGGGTGGTGAGAGCACGTTGAGAAGGGTGGGTCACCCTACATGGGGAGGCTGCGCACTCTGCCCCCCCATGTAGGGTCAAAGGCGGCGCTGTCGCTCTGGTGATGGTTTCCCAGCTCCATGCCACCAGGAGCTAAGCCTCCTTCGGGAGAAATACAGGGCCAAGAAGCTTAGGCCATGTCGGTTGCCATGTCCTTCTCTAGGTGTGTGCCCTTCTCTGTGGTTGAAGGGTTGTCTGAGACTGAGAAGAACGCTGGGGAGTCCGAGAATACCTATATTCTGTGGCCCATTTTCCAGCAAAGGCGGGGAGCAGACGGGTTGTGGCCGGGCCGACCTGCGAGACTGCTGCTTCCTGCAGGCAGAGCTTGCCTGAGAGCGTGGGCATCCAAAGTATAATTTTAAAAGAGCATAATTTCTTAAAGTATGACTTCTATACAAATATAGAATGAACACGTGTCAATGATTATTATTTAACTCATTAATGAGTTATTTAACTCATTAATGAGTTAAATGGTAAGTTAGTTCAAAGAAGAATTAGAATAATGGAGGATATATAACAGTCCATCTGAAAAGTCATACAGAAATGCATTTGTTAGGTTTGGGAATAAATTTTGGAGTGTTTTTGGTTTTTTTTGTTTGTTTTGTTTTTTTGTTTGTTTTCCTACGGGAAAGAAATAATTTGCATCTTTCCCTGAAAAAAATTTACAGCTTAATGAGCAACCTCACAAAGTCTGGGGTCTAATCAAGTATTAAGTCACACAAAAGCATATTTCCTAGAAAATTAAATAATCCTGGATGGGGGTGTTGGGGAAGTTTGTTAGACATTAAAGGGACATGCAGTCATTTTTTTATCTTGTTTCTGAGTTTTGGATAATTTTTCTTAATAGTCCTCCTTATGATCATAAAAAAATTCTGAAAATTAGACTTGATAACACATATTTTTAAAAGCTGGACTCGTATTGCAACCTGATTCATCTATGTGTATGGTTTCCACAGATTAAGAACCCTACCAGTTTCTTCATGGTAGGCTTTTCATACCTAATGAAATGAGATTCATTCTGTAAAATATACTCCAGTATAGCCCTGATAGGACAATTGATTTGTTTAATTGTATCTTCACAGAAAGTAGGACAGATTCTTATTGAATGTATGCAAATTATTATGTTGGCAAGAAAAATAAAGTGACTCAGCAGAAGTATTTGTTCTTGAATACCAAGGCGTCAGGGAGAACAAAACACCATTTAAAGAATGTTTAATTTCAGTTTGCAAAAGTATAGTCTGCGTGGGGGGTGGTGGTGGTGGTGGTGGGATGAACTGGGAGATTGGGATTGACATATATACACTAATATGTATAAAATAGATAACTAATAAAAAAAGCATAGCCTACTATATTTAGGGTTGGAGATAGAATTTGAAGAAAGAGAAAAAGGGCTTCCTGATATATCTATCAGAAAATAGAACACTATGAGTAATACAACAATATACCCCCCACCCCAAATAAATGTCCATTATTATTATTAGTTTTTTCTCATCAGTTCACTCAGTTCTATGTAGATCTTGGGTTACTAGGTTTTCACAAAGTCATGATTTTTGATCTGAAAATAATCTGAAAATCACAGTTCAGTCCTCCAGCACAGTATGACAAGGTATAAATAACGCTGGCTCAGAAGCCAATACCGATGAGTCTATTCATTGTTGAGAGAGTACCTGGTACTCATGAGGCTCTGAGGCTGTCCTTTGCTGAAGATCCAATTTGTACTAGGAGTTTATGGCAAGGTTCTTAGACAAGCATGAGAGGAAAGCAGAAATCACATGTTGATGATAATACTGAATGGCTCTAACTAATAACACTAGCCAATAAAATGGAGAAAAAAAATTCTTTATAGGATAAAATACGTAACAATTTTATTAAATATTGATCAGTGTTTTCCTGAAGATAACATATTAGGGGCAGTAAGAACACTGACAAATCTTCCTCCAGATAAAGTATACACAGTATCTGAAACATATTTATATTAATAATATTTTACCTGTCCAAAATTAATCAAGTGAAAGGCACTCAACATCACTACTCAGGAAAATGCAAATCAAAACCACAATGAGATATCACCTCACACCTGTTAGGATGGCTATTATCAAAGACAAAAGATAGGGCTTCCCTGGTGGCGCAGTGGTTGAGAATCTGCCTGCCAATGCAGGGCACATGGGTTCGAGCACTGGTCTGGGAAGATCCCACATGCCGTGGAGCGACTAGGCCTGTGAGCCACAATTGCTGAGCCTGCGTGTCTGGAGCCTGTGCTCCACAACAAGAGAGGCCGCGATGGTGAGAGGCCCGCACACCACGATGAAGAGCGGCCCCCACTTGCCGCAACTAGAGAAAGCCCTCGCACAGAAACGAAGACCCAACATAGCCATAAATAAATAAATAAATAAATAAATAAAAATTAAAAAAAAAAGAAGACATACGATAAAACATAATTAAAAAAAAAAAAGACAAAAGATAATAAGTGTTGGCAAGGATGTGGAGAGAAGGAACCCCTGTACACTGTTGGTAGGAATGTAAATTGGTGCAGCCACTATGGAAAACAGTATGGAAGTTCCTCAGAAAATTAAAAATAGACCTACTATATGATTCAGAAATCATTTTTCTTGATATATATATATATATATATATATATATATATATGGAATGAAATCAGTATCTCAAAGAGATATCTGTGATCTCATGCTCATTACAGCATTATTCACAATAAGCAAGATACGGAAACAATTTGTGTCTATCAACAGATAACTGAATAAAGAAACTGGCATACGCACACACACATACACACACAAAATGGACTATTATTCAGCCTTAAAAAATTAAGAAATCTTGCCAGTTCAACAGTACTATACAACATGGATGAACCTGGAGGACATTATGCTAAGACAAAGAAAGAAACTAGACGCAGAAAGAAAAATACTGCATGATTGCACTGATAAGTGGAATCTAAAAAAGTCAAAATTTCAGAAGCAGAGAGTAGAATGGTGGTTACCAGGGGCAGGGAGGTGGGGGGCAGGGGGGAGATGTAGTCAATGGATAACAAGTTTTAGTTGTACAGGATGAATTAGTTCTAGAGATATAATGTATTACATGGTGACTATAGTTAATAATACTGTATTGCATACTTGAAATTTGCTAAGAAAGTAGATATCAGGTATTTATAATACACACACACACACACACACACACACATACACACACATAAAAGTAACTGTGTGAGGAGGTGGATATGTTAATTAGCTTGCTGTTGTAATAATTTTATTATGTATTGTATATCAAAACATCATGTTGTACACCTTAAATATATACAATCTTTATTTAAAAAATGTTTAA
The DNA here is from genome assembly GCF_965194805.1 of Balaenoptera borealis. Classification (NCBI taxonomy): domain Eukaryota; kingdom Metazoa; phylum Chordata; class Mammalia; order Artiodactyla; family Balaenopteridae; genus Balaenoptera; species Balaenoptera borealis. Next base: position 12,253,244 of record NC_138870.1, read on the forward strand.
CTACAATTAAACAAGGAAAGTTATGCTTCTATATTGACTGGGAAGTTCTTTCTATGCACCTCTTAAAATAGTGTTGAAATAATTACAAAATATAGAGCATACCAAACAAACTTCATTTTCAGCTTTTTATTTTTTTTAATAAGGTAACAGAACAAATCACTGTGATCACCAAGGGGATCTCTGGAAAACCCCTAAGTGTAAAAGATATCTTAAGTTTTATTCCTGAATTTAAGTTCTAATTTTGGAAGGGAAAAAATAACAAAACTATAAGAGCAGATATGGTCATGATTAAGATAGGATCATATATGCCTTAGAACAATAAATGGTTATAGCTTAGCTGTCTATTAATCAAAATGTCAATAAGGTAATTTAAAAAACATACCAGACAGTAACACAATTACAAGGAACCTTAGCTTTTTCAGAAGTGAAACCCTGAAAAAGAAAGTATGGTACAAGGCACAGAACATTATTTTAGTGAGATAACAAATCTTTTCTATATGAGCAGAAAGTAAAATATAATGTTCTATTTTTGCAGAAATAGAAAAAAGTCCATCCTAAAATTTACATGGAATCTCAAGGGACTTCGAATAGCCAAAACAATCTGAAAAAGAACACAGTTGGAGGTCTCACACACTTCCAGATTTCAAAACTTATTACAAAGCTACAGTAATCAAAACAGTGTGGTCTTGGCATAAAGACAGATATATGAAACAATAGAACAGACAGCCCAGAAATAAACCCTCACATATTTGCTCAAATGATTTTTGACAAGGATGCTAAGCCATTCAATAGAGAAAGGACAGTCTTTTCATCAAATAGTGTTGAGGAAACTGGATATGCAAAAGAATGAAGTTGGACCCTTACCTTACACCATACACAAAAATTGACTCAAAAAGAATCAAAGATCTGAGAGCTAAAACTGTAAAACTCTTAGAAGAATATATGGGGAAAAAGCTCATGACATTGGATTTGGCAATAATTTCATGGATATATACTAAAACATAGACAACAAAAGAAAAAATAAATTGGACTACATCAGAATTTTAAACATCTGTGCACCAAAGGAAACAACAGAATGAAAAGGCAACCAATGTAAAAAGAGAAAATATTTGCAAATCATATATCTGATTAGTAAATACCCTGGATATATAAAGAACTCCTACAACACAAAACCAGCAATAACAAAGCAAATAACTCAAAAAATAGGCAAAGGACTTGAATAGACATTTCTCCAAATAATATACACAAATGGCCAACAAGCATATGAAAAGACACTCAAAATCACTAATCATTAGAGAAATGTAAATGAAAAAGTAAAAGCCACTGAGATATCACCTTACACCTATTAGGATGGTTACTATCAGAAATAAACAAAAAACTGAAAATAACCAATCTTAGCAAGGATGTGGAGAAATTGGAATCTTTGTGTTGGTTGGAATGTAAAAAGGTACAGCTGCTATAGAAAACAGTATGGTGGTTCCTCAAAAAGAGTTATCATATAATCCAGCAATACCACTTCTGTGTATATATCCCAAAGAATTGAAAGCAGGATCTTGAAGAGAAATTTGTCCACTCATGTTCACAGCAGCATTATTCACAATAGCCAAAATGTGGAAGCAACCTAAATATTCATTGATGGAGGAATTGATAAATAAATGTGGTATATACATACAATGAAATATTATTTAGCCTGAAAAAGGAAGGGAATTCCGACATATGCAACAACATGAATTATGCTAAGTGAAATAAGCCAGCGACAAAAAGACAAATACTGTATGATTTCACTTATATGAGGTATCTGGAGTAGTCAAATTCATAGAAACAATAATTAGAATGGTGATTGCCAGGAGCTGGGGAGAAGGCAGAAGGAGGGACTTTTAATGGGTTTCAGTTTTGCATAATGAAAAAGTTCTGAAGATTGGTTACACAAAAATATGATATATTTAACACTACTAAACTACACACTCAAAAATGGTTAATGAGGGGCTTCCCTGGTGGCGCAGTGGTTAAGAATCTACTTGCCAATGCAGGGGACACGGGTTCGAGCCCTGGTCCAGGAAGATCCCATGTGCCATGGAGAAACTAAGCCCGTGCACCACAACTACTGAGCCTGAGCTCTAGAGCCCACGAGCCACAACTACTGAGCCCATGTGCCACAACTATTGAAGCCTGCACGCCTAGAGCTCGTGCTCCACAACAAAGACAAGCCACCACAATGAAGAGTAGCCCCCGCTCGTTGCAACCAGAGAAAGCTTGCACGCAGCAATGAAGACCCAAGGCCGCCAAAAAATAAATAAACAAATAAAAAAATTTATTTAAAAAAATGGTTGATGGTAAATTTTATGTTACGTGTATTTATCACAATTAAATTTTTAAAACATTAAATAACATTTTACTACCTCTCTATCTGCCAAGAATAAACTTTGTCATTTTAATAGAAAGAAAACCAAATTCTACTTTCATTAACATTTGGCAGCAAATGAGTAATAAGCTCTTTTAAAAATTTTGTTTATGAATAAGTACATCAAAACTGAGCAAACTTTGCAGAACTTTTTAAAAAAATTTTTAAATTTTATTTTATTTATTTTTTTATACAGCAGGTTCTTATTAGTCATCACTTTTATACGTATACATGTCAATCCCAATAGCCCAATTCATCCCACACCCACGTCCACCCCCCGCCGCTTTCCCCCTTGGTGTCCATACATCTGTTCTCTACATCTGTGTCTCAATTTCTGCCCTGCAAACCAGTTCATCTGTACCATTTTTCTAGGTTCCACATATATGTGTTAATATACTATATTTGTTTTTCTCTTTCTGACTTACTTCACTCTGTATGACAGTCTCTAGTTCCATCCACGTCTCAACAAATGACCCAATTTTGTTCCTTTTTATGGCTGAGTAATATTCCATTGTATATATGTACCTCATCTTCTTTATCCATTCGTCTGTCGATGGGCATTTAGGTTGCTTCCATTACTTGGCTATTGTAAATAGTGCTGCAATGAACATTGGGGTGCATGTGTCTTTTTGAATTATGGTTTTCTCTGGGTACATGCCCAGTAGTGGGATTGCTGGATCATATGGTAAATCTATTTTTACTTTTTTAAGGAACCTCCATACTGGCTGTATCAATTTACATTCCTACCAACAGTGCAAGAGGATTCCCTTTTCTCCACACACTCTCCAGCATTTGTTGTTTGTAGATTTTCTGATGATGCCCATTCTTACTGGTGTGAGGTGATACCTCATTGTAGTTTTGATTTGCATTTCTCTAATAATCAGTGATGTTGAGCAGCTTTTCATGTGCTTCTTGGCCATCTATATGTCTTCTTTGGAGAAATGTCTATTTAGGTCTTCTGCCCATTTTTGGATTGGGTTGTTTGTTTTTTTAATATTGAGCTTCATAAGCTGTTTATATATTTTGGAGATTAATCCTTTGTCCGTTGATTCGTTTGCAAATATTTTCTCCCATTCTGAGGGTTGTCTTTTTGTCTTGTTCATGGTTTCCTTTGCTGTGCAAAAGCTTTGAAGTTTCATTAGGTCCCATTTATTTATTTTTGTTTTTGTTTCCATTACTCTAGGAGGTGGATCAAAAAAGATCTTGCTGTGATTTATGTCATAGAGTGTTCTTCCTATGTTTTCCTCTAAGAGTTTTATAGTGTCTGGTCTTACATTTAGGTCTCTAATCCATTTTGAGTTTATTTTTGTGTATGGTGTTAGGGAGTGTTCTAATTTCATTCTTTTACATGTAGCTGTCCAGTTTTTCCAGCACCACTTATTGAAGAGGCTTTTCTCCATTGTATATCCTTGCCTCCTTTGTCATACATTAGTTGACCATAGGTGCGTGGTTTTATGTCTGGGCTTTCTATCCTGTTCCATTGATTTATGTTTCTCTTTTTGTGCCAGTACCATATTGTCTTGATTACTGTAGCTTTATAGTATAGTCTGAAGTCAGGGAGTCTGATTCCTCCAGCTCCGTTTTCTTCCCTCAAGACTGCTTTGGCTGTTCGGGGTCTTTTGTGTCTCCATACAAATCTTAAGATTTTTTGTTCTAGTTGCGTAAAAAATGCCATTGGTAATTTGATAGGGATTGCATTGAATCTGTAGATTGCTTTGGGTAGTATAGTCATTTTCACAATATTGATTCTTCCAATCCAAGAACATGGTATATCTCTCCATCTGTTGGTATCATTTTTAATTTCTTTCATCAGTGTCTTATAGTTTTCTGCATACAGGTCTTTTGTCTCCCTAAGTAGGTTTATTCCTAGGTATTTTATTCTTTTTGTTGCAATGGTAAATGGGAGTGTTTCCTTAATTTCTTTTTCAGATTTTTCATCATTAGTGTATAGGAATGCAAGAGATTACTGTGCATTAATTTTGTATCCTGCCACTTTACCAAATTCATTGATTAGCTCCAGTAGCTTTCTGGTGGCATCTTTAGGATTATCTATGTGTAGTATCATGTCATCTGCAAACAGTGACAGTTTTACTTCTTCTTTTCCAATTTGTATTCCTTTTATTTCTTTTTCTTCTCTGATTGCCATGGCTAGGACTTCCAAAACTATGTTGAATAACAGTGGCCAGAGTGGACAACCTTGTCTTGTTCCTGATCTTAGAGGAAATGCTTTCAGTTTTTCACCATTGAGAATGATGTTTGCTGTGGGTTTGTCATATATGGCCTTTATTATGTTGAGGTAGTTTCCCTCTGTGCCCACTTTCTGGAGAGTTTTTTTTTTTTTTAAACTGTTCTTAAATTTATTTATTTATTTATTTATTTTTGGCTGTGTTGGGTCTTCGTTTCTGTGTGAGGGCTTTCTTTGGTTGTGGCGAGCGGGGGCCACTCTTCATCGCGGTCGCGGGCCTCTCACTGTCGCGGCCTCTCTTGTTGTGGAGCACAGGCTCCAGACGCGCAGGCCCAGTAGTTGTGGCTCACGGGCCCAGTTGCTCCGCGGCATGTGGGATCTTCCCAGACCAGGGCTCGAACCCGTGTCCCCTGCATTGGCAGGCAGATTCTCAACCACTGCGCCACCAGGGAAGCCCTTCTGGAGAGTTTTTATCATAAATGGGTGTTGAATTTTGTCAAAAGCTTTTTCTGTATCTATTGAGATGATCATATGGTTTTTATTCTTCAGTTTGTTAATATGATGTATCACATTGATTGATTTGTGTATATTGAGGAATCCTTGCATCCCTGGGATAAATCCCACTTGATCATGGTGTATGATCCTGTTAATCTGTTGTTGGATTCTGTTTGCTAGTATTTTGTTGAGGATTTTTGCATCTATATTCATCAGTGATATTGGTCTGTAATTTTCTTTTTTTGTAGTATCTTTGTCTGGTTTTGGTATCAGGGTGATGGTGGCCTCATAGAATGAGTTTGGGAGTGTTCCCTCCTCTGCAATTTTTTGGAAGAGTTTCAGAAGGATGGGTGTTAGCTCTTCTCTAAATGTTTGATAGAATTCACCTGTGAAGCCATCTGGTCCTGGACTTTTGCTTGTTGGAAGATTTTTAATCACAGTTTCAACTTCATTCCTTGTGATTGGTCTGTTCATATTTTCTATTTCTTCTTGGTTCAGTCTTGGAAGGTTATACCTTTCTAAGAATTTGTCCATTTCTTCCAGGTTGTCCATTTTATTGGCATAGAGTTGCTTGTAGTATTCTTTTATGATGCTTTGTATTTCTGTGGTGTCTGTTGTAACTTCTCCTTTTTCTTTTCTAATTTTATTGATTTGAGTCCTCTCCCTCTTTTTCTTGATGAGTCTGGCTAATGGTTTATCAATTTTGTTTATCTTCTAAAAGAAGCAGCTTTTAGTTTTATTGATCTTTGCTATTGTTTTCTTTGTTGCTATCTCATTTATTTCTGCTCTGATCTTTATGATTTCTTTCCTTCTGCTAACTTTGGGTTTTGTTCGTTCTTCTTTCTCTAGTTCCTTTAGGTTTAAGGTTAGATTGTTTATTTGAGATTTTTCTTGTTTCTTGAGGTAGGTTTGTATAGCTATAAACTTTCCTCTTAGAACTGCTTTTGTTGCATCCCATAGGTTTTGAATCGTTGTGTTTTCATTGTCATTTGTCTCTAGGTATTTTTTGATTTCCTCTTTGATTTCTTCAGTGATCCTTGGTTTTTTAGTAACGTATTGTTTAGCCTCCATGTGTTTGTTTTTTTTACGTTTTTTTCCCTGTATTTTAAAAAACATATTCATTACTGTTTTTCAGCCTCATTCCTTCTTTTCAGATATTGCAGGCATTAGAAGCCACAGCAAATAAAGTCCACATTCTGCATATCATTTATAATTTTCTATAATCATTTAAGTTTCATCATTAGCTCTATTTTTACAGTCTCAATCAACCAGGGACATTAGCCCAAAACTATTCGCAATTTCCCTTGATAAATAAAATACAACCCATTACCTTGCATAGCTGGTTATATTTCTCTGCCACTATTGCTTCTAGAATCGTGCACCAGTTATTAAGTTAGTGTCTTCCATCTCCAAACCCACCGTTCCATATTTTGCACTGTGATGGTAAAGCTAAGATTCTTCAAACAGCATATCTGCTTTGCCAGATGGCTCCATTTTATGCTCTCTCCATAGAGGATGTTAGAGGGAGACTGCAAGGCTAGAGGACTGCGTCCTGTCTGCGTCCTGTCTCCTTGTGGGTCCTATAAGCATCGCCCTGGCAGTGCTTCTTCACCGTGGCAGCAGCAGTTCCTTCTTGCAGCAGCAGTTGAAAATAGTTTGCAGTTTTTCCACCAGTGGCCGAATGAACTTTAGTGTGCCTCCAATACCCTTAGAGACACCAGCACTGACTGATGCCCCCTCAGGACCTATTCTATTCCTCAGAAGTCTAGATTTTAGCGTCACGGGAACTTTCCTCTATATTTCTAAGTTTTAATCATTCCAACTGCTCTCCTTTGTTGCTTTAGTACTAAGGAAGGGTGTTAGCTGCTTATTGCAAATTGCACTTCCATGATATGCACAGTGGTCAGTCACCGACAGACCTTGAAAGAAGTGACATCGGTCGCTGACCATATTTACATAGTGATTTTTGCGTTAAAAGATGAACTGAATCATATTAAAAATTTTAAGAGTTTTTTGAGCAAAAACTGATTTGAATCGGGCAGTGTGCAATTTAGCAGGTAAAAAGGAGCTCCGAGGACCTGTATTTGATGAAAGACTTTATAGGCAGAAGGGAGCAGAAGCAAGGAAGTTATACTTGGCAAAAAAGCAAGTTGGTTATGGCAAAGTTGCTTTCCTTTAGAGGCTCACAGGGGTCTATCAGGCAGATTACTAACTAGTGCTGACGAGGTAATTCCTAATTGACTAGTTTAAGATTCCATTTCTGGGAGAGCCAAAACTATAACCTGGGGTTTATTAGCATAAGCAACTCCATTTGGGGTCTGTTGTCTTGTTTTTTAATAAGACCTATAGGAAGGTTTTTACTTTATGCAATTACTTACAATTAATATACCATGATAATTGAAATTTGAAACATGTTATTGGGGGATTGGTGTTATTTAACTAAATGATGGTGTTATAAGTTGAATGATGATCCTAAAAAATAATTTGAAGTCATAACCCCTTGTATTTTAGAATGTGACCTTATTTGGAAATAAGAGTTTTTGCAGATGTAATTGATTAAGATGAGGTCATACTGGAATTAGTCCAGTATGACCGTTGTCCTTATAAGAAGATGACGTGAACATAGGAGGGAAGAAAATCATGTGAAGATGGAGGCAGAGGTTGGAGTTATGCAGCTGTAAACCAAGGAACACCTGGGGCTACCAGAAGTGGAAGAGGCAAGGAATGACGGCCCTGCCAACATCAGACTTCTGGCTTCCAGAATAAATTTCTGTTGTTTTAAGCCACCCAGTTTATAGTACTTTGTTACAGCAGCCCTAGGAAACTAATACACATTGTAACTATATTGGAAAACCTGCATTTCTCCTCCTGGGTCTTTCTCCTTTACTTTCACACAGAACACGTCATTTCTGACACTTCTGGTCACCAAATGTTTGTTTTTGTTTTTGTTTTTCCCCACACCAAGCAATTCTGCAACACCAGCTGGGTGTTGTCCTGCATTTTAGCTTAATTCTGACACTATGTCCCTGGAGATAGTATCACATCCCATAGGTTCATCACATAGGCATGATCGATCATTGACTCCATTTTCAGCCCTTCTCTGTTCTCAAGAGAATGAGGTGGGGTGGGACAGAGCTGACAATTCCAAGCTTCTAATCATGGCTTGGTCTTTCCAGGGACCAGCCCTCACCTGGGAGTCATCACATTAGAACAAAAGACACTTATCACCCAGGAAATTACAAGGGTTTCGGGAGCCCTGTGCCAGGAACTGGGGGGCAGAGACCAATACATGTTTTCTACTCTCTCACAGTAACTAAAATTATAAAATGATACACATGGTAAAATAAAATGTGGTAACTAAAATTCATGCATGTCAGAACTGTGCAAAGTGGGGACTACCTGTAGTCTTAACTACCCATATTGCATATACATTTTAAACAAATTAACTAACTGCTATTTCACAAAGAGACCCAGGAGATAGAATACTGATACTTGCCATATGTAAGCATTTTAGCACGTCATTGGAGCGTATCTATGATGACCCTCATAACCACATACACACATAACTTAAACACTTTCTTAAGGTTGCAAAAATGAACACTTACAGCTGTTTAATAATGTATAAACATAAGCAGGAAAAGTATATATGAAAATACATGTATACTTTATATATACACGCATACTTAATATAATATATATATTTTATATAATGACCAATTTTCAGTGTTCTATCATATTTAGAAATTTTCCAGGTAATCAAAGATGAACCTTTAATTAGCCAATATTAGCATCTTAAAATTAACTAGGGATCTTGGAGATTTTGTTTAAGTTGACATGCTATGGAACATAATTACTATTGATATGAAAAACTTTATTAGAGCTATAATTCAATTTAATTGAATATATAATTTTACATATTTCATAATCTTAAATTCTTATATTATACTCTCTATTGATTAAATCAAGAAGACAGTTTTTTTTTTAAACCAAAACTATCAAACTAGTCCCATTTGCCCAAGGATTCACCATAGTCCTGTGAACTTGGATTTTTATATATAAATGCATCTGAGTTAGAAGTTTTCAATGAGAAGATCTGTTTCTTCTTGAAAGGCCAACACATTTAGAGTCTTGGAAATTCAGGGGTTTTCCCCTGGAATTCTTATGCTCTTTATAGGTTGTAAGATTTTTTTAGTCTCTATAAACCAACAAAATTGGAGCTCCTTTAACTTTAGAGGCTTTATAATCTAATTTGTGAACATATTCCAAAAGTAATGTATTACCTCGTACTCACGCAATGGGATGTATATGCTATTTTTAATAACAGTCACAAAGACACACTGAGAGCCCAAAGATTCTCTTCTACAACCTTACCCATGGGCAAAAAGTAAACCCAGAACACAAAAACTCACCAGTCCAGATAGCCAAAGACACTTCTTCTTTCCAGTGGGCACAAAACATTTGCTTAATTCATTTGGATTCACAAATCGTCAAATAAGTGAGCAAAATGACGAATAAGCCAAAATTCTCTGCCATATCCCATTAAACAAAGAATAGATTCCCACCAAATCAATAGAGATCATCAAAGACTCATATCATAAAACCAGATTTCCAATCCTTGCTGCTACCAATGGGAAACAATTTATCAGCTATGTGCACACCAAAACTGGAACCAAACCTGGCCAAGAACCAAAAATAAAAACAAAACAGAGTCACATAAAAAAGGAGATACAGGAGAGTCAATGAAAGTAAAATTATATTGCTGCCTAGAATTCACTCCAAAGGCCAAAAAGAGAAATGCCTTAAGTATTCCATGTGGTATACTTCCTCAGTTTCACTGGCTCTAGTTGGGTGAGTTCAGGTTGGCATCTAGGTGGAATAACTTCCATAACTGTGAAAGTATAATTTTATTTCTAAAACGTTTAAAATGACTCAACCACACATAGAATGACACCATCAACAATTTATTTGTTTCATTAATGAGGGGACTAGCAGGATTGTAAAGTTGATTTAAAGGAGAATTAGAGAAATTGAGGACTATTAAAACCTTCAAGAAAGACATACTGAAAAAAATTTTTTACATTTGGGACAAACGTGATTAGAATCCGACTGGTCCATAATACTATAACCTATGATGATACCTTTTTATACAACATTTATTACTTATATATCTGCCAGAAAAAAAATCTGCAAGGTGACATGTACCTCTACAGTCCTAAACCATAGTACTTAATCTTAGAACTAGAGACAACCTGTTAACAGGATGAAGTATAACATTGAAAGGACATACATTAACCTTTTGCTTTAGTTCCAAGTGTTGGATAAATTTTCTTAACAAGAATGAGAGTAAAGTGTGAAAAAAATTAGTTCAAATTTACTTCTGCTCTAGACTTTCATTTCTTTCTTACTTACTTCTGCCACATTTTTGCATTTTGCTGCGATCCCAAGCCAGGGAGCCCTGCAGGTCACCTAAAACTGCTTTCACTGAGAATTTTTCCCTAATTTATTAGCAAAAGCAAGAATTCTAACACCTTTACTTTCCTTTTAAGCAAATAAATGCTAATATTTCTTTAATAGGAACACTTTTAGCTGAATTTCTAAAAATGGAGAAATGGAGTTTGAAGCAGATCAAGTTCTAATATAACTTCCACATTCCAGGCTGCCCCACAAATAATTATGAATAATTTTTTTACATTTATTTATTCCTGTATAATATGCAAAACTTACTTTTGGCTCTTCCACTCAATTACAACTTAGTTATATGCTTTGAGGTATTTATTCTGTGGTCTACTCCAAGACCTTATGTCTGTCGCATAGAACAGGGGTTTAAAAAAGCAGCATAGGGCTTCCCTGGTGGCGCAGTGGTTGACAATCTGCCTGCCAATGCAGGGGACAAAGGTTCGAGCCCTGGTCTGGGATGATCCCACATGCCGCGGAGCAACTGGGCCCGTGAGCCACAACTACTGAGCCTGCGCGTCTGGAGCCTGTGCTCCGCAACAAGAGAGGCCGTGACAGTGAGAGGCCCGCGCACCGCGATGAAGAGTGGCCCCCGCTCGCCACAACTAAAGAAAGCCCTCGCACAGAAACGAAGACCCAACACAGCCAAAAATAAATAAATAAATAAATAAATTTAAGAACAGTTTAAAAAAAAAAAAAAAAGAAAGCAGCATAACTCCTTCTAGCTTGTGATCTTAGATAAATACATTAACTCTTTTTGCCTCACTTTCTTTATCTGGTTTTATGTTGAAAGGAAATATAAATTCTTTCCCAAGAAGGAATATTTTACTGGTTCTTCACTGCCCCAACCAATTCATCAATCAAGATTCAATTATCCACCCATCTCTCTATCCATTAGGATTCAATTGATAAGAGAAGGCCAACCAGGCAGTGGTTCTTATTGTACATAAGACTTACTTAAGAAGCTTGTTAAAATGAAGATTCCTGGCCTTGTACTCAGATATTCTGATTCTATAGAACTGAGATCAGCTCAGGAGTCTGAATTTTTACTCAAGACCTCCCAGGGAATTCTTAAGCACAAGGTCCTTAGAACACATTTTGAAAATAGGCTTTGAAAGCTAATTTTCCATACCAACTGATATGGAGGCAAAACCCAAAATACAATTGGTAACTGCAGTGTTAGGAGAAATTGGGGTTGACCTAGACCAAGTGGCAACTATTAAGAAAATAAAACGGGTGTAGTGGTCCAGGCACAGCAATCACAGAAGTTAAAAGAAAAGCAGTGGGTAATTAGACACTGTGATATGAGTCCTGCCAAAAGATGCCTCACTCCAGATATCAATGGTTTTAACTTTAGGGCAGTGGGATTTGCAAGAAAAATTTGACAACCAGTTTACTAAGAGGTTGCTTAATGTGTACTTCAGAAAAACGCTAGACATAACAAAGAATGGTCTAAACCACAATAATAGAATTACAGGCAGTTAGGCAGTTCTCTGACAAGTTTAGAAGTGAAATATCTGAATATATGTGAGATGAGAAACCCCACAGAAAGGATGATATAACATCACACAGTGGGAGAGGGCAAATAGCAAAACTTTTTGATATTGGCTATGACCTAACATACCAAGTTCTTAGGACCCAGGACATCACAAATTCCACTTGTCAGAATATGGGCTTAGAGATATGAGAGTTGGCAATGAATTTGTTGCCCAGTTGGCTCAGTCAGATTCTGAACTCATTCTGATAATCCTTGCTTAAAACATGATGGCTAATTATTTAGTTGGGTGATATGACCCATATTGTGATTGTCAATCATCCTTGGCCTTGTTCTTGCTCAGTGGGCCCATGAGCAAAGCAGCAATGGTGGCAGTGAAGGAGGCCATCATGCGTTTATCATCTGGACTTCACTTCACCAAGGCTAATTCATCTGCTAGCATTGCTAAGGCTGTAATTGGCAAGCCACAGTGATCAGTGAACAATTAAGAGGAAAATAGAGAGAGAGCCCATCCATGCTTTAAGGGGAAGTCTACCTGATTATAAGTCAACCTCATCAAGCTCTCCTGACAAGTAGAGGACAATGTCTTGTTCTCACCTAGACTCACTCTGGTTGTGTATTCAGTTCCATAGTTATAGTGACATCATATATAAAGTTATTGGATGCATTATGCATCATTATGACACTCCATCCACATTGCCTCAGACAGTTCTTCACAGCAAAAGAAATGAGGCTGAAGCCCAGAGTATATATTGTTATCATACTTTGTTGTGCCCACAAGTTGGCTTTAGAAGAAAGTAGAATATTTTATTAAAAATCCAACCAGAGTATCAAATTGGGAACCTCATTTTGCAAAGTTAGAGTCCTGTCTTGTAGAATGTGATAAATGTTCTGAACCAGTGACCAACAAAGATACTTTCTCTCCCATAATAAAGAATGAATCTAGGAAACAAGCAGTGTACTTGAGAGTGGCACTGCTCGTGATGGCACCTAATAATTGTTTCAGAATTTTTTGTTTCCTGACCTTGAAACAATGGACTTCTCAGCTCTCAAGCCTTAGTAACCAAGAAGATGGGATGTAGTAATAGTTGAAATAAGCTTGAAGAAGAAGCTACCATCTGGCTAATTCAGGCTCCTTATGACACCAAAGCAAGAGGCAGAAAAGGAGGTAATGACTTTAGCTGGATGATGGATCATGATTATAAAGGAGAAATGAAGAGTACAGCAAGAATCCTAGGGAACTCCTGGGGACATCTCCTCTTACTATTATCTCGTGGCACCAGAGTACCAGAGACATGCACAGGCAGGATCACAAATGATTCATCGCCCTCAGAATTAAAGCTTTGAATCACTCAACTGTGGGTTGGGTGAGTAGGCGAGGGAGGAGAGGGAAAGGAGGAATAGAATCCTACAAGCTGAAGTGCTGCCAGAAGGCAAAGCACACACAGTCTAGGTAAAGGGAGAGCTCAGTTATTAAGCGTCAATACTAGCTAGTGCCTCATGACCAGTTGCAGACATGACAGCTTTAGCCATAATCTCTACATCATATTTATTATTATTGCTACTTTGTCTTTTTACTAATTGTAATAGAAATTACAAATTTTCCTTCACTATTCCTTTCTTCCTTTCTTCCTTTGTAACAGAACATTCAGTTTTTATCTAGGTACATGACTACTCAAAATAAAGACTGCTTTTCGTCATCTCTCTTTAAGCTAGGTATGTGCACGTGACCCAGTTCTCACCAGTGGAATATAAGGAGAAATGCTGTTTGTGAAAGTCCTTAAGTGGGGGTAGTAGGGACATACTATTTTCACTTCTTTCTTTTTCCTGCTGACTGAAAGAATGTATGTGTGCTGTCTTATTTGAGAATATTCAATTCTTACATTCAGGATAAGACAAACAAATGAGATATTTGAAACTCCTAAGAAGTACTAAGCCTAAACACCAGGTAAGCTAGTAGCCTATGAAATACAGGTGAATCTTGTGGAGGGTGTTAATTACAGATAATGTGTAAGCACGTAGCTTGTGAGACATAGGCAGAATTTATAAAATGTGTTAAATACAGATTTTAAGTAAGTTAGTAACTTGTAAAACATGTTGAAGTTACATATAATAAATGGAGTATAGGGACTTCCCTGGCGGTCCAGTGCTTAAGACTCCGCGCTTCCACTGCAGGGGGAGCGGGTTCCATCCCTGGTGGGGGAACTAAGATCCCACGTGCCGCATGGTGTGGCCAAAAAAAAAAAAAAAATGGAGTGTACGACAGGACAAACAAGAATGCTAGTCACAGGTAGAAAGGGGTAAAAAGGTCAAGTCACAAGGTATAGGTACATCTCTAAGCTAACAACTAGGCCATCCTTCAGCTGGCTGCTGTGGTAGGCAGAATTGTAAAATGGCCCCCCAAATTTCTGGACCCTGCTATCTACACATCTTCACTTAGTTATTCATCAAACGTTGATTTAGGTGTTGTTGTGAAGGGATTTTGCTGACGTATCTGAGATCCTCAATCAGTTGACCATGAGATAGGGGGACTATCCAGGTGGGCCTGACCTAACTACCAGAGCCCTTTAAACATAGGCCTAGAGATCAGAGACGGAAAGCCAGAGATTCAAAGCAAGATGCACCATTCCTGCCTTGAAGATGGAAGGGGGACACGTCGCAAAGAATGTCAGCAGCCTGCAGGAGCCAAGAGCAGCCCTTAGCTCACAGCCACTGAGGAAAGGGGACCCCAGTCCTGCAACTTCAGGAACTGAATTCTGTCAACAAGAAGAATGAGCTTGGAAGTGGTTTCGTCCACAGAGCCTCAGACAAGAACTCAGCCCAGCTGAACCTTGACTTCAGCCTTGTGATGCCTTGAGCAGAGAACCTAGTCATGCAGTGCCAGACCTCTAACCTACAGAGCTGTGACTAGTAAATGGGTATTGTTTAAAGCTGCCAAATTGGTGGTAATTTGAGACATAGCAATAGGAAAGGAATACAGCTACTCATTAGTGATATTCATTATGGTATCATTCTGGCCGCACATGTGCTCTACCCTACAAACATAGATAACACGCATAATTGTCCAGCAGGCTAATTAGGGAGCTACAATGGTAGCCAGGCGTACTCACCCGTTTCTTGCTGATAGAACACATGAGTGTGTTGGTTCCAGACACCTCCTGTCTGCCAAGCTCCCTTGCTCAAATCCTAGTTCTGTTCGTCAAAATCACACCGTCAAAGGGGAAGACTGATGTGGTAGAGAGAAAAAGAGAATATATGAACATTATGTAACCCAGGGTTCAGATAATGTGGTCCTTCCATCCCACTTGCATCCTATCTTAAGTGTGCAAATCTGTTATCCCATTTCTTTTTCCTTGTTTCTCATTCTGTTTTAAACTGATTTAATAAACCATATAATTTGAGCATATTTACTTGGTCTGCAGACCTTTTTGTTTCATGACTTCTGTGATCGCTTGCATGGTAGTATACTTAGAGTCTACTGTTGCATCAAGGTAATTTCCCACAGGACAAATGTGGACATAATGGCTGGCACTCAAGCAGCCATTTTGGTCCCATGAGGCAAAAGGTCCATGCTGAGGATGGTATTGCCGTCAGATACAAGGAGAAACAATTTAGAAGAAGACTAAATTTCTTATATAATGGAGGGCTGTGACAGCCCTGAATTGCCTACCTCTGACTATTTTTTATGTGTGAGAGAAATAAACTTCTATCTTTTAAAAGTCAGTATTATTGATTTTCCATCACTCACAGCTGAGCCTGACTTTACTTTTTTTTTTTTTAAATTAATTAATTAATTTATTTACGGCTGTGTTGGGTCTTCGTTTCTGTGCTAGGGCTTTCTCTAGTTGTGGCAAGCGGAGGCCACTCTTCATCGCGGTGCGCGGGCCTCTCACTATCGCGGCCTCTCTTGCTGCGGAGCACAGGCTCCAGACGCGCAGGCTCAGCAATTGTGGCTCACGGGCCCAGCTGCTCCACGGCACGCAGGATCCTCCCAGACCAGGGCTCGAACCCGTGTCCCCTGCAGTGGCAGGCAGACTCTCAACCACTGCGCCACCAGGGAAGCCCCTGACTTTACTTTATGTAGTAATGTTTCACGTTTCCTCCACTATTTCAAATAATTGGTTTTTTTTTTTAAATAAATAAATTTATTTATTTATTTATTTTTGGCTGTGTTGGGTCTTTGTTTCTGTGCGCAGGCCCTCTCTAGTTGCGGCGAGCGGGGGCCACTCTTCATTGCAGTGTGCGGGCTTCTCATTGTCGTGGCCTCCCTTGTTGTGGAGCACAGGCTCTACACGCGCAGGCTCAGTAGTTGTGGCTCACGGGCTTAGTTGCTCCGCGGCATGTGGGATCTTCCCAGACCAGGGCTCGAACCCGTGTCCTCTGCACTGGCAGGCAGATTCTTAACCACTGCGCCACCAGGGAAGCCCCAAATAATTGGTTTTTTAAATGTGGTCTGGGCTTCCTTGGTGGTCCAGTGGTTAAGACTCCACACTTCCATTGCAGGGGGCATGGGTCTGATCCCTGGTCAGGGAAGTTCCGCACGCCGCGAGGTGTGGCAAAAAATAAAAATAAAAATAAAATGTGGTCCAAGGCCTATCAAAATGATCTGTGCTACTTGTCAAAAAATTTAGTTTCTTAGATGCTTAGGTTCTTAGATTCTAAAGACTATGGTAGAGTCCAAGAATCTGCATTAGTGATGAGTGCAGATTGGGTATTCCTATGCCACCAGTATTTGTAAACCACTGATCAACAGGGAATGTTTGTGGTATTTACATTTAGAATTTAGTCCAAAGACTAAAGAATAGCAAGGAGTAAAACTTGGAGAGGTCCCCAAAGGAATTAGAGGGCTAATATAAAATGCCTGGAGATTTTGAACTGAAGGGGAAAAACCAACTTTGAAAATTACCCCTTGCATTAGTTTAGTGTGGCTGCCATAAAAAATCACCACAAATTTGGTGGCTTAAAACAAACACACCTTTATTCTCTCATAGTTCTGGGGATCAGAAGTGCAAAATCAAAGTGTTAGCAGGGTCACACTCCCTCCAAAGGCTCTGGGGGAGGTTTGATTCCTTTCCTCGTTTTGCTACTAGTGGTTGCCTGCCATTCCTTGGCATTCCTTGGCTCTTGGCCTCATCACTCTGAACTCTGCCTCTATTTTCACATTGCCTTCTCCTCTGTGTGTCTTTCTAATATCCCTCTACCTCTCTCTTATAAGGATACATTTGATTGTATTTCAGACCCACCCAGATAATACAGGATAAACTCTTCCTTTGAAGATCCTTAATTTAATCACATCTTTTGCTATACATGGTAATATTCATTCTTTGGTCATATAAGGTAGTATTAACAGGTTCTGGGGGTTAGGAAGTAAATACACCTTTTAGGGGAGGGGACATTTTTTCTCCTACTACACGTCTTAATATCACTTTTTAAAAAAATTAATTAATTAATTTATTTTTGGCTGTGTTGGGTCTTTGCTGCTGCGTGTGGGTTTTCTCTAGTTTCTCTAGTGGCCAGTGGGGGCTACTCTTCATTGTGGTGTGTGGGCTTCTCATTGCGGTGGCTTCTCTTGTTGCGGAGCACTGGCTCTAGGTGTGAGGGCTTCAGTAGTTGTGGCATGCTGGCTCAGTAGTTGTGGTGCACGGGCTTAGTTGCTCCACGGCATGTGGGATCTTCCCGGACCAGGGCTCTAACCTGTGTCCCCTGCATTGGCAGGCGGATTCTTAACCACTGCGCCACCAGGGAAGTCCAATATCACTTTTTGATAGAGTAGTTAAACCGTGTATTAACAACAATTTGAATACATTTATAGTTTTTCACATGATAGATCATAAGGAGACGTTTCATGCATTACACCCAAAAAGTGAAATATACTGGACATAAAGTCATACTAGCTACCACACCCACTGTCCTCTTTTAACTCAAGCCCTACTCAGGGAAGCCACCTTGAATTGCATTCCACGATTAATGATTAGATCAGGGTAGGTACATGATTGGAGGGAAGCTAGTTTATAACCTATGAGATTACCTGTTAAACATGTGATTGTAAACATCTAAGACAAACACCCTAGCTTCCTCTGTAATTTTGACTAAGGAGTTTGAAATGTGGCGAAGATTACCAGTTAGCAGACAGATTTAGATTTACTAGTCTGGGGGTGGGGGGCTGAGATTTTTTTCTCTCTCTTTTTTTAATCAGCTTTCTACTAGTTCCTATGTACTTCATAATTGGAGACCTCAGTTGTATTGAAAAGATTATGGTATACTGAGTCAAGTATTTAAATCTTGTCCCTACCACTTACTAGCTCTGTGGTTGTCACTTAATCTCTCTGATCCCTAATTTCCTCCACTATGAAGGTTATGTCTACCTATCATGGTTGTAAAGACTGCATGACACAAAATATTTAAAATACCTGGCACAGTACTAGGCACACTGGAAACCCTCAGTAAATGGAATATACTAAGGGCTTTATGGCAGTAAAGAAACAGATAAGGTGACTAAAACTACAAACATGGTCAAGTCACAAATTTTAACTTTTGACAAAGTTCTCACGCTCTTTTGCACCTCTCTATATGAAATGTTATCAGGAGCCCACTGGATACCTGTACACCAGGTTCAGTCTAGCTTAACATATGTAATTTTGTTAAAATTTCTCTTCCTACCATATGTGATTATATCATGATAATAAGGGATAATTAACTTTTGTTCAGAAATCTCTTTATCTCTGGTTAGAAATTTGCATTTCTGACCATCTGTAGATTGCAGGCCCCATGAGACTGTATCCTGGTCCTACTGGGGCATTTCTTGCTTATATATGGTGATGATGTTATATTTCAACACTAATTGACATTAACAAGACTATTTTCATATAGTGGGAAGGTATATTCACATGAGTCTGGCAAAATGGAACTCTTCAAAGATAGGCAGAGTTCAACATCACTAATTATCAGAGAAATGCAAATCAAAACTACAATGAGTTATAGCCTCATACCTGCTAGAATGGCTATTATGAAAAAGACAAAAAATAAGTGTTGGTGAGGATGTGGAGAAAAGGGAATCCTTATGCACTGTTGCTGGGAATGTGAGTTGGTACAGCCAATATGGAAAACAATATGGAGATTCCTCAAAAAATTAAAAATAGAACTACCATATGATCCAGCAATTCCACTTCTGGGTATTTATCTGAAGAAAACAAAAACACTCGAAAAGATATATGCACCCCCATGTTCACTGTAGAATTATTTACAATAGCCAAGATATGCAAACAACCTAAGTGTCCATCCACAGATGAACGATAAAGAAAATTTGGTATGTACAAACAACAGAAAATTATTCAGCCATAACAAAGAATGAAATCTAGCTATTTATGACAACATGAATGGACCTCAAGGGCGTTATGCTAAGTGAAATAAGTCAGACAGAGAAAGACAAATACCATATGATCTCTCCTATATGTGGAAGCTAAAAAACAGAAAGAAAATGAAACGTATAGATACAGGAACAGATTGCTGGGTGCCAGAGACAGGGTGGGTGGAGAGGGTGGGCTAAATGGGTGAAGGGAGTCAAAAAGTACAAACTTCCAGTTTAAAAAAAAAAAATCGATAATCCCTGCCTCCCTTTGCCTCCTTTCGCCATTTGTTTGCTTAAAAAGCTGGTTTATTTGTCATGTAGAATTTCCCATTTTATAAATTTTGCTAATTGCAAACATGTTCTTCTATTCCTTGTATCTCCTGTAAACGTCTTAAATCTAGAAATTTTATTAGATTAAGGTTCAATATTCTTTGGCAAGCATGTGTCAGAGATGATGCTGTATACTTCATATTGTATTGCATCATGAGTCAAATAATGTCCTTTTTGTGTGGACAAGATTGGCTCTGAGTTCAGGTATTGTTAGCCTAATCCTTCATCATCAAGTTTCCTAACAATATTTCAGCTAACACCATAGTTTTCAAATTGTAGTCCATAATCTCTGGGGATCTCTGAAATTCTTCCAGGGAGTCTGCAAGGTCAAAAATATTTCAAAATAGTAATAGATATTATTTGCTTTCCTCATTATATTCTCACAAGTGTACAGCAGAGTTTTTCAGACACTACATGACATTCCTGTGTTTTAAATTTTTCTCAGTTTTAATTTCTAGTGTAATTAATATTGAGATATATAACTTTCAAAAAGAAAACCTCTTTGTGGTGTCCAATAATTTTTAAAAGTGTGAGGCATCCCTGAGAAAAAGTTGGAGAACAACTGAGCCTATGAATTTAGTAGCCATTGATGATTATTCCCTGAATTTATTATTTCATTAGAGGTTGTATAATATTAATATTAAAATGTAAATCTGATCTTCTCCCTCTTCTGCTTAAATAGCTTTCTATTGTTCTTCAGTTAAAGTGAAACATCTGAGGGACATGATAGAGTATCCTATTATAGACTGATGATGTCTATTGGTGCTTTTGCACTGAGGAAGTTTCTATTTCTGGACACAAAGCAAGAGATTGATATTCCAGGATTTACCCAGAGAGCCAATACTGGAGAACAGAGAAATTAACAGAGCTTTGTCACAGTTTTTGCTAGAGAAACACAATTGAAGGCATGAGGAGCTAAGATGCTAGTAAGAAGAGAGGAATGGAGAATTGAGGTTGACATGCAGAGAGTTTCCCCTTGTCGTTTGCTAAATTCTTAAGTTGTACAATTCTTAAGCTAAGAAACAAAGTAGAGTGCTTCCAAAAATTAGAGTGGAGAGTTTTGCAATCTCAAGGTACTAAGGAGGTAAAGATTAGAATTTAGAACTTTCTGGGGAAGGGCTCAGGTTAACATATCAGGCATTTGGTTGAAAGCCCTGGAGAAGTATACCATAAGCATAGGGGAAAAACAAGGGCAGACAAAAATCCTTACCCAAATGATGGCCCCTTGATTAAAGGAGCACCTATTGTCTTCAAAGAAAAAGGGAGGGTAAATCTTCTCTGAAGGAAGCAATATCATCTGGAGATTTTACAACTTCTATACATGATATCTAGCATCCAGTCAAAAATTACTAGGTATGCCAAGAGACAAGAACATAAAATAGATAAGTGAAGACAAAATAGAGGACAGAAATAGATCCACAGCTGATCCAGATATTGAAAACAGCAGACAAGAACTTTAATGTGCTCAAGAAAATCACGGTAGAGATGGACAAAACTGATGAAAGAATGGAGAATTTAATCAGAAAACTGGAATCTATATAAGGGAATCAAATGGAATTTCTAATTCTAAACTGTAAAATCTCACCTCAGTGGTAACTGAACTTAACAACTTAATGGAAGTGTCCCACAGTAGATTAGCACAAAAGAGATCATTAGTAAACTGAAAACAGAAAAATTTTCTGAAGCACAGAAAGAAAAAAAGAATGAAAAATACAGAAAAGAGCATAAGAAAAATGTTAGCACAATGAAAAAGTCTAATATGAATCTAAATGGTGTTTCAGAAGGAAAGGAGAAGTCTGTGTCTGAAGAAATATTTGAAGAGATAGCAGCAGAGAATTTTCCAAAATTCTTCCAATTGTTCTCTTCTCCTTTACTTCTTCCTACTCTCTCATCTCTTTTTTCTTCTTCTTTTCCCTGTGTTTTAGTTTGGATAATATATATTGATTTTCTTCAAGTTCACTAATCCTTTATCCTACATCCAGTATGCTGTTAAGCCTATACAATGAATTCTTAATTTCAATTATTGTATCTTTCAGTTCTAGAATATATACTTGCTTGTTTTTTAGAGATTTATTTTTATTAAGTTCTCTATATTTTAACTGTTTTATATGTCTTTCCCCCTGTTTTCCTTAACACATTCCTAATAGTAATTTAAAAGTTCTTGTTTGCCAATTCCAACATCTGGGTAATCTATGGTTCTGCTTTTTTTTTTTTTTTAAAGTTTCCAGTTTTTTTTTTATACTGATTTCTTTAATTTATTTATTACTTATTTATTATTTATTTTTTGGCTGTGTTGGGTCTTTGTTTCTGTGCGAGGGCTTTCTCTAGTTGCAGCAAGCGGGGGCCACTCTTCATCGCGATGCGTGGGCCTCTCACTATCGCGGCCTCTCTTGTTGCGGAGCACAGGCTCCAGACGCGCAGGCTCAGTAGTTGTGGCTCACGGGCCTAGTTGCTCCGCGGAATGTGGGATCTTCCCAGAACAGGGCTCGAACCCGTGTCCCCTGCATTGGCAGGCAGCTTCTCAACCACTGTGCCACCAGGGAAGCCCTATGGTTCTGCTTTTAATGGCTATGTTTTCCCTGTTGATAAGTCACATTTTCCTTCATATTTGCATGTCTCATTTCTTTTTTTTTTTTTTTAAATAAATTTATTTATTTATTTTTGGCTGCGTTGGGTCCTCGTTTCTGTGCGAGGGCTTTCTTCAGTTGCGGCGAGCAGGGGCCACTCTTCATCGCGGTGCGCGGGCATCTCACTGTCGTGGCCTCTCCCATTGCGGAGTGCAGGCTCCAGACGCGCAGGCTCAGTAGTTGTGGCTCACGGGCCCAGCTGCTCCGCGGCATGTGAGATCTTCCCAGACCAGGGCTCGAACCCATGTCCCCTGCATTGGCAGGTGGATTCTTAACCACTGCACCACCAGGGAAGCCCCTCTTTTTTTTACTGTATGCTGAACATTATATATCTAAAAATTTATGGGAACTGAAATATTATTTTGTCCTAGAGAGTGCGTGTCTTTTCCACTGTCAGGAAGCTAGACTGAGAAACATTACTTTGATCCAATCAGGATTATGCTCTGTTGGGTTTAGATTAAAAGTTTATTTTGTTTGAGTTCACCTCAGGTTTCAAACATCTTGAGGGTGAAATCTGGAGTTGTCTCCTGTGTGTATAACATACCCATTCCTCTGGCTGGACTTTTAGACTAGGCATTGTGAGACTGGCTACATCTTACCTGGAAGCATAACTCCTGCAATTAACAAATTTATTATTGCTTTTTTTTTTATGAAATTACCTTTACTTTTAATGGCTACACCAGCAAACAACAATGCTGAATTTACTTTCACTAGTTTTTCTTTTTTTAAATTTATTTATTTATGGCTGTGTTGGGTCTTCGTTTCTGTGTGAGGGCTTTCTCTAGTTGTGGCAAGCGGGGGCCACTCTTCATTGTGGCGCGTGGGCCTCTCACTATCGCGGCCTCTCTTGTTGCAGAGCACAGACTCCAGACGCGCAGGCTCAGTAGTTGTGGCTCACGGGCCCAGTTGCTCCGCGGCATGTGGGATCTTCCCAGACCAGGGCTCGAACCCGTGTCCCCTGCATTGGCAGGCGGATTCTCAACCACTGCGCCACCAGGGAAGCCCTACTATTGCTTATGAAAGACAATTTGGAAAATAATTCCAAATAGAAAGACAAAACTCAATCAAAATGCCATCACTTCAATAAAGCTACATCATTATTTTGATGTATTTTCTTACAGAAATTATCCTGGGGCTAGATAGTTTATAATTGTTTCATTATTTAATTGAAATTCTAAAAGTAAGTATATACTTTGAGGTGAGGTTACTTAAGAAATATTTTTTTTTTGTCAAGTCCTAAAGGAAAATAATATTTATAATGAGACTGCTTGCTTTTAAATTTTGTTGAATTTTCTTTGAGAAGGAGGCATCCACACTTTTGCATTCTTGCAAGATCATTAGGATGGTAAAGTCAATTCATTATGGCTTCTTAAATTATTATTCTCAGAATTTTTGTTGGGAGTTGTGTGCTGTGCCTATAAATAGTTCTTTTAAACAAATCTTTTTAACTAATACCCAAACCTTCTAATTCTGGAGGTATTAATTTTGGTGACTCTCTTGGATAAATAGGTCTATAACTGTCAGTAGCTTTTCTAAAAGGGTAGATAGGTCATATATTTTCTGAACCTTTGCGTATCAAAGAATAAAATTTGTTACTTTTCTACATGAAAGACAATTTAAACATAAATTCTAATGGCCCATCCTTTCCCTCCCAAAACTCTTACGATATTGCTCAATTAAGTATTTGGTATTTAATATAACAGAGAAGTCTGATGTCAATTTGATTTTTGTTTTTTGAAATATAGCATATTGTGTCTCCATTTTTCACCCACCCACCAAATACCCACCCATGGCATATATACCGTCTTAAGCCCATACCAAGCTGAAGTGAAGCACTGGCCATTGCTCTGTGAAGGTCATCTTAGTCAAATGTGGTGATGAACAGACAAAGAGGTCATATATTGACCTTGACAAGTTCCAGATGGTCCTCACTCTCCTTCACTTCACCTCCAGCTTGTCTTCCTATCTGCCAAACCTGTTGATGAGCAACAGACACTTGGTTTAAACACAGAGGCAATAACTAACTACGCAGAGGCAACAGCTTTCCCTTTGCAGTCCCACTTAGGCAGCTATATATGCTTTACTTTTCTGATTAGTTAGTTGGTGACTCCTTCTCTGTTCCTTCAACTAGCCTTCTCTGACTGTTACTTCCCCAGCTCCTACTACAGGTGTAGAAGGTTTAAATCCTATAGTAAATCTCTTATTCCATAAGACTTATTAAGATCTCTGCTTCTCTTACTAAACCCAGCTGATATTGTTATTGGTACTGAAAATTGTTCCAGGGGAACAGAAACATGATGATGGGACTTTAGAATTGATTCTTTGATCTACCTAAATTTGGGATTAATGACCCTGTTGCCAGTAATAAAATGGTAGCCTATTGCATGAAGTGGCAAGATAGTTACTTAAATTATAACACACGGTCATGAGAAATCAACTGCCTATACAAATAGTTGATACCATAGATTATCTTAGGGGAAAAACAATAGTGTTGGTTGATTGCTTCCAGATGCACTGTAGAACTTGAAGAAAGAAAATGATGAGTTCAGAACTTTAAATTCCCAGTTTTAGATCCAGGTAAGGAACAAGATGGCTTCTATGACTGCCCTAAAATAAATCTTTATTTCTTTTAGCTGCAGAGTGTCAAGGTTTCTGACCAAGCCCAAAGTCTAGTCATGTGGATGGCTAGGTTACAATGCAAATTAAAATTATAACATCAAATGGTCTCTTATATTAATGTTAGAACATTGATTCGAAGGAGTGAGAGAATTGGGGTGGGAACATAGAGGAGACTCCATTTAGGCTAAGAACCCAAATTTTGTCAAGCATCTTTTGTATCAGAAATAGCCTTTTGTATTCTGCCTCTGGAAATTAGTCTCCTCTTGTCTGAAGAACCAGTAATGACCTTTCCTGAATTGGTTGCTTTATAGGGTCCAGTGATCCAGGGTATGGACTTGGAAGGTACCCCTTCCAAGATAAAGTACAAGTTGTTTCATCTGATTCTTCCTACCAGTAAGAAAGGGACAGGGTGCCTATTGGGCCTGTTTGGATTTTAGAGACAACATACTCTGATCCACTTACTGGATAACCCAAAAGGCTGCTGGTTTGGTGTGGATCCTGGAAGAATTTCAGCATCAGATTGAGGCTTCTGCACAATCTGCTCTGTCATTTGGGCCATATAACTCAGCAGATATGATTGTGCTTGTGCTTTCTGTGGTATTGATAGGGATACTGTATGAAGCCTTTGGCAGGCTCCTATAGGATTTTGAAACAGAGCTATGCCATCTTCTGCAGATGACTACTGTCCTTTGAGAAATAGCTCTGTCCTGCTATTGGCCCTAATACAGACTGATAGCTTGACCACAAGCCACTGAGTTACCATGTGACCTCAGCTGCCCATCATGAACTGAGTATTGTATGACACATAAAACCATAAAATTGAGTATGCACAGCAGCACTCTATCATCAATCTAGATTGGTCTTGAGAAACTCCTACAGAAAGTAGTAAGTTTTATGAGTCTGGTTCCATCTCCTGCTACATTGCCTCTTCTCTCTCTTGCACCTGTGAATGCATTGAAAATTCCTATAACTAAGAAAAATTTGGGCCTGGTTTAAAGATGGTTCTGAATTATATGCTGGCACCACCTGAAATTGGATGGCTGCCGTCCCACAGCCACACCCTGGGGTGGACCTGAAGAATACTGGTGAAGGAAAAAACTCATTGGGCAGGACTTCAAGTGGTACATTTAGCTGTCTACTGTATCTGGACCAAAGAGATGGCCAGAAGTATGGATCTACATTCGTGGGCATTTGCTGACATTTGGCTGGATGGTCAGGGACAATACAGAATTGGAAGACTGATGACACAGCGTCTGGGGTAGAGGTATATGAATGGACCTCTCCAAATGAGCACAGGGTATGGAGATATTTGCGTCCCATGTGAATATCACCAAAGGGCAACCTCAACAAAAGAGGATATTTATAATAAGGTAGAAAAGATGACCCATTCTGCAGATGTCAGGCATCATTTTTCCTCAGACATCCCTGTCCTTGTTAAATGGGCTTTTGCACAAAGTGGTCATGTGGTCAGGGATGGAGGTTATGCATAGACTTAGCAACATGAATTTCCACTGACCAAAACCATTGCAGTGAGCCCAAGCTACAACAGTAGAGATCAACAATGACCCTCCTGCTTTAGAACCATTCCTGGAGGATAAGCCAACCTTGGTAGGAGGATGATTACATTAGATTAATTCCATCATTCAAAGGGTACACACTGTTCTCATTGAAATAGACTATTTCAGACTAATATAATTTGGAAGCATATTTACCTTCCCTGCCTACAGTACTGCTGCCAAAATCACTACAACCTGTGGATTTACAGAATGCCTTCATCATAATATTCCAAAGAATAGCATTTCCAACCAAGGAACTCATTTTACAGCAAATGAAGTATGGTGATATGCTCATCTCATAGAATTTGCTAGTGTTACCATGTCCCCATCACCTGAAACAACTGTCCTAATAGAATGGTAGAATGGCCTTTTGCTTTAAAGACTAAGTTGTGTTTTAGAGTAATTGAAAATATTTTCTTTTACCTTCATTTACTGATTTCTGATGTGGACCATTTTTAAAGTCTTTACTGAATTTGTTACAATATAGCTTCTGTTTTACGTTTTGGTTTTTTGGCCGAGAGGCATGTGGGATCTTAGCTCCCTGACCAGGGATTGAACCCGCACCCCCTGCATTAGAAGGCGAACTCTTAACCACCAGACCACCAGGGAAGTCCCCCCATTTATTGATTTCTGATACTCTTTATTGCTTTATGTTGATCCATGTTTCTCACCTATCTAATATTCTTTCTCCCTGAGAACTTCTTTAACATTTCTTTTAGAGTAGTTCTATTGACAATGAATTCCCTCAGTTCTGATTTGTCTGAGAACATTTTTATTTCTTCTTCATTTTTAAGGATACTTTTGCCAGGTATAGAATTATGGGTTGATTTTTTTTTTTTCTTTCAGCACTTGAAAGATGTCACTTTGTCTTCTTGCTTGCATAGTTTTTGATGAGACATATGTTATAATTCTAAGCCTTGCCCCTCTGTAAGTAATGTATCTTTTTCTCTGGATGCCTTCAAGATTTTTGTTTGTCTGGTTTGCAGCTATTTCAACATGATATGTCTAAGTTGTGGGGTTTTGGTATTTATCCTACTTGGTTCTCTGAGGTTTTTGGATGTATGACTTATTGTCTGTCATTAATTTTGGAAAAATTTTGCCCATTATTTAGTCAAATATTCTGCCTTGTTCTTTCTTCTCCTTCTGGGATTATAATTATGTATGTATCACACCATTTGATACTATCTCACATCTCTTGGATATTCTGTTCTGTTTGTTCATTCATTCTTGTTTTTCTTTTTGCATTTTACTTTGGGTAATTTCTGTTGACCTATCTTCAAGTTTATTGGTTCTTTGCTTACCTATGTTGAGTCTACTGATAAGCTCATTTACGGCATTCTTCACCTCCATTACTGTGGGTTTTTTAGCTCTCCCAGCCATAATGTACTATTATTTTAAAAGTCAAATCATTTTAGCATGAGGTGGTGGGGAAGGGTGGGGGATATAATGTGGAGATTAAGTAATAGCTTTAAGCAGGCACTGTAAACTTGGGTCTTGGGGTATGGATTTCATAAGTGTTCTGTGTCTCTTGCAGATATATACTAGGCCTAGCATGTCTTCCTACTCCTCCTATAGGGGTAGAGCATTCTTTTTGTCCTACAGTTAGTTTTTGTTGCTTTTTCCACTTCAAATTAAGGTTTTTGTTCCACAGAGGAGGTAGGAGAGACAGGTTTCAGCAGTGGCTGTGTTCCCCTCTCCCAGCCGGCACTGTGAAGCAATCTTTCTCAGGATTCCCCCACTCTTCCTCATGGGAGCCTGGTTGGATTCCTGGAGGAAAAGCCTGAAAGAGTGTGCAATGCCCTGCATGTCTGTGTCCCTCAGGAGCCTCACACTCATTTTAGCCCATACCTGGTCTTTAGCAATTTGGTAAAAAATTGCTAGCTGCATCTTCTTACTGGCTTAAATGGCATCTGGAAGCAACTGCCAAGGTAAAAAAGTGCTCAGACCTTGTTTTTCTCTGTCTCTCTCCAGCTTTCAGGTTAGTTGTTTGCCCTATAGCTGTAGTTCTCAAACGGGTTCAGCAAAAGTCATTAATTTGCACAGCTAATTTATTTTGCTGTAAGGGTGACACTCTTTTCAGCTTTCTGAGCTAAATCTGGAAGCCAAGAATGGCCTTTTGAAGGCTTAGTTATGATGTCAACTGGGTGGCAACACTTTGTGGAGCTGAGATAATGTTCTCCAGTTTGTGACATATACTCTGATTCAGTGACAAAAGTAAGATTCATGAGTCTCAAAACCAAGGGCTGGATATGCGAGTGCCTCCTTTTGCAATTACACTTAATGTTCCACTAGTGAATTCTTTGCTTCCTATCCCACAACTTTAGGCTCTGCTGATCTGGAGGTATTGGTTCCCAAGTGAAGACTGTTTCACCGGCGAATACATTGATTTTATTAAACTAGAAATTACCTGGTTTTGGGGCAACTCATGCCAGTGAATGATACTGTACTGGTATTCATTAATACCAGTAATTAATACTATTAAGGGGAAATTAGATTGTTGCTACATAATGGACATAAAGAGAAGTATGTCTGGAACACAGGAGATACTCTGGGGGTGTCTCTTAGTACACCCATATCCTGTGATAAAATTAATGGGAACACTACAACAAACCAGTAAAATCAGGACCATTAATGGAACAAACCCTTCAGAAACAAAAGTTTGGATCATCACAGGTAAGGAAATAGAACCATTTGAGGTGAATAGCAGCATGTAATGAGTAGTAGAAGAATTCAGTTATAAATACCACTTACAACCATGTGATCAGCCATTATCACTTGCAAGCATGTGACCAATCGTTATCCTATTCTAACACTTATTAGTGATTCTTCTCCCTTCACTGAACCCAGAATGATGTACTTCTCTTACCAGAAGGAGGAGAAATGTCTGTGGACAGACAAAAACAACTATTGTGAACTTCAGGAACTTTCATTAGACGGGATATGGACTGGCTGGCTTTGTGCTGAATATCTCTAATTCACACTTACAGTCATACAGATTCAAATGACCACATTAATGCTTAGGTTATTTTACCTTGGAAACTAAATGTTTTTTCTTTTAAATTAGGATAATATCTATTATGTATAATTTGTTATAATTTTTAAAAGCACCCAATATATGGCCCAGCATATAAGTATATTATTTTCTTCATTGCTTCCCCTTTCTAAAAATACTTCCTTGGGCTTCCCTCGTGGTGCAGTGGTTAAGGATCCGCCTGCCAATGCAGGGTACACGGGTTCGAGCCCTGGTCCGGGAAGATCCCACATGCCATGGAGCAACTAAGCCCATGCGCCACAACTACTGAGACTGCGTGCCACAACTACTGAAGCCCGTGCGCCTAGAGCCCATGCTCCGCAACAAGAGAAGCCATGGCAATGAGAAGCCCGTGCACTGCAACAAAGAGTAGCCCCTGCTGCCCACAGCTAGAGAAAGCCCGTGCACAGCAACAAAGACCCAACGCAGACAAAAATAAAATAAAAATTAAAAAAATAAATAAACTAAAAATACTTCCTTGCTGAATTTATATGTATTACCCTCTTTAACATCCCCCAAAACCTTCTTTTTCCCCCTCTAGTTTCCTTTCTTCTCCAACAAACTTTAAATACAGGTCTTCCTCTTCTTAGAAAAAAATATTAATTTGGGTCTTGTAGTCTAGAGCTTCCTAACTGATGTACATAGGTACAATGATGTGCTAAGGTGCATTGATGTGCCATGTGTGGGTTACAGGTGTATAGAACACTGATCCTCTCAGCTATCAGTACAGTCAGCTTGGGTCTAGGGCAGCTGGAACCCCAGTTATCTTTGTTCTTCACAGACCATAAGCAGCTTCTTTCATTTATCACAGTGTTCCTTCCATACAAAAGCAGTACTGTCATTTTTAAATTTATACTGTGACTGAAAACACTATAATTCTACAAAGGGGGATTAGAGAGATTGATTTCCAGAATTAATTTTCTAAAAGTGATTTTATCAGTACAGATTGAATGAGACCTGGGATATGAAAATTAGGGACAAGATGCTTTGATAATTATTCTATATTCTTCAGCTCAATATAATTAAGCAAGAATATTGCTTAGCATGTATAAAACAAAAGAACTAGAAAGATTCTGCTTTAAGAAATTCTTCCCACCAAAGGGTCACTGCTGCATACATAATTTACTGCAGTGCTGTCATTTTACTAGTGATTGTAGAAGCTCTATATTTGTTGATAGCTGAACATTTAATAGTTTTATTCTTTTTATCCTATTACCATACTTATCCTTTTATTTGCTGAAGTTATTTATTAAAACATTCATTTTTATTTTTACCAAACAAATACAGGTCTATAGTTTAAAAAATCAAATAGTGCTAAAAGTCTTATAGTAAAAAAAGCACTCTACTATTCCTTCTCTCCCTACTCTAACCCTTTCTCCAAAAACAACCACTTACAATTTTGATGCTCTGTTCTTCTGTTGTTTGGCCACATGTTTCTAAGTGACATTCATATATCACTATCTCTTTGTTCACCCATTGACTTATAACCTACTGGTATGGTAGATTAGGATTAACCTCACTTATACCCCATTCCTCCAAACTACCCTTCCCTTTATTCTCTCAATATAGCTAAAGCATTATGAATTGAACATCCAGTATTTACATTATTAAGACCAGGTAAATATTATTTGTTGTTGAACCAAATAGTACCCTATGATTATATATCCTTGTCTAAGTTAATTTTTCTTATGAATAGTAATTGCCCTGCTTTTCATTTGTTTGGTGAGCAGTTTTTTATCGAGGTTTATCTTACTCCACCTTTAAACATCCTCTAACGATAATTTTTCACATGGTTCAATGTATCAGATTATCTAATATTTCCAGTATTTCTCTCTCGAGACCTCTCTCAAGCAGTCTCCTGTCCTGCTCCAATCATGACTTCTTTTCCTTTTTAATTCATCCTCTGAATTTTCTTTGTCTCTCTACTATATTGGGATCTCTTTCCTGGAACCTACTCACTTCTTTTTGGTTAATGTCCTCTTTTTGGTAGATGGCATCCTTGATTAAGATTCCTGTGTAATTGCATATGAGAGGTAAAGTTTTGACATTTTGCATGTCTGAAAATGTCTCTATCCTAGCTTCATATTTGATTGATAGCTTAGTTATAAAATTAAATGTTGAGAAGCAGTTTCACTCAGAAATTTTAAGATAATACTTCAAAATTTTCTCTGGCTTCCAATACAGAAGAAGACTAATATCACTTTTATTTATTTTAATATGTGGCCTATTATCCCCCTACACCCACCCTGACATAAGCTTTTACGATCTTTCCTCTCTTCCCAAGATCTTGACATTTCAAAGTGAAGGGCCTAGGTACATGTTTTATGTTTTGTACTGAATTGCAATGATCACTATGAATTAGGACTCTTGTATCCTTTAGTTCTGGGAAATTCTTTCTTTATATATCTTGAAAATTTCCTCCCCTCTCTTGGATCTTTTCTCTCTTTTTTGAACTATTAGTTAGATGCTGGACCTTCTGGAGCAGTCCTTTTTTAAAGAATTCTTTTTCTCCTATTTTCCACTGTTTGTCTTTCTTGAACTTGACAACTTATTCCAAAAATACTTTAATTTTTAAAAATTTGGTGATGATATTTATAATATCCAAGATTGTGTTTAGTCCTCTGTTCTTTTTTTTTTTTATCATGGGAAAATATACATAACGTAAAATTTACAATTTTAACCATTTTTAAGTATACAATTCAGTGGCACTAAATACATCCACAATTTTGTGCAACCATCACCACTACCAATTTCCAGAACATTTATCATCATCCCCAAAGAGAAATTCTGAACTCATTAAATAGTAACTCTCCATTCCCCACTTCCCCAAGTCCCTGGTAACCCTTTATTCTACTTTCTATCTCCATGAATTTGTCAAGTTTAGGTACTTCATATAGGTGGAATTATACAGTATTTGTCCTTTTGTGTCTGGCTTATTTGACTTAGCATAAAGTTTTCAAGGCTTACCTATGTTGTAGCATGTAGCAGAGTTTCCTTCCTTTTTATGGGTGAATACTATTCCACTGTATGTATATACCATGTCTTGTTTATCTGTTAACCTGTTGATGGACACTTTTTTTTTCCCCACCACTCATCTATTGTGACAAATGTTACTATGAACATGGGTGTACAAACATCTCTTTGATTCCCTCTATCCATTCTTTTGGGTTTATATCCCAGGAATGGAATTGCTGGATCCTATGGTAATTCTATGTTTAACTTTTTGAGGAAATGTCAACCTGTTTTCCACAGAGGATATACCGTTTTACATTCCCACCAGCAATGCATGAGAGTTCCAATTTCTTCACATTCTTGTCAACCCTTGTTATTATTATTTGTTTGTTTTTGGTGATAGCCCTCCTAATTGCTATAATGTGGTATGTCATTGTGATTTTAATTTGCATTTTCCTAATGACTAATGGTGTTGAGCATCTTTTCATGTGCTTATTGGCTATTTGTATATCTTTTTTGGAGATGTGTCTATTCAAGTCCCTTGACCATTTTTGAATTGGGTATGGTTGTTGTCATTGTTGTGAGTTATAGGAATTCTTTATAAATTCTAGATTTTCATTCAGATTTTCAAAGATTTTGTCCCATTAGGTGGGTTGTCTTCCTATTCTCTTGATATTGTCCTTTGATGCAAAAAAGTTTTAATTTAAAAACATTGAGAAATAATTGACATATAATATTTTATTAGTTTCAGATATACAACATAATTCAATATTTGTATATCTTGCAAAATGAACACCACAATAAGTCTAGTTAACATCCATCACCACACATAGTTACAAATTTCTTCTTATGGTGAGAACTTTTAAGATTTCTCTATTATCAACTTTCAAATACATAATACAGTGTTTTAAACCACAGTCACAAAGCCATACACTACATACACATGACTTATTTATAACTGGAAGTTTGTACCTTTTGACCCCTTTCACTCACCTCCTTACCCCATACCTTTGGCAATTACCTGTCTGTTTTCTGTATCTATGAGTTTAGTTTCTACTTTGCTTTTTTGTTGTTTTTTAGATTCCACATGTAAGCGAGATCATATGGTATTTGTCTTTCTCTGACTTATTTCACTTAGCCAAATGCTCTCAGGATCCATCCATGTTGTTGCAAATGGCAGGATTTCATTCTTTTTTTTTATGGCTGAATAATATTTCATTCTCTCTATATATACCACATCTTCTTTATTCATTCAGCCATTGATGGGCACTTAGGGTTGCTTCCACGTCTTGGCTATTGTAAATAATGCTATAAGGAACATGGGGGTGCATATATCTTCTTGAGTTAGTATTTGAATTTCCTTTGGATAAATACCTAAAAGGGTAATTGCTGGATCATATGGTAGTTCTATTTTTAATTTTTTGAGAAATCTCCATACTGTTTTTCATGGTGGCTGCACCAACTTACATTCCCAACAACAGTGCACAAGCATTCCCTTTTTCTCCACAACCTCATCAACACTTGATATCTCTTGTCGTTTTGGTAATAGTCATTCTAATAAGAGTGAGGTGATATCTCATTGTGGTCTTGATTTGCATTTCCCTGATGACTAGTGATTTGATCACCTTTTCATGTACCGTTGGCCATTTGTATGTCTTCGTGGAAAAATGTCTATTTAGATATTGTGCCCATTTTTCAATTGGATTTTTTTTTTTTTTTGGCTTTCGAGTGTATGAGTTCTTTATATATTTTGAATATTAGCTCATTATCAATTATGAAATTGCAAATATTTTCTCCCATTCTGTAGGTTGCCTTTTCATTTGGATGATGGTTTCCTTTGCTGTGCAGAAGCTTTTTAGTTTGATATACTCCCACTTATTTATTTTTGCTTTTGTTGCCTTTGCTTTTGGTGTCAGGTCCAAAAAAATCATCACTAAAACTAATGTCAATGAGTATAACACCTATGTTTTTTTCTAGGAGTTTTATTGTTTCAGTTCTTACACTTAAGTTTTTAATCTATTTTGAGTTAATTTTTATATATGGTGTAAGACAGTGGTCCAGCTTCATTCCTTTGCATGTGGCTATCCAGATTTCGCAACACCATTTATTGAAGAGACTTTCCTTTCCCCATTGTATATTCCTGGCTCCTTTGTTGTAAATTAATTTACTCTATATTTATGGATTTATTTCTGGGATCTCTATTCTGTTCCACTGACCTATATGTCTGTTTTTATGCCAGTACCATACTATTTTGATTACTATAGCTTTGTAATATAGTTTGAAATCAGGGACCATGATGCTTCCAGATTTGTTCTTTCTCAGGGTTGCTTTGGCTATTCAGGCGTGTGAGTGTGTGTGTGATTCTTTGTGACTCTTTAGGGTTTTCTGTATATCATATGTCATCTACATAATAAAACTGTCATAATGACAGTTTTACTGTTTTCTTTCTGATCTGTATGACTTTTCTTTCTTTTTCTTGTCTAATGGCTCTGGTTAGGGCTTCCAATACTGTGTTAATAAAAGTGGCCAGAGTGGGCATTCTTGTATTGTTCTTGATCTTAGAGGAAAAGCTTTTAGCTTTTTACCCTTGAGGGTGATTGATAGTAATTGTGGGCTTGTCGTATGTGGCCTTTATTATGTTGAGGTATGTTCCCTCTACACCCACTTTGTTGACAGTTTTTACCATAAATAGATGTTGAATTTTGTCAAACATTTTTTCTGCATCTGTTGAGCTGACCATATGATTTTTATCCTTAATTTTTTTAATGTGGTGTATCACATTGATTGATTTGCAGATGTTGAACCATCTTTGCATACCTGAAATAAGTTCTACTTTATCATAGTCTATGATTCTTTTAATGTATTGTTTGCTAATTGAATTCAGTTTGTTAATATTTTGTTGAAGATTTTGCATCTATGTTCATCAGGGATATTAGTCTGTTATTTTCTTTGCTGGTGGCATCCTTTTCTGGTTTTGATATCAGGGTAATGCTGTCCTCCTAAAATGAATTTGAAAGTGTTCCTTCCTCTTCTATTTTTTTGGAAGATTTTGAAGAGAATTGGAATTAGCTTGCCTTTAAATGTTTGGTAGAATTCACCAGTGAAACTATCTGGTCCTGGACTTTTGTTGTTGGAAAATTTTTGATTACTAATTCAACCTCCTTACTAGTTAATTGGTGTGTTCAGATTTTCTATTTCTTCATGCTTCAGTCTTGGTAGGTTGTATGTTTCTAGGAATTTATCCATTTCTTCTAGGTTGTCCAATTTATTGGTGTATAATTATTCACAGTAGTGTCTTGTGAGCCTTTGTATTTCTAGGGTATCAGTTATAATTTCTTCTCTTTCATTTCTGATTTTACTTATTTGAGTCTTTTCTCTTGGTGAGTCTAGCTAAAGGTTTGTCAATTTTTTTATCTTTTCAAAAAACCACCTCTTAGTTTCAGTGATCTTTTAAATTTTTTTTTAGCCTTTATTTTAATTATTTTTGCTCTGATCTCTGTTATTCCCTCCCTTCTACAAACTTTGGGCTTCATTTGTTCTTGTTTTTCTAGCTCCTTGTGGTATAAAGTTAGGTTGTATGAAAATTTTCTTGTTTCTTTTTATTTATTTATTTATTTATTTTAAACATCTTTATTGGAGTATAATTGCTTTACAATGTTGTGTTAGTTTCTTGTTTCTTGTTTTTTTTTTAAACATCTTTATTGAAGTATAATTGCTTTACAATGGTGTGTTAGTTTCTGCTTTATAACAAAGTGAATCAGTTGTACATATACATCTGTTCCCATATCTCTTCCCTCTTGCATCTCCCTCCCTCCCACCCTCCCCATCCCATCCCTCTAGGTGGTCACAAAGCACCTAGCTGATCTCCCTGTGCTATGTGGCTGCTTCCCACTAGCTATCTATTTTACATTTGGTAGTGTATATATGTCCATGACACTCTCTCACCCTGTCACATCTCACCCCTCCCCCTCCCCATATCAAGTCCATTCTCTAGTAGGTCTGTGTCTTTATTCCCATCTTGCCACTAGGTTCTTCATGGCCTTTTTTTTCCCCCTTAGATTCCATATATATGTGTTAGCATACTGTATTTGTTTTTCTCTTTCTGACTTACTTCACTCTGTATGACAGACTCTAACTCCATCCACCTCATTACAAATACCTCCATTTCAATTCTTTTTATGGCTGAGTAATATTCCATTGTATATATGTGCCACATCTTCTTTAGCCATTCATCCGATGATGGACACTTAGGTTGCTTCCATGTCCTGGCTACTGTAAATAGAGCTGCAATGAACATTGTGGTACATGACTCTTTTTGAACTATGGTTTTCTCAGGGTATATGCCCAGTAGTGGGATTGCTGGGTCGTATGGTAGTTCTATTTTTAGTTTTTTAAGGAACCTCCATACTGTTCTCCATAGTGGCTGTATCAATTTACATTCCCACCAACAGTGCAAGAGTGTTCCCTTTCCTCCACACCCTCTCCAGCATTTATTGTTTGTAGATTTTTTGATGATGGCCATTCTGACCGGTGTGAGATGATACCTCATTGTAGTTTTGATTTGCATTTCTCTAATGATTAATGATGTTGAGCATTCTTTCATGTGTCTGTTGGCCATCTGTATATCTTCTTTGGAGAAATGTCTATTTAGGTCTTCTGCCCATTTTTGGATTGGGTTGTTCGTTTTTTTGTTATTGAGCTGCATGAGCTGCTTGTAAATCTTGGAGATTAATCCTTTGTCAGTTGCTTCATTTGCAAATATTTTCTCCCATTCTGAGGGTTGTCTTTTGGTCTTGTTTAGTTTCTTGTTTCTTGATGTAGGCATTTATAACTATGAATTTCCCTCTTAGAAAATCCTTTTGTTGCATTCCATAAGTTTTGGTATGTTGTGTTTCCTTTTTCATTTGTCTCAATGTATTTTTTTATTTCTCTTTGATTTCTTTTTTGACCCATCGCTCAGGAATGAAGTATTTTTATGAAAATAGAATTACTTATAATCCTAGGACTCAGTGTAATTTAGTTGCTAATTTAAAAACTGAATATCATGTTTCATTTATGTTCCATCAACATCTACATGTATGGTATACAAATATAAGAATAACATGGATTATTTAATATTAAATTTTTTTCCCCAAATGTAAGGAATACTGCAATAAATTCTGAGTATCTACAGAACCACAAACTGGAACATTCAAAAAAGCAAGAAAATGGAGGCTTGACACTATTGGCAAGTGAATTCACTGTGCAAAAATCTATTAAGTCTGCACTAATAGCAGAGAAGCATCTGAGAAGTTAAAGTTTTTTCTTACCTCTCTTGCTGCTCAAATATTTGCATACTCTAAAGCTGTGTGTGTGTCTCTACTCACTAACCTTCACAACGTTCTGATAGTTTCCTTTTGTTTTTGAGGACATAGAGCAAGAAATATGGAGAATCATTCCCGTGAGGCCTTGAAAAGTATTAGGAGAGCAGATATTTAAGATCACAGTTCCCCATGTGGTACTGCTGATTGTCATATTCCGAGCGACAAAGGCATTCATGTGTTCTTTTAAATGTGTGTGTGTATGTTTATTATATGTAGGGGCCTTCTAAAATATGAGGACCCAAACACAGGTCCCTCTTGCCCAGCTATAATTACAGTACTAGTTCTAGCCTTTTTACGAATGCCAGGCAATGTCTTTTACTTAGGACCCATTTTATCCATTTAGGTCACCTATCTACCTTCGAAGATTTTAAGGTATCCCTTCCCTTCTTTGATGACTTCCTGTATTAGTTTTCTATTGCCAAGTAACAAATTACCACAAATTCAGTAACTTAAAATAATGGCATTTATTATCTCAGTTTGTGTGGGTCAGGAGTTTGAGTCTGACTTAGATGGATCCTCTGCTCAGAGTCTCATAAGGCTATAATCAAGGTGTTATTTGGGCTGAATTTTCATCTGAGAGCTTGACTGGTAAAGAATCTACTTCCAAGTTCATTTGGTTTGTTGGTAGAATTCATTTCCTTATGGCTATATGATTGAGAGTCTTGGCTTTTTTGCTCAGTGTTGGCTAATGCCCACCCTCAGGTTCTAGAGGCTATCCAAAGATTCTATAGGCCACTTGTAGTAACTTTCCATGTGGGCTTCTTCAACATGGCTGCTTACTTCATCAAACCATTAAAGAGAACCTCTCTCCTCAGGGAAGGCCCAGTTCCTTTTTAAAGGGCTTTTTCCAGATTAAGTCAGGCCCATCCAAGATAATCTCTCTTTTAGTTATTCATAATCAATTTTTATGAGACCTTAACTACATCTGAAAAATTCATTCACCTTTGCCATATTCTATTGGTTAGAAGTAAGTCATGGGTTCTGTCCACAGTCAAGGAGAGAGGATTATACAGGGTGTGAACGCAAAGGGGTGGAGATCATCTTAGAATTCTATTTATCACACTTCCTATTCCAAGAAGTTATTTCTTAAGTTTTCCCAGGTTTGCCTACTTAACACCTCAGTAAACTTCTCTGAGAAATGGAGGATAATAATAAGAATTATCAGGTTATGGTTAATTCATATTTTTTCTTAATGGTAGTATAGGATGTACAGATAGAAACTGCTCAAGCTGATCTATGCCTGTACCATTACTACTCTGACAAGTACTACTACTACTATTACTACTATGATTACTATTAGCTAACACTTATCAAAGTATTACTATATACCCAGTATTCCTCGAAGTGTTTTACCAGAATTTAATCTTTGTAAAAACCTTACCAGATAAGGGCTATTTTTTTCATGTCCATTTGATATTTCTGGAACCATTTGGTTAGAGAAGTTTAGAACAGGCAGTAAGTAAGAATTAGAGAAAAAATTTTAATTCAGGTAGTAAATCTTCAGAGCCCATTTTTGTAATCACTAAATTAGACTGTCTCATATTACAGTACTTAGAAACTTCAGTTTTCCTCTTCAGTTGTTCCTTTTCAAGTTTACTGTTTTTCAAAAGTTCAGTTTTCCTTGCTCAATTGCTGCTCAATTGCTACAACTGAAATTCATTTAAAAATGTTTATTATTTTAGGGTTTTTTGCTTTTTGTTTTTGGATTTTTTTTCTGTGATATTGCTTTATGCCAGCACTTTTTTTCTAGAAGTCTATTCAGCCTGTATATATAAATAAGCCCACAATGGTGGGTAAAATATGGAAATCCTTCAGTACTGATTGGTAAGTAGCTGCCCTACCCTGAATACCCCTCCTACCAGCCAGTCTGTCTTGGTGCCCAGCTGAAGAACCCCTGGACCTCTCCACAATCCTCCAACTAGAGGATTAACATTTGACAAAGTAGGGTGTCTTCAAACCTTCTTGTATTCTAATGGACCAGTGCCTGGTACCACAAGGATTGATAAACATTCTGAATATCATCCCACCTATAAATTGAAGCCATGCCTTTATCTTTTTTCAGTGTCTTTGCATTTCTGTTTTACCTAATTTGAATTCTCCTTCTTTTGTACCTATTCTGACAGACACTTTAAGTTCTACATTATAAGTCAGATCAAGCATCACCTGTTCTGTGAAATTTTCCTATATTCCATGAGGAAGTTTTAGGTTCTTTTGTTTTACATTTCTTTTCTACTTAGTATATACCTCCATGATAGTAATGATCTCATAATGTGTATCTGTATATATGACTCTTTCCCTACCAGAGGCAGTGTCATTTCCTCTGGGCATCCCCAATGCTTAGAACAGTGTGTGAATAAATAATAAAGGCTGTACTTGTTGAATGAAACAATGAATGATTGGTTAGATTAACCAGCAGGTAGACAGCTAAAGAGACTGTAAACATGTGGTTGAGGATATTTGAGGAGATTCAAACACAATAAAACTGTCTAACTGGAGTTTTAGGGAGGCAAGTCTAGAATATGAGCAAGAAAGAAAAGTGATCAATTGGTGAGTTCATGTTCAATTACTTTCCCTTTGCCATTAGCCAAGACAATTGAGAGTGAACTATAATAAAAATAATTCCTTTCTATTTGCTTATAGAAGACAAAGAGAAACCTAATGAACTCTGTTATTCCTATCCCATTTCTCTTATTATAGAATGGAACTTTAAATATTGATATTATTTATAATTTGCTGAGCATCTATTTTATAATTGAGCACTACGTACTAAATAAATTACAATACATAATTTGTTATAACTGAGCTTCTATTTGTAATTTACTGAGCACCCATGTACTATGTTCTGTGCTAAGGACTTTACAAAGCTTAGCAATTAAGCAATGCAAATCTAATTGTGTTATTTCCTAACTTAAAACCTTTTAAGTGATTCCTCATTGCTTTCACAATGAAGTCCAGCTTTTAGGCAAGAAATCTATTAAATCAGTTCTCATGTTAGAGATTACTTCTTCTAGGAAGGCATTACTGATTCTTCAAGTCTAGATTAGGTGACCCTCCTAAAAGCCACGCAGTATTTCAACTAAGTTGAAAGCCCCAAATTATAGAAGTAAGTATTAACCACCCTGCACTAATTTCTTATTACTTACAAAAATTTCCTGTTTACTTTTCTGTCTCCTTCACTGTAGTAGAGATTTCTTGAGGACAGGCACCTAATATAGGTCTGGAACACCAGCATTGCTAAATAAATATTGAACGAATAGATTAATTTAAGGGAGAATTGATGTTAAAAAACGACAAACAAACCTCACCATATATTTGCTAGGCTGCTTTTGCTTTGCCAAACACACTTATATTTATCCTTTCATTTAGCCCTCTCAACTGATTTGAATTATAGCCATTATCACCATTTTAGAGAAGAGAAAACTGAGTAACGCACTTATTTCAAGGAACAGGCACGTAAGCAGGAGTACTTGGACGTGAGCCCAGATATCCCAACAAATACAGAGGCACCTTTTTCATTACACTCTGTGGCCTTCATGAAGGGTTGGCTCCCAAAATAAAACTGAATAACAGGGATACAACAGGTGGAAGGGTATGACTGGAAGCGCTTGCTCTGGCACAGGACTTAAAGAAAAGATGTGTTTGCGCCACTCCCTCGTGACTTACACAGTTTGAAGTATATTTTCTGACTTTTTAATATAAACGATAAACAACCTAACATACTCCAGCGTTTTCGAAAATCTTTCCCTCAGCTCTTTAACTTTCACCTACCTATTTCCTTCCTTCCTTCCTCCCTCCCTCCCTTCCTTCCTGAGGCTCATAGAGGGCGCTCACAAAGCGCTACTCACAGGTTGAGCAAGGCTCCACTCAAAAAACACACCTCACTGCAACCGAAAGGCGCAGCGCCACCACCTCAGACTTCCTTCTCTTTTCCACGGCAGGAGGCGGGGCCAATTTTTCTCATTCAAATAAAAAACCAGAAGATTTGCATGGGGAAACGGCCAGTCCGTGAGCCCATTGGCTAAAAGCATGGTGGGCGTGACCAATATTACGACCGCGGAGCCCCGCCTACGATAATTTGCATAACGGCCCCGGCGCGTGCAAGGGAGAAGCGGGTTTGTTTTTGAATCTGCGGAGGCGGCGGCAGCGGCGGCGGCGGCGCGGCGACTGAAGCGTGCGAGACTGAGGCTGCAGCGGTGGGGACGGCTGCGCGGGACGGCTCTGTAGGAAGGAACTTGGTTCCCCCTCCCTCATCTCCCACCTCGAAAGGTATATGTGAGTCCCAGGGGCTATTATAACCACATTTTGTTACATTATTATTGTATTTCTGAAGAGTCAAGACCGCATTATGGCGGCTGCGGGAGCTGTGTTTGCGCCTGCGCGGTTGCGGAGCTGCGGGCGGGCGCTGCATGGGAGCACGTGATCTTGCGGGGTCGGACTCTAGCTGCAGTTGTGCAGCTGGCGGGGCGGTGGCTGCGCAAGCGCAATATTCATTTTCAAGATCTAATGTTCTTGTTGGACGCCATTCGGGTTCTAGATTTAATTTTCCTCATTCTTGAGGGGTTTCGTTTTGTTACGCTCGAATTCCTATATTTTAAAAGGAAAACATTTCTCTTATGTTGTATTCCTGTACCGACCTCAAACTTCCTTCTTGTATTTCTCCGATACTCTGAGAAGCTGTGGACTTAATTTTGTGTAAAAATGATTGTCCCCTTGTGGTTCTCGATTTTTATTTCACTTTAAGGGTATTGCTGGATTCAAGTTTATATTTAGGGGGCGGAAGATCAGCACCTAGTGGTGTTCTCACGGGAAGTGCAATTATTTGAACTGCATATTTGCAAATACATTTTTAACCCTATCTTTACCAGTTCTGTTATGGAATGTTTTCAAAATAGAAACAATTTGAGTTTTGGAAAAATGAGAGGGAGAGGGCATTGGAAGAATCTATATAATGTTGAAAAAGAAATCTCAATCTCCTTGGGTATTTATTTTAAAAAAAATATTTGATCCTCAGTCGGTGAAGTTTTAATTTAATCAGTGTGTGCCTCTGATCTTGCTTGCATTTGAGTTCTGCATTTTTTCTGTCTCTGATAACTTGTCCATTACTGCTTCAGTTAGATTATTTTTGGTACCTTGACTTTTAAAATTAATCATTTCCTTAGCATTTTGTTTGTAATGATATATAAAATATAGTACTTAAACTTGGTAAATTTTTCTGATAAAGAATTCTACAAAGAACTCCCAACTACACTGAGGCCTTTATGAGGAAATTGTGAATCATTGATAAATCAGTTGATTAAAAAAAACCAAACTGCCATATATACATGTGTGTAAGATACAATTGTGTTAGATTTTTAAAAATTGTGTGTTCCTGGTTTTAGTTTCTTAAAGTAGTTATAAGTGTGTTACTGATTATTTTACTTTAAAATGGTAGTGTCACTATAT
This sequence comes from Balaenoptera borealis, assembly GCF_965194805.1. Taxonomy (NCBI): domain Eukaryota; kingdom Metazoa; phylum Chordata; class Mammalia; order Artiodactyla; family Balaenopteridae; genus Balaenoptera; species Balaenoptera borealis. The sequence goes on from NC_138870.1 coordinate 12,296,542, forward strand.
TTAAATCTGATATAAACCTCTGGGAGTTTTATACGATTTGATATAATTCTACCATTGTGTAAATTATTTCTTACTGGGCTGAAAACTTGTAAATGGTTGTCATAAATTTCATCTGTGGTTTGTATATACAACAATTGTTTTCTTGGTTGGTTATGTAACTCTGAGTTTAAGTCAGTCACTTGTCAAATGAAGAAGTGGCTGTTGCTTTATAATCTTGGTTGGTTTAAGGACTTTATTGCCTACAAGAACGGTTAAGTATTAAATAGATGTAATTGAAGGGAGTACTTCTGGTTGGTGGAGTTTTAAAAAATGACATCACAAAGGAGATAGAATGCAGTGATGGGAATAATTCTTTTTTTCTCAACAGAAAATTTATCGATATAATTTTCGAACCTCCGAAGTCTTCTACAGAGAAATATATTTAGAGGGCAGTTGTGTAATCTTTTCCCTTTTATGCTTCCAGAGTAATTACCCAGCACACCGCCTCCACCCTCCAGACATTATTTCAGGTGTTTTAGAGTTGGAAATACATTGTATTTTCTGTATCTATGTCTATGTCTGTGTGTATGTGTTAGGTTAAGAAAAGAACTTTGATCATAGGGCATGGTTCATTCTGCACTTCCAAAAAAGTGAAATATTTTGGTTTATATATTTAAGCTTATGTTTTCATTTGCATATACAAATGATTGCCTCTTAGGTTAATGTGAAAGATCATAAGAGGCACTTGAAACACTGAAGAACATAATGTACTATGTAAATATGTATTGGTAGGACAGTTTTGCTGTTACATTTGTTAGAAAGGCAAGTATAGTTCTATAAATTTAAAACTAAGTTTAATGAATTGTCTGAACATCTACTGTTTGTTCATTGGTACTCTATCAATAACAAGCATGTTTTGGAATTTCAGTTAATATTAAGAATAGGTTACCGAATGAATACCAAGTTACTGGGAGTCATTTAAAATCTTTTTCATTATAGCACATTTGGAAAGTATTGAAAATTAATTAGAAATAAACACTATTTTTTTGTGATTTTTGTGACTTTCCATTTATTGATTGATCAATTAGTTTATCATTTGGATCATAATTTCATTCCTGCCCTTTTAACTTAGTATTATATTGTGGATATTTATCCATTTCATTATTCTTTTGAAATTTTTTTTTAATGATTACATAATAGTTATTTTGTGAAAATATCCCAAATTATCAAATGTTCTTGAAATATATTTTTAAATGGCTACGTAATATTGGTGTCTTTAATAAGAATGTACTGTGACTTACTAAATCTTTCTTCCGTATTGAACATTTTGTTGCCCATTTCTGTATTGTAAATAAAGCTGCAGTGAACATCCTTGTACATGAGTCATGATCTACATCTCATAATATTTTTTTGAAATTACTGTTACAAAGGGCTTTTAAAGTAATTTACAAAACTGATAAAAACTTAGTTTTATTGAAAAGCATTTCCTATACCACCATCAATTTGGTGGTTAGCATTTTTTCTGATAACTAGTGAAATTGAACTTTTAAATATTTAATATATATGCAACTTTCTCATTTTTTGTGACTTTGCTTTTTGAGGTTATTTTGTGTATCTTTTTCTGTGGTAAATGTTAATGTCTTCCTTATGTGTAAGTTATTTATGGATATTAGCCCTTTGCTTTTCATATTTCTTGAATTTTTTTTTCGTTAAGATTTTTTTAAAAATTGCTATGGTTTTACATATTTAGAATTGTTACATTTTTTAAAAAATTTTATTTATTTATTTTTGGCTGTGTTGGGTCTTCGTTTCTGTGCGAGGGCTTTCTCTATTTGCGGCGAGCGGGGGCCACTCTTCATCGCGGTGCGCGGGCCTCTCACTATCGTGGCCTCTCTTGTTGCGGAGCACAGGCTCCAGATGCGCAGGCTCAGTAGTTGTGGCTCACAGGCTTAGTTGCTCCGCGGCATGTGGGATCTTCCCAGACCAGGGCTCGAACCCGTGTCCCCTGCATTGGGCAGGCAGATTCTCAACCACTGCACCACCAGGGAAGCCCAGAATTGTTACATTTTTATGAAGTCAAATGCACTGCTTTTTCATGTGTTATTTCTTCCAGGAGTTCTCTGCATAAAAAATATTGTAAGATGAACTAAATGTTCGTCTGTTCTGTTTATTTTTTCTAGATGTTTTAATTACTTTAAAAAATACCTTTTAGCCTATATGGAGTTTATTTTGACATTGCGTAAAGATGGGTTGCTCGTTTCCATCTTTTCCTAATTTTCTTAGAATTTTATGTTGATGATACATTTCTTCTTTTGATCATAACTTACTAAGTTTGAGCTATCAATTCTGCTTCATTTACTAGGGATATTTAACTTGAAGTCCATTGGCCTTTGGGGGTTCTATAGATACTTAACTTCCGTGGATTCCATGATATACGCAATTTTGTGTGAGTGTACATATGTGCTTTTTTTTTTTTCTGGGGAAAGAGTTACAGTTTTATCAGCTTCTCACAGCAATATGTAATGTAAAATCTAAAAGCAGGTTAACAACCCTGGAACTGGGCCTTGTTTTTCTATAGCAGTACTACATTGTCTTATTTGCTGTAGTGCTATAGACTATATAAATACATGAAGGGGCAGTAGATATCATTCCTTTTCACAATTTTCTAAGCTAATTTTCCCTCCTTTTGTACATACATTTGGCAAAGTTTAAAAAAAGCCAACTATTTGAAGTTTTGTTTAGAATTGCATAAAACCTAAATTAGGGTAAGTTTACATATTTATACTGTTAGTTTTTTTTTTTTAATTCATGAATATGATGCATTTCCCGTAGATCCCACAAAAATGTATTGTTTTTAGGAACTCTGAGAAAAATTGTGCTACTGTTACTTTTTATTAAGGTGTTATTTTACTGGTTTCCTATAATGGTATAATGTTAATAGGAATGACATAGTAGAGGATATAGGACAACATTTCCAGTTTTAATCTGCTTTAGGATATAGCATCATGAAAATAGTGCAAGTATGAAGTTAGAGATGAGAAAAATAGGTTACCAAGATAAAGTGTTCTACAGTATTTGAAAATAGAAGTTTTCTTCTGTGTTTAACATAGACCTTTTTTTTTTCTTCCAAATTTATTTATTTAATTTATTTTTGGCTGTGTTGGGTCTTCATTGTTGTGTGTGGGCTTTCTCTAGTTGCGGCGAGCGGGGGCTACTCTTCATTGTGGTGCACAGGCTTCTCACTGTGGTGGTTTCTCTTGTTGCGGAGCATGGGCTCTAGGCGCACGAGCTTCAGTAGCTGTAGCGTGCAGGCTCAGTAGTTGTGGCTCGCTGGCTCTAGAGTGCAGGCTCAGTAGTTGTGGTGCATGGGCTTAGTTGCTCCGTGGAATGTGGGATCTTCCCAGACCAGGGCTCGAACCCATGTCCCCTGCATTGGCAGGTGGATTCTTTTTTTTTAACATCTTTATTGGAGTATAATTGCTTTACAATGGTGTGTTGGTTTCTGCTTTATAACAAAGTGAATCAGCTACACATAAACATATATCCCCATATCTCCTCCCTCTTGCGTCTTCCTCCCACCCTCTCTATCCCACCCCGCTAGGTGGTCACAAAGCACTGAGTTGATCTCCGTGTGCTATGTGGCTGCTTCCCACTAGCTATCTATTTTACATTTGGTAGTATACATAAGTCCATGCCACTCTCTCACTTCGTCCCAGCTTACCCTTCCCCCTCCCTGTGTCCTCAAGTCCATTCTCTATGTCTGTGTCTTTATTCCTGTCCTGCCCCTAGGTTCTTCGGAACCATTTTTGTTTTTAGACTTCATATACATGTGTTAGCATACGGTATTTGTTTTTCTTGTTCTGACTTACTTCACTCTGTATGACAGTCTCTAGGTCCATCCACCTCACTACAAATAACACAATTGCATTTATTTTTATGGCTGAGTAATATTCCATTGTATATCTGTGCCACATTTTCTTTATCCATGCATCTGTCAATGGGCACTTAGGTTGCTTTCATGTCCTGACAGTTGTAAATAGAGCTGCTGAATATTGTGGTACATGACTCTTTTTGAATTATGGTTTTCTCAGGGTATATGCCCAGTAGTGGGATTGCTGGGTCGTATGGTAGTTCTAGTTTTAGTTTTTTAAGGAACCTCCATTACTGTTCTCCATAGTGGCTGTATCAATTTACATTCCCACCAACAGTGCAAGAGGGTCCCCTTTTCTCCACACCCTCTCCAGAGTTTATTGTTTGTAGATTTTTTGATGATGGCCATTCTGACTGGTGTGAGGTGATACCTCATTGTAGTTTTGATTTGCATTTCTCTAATGATTAGTGATGTAGAGCACTCTTTCATGTGTTTGTTGGCAATCTGTATATCTTCTTTGGAGAAATGTCTATTTAGGTCTTCTGGCAGGTGGATTCTTAACCACTGTGCCACAAGGGAAGCCCAACCTTTTTTTTTTTTTTTAAACAGAGATTTTGAAAAGTTATCTGATTCATTTTTTGGCCAGTATGGAGCCTAATAAATAATATATAATTAAGGTAAAAAATTTTCTTTTTAGTCTCTTTGGTAACATTAAATATTTCTCTCATAAGGATGTTTCCCTAAGTATTAGTATACGTTCATTCTCTATTAAATCTATTCTTTGTGCTGATTGAAGAGAAAAGTATAATCTTGATTGATAGTGTATTTCAGTTGTAATCCTACTTTTTAAGAATTATTTTTATATTAGGTACAGGAAAGAATGTCAGATTATTGTAAAAATATTTTTGTTGAATATAGTTAAACTTGAAAAATTGGTGGTTGCATGTAAAGAAGAAATCAAGGAAGTTAAAGATAGAAATCAAATGGTAAAATATTATTGGCTTTATAAAAATAAATCTAGGAAATAGGTAGAAATTGTGTTAAGATATTATTGGCTTGTCTTCAGCATTTTCTTTCTTTCTAATGAAAAAATTTTGTTTTTGGATATTTTTCAAGCAAATCCACTTATAGAAGTTTGCGTATTTTTATTTTTTTGTGTATGACCTTTGCCCTTACCTGAGAACTTTTCATAGTTCTGATGTATTGTGATTTGTGTTTTCAGACTATAATAGATAGTTAGGGACAGGAGAAATGCTACTAGAAAAATGCATATGGATGGGGCAAGAAGAGATGGCTGGCATCTTGATAGTGAAGAGCGGTCAGATGTCAAATGTTAGAACAAGAATTTAAAAACTTAGTTTTGAGGTTATTTAATTTGGGAATTGTTATTCTTAAAGACAAGTTAGTGTTTATAGCACGTTCATTATGGTAATAGATGATCTTATTATGATTCTGAATTATAAGAATATTTAATTATGCTAAATTTGTTCAAGAAGACAAAGAGGTGTATGATTTGGTTTAGAAAGATTTCTATTATACTTTTTGTTTTTAAGTTTTGAGGTATATGGAAAATTCATACATTGTCATACCGAGTTTTTCAAAGGAGTCACATGTAGAAAGAAGTTTGAGAGTAAAGAAAGTTCTTGCTTTTGAGTTCCTAACAGCTGTAGGGCATTATAAATAAAAATAAGGTGATATTTTAACAGTAGATTACAAAAATATCAAGTAGCTCTGGGGAGCATTGTCCTTGTTAGTTTCCTAGAGTATCTAGAAACTACCTATCCATTAGTGGAGCTTCTTTTTTTTAAAATCCTTGCCCATTTGATCTTGTTATGTTCTTTAGAGAGTCCAAGGCTAAAAATTACTTCTTAGTGTTCTTAGATTGTCATGCAATCTGCAGAGGAAATCAGTGTTTTTTTTCTGTTATTTTACTTTTTTCAAAACAGAGAAGTGAATTCCATAAAATTAAGCTGTTTATATATGCTTCAAGTTGTATGGTGGAGTCCATCTTGTATTGGAGACACTATGATCGCTGGGCAGCATTTCCAGTTTTTTAAGTGCTGCAAAGTGAGAAAACCAGGGCGCTAGTGTTTCTTTATACAGTGTGAACGTTTTCAGTTTTGAATGTTGATCTTTGGGTTTTTGAGTCTTTAAGAGAATGACCCGGGCATCTCCTTGGTCACCTTCCAAAAAATGTGGCAGGCCTAAGGGTACAGTTGATATTATCTTCCTGAGAGTCTTTATAATTGGACCTATGTAAACATGAATGTCTGGGAAATGAAGATGACCTTTACCATCAGAAATATTCACTTTACCATCAGAAATATTCACTTATTCATGTCTGCAATTTTTCATTGTTTAGAATATTATTAAGAATTTTGTGTTATTTTGTGTTATACAAAATAACAGAATTATCAGTTATAGTTCTGATAACTAGGGATAACTAGATATATTCCCTTTAGTTTGGGAGAGAGACCCCTTTTTATTGATGATGATGTGAGGTAGTAGTGTTATTATGTCAAACCGTATAACCCTTTCTCCCTTCCTTTGTTGTTTGTGTAGCCCTGTGCTGCTTTGGGAACTACTGTCTTGGTAGGTACCCAGGAATTATGTGTATGCCACTTTTACATTCTAATAAGGAACTTGAATTGTATGTTGGAATAGTGGTTCTCAGAACTGACAGGGCTGTAAAAGGATCTCTCCTTGAGCCAGTAATTGTCCAAGATGATGTCTTCCATTTTGTGGAAAGGTAAACTTAGAAGGTAGGAAGAGTTTCTGCTGTTTGAGGACCAGGAGCAAAAGAAAAAGAGATTGGTGAAACAATAATGAATGACTTGACTGCTTCAGCTCATTTTCAGCTAAGACTTTCCAGCTTAGGAGTGTACCTGCCCTGTTACCATTATTAGATTAAATGTCTCAAGAAAAGGAAGAAATGGGGAAGAGTATGGAAAAGAGACTGTTTTTGAACTTCTTTTATTTCCTTTTAGGTAGTCAGTGTCAGGAGCTGATTGGATTACAGTAAAGGCTAAACTGCTCTGAGACACTCTGTTACTATTAAGGATGATGTTTATTTCTCTTCTGTAATAATACAGAGGAAAACTCTTCAGGTTTGTAAGTGGCTTTGGCTTAATGTATGGTTTCCATATGTTGAACATGGTTTCTAGGTTGAACATGGCTGCTTTCACCAGCCAGGGGCAAGGGAGAAAGAACAGTGGGAGTGCACACATTGTTTTGAGAGCCTCATCTGGAAGTAGTACTATCATTTAGATTCATGTGTTATGGGTGAGAATTTAATCACTGGAACATACTTAGCTGGGAAAGGTAGGCTGGGAAATGTAGTATCTGGCTGCACAACCATGTGTTCAGCTAAAATTAGAAAGTTTTATAAAAGAAGGAGAGAAATGGGTATTAGAGAACAGTTAGCCTTTTCTGCTACTAAAGGCAGCTGGAGAAGTGGTCTCTAATTAATTCATAATTTGATATTGAAAACTGGTTTTCTGTTTTAAGAATTAGATCCAGTTGTAACTCTATATATCTTCCTTTGAAATGGAATTTTGAGAGCTTTGTAGTCATGGTTCCTGAAAGATTGTAGTTACTATAAATATTTACCTTATTAGGTAGAGTTTTTCCTCTTTATGCTTGCTTTTGAAAACATTAAATCATGATTAGTTTTGCAAGAATTCAGTGTACTATCTTTGAATCTTGCCAGTTAACTTTAAAAGGATGAAGGACTGTAGGTAAACTCTGACAGTTATTTGAACTGCTTCTTTTAGTTTCAAAGTTGAGTTTATGATTACTCAAGATGGAAAATGTGATTTTTCAGGGCCTTGTAATATACACAGGTAAAAAATAACTGTGGTCATAAATTCTTTGCTTACAAGTAAAACTTATCTGATAAGTAAGTAATAAGTAAGTAATTAACAAACAGCTCTCTGTAGATAAGTGTAACACAGTAGATATCTGTGTAAGGCACAGAAAGTGGGACTCTGTTGGAGGGAGATCAAGGAAACCTTAGAAGAGTTGTATTTAAAAAAATTTTTTTTTAAAATATTTATTTATTTATTTGGCTGCACCGGGTCTCAGTTGCGGCATGTGGGATCTTTAGTTGTGGCATGCGGGATCTAGTTCCCTGACCAGGGATCGTACCTGGACCCCCGGCATTGGGAGCATAGAGTCTTACCACTGGCCCACCAGGGAAGTCCCAGAAGAGTTGTATTTTAAAAGAAGAATTAGAAGGATATTCTTAGTAAAGGGAATAAAGAGGGTAATCAAAATCTCAGAAGTGGGAAAGAAAGTATTATGTTTAGGAGAACATATTCTGATATAAATCCTTGATTTTTGTAAATAAAAAATCATTGATGCCATGCTGCCTGCATAATGTACCTAATAAAGGATATTGTTATCCTCAGCTGGAAGTTCTCTAATTTCTCTTTTTACTTTGTATCTCTTTTAAAGGCATTTATTCCTTTCAACTTTTATGTTTATAGTTATTTGTGTAGTACTTTATAAGCTTCCTGCAGTTAGGAATTTTATCTTACTGATATATCTGGCAAATGTTGCATTTTAAAGACAAACCCTTTCTAATTAGGTATAATAAGACTGCTAATAAAAGTATAAAATTGCATTCCACAATACCTACCTTAATATTCAGTAAATATTTGCTTATTGAAAGAATAGAACCCCTTTGTTTTAGGTGCAAAAAAAAAAAAAGAGTAAGATGTTCTAGCTCCTTTCATTTAATGCATGATAATCTACACGTCAGAACTTTTAGTTGTTGTTGTTTTTAAATAATTAACCATGAAGTTTACTTAGCCAAGCATCCACTGGGTAAATTGTCAAAAGATCTGACAGGCACTTTGCATCTGGAAAATTATAAATAGTAAAATAACTTTTGGAAAAAATTCTTCAATCCCATTCATTAAGAAATCGAAAAAATTTAAAGAACACCATTGCTTACCTATTAATAAGAAGTTTCTAAAATATAATTCTGAAGGACATATGTATGAAATTAATAAGGGTTTGATGAAAAGATGGAATGACATAATTATTTTGTGTTGTGTAATTCTCTTCTCCATCAAACATATTTCAAGTGATATAATAGTTGGCAGATTAAAAATATGCAAGCAAATTGACAGAAGAAAAAGAAAGAACAAAAGAAAAGACAAAGAATTTTCCTAAAACCAGTTAGTAATATCATGAAGTGGAAAGTATAGTAATTTTGTATTGGAACCTGGCCAATTTGTGTTTCCCAGCAGTATTTCTTACATATAAAATGGTGATACTACCTACCTGGTAGGCTTATTTTGAGAGATTAAATGAGATTAATTATATAAAATGTTAGCATTTGTTCCTGACACACTTTTCATCTCTGGCTTCAACCAACTGATGAATCTATTAGTAAGACATGAATATTTTCTAGGAGGCAGCTATGTGAAGCTTTAGGGAGCCCTGCAGTACAAGGAGATATATGGAAAATGACAGTATTCTTCCTTACTGGAGCTAGAACTTATATACATTTAAAAAGCAACTTAGAAAAGTAGGTTTGATCATGCCCCTTACTAGTAGGAAAAATATGCATTTAGAAACGTAGTTTATTTGCAAAGGTTTGTGAGAGGGTCCAGCTTTAGGACTTATTCATTAAATTAAAACAAAAACAAAACCAAAAAACACCACCAGAGTATTTAAAGAATAAAAACCCCTCAAAGATTACTAAATCTCTGAGCCTCATCATGGTGAAAAAGCAGCCATTTTCTCACATTAATTATTTATCTTCAAGGTTTGTCATAATTCTTCAGACTGTCATTATTGCCAAAGTTAGAGATGAAGTCATTTATTTTGGGAGCTAGATCCACATAGAATTATCCTGTTTTCTTTTTGTAATTTTAGGGTGCAGGGTGATCCCTCACCCCTTATTTACCCTTCAGCTATGGAACTTGCTGGGCATGCTCACTTAATATTGAGGCAAAACAAAGTGTCAGTTTTCTTCCATAACCCTTCCCGTGGCCAAGTTTCTGCCCCTTAAGGTACAGATTTGATCATATAAGTTTGTTTAATAATTTTCTGATTCTTTATTTCGATGTTTTGTTTGACTAGTTTATTGAACTAATGACATATTGATAAGTATAGAAAGGCTTCCCTTTGCTTAACAAAACTATGTCCATTTGATATGAGTTAAGAGTTAAGTTCTGTCGAGTTTTATAAAGCATAATAATTTACTTATTTATTTGCTTGATTACAAGATTAGGAACCAAGAGCCATTTAATTTATCTCAATGAGATTTTGCCTGCATTACTTAAAACTGTAGGGTATCATGGTTCTCTAAGAGTCCCACATTTGTCAGTGTTCCTTGTCTGTCAAGAAGTGATATTCTTTATTCCTCTTAAAGCTGGGAATCCATAAGTTATGAAAGAGATACTATATTGATTTCCTGTGAAGACCTAGAAGGCATCATTTGTACGTTTGAGATGCAGTCCTTGTTCCCTGTCATAGCTAATTAAAAGAGATTTGTTTTTAAACGTTGCATTTTTCTGTGGTCATGGTTACAAATTTGATTTATCCATTTTATTCTGAAAGGAAGGAAAACAGATTCTCATTGAAACTATGTAAGTGGGTTCATAAAAAGTAGAGAGACTCAGTTATGATACTTTATACAAGATTTAATCATTCTTCTAAGTAGTTTTTAAACAAGGCCAATCAATATATTCAGTATTTTTCTATAGAATTGTTCTTAAAATATTCTCATAGTTTATTAACTTAAAACCTGTATTAAGGTCTTTCATAGGATATTCTGCCCCCCCGGAATTCTGAGGGTATTGGATCAAGATACTATTTAAATTACTATTTATACAAAATATATCTTAAATTGAGGATTAAAGGTAGATTAAGAAGAAAGTATTTTTCTCATATGACCATTAAAATGTTAACCACAATTAAATCATTTCATTTAGTCCTAAGTAATTCTTATTCTCCTGATCTAGAGTTAAGTAGTCTACTTACACAAAGTTGTCTGCCCTGAACTAACGGAATTATGGAAATCATGACTCATTCTCTTGATACAGTTATGACAGAGGTCCATCCATGAAGGTAATTTTATACCAGGATGCCTGTATCCATGAATCTCGTCCATGTAATAGTAATAGTTGAGATGATTTGGTACAATCCTTTACCAAGGATTTTTTAATGTTTATTTAGAAGACACTTTTTTTCCCCCTCAGGTACAGTGGCAGCAAGGATCGTGACTCAATTTTGTTTCTTGATTTTCATTTTACCAGGCTAGCCTACTTACTTTCTACATCTGGTATACTGCTTTCATCCTTAGAATTTTATTCACCATTGTGGGGATTTCTCTCACCCCTCTTCTGTGTAGGACCTTTGTTTTCCATGTGCTATGTCTTTTTATTGACTTATTCTGTCATTAGGGGGAGTGGACCACATTCTCTAGTAGCTTTTTTGAGAAAGAATATATAGGAGATATGTTCTTTGAGACTTATGTGTGTCTGAAAATTGTCATTTTATATTTTTAATGCTTGATTGATAGTTTGGCTAGGTATACAAGGCTAGGTTGGAAATCATTTTTCTTTAGAATTTTAAAGGCACTGGTCCATTATCTTTTTGCTTCTGTTACTACTGAGAAATCTGAAGCCGTTCTTATTTTTGATTTTTTTCCCTCAATGGAAGCATGTAGAATCTGTTATTAGTTTCCAGGTGTTCTGAAATTTCACTTTAATTCCTTGATATGGATCTATTTATTATTGTTTGCTGGAATTCATCAGGCCCTTTCAGTTTAGTAGCTGTTGCCTTTCAGTCCTGGAATTTTTCTTAAATGATTTCATTGGTGATATTTTCTGCCATTCTATCATTCCAATGTGAATTTTTGGATGGATACTCAAATTTTCTTCTCTCTCTTGTTTACAGCTTTGTCTTTTTGCTCAGGTAGATTTCTTATCATCAGGTCCTTTCATTGAGTTTTTCATTTTTTTTCTATCATATTCTTAATTTCTGTTTTGTAATCCTTGCCTGTAGTATTCTATTCTTGACAAATGAATGCAGCATCTTTTGATATATATAGATATTAATTTATTTTTGAAGTTTTCTCCCTGTGTAGTCTGTTGCTTTGTGTTTTATTGTTTTTTTTTTAATCTCTGTCTTCCATGTTAGACTTTTCTTAGTTGCCTTTCTCTTCCTTGCCTGACTGTATGTAATATGTTGTGGAAGAGTAAAAAGTTGATTAGCATATCTAAATTTGTCAGTTTTGGACTTCATTATAGAGGCTGATCTGGGTGGGCTGTTTTTGGAGAGCTCCCAAGACCTTAAGGCCTTGTGTCTTGTGCTTGTTAACTACCCTCAGAGAGTAGTCTTACATTTTCATACATAGAGAGTAAGGATCGGAATGCCAGCATTCTGGGAGATTAATGGAGGAAGAGGATTGGGTTCTCTTCAGTGAGCACTCAGTCCCTCTTTTTGGTATGCTACTCTCATTTTTAACTGTCGATATTGTTTTCAGACCTCTGCTAGGATTGGGGAGAGCAGGCATTCAGTGGAATGTGATGAGGGACATCTAGGGTATCTTACTGCTTCACAAACAGCTTTCACTAATATTCTCTTTTTTAGTCATACCATCCTACTATTTGCTCCCTTCACCCCAATTTCCAAAGTGTTTCGTTCTTCTAGTCTCTATGTCTTTTGATGTTTCTGCCATGTAAATCAACTTGGTTCTTAATTTATCCCCAATGCAGCTTAGAATATAGTGTTTTGGGAACTGCTGACTTAGTTACCAGTGGTTCTGCTTATTTTCCAGCTCCCAAAATCATGTAGCTATTGTCCGTTTTACTTTTCTCTTTGTTCTTGAGGATTTATGCCTTCAAAAACTACCTCCACTGTAGTTTTAGTGGGATTTGAGGGAGTGAAGTTAGGTGTTTTCAGTTTATCATCTTAGTAACATTCTAATGTTCCTTTTCTCTTTTAATATATATATAATGTTGATAGTAACTTGTGTAACTAAAGTGTATTAACTAAATTAATGAAAAGTGTATTTACTTTCTACTTAATACACTGAAACCACTTATTTAGGTTCCGTGGAATTTTCAGTATTCTGCATGTGCGAGGTTTTTTTTTTCAAAAATAAATTTATTTATTTATTTATTTATTTACTTTTGGCTGTGTTGGGTCTTTGTTGCTGAGCGCAGGCTTTCTCAAGTTGCGCCGAGTGGGGGCTGCTCTTTGTTGTGCACGGGCTTCTCACTGTGGTGGTTTCTCTCCTTGCGGAGCATGGGCTCTAGGGCACGCAGACTTCAGTAGTTGTAGCTCGCGGGCTCTAGAGCGCAGGCTCAGTAGTTGTGGTGCACGGCCTTAGTTGCTCTGTGGCATGTGGGATCTTCCCGGACCAGGGCTCGAAACCATGTCCCCTGCATTGGCAGGCGGATTCTTAACCACTGCGCCACCAGGGAAGCCCCAGAGTTTTCTAATAGTGTGATATATGATATATAAAAAGTGTAGTAGTTGACTAAAGTTAATTCTCCTATAGTTCTTTTTCATTACTACTTGTGTGACCCCTGGCAAATGATTACATTCTCTGGTTATGAAAAATTTGAGATTATAGCACTATTATTTTACATGGTCATTGTAAGAGTGAAATGAAAAAATTATATGAAAAGAGCTAGTTTTATTTAGGAAGAGGTAAAACATTGAGTAATCATGGAGATGTTTACCTTACATTAGAAATGCCTTCCAAATGTGTTTGCTTTCACAAATAAGCAATGATTGGGTTTATTGACTAACCCTTCCAAAAACAAATTTCTTGTAATCTATGACATTATATAAACAAGCTGTACTCTTTCTTAGTAATGTTAAAAACTTTTTAAAGTAAATAATATATTTATTTCTATAATTTTTATAGACTTTTTTCAGACTTTAGTCTAACACACATTAGCTCCTATGTAGTGCCTCTAAAAACACTTTAAAAACTGAAAAATGCCCTGCAAAAGGTATTTTTTCCACCTTGGGTTTTGAAGTACAGAGCTGTTTAGGTCAAGACTAAAAACTTAGCTGACTTCTTCTTCTTCCTAGAAAGTAAGAGTTGAGATCCTAAAAATGAAGGTTCCTAAGGATGTAGAATTTTCAGAGATTTTTGTGGTAGAAATGAGAACACAAGGAATTACTTTCAACTCACCATCTATTGAGCAAATAAATACTATTTCACATTATGAAAGTGAGTGGAAAATGAATTAAGTTGTTTCTGTCCTTTAAGAACTCATAAATAAAGATAAATAATGAAATATGCTAGGTATAATGATGGTATATATAAAAGACCTTGAGAGAGCAATTACACCTGGTTTGGGGGTTGGGCATAGTAAGGGGAAAGGAGAGCAAGGAAGGGATTGTCAGTGATGAGATAATTTAGGTTGAATCATGAATAGCGTTTATCGGGTGAACCGGGATAGTCTCTTTGGGATAAAGAGTGAATGAAACATTGGCAGTGACACCACTTAACCTGAATAACAGCCTAACCGTTATTCTTTCCTAAGTTGTTTCCGTGATGCACAGAAACAGAACCTGTGTGGGAAGGGACAGACAAAGCTCCATTAGGCTTGGGCTGAGTGTAGTCTAGGATGTATTTTAGCTATTAGCACTTTCGTGAAGTTATTTAATCTCTGAGCATGTTTTCTCAATCACGAGTTGGAGATAAAACCTATCTTGTAGGGTTAATGTGAGAATTAGTTTAAACAATGTATATAGAAACTTATATGAAGGCTTGATTTATATTAATGGACTTCCCTACTCCTTTGTCTTCTAAAGCCCCTTGCATGAAATAGGCAATCATTATATTGATTTGACTTACGTGCCTTGGGATAATAGAGAGGATATAGTAAATTAGTAGTAAAATGATTGTAGTGGCTGAAGGAGGATTGGTATAAGGAGGGAACTTAGATTATGTCTCTTATTTTGAAGTCTAAATTGGGTGAAAAGGTAGATCTTATAGCCAATAGCCAGCATCTTAGCTTGCCCGGGAAAGCTTAGACTGAGAAAAAAGTATTTAGTATTTACATTGGAAGGTGTCTGGCGAGACGGGGGAGGCTGAGGCGGGTGTGGGGAGCATCGCACGTTTGAAGGTATATTACATAATTTAAACCTTTGTGGAACAGGCTTCCGAAAGAATGTGCTTCTTGAATATCAGCTGCTCTTCATCAGGCAGCTCTAAATGTTTTGGTTGTTTGTCTCTCCGTTAACCTTAGCCACATTCTAGTGCTCCAGTAATGTCTATCCTGTTCGAATCTTTCCCAGTTTACCTCTTGCTTTTAACAAATAGATTTGAGCCACCCTCAGAGAATCCATTATATTTTTGAAGAATTAATGTGGCTTAGATCAACTATAAACTTTTTTTTCCCTCATGCAGTACTTAAAGCAGTTTACGTTATCTGGTTTACCTCAGGGAGAATAAATAAGGACTTTTTAAAAGCTGAGTATTTTTTTTAACTTTTATTATGGAAAAATTTCAAATATATACAAAAATAGAATGAAATAATGAGCTCCATGTGCCCATCACTCAGCTTGAACAAAAATCAATGTATGGGGCCAATCTCCTTTTTGCTATACCCCTACCACCCCCTTACACCCTTAACGTGTTTTAATAAATACCTACATCTAGTGGTGGATAGAGACAAAATAGCACAAGGCAGCTAAATTTTAGCATGGTAAACCAAGTAAGACAAAAGGAAAAGATGGATTTCCTAGCTGATGTGAGCTATCAAGCAAACAGGTTCTTTCTGTGCTTTTGTCCTTCTCTTGATGGTTGGTTACTGTTAAAACAAATTTGTCTTCTTAATACACCCACTTTCAGACTGAATTTTACCCTTTTGTTCTTCCTATTTGTTTTTTCCCCCGGAGGTGTCTACATTCTTTATTTTATTTGCTTTTCACCCATGTCAGAATGTTGGGAGGTCTGAGCCACGGCATGAAATTTAATTTGCCCTGGGACCAACCACTCACCTGGAGATGTCTTTGTGACCATCTGGACTACAGAAGAGAAGAAATTGTTTTTATCTTTATGGCAGATTACTCAAAATAAGCTTTGTTGCCACTGTAGCTCTAATGTCTCTAGTCCTCCCCAGCAGTTATTTAAAATTATTGTCAAGATTCAATAATTTGATTGCAAGCTTTAACCATTCAGCTAGATTTGAGCACTTTGGGGCTTAGATTCTGTGGGAAAAACCTTTAATTAGCCTTCTATAAATGGAAATTGATTATCAGGATTTAAACAACTTAACTTTCTAGAAATTATAAAAATTGGCACTCTTTTCATGTAAAAAGTACTATAAAAGAGTAAAAAAAAAAAAAAAAAAAAAAGGACCTTGAGCATAGTTTGACTTTTTTTTTTTTTCTGGACTGAAATGGAGGCTTTCTTTCAAGCAAATTCCCTGATGTTTGCTGTGTGTGATTTGGCTCCATCTCTGTAACTGCTAATATGTGGCATGGACTTCAAGCTGTCTGGGATCAGGATGTGCCCAAACTCTGTATTGCAAGTCGGGATTCACAGGCATTATGTTACAAAACTGGCTTGCTGCCTTCTCTGTTTGCTGTGTTCTGAGTAGCTGCATTGTTTGTTGCAGTATATGCATTAGCTGTTGTCAGTGTTCAGTTTCCTGCAGGCTGACAAAGTGGGAGGGGCTTTGTTTGATACATAGCTGAGTTTCCACTGTGAGTTCTTGAGTGCACACTGCAGCCATCTTAATTACACTCTAGTGCAACTGAGACAGTGCAGCTGTCTCAAAATGGCTGCTAACCTAGTCTTTGTAGCTGCTTAGGCAGCCACTATGCCACTGAGGAGATCTGTCACATGCATCAGGACCAGAGGTAAGAACCAATTACTCTTTATCTCTGAACATTTTAATTAAAAAACATTTGAATTTTACTAAGTTTATATAGGAAGGCGAACTTAGAGCTTGCTTGCTAAGAAGTTGAAATGTTTGCTGATAGAACATTGAAGCCTCTGTTATGGAAACAGTACATAGGATGGTGAGGTCAAAGGTTAAATTCCTGTAATTTCTCACCGTCTTAGGTTCTGACGTTGCCAGAACAATTGATCACCACAGCAGTGCTTTTCTGGCCCTGATTAACTTAATGTTCCTTTTATGTTGGATATTTTAGTTTGCTTGATATTTATTTGTAGAAATTAAAAGCAATATATTATCTCAGTAGATTTTTTAAAAAGAAGCCATAAGTAAGCCGCGTTTTGCATGAAGATTGTGATGACTTTTCTGGGTTTGTGTGTCGTGTGTGTGTGTGTTTTGGAGGTATTGTTTGGTAGCTTTTTGGGAAGAATGTTAATTCTCTGGATGTAAATCACAGTTACAAAAATAAACAAATTTTTAACACTGGTAGTTTTTTTTTTTTTTTTTTTACTATGGGTTTCAATTCTTTCTCATTATGCTGCCTCCTCCCAGCCATCCAATTCTTTCACATTTTTGATGGGGCTAACTTTTCATCCTAATGATTTTTTGCTTAAATTGGCATTCAGATTCAGATTTTGAATTTAGAAAGAGTTCACATCTTCTAGGTCTGGATACCCTTTTTCTTTGTATCTAATGTATGCTTATACAACAGGGCTGAAGTAAATCTCAGTTTTTTAGTTAAGTGATATTAACTGTTGATGTCCACCTTATCTTAGTTAAAATCTGTGATATATTTAAAAGTAATGACTCAATAATTTTGTAAATTTAGTTTCAAAATTTTCAAAAAGCTTTCTTAACATTGTTCTGAAGTATCAATAGAAACGTTTATTGAGATATTGTAAGTCCATAGTGACCCAGAAAGTAGGAGAATGAAATTTTTATTCATGTATTATTGCAGATAGCACAACAGTTAGTTATAATTAAAGCACTGATGTTTGAATTGCAGTACTTAATAAAATTTTTCCTAAATGGTATTGTGCATTCCTCTAGCTTTGTCAGTAGAGTATTATGAATATATCCCTGACTAATATGACATAGAACAGTAAGTTTTGATCTTTCTAAATACAGAAACTTTTAAAAGACAGCAACTTTTTGCACCTTAAATTCTTATGAAGGACCCCAGTATATTAAAGGGATATATGTGTGGTATTTTATTATTGTGTAATTATTTCATAATGTAAATTTATAACATTTACTTATTAATTTTCTTAATAAAATGAGAACAGTTAGGCTGTTACAATGAAAATAAAGGTTTGAAACCAGATCATGTATGACAATTATGATCTTATTATTAGTGTCAGGATCTAGGTCACTTAATTGTAGACCTCCAGGCGCTAAGGGACTATGGAATTCAGTTTGAGAAGTATTCTAGAACATATATTCTTCATGTTCTTTTTTGACTTACAAATTTTCATGAAGGTAGTATATAAGTTCTATATTTACATGATTTAACAGTTTAAAATTGCTGCCTTGCCCCGAAATTGTGTTTTTACTTGTTCTTATTTTAAAAATTTTTTAGGAACATTATTGTTTTTCCTAACTTAATCAGTATTTATTTGTTCAGTGACCTAAAATGTTTTTGGAATAATTAGCTCAGTTTTATCAACAGCTGTAGTATGCTTATTTTACTTCCATTAACTTATTGCTTTGTAACATTGTTAGGACTATTTTGTGTGATATAATGGATTCTCATAATCTGAACATTTCTTTATGTAAATGTATATAAGAGCTTACTCCTGAAAGGGAAAAAGAACAACAAATCCAATATGCGT